>NW_003315880.1:1200000-2400000 GCF_000151355.1 Fusarium vanettenii 77-13-4
CATCATGGGGGGGAGGGGGGACCCAGCTAGCGCACCTCACCTGAGCTGCCCACTAGGAATCACGCCAAGCCCGCCTCCCCCCCGGGGGCCCGCCCGGCGGCGCATCGCTCATGACCGATTTTGTATGGGCTAAGCTTAGCTGGAGAAGGAGCAGACGACGAAAACCACCGAACAAAAGGGAAAGAGAGGCCCAGGTTTGAGGTCATGTCCTTCTTTCCATAGGTTGTAAAGGAAGGTCCGAGGTTGAGATTGGGTTTCCTTCTCTCCTTGGCCTATTTCTCATCTTTTCCCATTTATTAACTTACTCCTCCACCCCCTCTTACAACAACACCTTCTTTCTCTCCTTTCCCCCTCGCAGCAGTGGCTTTGCCGCGTGCCATTCACACAACACCTTCGAGCCAACTTACCAGAAGCTGCCCGTCGGCGAGGTGGAGGGAACCACCACCAGGAGCGAGTACGTACCGCCAGCTCCGTCCCATCCCATCCATCTGCCAGGTCCAAACTCCACCGCAAGATAAACGTCCTGGGCGGACAAGTCGCTAGCTAGAAGCCCACCCCTGGCTCCCTCTGGCAGAGGCTCTGATGCATTCCGTCGACAGGGCTCTCATTCACCAAAAATTGGATCATCTTGGCCTGGACCGGTCAGCGAAGCAGCAGAATCAGCGGCCTCTCCGGAAGGTACCTGGCTTGATTGTATCTCCACCGTCTCCCGGCGTCATCCTCACCGAGACGAGAGGAGTCCTCCTTTTCAATCGCCTTCCCTCGTCACGTACATCCACCATTTACAAGTCTGCCACGGCACACGGTTTCATTTTTTATACTCTGCCTGCTCTCCCCGAAACTCGTTAGCACGACGCCCACCCTTGAACTCAGTCGGCGCCAGAGCGTAGAAGCTTTGGTATCTCTTCTGCAAGCTGCGTTCCTCATCAGCCATCGACAAGCACCGCCCGCAGCCTCCGACGTCGCCGCCGCCGCTTTTTTTCTTCTTCATGTGTCACGGCCCAACGATTTTAGCAGCTTGGGACGTACCCTTGAACACCGGCTCGCAGCACTTGATACCCTCAGCCAGCATCATCAGTCCCTCCACCGGCTCTCCACCGTCTTTTCCTCCGGCTCACTAGCAGGTACAGACTTTTTTTTTTTTTCGATCTGGTCCCTTTTTATTCCCTATCTATATCCATCCCTTTTTCGATGCCTGCCCCTGACCTCGTGACGCGCAGACTTTCTCATTGCTCTGGAAAAGCCCTTGACCTGGGAAGCATGCAATAAGAACCCCCGAACTCCCTATTACACTTACACAGCACCTGAGCGGCCTGCGCGCAACCTGGCTCCTGGCTGCGCCAAAGCACACGCTGAGCTAAGCTTTTTACTGCAACACCACACTGACACTGGGTGCCACTTACTGCTGGCGTTGCCTCGATTCACAAGCACCAAGTCCACTGTTACTGTCATCGCCGCGATTTCACACGCGATTCTCCAGTTCTTGCGTCACGAGCTTACGAGTCACGAGTCTCTTTGGGGTTTCCTTTACGACGGGAGTTGATTTCTGGAGGATTCACCGACTAATGAGCCACGCGAGGAAAAAGTAAAGGGAACGACAACAAGAGAGATCTTGTAACTCAGCACCTCTCTGTGCTCCTTAACCACCGTCAGCTGCTGCATCGCTCAGCCCAGTTCTGGTGTCCCCGAAATCTGGCCTAGTTGAACGACTTTTCACGACTCAGCGCCTGCTTCGCTTTATTTAACCCGCCTTTTCGTCTTCACCGCGACTCTGCTGCTGAGCAAGTACTCAGAGGCCTTTGTTCGTTCGTTTAAGCCGCAAAATACGACTTTCTTTTCACCTTGGATGGTTTTCACGGTTTTCAGTTACCCTCACACTCACTGAATACTCATCCCCTGGACTTTCACTCAAGCGCCGGCCTCTCACGATTCATATTTCAGCGACCATGCTCCGCTTGTGCAGCCGCCGATAATAACTCTGTGCCCAAGATCCGTTGGGGAGCTTTTGCGGACTAGACGACCATCCGGCCTTTATTTCTCACCTGTTCCTGCAGAAGCTACTCAACAATTACTGGGCTCTAGCGGCATTCCCGAACCTCGCCAATGGATTCGAGTATGCCCATGATATTGCCCAAGGGCATTGTCATTAACACGAAAAACATCTACAAAGAAGTCGCCGACTTTCCCGTTGTACCCCCTGACAAGGTCTGGGAGTATTGGCATGGTATATCCGCCCTTCTGCATATGTCTCGTATTCTATACACCATCTAACTTGACCGCAGTATATACCACAACATACAAGAAACTCAAGGATCCTACAGCTTGTCGACTCGAGAACTTTTGGTGGCATGTCTGGGGAAGCGACCGAAGGTTTCTCAAGGGCAGCGCTCTGGCTAGGCTTTATGAGGATATCTCTCTTGGACCGACTTTCGTCCCTCTCAAGGGACCCCCGAATCGATGGGAGGGCCCTGATGTACGTGTCACTGGGGTTAATACCCACCAAAACCCCTCCGTCCTCGCTGACATGGACGCCCAGATACCACCCCTGATCAAACAGATTCTGGAAGCAGCCGAAGCAGAGGCAACACCCCCACTGCCACTGCCACTGCCCCAGGGGTCCCGCCATTCAAAATCCACCGACTCAGCGTTGAGGACGCTATCTTCCAGCGCGTCAAAGCCGCCACCTGCCCATCCGATCCTGAAAAAAGCCCGAGGCCCATCATCGTCAGGGCCGCGGCCCACTGCCCGCTTTGTGTCACCCCATGAATCTGCCGATGAAGATGAGATCCCCTCTTCGGGGAGCACAGCCGCCACGGCTTCGGAGGCACCCGTATATGTAGTCTCTTCACCGAAGAAAAAGGCTTCCCTTCCCCCGGTCCAGAAGCTCGCTCCCTCGTCGGCTGCCGTGAACAGAAAGACGGCGCCGCCAAAGAGACTAACAGCAACCTCCGTGGAGTCTAGCAGTCGAGAAGGGGGCTCCGGTTCCTCGAACGGGATACGGCATGCACCAGTCCCGCGGCCCGTACCTTCAAATGTTGACACAAGCCTGGAACATGACCAGCCAGCTTCAGGAGAAAGCCATGGGGTGTCCCATGAGCATCCCGTGATGAGCGAGAAAGCACGTGGAAAGCAGCCAATGGTGCCCGTTCGGCCGGTTTCCCACAGAAACGAGGTCTCCAAGGAAAATATGCGGTCGTCACCGCCAAACGAGCGACCTCGAAGTATCCACCGTGAGAAAGGTGTGCTCCCACAAGCCCGATCGCTCATCAACCTCGCCAGCCATGGGTCACGTAGGGGATCTGAGGCTTCCTCGAAGTCGAATTTTGGCGTCGGGTCTCCTGAAAGCGACAAATCCAGCAGTCATTTGGCTCCCCCGATGTCCCGGTCTCATTCTCACGGCGGTTATGATCAGCCCAAGCCTCAGCATAACCTTCGAGCGCCGGGTCTCTTTACCGAGGCTACCTCATCAACGTCAAACGTTGCCGTCACGGGTATGATTCTTGATCAGTCCGGATTTGGATCGTCACCCGTGACTGGATTCGTGGACCACAGACCGCCTCAACACCACACGATTCCCGTTGTGCCACCCAAACCGTCGGTGCTCGACGCCCGATTTACACCAACCCAGCCTACGACATCGGCTAGTCTTCCCCTGGGACGCACAAAAAGCCAGCTGACGCTTCTTTTGGAGCGTGAAAAGGCACGAAGCGGTGGCAATAAGCCGAGATCCAAAAGCTAGGTTCTTTTTCATCCGTGAAAACACCCCCAGATGCCCTGTATATGACTCGATGTCGGGCGGTTTCGCTACGGCTGTGTACACCATTTCACAGCGGAGTCTTAGACTTCTCTGATAATCATGTTTCAACTAGTTGGAGTCATCCATGGGTGTTTGCGCATGCACTGCTGTGGAGTCTGGGTGCACCAAAATTACATGTCTTCTTTTCTTGTCTTGTTTTCTCAGCATTTGGCTTGGGGACCGGGTAGCATTCTTCCGAGGCCATGCTCGTAAGGGGACGAGCTGGCGGTATAGGCTTGGAACTCGCCGGGTGCATCATGGAGGCGAGGCGTTTGTGATGGAGTTGCATTGGTCCTGATCTAGAACGGCTTTTAGGCTGGCGAATACAGGCCGGGAGGGATGGAAACGGGATTGATACCACATAGAAAGGAAAAAAGTACCATTGATGTAACATTGTTAAACGAATGAGTTTTGGTGATACATGGTGATGCTCCAGCAAGTTCAGAGGATACGGGAGTCTACTTGATTCGGGTTCAATGTATATGAATCACAATAAGTCCTTTAGATGGCATGGCATGGGTAGGAAAGGCACGAAGATCAAGGTGACTGGATCTGGGCAAGTGATGAAACAGTAGTGGTGCTTGTTGATAGCAATGTCCCATATGATGGCGTCTAATGCTCAAGGCGTATACATGACATAGATAGAGGGAACATGACAAGATAAATGTTACTCTTGACAGTGTCTGCAAAAGAAAAATCGGTTCTGGCTTGAACCATAGGAAGGGCTTTTGTGTTCCAACCAACCAACCCTTATCCAAGGGGGCCCAGCTCATCCAAGGGAGCTCCATTATACATAAAATAGCAAGAAGACGGCCAAGTAGAATAACAAGTGAGCGAGTATTCTGCGGGCTAGCGAATAATGAATTACATGATGTCGTCGTATCGATAATCGGTATTGATTAAAGAATGGGAGGGGAAAAAAAGGGGGGTATGTGTATGTGTTTAGTCGTCCAGCCTAAACATCTTGCGTAGGGTGCCAAACTTCTTCTTCCTCGGGGTCCCAGTCTCTGAACCTTCGGGGATGCTGTCGACAGAGGCCGGGGGAGCATTATGGGTAGCGCTAATAGCGCTGTGAGAGGTGCTGCGGCGTTTGAGGAAGCCCGTCTTGACTGTTGGAGAGGTTGGGGATGGGCCGGGCCCGCCGGCGGTGGACGGCCGTCTCTCCTCGTCGACGACGTACGTGTTTTGAGAGCCGTCGTCGAAACGGTCTTCCTCCTCGTGGGCGTGGTGGCCGTCCTGGAGCGGCCAGTTGGCTCCACGCTTCTGGAGACGTGCGTTGTGTGGGTGGCTGCCGCTGTTGCTACGGATGACGGCGAGCTCTTCAGTGCTGCGCTCTAGACGAGTGTCTCTCCGTGAAGCACTCTCGCTGTGATTGCGGGAGATCTTGTCAGAGGGGTCCTTCTTGCGCCGGAGGATCGACGACATGAAGCTGCCTCGGCGCTTGTGGCTTGGTCGAGGGCCCATGGAAACATCCCCGGCAGTCTGCGCAGGAGGCAAGGCCCCCAGGCTCTCTCGTCCAGAACCACTCCGCTTCAGTGTAGAAGCCGTACGAGGACTCATACTCGTGGTCCCGTTGGTTACAGCTGGCTGGGGCTGCTCTGGCTCGTCATCGCTATCTGGAAGGTCAGGGGAATCCTCGTCTTCCACGTGAGAGGGAGTTACTCCCATGGCGGCGGCAGCTGCATTGCTCGAGGCCTGGTTGCGCATCGTTCTAGGGACTCTCTTCTGCTTCGGCCGCGGCGTGGGAGTACCCTCGTCCTCACTCGAGTCCACAAAGCGACTGCTGAAGGCTGGACGGGCATCGTCTTCGTCGCTCGAGTCATCGAAACGGCTACCGCCCCGAGCCTTCTTGCCCTTGCGGCCGAAGCCCGACACGCGCATGCGAGATGAGCTGGCGTCGCTGGAGTCACCACGCAATGAGTGACGCATCCGGTTGTTCATGACCACGGGAGGCGGAGAACTCGTGTTGGAGTTGCGACGGAAAGCTGATCCAGCTGGTGACAAGGACCGCAGACTGAATCGACCACTACCCCTGCCACCATCAGACGCAGGGGCTGGAGCGTCTCGCACGCTTCCTCTCATGGTTCTGCGAAAGCCCATGCCTTCTCCGCCTCCAACCCGAGCTCGTCGAAAGCTGCTCTCGCTAGAATCAGAGCCCTGTCGTCTAAGGCTTGGCTTCGCGATAGGAGCTCTCTCCTCTGAGTGGTGCCGGCGATGTGCCTGGGCTGACTCTATCGTGGCTGCTGGCTGATAAGAGGCAGGTCGAGAGTCTTTTCTCGGAGCAGGGGAAGACTTTTGTACACTGGCAGGAGAACCATTGGCTCGGAGCGACTTTCTCATGCCAGTACCAGCGGCTGCCGTAGCCTCTGGCTCTGGACGAAGGGACTTGCGAAAGTGGCCTTCCTGAGGGCTTGGTGTAGAGGCAGCGCCAGATCTCATAGATTTGCGCATGCTGACACTTTGCGGCGGTGATGACTGCTCAATCACTGCAGCTTCATGGCCCCTCATAGACTTGCGAAGCTTTGATCCTCCTGCTGGCTTGGATACTTCCTTTGCCACAGCTTTGACTCGAGGCTCCTCGACCTCGTCACGGGGCCAGGTGGTGCCAGGTGAGATCTGGTAGACTCGATTCGGATCCCGATGTTCTGATGAGGTTTTTGTGGGTGATTCCTGTGGTTTCTCCACTGCCTTTTGCTTCTTGTGCTTCTTCTGCTTCGGCTTCACGGGCTGTACCACTTCTACAGGAGCGGTCTCTTCATCGGAATCTTCCATAGCCTCCTTTTCAAGCTGGCGTCTCTCCTTAGCACTCAGACTCCTCCAGTAGGCCTTGGCATTCTCCCAGTCATTGGGCGTCTGCAGGGGTGTCTGTGTCGCATCCTTCTTCGTCGTGGCGTCCAGAGAGGCATCTGCCTCCTTTGATGCCTCCTTGGATTTCGCAATGGCCTTCTCAAACACCTTTTTAGGAAGCATCGGCTCGATGGGGCTTTCGACAACGGCATTCAGGGACATGAAGCCATCACCCTCGATATCGGAGAGGTCTTCATAGGCGTCGCTATAGATGCTGCTCCCGTCTGATTCTTCCGACTCTTCCTGAATGTCGTGCATTTGGGGACTGGGAGGAGACATGGTGGTCGACTCAAATGACCGTTGAGGCGTGATCGGTGCTGGCTTGACAACTGTCTTGGTGGGTTTGGTGGTTGAAGAAGCATTCTCAATGGCATTGGATATTTCTAAGCTACCTGATCCGCCTTTGACTTCATCAGGAAATCCGCCTGGGACGTCGAAAAAGTCTTGCGGTGAGTCTTGTCGGCTTTCGTCTGGGATACGAGGACTGGGTTGCGTAATCGATATTGTCGGCACGTAGTCGCTGGGCGTCGAGTTGTCATCAGAGTCGACATCAGAGCTCAAGTCGCTGTTGCTGATGTATCCGCTGCTCTCGACGGATGTCACTACCAGAGGCAATGGCTCCCTGTATTTGGAAATGTTGGCTTCGTTTCGAGAAGACTGTTCGCGCGCTAGAACTGACCCGATAGCATGATCACTCGACTGTTCCAGCTCTACCGGTCGATTGTTGGCCGGAGGGTAAGGCGGAGAGAGTGATCTTTCCAGGGGGCGGACAAGAGGTCGCTCTTCTGTCTCCCTCGCCTTCTTTTCGCGAATGCTACCAAACGAGGGCAGCGCTGGTCTGGGAGTCATCTTTTCATCGTCATCAAGAGAAATCGAGTCTCGCTTATATCTTCCGATGATGTTGTGCCAGGGTTTCTTTGCCTGAGGGCTGGGTATTTGGGATGGTTCAGGCTCAGAGGGTTCTGCAGACTCTCCCACTACCGTCGTGTTCTGATCGTCAAAGCTTACCCTGACGCTCCTCCTTCGAGAAAGTCCATCATCTTGGCTGATCAAGCCCGAGATAGAATTTGAGGCTTCTGAGCCATCCTCTGAAGGGGAGGCATCTCTCGTTGGGCTTGCATGCTTGAGTGCAGACTTCCGAGGCGAAACAGATCGGGGAGGGGGTTCGTGTCTAACGAGTAATTGATCGGTCGTGGGCGCAAAGTGCGTAGTCCGGCCAGGGCTGCGTGCAGGGCTCTCCGAGTGCATACGTGTCCGACGAATGCTTCCATTCGGCTTTTCAATCGGAGCTGGGATACTGGCCGGCTGGACTTGCTCCTGTTGTTCCTTCTTACTAGGCTCAGGCTGAGACGGCTGGGAGGACTTGACAGGTACTGCATCGATGATATCTGTTGGACGATGTTGCGGGGCGGGTTGTGTTGTAGGCTGAGGTTGAGATTGAGATTGAAGTTGAGGCTCGGGCTCTTCCTCTTCATCAGAAACCTCATGAACCACAGAAGGTCGTTTTCTAACCGAAGCATCAGGTAAAACCACGGCGGCTGGACTTGATTCAATCCGCTCCGCCCTGATAGACTTGGGTTCGACTGGTTCCTCAACTTCCGATTCCAATTCCGACTCTGATTCGACAAGAGTTTGTTGTCTCGACAAATCCGATTTGGTTTCGGCCTTGACCTCCGGTTCGGACTCGAGGTCGGATTCGAGTTCGGACTCAGACTCGGGTTCTGGCTCTGGTTGCGGCTGTGGTGGGGCTTTCTTCGGCTCTGGGGTCTGTTCTTGCGTAACCGTAGAGTAAATATCCGTAGGGGTTTGTGTAGTCTTGGTGACAGTGGGTGGCGGGGCAGCGGGTTCGACAGCGGTTCCTTTTATTCTTCCGACAGTTCCCTTGGACAGGTGAGTGCCGCTTCTTGATCCCTCGTTTTTGTGCCGTCGGACTGGCTTCTCGGATGCATTCCTGACGCGTTGCTCCACTAGGAGGAGTTCTGCTCGGGGGACCATCCTCCTCGAGTTGGGATCATATACCATGGCATTGTCAGATGCAGCCAAGGGCTCCAGCATGGAACGGGGATAAGAGAAGTTGATGGAACTTGGACTGCTGGGTCGCAAATCGGCAGATGCCCTCTTATCAGCGACAGCTGCCCGGCGCACATTGGAGATGTCTCCAGATGTCGGTGCCCCAAACCATGAACCTTGGCCATCCTTCATTTTTTGACTGGCCGTCTGAAAGGGCTGGACCTGCAAGCTCATGGCTCGCTTGTGAGATGTGGGCTTCGACTCAGTCTTGAGATGATCATGGTTCGGGAGCTTGGGTACGGGAGGGACATCGTGGGTGTTGGAAGGAGCGCCGCGCGCGGGCGATGGCGATGGTGATCGAAAGGTGCGCTCAGTCATGGAACTCTGGCTTGGGGTCCTCTGAAGTTCCCTTCTCCCTCTATCCCGACTCCCGGTAGATGAAACTGATGCGCTCCTGCGCATAGCGCGCTTCGACTGAACCTGAGATACATTGGTGGGTGTCGCTGGTCGAGCTTTGAGAGCGGCAGCGGCAGCAGCGGATGAAAGGGATACGGATGGCTCGCGTCGCATAAAGGCCGAGGCAGCGGCGGTCGCAGCATTAGGATTGGCTGTCTCCTTGGTCAAGGGCTTGGATGGAACGGCCATGTTAGCAGGGCCTGGGGTGAGGTTGCGATAGAATGAGAAGAGGGAGAGATGAAAGTCGTCGCAAAAGGGACCATCAGCAAATATCAAGGACACCAACGCAAGCGCACAAGTGTCTGTCAAATAGACCGGATGGCGGCGTGTCATGACATCGCATCGGCCTGGCGCACTCGCGCACTAAAGTCAAAAGCCAAAACCGGCTTTGCAGAAGCGCCTCGAAATGGTTGTCTCTCACCTGGGTGGGAGGGCGATGCCTCCTCGAACCTCCAAACATGGCGGGCTAGGTCAAAAGCGGCGCGGACGCCAGCAGATCTCAACAGAAGGCGGGCATGAGAATCCAGGAGGACGGGAGAATAAGAAATAATTACTGGAATGTGATGATTAGAGTGTCGGGAAGAGCAGAGGGCGGGTCAGGGCCGTACAGTTAAAAAAAAAAGAGGAAGACGTGAGGATTCTTGGAATTGATCCAAGATGAGAACGGAGAACTGATGACGAAAGGTATCAAGCCACTAGGCCCAGCTAGACACGCTAGCCGCGCTAACCCAATTTGAGGTTAACAGGAGGGACCCCACTGCAGCTTTTGTTCCGGCTGGGCCAGCCAGGGCAGGGCTTTTGCTTTAATTGAGTCGTCATGCTCGCATCAAACATGGACGTCAAGGGTCCTGATGATTGGGAGGCTGGATGGTTGATGCCGTTGACACTACGGATACAGTACAGAAGCCAACGGCGGTGTAAGCAGGGCTGGACAAGTGTTTTCCCTGTCCTAATACAGTCCCGGGCACAGCCCTCAGCTCAGCTTCCATCATGTGCAGCTCACCCACCCGGTTTCCACACATCGGGCCCATGCATCAGCTATTTGTAGATCAGTTCCCATTCAGGCTCATCTCTCCTGACAAACGGCAAACCAAGCCATAAATTCTCCATCTGCCGAGATCTACTTCTCGGCCTTTTCATCCATCTGGGCTCCATCTCAGCCGGTGTCAGCTCAATCTCGAAATGGATGTCTGCTTGCCCACTCTCCAGCTGAGCGGCTACGGTACTCTACCTGTCAGAGCACTTATAATTAGCCCCGGTTCTGCTAGCTGGCCCGCCCTGACGTCAGTCCCAGACTCGTCTAATTTCGAGCCGCTCAATGGAACTTGACTTTCCGTCACCTCACTGCGAACAGCTTTTCAACTCTATTGGGGCAAATATGTAAGAGTGGTCGTGAATTGGGTTGCGCTACACTAGGACAGCTATGACATGATATGTTTAACGCTGACTGTTCTTCCCGCCGTTACATATCCATGCTGCAGTGACAGTTGTAAAAAAAAAAACACACTGCCAACTTCCCGTGTTCAAAACCCAACTAGGTAAACAAAGGTCGCTTCCTAGAGCCTCCTCCTCACCGAGTGGCTCTCGATCCTTAGCTATCAGGTCGTCTAATGAGATATCTGAAAGAAACAAAGCCAGCAATTAATCGACTGGTCTGCCTCGACTTCCGTATCATTTGACGGCTCCTAGGTTGCACCCGCCGGTATGCCCGGATCCCCCCGATGCGAATGATGGCCAGTTGCATCCAAGTAGTGATCATCAGGCCCGTCCACGTAGTCCTCCTCGGACTGCGTGGAATGTTCGTTGCCCATGTTCATGGGAGGGGCGTCAGGGTCTGCGTGCTCTGGCTCTGGAGGAGTGTTCTGGTTTGTTGTTTGTCCTCTTGCGGGTGCCTTCGCATTCTTCCTGCCTTTTCGACTTTTCGCCTTGGCCTTCTCGAGAAGACGCTTACGATCAGCCTCTTCCTGGCGATGCCGTCGGTCCTTGATCTCGTATTTTTGAATCAGTGCCCTCGGTGGCTCGCCAAAGATTCGTTCGTACTCGCAAAACTCGCAGATCCAAATGTCTTCCGCCTTTGGAGGGTTTTGATAGTAATTGTCGGCAGCAATTCGACGGCGGTGCCTTGCGGCCATGTCGAGCTCCTTTTCCAATCGGCGTCTGCTCTTTCGACGAGAACTCCCTGATCCGCGACTAGCTGCCTTGGAAGAACCATCGTGATTATAACCGTTGCTACCGTTCATCTCTGCCGACATGCCTGGCATCGTTTGAGTCGACATACTGTGTTTACTCGAATGACCTTGTTTGCTAATTAGTATGCCATTACAGCTAACCATCTCCTGAAACTTACCAGGCCACCGAACCGTCCCGGGAACTTGGGAGTCGCAGGTGAAGGTGAATTGAGTGGAGGCAGGTGTGGTCTTCGTTGCCGAAGAGTATTGCTGAAGTAAGCTCCCGTTCTCTTGTGGTTGAGGACGCTGCTTCTCAGCGTTTGCGACAGCAATGGCGTTAGAGATGATACCGCGAGCTTCGCGTTCTAGGACTGGAATTAGCCGCCTGAATGGATGTTTTGGTGTTGTTGATAAAGAAGACAATGTTAGGTTCGGTTCGCTGTAAAGAAGGAGGAAAGAGCCTTCACAGCATGCACGCAACATGCAAAAATTGGTTGGGTCGGCTGAGCTGGCTGGTCAAGTACTATGCATGGCTCCGTGCCGCCACCTGTTTCCAGCCGGCGGCTTATGCGTGGTTGGCGCAAAATGCTGCAGGAGAATAGAGTCTATCTGAGATTCACCCGAATAGGCAAATCTCCATAAGACGGATAGCCGCAACAATACATCACTGAGACAATGCATAGGCGCACAATGAAAAAGGCATCGGCAATAATGAAAGAAACTCACCGGCTGGTGCCCATTGGGGTGGTGCAGTTTTGGATGCTCGTCCAGCCCACGTAGTGTTACCGTCGGGCAAAGCTCGCAGCGGACTTCTTCCATTCCTGGAGCGCCCCAATCTGCCTCGTCCTGGCCCCGATATTCCCTGGTTGCTGGTGGAAAAGGTTCCCGAACCTGGATACGCACCCGAATGAGCATACGACCTATCGCCATGGAGCTCGCTGGCTGGGGAGTGTGCTGTCCCGGAAGATATGGCCAGGGAGCCTATCTCGTTGTTCAGCGCATGAGTGCCGTTGAGAGTGGGATCCCCTGCAGAGGGGATCTTCCGTTTCTTCTTATTATTGGTATTCTCGAATGAATCGTAGCCATCTACTGACGAGGTCGTTGATGGAGGGGGCTGCGGATTTGGATGTCGAGGCGGGTCCGGCCTTGACGGCCGACGAGCGGGATGAGTAAGGGTCTCTGGAGGTGATCTGGTAACAAGACTGCTCTGCAAGGCAGTCTCTTCCTCGTCGCCGTCTGGCAACCCTACGCCGTTCCGCCGTGGTGTGTAGTTGCGCCCCGACTCTGTCCTGCGTCCCTGTTCAACTGGGCTCGTGGAGCCGGTCCTCGGCGGGCTTCCTTCGTCTTTTAGAGTGTATGGGGGGTAGTAGAAGAGAGGGGTGGTTTCGTGAGTCGACGGAGGGTATTTTATTGAGTCCGCAACGTCTGGAGACAGCCTCTCTCTGAGCCGGCGTTTCGGCAGCGGCCGAATCGGTCGGTCTGGGAACAGCGACGATACAGTATCTGGCGACATTTTGGGGCTATGATCTGCACGAGAAGAGCGAAAGGCTCGTGTTAGCAGATATGTCGCCATGATGCCGACGAAACCAGTCACGAATATAGCGAAGGAGGACATGGGAGCGGAGAGGTTGGTGGGGGATATGGACATGTGGGATGCCGCCCACCGCAGCCCATGCTTGATAACCGTCCGAGGTGATCAATCAACGGCCAGCTGGGGATTGCGACGGGCTTCGCCGGCGTTGGAATCAAACGGAAAGCGTACCCAGCAAACATCGTATAATAACCCTGACCCAAACCGTATAACCAAGAACGGTGGAGCAACAAGTTTCCCCAAACAAGCCCGAGAGGGAGCAATCTGTACAAATACGTCGACAAACAAGACTCGATTATTCAAGATCGACCGTACAATTCGAAAGGGGTATCAAGGTCGTAGGTAGGCACGCCGGGTGTCGAGGCTGGTTGACGCTGGAAAGCTCGAAGGGGGGTAAGTTGGTTCGGTCGGGCTCTAAAGCGTTCTGTGTGCGGGTCAGAACATGGTCGTCGATGCAAGGCATATCATGGCCGAGCAGCTGCGACTACGACGAGCGTGGGCTGGCACTGGTGATGTCTCTGGTTGTAGCATCGACGGTCTCTCGCAGCGGTTATGCCGATAGTCGCCAGGCTTGCTGTCGGTCGTTCAAGGTCGGGTGGCTTACCCAGTCACTGACGGGCGGACGGGGCCCAGGAGGGTGAGGGACACCTCGGGCAAGCGCAGACGAGGCTCGAAATGAAACAGCAGATCGTCGATAAAGGCCCTGAGAGCAAGTGACGTAGATCGTGACAGCGCAAAGCTGATAGCACCTTGGAGGTTTCCGTAATTCGAGTGTGCGAATCGTCACTGAGGCTAGGAGTTGCAACGAGGGCCGAGGGCGGTTATTAGGTTAGTCAGCAGAATTCCCCCTCTGGTGTGCTGTCAAGGTGGCACTCGCCCTCCCCACGCCCACCACTCTCCCTGGCCATGATCGAGACTTGAATGATTTGCACTGTGTCTGGTTTACAGGGTTTTGGCGCTTTAAATATTTAAATAAATCCAGCTACACTACGATTTATTTATTATTATTTTTATTTTTACTGCCATCTTCCCAACTGTGAGTCATGAAATACATAACACGGCAGTTCCATGACGAGAGTTTGCTGACTGCGACATCAACGATTCCCTGATGTCACTGAGGTCCATCCAGCGGAAATCAACCGCGCAAGGCGGGCTATCGGACTGCAACCGGGCATTACCCGCCTCTCAGCGCGGGCGAGCTAATCGAAACAATTTCTGCACAGTGAATGGGCAGCGCTGAAGCTCCCTGTAAGGCGCGTGCCTCAGTGCGGATATGGACCCTAGGACCCCTGTGAGGTACCTCGTTCAGGTACCTGGCGAATTTTGTGGTGCTGTAGTGGTCCGGCTCTGTTCTGAAGCGACACCACGCCGCGCTTCGCCCACCCAGGCCCGCACCCACTCAAGGCCCGCGCCCACCTTCCCTCGCTCTCTCTGATGGATGCCGCTCGCTCTCCCACGCTTCCGTCCATCTCTTCCCGTTCTCCTCCTCCGAACCAAGCTTCTCCTCTCGTCTCCTCTCACCCATACACACATTGTTGCGGTTCCTCCGTGTCATGACTGATTCGCCTTTACTCCTCTACGACATGCTTGCTTGCCAATCTTGTCTTCAACTCGACTGCTCCTCCTCGACCTTCTAGTCTCTCTCGTCGACGCTGGTCTCCGGCCCAGCTCCCACATCTGCCTTGATCGCTTCCGCACCACACACCAATTCTCGCGATCCTACCTTTCCCCGAGTCTTTTAGCAGCTTTAACTATACATCGTTTCTCTCGGCAGTGTTACACGCGCCAATACTCGCCTACCGGACCTTGGGTCTCGTCCTCGTCCTCGTCCTCCTCACGTCTAACGTCTCCTTCTCTTTTCCTCTCCCCACCTCGGTGACCCGACTCACTCATGGCACCTCCCTCGCCGCGACGGTCATCGAGAGCCCGCGCGACCAATTCACAATCCCAGCAATCATCTGTCTCGTCGAGCACCTCTGGCCGAGCCGAACGGAACACGAGATCCGTCGTCAAGCCCTCCTCCACCAAGTCCACACCTAGCGCCTCATTGTCGTCGGAGCCCTTTGAGGATCTCGACGACACCCTCCTCGGTCGCCGGCGAAAACGCAATCACGACGACGATACCGAAAAGGCTTCCAGGCCTGACAATTTTGACATGGCAAATGGAAGCGACGACCTCCAGGAGGAGGAAGATGAGGCTGTCCGCTGCATCTGCGATTCTGAGGACTACCCGGGTCGCCCGCCTGTCGAGGGACCCGACGCCGACTTTTTCGCCTCCATTGAGTTCACTGAAGATGTTACCGGCTTCTTCGTTCAATGCGACGTCTGCAAAGTCTGGCAGCACGGTGCCTGTGTAGGCATTTTCAGTGCCGAAAGCTCCCCCGAAGAATATTTCTGCGAACAATGTCGCAAGGACCTACACAAAATCCATACTGCAAGCAACGGGTAAGTCGGTTTCTGTCTCGATTTAATGCGAACTAGCCATCTCGAAATTCGTCCAAATGGCTGTGGTCGACTTTTTTCGACTCACGGTCGACCTCGTTCGCTCTTGGACCACTGCAAAGTTCACACGCCAGCGTTGATTTTGCCCGAATGCTAATATCCTCTGCTTGACAGACAAAAATACTCGAAATATGTTCCTCTCAATCGCCCATCGCGGGCCACGTCGAGGGCTGCCTCGATCGCCAAGGAGGGAACTCGCTCCCCAAAGACTGGGACAGGCAAAAACTCACGCCCTACCTCTGCTTCACAGACGTCGAAGCGCCGATCTACAATGAACAGCCGCGACCGAGCCTACGAAGATGAACAACTCCTTCGAGCCATTGAGGCAAGCAAGGAAGATGCTCCTCACGATGCGCCAGAGGCCTTGACCAGGAGAGCCAAGCGGGGGCGGAGTGACAGTGAAGAGTCAGTCGCCCTTCATACCCAGCCTCGGGATGATAAGCTGACGGCAACGAGAAGCCACACGAATGTCAAGAGACAGCGAACCAGTTCTCGCTCCGCTTCGCCTCCTGCTCAACCTGTCGAGGCCACCAGTCGCGACGAGTCAGATGAAGAGTCGAGCACTCGCAGTGGCGCAAAAAAGGCTCGAAATAACAAGACTCAAAAAGCAAAGACGGAAAAAGAAGATAAAGAACGTCAGAGGCAAGAGGCAGCAGATAAGCGCAAAGGACGCGCAGAGAGGCGTCGTGGAGAGGGTAAGTCGGACCTGTCTGAGACTATTTCCGCTTGCTAATTTTTGGTAGATTCTGATCCTTCTGACGAGACGCCTGCTCCCCCGGTAAAACCGCCTGCGGCAAAGAGCATTGAGACTCCAATCGTCACCGAGACTCCAGCTCCTCCAGTTCAGCCAGTCCCTGACACTCCACCCGCGAGCCACCCTCCGACCACGAATACCCATAAACGAGGTGGCAGAAATACTCACAAGAAGGGCAAGGGCAGAAACCAGTATACTAGAGACCGTGATGCGGATGGCGAATCCCCAGCACGGTCAATGTCGCGAGACATTCAGAAGAATGGGGATGATTCAACGCCAGGCCATTCCAAGTCGACCAACGACCACCACCGACATGGAAAATCAAAGGCAGCCCCACATCATAAGCTGAGCATGATGGATATGAAGCGGCGTGTCGGCGCCATCATGGACTTTATCTCCCGAACCCAGGTGGATCTTGCGGCAGAAGCCATTCCAGTGCCCAACGGGTCCGCAAGCAGCGGGCAGGTTTCGCCCCAGAAGACTCCTGTCCCGCAAATTGCTAGCAGACCCGAGAACCAGTCCATGGCAGTGGAGAACGGATCGACCAGGGAGTCTTCTCACGACAAGGATTTCAAAGATCTGAACTGTATGGAGATGATGGACGTTCTAACGCGGGATATGGTCAAGTGGCAGAGCCAGTACACCTAAGCACATACAGCACCGGGTTTCGACAGCACCCTGCTATGCTAGGCGGTGGCAATGATGGGCGGTTATGGCTTCTTGAATGTTTTTGGAGTTTACGGTTGGGTGCATTACGGGCGTCACGAAGCATCAAGGCAAGATGCAGGGATGCGATTGTCTTTCATCGCTCATTAGTTACGGTTTCTCGTTCGTCTTTTATCCGGAACCGACCACGAGGTCTGGGCTCTTTGGTGTTCCGGCTCTTTTCTTATACCCCAGTATGCCTGGTTAAAAGAGTTTGCCATTGGCGTCTTACAAAGCTGCAATGGAGCAGCATTATTGTGGGAGAAGCATGAATCTCGGAGGGATGGATATGAATAACAGAGCGTCGTTAGGTAGTGTACATGGAAAATGTCGTCTATACAGACAGATATATGATACAACGATACAATAACACACAGGTTCAGGACCTCGAGGTCATACTACGCACCCGCCTTTTCTTGGGCACGCGCTCGCTTCTGCAGTTTCTTTGCCTGGTTCAGGCTCAGCTTGGGGTTTGCTATGCAAGTCTGGTATTCCTCAATGGCGCTGTCTGATAGGTCATCGAGGACAAACTTGCCCATGTTTCCCTCTCGCCAATGGAACAAGAGTCTATCAGCAGCGTGCGAAAGAACGGGGTGGTTACCGCGCTTTACCTTGCCCTCTCTCCTGGCTATGGCCCCGAGCAACTCATCAATCTCGTTTGTGGGGGGGCAATATTTCTCGTACAAGGTGGGATCCACGAGGTTCATCCTGTAGAGGAGGTAATCGGCGAGAATCACGTCCCGTACCAGCCCCTTCTTGATGCCCTGCGTAAGGGCAATCTTTATCATGGTCTCGCCGTCATCGATATAGGGCTGAAAGATGCCGGGCGTATCCAGGATAAAGGCGCCGTCACCCACTCCGCCCCGGTCCTCAGGTTCGAGGATACGGACGGGCGTGCTCATCTTTCGTGTCACACCCGCCTGGTCCCCCGTCTTTGCGGCTTTGGCCGTCTGCCCTGGTATGCCGGCCCTCCGTAGCGCATTGAGCAACGTGCTCTTGCCGACGTTGGGCATGCCGACGATCATGGCCCACAGACCCGTCAGCGAGTCCGCTTCCCGCGCAACCTCCTTGACCTTCTTTAGCAAAGTCTTTGTGGCGGCGGGGTCGGCCTTGTCCCAGATGACGCAGCGGTCGCCGTGTAGCTTTCGCAGGGCGTTTGCGGCGCCGGGGGTGTCGCTGCCGAGGCTCGACTTTGTGTAGACGACGAGGCGCGGCCGGCCGGCGACGGCACGCTCGAGGCGGGGGTTGTGGGTGGATAGCGGAAGGCGAAAGTCGCGGCACTCGAGGATCAGGGAGATGTTTTGGAGCTTATTCACCACCTGTTGCTGGGCCGAGGCATGGTGGCCGATATAGTAGGTCTTGGGGACCGAGCCCGGGATGGAAAAGGCCTGGCGGGGGATGAAGTTGGCCATTGTTGTCGCGGGGTTTGTATATCACTCGGGATTGGCCGTCGGGGGCATGTTTCTAGGCGTGTGCTTCGAGATTCGCATCTGTTACCATCAACATGAAGGGTCTGGACCCTTGAAAAAAAAGATGATGTAAATATCAGCCTTGCACAATTGTCCCTCTTTCAGCCTCGCCCCACCCCGGCACGTGGAGATAAGACTTTTTTTTTTTTTGAAGATAGAGCTGCTGCCTCATGACGTCATACCAAGAGAACTTCCTGAGCCAATTGCCGATTGAGGAGCGACCACGCGTTATCGATTCATCCATTGAGTGTGCGTGTGAAGCCCTAGCAATCCATTCCGTTCACCGATGACTACACAAGAGGAATAAAAGCCAAGACCTGAATCTAGAGCCAAGACAATGCCAAGAGCATGCTCTAGACCAAGGAACTGAAGGCAAGAGACGATATAAGTTGGCTTGAAGTCCCGGACCAGATTGGAAAGGGCTTCAACATGTTTCACGCCCACAAAGCAATTGCGCTGTTTCTGCTTCTTGTTTCAGACCTTTGTTGAAAGAGCTGCATTCTTTTGGTTGCGATATGGCCAGGCACGAACCGGTTGGTTCAATTGAGATGGAGAGGACTCCTACCTTTGGATCTGGAAACACCATCACTCCAGCATCACAGAACAACCCAGGCAACCAAGCAGTCCAAGATGAAACATTCAGCACCAACGATGCATCCGGTCAGCCTTCCAAGTACTTTGGAAAGGGTGGCAAGCTTCGTCCCTTTCGGTTGCTGAAGCAGGACATGATCAACTTCAGGAGTCGATGGGTATCAGACTGGCAAGTCTTTAACCAGCAGGTTATCGCGAGCGCCGTCTACATCTTCTTCACCAACATTCTGCCGGGTATCACGTTTGCTAGTGACCTGTACACTCTTACAGGCAAGTCGTGGGGAACTATCGAGGTGGTGTTTAGCACTGGGCTCTGCGGGTTGATCTTTTCCGTGTAAGTGAGCTGCCTATCACTGTCAAGATCCCATGTTGATGAGAATAGCTTCTCTGGCCAACCTCTCACCATCTTGGGCGTCACGGGCCCCTTTTCCGTGTTGGCTGAAAACATCTACGAACTATGTGAAACACACTTTCATGTAAGATCCTTCAAGCCGCATCTTGAACACATTCTCATAATCTACAGGTCGAGTTCCTCCCCGTCATGGCATGGTCTCTCATCCACGCCGGGTGGATGCACTACCTCCTGGCAATCTTCAACGCCCACGACTGGACCATGCAGTACGTGACGCACTTTAGCGCCGACATCTTTTCCCTTCTCAACAGCGTCATTTACTTCCACAAGGCTGCCATGGAGCTTAAGCGCACTCATGCCAGGGTCTCACTGGCCGCCTTTCTATACGCCATCATCGGTGCATTTGGAACATGTCTGCTGGCCATCCTGCTGTCAACAGCCAACTCGTGGAAGCCCATGCTTCATCGTTATGTTCGTCTTGGGCTAACAGAGTATGCCGCTGCAATCTCCATCGTCTTCTGGATCGGTATCCCCTATATCGGAGAGCTAGCAGACCTTGACCACGTCCGCCTCGAAGTCCAGACCAAGTTTAGACCTACGAACCCCGATCGACACACCTTCTTTGTGCGCTTCTGGGACCTGCCTGTGGAATGGGTATTTCTATCCATGATCCCTGGTGCCATCGTCACTGTCCTGTTCTACTTTGACCACGAGATTAGCAGCATCATCTGTACCGTGAAGCGTTATGGTACCAAGAAGCCTGGCGGATATGCCTGGGATATTGTCCTTTTGGGAACAACCACCATCATCTGCGGTATCTTGGGTATCCCTCCAGCCAACGGACTTCTCCCTCAGGCGCCGCTACACTCGGAGTCGTTGATGCATTACGTCCTTGAGAGTCCTCCTGCTGAAGAGGGCGAGCAGCCAGATTCACCTCGACCGGTTGCGCGGACATATGAGCAGAGATACTCACACTTCATCCAAGCAGCCATGATCCTCATCTTTGTCTCTCCGCCGCTACAGAAGCTACTCGGCTTTACACAGACCTCAGTGCTCGCTGGTCTATTCATGTTCATGGGTTATCAGTCCCTCTCAGTCAACCCAATCCTCGAGCGAGTCGTCCAGCTTCTCACCCCGCCATCAGACCTACACGAGCTGCCCCCCGGCGTAACTTGGTTCGGCATCCACGCCTACACAATCACACAGATCATCCTCACGGGCATCGTCTTTGGTGTAACGCTCACCGTCGCGGCGCCCGCCTTCCCCCTCATCATCATCGCCCTGGTCCCCGTGCGGCTATCCCTTATGAACAGGCTGTGGAGCCGCGAGACGCTGCGTCTGGTCGACGGCTGGGCGTGCCGGGATGGGAAACCCGAGGATCCTGTCCCCTCCGAGATGCAGGGATTCGTGGATGAGGAGAAGGCCAGGACCTGAGGGCCTGCAGCGGCAGGGCTTGGCTCCTGAGACCATGCTCAGCCCATGTCTCTTCTTCTTCATTTTAACGTGTGACACCCCGCAGAGAATCGGGGTGTGTATCCGCTACTAATCTCATCGCCGTTTCGTTTGAATTAGAAACGACCAGGGCGGTTGTGAGATTCCCGACACTGAACCAACCCTGCAACTTTGAAGACCCTGGGCCGAATCCTTCATTGTGACATTAAAGAAACAACATTATTTTGGTTTGCAGAATGACTACTCTTACTGTCCAGGGCAAACATGCCCTCATTACTGGGGCTGGCTCAGGTACGAAGTTGACGCAGCCAACTATGAGGGTTTCAATAGCTGATATCGACACAAGGCATCAACTTGTGCTTCGCTCGTATGCTTCTCGAAAAGGGCTGTTCAGTTCTCATCGCCGACCTTAAACTTCAACCAGAAGCTGAGGAGCTTCTTAAGAAATACCCCTTCCCGGCTGCTGAGGGCCAAGCCGGCGCCTTCTTTCAAAAGACCAACGTTGCATCTTGGCCAGACCTAAGCTCGGTGTGGAAGACGGCCGTGGATAAGTTCTCATCTGTCGACATTGTCGTCGCAGGCGCTGGCCTCTTTGAGCCCAAGTGGGCGTCCTTTTGGGAGGCTCCCAAGACGGAGAGTAACCCAGACACAGTCTCTGCCGACCCTGCAGATGCGGATCCAGGTCATTATGCTGTTTTGGATGTCAATCTTGCATCTCCCATCCGGTTGAGTCAGTTGGCTATCGGTCACTGGACCAAGGCCAAGCAGAAGGGGACTCTTGTCCACGTTGGTAGCATGGCAGGCTATGGTGCGGGCATCACGACGCCGCTGTACTTTGCGAGCAAGCATGGCTTACATGGCTTCGTGCGGTCCCTAGGAGGACTGCGCGATGAGCTTGGAATCCGCGTGGGATGTGTAGCTCCCGGTGCAGTGAGGGTGAGTGTCAACGATGACATGACACTTAACTTCAAGCTGATAATGGTAGACGCCTCTCTGGCACGATGACCCGACCAAGGCTGTGATGCTGGATAAAGACACGATCCTTATCGAACCCGAAGAGATTGCCCGGGGCATGTGGCAGCTCGTCGTAAACGAGGACCTCGGCGACGGAACGATCCTCGAGGTTACCAAGGGCGCCACGAGAGTGGTTCCTCTATTCAACGCACCAGTGCCCACCGGCGAGGGCATTCTGGTACCGGGCTATGCAGCATCCATGGGGACATTGTACGAGAAGCTGAGGAACGAGGGCTTGAGTGTATGAGATGGGACAGACGCGGTCAAATCGCTTCGACCCAGTTTATATCGTTGGAGACAAAAAGACAGGTGAGGAGGTCGTGGAGTAGGCCAAGCTTGTATCAGCTGTGTTGGCCAGTTACAGGAGCCAGAGTTGGATGCAGGAGTGTCTTCCTTTAGTGGAGACACGAGTACGAGGTGGCGAGATGATGAGTTTCGGAGCTGCTATGGCTGGCCATGATGCTATTCATGACACCTTATAAGAGCCACAGTTGGACATGATGAACTGATGAAGATACGGATATGAATACGATTACACAAATGACAACAACCAACACCCATGTCTACCCCCCTCCCGGTTGGCTCGGGTCGTCCATCTCACGTCTCCTGGTCTATGCTCGACAATCGACGCGCAAGCAAGCCAGTCTACAAATCCCGAGCCGGCTTTCTTCACCGCATGGGACAAGTTGAGGGCCGTGAGGCCGGCGTGGGAGATGATCGTGAGAATCGGGGGCCAGCAAACGCAACGCGCCCAAGCATTGATTGTTTCTAATCTCGTATCCAAACCAAAATAAACACAATCGGCTCCCTCCCTCCCCGGATAATAAAAGCTTTGGCCAAAAATCTTGGCTCTTTTTGTCTCCAACCTCTCTCTTCTTCTGTCTCTCTCTTCCTGCACGGCTTTTCCGCAAGTAGGCACTAATAGATGTACAGTCCTGGAGAGTGGCCGTGACAGCCCCTTTCCCCAATCTCCCGGCATGAAAAAAAAAAGCCCGGGACTCAAACCGCCTCCCAAAAGTAGTAGTAATAAGTATTCAGAAACAATCCCTCGCATGGCATGGCGGTGTAGAGCGTTGCGTTGCGTCGAGGCGAGGGCAGGTGTGGTGTCAAGTAAATAACGGACGGGTGACGTGAAGACATGATGACGATACACTTCGTGAAGCGTCGTAGTGGCAATTCGAAACCAAATCAATGAATGCCAAAAATCAAAAGAAGAACAAGACGGACAAATCCATATCGCACACCGATTTAGTGAGCCGCGAAACAAGTTGGGTATCTTGATGAGCTGCCTTCATGCCGCTCTTCATTTCCTCCTCTTCTACATCTCCCTTCACCCACCACCAAATTCGCCCTCCCCAGCAAGAAGGCGGATCAATCGGCCTCTGAGTAATAGAGGCTAATCGTTAAATAAAAATAGAAGGGGAATATTCCAAAGCGTCGACCGTCTCGTGAGGTGCTTGGTTGCTCTGCTCGGGTGAAAAAGGGGGGCGAGAAGTGGTGGGCGAGGGTGTCTCAATCTTCGGTCTTTGAATATGCAAACAGTGTAAGAAAAAAAAAACAGATGGTGGTTGTTTAGCCGGAATTGGTCAGTCGAGCGTGGCTCTCGACAGCCGTAATTCGAGTTGTTGTTTTACTTGATGTTCTTGAACAGATCATCACCCAGACTTCCCTCGTCCTTTTCAAGATCGGTCAACTCGGGGATCATGGGAGGCGGCGGTCCCGAAGGCTTCTTGATCGTGGCCGTGGGCGTAGGCGCGCGAGGAGGCTCTTCGAAGTTCATTGTGCTGATTCGCTTGGACCCCGTGTCTCCAGTCCTGATCCGTCTGAACCAGCCGCTGCTCCTCCTCGACTTTCGCTCGTCGAGGAAGCTGGAGCCGCCCTGGCTGGAAGGTCGACCGTTGGTGACAGCCGCGAGGTTTGTGTTCGATGGATTCTGGTTCTGGCCCTCTGCGTAATTGTTATTCAACATGGTCCTACTGAATAGGCGACGGATGCTGCCTTGACGGCTCGAAGCTGCCGGGCTCAGGGGGACATCTTCATCCGCGTAGCGCTTGGTTCCAGCGAGATTACCATTGGAGGGGGCAGGAATGCTCTGTTGGGGCGTTTCCTTGCTGTCGTCACTGACGACGTTGCTCTGTGTGTCCTTTTCCGTCTCTTTGGCGACTTCCTTGACGGGCGGCGGCGTCTGGGGAGGAGTCGGCACCTTTTGAACCGGCGAGTCCGGAGGCGGCGGGATGTTGGTGCCGTCTGTGATGCTTCCAAAGTTTAGGTTCAGAGCGGGCAGCTGGAAGCGCGAGCCTCCGCCGCTCTTGTTGAAAAGAGACGACATGGTGGCGGTGGTGAGGTCAGTCTCGGTCGACAAACAGCAACAGGTCGTGGCACGGATCGAAGATGGAGCACGGGATCGATGAATGGCGAGGGCCCGAGTTCGGAAAGGGGTAGCGAGCGAGGGGAGCAAGGGCGAGGTGAGGTGAGGCGACGGGAGGAGCTCAAGACGCGAATGGCCAAGGTGAAGATGGCAGTCTCTCTCTCGTTGATTGACGTCTAAGTCGACGACTGGGATCCAAACAAGCGGGATGAGATGACGAAGCAGAGTTTCGACTGACTCCCCGCAGCGAGCGCAGGAACGAACAGGGCGTGGCGACGAGAAAGGAGAGCGTAAAACGGCCAAGGACCCAGGAATAGAGTAGTAGAAGGTAGCCTGTCAGGGACCAAGATGGGAGGTGGAAAACTGGAGCAGGGGTCGGGGTGGCTTTTGTCGTTGCGGCTTGCAAGGGTTGAGGACGCGGCGTGGCGTGCTTTTGGGATCTTGGGATGATCCCGTTTCAATTGCGGTGAGCGAGGTAGAGAAAGGTGAAGCTCAAAGGTTTGAAGATCAAGATGAATAGCAAACAAGCAAACAAGCAAAAGGGATGGAGGTGAAAGAGGGAGGACACATGTTTTTGCAAGAAAGAATGGTGGAGGACGGGGTCTGAGAGAGAAGGTCGTGAAAGGCGGCCAGGGAGTGGAGAATGTCATGACGGGAGCAAGGCCAGGTACCCTCGAGGTACCGCCAGTACCGCAGAGGTACCTATGACCCTCCGCCGCTGGTGGTTCGCTGCTGGGCCTGCCCCTGGAGAAGCTGCAGCGAACCCACCGGCTGGTGCGGACCCCCGCTGGAGGGCACTGGAGCCACGAGGGCTTCTGGGTGAGCTGGTGAGCCAACAAAGGCGGTGGCCAGAGGTGGACATGCCCCAGGTACCCAACTCTAGAGCTCTGGTACCTGACTTTGACTGGCTGGCAAGGCGGCACCTCCCGTCCCGCCCATTACTTTTCATGTACCTACCCAGCTGTCACTGCACCTAATAACTACCGTCCCCTCATGCAGTCGGGTTGGGTCAGGTCCCAGCACGGCACGGCACGGGCTGGGGCTACCTCAAGGCAGATAAACAGCATTGGAAACAATTCAGGACGTTCATGGCTTAGACAATTTCATCTGTCCATCATACGTACATACGTATATATCTCACATGCGCCTCCACTGGTCAAACTCCCTTCCTCTTCTCTCCCTTATACAACCCCTCCACGCCACATACGTCCACGCCAAAACTACACAAGAAGAAACGTGTGCCGCAGCAGCCATCTTTCGATTCCCACCGCAGGGCCGAATGTCGACTGATAAAAAGCAACGACGAACTCTTGTCGAGGATAAAAGCCCCGGAGCAAACGGGCCTGTGGCAGAGAGATCCAGCTTCCCGGGCCATACATCAAATCTCACATGCTAAGTAGTTCTGTGCTACCTACCAAACCACCTACGGCGCATGCAGGCACTTGGCATGCGGGCTTGCAGTTTTTTGCACCTGGGCTCTTTTGATTACAGCTTACCAGAATTTACTAGTAAGAGATGCTGTGCCGCATAGACTACTATATCCTCACGAGACCAATCTAATATCATCATGCGCTATATTATCAAGCTCTCATAACAAAACACAGCACACAGGATCGTGTCTCCAGGGGAAACCAGGGACAGAAAGCCAGCAGGTGATGGATTGAGACATGTTCCAACGCCTTGTCTTGCATCTATGGGTTCCGTATCAGATCCCACCCTCCCTTCTTGGCACGGGAAACACTTCTTTTTTTTTTCTTACTCGAGAGCACAAGATGATTGATCGCTGTACCTCAAAAAGGGAACAGATTGTCTACCCCTTTTATCATCGTAGCGTTGCATCTCTAGTGCAACCGTTCCTGGTGGCTATGCCCAAAGTACCTCGGAAGTTCAGGGTTGGGTGAAAAAGATACAAGCTCGAGGCCTAAACGACTTTGGGCAACCCACCACAAGAAAAGAAATGCAAGTTGTGAAACTCTGCCACTATTCCCAATCTCACCAACACAGTTACCCATCTCGTCGTCCCTGTTTTCCCGATTTAGACATCCCCCACTTGCCACGCTCAAAGAGGATCCCCCCCCATCTCCATCTCCCGCATGCTTCGGTCCCCATCGCCGCCGAATGGCCGTCCCCGGTTAATTGCGGGCTCTGATTGGCCCGTGTCTCCGCCTCTTCAACGTCATTCCAACGAGAGCTCCCGTTTAAGCTCGGTTCTTTCGAGGTGCAAAAAAGAGGTTTCAAAAACGTCGTGCGACTTTCTACGCCCGACAAGCAAATCAATTTGTATCGTCTTCCGATTATTTGATTTCCCGTTTCATCATGGCGAGCTTGCAGTGTCTCCGTCTTCGACCCCTCGCTTCGGGCCTTGCTCGTCCCTCGGCCAAGCTCCAGAGGCTGCCCACCGTTGCGGCGCGATACAAGTCGGGTCCTTATGGCTACACTCAGGCAAAGGCGCTCGTCTTTTCCAAGTATGGCGAGCCCTCTGATGTGCTCCAGTATGTTCCTTCTCTCACTTATTCCCGCCATAACCCTCGCTGACAGCTTCTAGACTCCACCGACACTCCATCTCCCCCTCCATCCCCTCCAACTCGGTCCTCGTCCGATCCCTCGCCGCTCCCATCAACCCCGCCGATATCAACACCGTCCAGGGCACCTACGGCTCCAAGCCACCCTTTACCTCCTTAATTGGCACTCCAGAACCCTCTGTTGTCCCCGGCAACGAAGGTGTCTTTGAGGTTGTGTCAGTAGGCTCCTCCTCTTCTTCTCTGCAAAAGGGTGATTGGGTCATCCCCGCCATCGGCCAGTTTGGTACCTGGAGGACGCACGCTGTCGACGAGGCCGACAAGTTCATCAAGATTGAAAAGGAGGGCTTGACCCCCGCGCAGGTTGCGACCGTCAGTGTGAACCCTTGCACGGCCTACCGTATCTTGCGCCACTACGGCCCCAATGCTGGTCCCAAGGCGGGCTTGGGTATGCGCCCTCTCGAGGTCAACAGCGGACAGTGGTTCATCCAGAACGGCGCCAACTCTGGCGTTGGTCGAGCAGCTATCCAGTTCGGCAAGCGCTGGGGTCTGAGGAGCATCAACGTCGTTCGTGATCGCGATACTCCCGAGGCGACCGAGGCTCTTGTCAAGGAGCTCCAGGACCTTGGAGCTGACATTGTCGTGACTGAGTCCAAGTTCCTCTCCCGTGAATGGAGGGACCAGCTCGCCGAAATCACCCGTGGTGGTCGTGAGGAGATCGGTCTTGGCCTCAACTGCGTCGGAGGCAAGTCGGCTACCCAAATTGCTCGGGCTCTCGGTGAGGGCGGCAGCATGGTCACCTATGGCGGCATGGCCAAGCAGCCCGTGTCCCTGCCTGTCGGTCTCCTAATCTTCAAGGACATCCGCTTCATTGGCTTCTGGCTGAGCAAGTGGAACGAGCGTGACCCTGCCGGTCGCAAGCACATGATTAACGACATCCTTGATATCGTCCGCGCAGGCCAGTTCCGTGATGTTCCTATTGATGAGGTCAAGTGGGACTGGGAGACGGAAGAGGAGACACTCCGCAACGCTGTTCAGCAGGGTCTTCAGGGATTCCGCAATGGCAAGGGTGTTTTTGTCTTTGGAGAGACATAAATTGGACAGATAATAGCACCAACGGCGTGGCAGCCCAGTAAAAATTAACTACATAATCTATCTTGACCAACAATGGTCTCGTGTCAGATACTCCAAAACTCCAAGTGACTAGACACAACCAGTCACCAAGGGTTCTATGCTCGAAAAGCTTGCGCCCACTCGTGCAGCTTGTCAATCACAACAGGCGCATACGCCGTCAGCGTGTCCTCAATAACCCGGTCAAAGTATCTTAGGGCTTCCTCCTCACTGAGCTCCAGGTGGAACCGCTCCCGCACCTTAAGTACAGCCTTGTCCGGCTCCAGCCGGATATCTGGGATGTTAGCGTCCACCATGAGGCTGAAGAGGTTGAGTATCAGGTTTGACGACTTGCGCAACGCCGTGTATGCCAAGAAGCAGTACTGCTTGAATTGCTGATAGTGCTCTGACTGCACGCCACCCATACAGTCCACCATCTCTTTAGAAAGCTTCATCAGGGGCGCAAAGGGTTTGGGATCTCGACCCAGAATAAAGCCAAAGTCGGCATGGAAGAAGTGGCCATCGGGTGCAAGTAGCAGGTTCTCGAGATGGCGATCACCCACACCTAGGATATATGTAATGACACAGTAGCCCGCGCAGGATCTCACATAAGTGTCCAGCGTCTCTTGTCGCACGCCCAGAGGCTGTCTGTCGTCCGGGTTATGATACTTAAGGTAAGCCAACGCTGGATTTTGCCGGAACTTGTTGACAATACTGGACAAGCTTGCAGACTGCACAAACTGTGAGGCGCCTGCTGATGTGCTGGTTGCCAGGATCTTGTAGGGAGACAACTTAAGATCCAGGTTCTCCTTCTGGAGGAGCTGATCCATCAGTGTGATGATTTGGATCACGAGCTGGTCCTGTCTGAGATCATCACCCAGCTTGAAGATGATAGGATAAGTGCTTCCCGTAGTAGTCTTGAAGGTGCACTTGAACGGGTTCAGTGAAGACTTGAATACCAGAGTTTGATCTGGCACGACGCCAGTAATCAGGATTGATGGGTCGAGAGGCATCGGCAAGGGCGGATCAAAGGTAAGGAGCTCGTTCTTGGGATCTGCCAAGAAGTGCTTGAGTTTGTCAACCTTCTTCGCTATCGTGTCATTTGACGTCTTGACGTCTTGTGCGATCCTAGACAGGATGGCAACCAGCTCAGCTTGTCGCAAGAGAGTCTTGCGTGTTTCTGTGCCGCCTGGCTGCTTGACAAGCTCCGTCATGAACTCATAAGCAACCTTTCGATAGATATTTCGGTTATCAACGCCCTGCTCAGGGCTGCGGTCATCACATTCCACCATTAGATACCAATGGAAATAGTTTCCAAGCATAAAGTTCGCCGCAGCACGCTGAATCAAAAAGCGGGCTAGAGACGAGTCGTGGCTACTCTCCTCGTCCGAGTCTGTCGAGATATGCTCGTATTTGAGAGCCTGCACCAGCTGAAGAAGGTATAGGAGCAGTTCCTGGTCGTCTGACTTACGTAGTCGGTCCACGGCATAGGACCGGACTGCCGAGTTGTCAAACGACGGGCCAAGGAGCTCAAGAGCGTCATCGACGTCGATCGCAGTCCACCGCCCAAGCACCTGGACTGCTTGCTTCGATTCGCTCTGGTCGCTCCAGTTGACTGACTTGACAAACTTGGTCAAGGCTCTCTTATCTCGGGTCAAATGATATCGGAATTTCCACACCAAATCCGTCTCCTCTGGTGTAAGGACTTGGGTTGGGGGATATGACATGATGAGATTGAGCTCATCTCGAACCTTGGCGTTCGGTTTCAGGTCCTTGTCGAGGATGCCATGTCGATGAGAGCTTCGGAACAATCGACGATGCTTCGCCTCTGCCGGGTTGTCTCTATGGCCAACCTCAGGGTCGTAGACCTTGATCAGCCGCCCCTCAAGCCCATATGAACTTTCACTGAGGGCGTTAATTCCCGGTCCATACTGAACCTGCGGCTGACGATGAGCCATGCTAGCTTGGGAAACTGAAAGATTCTGAAGTGCCGAGATCGGGGGAGGGTCGTATTCGTGGTCGGCAAAGACGACGGGGAAATCGAAACGTGGCAACTCGACGTTGAGAAGAAACGTCGAAGGACCTGGTCGCCCATCCTCGCTTTTCTCTTTATCTCGACCATTGAGGTCGGTCTCTCCGTTGATTGCTCGCTGTCGCTGGAGCATCTGCATCGATGACTTTGCGGCTTGAAGGCCTCGCTTCTCGAAACTGCGAAAGACCATCTGGTCTAGCCAATCGACACGGGGTATTTCGCCCATCTCGTGCTTCTTGAACAGAGTCTCCATCCGGTCCAACTCTTCTGCGTCTTTATCCAGAGGAGGAAGCGGTCCCTTGCGAGATGTTGTTCTCTTTTTATTCGAGATTAGGGCGGGAGTTGCTGTGTTGTCTGTGCCATCTGCGTGCTTGTGACGGTAAACGAGGCACTTCTGCCTACCCTTTTGCGCTTGATTATCTTCATCGAACATGGGCAAGGTGGTGCCGCCAAATGGAATAGCATGGCCAAGCGCTCCTGTCCCACCGGTCGGCGATAGGTCCCATACTGTGATGGCCAAGCATGAGTTGGGCGGAAGGGAATCGTATGTGATGGGTAGCTGAAGCCATTCGTTCCACCTATTATTCCATTGATCAATAAACGCTCTGCATGAGCGGCGGGTTATGGGATATCATACTTTCGCTCGGTTCGGAAGGGTTTGTAGGCGGTCTGAACGGGTACAGTCAAGGGCTTGGAGCCGGCCCAAACCTGAACCGTGACGTAGAGGTCGGAGTGGGAGCTGGAAGCTGACGTTAGTGGATGCGCAAATGGTAAGAGACGACTGCGCTACCTCGTGTTTGAGCCGACGTGTCGCAGTTCGGGTTTCTCGAGAAGAGTCGAAGGTTTGAATGGAGGCTCCTCGCCCTCAAGGTTCATTCTACCGCGCATGTTAGCCAAGTCCTAGGGTGTTTGTGGAGGGGGAGTCGCACATGCGAATGCTCACAGGATGATGGACATCCTTGGAGCCCGCGAAGGAGAACGGGTCCATGCGCCCGTACTCAGACATGATGGGTCAAGTCATGCTGCGAAAACAGAGAGTCGAGGTGAGAATGCGCGCGGAGTTCTTAAGGTCAAGATTGAGTTGGGATGAAAGATGGCAGATGGATGCGCTCATGGCTCCTGGTCACTGCCTGCACGGCGATAAGATAAGAGTTGCAGGTGGTGCACGGGCCATCACGCGCGGCTGTCATGAGACGGGCAGTGAAAAGAGCTCGAGTTGAGCAGTCTGAGTTTCATGTTGCATAAGATAAGTGTCTTTGAAATCTATTAATTATTAGAAGTCCGAATAACCTCCTGAGTGCCCTTTTCACGGTCATTCAACACAGAACTTGAATGCATACATACTTCAAGTTCCGGTCATACCCTGCCAGCAACCTATTGAGTCTGTTAGAGTGTACAAAGGAACCACATAGTTAGGTAGATATATTCATTGCATCACAGGCTGCATAGGGATTAGGTGAGTTAGAGTCAATCCATCAATATTCACATTAATGGATTCACGTATCAAAAATCACCCCCTGATGGATCCCAGGATGTATCTCACGTGCCTCGCATTGCGCTGAAAGCTGAGTTCTTGGCACTCACCCAGGCTGTCCACTCACGGCACACAACTGCCGTTGCAGCCATTTCCAGCAAAAACTCGCCGGGGCTGGAATGGATGGATCCAACGCTGTGCCAAGAATAGTCCCCCCCAAAACATTCTCCCTCACCTTCAACGTCTCGCCCGTTTCTCGTTGAAGGAATGCTAGACCCGAAACCGGTTGGCCGGAACCTTGTGGCAATCCTGAAGGGCAGCCACTCTGTATCTTGAGGCAATGGTCTTGGAGGGAGGACATGCTTGAGCTGAAATGACGGCCCTAGCCTCCATGGTCCCTCCCCCGGCCTGCCCACTCTTCCCCGGACCCATAACTACCCCGGATTGCCTGGCGAGACTAGCTAGGGCACGTGCAGCGTGGGATCGTCACCAGCAGTCTCTTGTGTCCAACGAGTGAGGACTTGCTTTTCCTATTCTTCATCTCCTTTCACCTGGGTGTTCCCCCACCGCAGCAGCGGCCCATGACGCGAAATTGTTCCGCCTGAAGCAGGCAAAAGCATGACTGTTCTGACCCATAGCGATGGCGAGCTTGTTAGGAGAGCTGACGGGAGATATACCCCAGAGGCAGTAATGGTTATTGTGCGGCACTTGCACCGTCTCCCTATTCCCCAAGCTAATGGTGTCCCCATAGACCTGTACGACCGTATCCCTATACAATGGCATCGAACTCCTCTCCCTCATCTTCACGACCTTTAAGCGGTTCAGAGGCCTATACTTTTGGAGTCTCCTCGTGGCATCTTTCGGCGTGGTCCCGTATGCGGTTGGCTGGCTAATCGACTACTTCGACCTCGCGGGCGATGTCGCCGGAATACTCATCAGCGATATCGGCTGGATACTCTTGATAACTGGGCAGGCATTGGTCCTCTACTCTCGACTTCACCTGGTCCTGGATAACGACCGTATACTCTTGGCCGTCAAGTGGATGATTATCTTCAACGCTGTCGTCTGGCATACCACCATGACCGTCCTACTCTTCACAGTCAGCTATCGTCCCCGAGAAGGGAGGGCCAGCTACAATCCCATCTTCAACATTCTGGAAAAGGTTCACATGACGTGCTTCTGCGTGCAAGAGTTTATTATTTCTGGGCTATACCTTTGGAAGACCCTTGATATCCTCAAGACAGCACTCGGAGGTACACGCCGTATCATGCGGCAGTTATTTGTTATCAACATTCTGATCGTTATTATGGATATCGCATTGCTTGTCATTGAGTTCATGGGCCATTATCTATGGCAGCAGGGACTCAAGGTAGTCATGTACTCGATCAAGCTTAAGCTTGAATTCGCCGTGCTGGGGAAGCTTATCGAGTTTCTACAACACGGCGGAGAACCCGCAGACTCGGGACAGACACCAATGTTTGGGTTTGTCGAGGTACCACCTGAACGCTCGGCAAAGGGCAAAAAGCACTCAATAGAAGGCCCCGAGGCGGTGGGTTTGGAGAGAGTGAGAACGAGATCTACAGTTACGTCGTCTCTAAAGCCACCGCAGAATCAACAGAATGTACTCGGCCGGATAATGGTCAGGAGGAGCGTTAATGTTGAAGGGAGTGTTTTGACAGAAGCTGATAAAAATAGCGGCAAGAGCACGGATGAGCTTTGCGAAAATGTTAGTCGAGCGTGATAATTTATATACCACATTTGTCTACTTCCATCATCTTGCCTATCAAGAGAGGCCACAATGTTTATGTTGACTCAAAACGTCATGTATAACTAGCCAGGCGAATTGAAACGAAGACTTAAGATATGCAGGTCATTGGAATTATCGCCTAGGTACTATTTTGAGGTAAACAATCTGCAAGTTCATATCCCATCATTAAAACCCATTCATCCTGGTATCAACAAAACACATTCTCATGTCCAACTCCTCTGTGCTAATACATCATGCATCAATACTTCATAGTGACTTCTCACTTGTGGCCATGGAGATGCCACTCAAACACATTCTGAAAAATCTCCTTGCCGTCGCCCTCCATGACGTCTCCGTGGCAGGGAATCATGGTGGCGAAATCCCACTGGGCGATGCGGCCCATGCTCTCGTTGAAGCTGTTCTTGTCCTTGGATGCGACGTACCAGTTGAAACGCCTCAGCCACTTGACGTCACCGCGAGGGTTCTGCACACAGGCAAAGACCTTGCCGATGGCGCCGTCCTGAGGAACCTCAGCCTCGGGCACCTTGCTGTACTGCTCGGTGGGCGGCAGGTTGAAGAGCAGGTCGGCCTGGATGACGACGCGCTCGGGCTTGTACAAGAAGACGATCTCGAGGTTGGCGTGCCCGTCGACGTACTCGTAGTCAAAGTCGGCGTCGAACTCGGGGTCGATGCGGATCTCGCGCTTGTTGTCCTTCTTAAAGACGACGGCAAACTCCTCGTTGCCGATCTTGGGATCGTCCTGCTGCTTGGCGCGCTTCTCAGGGAGACCCTCGGGACCGATGAGCTTTGCAGAGGGGTACGCCTTTGCCCACTCAGAGACAAAGATGTGGTGCTCAAAGTCGAGGGCGACGATGTAGCGGACGTCACCGCCCATCTCTGTGACCTTGGCCTTGGCGGCCTCGGTGAGGGCCACGGGGGAGAAGACGGCGAGGCTGCCCGAGGTGAGCTTCACCAAGGTGCCCCGGCCGCCGATCTTGATCTTTCCATAGCGGGAAAAGGGCACTGAAAAGGTGGCGATGTTGGGAGTGACGTTGCGGATGACCATGACATCCTCAGGCTTTGAAGGGATGAGCTTTGACGACATGGCTGCTGTTGATGCTGCTGCTGTATGGCGTGACTGGGTAAAAGTGCGTGTTTGAGAACAAGTCGAGATGGGATGGATGACTCTGGGTCTTTTAATTGAAGTCGAGGGCTGAAGATGGAAGACGCTGGAACCTCGAGCTGAAGATGATGGGCTGCTGTATGCAAGGCTTGGCGCTGGCTGAATGGTTGGTGGCTGTTGTTGTTGCTGCAGTGGTGTCTGTAAAGATAAGGATTTATGCAAAGCAGGGAGGTGAGACGTGTTTAAATACAGAGGCCGACTCGCCGAGGTACGCAACATGGCAAACAAGAGATAGTGATTTTTTTCCAGAGAAGAAAAGAAACAAGGGCTTGGTAATGCAAATGCAAATTGTTGATTCGTGATGACATCAATAAACCTGCGGTAAGTTTCTCGGCCTAGTTAAACCCGTTTGAGCTTTCAGAACAGGGATGAAAGACACGGGTTCGGCCGATTCAGGCACCCCGGCACCGGGCTTGATTTGTCTAATTGCCGAGGCACGGAGAGATTTGTGTTTAAACTGCTCCAATCGAGTGGGCTACTGCGCCATGATTCATGTGTAAAATGGTGCCATGTGGCTGTCGGCTTCAATTCCAAATAAAAGGTTTTATCAACTAAAAACTGACGTTAGTGCATGTGAGTAATACGCAGCACGTACGCCGTTGTAAGCGGGCGGACCTGCAGAAGCGGCGGGTCCGAGACAGGGTGCATAAGGGATCATCAAGCATAATTTGTCAATCAACCCTGGTCACCAATTCCAAATTCAATTCCTAGTTGTGCCTATCCAAGAATAAATGATAACATAGGTATTGAGTATCACTAACCTAGACTAAACAAAATAGTCATTTCCGACCTACACATCAACCCCAAACATGACCGAGATACAATCAACAAACATGCATAGAACTCCAACACTGCTGGCCCAATTCCCACATCTTCCCTCTCAAGGCGGCGTGCCCTGTGCTAAACGATACAAGTGCTGCACACTCTTCACCCCAAGCAAGTAAACCAGCTTGAAAGAGTCCTCGACATCTTTCCTTCCCACTATCAGGTTCCCATCTACCCCGTAGATGAGCCACAGACTCTCACCCCGGCTGCGCTCCAGCATGTACTTTCTCGTCAGCCCGTTGGCCTCGAACCAGATCTGCCTCTCCCGCTGGGTTGCCATGTACACCTGGAATGTCAGAAAGGCCGAGCAGTAGTACATGACGACGATGAAGCATTCAGGCGATGGCAGCTTAGGAAGCGTTGGTGCCGGCGACTCCTCTTCTGCGGCACGGCTAAACGGCCACATCAGACGTACCACCCTGCTGATCTGGTTCATGATGTAAGTGAAGATGTGGAGGATGAACTTGCTGACGCGAACAAAGGCTCCTGCATGTGTCATGGCAACCAGGCCAGCATGGGCAAAAAAGGACCACATCCCAAGCACCCCAGAGTCGATGGTCTCGACCGCCCTTTGCGTTGCGTTCTCAGGGTCGGCTGGTTCCCTCACCTGCTCGTTGTTGCCTTCTAGGGGAACTTCCCGGGCAGCAGTGTTACTTGCTGGAAGAGGAGCGTTGCCTGCTTCGGGAGCAGTCTCGCTTGCTTGGGGAGTGTGGGATTCTGCAAGAGGTGATGGTACCTTTGGTGTACTGCCTTGCCTCTTGGGTGATTTCGAGGGGCCATGGGCCTCGTTGGAAGACTCCTTGGGCGATGTCGAAGCATCTCGGCCCTGAGACTCAAAAAATACAGACCCAGAGGATGAGTTCTTACTGCTTTCATTACCAGTCGGAGTCTGGCCAGGAGTTGGCATCTTTTTCACAGTCTCAATCGACTCAGCCGACCCTATTCCCGAGAGCTCATCTGCAAGATTGTTCTCACTCTTCTTCGAGTGGCCTGATAGCTCTTCCAAAAAGCCCTTGATCAGTGTGAAATCTTGACGATGCTTCTCTGATGAGCTCCGTCGGGCTGTGAGACAATCCCTCTCCTTGCTTGTCTGCCTACCGCCACCGAGTTGCAACATCTTCTCAGTGCAAGACTTTTCCTCGGCGTCGCAGCGTTTAATGGCTGCCTTGGTTGTCTCCATCTGCAGCCGAACGGCCTTGGGAAGCCACATGCTGAGCCAGGCCACATTGCTAGTGCCAGGAGAGCCCCCAGCGCTGTTGAAAGGAAAAGATGTCACGGATTGGAATCGACCAAATTGACTTGGGATGGGAGTGCCAGCGCCGCCTGCGCTGGGGGCCCGACCCATGGATTCCAGGCTCGCGGTGAGATCTAGGTTGCTGTTCTTGAGCTCGGTGACCTCCTCCCTGAGTCCGTCGATCAACTGGTCTTTCTGCACCACCATACCCCTTTGCTTGTTGTATTCCAACAGAGCTTGGTTGAGCTGTTCCTGAAGTTCGGCGTATTCCATGTCAGCCTGCCACTCTTCGGTACCAGCTTTGCTGGCGTCCTTCTTAAACTCCTTATGAAGATCCTCCCCTGCTTCCAGGAGGCTTCGCATCATCGGGTCCAGATCCTCGTAATCGGTAGACTTGAGATCATCGGCCTCGAGTGGCACTTCAGTCTTGGATTCGGACTCGCTTCCAATCCCCACCGAATCGACACTGCCCTGACGTCTTCCTCCCCTGTCCCACTGGAACGAAAACTTCTTGTTCTTGTTCTTGTTCTGGCCTTGCGACGACTTGAAACTGCCTCTTGCGGTTGGTTTGGGGGGCCGATGGGAACTTTGCCATGCCGATGTTCTGGGTTGGTTTGCGCCACCAAACATGTCTTCAAAGGCTTTATCAGAGCTACCAGCAGTGCTGGTACGGGAGGGCATGGTAGGCGCGCCACGGCCTCGGCAACCCGCTTGAGGCTTGGTAGTCGGCTCGCCGAAAACTGCGTCTGTCTGCTGGGCCTCCCCCAGCGTCTTCTCAAGCGCTGCCATCTCCGTTTCATGTCGGTTATTCATTTCAGAATCCAGCTCAATCAGAATATCCTGAAAGGACTGGGAGTCGCTTCGCGAGGCGTCGACCGCCTCCTCAAAAACTGCTTCAATATATTGTTTGGTGACATGTTGCATCACCTCCAAGGCTTTGCGGACCTCATCGCGACTCTCAGGCGTCGCGTCACGAACAATACCCTCGACCTGTCGACCCAACTTGGATAGGGTGCCCTTCTTCGTCCCCTCGAGCCTAGCAAGTGTTCGCTTCAGCTGGTTATCGACTTGCTGCATAAAGGGTTCCGTGACAAGATTTTCCGGTTTTCTGGCTTGTACAGCAGGGAACTGCTCCTCCTCCGGTTCACCCTCGTGTCGGTCTCCTTTGGGGCGCATTGTAACGAAGAATACAAGAGATTTGCAAGATAGTCAGTATCTCAGTAGGTAGATCGGCAATTAAAAAGTAGTAAAGGTGTTTTCTGGGTTGGTGAGGCGTTGTGAGAAAAATTGAGAGTCTTGGAATATTCAAGATTATCTTGGTCAAGACGAGAAGCCCCCTCTTTTGAAGGAGAAAGCCCATTGACATTCACCTCAACGAGATTCCCTGTGGCCGAGGTGCTCATGCAAGGGAAGGTCTTTGTCTATACAGTTTCTTTGACTCCAGATTCCTTTCATGTTGAGCCCCGTGCGCCAAAAATAAAGTGTGCCCCCTCTCTAACTGCAAGCCTTCTCTGTCAAAGAAACACGCCTTGGTCAAACATGGATCAGACACACCTCCCTCCTTATTGTATCCACAAGTAGGGGGTGATGAGAACAAAGAAGATGCGCCTCTCTGGTGCGACAGAAGGCTGTGCACAAGCCAAAACATCGCCTTCTCCGAGATGCTGCCCACCGAGGGCAACAAGGGTATCAAGGTTTTCATGACAATACGATTCGAGCTATCGAGGCTCGGTTCGTCTTAGCTGGAGTAGCTGCTCCTCCCTCAGCTGTACCAACCCCGCGCTCCGGGGCCTGTGTTCGTCGCTTCTTTCCTATGCGCAATCATTGGTTCTTGTAGGCCGAATGTGTCAATGATATCACGCCAAGTCTCCATGTCCATTGAAAGAATCGCTTGGTGCTTCGCGGCGCCATGGCGTGTAGGCTCTTCTTCTTCGACTTCTCTATCCACCGGGGCTGCAATTCGTGTTAGTTATTGGAGGTTTTTCGTGGCAGGCAAACTCACCTAGGGCTGGGAGGCCGAATTCATCAAAATCGATCTCGACCCTCCCATCTCGAATGAGGAAACTGACATAGAACATATTCTCTATTGTCTGCCCAAACGACTTGGGATTCACAACGAACCGCATCAGATCGATACCACCAGTGCTTCGAAGGCCATGGTTGTGCATGATCCTGGTTTTCTCGTCCTCATCCATGTCATCATCGATGAGATCCATCACAGTCTGTTGGATATCGGCTTGGATGTTCTGTAGTTGATGGAGGATCTTGCCGCAGATTGCAGTAAGATCATTTTCTCTCTTGGCCAAATCCTCAACGTTCAGAACCTCTGGGCGGGTCTCTGTCAAGTTGTTGGGTCGGAAGGGCGCGCTTCGTTTCGTAATCTTGCGGGCCTTCTTTTCAACTGAGAGCGGACCAAGGAGGAATCCAGGGAGAGCTGGCCGGCGTATGTAGGGCAATGAAGCGAAACGGCCAAGATGAGGCCAGTTCATCATATCGCCATCATCGCCAACATCGTCCTCGCCATCCTCGTCCCCCCTGGTAGGTCTTCTTCGTTGCCGCTGAGTACTCGACAATTCTGGTGCATTGTCATCGATGATGCCACGGCCTTGTCTCATGTAGGTGATACACTTTGACACAAACTCATCCACATCAAGACCTTGGGAAAGGCTGCCCTGGGTCAGCCGTAGGGTCTTTCGATATGACAGGTCGGTAGTGCTGACGAGCAGCCGTGAATCGATCGTTGCCTCGGTGGTTTGTCGTACTTTCTTGGACAGCTCATCCGCTCGAAGAATAGCATCGTGTAGTCCTCGCGAGTCGGATTGCAGATATTCCTCGGTATTCTCGGTCACCTCACGAAGCAGGTCTCTGAAGCCCTGCTGGACTTTGCGGCGTTCTTCCAATGGCTGGTCAGGATCGTACACGTCGTCTCCGTCATCGTCGCTATCTGCCGATGGCTCTACCGTCCTCCTTCGGAAATTTGAGGATTCGCCAGTTCTCGTGTCGGCGCGCTTTCTCTTAGAGGCAGATGCACTGCGCATTTTCTCTCGCTCTCGCATCGCCAGACTTCGATGTGCCGGTGTAGCTCGTGATGAAGGCGTTGGCGATCGCGAATGCGACTCCTCTTCAGAGGAGTCTTGTTGGCGGGTGGGCATCGGGGCGTGGTTAGCTCTTGAGCTTTTCTATTGCAAATCTACTCGAGTATGAGTCGGCTCATGGCCCTCTCGGCCTTTTCGTCTTTCAATGGAGAGGCGTGAAGACACTGTCACGCTGACAGTAGACGGTTGCGAAGGTGGAACAAAGGGCATTGGTAGACATGGAGGTCGCGTAAAACTGATAGAAGACGCGTAGAAGTACAGAGTACGTACCTCAATTAACGCCCTCAGACACAGGACGGGCAGGCAGCTGGGACGACTTCGCGGGGCAGTTTGTTCAGTGCACGGACCACCTGATTTCAGAACAGCATCCCACTGAGAAGTTCACGTATCAACGGTCCGGGGGTAAAGTGTGTATCGCAATCCGAATCTCGGCTAAAACTACACCGAGAAGGAATCTAGGTAGTTTCCTATCTTGCCAAGACACAGTAGCTCTTTGCTTGATACCTTCAGGTTGTTGCTTTCAAATCCAGTTGAGTAGCATCTTCACTCTTCGTAATCTATATCTTGGGTAAAGACGCTGGAGTCTACCTACCTACCTACCCAGCTGGGTAGGTATGAATGTAGGAGCAAGGGAGGACTTATTATAGAGCACGCCGATTTTTTCACATTTGAAGAATACCTACCCGGCTGCTGATGTTTTCCTTACCAACTTGCCTACCTTGCTTACATCCATACCCAAGTCCTTGCAAACGTCCCCCATGCTTCCCCGCTCATCTCACTTCGCACACAGCATCCATGGCAGCATCGTTTAGAAAGAGTTGATACGGAAAGAGCCATGAGCATATCAGCGTGCGAAATCTAGTGTGCTTTCGTTACATTCAACTCTGATGGCTCTCATCTCTTCAGAAATACCACAAATACTGTCGCCTGACCTGGCAATAGGCCTAAAGAGGTCTGTTCGCCCGCACGTGCTCAGGCCTAACAGCAACGCCCACGTCCACGAGACAAGTCAGGATCTCTCCAAGACCCCAACAAATCTGGCCCCGGGCGCCGTTGGTTAACTAATCGTCTGCAAGACACGCAGGCCTTAACATTCGTCCTGTCCCGAGGCCGCCACGTAACCTTATCAACAAACAAATGGTCCCGAGGTCTTGGCCGCGGCACAGATGCGGGCATTTCCGGTCACCTTCCAGAAACAAGTGCAAAATACCCCGGCCGAGCACCATTTCGACTTCAAGGGTCCAAAGCGCCGTTCCATATGGCGCCTTCAGAGCGAGACATGGCATGCAACTTTGACGCATGTCAGCAGAGCACTCTCACCGCTCTCGACCAAAGGGCAGCATGCTATTTGTGACGGTTCGAGCAGATACCCATGGGGGAGGTTGGTTCAGTTTCAATATGAACCATCCCACCAGTTCGGCGGGGCGGTCTGGACGCCGCTCCATGTTCCATGGGGGCTCGTCCCTGAGTTATTAATTTGTGCCGAGCCCAGCCAAACTCTCCGTTCTGGAGGAATGCGGTTGATCGACTTGGTTTCTCGCAATGACTCGGGAGCGGGAAAAGATTACCGTAGGCTGTGGCGGCTGATATTCCAAGATAGGGATCTCGAGATGGTTCACAACGTTCCCGCAACCGGTTCCTGCATCTGCAACGCATACAAGTCACAAGTTCAACGTCCCAGTTATCTGGTGATCTCTCCAGCCCACCCTTTCGATCTGGCGGTCATTGCTCGAGTAGGCGCAAGCCCAAATGCCCAAAGTACCAATGGCTGGCGCGGAAGCTTACAACAAGCCCATCAACTGAGTTAGAGCGCAGAGAGCACGACACCACATCTTCCAGATCCGCCATCCCGAGGGCGACGTGTGGGGGGAGGGGTTGCCAAGTCGGGCCTGGGCTGATGGTGTTGCGCAAGGATGATTTGGGTGTCACATAGCGCATCCTCTTTACACCCAAAAGGTCTATCAAGTGTTGCATCATAGGCCGGCCCGACCACGCGGCTCACGGAGGTTAGGGGCGATCAGCGACGATGAAGAAGCTTGCTCGGCATGGTCAGCCAAGGAGCTGCTTCTTCTCGCCATGTTCGACGACGGCAGAAAACGGATATAAAAGCAGGATTAGCGAGGCAGTCTCGGCATAAACTGCATCATAGAGCCCCCACAAGTCGACCACAAACCTGCCAGCATCTGGGCTCCAAACACCGCCAAGTCTAGGCTCGCCAACAAACCGGATTCAACATCCGTCCACGCCGTCCGTGGTGGACAGGGCCTCCCTCAAAGGGCCGTCGACGTCTTATCGATTGGCCGCCCTGGGCTTCTCGACCTCCCCACCACGACAACTCCATGCTGCCCCTCCCCCCTGCGCACACAGCCCGATCAATATGATCCACCGCGGCCAGAACCCCGCCATTCACAGCGGGCAGAAACACTGGCGGGTGGTCCCTCGAGACCCGGAAAACCACTTGTGATACCCCGCTACCGCCGTGTAGAAGCCTCCGTGGAAGCTCGTCATTCCAACTCGGGAAAACGCCCGGTCAGGGGAAGCCCTGAGGGTTGCCCGAGGGGATGCTACCGTACAGCACATGTCTACCAGCCGACTAGTTTGGAGGCCTGAGTCGTCGCCGCTGTGTAGATACTGTCGCCAAGGAGAGAGACACAGCGCTCGTGACACAAACGGGCGTAGATAACAAACCTGTTAAACAGGATCCAAGGAGGGAGCAAAGTTTGGTTCATGTCTTGGGCGGCGCGTCATGGTGTTGTCGTCCACAGCATCATCGTCGTGTCTGCTCTCACGTGTCCCCGCATCTCAACCCCCTCCGACCTCCACGCCATGGCTCCCACGCCACGATGGGTTACGGATGCCCAGGCTAGACCTGGGTTGGCCTTGAACTTGGAACTTGTCCGAAGTACTGGGTTTCCCAGCCCGTGCCGTGTACTCCATACTTGCCGACTTGGTGCTTCTCCAGGTCGCTTGCTGCCCACCATCTGCTGCCTCCCTGAGCTGCATGCATGTTTATCCGCGGCTGTGCATTAAACAGCTGGGTATCCTGACCCTCCTGTCTTACCTTGGGCCAGAACAAAAGAGGCTATCATTCCTGGTTCCCGCAACTCTGACAGGTCTCACTCAACTCACCCTCTGACTGTTCACGGACCCTTGAAGCGTCCCAGCCGCTCGCCGTGTGATTCTCCTGTTGTCTCGGTACTTATACTCAACTTCAGTCTCTCGACAACCTTTCTTGGGACAGATGCTCGAGCTGGCTTGTACTGCCCCCCCTCCGCTTTCTCGACCGTGTCCTTTCCGGCTTCTACCATCATGACGGGTGCTATCGCTACGTCGCGCTACAGCCGTGACGACTTTGAGACGGCTTCCATTCGCTCTGCTGCGCCTTCTTATGGTAAGTGTTGAGGTGTTTTTGCACAGGCTGTCATAAACCACATACCTCTACGTAGCTCAAAGTTACTGGGAAGCCTGCACGAGATCGGGAGCTGACTTTGGTGTGCCTCAGTTTCGGAAGCGCCCTCTTACCACTCGATCAACCCGTTTCCCGAGGCTGTACCGCCGTATTCTCCTCCAGTCAGAAATACAGCCGCACCCCGAACAACGTCTCTCGTTCCTCATAGCAGCGGAACCTCTACTCCCACCAACCGCCAGCGGACGATCGGTCTCCCTCCTGTGCCCGCTGCTCCTCTGCGATCCGTGCCGAACCTGAACAACTTCCGCATCGCAACATGGTCCTCGGTCACCAGCAACCCTGCTGCTCGACACTACCATAATGTTGCTCAGCGTCGGATGACTGCTCAGACACGCGATCCAGTGGACAGCCTTCGTCGAGTCATGACCGACCTCACCGAGCAAGACCAGCAGCAGGGAAATACCACCCGGCCTCTGGAAGATCCGTACTTGGTTGGTGAAGTCGCCGCGGCGAGGGCACGCCAGGAGAGAATCGCGCGCGAGTCGGGAGACGACATCCTTTTGCGCGAGGACCGCCAGTGGGACTGGTTCTTAGGTGAGATCAGGAGGAGACATCTCGCAGCAAGTTGCGTATGCTGACACTCAAATAGCTCGAATGAAGGACTCGGACGAGCGAGAGCGGAACTGGACCAGGTTCCGCCGTGACGTGGAGGTGGGAAGCCGTAAAAAGCTCCTGCGCCGTATCGGTGGTCGCCGTTTGATGTGATTCCGACTTCTCTCTCTCTCTCATCTTTCCCTTGGCATCTTTCCTCATGTTAGGTATCTTCCCTTCCTTCCACGGGTCTCATGATTATCGTCTTCTTCTCTTCTCGCCGCGCTGGGACGCTGCTGCTGTGTCGGAGTCGACGTTTGCCGGTTGCATCTGAAACGACATTGCCGCATTTTCCTCGGCGTTTGATCATCTAGATTGGGTCCTGGATGACGCATGACATGGGAACACAGGGTTCTCTGGCTTTTGATTATGAGCTCCAAATGACGGCGTAAATGGGATCGTCGCAGGCATTTCCTCTTCTTCTTCCTTGTCACTCATTCCACACATAGGGCTCTGAGGCTTTCGATAGGCTGGAACAATTAGGTAGCTCAACCAAATGGACTTTCAAACAACCAGGGTCTCACACACAAAGATGTCATGCAGGTCTTGACACTGTGCTTGCTGATGCTAAATACCGTCAATTTCTCCGCCTGTCCTCTACCTGATTGAAAAATACACGTTTAAAGGTTCCATAAACGCCATGCCGATGTACATACAAAGACGTGCCTCTGTAGCCTTGTGGCAGTCCCGACATCCTCAACGTACACGTCGAACTCTTCTGATGGGTTGGGTGAATAGGGTGTTGTGGCTTCGAGCTGGTCCGCTTAACCCTTGCTCTTGGTGTTGAGGATAAGAGCAACAATAAGACTGTAATCAGGGTCAGCCTGTGAACGACGTCACATGTGTGCTGGTAAATACATACCCGTAAAGACCAAGAACTTCGCCGAAAATCAGGATCAGGACCATGCCGACAAAGATCCTGGACTGCTCCATATAAGCACGAACACCACTGTCACCAACAATTCCGATGCAGTAACCAGCAGCAAGACCTGTCATGCCAACTGCGATACCGCATCCAAGATGCATAAAGCCCCTAGTACCGTTAATAAGTATTCCTGCCTAGCCGGACGTTATCGACGACGTACGAAAACAAGCTGTAGTTCTTGGACGGGTCCAGATCCTCAGCGATGAGGACGGAGATGACGAGCGAGTATACGGCAATGATACCGGACATGACGACGGGGATAAGACACTAGAGCGTGCGTCAGATGATGAGCATGGCGTATTCGAGACTCGATGGTTGATACCTTCATGATGAGGTCTGGTCGAAATGTACCGACACCAGCAATGCCAATACCGGACTTGGCTGTGCCATATGCAGCGCCAATACCTGTCAAATTCGTTCAGCAATCGGGCTCGATGATATCGCGTCGCGTAGAGGAAACACCGTACATCCGAAGATCATTGCAGCTGCAATACCGGCCTGCCAGTCGCTGCATCAGCATTCGCGTCCCCCTTGAAGTCGTCATCAGCGCGACACTTACCATCCCAATGAAGGGGGCGAACTTGGGGGCGAGCTCTGATTCTGCCATGGTGAGGGAGCGCGGCCGTCGGAGGAGCTCGGGGACAAGGGCAGCTTTGACGATTTTCGGTTCACGTTGGGAGCTTGTTGATGATGTAGCCTCCTACCTCAAGGCTACCAGAGAGAGTTGGGAGCTGAGGTGGAAAGCCACTCTGGGCTAAGCCGGCGCAGCCAATCACGGACCGACAGCCTCCACGCTTAATCACGTGACACTGGTCAAGTGCCAAGGCCGGCTCTGAACTTCAAGCAACCCCCTGTCCACGACTGCCTCGCAACTATTAACACCTGCAATTTCAATCCGTCTGAGCGGGAGATTGACTGCCGCTGCTAATGCCATGATGATAGTTGGATGCCTCCTTCAGCAATTCATCTTTTTATATCTGGCAATCGCTATTTTTATCTTGACTGACGGTCCGTTTCCAGGGTGGCCTGTTAGCGGGCGGTCACCTCGCCGCGTGGTTCGCCTGGTCCGCTTGGTCTCTCCTCATAGGCAAGTTGATGACCCGGGGCAGCCGGCGGTACCTGATTTTAAGGCCTCGGGCAGGGACGAGTTCCTTTTTGGAACTCAAATAAGATGTGTATAAGACATTGGGAGAGGCGACGAGGTTTGCTCGTTCAGCAGCTGCCTTCACCGCCTTGGTTAAAGCCAAGATAAAACAACACATAGGACGTACGGACGACAGATAGAGGCAGAAAGGAAGGATGGACGTAGCGGCAGAAAAGAGGGAATCAACGGTTGCTAGCGTGCCCCTTGGCCCTTGATGAGCGACCCTCCATCCCCAGCAAGGAGGTTCACTCACACTCACGTACGGTACAATTGCCTACAGCGCCTTGTCCCCTTGCTACCTGAATTGCCGTGATTCCCGTGGAGAGTTTATCGAGCCAGCTGCTCCTCCTCGGTACGCCCCAAGACAAAGCGCACCGAAGTTGCTCAGCCCAGCGCAATCAAAGATACACACGTGAACGAATGGGGATGAGAAAGAGGCCTCAGGATCACGAGAGGACGGTCACGACGTTACCTATTACAGACAGCAGTCTCTGGCAGCTCTCAATGAGGGACTGGACTGTTGGCAAGGACCGCTCCTGGGCAGCAACCTAACACCCTCGTCGTGCCGTCGGTGCACATCCATGCTCTCTTACACTGCTACCCCAGCATCCTTTGTCCCCTTACTCCGTACTTTGTACTAAATAACTGCCCATCCATCGCGGCGCGCGCCCACATTACATTGGATTGCGCCGCCCCCAGTCCCAGTCACCCACCACGCTCAAGAGGCCACCAAGAGACCGCCATCACACAGGTGGATTTACGGTGGACCTAGCACTGGCTTGCCCTGGCTTATCCGCTGTTGGCTCCCTGAGGTGCCCTGCCCTGCTCGCGCTGTCCACTGCCACTGGACCTGCCCGCTGTACGTACAGTCCATAGCACGCTTGCTGGTGCTGGTACCTGAAGAAGACGTGGACGGACGTGGACGCTGCTGCCCGCGGTCCACTTGCCCACTTGCCTACCTACTTACTACTTGCTGCTGCTACCTTACCTTACCTCCATACCTCGACCTACCTCCGAAGCACCAGAGTGCGTGGATCGTGAACCTGCAACCCCCTCAAAAGTCCATCACCAGAGGGTCACCAAGACGTCGAAACGGCGATCGTCCATTGCCTGCGATATCTTTATCGTCGCCCTATATCGGCCGACGAGCCCCCGGACTGAGGGCCCAAGTTTGGCATTTTGCTCATCCGGCCGCCTCCCCAGCGCCCCCTCGAACCCGTTGAGCCCAAACTCGCAAAGCCGACTGCTGCTTGGGCAGAAGTAGCCCCGAATCTTGCTGAGACTCACAACTCCCACCCCAACGGGCGCAGCCTCGCGAGGGCATCTGCGACGCCAGTAGACGGACGACTCCTGGCCCACGCATCGGCATCGACGGTATCATCAAAGGGGTCGTGTTGGCGTCGACTGACGGCGGCGCATCCGTCGACGTCGCCTGTTGATCCGCTTGATAACGGACTCCAGCATCAGACGGCTGCAAAAACGGTTCGTTGCCTTTTTCACCCACGTTCCATATCCGCGTCCGTTTCCTCTCCTGACTGCGTCAATGCACAGGCAAATTATCCGTCAACATGTCCAACTACGGTTACGATCCTCGGGGAGCTCCTCAACGGCCGCCACAACAACGGGGTTACGGCGAAGAGAACAACTACCAGCGAGATGCCGCCTTCTCCAACATCTTCGGCGCCGCTCCCCCGCCAGGGAGATCACAGACCATGACCTCGTCGTCCGGCATGCCTCCGCCCATGATGGACGGTCGCACCCAGACCATGTCGTCCATGTCGAGCATGCAGCGGCAGCCGCCGCCCCGTCCTCCTCCGGGTCAGTACGGCGATCGTGACTCTGGCAGGACTCGCACAATGGACAGCAACAGCATGGGGAATGGATACTATGCCGGTCAACGCTCAGCGTCGGGCGGCCAGCAGATACCGCCCCACTACATGCAGCAACAGCAACAGAGGCGTCCCTATCCTGGTCCCGGAGGGCCGGCACCTCCGCGTATGGAGCATAGAGGCCCGCCGCCATCTCAAGCTGCGGGAGCAAGGACACCGGCACAGCGCTTTTATCAGGGAGGGCCAGGGCCGGGCCCTGCCATGAACAGTGATCCTTATCGCTCCCAATCTCTTGCCTCTGCTCCCCGACAACCATTGTATCATCCACCTCCCAGCTCATACCAGCAGTCCGCAAATCACTTCCGACAGGCTCCTTACTCGCACCAAAACTCGGCGAGGACGACAGCTCAAGGGCGGGTTGTGCCTGAGCGTCACGAAGATCGTGCCATGTCCTTGACTGGCAACTATCACCCTCTGGGCGACGCCCACCAGACAATGAGCGGCCGAGTCATCCCCAACCGACGAGCACCAGGAGAACTACCGACCACCAACGGATACTCCAATTCGCACCCTCAGGCCCCAGGAGCACAGACCCGTACTGCCAGCATGGTCTCTTCCAGCACTGGCGATCACAGCAGGACAATGTCCATGGCCTCCACCATAGCTCCGACCATCACTCCGTCCGAGTCTGACGCCTCGACTCTTGTCCACCGACCTTCTAGAAGCAAGTCGATCGAGAGCGAGCGTCCGCCGACCGCAACCAAGATCCGACCGCCCCTCGTTTACCCGGCTCTGCTATCACGAGTCGCAGAATGCTTCCGCCGAAAGATCATCACGGGTGACCGCACCAAGAACGAGCTGACATACAAGAACGCTTTCAGCGGTTCAGAGGCCGTCGACGTCTTGTCATACATCATCAGAACCACGGATCGAAACCTTGCCCTGCTTCTTGGCCGAGCGCTGGATGCCCAAAAGTTCTTCCACGATGTCACATACGAACACCGGTTGCGAGACTCTCAGTCGGAAATGTACCAATTTAGGGAGACCCTGATGGATGAGCCAGAGGAAAAGCCTGCGGTCAATGGTGTCTTTGTGCTCTTGTCTGAATGTTACTCTCCGACCTGTACCAGGGATCAGCTGTGTTACTCCATCGCCTGTCCTCGGCGACTGGAGCAGGTTTCTAGGCTGAACCTGAAGATTAACCCTGGCCTGCGGAAGGAGGATGCGGCCAACGTCAACGACGACGAGGCCGACCAGACGGACGAGCAGAAGCTCTGGATCAACTCGGTTCCAAAGGAGGTTGCCGAGAAGGTTGGAGAGCGAGAGAAGAAGAGACAGGAGGTCATTTCGGAGATCTGCTACACCGAGCGAGACTTTGTCAAGGATTTGGAATATCTTCGAGACTTTTGGATCTTGCCTTTGCGATCAAAGGCCTCGCCGGTGCCGATCCAGCGCCGTGAAAAGGTGGTCAAGGGCATCTTTAGCAACATTATCGACCACCCGAGTATTCACACTGTCAGCTCGCGGTTTGCTTCTGGTTTGACAACTCGACAGCAGAAGGAGCCCATCGTCCACAACATTGGAGACATCTTTTTGGAGTACGTTCCGCAGTTTGAGCCCTTCATTCTGTACGGTTCCAAGCAGCTGGAGGGAAAGTTCGAGTTTGAAAATGAGAGATCGGTGAACTCGTACTTTGCCAAGTTCGTGGACGAGATCGAGCGTCGCAAGGAATCGAGAAAGCTGGAGCTGAACGGTTACCTAACCAAGCCTACGACGCGTCTAGCTCGATATCCCCTCCTTCTGGAGAACGTGCTGAAATACACGGAGGATGGTAACCCCGATAAGGAAGATATCCCCAAGGTCCTAACCATGATTCGAGACATCCTGGGCAGAGTCAACGCGGAATCTGGAAAGGCTGAGAACCGATTTAACCTGAGGAGGCTTCACGAGCAGCTTCGCTTCAGGGCCAATGAGAAGGTGGACCTTCGACTGACTGAGGAAGGCCGTGAGATGGTGTTTAAGTGCCAGTTCAAGAAGTCGCCCACAGATCCTGCTGAGATTACGGCCTTCCTGTTCGACCACGCGGTCCTGCTGGTGCGTATCAAGCAAACAGGAAAGAATGAGGAGATCAAGGCGTACCGTCGTCCAATTCCTCTGGAACTTCTTGCCATCCGGGAAATGGACGAGGTGATCCCTAAGGATGGCAATATGAAGCGATCCTCGTCAAGCTTGATTCCTTCGATCCGGGCCAATGCCAACGATACAGCAAAGAAGGACGGCTGGCCGATCACGTTCCGCCATTTGGGCAAAGCAGGATACGAGTTGACGTTATACGCAGCGAACCAGGCAGCCCGACAGAAGTGGCTCGAGTTCATCCATAACGCCCAAGAACGTCTCCGATCAAGAGCCGACTTTTTCAACACGACGACTATTACGAGCAAGTTCTTTGCTGGCACAAACCGTGTCAACTGCGTCACGCCCTTTGGTAAGTCGACTTGGGGGTTGTTGAGGAAATGGCTAGCTAACGAGTGGCAGATGGCGGTCGCAAGTTGTTGTATGGCACGGACAATGGTGTTTACGTATCGGATCGAAAGGTCAAGGATCAGGTACCCAGGAGAGTGCTGGAGACGACCACTGTCACTCAGATTGACATCCTAGAGGAGTATCAGCTGCTCTTGGTCTTGTCCAACAAGACGCTACAATCGTACCCAGTGTCAGCTCTCAACCCCGACGAGCCAGCGACGGTGAGGAGACCTAAGAAGATCCAGAACCACTGCAGTTTCTTCAAGACCGGCATCTGCCTGGGTAGGCACCTGGTGTGCTGTGTCAAGTCGTCGGCCCTGTCCACCACGATCAAGGTCTTTGAGCCTAACGATGCCATGACCAAGGCCAAGAAGCAGAAGGGTATCAGCAAGTTCATGAGCGGAGGACACGACGAGCTGAAGCCGTTCAAGGAATTCTACATTCCTACTGAATCGTCGTCGGTGCACTTCCTTAAGTCCAAGTTGTGCGTCGCCTGCGCCAGAGGCTTCGAGGTGGTTTCTCTGGAGACGCTTGAGACGCAGTCGCTGCTTGACCAGGCAGACACGTCACTCGACTTTGTCAATCGCAAGGAAGGGGTCAAGCCGATCCATATCGAGCGTCTCAATGGCGAGTTCCTGCTCAACTACTCTGAGTTTTCATTCTTCGTTAATCGCAACGGATGGCGAGCTCGGCCAGAATGGCGAATCGACTGGGAGGGTACGCCTCAGAACTTTGCCCTCAGCTACCCATGGATCCTTGCCTTTGAGCCCAACTTTATCGAGTTGCGTAACATGGAGAATGGCGCGGTGCATATCGTACCTCGCAAGAATATTCGGATGCTTCACAGCAGCACACATGAGGTGAGTACAAAGCTGCTGACACTATCAACTATGCTAATCATGTATAGATTCTATTCGCACACGAGGACGAAAAGGGAGACGACGTGGTCGAAGCCATTGACTTTTGGAAGAGCAACCGTAAGTCGGAGTTGCTCGGCTCATAGCAATAGTCACGGACCGGCCCGCACGCAAATGGAGTATTTTCTGGAAAGATTTTTTGTATTATTTGGCGGCACCCGAGTACTATGGCGTGAGCCATTGCCGGGTGCTAGATGCTCAGGGGAGAGTCATGGCAAGGGACCTCGCTCGTCGTTCCCTGGCTGGGCGATGTGAAAATGGGGCTAAACTGCGTCTGAGACGTTGCGATGTCTCTTCAGCGGTCAAGCAACTCCCTAGCTTCAAGGAGCGAGGTCGATGTCGGACTACAGAGCACGTCGAACGACCGGATGGGGGTAGGGGTAGAGGTGTTGAGAGTGGGATAGGAGTGGAGTGAATTGAAGTTGAGTGGTAGACGGACGAGCAAGATGAGATGAGATGAGAGAGATGCTGCATGTCAGACAAGAGACAGAAGGGTTAGCGAGCTTGTACTCTGGAAGGATAAGCGATTGGATGTTGGCATGGAGCTTGGGGGCATTGTGATGGAGCGTAGTGAATTAATGGGTGGACGTTGATAATTGCGCGTAATCTACCTACTCGCGGCGAGCGTCTGAATTGCAATTGCGTCCTTGTGATGTTCCACTCTCTCATCCAAACGCTGGCTTGACTCTTGCTTGCTCAACATCTAGTGCCGTCCACAACTGCTCCCTCACTTTTCTATCGCCCCTTGTCCCGTTCCAAACCCCTATCTCATCCTGCAGCACCTCGACTACCCACACCATTCTAACCTCTTCTCCAAGCCGCTGTACCGCAGCCTCGGCATCCTGCATCGTCCGTGGGATGCGGGTACACAACAGGTGGAGGTCGAGTAGCTGCGAAAAGACGATGCCATAGTTGGGCTTTATGCGACGCGTACTTTGAGGGCCTTGCCCTATCGGAGCTGTGTGGAATATGGACCGGAGAGTTGCATCCAATGGCGTGTTCTTTGGCTGCGCTGTTGGTGGACCTGATGAAGAGGATGTCGAATTTAAGAGCATTATCAGAGGGCTTGATGATAGGTTGCGTGAGAGGTCGCGTAGATGTGAGCCTAGCGACTCCATTACAGAGTGAGCGGCTGACCTTTCACGGTGAGTGAAGACGCCGGTCAGCAGTGACGAGAAGTGTGTGACGACGATGATGCCTGGTTGAGTCGTCTGTTGCTTTGGCGGCTGAACATTGTCCACTGGTGAGAGAGCCTCGTCGTCATCATCTTGACTGTCCTGTATCTCCTCAACCTGCCCCTCTTCCTCTTCAACTTCTTCTTCTGCCGGCTTGTTAAGATCCGCCAACACCTCCCACAACCCATCAAGATCAAAAACGCACGAAAGCATGACTCGTTCAAGACACTCCCTCAACTTGGTCTTGGCGGCATCACCACCAACACCTTGAGACTTGAGTTCAGCCTTGACGGCATCCCTCAAACGAGCCAGCGTGACGTTTCTCGGCTTGGGAGTGACGACGAGCCCTTTGGCGATTCTCCCATCGCACAGCGAATGCGCCAGAGTCTGGAGACCGAGCTGCAATGCGGTCAAACACGGGTCTGCATCAGCACGTCTTCAACTTGCCTGAACGCCCATCTCTTCGTCTTCGGCGCTGACTCCGACGACACTGCCTCGCTCGAACCCGCCCAGCAGGACATCATCATCAAGAACCGCACACCCCGTCAAACAATATCCCAACTCGACTGCAGCATCACGTCGTCGTGCTTCCTTGTCAGCGAGAACCGACGCCGGGATCGGATCAAGCGCAAAATGCGAACTAGCCTGTGAGGCAGGAACTAGCGACTCCATGACAACGGCTCAACACAGTTCAAGTCAACAACTCATCTGAACCAAGATTAAAAGTACAATCTCTGTTGCTAGAGCAAAAAGAAAGGTCTCAGAGGGAGTCGAACCCTCGCTGGCGGAATCAGAATCCGCAGTCATAACCGTTAGACCATGAAACCAGGGGATCTCGATGTTCTGCCGGAGCCCAATTGTGGATTCTCAAGGTTTTTGGTTGGTGCCAGTGATGTCGTGGTTGGTTGGTGTTCATGATGCTGGATTTGCGGCATTGCGGGTGCTACGTTGTGGGGATGTGGGGTTTTGTCATCTGAGCCAATTAGAAGGCTCCTGCCAAGATGCCCCGTCTATCTTGAGGATTTCTATACAAGGTTATGGTATTCGTTATGGTGTTCTTTGCTTATCATGGCATGATACCAAGAATAGATCCTGGATGAGCATACGTAACTGAACCATTAGATAGGGAGATGTGGTCCGTATCCTCATATACATACTAACTGAAAGTTCAGGGGTAGCACAGGTCCTCTTCAACGTAGCACTTCACAAAACACAAGACAACATGTAGCAGATTGATATGGATTGTATTGATGCTGCTGCTGCAGTCAGACATCAAGTCCTGTTATAAAACATACAAAAGGTTTAGACCACAACCTCCAGTCAACTCTGCAGTTCCATGCCCTTACTAGCATCTGCATTTCTTCAAAGAGTCTCTGCCTCTCTCAACTTGTTCTCCAAAAAACGAGAAGCAGGCCCTGTCTTTGCGCCTGCTTCATGTCATCCATGCTGCCTGCCGTCCCAAAAACCAACAAGAAATGACAAAAAAGAAAACCTGTCCGGTGGATACATCTCATCTCGTTGCGTTCTCATATCGCTTCTCCAAAGAAGGACGTCCATCACCAAGGCTCTTGCGTGGCGCCTCCAACCCTTGACAAAGGAAAGATTCCGAATCCTGCACTTCCGTGTACTCTGCTTCTTTATCCATATCCTCTTTCTTTGGCGCTGTGTTTTCCTGGTCTCGTATCGGTAAAGAAGCAGCCCATCCCTTCTCATTCGCTGACCGGTTGCCATGTTTCGACTGCCACCGCGTCGGCCCTCGGCCAACGTCCAGTAGTCGCCCGGCACTTGTCCTCCACTAAACGGCCGTCCCGGGCGCAGTGCCGTTGGCAGGGATTTCCGGCCGAGGTCTTCGGCCCTTCAAGCTCTTCATTCGGCCCATGAAACCTGAAGGCTTGGCAGCACCGTCATCAAGTGTCGTAGCACCGTCTGCTGTCGCTCGTCGCTCCAAGACTGCTCCGGCAGACGGGCGCCGAGGCGCAGGAGGGCTGTTGGGCGACATGCGACCATCTCGGGGTCGCACTGAAAACCCTTCCTCTCCCTTGCCAAACTCTGCAAAGAATGGGTTGTTGTCTGAGCCATTGCTCGCTGCTGAGGGGTAGTTATCAGGAGTGATCCTGTTGTATTCGCCGGGGATTCGGGTTTGGTCATAGCCGCGGGGGCCCTTGTTGATGTGGCGGATGCGTTGCGCAAGAGACTTTTTTCGTTGAAGTCCTCCTTCAAATGACTCTTGTGCCTGCTCTGCCTGGGATCGCTGGATGGCGGTTCGCGACGCAGGCGTACCCTCCAGGAACGTCGATGTTCCTAGACCGTGGGACTCGTCGCCGTGAATCACTTCCCGACCGGTGGCGTCGAAAATGGGCGTCTCCTTGCGGGATGAGCCTCCATATCGCATACCTTTGCTTCCGGCAGCAAAATCCCGGAAAGCCTCGTCTGTGGCATTGCCCATAAAAGTCGAGTGATCGGCCTGGGCGTTAAGCGGTCCCGCGCCGCCCAGGGAGTTGTTGAGGGAGTCCTTGGGGAAAGCTTGCATCGGCGCCCGTCTAGCATTCTGCCGGTTGCGGTGAGGGTTGAGAGCGTCAAAAGGCCCATCGTGATGAAACACTGTCCATGTTAGTATTCATAAGACCACCGTTACAGGGGTCATAAACATACGTCCAGTCCCGTAGATGCTTGTGGCATCAAGCTGATCAATGATATCCATCCGTCGACTGGGGCGGTTAGGCTTGCTTTTATCACCACGATCACGCTCGCGGTCACGATCACCACGTTCACGCTCACGCTCACGCTCACGGCCGCCCTTATCGCCCCGTTCTTTGCCGTCACCGCGTCGTTCAGCCTCGCGACGTCTGGCTGCCTCAATCATTCTCTTCTCCTCATCTGTGAGTGGGCGTGCATCAAAATCCATCAGAGAGGACTCAGAGTTTCGTCGCACTCGTCGCGGGGGTGGCCTTCGCTGCGGCGAGTTGGGCTGCGGTCGGGGACCAGGGCCCTGCTGCATCCTCCGAGCGCGGAGGGCCTCCTCCTGAGAGTGCGTTGGGCGGTGGTTACCGCTCTGGGTCTGGGGGGGAGGAGGTGGGCGATTCATCGGTCGGCGCTGACCTTGCTGCTTGGATCGGTCGTTGGCAGAGGCGTCGTCGAGTGTCAATGAATCCTATAACGTAGTCGGTCAGCATCTCGGCAGGTAATCATTTACGCGCGCCCATCTGAGAGGGGCATCTCAGCAGGTATGCGCAGCTGATATCAGACGTACAAAAATCTCTTCGGCAGATAGAGACTTGGAGTCGGAGTGCGATGACATGACACCAGGTGACCTCAGAGGCTGCTGTGGTTGTTCAAAGAGTGGCTGGTCAAGAAAAGGGTTTCGCGATAGTGGTCTTGGTGGAGGGTCATCAAAGGGAGAAGCCGGTTTGTTGGATGAAAGGAGGAGAAGGTCGGCGCTGGCAGGAGACGGAGCGCGATTGCGGAAGGGGTTGTTGGAAGATAAATTCAGTGAGAGGCTGGCGGATTCGCCAGGACCGGTATGGCCTGCTTCCAAGAAAACCATCAGTTGCTGCCAAACAGACGAAACGGAACGACAACGGGCGCATGCATGCGAATGACGACGACAGATGGACCAAGATGAAACAGACAATCTCCTCAACATGACACAAGATGGCCGCCAGACAGGTGGATCGGACAGCAATCTTCTGCTGAGTTGTCTGCCAAGTTGGCTCGCACCCCGATCCGTCTCCCCTCCCTCATCCAGTCCCGTTTGGCCTGTAGATTGCAAGCGCCGGGCTGGGGTACGAGACGGGCGCAAATCCTGGCGACGACTCGAAGGGGGACGGACACCTTTGGATGGGGGGCTCTTTGTCGCAGATCATATCAAAGCGAGATCAAGGGGTGGGCGCTTACCAGACTGGAAAGACTGAGCAGTATTCATGATTGCCAAGGGGTCAAGCTCGGGCTCGTGTTTCTGATTTGAAGATCCCAGGAGAATGATGCGGAGCCAGGCGACAGGAGGGAAGGAAAATCAGGCAGATTAAACCGTGGCTGTTGCAACGCAGAGCAGAGCAGAGCAATTGATGCGTTACGGTGCAATGCGAACCTGGGGCAACACGGGCCGTGCCTATACTGGGCGGGAGTAAACAGAAGCAACTCGCCGAGAGTTGGATTGCGAGAGCTGGCCGCGGTAAATACGTAGCTCGGAAAGGGTTAAATTCCTCTGGCCTAGCAGCCCAGACCTAGCGTCATACCAAGTCGACAAGCACAGTGTACGAGTCGGATCCCCGTCAACTCTGTTCCGTCCTTGCCAGGAGGTCGTCGATGGAAGATGGACGGAGCGGGTCAAGGGCCGTCGACTATGCTGGGCTTGTGGTGGACGGGTGGGTTGGTCTTTGGTGGTGCCCAAGGGCCAAGGGCCAAGGGCGCGGAAAGGGGCTGGCTCGTCTGAGAAAGTACGATGATCGCCCGAGCGGCGAACCTAGACGGACGGGAGAGAGCTTCTTGCTGTGAAGGTTATGGGTCCGTGATTAGAATGCCTCCGGACGTAGAGCAATACTGTATCACCGAGTGCGGCAAGGACCCGGGCGTTTGCAGAAACAGTGCAAAACAGTTGAGGAGCTGGAAGGTCGACAAAGGAAGATGCTGGCTAAAGGTCTCCGATTTGCGGGTGGCCGGCTCGGTCGCTCAGGGTCAACTGGCTGGCGACTCGTCAACGCGCCTATCAGCGGGGCAGGCCAATGCAGGTTGCGGCTGTTGAGCTTGGGCAGGCCAGGACAAAAGGCGGGACTCTGGCAGGGGTGGTGAATTGGCACTACGACGATGCCGTCTGACAAGGGTATGCGGAATCAAGAGGCGAAATCAGGGTCCAGGTACGAAAGTTGCGTAGCCAAGGAGTCGTGAGAACGCAGCAACAAGAAAGCCAGTCGAAAGGTCGCAACTCGAGAGATTTCCGGATTTCCAACACTAGGAACAACAGTAGTTTCGGGTGAGCCACGGCTGAATTGGAGGTGAATCAGAGGAGAGGGGCGAGGACCGGCTCGGTTGACGACACAAGGACAGTCCCAGGTTGGTAGGCGAGAGTCAAAGCTCGGTCGAGTCCTCAGGGTGGTTCCGGTAAGCTTGGGATAAAGGGATTCGATAAAAGGCGACACAGGGCAGCGAGGGGGAAAAAAAGAATCTGGCGATCGATACTTGGTGAGCGATATGCAGCCGTAAGTCGGTATTGTTGGTGGTGAGTTAGTTGCTGGGATCCGTATGGTATGGTCCAGGTTGCAAGGACTGGAGGATGAGATGAGATGATGAAAGGAATGAATCGCAGTCAATCCGAGACTCGTCCTTCTCTGCCGGTTGACACGACAAGGAGAGGGGAGTGAGAAAGGAGCGATGGGCGACGAAGCCACGAGGCAAACAGCGAGCGTGTAGAGGTTGGTGATGGTGAATGGGAAAGGAGAGGAAGAGGGACGGAGGTGAGAGAACTTGAGAGTGAATGGACCAGGCAAGAACAAATGAGGAATAACGGGGTTCCTGCTTTCCGGGCAAAGCAGTTCGGCGAATACGGTAGGTAAGGAAGGCACTTTGGTACGGTAGACCTGCCTAGGTTCCTTGCTCGTGAGTGCAGTCTTGTAGACCGGGCTTGGCTGGCTGGGCTGGGCTTTCTTTGGCTTGGGGTTGGGGTAGACACAGTAAGAGTAAGGTAAGAGCCCTGATGGATGGATGGAACGAACGGCAGGTGAGCTGAAAGTGAGTGAGCCCCATGGGTCCAGCATCCATGATGGAGTCAGCTCTCCTCTGTCTGTCCAATTAATGGCGTTTTTATTTTTTGCTCTCTGCATTCTGCAATTTGCGTTGTTGGATCCTTGCAGCTCCCCGAGAGCAAAGCCTTGTTTCGATGGCATTCGACGGAGTCGGCCATCTCGACAACTGCCAGCAAAGATGGAATGGAGCAGCAGACGAGACCAGGCTAAACCATCTCCTTTTCTGCTCACATTACAATTTTCTGCCATGCTTCCGTTCTCGCCCCCATTGTCTCTCCCCCTCAGTCAATGTCTTAGTCTTTATTTGGTTCCGGCCTGGCCAGGCCAGACGTGGCGGCAGATGGCCTCGATTCTGATGCCACTCAATGCTTCCATGGTGGAGAGCCTCTAGGCTGACCCGGTCTGGTGGGCGGACAGTGCATCACGGCGGGCACGGGGATGGCTGGACCTCCAATCCTCCCACCGCTAGGTAGAGTTCACTGTGGTCCGGCCACTATAAGCCGCCGTGGCGTTTGTGATCTCAGCCAGGCCGCTCCCCTCACCAACGGTAAGGCTGCATCTCCGACCCCTATTCCATATCTTTCAGTTTTGCTTGTTGACGGATATCTATCGACTCAGCTGACACCTCTCTGGATACCACGGAAGACTCCTCTCAGAAACCCACCTCGGACCCGTCCAGACGGCTATGAATATTAAAACAGACCAGCATCCACCTCAAGATCCCCTGTTGAGGCGGCCGAACATGCAAGGTCCCCCCCCTCCCCCTTAAAGGTGCCGCTAAGCCCAGGACGGCCAGGATGGAGCTCTCCTCCACAGTCAATGGGTCCAGGTGTTGAAAGCCATGATCCACGCAGCTCCACGACCCCTGACGCCAGCACGAGAACCCGACGCCATACTCCACCGCTAAGCAAGAGCTGCTGCAGACCCCGGCGAGCGATCAAGGCTCAAATTTACATTCCTATCCCTTTTCTACCGGGCAGGATGGACGGACGTGTTGTGATACGACCGTTGGGACTTACTCTGAATGAGCAGTTGGTCACTGGGATTGATGACTGTCTCGGGCCTTGGAACATGGACAAATGCTGAACCTGAACCAACTGACTGATGAATGACTGACTGACTCCCTGGCAACAAAACAAACAAGACGGCTCAGGTTCAGGCTCAGGCTGAGTCTCAACCTCGGCGCCCCATTTTGCGTCATGGTTCTCAGAGATGATACCTCGTGTTGAGGTGGCTTCCCATCTCCTTTTTCCCCTGCGCAGTTACAAGATCCATGGACGACTACGACTACGGATACATACTGTGTATCCTCGCCAAGCTTATCCTCTCCAGACTTGGCTGGCGTGTTGACCTTGATTGTTGGCCAGGGAAGGGGGGAGTAATAGGCCACGTGCCATGCAACGGGTCATCTGGAAGAGAACTAACAGCTCCTCATCCGCCATGCCTGCATCCCAGGTTCGCCCTTGTGCAACGTTGACGGCAATTTCCCGTGCTGGGGTCTTTGTCTTTTTTCCCCTTGCAAGTCAAGTGAATCCTTCTCAGCAAAGAAGACAGGACGGGCACAACAAACAGGGTAACAGACTCGGCATGCACAGTGGGCTTCCTCTTTGTCGTCCCACTGTCCTCTTCGTCCAGACATGCATCACCATCGCCGGGTGTGGCCGATCATAATCAGATTAGGGGCCTTTCCTTATTGACTGACACGCGCGACCCGCGTCCCGGGATAAATAAATCAGTTATGAATTTAAATTGAATTACACTGCTAGCGCCGTCCTTTTGAATGCAGCATCGTGGCGTGCTCTGCTTGCTTCCTACTTTTAACTAGTCTAGTCATGCACAGAAGGACCCTGGATCTCACAACCCCACACTCTTTGAGTGCCGTCTCTCGCCCCCCAACAACAACAAAGGATAAGGATACGATAGCTTCATCTGGGCGAGTCGCTACCAGAAATTACTACTAATTTCCAGACTCTTTTCCCCACACGCAGCTTCCTTCTTTATTGGCATCTATCCTAAAATGACGACATGTCCGATCACCAGGGCAGCTTGAGTGGTGTAGCCAAGTCCTTCCCCAGGACCGCCTCGGCAGTCCCAATGTCTCCTGTCGGGCTCTGTTAGCATCGTCTCCACGTAGACTCCCTCCGGGGCGGAGTCTTCATCTAAAACTTACTCGATCCTCGCGGAGCCCAATACTCTCCCGTCTTGCTAATGTCCAGCTTGTCCGTCCACTCGATGAGACTTGCCGCGGCTTCATCTGGTGTCACGGCTGCGATGCAATCAGCTTGATGCTTCATGTTTGGTTAGACAAAGCTCACCTCCGCCATCCTCCCAGTACTTGTCGTACCCGACACCCTTGGTCATGTCGGTCCGCATAAAGCCCGGATGGACGATGCTCACAATGACACCCTGCTCCCGCAGATCCAGGCTCAACAGCTTACCCACCATGTTGAGGGCGGCCTTGCTGGCATGGTGCGCGTAGTTGCCGCCGCCCTCGCTCGGGTGCCGCAAAGCGATGCTCCCGGCCTCGGACGACACGAGCACCACCTTGGAGCCCCGGCCGAGCAAGCCCTTGTGCACGAGCCGGTGCACGACAAACACGGGCGCGACGGAGCTGGTCGTGTACATGAGTTGCTCTTCTTCCCAGTTGGGTCCCTTGTCCGTGCTGAAGTCCTCGGTCGAGAAGTGCCCAGCCGTGATGATCTTTGCTTGTTTGTCAGGGTCTCTTATCTGTTGTTGCATTGATCAACTTACCACTGAATCCAGGGGTTGAGAAGCGTCTAGGAGGTTGGCGAGGTTGTCACCCACGTTGGGGAGTGTGAGATCAATGTCGGTGATCCATTTGACCTGCTCAGGAAACCCTTGGGGGCCTTCTGACGATCTCGTAGTGCCATGGACCGTGTTGCCGGCTTTGGCGTATTGCTTGACAAGACTGGCTCCCAGGCCCCGGGTAGCTCCTACAATGAGAATTGATGACATGGCTTGATGTTTCTTGATTAAAATTCCACAGTTCCTAGGTCGAGTGATGATCAAGTGAGTGTGTAGTTCTGGAATTGAGGGAAATGGTTGTTATCTAGGGTAATGCTGTTCAATGGCTTCGGTGATGTAATGGATCGTGATGGCGGGGCTTGTGCATATGGACTATCGTCACGCCATTCGCCGTCTCTCTGGCTCATAGACTACTATGCCAAGATGATATCAAGGCTACTAGACTCTAATGAGTCGTAAGCTGTATAGACAACTCTCAAATCTGAACAAGTATAGTCGCAAGGCGCTTTAGCACCACTCTCATTCCCAAACACTCCTACTAAACAGACATCTTCAAGACCCTCATCTCCCAGGTGCCGACCGAGACTTGTTCCACCTTGTCAACTAGCCGGTGTGAGACAGTAAAAAACCACTGCCGCGTGTCGTCTACAATCCCAACTCCAACATGTACACATGCACATGCCGACACAACGGCCAGCCATCATTCCAGCGCCTTCCCGGGTAGATTCCAGAGTGTGTTTCACGATGCACCAGATGATGCAATTGCTTGCGCATCACTGACTTGTGCTCGGTGACAGGTCATCCTGGCTGGAAACGGTTTTTGAGGTTTGTCTTTTGGGTTGGAGATGTAGGGTGAGTGAATGACTCCTCGCCGATGCCATGCTGCATGATTAGCTCCAGGACATATCTCATTCAACACAAAGCAATAGCGTGATAGCTTAGTTGAAGTGCAACTTTACGATATTGCAATTCAAGTTACATAGATCCATTAGTATCTAATATCCCTTGTGCTCAACTCTCGGGTAACTCCTCGTCTACTGCGACTATAACCATCAAACACCATGGCCGCATGTGAAGCAAACCCATCCGCCGACAAATCTGCCTTCCTAAAAACCAATCAAAACTTCTTTCCCTCTCAGCACATCCTAATCTCATGTGGTACCGTCCCGGTCGACCCGGCCACACACAAGATTGCCCTCCTTCGCGACACATCCAGCAACACATACCACCTCCCCAAGGGCCGCAAGAACATCGATGAAGACCTCCTCGCGGCCGCTTTACGGGAGACGTATGAGGAGACGGGCCTGAGTGTGACCGCTCTGCCGCTCAAGGTAGCCACGCGCGCGACGCCGACACAGGATATGCTCGGCTCGTTTGCTATCGGAACAAACCCTGATGTCACCGACGGCCTGCTCAACTGCGAGGTGTCTTCCGTCTGCGTTTATCCGTGCGTGTACACGGGAGCGTTCAAGATGGTCTTTTGGTTTGCCGCCAAGGCAGATTCCACAGCCACACCAGACGTAGGAACGGGAGAGGCATGGGAGGAGCATCTAAAGTTGGAATGGGTTGATGCGTCCGAGGCAGCGGCCATGATGGCATTCAAGTCGAATGGCCAGGTCATAGACAAGGTCTTGGCTGACATGAGGAACTCGGGTTATGGAATCTGATAGCTTAACCCTTATACCTGACTGAGTACCTATACACCAGGAGATATCAAGGGGTCAAGCATCAATCAACTCAAAGCCGCCAGGAAAAGGAGAATAACTCAGACCATATCATCCAACATCCATGTCCACATCAATATCAATACCTCCCTTACCTTGCCGTCTACCGGGTACTCGTGCCCAGTACCATATTCACCTTGCGCCATTAACCTTGCCATCGAGATTCATTGCCCTCCTCATCCGTCGTTCCAATATGTGACCTTGACTCATACGCACCAGGCATGAGAGCAACGCCATCGAAATCTACATTCGTTCCCTGCTTTACAAAGTCGGCTGTTACATGACACACCATCTTCCATACCGGCTCACTCAATGGCCTTCCTTATCCCTCAAATTCAACCACAGCTGACCCTCCCGTTGAGGTCGCGGTACCAGCCCGTGGCCGCCCTTCACTTGGATCAGCATCCAGCAAGCTCTGTGAGCCCTGCGCCTTGGCCGACTCCCCAGCCTCCGCATCTGCCCCGTCTAATAGATCCCTGTCTGAGCTCCTCACTGACCGTCGTTCTATATCTGCGCTGGTACCTGCAGGTCCCTTCCTCACGCCCACTTCAACGCCGAGATCGTCATCGTCGTCGTCCTCATCATCTTGCCGTTGACCAGGCAGTGCGTTCTTCTCGAGTTCCTTCTGAGCCTCTTCCATGCGTCTTCGAACCTCAGTTGCGACTCGCATTCCATCCGTGACAATGTTGTCAAGAACACCACGGAGACCACGTCCCGCTCCTGGAGGACCAGCCGGGGGAGGAACCGGAGGTCTGGCACCGAAACCAAGACTGGAAAATGTTGTAAGAGACGGCGTGGATGACACAGAGCTTGGCAGTCCTTCGATGATGTGGAAAGATGCAGGGAACGATGACTCAAAGAATTGTTCCAGCAACTCGTCAGCGAGAACAACCATCCTAAAGGTAGGCAGTGTGAGGTGTAGAGGATGCGCAGGATCCAGGGCCACATTGGCAGCTTCCGACTTTGCCTGCGATACCCTACGTCGCGACGCCGAGTCTGCACCACTAGGTGCGTCCAGGGAACTCTCTGCTGAAAGACTAGGCCTCTTGGCTTTTGTGGGCGTTCCGGTCGGTGATTCAAGACCCAGAAGATCCTCGCCGTCATCATCGTCCCCGATCGCAAAGGCATCGTCGTTGGCTTTTTCATCCACTGGCGTGACTAGCGCCTCCTCGTTCTGCCCACTGGCCGGGTCGGCATACTCGAAGCAGCGCCGGATAAAGGCACTCACGCTCCCTAGGAATCGCTCGTTATGCGAAACCCCATGGGGCAAGCTAGTCTGGGACTCGTGCGCGCTTGCTGCGTCACTTTCCAAGATGCTGGAGGAACTGGGACTTAGTGTGCCTTCAAGGCCACGGCGAGAAAGAAAGAGCAAAGCCTCAGATATCCGCAGGATACCCTCGCGATCCACCTTGCCATCCTGATCGTCGTCGTAGAGTTCGAAAAAGTACGTGATAGTGCCCATGATGTCACGCTTCCCTTTGATCTGCGCCAGGCCCGTGACAACGTTCTGGAGAGTCAGAGCCGAGGTGCCATCTACATCCCACTTCCTGAATAGCCGCTCGAGAAACTCGTGGCTGGCTGGTTCAGGGCCTGTGCCCCAAGGCGACATATCAGACGGCCGTCGTGCGCTGTTAAACATGCCATGGCGGTCCTCGTGGTTGCTATGTCTCGCTGAACTGGGTGAGTCGGAGATGGCCCATTTCGACATACTAGCAAGGAACTCGCGGAATGCATCATAGTCCATCAAACTCGTGCTTGGACCCAAGCCAACACGTCCCTTCTCTACTTCGTCGTGATGAGTGGTAAATAACTCCGAGGCGCGTACCCTGCTGGCCCTTGCTCGCCGGATCTTTTCCTGTTGAATGATGTGATCTCGTTGTTGGCGATCATACAGGATGTTGTAGAACCGGTCATAAAGCGACCCGAGCTCATCTGTACTCAGCAACTTGCTGTCGGGACCCAAGTTGCGAATGGCTGTCCTTTTGGCGAAGTTCTCAATGTTATTGAGGACGGCGTCCTTGTTCTTGAGGCGCAGCTCCGTTATGCTACTGTGTGTGATGCCCGCAAACTCCTTAAAAGCCACGACCATGAGCTCCTGGAATCGCGTCACAGCCCGTAGCTTGGGGTTCTCCGACTTGGGGTGAGCCGATTCGTCCAGCCGGGCAAAATACGACTTGAGCACCGAGATGAATGCGCCGTCATCTGCGGCATCCAGAAGCTCTTCGCCGTTGATGCGCAAGATGGCCAATCCGACCTGGAACAAGACCTTTGGCCCCTCGACAAAGAACACGTCCAGAACACGGAAGGCGAAAACAAGCGGCATCGAGTTGATGTAGAGCGACAAGAACCAGGGGAGCGACACAACCGATAGCTGAACATCGCTTTTGACGAGATGCTCCCAGAGAATGGGCATGGTTCTCTCGACCAAGGATTCAAACACCTTCTGATCGAGCAGAGTGCCGTACATAGTTGTGGAATAGTAGCCGGGGACAAGTCTGTCGCAGAGCGCAGAGAGGAGAAAGAAGGCCTGTGCCTCGGACATGTAAATGAGCAGGGCGGCCACGACAATGTTCATGGCTTGACAGTATCCGACGTCGGCGTTAACCCAGCTGTATGCTGTTAGCACCCGACGTAAGCGGCCGATACCATCTTCGCTCTGGAAGCCGGGGTACTCCGGAAGACTGCGGTTAAGGTCCTTTTCGATTTCGTCGATAGCGAGCGACTCCTGGCCCTCGAACTTGGACAGCGTATCAGTATATAGGCTAGGGTTCTCTAGCCGTAGGTAGATGGAGCCCGAGGTGAGCTCCCAGACCTCACCCCTGAGCCGGTTGGGCAAGCCAACTCGGATGAGCTTGTGGAAGGTGGGCTGGCGGATTAATGTAAAGTTTCTGCCGTTGTCGCGTAGGTATTCGGCCCAGAGGCGCATCTTGGCCCTATCACGAAGCTTCTTTGGGTCGCCAGGATATCTAAAGACCATTCCCAGGCCTGCATCCGGTGGAGAAACGTTCTTCTTGTCTTCGGTTCTCAGGAGATGCTCAGAGTAGCACTCGGCGACGACTCGTCGCAACTTAGCCACGTTGCCAACCCCTGCCCGGAGGCCCTTTTTGAGACCGTCGCAGAAGCGCTCGCAGGCTTGCCTGGTGCCGGCAAGATGGATCGTGATGCGCTGTTCCCGAGCATCCTTGTTGTTCTTGGATTCTTTGGAAGTTTCGCTTAGGAGGCCATTCCAAGTCGTGATGGCCAGCGCAAACTATATCAAGAGCAAGTTGTTAGAAATCAACCGGGCGCTGCCACAGGGCTGTACTGTGCATACCTGGAAGTTCTGGCTGTTTAGACGCTCAACTCTCCGGATGGCGCACAGGGGAAAGCTAAAGCCGTTGCCGCTGGGGCCTCCGCCGTGGGTCTGACCGGTGAAAGCGGTTGAAGTTGATGTGCTGGCAGATTGGAGGAAGCTAGTGGGGGTTGTCGAGAAGCACATGTAGTGCTCTGACAAGTGCAGCTTTCCAGCATAGTGCCATCCTCGATCGTGGTCCTTATCGCCTTGGGTAATGTTGGAAGGTGGGATAGTAAGCTCGGCGTTGATCTCGTAGAGGGGTGTCTGGGAGGAGGGGAGGCGGAATTGACTCTGGAAAAGGGACGACTTGGAGGGATTGCGGTCGGAGCTGGACAGATTGAGCCCCTGGGTAGGATCGATGAGCTGCTGGGCTTTTTGGACGATGTTGGTCAGGTTGGAAAACATGGCTTCGGTCAACGGCGCATGACGGGGAGGGGAGGGAGAGGATGCGGTCGAGCCAAGGGCGGAGAGGAGGCGATAGGACTCGACGGGTGAAGCGGAGGAGGAACGAGCGGAAGAAGGACAAGGAGCGTGAAGAAGGAAGCGAAGCTATTCAGAAACGAAGACCGGGCAGGAAAGAGAAGACAGATGTTGTATATTGAACCGGGGTCTTAGTAAAGGAGTCTGGGGTTGAAGAGGCTGAAGGATGGAGGTAGTGAGGTAGAGGATGGGAGACGGAGGTAGGTTGGAGGTTGGAGCTGCGTCAGGTCCGCGAGCCAGGGTCGCGGGGGGCATCACAGGGCATTCCTCCACTAGGCAAGAGCCGCTGTTAGTGAGCCTTGTTGATGGATACCGTCAGCGTCAGCTGAGGCGCAAATATGGGTGGGAGTGGCTGGTGGGGAGTGGCTGTGCTGAGCCAACACCACAGCAACAGCAGGGGAACTCTACTTTGTTGACGTTGTGAATAGCTTCAATATCTTGTTCTTGGTAAATGCTTCTCGACACTGTATTTGCATGAATGATTGAATAAGTGATCCGAATTAGATCAATTACTTGACAAGTTCACAAAGAAGCAACACGCTATACTTGTAAAGCAATCAGATGCTGAATTCAACCACTTCTATGGTGGTGATACGCTATTCTCTACAACACCAAACAAGGCTTCCAGCCAATCCCAAATCAATGGTGCCAAAGCAATACAAACAACGCCAGACCAATGCCAGGCCAATTATTAACCACATGAAGACCAACAGACGTGCAAAAGAGCACAACACCCAACAATGCCCAATTCAATCAGAAATGCTCCCTCGCTATTAACCCAAGTGCCATCACAACCTGCCCCATCCCCTCGAGGCATCATCCCCGGCCTCTTACATCACCACATCCCCTTTTTGTATATGACAAGACTAGCTTGTCTTTGAGTCGAGTAAAGTATACACCCATCTGAGTCTACCAATCGCGACTGGGGTAGAAGACATCACTGGACATGCTGCGGCTGTCCGTCCGTCTCTCCCCAATGGTTTTCATATGAGTAGCCTCACCCTGAGCCCAAGGGCTCTCCCCAGAAAGCTTTCGCTCATGGAACCGAGTTTCAGTGCGGTAGGGTGGAAGTGCAACCTTATCCCACCGCCTGAATTGATCATACTCAGGTGCCTTTGTAGGGGTTGGACGTTTGTCATTGTATAGTGCAGTATTGCAATCCTTGGTGTTGGACTGAACACTGGCAAATCTGACATGTCTTTGGTCACCGGTCTGCTGCCCCAATGTCTGTGAAGCTAGCTTCAGTGGCTGCTGGGCTAGCTTGATCGCTGGCTTCTTGGGTTGCAGTCCAGGTCGAGTTGGCTGATAGACAGGTCTTCTGCGCTCTGAGCCAGTTTGAAAAGGCGCCAGAGGCTTGACATGAGAAGACTGATGACCAAAAGAGTGCTGACCAGAAGATTGGCGAGTAGAATATTGTTGACCAAAAGACTGGTTTTCCGAAGAGTAATGTCCAGAAGACTGACGTCTTGAAGATTGACGACCATAAGAGTGATAGCCAGAGGACTGATGTCCAGAAGATTGGTGTGTAGAAGAGTGCTGACCAGTAGAGTGCTGAATAGTAGTGTGCTGAATAGTAGTGTGCTGAGTAGCAGATTGCCGAGCAGTATATTGCTGACCAGAGGACTGACGACCAGAAGAGTAATTGCCAGAGGGCTGATGTCCAGAAGGTTGGCGAGTAGAAGAGTGCTGACCAGAAGACTGATTTCCAGAAGAGTGGCGTCCAGCAGAAGAGTGGTGTCCAGAAGAAGAAGAGTGATGTCCAGTAGAAGAAGAGTGATGTCCAGAAGAAGAAGAGTGATGTCCAGTAGAAGATTGATGTTCAGAAGAATGTTGTCCAGAGGAGTGTTGTCCAGGAGATTGGCGAGTAGAAGAGCGACCAGAAGAACAGTCTCCATGACGAGAGCTGGTTGATGATCTCCTCGCAAGAGAAGACACACTCCGGATAGATGAACATGATGCTCTCCGAAGAGAGGATCTCCTGCGGACATTGCTGGGTACACTTGCTGTAGGGTTGACTCTGGTTGCATGCCATGTCTGAACTGGGCGAGAAGCCTTGGCTTGCTTCTTCGCCTTGTTGACGTTGTTGACAAAGAGGCAGCAACAGAAGAGCCCACGGAAGAATCCACGGAACTTGCCCATTTTGAGAGATTGCTGAAGAATTTGCTGAATGCAGAAGTGTGTAAAGAGAGCTGAACGCACAAGTAACTGTCTGCGTAAAGCAAGACTGCCACCTGGCCAAAGAAGAAGTTGTTGAGTAAAGAAGAGTGAAGAAAAGAGAGAAACCAAGCAACTGTGAGTCCGCGTAAAGCAAGACTATCACTATGCTGATGAAGAGGTTGTTGAATCTCAAAATATGAGTAGAAAGAAGGGTGTAAGCAAGCAACTGACTGTCTGCTAATAGCAAGGGTGTTGTCTGGCTGGTGAAAGCGTGCGTGTATGTGATGATGAAAGAGGGAAGAGAAAAGAGAGCAAAAACCAGAAGAGAGGGAAATCGGAGGGGTATAAGTAAACGAAAGGCTGATCTCTGGTGCGAGAGTTTGGGGAGGGAGGGTATTTATGGACGAAAAAGATATCTGGCTGATCTCAACAAATTAATTCTGCACAAATAAATCTGCGCATTTTAGGTGCCGGGGCATTTTTTGGACGAAAATCAGGCTGAGTGATGTGCAGAATTAAATCTGAGGAGATGGGGGAGTATTTATGGGCGAGAGGAAGCCTGGCTGATCTCAACAGATTCTTCTTGTAAAGGGGAACTTGGGAGGTAAGGAGGCCGCCTCCTCATGATCGTGAGGAGGAGTAGCTTTGTTGGGATTCGAGATGATGAAACTTAGACGAATGATTCATTCTACTATCCTTACTCCTAAATACTTACTTTTGGGCCTTCACGTAGACATCAGGGGAAACATATGAGCATTTGCGCGGTTCTCTAGGGACGTTTCCCTGACCACTCTTCTAGAACGGCCCTTGGGACAGACCACAGCTCTCAATCACTGGGATTTTGGACAAGAATGCCATCCTGGAGTGCTCTGGGTTAATTTGATCAATTCGTTCAAAGCATTGACTTGGATACAGTGTTACCCTATCGGCTGAGTTGACAGTGGCTCTGACCCAGTCAATTGTCACACTCAAGGATACACTCAACATCCAAACCCCGCGGATGGAATAGAGGAAAGACAAACGACTTGAATGAACAGGACTGCCTTAGAAAGCTTCTCATTGTTGTGTAGGCTGCCTCCTAATCTATGACTGCCTGGAAACTGAGAGAAAGCAACATGCGTGATTGAGAATTCTATCATCAGATTTTGCTACAGGAAAAGCAAAGTGAATACGATGGATCAACCGAAAACTGTATATGTCTGGGGTCATTGGCCTTTCATTCCCCTGCCTGAGGGCTGTTCGGAGGTTGTCAGAGATGACGGCCAACTGTCCTGTCCTCAAGGCAGAGTGACAGCAGTCCCAGCGTGACGGATCAGACTCAAGAAAATCTCCTCATTTGCCGACGGGGCACTCGTTACATCTGGCTGGCTGAGAAAGTCCCGTCACGAACTAAAACATGCTATTCCCCGTGGCTGTCAAGATGCTTGTTGGGCAAGGTTACCAAGGCAAGTTGTGCAAATGGGTTTGAGGGGATGAGATATAGTTTTAGAGTTTCCGGGCAGAAAGTATATGGACCTAGATGGTGTGGCATGAATCTATCTGTTGCATTCAGTCGAGGATCTCGACATCGGAGAGGACTTGATTAACCCTTCGTTGGGGACTGTAGAGTTCTGCTTCAGATCCTACTGCTTACTCGCTCCCTTTCATGATGGCAGGAAAAGATGCTTTTCGGCGATTGATCAATCATGGGAACAGCCCTGTTTGAGAGGAATTGACTACCATTCCCCTGAGAAGACACATCTTTGGTCAGTAGACGCCTCTTGTTCGGGCATTGGCTCCTGCTATTGGCAGATACCTGTCAATAACTGTCAACAGCTCGCCCCTGTCCCCTCAATACTGTAGAGTTGCTGGGTTGTCGTGTTCACGGATTGGCTTCGCTCAGCCCCTTGATAACAGAGACCGTGACCGTGGAACCTTGATGCTCACTCGCATATCGGGGAATCTTCTAAAACTCAATTGCAGCATGTGATTTGGATATACAGTTGGCAAACTATAATGTCCAAGTTTCTATGCCTCAGGCTTTTTTGGGGAGAATCAACTGGATCACAAATGAACTGTACGCCCGTGGTTGGGAATCCATGGAAACTACTAGATGATCCTTTCTTGGGGTACCTAGGGTAGGCTTACGTATTGTATTTTGTCCTTCATTCAAAGTGATGGGGATATTGGTCGGGCCCAGCGGCCGTCAGAAGAGGTACGAAGAAGCGTAAAGGACATGATCCTGTCGCCCCGAGCTTGCTCACCATCATTGAGTGTACAGAGCCACAATGAGGCCATCACCAATGTCGTCCAAAATTAGTCCCAAAGCAAAACTCTAAATCCAAGCTGTTTTTCGCAAACGGCACCAGCACGAATCGTCACTTCTAGAAGCGAGCCACTCACCTCGAGTCATTTCATTTCATCCGAGCTCACTTACACGGCCGGCTCGGTCATTTTCCGCCCTTGGTTACATACTTCTCACGTGCCCTGTACACATGTACAGTAGCACAGCACAAGGTAGGCTTTCCTTCTCGGCCGGAAATGCCGCGATCGATCGTTTGCCGTCTTTTCGATGGATGCGAGAATTACGTGGGGTTTTTTCGAGAAACCGGGATCTGGGATCTCGAGCTGTCAGACGAGATGTACCTATGTACAGGTCTGTATTCATCGTCACATGACGCAAATGGAACTTGTATCCCAATATCATGGGTCGGGTTGGTAGAGATAAGGTACGGGAAGTGGTGGTGGTGTATGGGCAAGGACCCCATGCCATGCCGATGGCATTGTAGTATTGAGATCCATGTGTGTACTGTATGTAGTGGTCAAAGTCAACGATACCCTGGTCTCGCTCTCGCATAGACCACAACTTGCGTCATAACCCCTCCTCTGGCTCTCTTGTCCTCGTCCTTTGCCATGTCCTTGTCCCAAGATTCAAATCCACTTGTCCATGCCCTCCTGTTGGTGTTGTTCTATTGTCGGCCGCCTGCCGACCGCCCGTCCTTCCTCTCTCACCGTTTCAAGCCCGTCTTTTCCTATTCAGGAATACTTTCTCGTTGGCAGGCCGGGCTACGTAAGGCACCTGCTTCTCTCAAGTTGGCTTGGTGTTTCTAGTCAGGTCTAGCCTAACTAGCCGTTCCTATCCTATCCCATCCCATCCTATCCTATCCCATCCCATCCTATCCCACCTCCTGGTCATCATCAATCATCTTGCTTCCCGTATTTCGCCGTCCCTTTTTTCCACTCTTTTCCCCCCTCCGCCGCCTCCTTCAAACATTAACATTGACCTGATCTCTTTCGCCTCCTATTTCATTTTCAACCTCGCTCTACTCCTCTCGCCCGTCGCTTCCCCTGTCGACCCCATTTAGCCCCATATCTCCAACCGATACTCGTTGAGGCCTGCTCTAGAACGGGCCCAATTGGCCGCGTGACAGCGCACACACACACACACACACCCGACACCACCAGCAAGTAACAACAACACGGCGGCGGCGGCGACAACAACAAGAACCCCCACGGTCGAAATCCTCTCTTTGCTCCCCCTCATCGCCAAACCCGAATCTTTCCCCTCGGTCAAGCGAGACCCGATTCCCCCGAATAGACGAGACTATGGCCTTTGCCTGAAACATCGACACCATCTTCTAAACCGCTCCTCCCATCTCTCGTCTCCCCTCCCCGCCTTCTCCCCATTCGAGTCGAGTCGCATATCATGGCTGCTACCGTTGCGCCTTCGCATGCCGGCGGCCTGCCGTCCTCCTCGGGCATCCCTGCGCCGCCGCATCCCCACGACGCCGCAGACGCCAGCGCGGGGTCCCAAGATGTCGCCGGCGGCGTCTCTCCACTACCGCCAACCCGCAAGTTCCAACTTCGCGACTTTCGACGAGTGCGCACGTTAGGCACAGGTTCGCATTGCCTTGTATCTATCAATTCGAGCATATCTCTCTAACTTGACATCAAGGAACCTTTGCCCGAGTCTGTCTTGTCCGTCCAGCAGCCAGCGCCCATATACCCCTCGATCACCAGCTCAACCCCGAAGTCTACGCCCTCAAGATCCTACGGAAACCTGAAGTCATCCGCCTTAAGCAGGTCGATCATGTCCGTCATGAGCGCGCCATCCTCGCCGACGTCGCGGGTCATCCCTTCATCACCCAGTTGATCGCCTCCTTCTCAGACCACGATTCCCTCTACATGCTCCTCGACTACGTTCCCGGCGGCGAGCTATTTACATACTTGCGCAAGTTGCGCCGCTTCGACGAACCCGTCGCCCGCTTCTACGCCGCCGAGATAGTCCTCGTACTAGAGTATCTCCATGAGCAGCAAGGCGGTATCGCCTACCGCGACCTCAAACCGGAGAACCTCCTCCTGGATCAGGATGGCCACATCAAACTCGTCGATTTCGGCTTTGCCAAGCGCCTCGGTCACCGCGAAGACAATCGGCCCGTCGAGACCTACACCCTCTGCGGAACCCCCGAATACCTGGCCCCCGAGGTCATTCAGAACAAAGGTCACACAGGCGCAGTTGACTGGTGGGCTCTGGGTATTCTAATATACGAGTTCTTAACGGGATACCCTCCATTTTGGCATCAGAACCCCATTGAGATTTACAAGCAGTGAGTCGACTCTACGTACCAACTCTGCGCAAACTATGACTGACAGCCTTTGCAGAATCTTGGAAAAACCCGTCGTCTTCCCTCAAGACCCGCCACTCTCGGAAGACGCCAAAGACATAATACGCGCCTTCTGCACCGTCGATCGTTCCCGTCGTCTCGGTAACATCAGCGGCGGCGCAGCCCGCGTAAAGGCGCACCCCTTCTTCCGCGAGACGAACTGGGACGACATGCTTAACCGCCGCCACAAGGGTCCGATACAACCCCCCGTGCGCTATCCCGGTGACGCCCAGTGCTTTGACGTGTACCCAGAGGACGACGGCTCGCGGGAGCCCTACGGCGGCGACATGGCGGCAAAGTACGACCCATACTTTGCCGACTTTTAATCGCCGCGGTACCTGTTGCGTCATGCCAGAGGAGCAAAGTGAGCCGACCGAAAACGGCTCACTACATCATACTATACAAACACACCATCCGATCCACCCATCCATCAATTATCAACACCACCAAACTGAACAGACCACTCTCGCCAGCAGCGAGAATAGCGCCCAAAGAGCGCCCATTAAGCATTTAAATGAATAACACCCTCAGTAGCGTCCGGATACGAACTTATCAAGAGGGAACGATATGTCCATAGCGAATTGAGCCTGGCTCTCAATCATCCTTTTTTTTTTTACTCTTCCTCTTGCGCTTTTCATCATGAGGTGACTGGAGAATGGCGTTTAATCAAGAATCGGGAACTGATAGCCCATCATATCCCCGACGGCGCTTTTTGCCTTGTTTTACTCACTCACACTTTTGGGGGTTTCTGGTCTTCTTGTACTCTTATCTTCTCTCCCAACGGGATGAGTCAAGTTATGAATGAGAGTGAATGGGGTGGCCATGCCGCCCCGGAATGAACAACACATTTCATCACATGATATGCCATGAGCTTATTAAACTGAACAGCATCTAATAATGGTCTTGTTAAACATGATTCATCTCCTCGTCCCATCCCATCCCATGCACTGACTCGCCGCCCCCAAGTCCCCCTGTTCCTGTTCCTGTTCCACGCAATGAAAGAAACTAATGTATGTAGGTATCTGTATGATGCATGACCGGTTCGCCTGCTCCCATGGGTCTATCTAAACATGTCGTCATTGAAAGGAAAGAAAGAGAGGGAAATGCTCGTCCACCAATTCCATCGGGGAATGGAGCTCATATATATATATGTGAGACGTGTATAGCAATGGCAGATTGACTTGCCCATCACCATCTTTGGGCATAAACACATGATTCGGAATCTCAAAGCAACCAAACGCCCTTTCAAAGGTTCTGCTTGACTGAAAATGGAGGCAAAGGCCTGAGTTGCTCTAGAGTGAGTGGTACAGCCAGTACGCACTGGCACCGAAGACAAGGACGGCAGCCAGGATATAGGCGCCCTGCTTGGTGCTCCAGAGGAACATGCTCCAGCCCGCCATCACCTCCTTGCGACGTGCAGCTGCACGGCGCTCCCAGGCCTCCGGGTCTATCTCGATGGGGAGCCGGGCACGAGGGTCTCTGCTCGTGTCAGGGTCTAGACCCGATGGCGGGGCGAGATCGCTTGGTGAGATGAGGGGCACGTCAACCCGTAAGAAGACGGGGCGGTGATCGCTCATGCGTAAGACCGGAAGACAGTCGTAGGCACGGACATTGAGCTTGGGCACCTCGCTAGTCTTGCCCTGGAGCCAAGAAGGCACTTCGAGGAACAGGATTCGGTCAGTCCAGCTGGGGTAGCGGTGCACTGCGAAACGCCAAGGCACATCAAGCTCCGGTTCCTGAGTTCCAGGCTTTGGTGGTAGCACGTCGTACTTGTACGTGGGTGGGAAGCGCACTTCGTGCTCCGACAGGCCATGTAGCGTACGACCAGCGATACGCTCGCGTGTGAGCTGATCGAGACGGAAGAAGTCTGGGTAGTAGTTCTCCGAATCCGGGTTGAGGCTCGGGAATGCGGCATCGGGGGGTGGGGAAGTGGTAGAGATGCGATAGTTGAGGTCGCCTGCGACAAAAAGATGGGATGAAGGCTTGAATACCGAGATGTTGTGCAGCTGCTGCTGGAGCCGCGAGTGCTGCTCGTGGTGCTGCTCGTCGAGGAGGCGTACACGCTCAGGTGGCTCCTCAGCAGGCGGAGTTGAAGCTGGAGATGGGGTAACCGAAGTTTTGAAGCTCTTGACAACCTCCTCGGGGTTCTCAAAGGCCATACCCCTCATGATGGCAGCCCAATTGGCATTGCGCCGGGGCAGGTTCCACTCCATGGCCGCGAGATGCGTGGCGACAAACGTCAGCTCTGTAGATGAGCCACCGTCGGCTTCGTATAGCATGCGCAAGCCAACAGCGCCCTTATTTCCCATCTCGGCGGCTCCAAACCCGACCTCCGCCTCTTGGATGTTCTTAAGCCGTGAGGGATCGCGAGCAAATAGGAGGATGGCGGTGTAGCCGACGTTGTTCGCTCGGAGGAGGGTGTAAGGCTTGGTGGGCGTAACCGTGCCATTAGAACTCGGGCTGCCGTCATGAAGATGTCGTCTCGCAGCCGTATTGACAGCCTCTTCGTATCGCACCAGGTATGGGTTCAGGAAATAGCCGCCGATAAAGCAATAAGCCAGAGGTGCCAGCTCCTGGAGAGAACTACAAGCAGCACAAGAATCAGCACTGCGTTCTCCAGTGGGCAAATACCCCTGCACAATAGGTCAGGAGCCAACCGTCTCGCGACTTGATGTCTGCCCGCTGGGACAGAATCATGGTTGGCGGGTTGAGGGACGAGGGGTCGACGGCTTACAGGACAACTATGTCGGGCAGGGTCGTAGCATTTTGGCTTAGAGCGGTCTGCACGTGGGCTGCAAAGACGGGGACATCGAGGAGGTTCTTTGCGCAGTTGAAAGTCAGGTAAAGCAGGTCGAGCGAAGAAGGAGGCGTCATCGTGGGGGAGGAGTTGGAGGAGACGGCGGGTACAACAGGTAAAGATGATGTAGAATCCGAAGTCGATGCGCCCATGACAACCGGACAACAATGACTGGAGGTGGGAGAGCAAAGCAGGCAGGTTGCAAAAGAGGTTGAAAGTTTTGGGTCCTGGTCGGTCCTAGGCCGCAGACAAGAGAGAGAGAAGAGCAAGGGTCCGCCAAGCCTAGAGAAAGAAGGGCGCACGAGGCTGGTGCAGAAGCGCACCAAGAGTGGGATCGGGGATCTGGAACGGGCTGCAACGAATGCAAGGGAAATGTGGGGTTGGTATTTGGTTTGTCGATCACCGTCGAGTTCGTCCGGGCTTTGTTTTGTGGGTGTGTCTGTGTCCCGTGTCTGTGTTGGACTTGTTGGTGTGTGGTCTAAGAAGAAGATGGATGACTCGAGTCGAGAGCGATAAAGTTGAGATGAGAGAGGGTGTGATCCCGTGCCTTCCTTCTCGATGGGATAGATCGTAGTTGCCGTTAATGTTACCTCCTGTACCTTCCCAAGCAGTGGCTTTTATCTTTTCCTGCAGGTACCTTCTTTCCTCAAGTGAGTTGTCTTCTTTTCCTCCTCGCACTTTCCTTCCGACCTCGGCTTCCAACCTAGCTTCCTCCCGAGCGCGCGGCAGCTGCACAAGCCGTGGGAAGTGCTGACGTCCGTCTTAACCAACTACAGTACCTCTACCGGGTGCGCAACACGCCACAATTGACAACGACGAGGATGTGAGGAGAGATGCGAAGGGCGAACAGCGAGCAGGTGGCGAGGTCAGGTAGCGACTCCTCACTTGGTTGGGCCTTCAGCTTGCTGGCTCTTTCTCTCCCTCCCACTTATATATGGGTAATCGTCAGGGAGGAGCTCAGTACAGCCTCAACCTAGACATACAGTTGCGTGAATAAGCTAAGCCACCGCCGACGACCACCTTGCGACTCTCCTCTACTCATCATTCAGCGCCGGCGCTAGACAAGGCTCGATGTGGTCCTGTCATCTCGACCTCTGCTAAAACTCCATAAACCCCTCCATCCCCCGCTGGCTGGGCCTAAAGGAGAGGCTCGTGAGGTGCTCCGCTCCACCACGTGTGACCAATGCCCTCATGCCATCATCGATGCTCACGCGCCCACCAGAGGCTGTGCCGCCAAAACCCCGCGACCCAAATTCCAATGTCTCGCATGATTCCATTTCTCGAGTTCGCTTACCGCCATGGCATTTCATTTCTCCTCTCCGCGTCTTCAGCCTGATTCTGTACCAGAGAGCCTCGACGTCTGCCTCAGCCTAGACGCATACACGATATGCATCTACCAACGCTAAAGCGACAAGGCCCCAGTCCGCCTTATAGCCTCAGCAGCACCTACCCTGTTACACCAGAAAGGATCCATCAGGACGCACAGTAATCACATGCAAGCAGACTTGGTTTGCCAATGAAAAACAGACTGAATTGTAGACTACCTAATGTGCAATCAAGAAACGAATGAATGAATGGGTGCAGATGGAATGGTTCAGTGCATCACCCAGCGATCGGATGGCTGACATGCCAGCCGTGTACCCCAGCGTCTTCGTCCATCCCATCGCCAGCCAGGCCGTGTCACCACGATTCTGCCCTTGGTCCGTCCTATTCCACGAGTTTGACGAGGAGGAGTCGCACCAGCCTCCAAGCCTTCCGCAGCCAGACTCAAGCTTGACCGTATGACCGAACACTCCCCCAATTCCATCCGTGTGGCCGAGACAGCTAGAGACCGGGGCTGACCTTGACTCTTTGACCGGTTGTTGTGATGTCTCCCTCTGCCTCTTTGCCAACACCTCCTCGGGCCATTCTTAGCTGCTCGCTCCAGAGCCGTGATACGACTTTGACCGGCTTTGCTACCATGGTCCACTCTCGAGAACAGCCACCACCAAAAACTCGTCCCCTTGCGTTCATCTCCCCATTACCTCCCCAGAAGCTGCCTCCGGCGCTCGAGAGCCAACTGAAAAGGAATAAAGATGCGCCCGTACAATAATTAAGAATCGAAGGAAAAAAGACGTAGGAGATGCCTGCTGAGCGAGGTCGCAGCTGTATCGCAACGACGGAATGATGGGCTGGAGCAAAGACTGTTGGCCCACATTCGGCTCCCTGGGCGACTCTTGTGCAGTCGGCCTGGTATCCGGCATTCCGAGGAGCGAGGTTGTCCTGAAAACAAGACCAACCACGAACCCACAGGTCTGGTACACCTAGACGAGAGGAGTACCGGACATGCCGTTCAGGTTGCCCTTCACGGCGTCGAGGTTCCCAGAGGACTGATCATAGAGGTCAGTCCAATGTGAAACACTCGCACCATAAAAAGCCACCCGAGCCATGCGTAAAGTCGTAAATCCCCAAAGATGCGTCGAAGAACAAGATAGAGCAAATGCGTAGGAAATAGGCGTGATCGAACCGCGCCCCAACAATCGACAGCGATCATCTAGCAGGATGGTGGCCAGCTGAGGACCATCCAGCTTCTCAAAGTCTTGCATCCGGATGTCGATGTCGGGTTCATGTCGCCAGTGTCGGTCGCCATAAGAGAGGATCCCAAAAGAGAGGAGTAGTCGGGGTTAGCAATCATTTCGGTCGATAGCTGCCCGAGGCATATCCCGCTCCCTTCGAAGCTGAGCGAAGCCTGTTTATCGTCCACTGAGTCAGCCATAGTTGTCAGCAAATCTCCCTTCGGCCAGCGGTACAAAAACACACTACACGCACGAAGGAAAATGATTCCTTACAAGGAACTTGAAACTGAGATGGGCTTAGCTTGTCACTCACATCCTGTCGCTTCCACCAATGGCACGGTTGGTGTCGGGAGTATCGACGCCGCCAGCGCCAGCGCCCCGCTCGAGCATCTTGCGGCGAGTGCTGGGGATGGCGTTGGGCTTGGCAGCCGACTGGCCAGCAGTAGCCGCGTTGGTGCGGCTGGCGCGGGCCTTCTCCTCGTCGTCGGGGTTGGCCTGACCAGCAGCCTGGGCAATAGCCTGGGCATTCTTCTGGTACTTGTAGACGGTCCAGTCGAAGACGTAGTCATACTGGAATCCCTCACGGACAAAGAGATCACGGAAGATCTTGCGGAGGTAGCTGTAGTCGGGCTTGTCATCGAAGCGGAGAGATCGAGTGTAGTTGAGGTAGATGGCGAACTCGTTGGGGAAGCCGCGGCAAAGGACCTCGGTGGGAGTGGTCATCTTCTTCTCCATGATGCGGTCGTACTTCTGCTTCTTGGTAGCAGCCTTAAGGCCTTGCCAGGGGAGGGAGCCGCGGCAGAAGTAGAGCATGACATAGCCAAGAGACTCCATGTCATCACGTCGGGACTGCTCAACACCCAGGTGAGTGTTGATAGAGGCATAACGGGCAGTACCAGTCAGGTTCTTGTTCTCTCTGTAAGGAATGTGGAAGTGAGTCTTGGGGTCCCGGTACTTCTTGGCCAGACCGAAGTCGATAACGTTGACCTGGTTGCCACGCTTGCCAATGCCCATGAGGAAGTTGTCGGGCTTGATATCTCGGTGAATGAAGGACTTGGCGTGAATGTACTCGATTCGGGAGATGAGCTGGTCGGCAAGAAGGAGAACGGTCTTGAGGGAGAACTTTCGGTTGCAGAAGTTGAAGAGATCCTCCAAGCTGGGGCCGAGGAGGTCGAGGACCATGGCATTGTAGTCGCACTCAGTTCCGAACCAGCGAACAAAGGGAATGCCGACACCACCAGCCAGAGACTTGTAGACGCGGGCCTCGTACTCGAGCTGAGGGTGCTTGGCCTTGACGGACTCGAGCTTGATAGCAATCTCCTCGCCGGAGATAATGTTAGTGCCCAGGTAAATGTCACCGAAAGAACCGGAACCGATCTTTCGACCGATGCGGTACTTGTTACCGACACGAAGATCCTGGGCCAAGGTTAGAAAACTATTTCCATCAAGCAACTTCCTCCAACCGAGACAAGCTAGATCACGACAAGCAAAATGGTGGCCTCATCCAAGACCTGCAGATGGCTCCACGTGCTGCCGAACTCGCGTTGCCATCGATCCATAGCTTGTCTCGATTTGGAAGAGGTCGGGAATCTGTCGGTGGCGAGCGTACCATGGTCGTCATGTTGGTCTGTGAGAGTGCTCCGTTCCCGTGGGAATGGAAGCAAGCAGAAGAGATGGTAAGGAGAAGAGTTTTTCTTAATCTGCAAGCCTACGGTGGCTATGATTTAAAGTCAGCCCGGGTCGAATTCGGAAGAGAAAAAGTAAAAGCGGACGATGGCTGAAATGAATAGGAAGGGGAAATGGCGGCGACGCTTGCAGGGAGGGGCAAAACTGGGTCGGGGGTAAATCAGGCTTGACAAGGGCGGTGGGCAACGCCACAAGGCAAACCCGACGTAACTCGACGTAAGAGCGAGTCGTCAGACAGGCGGCCAAATTGGCGAGCAGGTGGTCAAGGTGGTAAAACAGGCGTTGACATGAGTCGTAGGTTGGGTTGTTGAGAAAATCTTCAACAAAAAAAACGCCGAGAGGCAGAGGGGAAGAACAAATATCAAAACGAAATGTCGTTGACGTACCTGCAAGCAGAGCGTTGAATGCCGGGGGCGGTCAAACGCGTTCAGAGTTCTAGAGTGCTGCGAGAGCGTTGGCTAGCCGGGGCTCGAGAGTCGTCGGAGAAGGTGGGAAAATTCGGTGGATGGCTGACCAGCAAAGTCGATGCGTGGAAAATGCTGGAGTGAACAGAAAAGAGAGAGAAAATCTCAAATTACTGTCAAGAAAAAGAGGTTTGACTGACGAAAATGCGTAGACGTCGTCGTCGGATGGAGGTGGGTGTAGGTGGTGGAAGGAGGATGGCGGAAGGGCGTCGTGGGGTGGAAGAAGGGAAGGGGAGAGAAAATGGAAGCCAGAGGGCGGGAAAAAGGGAAAGGGAAGTCAAGTGAAGGGGGGCGGGAAGGAAGTGAGCGAGCGAGCGAAAAGTGGAGAGAGCCAGCCCGAACCCGACTGACTGAGGTGACTGATTTACTGAGGGAGGTGCCTGTGCGCGTGTGCGAAGAAGCGGCACCACAAAGGATTGGAAGGCCAAGACCTAGGACTCAAGGGGCCAGTGGAATTCTGTTTGAAGCGGAAACTAGAGGCTGAGGTGCCCGGCGCCAGGGAACAGCAGGAGAAGAAAGAAAAAAAGGCGCGCGGGCGCCCTAGCACCTGAGGCCCATTCAATGCTTGGCCCAGGCTGGGCTAGGCTGGGCTGGCTCGCTCGGGTTGGGGGGTGAGGTCGGCCTTGGCGACCTAGCATCTGTCACTCACTGTCGGGTCAGTGCATTTGCCCTGGACTTCCAGTCCACCATGGATGTTCTCCTAGGGCGTCTCGAGAGGAGCCTGGAAGCTGATTCACGGGGGTCCGCGCTGGGCGCTTGTCCAGTAGGCGCGAAGCCCCCCAACATCAGAATGCCCCTTTAGTGGTCACCGTCAAACTCAAGGGCGGCTGGGGTGACCTAGGTTTTTTTTCCTTCTGCCCAGGTTTCTATGCCCAGACGGATCTGAATGCGGCCCAAAGTGGAGATGAGGCAACAATGGGCACAAGCCAAGCGCGAGACCGAATTTAAAAAAGAACTGGAGCCCAAGTTTGAAGCCTCCTTGCGGCAGGTGGGAATAGGTGCATGAATGTCAACAGGCGATTGAATTTGTGTTTCATGATGAATTCGACCGCTGTGAGCTGTTTGCGCCCTGCCGTTTGCGTCCTCAGCCAATGTATGTATGCGTACCTACATATTGTACGATGCCATGCCATGCAAATGGATGCCCACGTAGCTCGTCCGTCAGCGACATACATGTCGCTTCCCGAATCACCCTCAATCCAGCCAATGTCCCCCGATCCAGCCCAGAGCAGCGGGCAGGCATGATGGAATCGGCTCGGGGCAATCAATCATCAATCGTCGTCCTAGGTCCAACGAACGGGGTTGCCCTGGACCCGGGTCGGTAGCCGACGGACGGGCGACCCAGACCGCCGCACAGCAACTGAGCGCGTACGGTTCGCCCTTGAAGGAGGGGAGCCACTGACGATCCTTGGGTGGGATGGATGTCGGCGCGGATGGATCGACGGGACCCCTTCACTGACATTGCGAACAATTGCCCCTCGTCCACGGACCTCCCGACAATAGGATAGGGCCTCGCTCTTGAACCCGTTTGTTCGAGCACTGGGCTCCGGTGGTCCAGAGCACACATGAGCATCCATCCTCGGCCGTCCAACTTCGCTCCCACCGGCAGCCACGGAGCCTGGTTTTAGGTTGTGCAGAATCTCATGTACTACGTAACTTGACGACTTGCTACGCCCTTGGGATAGTCAGGCCATGTGATTTGTAGCTTGTCGTCCCGTCAAATTACCACCGTCATGGATGCTACTGCCATGCCGCGGCCAAGGGCGCAGCGCGGGCCCGCGGCATCAAATCTCGAGATCCAGTTTGCTGGTAGCTATCGGCTGTGGCCCAATCCTCTTGCTCCGCGTACTATGTACTCTGTCGTTTGCTTATTCCAACTGCCTTGGAAGCCTGATTACAAAAAACGAACGAATTGTACAGCGCCGGCTAAGCCTCCCGGTGAGGGGTGCAAGCGAGCTGGGCGGTAAGAGACAACATGGTCCAAGGAAGCAAGCAAGGCATGGGATGGGATGGGCTTCTACGATGCATGAATGGCCTCGTCTCGTGATGGAGGATCTTGCCCCCTTCTCCCAGCATTAGCATGTTCGGATCCGTCCTGATACATATCCTCCGCAATGCTCTCCCTTCTTTTACTCTACGGCATGACCGTCTATTCCTCAAGCTAGTTCAACAGATCAACCAGCGGCCTGTTCCGCCCGGGGTCTCCTCGGAGCCGACCCCAATCCTCACCGACGTCCCATCATCATCAGCATGTTTCCTTTTTCGTGTGAGTTAGCAAAAAAGGCGTGCGTGTGCGTGTGTTCAGGCAGCGCCAGAAGTAAGCTCAATCCCCCTTCCAAGGTTTCCGTGCATCCATCAGAAAGGTCACGAGGAAGAGCCGTAGCGCCGTGCCGTATGCCTTGTGCCGCCTAGACAGAGACAAGACACGACGACTTGATGCCGTAGCACCACGTAAAGAGCCAAGGTAAGTCTAGTCTGCATCGGATGGACTGCACATTGATGAAATGTGATTTCCCAAAGCTCGGTCGGCCGCAGCACGGAAGCTGGGAGCTGGAGCTGTACGAGTCTCATCACCAACAGGGAGGTACCCAACTTGGGCTGTGTAACGTGTCTCAGCCCGCCGCCGAGATGCTTCTCCCACACGGGTGACAGCAGCACAGATCCCAGCAAGCTGGCGGCCCATCCAGCGAATGGTGCGCCAGGGAATGAAAATGCAGCATGGTGCGCTGTCTCGGATGGCTTGCAGTGCATTTCCTGCTGATGAGCTGAAAATAGAGCTCCCCTCCTCCCCCTTGCGGCAATCACCATCTCGCTACTCGGTGCTTTTGGACAGCAAAGCTCCTCCGCCAGCGTAACCCCAGTCCAGGTAAGTAACCTGTCATCCGAGGCATGGATGATGGATGGATGGAGTTTTGATTTATTAATATGTACGTGTGATATAACATTAATTTGGCCTCATCTCATCTGCACTCCGTGCTCGTGCATCATGGACAACAAATAGTCCAGACCATCCCTCAGCTCAGTCTGTCAAAGCGGAACCAAGTTGTCCAGATGCACCGCCGTTTCAACCCCCAGGCTGTCCATTTCAGGCAGTCAGGAGGCAAGCTTTGAAGCTTCACGCATGACCCCCAAGATCCGGTACGTAGCAGAACTCCAAACCGGCTCTGTCCATCTCCATCCCCATCTCCATCTCCGCATCCCAGCGGGGACCAGGGCCAGGGTGCCCATCTTGGTAGGCGGTGAAGAGACCTCAATTCAATGTCGCTTCCATGTTCCATGCCTCCACTGGCCAACCGGTTCTAGACCCCAGCGGGTCTCGGGTCGGAGTATTCTCGACCAAGGCCCCATCGTCAAGTGGGCGAATACCGTTGAGCTGGGTTCATTCAGAGGTCAAATCACGGGTAGCCCTAGGAGACCGTGGATTTCATTCCCATCATGTTAAAGAACCGTACCGAGTGAGCACACCCATCAACGCCTGGAATGGAGGTCTTCACCCCTGGTCTCATGATGTAATGCCTGTCATCACTCATGATGATGATGTCAATCCATCATGAATTGTCTCTCTGGGCAACCTTGATCAATTCCTACCATCCGAACCTCCTTGTCTTGGCATCAGCAGCCCGGCCAAAATGTTCCACAACCAAATCTCAGTCGTTTGATGTGATGTCATGGGGCTTGTCAAATGCTCGTTTTGACTGTGCTTGAGTCAATCGATTCATATGTACGATCCAGGCCAAGACTACAACACAGGCCCAACTTAAACGAACAGACTGCAAAAGCAGTTAGAGTTCAGCATTAGAATACGATGAAGCATTAGAACGCAAATAAGCATTTTCATTAAATATCTGATAATATCTAGACGGAGAACGCGCTCCAAGGCGTTGATATGCTCGCTGGCTAGCTCTATATATCCAACAAGATCCTCCCAAATCCAAACGGCACGCACACTAGATAAACTCCAACAAAGACCTGAAACATGGTCAACTACTAGTAATATCCAAATCGAACGACGCCATCTATGAACCCCGTTCTAGCCGCAGTCTAGTGTGATCCGGGGGCGCCGGGCCCGGGCGTCGGAGAGTCAGAGTCCGGAGCGCCTCGAAATTGAGGTGCCAGATGCGGAGCATGGAAGTGCGGCATATGGGAGGCATATGGCCGTGGACCTTGTTGCCCCTGCGGCACTGGCTGCCCCTGTTGTTGCCCAGGTCTATATTGCCCCGACTGTCCTTGCAGAATGGGCGCTAGGGTGCTTTCGAGAACTTGTCCAGTCTTCCTTAGCCACTTATCCGCCGAGCTGCTGCCAAAGATCTTTCCAACGCCGCCAGCGCCAGGTCGTGGCGGCAGTGCCGGTGGAGGAGAGAAGTAAGTCTGGGGAGGAGCAGGAAAATTGGCCGGGTTGTAACCAGCCGGTCCGGATCCGAAGCCATGGGTAGGCATCCCTCCCTGGGCTGACGCTGGTCGAGGAGGGAGAGGAGGGGGTTGCAGCCCAAATGATGGTTGTCCCTGAATGGGCGGAGGGACACCGTGAGTATATGTCGGTTGAGTAGGATATTGAGGCTGAGGGGGATAAGGTCCAGCAGGACCGGGACCAGGAGGAGGTTGCTGATATTGTGAAGGATGGCCTGCTGTTGGAGGTTGCGATCCAGGCCGAGGAGGGATGGTCTGCGCATATGGAGGTGGAGGTGACTGGGGAATGTTCCCCTGTGCCATATAGGGCTCTGTGGTCGAGTGCTGGAGAGGGGGTTGCTGAGGTCCAGGGCCAGTCTGAGCTGGTTGCTGATAAGGAGCATGTTGTTGAGGAGGCTGGCTTGGGGCTCCTGGCGCTGGAGTTGCTGTTGGGGGAGTATGAGCCGGCGCATAACTGGGTTGTGGGACGTTGTAGTTGTAATTGGGGTAGCCCGGCATAGGTTGGGCTGGGCCATGGGCTGGAGTGGGAGCTACCATCGGCGGGCCTGTGTGTGATTGTGGAGGACCTATGGGTGAGGTCACTGGAGGTGTGGGTGACGGGCCCGATCCGTAGTTGTGGGTAGGGATAGGGCTAGCATATGTCGGTTGAGTGAACGGTACTCCGGCGTTGAGTACTGGCATCGCCGGGGGAGGTGAGGTCATTGGCGCCGGCGCTTGCTGTGTCTGCGGAGGACCTGCTGCCGAAACAGGGGGATGAGTCAGGGATGGGCCCGGCGCGTGGCCCGGCGCAGGACCCGGAGTAGGACCCGGAGCATAGTTCGGGGTTGGGACAGCGGCGGCATACTGTGGTTGAGCGAACGGCACTCCCGCGTTAAGTGATGGTGTTGCTGGTGAAGGAGCAGCCACTGAGATGGACTGAGCTGAAGGAGACATGGGAGATGGCAGATAAGGAGATGCCATCGAAGGGGTTCCCTGTGCTGGAGCAGCGCCTGCGATGCCATTCTGCTGCGGCTGGGGATGGTGATGCTGTGGATGCTGCTGTGGTTGTGGTTGTTGATATTGCGGTGGCTGCGGCTGCTGCCCAGAGGCAGGGGCAGTCGTTGTGGGTTTAGGAGATGCATTCGCATCTGTTCCTGGACGGTTCGCAGGTGGGTTTGTAGGTGCTGGAGAGTGAAAGTGATGAGGTGAAGCAGCTGCTGGTTGTTGCTGAGGAGCTGCTGAAGGCGTCCGGGCTGGGACAGCAGCCGTGGGAGCCGGAGTAGTCGCTGGAGGTGTTGGAACTAAAGGAGCTGGCGCAACAGTCGACGCAGTAACTGGAGGAGTTGGCGTAGAAGTAACAGGAGGAGCTGGAGCGACTGCTTGAGCACCAGCGGGCGGAGTACCGATAGTTAAAGAAGCTGGAGTCCCAGCTGGGGGAGGAGGACTGGTTGTGGGCGGGATATTCGCAGCTGGCGCCGCTGTTGTCTCTGTCTGAGGCGAATGCGGTCTATATGGCCGATATGGCATTGAAGTCGTTGTGGACTGCGAATCAGTCCTCCCGATGCCGGCCAAAGGCCTAACTTGCGCATCTTGGACATCATGCACATCATGAGTCGGAGGAGGGCTATATGGCTTGAACGCAGTTGGCGGTGTCGTCTTGGCGGGGCGACCTCCCAGTTTCAATGGCGCAGGATAGTAAGAGGTGTCGCCGTCACTTGGACTCGGGCTCGTAGAGGCTGGCGGCCTGGTACCATGGGGAACCTGGGGGATGGATTCGCCATTGCCAGGGTAGGGTTTATATACCGGTCCTGAGGGGCGGCGATCCTCCTCACTCTGAGGCGGCGGTGACGGGTTCTGGTTGACCGGTCGTCTCCCCGAAGCTATCGCGAGAGGAGCGGGAGTGTCCTCCGCAGCCTCGGGGCCAAAATATGCCCAAGGATTGGCCATGACGGGCTGAGGCGCCGCAGAAGGGTCCTTGTACGGCTTGTCTTTATCATCCTCCTGCGCAGGGTTTGACGGGACCTGACCGTCTAGATAGAAGGGCCACGGGTTGGCCTGGCCAGACTGCGCGGGGCTCTGTGTCCTCGAAGGTCTCTTCTGTTCGCCTTGTTGGTTGGAGGGCACCGGTTCGCCGGGCATCTCGAAGACGGGCGCTCCATCGGGACCTTGGGCTGAGGCGAAACGGGAGGAGGGGGCGCTGCTGTCGAGTTCGGCGGCGAATAGGGGCGGAGGATAGTTGCCCGCGTGGTATGGGCTCTGCTGCTGCTGCCGCGACATGGCCACTATTCTTTCTCTTTGAACGAGGTCAGAACTGAAAGCATCGGGAAAAGGAAGAAAGAAGCGGTCTCACTCACAGCTTTGGTGATCAGGTAAAGAGGAGAGGCCAATGGCTAGGCCAAAAAGTTCGCCCGACGACAAGAGACGGCGCCTCGCGGGCTGCCTTGGGGTCTGGGTTGCGTCAATAGCCCACTTGCCAGAAACAGGGTCTAAGGGAGTTGAGCCACACTTTGTCGTCCACTCGTATTTGAGCTGTGATCTAAAGTTATCCAGTTGCTATGTAAGCTTGCTTCCCCCATTCCCAACCCCGTCGGACAAGTGACATGCTTGAGTGTGTGTGTGTGGCTTGGGCCCCCAGCTGAAAAGGTAGTGGAACGAGGCGCAGATTGAATCTCCGAGGGGTCTCTAGAGACCCTTGGCTTGGCTCCTCTTGGTATGGGGAAATGGAAACCCTTGCCCATGCCCATGGATTGGATTCCACTTGGCGCTGTAGCTGCAGGGTTTACGCGGGGACTTGAGAGTCTTGACAGGCTGCTTCGTATCTGGGCGAAAAAGCTTGTTCCCGTTCCTGAATTCTTTGAAGCTGTAGATGGCCAAATCGTCTCTCTGTCTATCTAGTTTTGGGCGAATGACACTATCACGATCCCTGAGTATTACTATACGGTTGCCGAGATTTGCATACGCCGACACGTTCGATCGCGCGGTCGAATTACGAAGCGAAATACGCCCAGACTTTGTATTCTTATACGCCGAGCAAGGATTTAGAAACGCGTATTTCTTCTTATCTATCTTGTCCCCGCTGTGCTAATCTCAACTTGCGTGTAAACGACTGCAGATTCATCATTGTGTACGTAGGTAGTTAGTTGTTGGTCAGCCTTTGTTTCCCACGTGTATTAATATCTACTATTGGCATTTAAAAGAAACTCTTTAGTTCTGTTTTGCTTCCACAATGTTGAAATATCGTTGTTTGTTTGTGAGATGGCCACGCTACCTCAAGCAAAGGGTTGACAGAGACAGTCATATCAACCACATGACACTTCAAACGAGCCTTTAAATCATTTTCTTTTTAAAACTGATGTGAATGATATTCTTCTTAGTCTTAAAGACACATGATCCCCACTCCTTAGTTATTATAGGTGCCGCGTTAAAAGGAACAGACAAAAGACATTCAGTCACTCCTTATGTCATTCACAGAATGGACAAACACAACTGCGTAGACGTCTTGCATTCGACATGTCCTGATACACATTTCCTGACAGCCAGTGCACGATGCGGCTTGACTTTCCCAACATGAATTAATATGCCAAATATGAAGCTTCACTCCTCACCATGTTTATCCAACTCAACCTCGACTCTACAACCCCCAACCCATCGCCATCCAACTAGCAAACTGGATCTGCATCCCCTTCATCAACCATCAAGAGCCGTAGAAAGCTTCACAGGGTTCTCGCCGCAAACTTCAGCCAAATATGGCTGCGTCCAACTACCCCAGCTCGACCTTTACCACCACCTCCATCCCCGACATCCATCCACACTCTTGCATCGCCCAGATACTCACCGTTCCGTACCAGCACCTCGACGATCCGTTCCATAAACGCTTCGTCGCAGGGTATTACGCCATATCTCATCTCCTGTCTTTGCTTGTGCCGCCTGAGGATTGGGTGCGTCTGAGTGCATCCAATCCTCGAAGCCATGTCAACCTCCGGTACGGGAACAAGGATGTGGGTGGGATATGTGACAATATCACTGTCCACGAGAATCCATCGGAGCTCGCTGATGCGTTTCTCGATGCCATCTCAGCCATGTCTCTAAAGGCAAGCAACTACTGCCAAGCAGGCTACCCCTCGTCCCTCGTCATCATTATCTGTGGACCGACCTCTCTTCACCAAGACATGATCCGCGAGCTTCCCTATCCCTTGACACCCAGCACGAAGCTGCATCTCCTCACTGTCAGTGAGATCCAGAGTTGCATCGATAGCAAAGTCAAGGCAACCCTGATTGCCCCGAGCATGCTCTGCACCGGGTGGGTTGTCAACCAATCACTGGGCGTCCAGCCAGCCAGAAACTCGACACCTACAGATCAGATGCTCAGGATGATCGCTCGCAATGTGGCTTCCCTGTATCAAGTCCAAGCCTCTCAAGATCTTCTTGGACCCAACTCAAAGCTAGTCCAAAACCGTAACGGTCAAGACCTCTCAACCTTGGTCAACACCAGCCAGGGCAGAGACCTCTTCAACGCAGTCGCCAAGTCCTGCCGCGCCTTCCTGTCGATAGCGACTCCCCGCTGTGTCTTTAACTTTTACAGTCGTCTTGACGACTGGTCTCGACTCAGTGGTGTTCGCCTGGGTGAGCCTCTTGATCGTTTCTGGCCCAACTGGCAACTTCTCCCTCATGCCAAGACCGACACTGGGAGCGCAGATGGTCGCGTCGCCGATACTACTCAGTATAAGAGGACTCAAGCTTTGCTTCTCACCCTCCTATACCCTTCACTTCTCCCAGGGGGTGACACGAACCACGTCTTCCAGTCCGGCTCTGGTTCAATGCCCGAGTCTATCAACGCTATGCTAGATCAAATCATCTCAGCCGCGGCTCATCATTTTGCCATGGTCAATTTGACTGAAGCATTGCTCAACTTGGAGCATATTCCACACATGCAGACTTCGTGTCTGCATCCCACCGAGCCCTCGTGGGGGAGGTTGAGCCAAGGAGAAATGAGAACATTTAAGAGCATTGTTGGTCTATTTCCTCCTGCTCATGGGGATGTGCAGTCGTCAGGCCCCATCCCTCTCGCTCAGTACATCTGGAGTTGTCTCCATGCCCTTTACTGCGACTCTCCTAAGAAGACAGCAGCTATCGAGGCTCACATTTGCAACTTTCGACACAGTAAGCCCCTTCTCTCAAATCAAGTAGCCAGTCCAAGTCGGCCACCAAGAAGCTAACAATCAAGACATTCGAGTTATCCGGACTCACTTGACCCAGGAACTCATCAAAACGCCAACCGTCGCCCGCGCTGCTTTTGATCTCATCACGAGCATGGGGTATCGTCCAAATGCCACTCTCCTGCGTGCCCGCGAGGATGCCGATATTGCGGAAAACTTGGGTACTGAGCTATCGTATGACACGATCGAGACTCGACGAACCTATCACGAGTAAAGCAGAGAGATTTGACCAGGATGCAAGCTGGTATGGGGACAACGAGGCGGGGGAGGTCAGGCATGGCAAGGCTCAGGCAAAGTGCATGCAGCTAGCCACTGCATAGACCAAGGCGCTTGGATCCGTGGATCCTACTGGGAGCATTGGTAGTTTGGAGATGGACGATGGACGACATGACTTTAGAATTGTCCTAGTTGGTTGGTTATATCGTCTTGTAATGTCTTTTTATTCTTTGTATCTTTACAAACCATCTTTCTCTTCTATAAACTCATTCACTCATCATACCTTCTTCATTTTCTCACATGCTCTCCCTCTTATCTCACTCTTTACTGCCATCGCATTCAAGCGGTCTTGTTCATCAGACCCAAGGCACATCACATATAGGAAAAGTAGATGACCAGAGAAATTCAATACTGTCTACCAACTATGACCAAACACTATTTGCAAGGAACGCATAACCACACGGTGGTCTCAAAGCAAATGTCAAAACCATCGTCACCTCCATATGTAAACCCTTCCAACCGATACCGTATGTGATTAAACCCATCATCAATCCGAGAGACCCTGGATTCTGATATTCTCAGAACCAAAACAAGGGTCAGCAAACAACATGAATCCCCTCTTCGACGTCAACGTCGTCGGCCAAGTATCGTCATCCGCCCTGCATCTATACACCCTCACGAATTGCAATTTAATATACAGGAGCCACTCGACTTGAAAAATGAGAACTGAAAACTCCAGAAGCGACAACCATGGAAGGCCAGCGCGGGAGGGGAGCCGAGTGTGAGGCATGACATGTAGTTGGAAACCGCAACAAGAGTTTCAATGCAAGAACTTGGTGTAGATCCGGAGCCGTACAAGCAGAAAAAAAGTTTGGGGTAATAAATAAATGGGAGGACATCACCATCGATGTCGTCGCAGAATGGTATCGTGAAGCAAGAACAGGCAGACAAGCAATCTCTAATGACAATGCCAGGGATGAACAAGAACGAGGCCAATTCTCATGGTCAGGTCTGAAAGGAGGGTAGTAGGGAGGGTATGGGTAAAACAGGATAAGACAACAAGACAGGACACGACAGGACAACACAGCATCATCCATCTCTACTCGTCGTCCTTCTTCTCTCCACGTCGCATGCGCTCATTCCAGCGTCGCTTTCCAGCGCGCGTCTCATAGTGAGGCGCAACCGTCTTGACGTCCTGCATGATGCTCTCAATGGCGGCTCGCGTTTTGTTACGGTAGCAGTCCACTAGACTCTGTCAGTTATCACATTCGAACAGTCAACTTGGGTTAGGCTGATCGAAACTTACAGGCTCGCTGCAGAAAGACGGTCCGACCAGCAAAGACTCGGCTCTGGAGCCATGCCATTCGGTACCCAAGGTCGTTGAGCCGAACCTCCTTGCCTCGGATAGACTTCCTCATTCGGGGGATGGCAATCTCGCCTTGGGACTCGCCCATGGGAACCTTGACCATCTCCTTGCCAGTTCGGTTAGCTCCACGGCGACTGGCTTCGCGACCCTCAGTCTCCTCGATACCGTCGTCGTCTTGATCATCGCCAAAGAAGCGCGAGCCAGTCGCGCTTGGAGGGGGGCTCTGCATCTCTCGAGGGAAATAGCTACGGGGAAAGACGCTGGCTCCCTTGCGGAAGCTGTCAGGGATCTCGTTGGTGTCAACACCCTCAAGGGTCACCCGGACACGGAGGCGAGATCCGCGGACATTATCTTCGACAAGAATAAACTTGCGCTTCTTGGCCTCAGGGATGTCCGGGAAGAGATCGTCAGGCTCATCAGCGTTACCACGGCTGTGGCGCTTAGCCGGGACAGCACCGCCAGCGTGGGGAGCCATGTGAGACATTGGCGCGCTAGTGGGATATGGCTGGTTGTTATATCCAGTAAAAACGTGTGCCGGTCTCACGTCGTCGTTGTTGGGAGGGTTTTGACCCGTCGGAGCCTGGTGGTGATGGTGTTCGTAGGAGTGACCATCGCCTATAAAGAGCCCGAGTTAGCCAATCTCTCCCTCCTGTTTTACTGTCTGAGTGATTATGATGTGATGTGAGATGAGATGAGATGAGATGACCAAATCAAAGCAAAACTCGACTATGTGCTTGTGTTTGTGTTTAGCGCTTGAAATGCAAGACAGAACAAGACTGGGTTGTGTCAGATCAGTCTCAGAGGACCAGATCCAAATGCCAATGGCAGATGATGCAACATTTAAAGCCAAAAGGCAGATTGAACTCGTCTAAGAGTCGCGGGAACCCAGCAAAGCAAACAACTAACAGCAGCAGCAACAACAGCGACTGTGTGCGCGCGACTTTATGGTAATGTACAGAACTGTGCCAATCAACAAAACAAAGAGTTCCTCATAACCCCTCGGGAGCCGCTGCGGCTTGGATGCTGTATAGATGACGGTGCAGGAAGTGGCAGACCGCCTGTGCTATTCATTGTGACAGGCAGACAGACAGGCAAAAAGACAAGAAAGGAGATGACAGACCCAGTCCCCAGACGTTCAAAGCAGTAGCAGTAGCAGATAGAAAATAGAGCAAAGACACAGGTATAGCCGTTGCAGCAGTAAAAAGGGAATATGTTTTTGTAAGACAGTAACAAGGAAAGAGTAAAAAGGGGTTTTGGTATCAATTAATCAACACAACATTGGTCGAACAAAGCATTTCTTGTGCGGTGAGGGACAGCAAGGGGATCAGTGCAAAAGAAGGGGCGCACAAAACACGGCAATGCCTTGCCCTGCAAAATGCAGACGTGAGGTTTCTTTAAATCATTCACATCTGGTGGAACATACCGACTTCATCCCCTCCACCCTGAGCTGTGCCGTCGGGGTGAGTTCCTGCTTGGTGGTGGTGCATCGGTTGACCCATGCTACCGAGGCCAGGCTTGCCCATGGCCCCGCCAGGTCCCATGGGTCCTGGGCCGCCGGGCATCCCTGAAGGTCCGCTGGGGCCGGGCATGTGAGCCGCACCGGGATGCGGAGAGGCCTGGACTTGCTTTCGCTGGTTCATCTTGGCCATACGTCGCACTCGTCGGCTTCGGAGTCGGGGATCTTGGTTGCTGTTGCGCCAGCTATCAACCGCTCGCTGAATAAGTCCTCGCTTTCCTCGGAGAGGAATGTTGAGCTCGGCCAGCGCCCAGCCGACGCGGTTGCAGTCAGTCTCATACAGCAGGCGGTTTCCGCGGTACTGCTCCTTGGGGCAGCATGCTCGAGGATAGACGCAGTTCTCCTGCTTGAACTCGGGCGACAGCTCGTCAATGTTGACTGACTCGACATCGCAGCGGATCGTGTACTCCATCTTGACCCTGTCCCTCGAGTACTCGAAAGCGATCCATTGAACACCGTTACCGTCCTGTCGGACCACAAGAGGGGTTGTCGCGGGGATCGGCCCGGGCGCCGCGCTGGGGTTGACTCCAGGAGTTGAGTTTCCAGGACTCTGGAGCTGGCCGCCGTTTTGAGGGTGGTGAGACTGAGGCATAGGCGACGACTGAGGCTTCTGGAGCTGCAGGGGCACCTGAGGTTCGATCTTTGGCCGGGGGCTCCCAGTCATGCCCGCATGTGCGTGTTGCGCATGCTGGGTCATCTGGTTTTGGGGAGCAGTTTGGGACATCATCATGGCGGGTTGCGAAGTCATTGACTGCTGAGGGTGGGGCGCGTGTTGCGCGTAAGGAGAGGCGGTCGCTTGAGGAGGCATGGGCTGGTATTGGTTCTGCGGCTGGTAGTACATCGACTGTTGCAGATGCTGTGACGGCGGTTGGCCGTAAATGCTCCTGTGCTGGTCATGTTGAGAGGGTGATGCGACTGAGGCGGGAGAGTTGGATTGGGGAGTATGATAGGACATAGGGGGGTAGGGTGGTCTCGGCATTTGAGCGGCGGCCATCATGTCGGAGGTATCTGGATCGCGCAAAGTCAGTTTGGAGTTCGCGACGCGCTTCTCATCATCAAGAAGCTATCTGGGCTCGCGTTGACGCACCTGCGGACGTGTATCCGCTTGTGGCACCGGGTGTGCTGTAGGGACTCGGATGGTTGTAGTAGCTGAGGTTGTCCTGGCTGTTGGTAGCCTGGGCGCTCGTCTGGTATGCTTGAGGAAGTGAGTGTGTTGACGAGTACGCGCTCTGATGTTGCTGAGGCGGCGGGTGAGCCTGTGGGTGATGCTGCTGGTGAACTACACTCGGGGGTCTCGAGTGCTGCTGCAGGTGCTGGGAAGGCGGCTGACCCTGTTGCTGGTGCTGCGAGTGATGCTGCATAGAGAGAAGACCCATTAGTCAGACATGTGGACTAAGACGTGAAGGTTGAAGCTGTGAGGCGCGGCCAAAGAAAAGAAAATAGCATCAAGCTCAGGACGCGTTGGTGTTTTATTTTCCCCTTGCCAGTGCCTGGGTCTGGGGAGGTGGTTTAAGTGGACATCCCCTGGTGAGGACTGGGATCGCACGGGTGAGGCGGGCTAGGCTCGGAGCGGTAATGATGATAAAGCAACCCGGTTCTCGCGGACTACAGCGAAAAAACACGGGGTGGGAGGGAAGAGCAAGAGGGAGCAGGGGTGGCAATACCGCTTGGCCAGAACTGGTTGGCAAGAGAGCGAACGGCGTTGACAGTGCCTTGAAGGTCCCCGTCTCGAAGGTTATAGCTCGTGTGCCAGGGACAGCGAGAAGAGAGCAGGCCCTTTGGAGCGGAAGAAAGACAAGATCGATCGGAGGAAGGGTGTGCTAGAGGGGGCCGGACGGGGGGGCAGACGAAGGGGCAGGGGAGCGGGTATTTGAACCAAGATTATGGGGATGGAGAGCAAGGTATGATCTGAAGTGGATATCCCAGAATGGGCAATGGGCAAATAGACGGGATGGCAGACCAGGTGCTCGAACCAGATGCTAAAGCCAGCAGATGGAGCCAGGAGTACGAGGCGTGTCTGGCAGGTGTGCGCGCGCGCCGTGGGCCAGGGTTCAACAAGAGTGATATAACGTCAAAGAGAGGGAAAAGTCCGTCGTCCTTGAGTGGGGATGGGGGATTGGGAGAATATCGATATGATGTGAAGTGTGCTACTGCAAGTGCGCGAGTCCGCGACGAGACCCCTGTCGCAGGAATCTCAGGAGCATGAATTACTTTGGGATGAAGAGCGGAGCGGTGGGCAACGGTGAAATGTCGAGGGAAAAGCGTTGACAAGCTTCCGCCGCAGGGTGTCCTTTCACTTGACGACTGCTGCTGGGCCTATCCTCCTGCAACTCGCAGGCCGACGCCAAACCACGCCAGGACCAGGGGGAAGGGGGGGAGGGCGTGTGGGTAGAGAAGCCGTCTTCGACTTTGCGTGAATGAGTGATTGAGTGAATGAACGGGCGGATATGAAGTGGGGTGGCGTGCTTGCGGGAGCTCGCGCCCACCTCCAGAGAACCAGAAAAGAAGACTCCATCCGTCCATCCACCCAGTCAAGCCCTCGACCCTGCCCACCCATCCCCTTCCCATCAATCAGCTTCGAGGGCCAGGCTGAGGGAAAGGGGGACCGAGAGGGGTGACGGGCGAGCACCATGTTGCGGGTGGTAGACGCCCTCTTCCCTAGCCCTCCGTACCCGCAAGTCGAGTGTGTAGCGTAGCGTACCGTAGGTAGCGTAGAGCCACAGGTCAAGCAGGTGTCCCGGGGAGGACAACGCATGGAAGAAACGCGACAGGGGTCGGCTTGGTTTGATTAAGTGACCAATGGCCGCCTCACCAGGGCGCCCGGCCAGGAGCAGCTGCCCAATGGGGCACACCAGAGCCGGGGCTAGCCAACGGACCAGGATTGCGCCGGGATTGGCTTTTCCCTGGTGCTCCTATTTTGGCCACAGGCGGTGTGGGTAAGGGAGTCCATGGCTGCCACTCTGCCACTTTGGCCACGACCTTGTTCTCAACCGTCGTCGTCCATGGGCCCATGGGCCCCGGTCACTCACGCTGGTCCGCCCCCAAAATGGACCGACCAGACACTTGGGCTCCAATCCAACTGACGCGCAACGGCCACTGACCGGGTGAGCAATGTTGTACAGACTCCCGTCCGGCTCCAGGTACCTGCAGAGTACCGTTTGTCCAGCTCAGAATCCTCGTACGTACTCGATCCCTTCCAGATGAACTGAACCCCCGAAGTCGCGGCTACGGGCATTGGGTCCATCTGTGGGAGCCTGCTCTCGCCAGACAAAAACTGCGCGTGTGTGTCTGTCTGTTTTCTCACTCGAGATCCACCGCGTGCGTCACCGCTAGTACTTTGGGCGTGGATGCCAGAAAAGGTACGGTACGGCAGCAGAAGGCATGGCTGAGGCGAGGTCGGTCGGGCACTCCCTCCGTCACGTCACGTCCCGTCCCTTCTGTCTGTCTGTCGACATTTGATGCTTCGTAACCGTTTTTCTCAAGTGCCACGCCCTAAAATCTGAATCAGAGGGGCCGGTGGCCTCCATTTGCCTGCTCCAGCGCCCCACTGGGGGAACAACGCCGCCGGCTCCCCACCCAAGGTAGGCAGCCTGGCATCCATCGATAGGTACGTAGCGTACTCGACACCCGCCAAGCTTGACCATCTTGTGCTGGCTTGCCCACGGACGGTAGGTGCTGCATCGCCTCCCCCAAAAAAAGACGTTCCTCAGCTGAGTTAAGCGTCCTTCTCGGCGTCTTCTTCAGGCATCATCCACCGGGTGCTGCTCCGCGTAGCCGCGGCGTGCCATTGACGAGATGAGTATTGCTCAACTGAGCTGCTGGTGTGTGCTGGGCATTGGCCGACAATTCGACTCGACGCCGGTCACTCACATCTCCTCTGCCACTGCCAGCCTCGAGACCATTGAGTGGATGCGACCCGACCTTCCTTCGCCTTGGTGGCGGCCCGCCGCGCCCCGAAATTCAAATGCCCGTATGCTGCGTGCCTCCGCGAGCTGTGCAACGGGGGGGAAAGGCCGTTGTGACCGCCCCTGTCCGCCGCGTGTCGAGCTCAGAGAAGCTTCAGCCGCCAGCAAGTTCTTTGTACAATGTGGCTGGTGTATGCGAGGCCGCTGGCCGTTTCTCATGGCAAAGGCTGAGGCGGCGGATGCACTGCAACGTCCCGCCTCAGCCTGCCCGGCCTCTCCAATTTTCGGGGTCTGGCATCCATCCATGGATGGGCATCTTGTCAAAGCTGGTACTGACCACCCCTCCCCTGTCCCCTGCGGGCGCCCCGGGCATTGGTGAAACAAGACGTACCCTGCTCAGCCCACCCTCGAGTCCTGACCCGGTCAGGCTTGCGACAGGCATATTGCGCGGGGCGCACTTCGAAACCTTGGTATTCCCGGCGCCGTCTAGCGACATAACCCAGTCAGGCCTTCACTTGAGGCTGATGCTGGGGTCTGGCAGACGCGTTTGTAGCCGCGACGCGTTACATCCCACGAGCTACGATGTAGCAAACTGATCGTGTTTGGCAGAAATGGCATACTAGCCATGATCCGAGTCCATGCGAGGCGGAAAGGATGTGCAAAGGTGCATGCTTGACGAAAAGGAAAAGGAGACACTTACAGGATTGACCCCGGGCTCCTGCTTGAATTGGCCGGGGATCTGGCGATTCGCTGACATGCTGACGGTCATGAGGAACGGAATACGTCAACCAACGGTTCTTGTCTGCAAAGACGGTTAGCAACGTGCTATGACAACGAAGACGCAGCTTTGACGAGCCAGATCAACGCACGGCGCTTCCTCTACCAGGATATTCGTGGTAAGAGAGAGCTAGGTGGCGTGATTCCAGATCCTCTCCAAGCTGCAGCATACAATGCTCCAGAAAATTCCCGCCGGCCGAGCTCCTCTTCCAAGGCGCAGCTTTCAGGATTCGCGTGTGAACGGGCAGGGAAGGGTTGGGGAGGTGAGAGGCGACCTACCCGCTTGAGTTTCGAATATCTGTATCTGTACAGATGCTATGCAAGTGTTGGTCGAGTGCGTGGCTCGTCCAAATCATAAGACTAGAAAGTGGCGGATCAAGGTCTGAAACAGGGGCGCTGGTCGCTCGATGTCTAGAGTGAAGGAGGCAGGTCAAGTCAGCCTCGTGAGGTGTGATGAAATGCAATGCGTTTGATCCCCGGAATCACATTGCTCAAGGAGAATCGCTAAAGGTAAAAATCACACAACCAGCCCCTCGTTGACGAGAAGGTAGGTCGCTAGTGAATGATACGTAGCAATCTGGTGGGGGTCTCAATTTCGACCTGATCAAGAACAGGCCAAAAATGGAAACGCGAACACGACATCAGGTATTGTTGCCAACCTCATGCTCCCGTTTGCCAACGAGTTTCCATCATGGTAGGTGTAGATTGGTGTGGGCGAATCTGAGATTTCAACGTACCTAATTATCTGGGCTCCAACTGGACAGGCAGATGGTGTCGGTTGGACAGGTCGTTCCCCTTGTTGGTGGTACAAAAGCAATCGGGGGGCAAGCCTGTAGGTAACGTCCTTCCACGTGTGGTTCCAGAAGTGCGGGTCGCGGTGCAAACGACTTTCGAGATTTAGTCAAGAATGGAGCGCAGCCGTGCCTTGTTGGGAGATCGTGGTGATGTAACAGGCTGCGAGAGTTGATGCAGCTTAGCCGTTGTTGCACCTAACTTCCTGGTCAGTTCGTGCGGGCCTTGTGGTTTGCCTCGAGGGATCCCTATGCAAGAGAGTTTGCAGCAGGACATGGAATGCATACATACCTATCTAGACGGGTACGCCAAAGCAGGGCAGACAAGGATGAACTCTGGAGGCAAGACACCCTTAGCTTAGAAGTGCGTGCGTGCGTTTGCAGACGGCTGGATTGGCAACGGGTTGGAGACGGCCAGGGCTTAGCTAGCTGGGATGGGGTGTCCACGAGAACGTTATCAAAAGGTCAAGGCAGCGCGGCCCTGCAAGATATACTGCCCCAGCTCGGGACAGGAAACGTCTTTGTGGCTGTTAGTCAGGTCCAGCAAGGCCCTGCTGATGGGGCCCGATCCCAAGAAGACGGCGCACTCTGACCGGGGGCTGGAATTGTGACGCCGACGACAGTTGCTGGGTGAGCAACCGGGCACCGATGAGATGGCGGCGGACGAACAAGGATAGGGGTGTGGGCAGTGACGCGAAAGGGGAGACCACCACCAAAATCCACGATGATGAGACCCAGGTCAAAGGGACCGCTGTGTTTGATGACGGATGATGAGGATTTACAAGTCCCAAGCCAAGATTGGAAAACGAGACAAGGTCCAGATGGCGGCCATGTGTGGGCAAGGGGCGGGGAGCTCCAGCGCGCTGCAATGGAGGTGTGGCTACCAACCGTACCTTAACTGACTGAAGCTTGTTGGTGGGCCGTTAGCACACGACACTCTGCGACGGGAGCCTTGCGACTGAGGTGCCTCTTGTGGTGGAACCGTTGCCTGTCAAGAGAGCTTGGGGTCAGCGCTAATCCTGGCCGGCCGGCGCGGGAAATGGGTGCGAGCAGGGGGGCCTACCTAATGCGAGGTAGTTTGCCCAGCCATGCAGGACCAGATGGAAGCTTTTTCTACCTCCTTGCGATGGATGGACGCGAGCTTGGGCAGCCAAACGACACAGCAAGATTGATGCCGCGCAAGCAAGAGAGCTCTGACTTTTGTCTTGGGCTTGGACCAAGGTTTATCGGGTACGGAGGATCGCTCTCAAAAGCTTGTGCCCTAGTATTCCTTGTCTGACAGTAGAAGCAATGGATAAGTTGGTGCAAGCTCCTGGAAACTCTAGGCCACTGCGTCTAGCGCAAAGTGTGCAAGTTCACGGAATGACGGGGCAGATTGGCGCCGGTTCACTGGCTCTGCCTCGGTGATCTGAATCCTCGTGGGCCCAGTACGGTGTGATGCGATGCGGTCGCAATTGTTCCCTGCGTCGAGCACGGCGATGATCTCGTGAAATGTCGCAAGGCAAGATGCAGAGATCTCCAGGCTGGACCCGATGCTAGGGGCAGCACAAGCCTCTGCGGCTGGCTGCGAGGGTCGCGGGTGGACGAGGACAAGGGGGATCTAGCGGTAAAGGCGGCGCGCTTGGGTGCAGCAGGGCGCTGTGGGCTGCAGATTGATCTGGAGAGGGTCGCACGGCTACCGGAATCGATCACTGCTACCAGCGTGGCCAGCACGGGTTGGGGTCTGGTAGGGACAAGGCAAAGATGGAGGAGGCAGCAGCAGATGCAGTAGACGCGGTGTGATGCAGGGGTGCGAAGTTGAGATTGTGGTCGAGGACTGTGGGCTTTTTTTTTCTGGTGTCTTTGGAAAATGGATATTTCGTCCCGTCGCACCTTCCAAGTCGACCCACGCATCGGGGACTCGGGGTCAGGCAGCGGAAGGAACGGGTGTATGGGGACACAGGGAAAGAGACAGTTGGGGAATGCTTTGGGTTCAGTCAAAATAGACCCGGTTGACTCAATGTGGCAGGATATTGCGGCCAACGTTCTATGTATCGCCTAGCGGGTTTTAAACAACTGCCGCAAACTTTGCGTGAGTGGCGCCCCTTTGATTCAGATTGCTACCGCCGAGATGAGTCGAGGCGCGCAACCCGCGGCACTTGCTTGGGAGGAATCTGCCGGTCTGATTGAGTCATCTGCTACTATCCGCAGGAGCTGGGCGATGGTACGGCGAGAAGCGTTTCATCTCACTGCCATCCGGAGACAACTTCTCCATCTTGATATGTGATGCCGTTTTTTACTATATGTGCGACTCGATAGCATATTATACCTATACGTACCAATAGGCACATTGCATGCACTCCATGCATGGGGATATGCCCGGGGTGGTATGGATGGATGTAAAGCTAGGCACGATGAAATATCTCCGATTTTTGCGACTTTGCGCATTCAATGAGCTGCCCAATGGCGTTGACCCGCGCCGAGGAGCAAGCCTGTCTTCTCTTGCTGGGTTGTTGTTCTAGAGGTTTTCTCTCCATGTTCTTCCTGTAGGCAGGGGTGCCAGTGGTCTCCGAACCCTGGCTGGCCGCCAGGTTTGCCAGGGTCATGTCAGACAGGGCTACGGGCGGGAGAACGTGCGGGCAACAAGCCATCGCCCACCCAGGGGAACAGGGGCTCCATGTAGGGTAGATGTAGATGTAGGTGCAGCATTGGGGTTTTCGCAGGGCATTGGAGGATCAATTGTCAAGATCATGTGTAGCGGTGAGGGTTGGTGGTTATAATGGCATTTCCGTGCCGTCGGCGAATGCGACTTTACTAGTTCCGTTTTCTGCACACCGTTTCTCTGAATATGGGAAGTGTTGACGTCGTCTGTGAACCTGTCACCGATTTATCAATCAATTCAGGTCGAGGACAACAAGCCGGAATCTGTTTGGCCAACTAACGACAAAGAACGATACCCGATATAGCAGCTGGATTGTCACTGACAGCCATATGCACACCCAAACGGGGATCAAGCATCCTCTATGCAAACGCTGTTGCCCTCCAAGGCGCAGAGCTTCAGCTAGGGAAATGGTTGTCGCCCTGCATCGTGGCGGGGATGCGAGTTTAAGGTTTCAACGGTCAACCTTACTCTCCATTGCCAAACCCGGCATGCCGGCCATGCAACTCGAGGGCTGGGGGGAGAGCGGGAGACCAGGGTGAGGCCATGGTGGTCCGTCAAGTCGGTGCAGTGGAGTTGGAGGGAGGGGGAGACATGGAGCTCAAGGGAAACCCTTGCCAGAGCCCGCGACAACGGGTCACCCATGACGCCCGGGCTTCTCCAAGCCCAGCCCAGCCCAGCAGGGGATGGCAGTCTAAAGTGGCACTGACTGGGGTCAATGATTCTTCAAGACCAAGAACGGCTATGACGTACAACAACACCAAAAGCTGAACTGGCGACTCGAGATGATCGACAGTGACTACAAGTCCTGGATCAGGCTGAATATCAAACTCAAAACAGCCGGTGGTGGGCACGTAAGCTGAACGGCAGAGAAGCCACGGCGAGATATTAGGTATTAACTCCAAATGGAATCGGATAATTAAGCGACGTCGCGAAATGAATCAGGGCCACTTAGAGCCAACCTACCCACTCGACAACCAACGATCGTGGCCCGAGAATCACCATGATGACGAATCTGCTCCAGAAATGAAGCGGAGGAAGAGAATACGTCGGAGTAATACCTCATCCTGGACTAGACGACAATGACATCGACACCCAATTGCTGGTTGCTCGTAGCACGAACTTCATCAAAGCTGCCCAACTCTGCCTATGCCACGAGACGATCTTATCACAGGATATCAATACTCCGTACACCAACACTGGCAAGTACGCACCCACGCGTGCGACGCCAATATCGCAGCAATTAAAGTAATCTCATGGACCCACGTGATGAGACACAAGCACAGCATGTACGAAGTGAAACCTGCTGCGAATGGGTAAGTACAGTGGTATCCGTTGCAACTGGAACCTGCGGTGACAGCACGCGAAATCTGTGCTGGATCAGACATCCGCGGTAGGCGGTGAAAGGTTCAGCGCGTCGCGTCAATAACAAGAAGACCTGCGAAGAAATGGATATCGGGTTCCCCCATGGATGGACGGATGGACGGACGGATCGAAGCAGTGGGCTCTATTCCCAGTACGGAGCATGGGCGCCGCGCTGCCAAATCTGGATTGCGAGTTTAATGGCATGGGGACTTGGCGCATGCCCGTGCTTGCCGCCGTTTGCTGGTGGCACCAAACTTCAGCAACGTCGTGGGATGGATTCAAGGTGGAAGGAACGATGGACTGGACGGGAGGGTGTGGCTTGAGGTGGTACCTGCTTGTACTGTACCTGGGCTTGACTGCACCCACTGCCATTGTTCCAAAGCCGCCCACGACTTTGTTCAATCTCTCCCAACACCTCAAAACCTCAGTCATCATCACCAAGTTTGCTCTCCAGCCTCGCCCAATGATGAGGTACAGCGACAGGCGTTCCCATCACCAGAGCCAGGTCCACAGTCCACAGTCCACAGGCCACAGCTCGAGGCCATGAGCTGATCCCAGCAACAGCTCAAAGATCACAAAGAATGCGACCCTCTTGTTCCGTGGCCCCATGGATTTTCTCGGGACAAGGTCGCAGGATCTCCCCTATCCTAGCGCAGCGCCCAGGACCCTCTTCACCTTAAGCCAGGTGCCAGCACCGCGCCACATGCCACTAGCCGTCCCGATGCTTCAATGCAGTGGGAGTGGGCATCCGTGGTGGGATGGAGGGCGGGCGAGGGACTTCTGAAGTTGTGGTGGTGGGCGTGTGCTGTAACTACAGCTCGAGTGTCCTAGACCGAGCCGCCTCGTCCTGTCACTAAACCTGTCGACGCTTCATTTCCTACCTGCTGCACGGCTGACAATGCGCTAGTCTTTGCCAACCTCGGTCGTGGTGTCGGGAATCCGACGCTGACGTTCAGCCAGATTTGTCCATGGCTGATCAGGGACCTTCTCACTTGGCCTTAGTGGCATTCACCACCGGGCTCGTACAAAGTACCGGTGTGGCTGGCACCCATAATGCACTCTGCCTTCCGCCTCATTAAAGACTTCCATCTCATGAAAACATGACATCCTCTACGCGGCAGAGCCATGATTGGGGATCAAAGAAACAACGCACATCCATCACCGCCACCGCAGCCGTGTCCCCCGCCCTCGCTCCGAGGCACAGCCGAAAGAAAGCATATGATACTTACCGCGATTGGGTGCACACCAACAGATGGTCTGCTCCGCATGTTGCGTGCCTACTGTATACGGCCAATCCAGGCTCAACATCAAGTCGGTCTCGAAGACCGGACCAAATAATGTCTCTTTGTGACTTATTTCGCTCAATGAACTCGCGCTATCGTCCACGACCGGATCGCTTCCGCAACTCGGGTCTGCGCGTCTTCACCCGCCATTACCACACTGGGAAGCCCATGAGTCGTTGTCAACCCTCATCACCAGATCTTTGCATGCCCAGCTGTGTCGCGGCCGAGAAATGCGGGCCATCTCTACGGAGCGCGTACTGATCCCCGATCTTTCTGCACTTTGTTCACCGTCCGTGGTCCTCGCAGGCGGATAGGTAGCTAGCTCTGACACTGACAGAGCGACCCGTCAAACTGTGCAAGGCTGTACGGATCCTAGCCCGGCAATGCCATCCATGGAGTGAGACCATGGGTTGGCTGGTGCTGTGCGGTGCGATCGAGCAAGGGGAAAGCTTAGCCGTTTGTCAATCCAAGCCGGCCCACGACCTGTTGACGATGTTCACATACCCTCGCAGCCCTACCACTGGCGTCTGGCGTCTGGACCTCAAGGCTTGACCTGCATCCTGGCGTGTCGGTCGGGATTTATCACCCACCGATAGCCTCGCCTCTGCCGCCATGCTCAGCGAGGGTGCAACGGTACCCAGGAGCCAGATTGCCCGCCTCCTCGCAAGTCAAACATGACAGATTCAATCTTTCAAGACCCAAGGCTACCAGCAAATGATCCCTACCAGATTCGTTCAGGGGCCAGGAAGCTAGACTGACAGAGCACCCGCCACAAGCCAGCCACTAGCTGCCGGCCGCTCGTTCACCCCTTTCATCCTATTGCACTTTCATCTTGGAATTGCATACGGCCAACAACGGCCATGCAGCATTGCAGTCTAATGACCCATCACGGCTCACTATCTGACGAGCCAATGTGCCTCCAATTTCTTTACCTGCAGCGGCATCCTTCGCCTGGTTCCCAGAGACTCCACCATTGGAATGTCGGTCAGGGATATGAGTCCACACTCTGTCCACACCCAAGCGACAACCGGCTGTTGTGGGACACTGCTATCCGCACTGAGACTGGTGGCTTCTCCCTGTCGTCCCGGCCGGACCAGGGTCTGACATTCTCCAGGCACAGCCAGGATGCGAGGAAGGGGTGCGGCCGCCATCCCCGGACAGGGGAGGGATGTGCGGAAGACTAATTAGGACGACATGTGTGAGCATGCCGGCAAGGGGGTTCCGCTTCCACGGTGGCCTGGCGGAGGGAACTGGCGCATGGAGATTGACCAGGACTCCTGGCGTGCCTGGCCTGGGTTGTTGCAGAGAAGCTTTGGACCACAGCAAGCGTCCGGCCGAGCTGATGTCCAAAACAGTGTCCTCAAGGCTTGTTTAATTCGCCAACCTAACTGCCGGTCTCCTTGACGGGTCCACCGGGGCTTGAAAAGGAAATTGGCCGTGGACTTTGATTGATATCCGCCCGAGAATACGGAGCAGATCCAGTTCGCCTCGGTTCAAGGACCCTCACTCCGTCTCGTGTTGGACCCGTCTAGCGGCCTCCAGCCATCGTTTGGGAGACGGAGGATGATTGATGTCTGAGCTTCATCTCGAGCATCAGGTATCCTCCTGGTCTGGATACCTGGTACTGGAGGTGTTGACAGTCGTTGCTGGGGTCTCATCTGTAGATCAAGCCAAGGCAAGGATTCAGCACCGCGAAGCAACGGATAGGGTTCATGAGTCCCTAGCCCAATACGTTTGTCCATCTTGTTCACCAGGGGTTACAGGAAACACCACGGGAATGATCTAGATCGTTTGGCAGGGCAAGGAGGCATGCCCCTACGCTTTCGAGGACTCGAGTTGAGTCTTGTTCAAGGTTTACGACCTGTCGTTGTGACAATACAATGGCAAGATGAAGGTGCTAACGCCTTTCATCACTCTTTATGCATGGCTCGTTGGTAGGAACGAGCCATGATCAGCCCAGAGTACAGTGGTATCTCGTCTCGAGGATTAAGTTGATAAGTCCTTGGCTTTGATACTGGAACGGCCAATCATGATGGTACCAGACCATATACGCGGTGGACAGCTTCGAGAACCACGAACTTGACATTGACAGGGGGTACCCTGGTGAGAGCGCCTCAGCGACCACACGAATTGGACTGTCTTCTACAAGCGCTGTCAAGTCTATCGGTCGATGCATGGTTATGACTATCAAGAAGGGCGACAAACTGTTTCTGGGGGGTACAATGCTTGACTGCGGGATCCGCATCATGGCATGGAGAAGGTCAGTTCAGTCTAATTCAGTGAATGCCCCTTGGAACATGGCGAAGATATTGACAGGGGGCCCTATATGAAAAAGAAAAGCAGGCCATGCTTACATGAAGACTCCACCACCACCACCCGTCGAGTTGCGAACCAGCGCTCCTGGGGCTTGCTTTTTCGTGCTGTTCGGAGGCCACTGCTTGGACCAGCACCCTCGGAGTTTCTAAGCACAGCCAGGATCTCGTTATTTCGAGAAGCAGGTGCTTGGCCCAGCCACCAGGCCGCCAGATGCAGTCGGGGTGGTTAGCTTCAACACGTGTGGTGGTGCATTGCCCCCGCGTTGTTGCGCTTTTTGGGTGTCGAAAGAGAGACGAACTCGACTGGCGGATGATGATCGGCGGTCTCGACCATTCTAAGGGACTTTGCTCTGATGCCAGAGACGGGCTACGCGGTAATAGCTACGCGATACCGAGAGTTTGTGACCCCCCTGCTTCCCCGAGCCCAGACTATCACGTCCGTCTCTCTTTGACACGGAGGAACCTTCGGGTCCGCTCCCTCTGTAAGTTGAGACGTACGGATACTGATGGCCTTGGTTGTGTTTGCATGACAAAGAAAGAAGGAGGCATCACGGTCGCCATGTCTGGCTGCGTATGTTCTTACGCAGCACGTACGTGCTTTCAAGACAAGTCTGTTTCGTGGCCTGGGCGCTCCCACCCCTGTCATCAAAGTCTGTTTTCTGATAGACGGTCCCGTGAGTTGGGTATCATGCTGTTTGTTCCCCACGCGCCTCAGCTAGGCGAAGAAGAGGCGGCGCGAGGCTAATGAATCTTCACCCTATGTCGATGGAGACTTGGCCCAAGACCATCGTCTCGAACTGAACACAATGGGAGATAGATGGAGGAAGTGGAGGCCTCGACATTGAGGGCTTGCCCGATGGTTACGCCTTGTCTCATCGGTGGAGTCGGACAGGAAGAAGCAAAGAGACATGCGTGGCCACAGACGCCATGCGGGTGGCTCTCATACCCAACCAAGTTTTGACATGAGAACCAACTTGGCCCGTTTCATTGCCGCTGAGACATCATTGGTGATGGAAGTCGGTGAAGCTTTAACACAGCAGCAGCAACGTCGTCATCATCATCATCATCAAGACATTTCCAATGAGTTGAAGGCGGACAGATGTATCTGATACGCGTGCGGAGGACTCTCAACAAGTACAATACAGACACACCGGCTGCGGCATTGAACTCATTGCAACACATCCAGGTGCATATGTAGTGGTTATGGATGGGCTACAAGATGAGCCACCCCGTTTGATCTCGTTGTGCCCAAGTTCACGGCGTCAGGTCAGGTGAAGTGAGGTTGGCGTCTTGCCGCGGTCTGCGGAACGCTCCCGCAACCCACCAAGTTGAGACATTTTGACTGGAAGCAACCACTTACGACGTGGCTCAGTGACCGGTCCAGATTGTCAATGAGCTATTAAGCCATGCGCGAGATGGAAGGGGGAAGGGGGCGCCACAGCACGGCGCCCGTTTGCTGGAAACCGGCTCAATAGAGTTTGACAAGATCGGCGGTTGAGCCAGTGCCTTTCTCAGCCGTGGCTGCAGCGTTGCTATTATTGGGACGTGCGAGCAATTTGACTAGACTTTTGCTCTTGTGCCTTGTCGAAACATTGCGACTGATGGCACAATGATCCTCTTTGGCTGGCGCAACTGGGCTTAACGCGCTTACAGCGTTCGCAGGACACGACGGAGACTTGGCGGCCTCCTACATACTACACATCCATTATCATGGCCAGAAATGGAGTCATGAAACGGATGGGCATTCTCGTCTACGGCTGTTAGCCGTAACTGGTCTCATATTGACTCGACGTCACGCATGGGGAAGTCATCTACTCTACTCTACCTACCTTGGCTTCTGCCGTCTCACCGTCAGAACTAGCGTCGCAAACCGCATTCCTCTTCCCGCAGCGCGATTGTGTGCGGATAGATCTATCTATGCACTCCATGCCAGATCCGTTTCACATAGACTACCCATGTTGACAAGAGAGACCAATAGAGACGCCCCGTGGGAAGAGGCAGTCGTGAAACAGCTTGGTCTAATCGGTCCTTAACGCCCTCCCCTCACCCTCCAAGACTACCTTGATGACGGTCCGTTGCAGCTTCATGCGGTTCAAGGTGGAAACCAGGAGGTTTCAGACACAGTCTCTTCAGGAATGGAGGCTGTACTCGCCCGTCTCATGATGAGAGGTCATATGACGGCTACATGCGCCCGCCTATTCTGGTGCCCGAGTCCGAGAGCGGAGCATCGTCCACCACGTTTCGCGACGTTTATACTGCAAAGGCAGGCAACCTGCGGGTGGCGGCGTCACCTCAGGACAGTTGCCCAGGCCACCAAGTCCACGCAGAGGTACGTCGTACGACATGATTAACCAATATCGGCATGTCCAAGGTTTGGGCAAGTGTCTGAGGAATGGCGGAGCTCTGAGCTTACGGGGAAAGTTCAAGGTGATGGGGGTTGGATGGGATGTTTGCTTGCATTCCCATCACTGAGATGGGCTAGCACTGCAACCCTGAGGATATTTTAGGCGATATCTCGACCCTCCATCAGTTCAAGGCCAAGTCTGGAACAGAGTCGATGTTTGTTGGTTGTGTTGGCTGTGGCAGCCCAGAGTGACTAGTCCGGGGAGGCTGTTCTGCTAGTCACTGTCACTGATGCCTTTCAACAATGTGATAAGCCTCTTGGGAGTTACTAAAATGGATGTGGACATGTCTAGAGTGGTATTGGTTGCTTTGACCTTTGACTTGCCAAGAAGGGTCAGTATTGGCTGTCTATTCACCAATCTGCTTGCCACACCTACGAGCATGGGAATCACTGATGTTGGGTAGTCGGTAGTTTAACGACAACTACATGTTGCCTGTTGAATATAGGTTATCATGTATACACGCTCTATAGTCAATATCAATATCTTAAGCCAATGGTTGCATCTTCTGTTCCATCATGTCTAGATATCTCCAAAGCCAACACCACCCACACTCCTCCACCATCACCTTGGCCATCACCCATTTGCCACCACAAGCGCCAGCGCCAAACACAACGTTACGGCCTAAATCGTGACGTGTCATGCAATCCGCTAACCGTTTCCCTCAAGCTTCGAACTCAAAAAGACAGCTTCGGGCCGTTCCATTGAAACCCAACGCCCGTCAAAGGAACCTCCAACTCCATCATATCATCTGCGAGCACTTCCCATCAATGTAATGCAATGCAACGCTGTTTAGAGACCGCATGACCAAGTTTCAGGAACCATCCATAACCCAATTTTTATTTGGTTTTCTTTATATCCGAAAAATGTCTTCGCTAAGCCGCCCAACATGATTGCTTCTTTGTTTGTTTGCTTGCTTCGTTGATAGTTATATATATATGCCAACACTTGATGTATAAACGACCGTATAAATCATTCCATGCAACGCTTGAAAACGTCATCATATGTTAAACAAAATGGAAATTGGCTCATGTTCCCGCGTTAAGCTTCAAGGACCGGCTCGCGGTCTCGGTGGGATCGATGGTGGTGATGATGGTGATCTTGATCCCTCGTCCGAGAATCATAGTCATCATCGTCTCTGTGTCGTCGACGACGTTCGCGATCCCGGTCCTTGTCATCCCAGTCCTCCTCATCATCTCTGTGACGGCGATGGCGGTGATGCTTGCGCCTATCCTCATCATCACTACGGTTACGATCGTCGTCGTCTTCATCACGGCGTCGTCGTTCTAAGTGCCAAAGTTAGTATCCGTCTGGATAGGTGTATATGTCTTGGCGGCTCAGCTTACCTCGCAAAACTTGCGTCGCAGATGCGTATGCTTGGATTTCCTCCTTGCTGAGGACACGCAGGACAATAACAAAGTCATCCCTGACCTCGAACCTCTCCTTGCCAATAGTCAAGGCCTCAGGGTTGACCACCTTGCGGCTGATCTTGGTCCACTTTGCGCCTGGGGGTGCTTCTCTTGCCTTCTTGTCCTCCTTGTGAGGTGCAACACCCTCACGGATGGGGTTTGGCTCCTCCGGGAAACTGACCTTGGGCTGTTTCAGGATGCCCTTGAGCGGCTTTTCGTCCTTCTTATCGCGGGGAGGCGATACAACGCGAACTTGCTTGTCATCGGAAGGGGACGGTTGGGCCTCGCGTCCGCGAGTCTCTTCCTTGGGAGAAGATGACATCCTGGAATCGGGCGAGGCTCGAAGGTCCTTGGAAGATTTTGCTTCCGGAATACCTCTCGGTTCCTTTGTAGGTGAGGAAGAACGAGTCCTAGTCTCGATCACAACTGGTGTCTCTTTCTCCTTCTCCTTTTCCGTAGTCTTCATGGCAGCAAGTTGATCCTTGAGCTGTCTCAGATCCGAGGCATCATTGGGGTTGAATGCACTCGAGCTGCGATTTCGTCTTGTTGGCTTCTTTGCTTCATCCGAGTCGGAGGATGAGATGATTGCCTCGCCACTCTTGCGGGGATCAGCGTTCCGGCGGCTAGTCTCATTGTTGTCCCGGTCGTAGTCCCGGGGCCTCGATCGGCTTCGCTCCGATACTCGTGGACGTTCACGGGTCGTTGAACTTCTCCGCCGCTCACGCTTGCGCTCACGGTCCCGCTCGTCGTCCGAGCCCTTGCGCCTGCTTGATTCCTTCTCCCGCTTGTCGTCATCCTTGATGGAGGGCACAAGTCCAACAGCAGTTGCAGCAATACCCAAGCCAGTGGCCACCTTATCTCGGAATCGAGTACGCTCCTTTTCATCATCCTCGCTTCCTTTCTTGCTCTCACGCCTTTCCCGGCGGCTGTCCTTGGACTCGGCCTTGCTTCTGCGTCGATCATCACGATCATACTCGGACTCGCGGGGCAATTCCTCGTCGGAGCGCTTCTTTGGCTCTTGACGACGGTCTCGTCGATCGTCAAATTCATCAGAGTCAGTTCGAATACCAAAGCCGCGAGTAGTGACCCTGTCATCATGAAAGTACGGGACTTCATAAGTGCGCTCGGTTTCGTAGGTGCGTTCAGGGTCGTTCCGGTCACGGAACTCTCGCATTTTCCTCTCATCTTCGCGGCTGCGGTAGTAATCATCATGATGCGTAGACCTTGGCGGGCCCTCCTGATACAGGGACACCGGACGGGGACGTCGAGTCACCTCGGTAGTCGCCACAACAGGAGACTCCACTTTGGTGACGCTGGGGTCCAGGGGAAGGGGAGAAGCTGGGAGTACCTCTCGGGCTGCGTCGTATCCGCGGATCTTGTCAAATCCTCGGGTGCTAGGGGGTGGTCCTCCTCGATTTTCGTATTGTCGATTGCTGGAAGAGCTGGTCGAGTTGGTGGTTATGTAGTTGCGGTTCAAATCAGGGCTAGTATCAACGTTGAGTGTCCGCTGTTCAGCGTTGTAGTTAATGTTGGGGCGATAGTACCCGCGGTCGAGACTCTCCCGTCTTCGTGACCTGGGTGGGCCTGGATGGTCGAGATCATAGCGAACCAGCTCGCCAGCATTGGTGTACTGGTAACCATCGTCTCCATAGTCAACGGTGCTGGAGCTGTGCCGTGGATTGGTGTGGTAGATGGCAGATTGGCGAGAGCCACGGTAGGGGTCATCGCGTACCAAGCTGTCGCTTCGGTCTCTAGTGCGAGCATACTCGTCGCCCCCTGCTTGATCGGCGTAGGAGTGAGTTGTGCCGCGTGAACGTATGGATGAGGCAGGCTGGGTATAGAACTGCCCCTCGCTGGACCGGTATTCGTCTCGAATGGGACTACCGGAACGAGCATTGGAAGATTGAGATGTGGTACCGTTAGGTCGGTCCTTCTGCTGCGTGGTCATGACAATGACCGGAGGCCGGCTTGCTGAGTCAAGAGTCGAGGATCGATGTGAGCGAGTGACATCTCGAGTGGTTGGCCTGTGTGAGCGAGGATCCTGGGTAACAGCATAGGTTCGGGTAGTGGTGCTAGGAGCCGGGGCCGTCGACGTTGTTGTCACATATCCTCGAGGTGTCGTCGAGGGCTGTTGGTGGGTGGAAGCCGGCATGACATGCATGTCCCCGGCGTACAAAGAAGTGTACCCAATGCTGGAGGGCATCGAGGATCTCGCGGGGTTCGAGAAAGTGGCAGCTCGTCCAGAAGACGAGTAGCCGCGATACCGGTCTGTCATGATGACGTGGGGCGGCCCAGGGTTGAGGGCGAGCCGAGAGGATCCTTAATTGAGCGAGTTGCTAGGAGCCGGCAGCGAGTGCAGATAAAGAGAACACAAGCCGAGTCGAGTCACGAGAAACGTCGGACAGAGTGTGACAGAGCGTGGGAGCCCGAGCGCCGTAATGAGTTGAGTCGGACTACAGAATGTATCTGTGTGTGGCAGCGGAATGACGGCAACCTGCTCTGGATACCTAATGCCGGTCGGTGAAAGCCAAGGCCACGTGAGGGAGGGGTCAAGCTTGGTCGGTGCTCGTAGCAGGATTAGTTTTTTTTTGTTATTGTATCGTCCGGGGTTTGGTGGTTAAAAAGAGGCCCCGGTCCAGATCTCCGTCACTAGTTCAGGCTCAGGCAGGGAAGCACTCCGAGAGCAACACTTTGGTGTAGTCGATGCCCTGCCCTTCCCTACCGTACTGAAGCTGTAGCTGTGGTGCCCAGATCGGACGACGGCGGCCAAGATGACGCAGAGATCAAGAGATTCCCACGACAGATGAAGAAACGTATTGAGGTCGATAGGCGAATGACGAGAAGCAAGAGCAGAACAGGGCCGAGAGGACTTCTGCGGTGTAAGGTTGGTCGGTGCGTGGTCAAGGTAGTTATGGTTGTTGGCCGTCTCCAGAAACAGTCGATGTCGGTTCCCGGTGACCCTTGATTATCCAGTCAACGAAAGGAGATTTCCTCGGACAACACCAGGCTTTGGGTTGAAAAAGAGACGATGACACGTCTTGGCAGTCGAGCTTCCTTTGTTCCACGAGGATGGGAAACACACCGAAACAGTCCACCACCAGAGGCGTCGAGGTGGGGTGAGGGGCGATAAAGGCCAAGAAAAGAGACAATTATGGAGAGATTGGGACGAGATGCAGAAGCGGAGAAGAGAGGGGAAGACCGGAGAAGAACACAATTGGTGATGTTTTGTCAGAGCAAGGTTCCTCTTCGAAACCAGTCCCCGACTTAAGCAAAGGGACCTGGACCCAGAGAGTCGTTAAAAGTGCCGCCGGTAACCCCAACGTCTTTCGCGCAGTTGCAGAGGCTGTGGGAATGCCGATGACGATCGCATGCGGTGGCGTGGAGCCTACAGTCTGGCGTCAGGAAAGTCACCCCAAGAGCCGTTCTTGGAGACGATTATGGTGGGTGGGTTTGGAACAGACATGGATGGACTGGATCTCGGAAAAAGGGACAAAAACGTCACCCACCTAATGTCAGCACCAAGCCGCAGGGTCCGTCCCTTGAAGGGTGCAGCAGCAGCTGGTCAGTCGGTACCTCTCTCAAGGTAGCCAGCCCCGTTGTCTCGGGCGTATCGTGGTGGTAGCCCTGCAGGAAGTTGTTGTACAGGTACGGGATCGGCCTGTTGTGTTTTGCACTGTCTCTGGTTTCTTGATTCTCGTATCCTGTTGTACTTTCAATCGAGTCTTTGCTTCTGCTCTGTTGCTGTGGTACCGCCTCAAAACCGCACACGCCAATGCTAACAAGATCCAATGCTTGATGGTGTTCCAGGGATATCCCGTCCGCAACTAAGCGGAGCTGACTGGTTTGGCTTAGCCTCGCCGGGCTTTTCGCTGGGCTTCCTGATGAGCGTCCGAATTCCTTGGATACGTAGCAGCGACGGCGCCGGCCGAACGAAACCTTGAGTCGGCCAGATCCCGTTGTTCGGAAACTTAGAAAACCAAGGGTAACCTTGGGCTGAGGATGGGACTTGGGCTTGTATGGATCCAATGGCCCTTGTCGGTGGATACAATAGACGTCGGCAAACCGAACGCGATGTCTTTTGCCAAACCGCTCGATGGAGTTACTCAGTGGGGATGGGATTTTCAAGGTGCAGCGCGTCGTCAACAAGATTGGGCGTCGACGATGGGGCCAGGGACCTCGTGAACTCAAGGGTTCGGGGCGAATAGCTCGTGTCGCTAAGAGGACAAGTGCTGAGCTAGGACAGCCGGTGTTCTACTCTTGAGGCTCTGCAACCCTGTGTCCAGTAGGGATCCGGTATAAGATTGGCGGTGGTAACGTTGGCCTCGGCCTCGGCGCACCCTGGTGGTGGTGGTGTCGTCTTGGTGTCGTCTGGCGGGCAATGACGTCTCCCCTTGAGCTTGTCCAGTGACCGTGTCCAATTTCAGTCTGCGATCCTCGTGTCTGGGGTTGCTGTGTGTGTTGTCCGTGGCGAATGTCAAAACAACGCGATGGATGCTGACTGATTGACTGATGTTTCTCCTAGTGCAGGACAATGACGAGGGCGATGCCCCCAAACCTGCAAGCCAATGCTTCGTTTTTTGTTTGGCTCAAGAGGTCTGGCAAAGACGAAGGGTCTGGCTTGTTTTGCGGGCGGATGTTGATCAATGTGTGCTGTTTCCGAGGCGCGCCAAGGATAAGTGAAACAAGGGTGGGTTGGTTGAATAGAAGTTTAATCAGTTGATGTGGTGAGGCTCTGATATCTTGGTTCAGCAACAAATGTCAATATCGGGATGAGGATTGATAGCAATGCAGTGCAAGATGTCGATGGAAGTAGACTTTGAGCATCGGGGAGGGAATCAACGTTCTTAAATCCAGAAAATAGAGGCTCTGAATACAACGTATGTCGTGGCTTTTGTGTTGTCTTGACTCGGGCTGAGACGAAGGATTGGGCAATGCCCCTGTGATCACCTCCTCTTCTACCCTCAAGTTCAAACCAGAAAGAACGATGCTACTGGCTCCTTCTATGTTTGGGTGGATTATTTTTGTATTTTTGTGGTAGGCGCTTTAGTCGGAAGGTGCTCCTGAGGCCGCCTGTTAGAGGAAGCCATCCATATCCATTCCCTCCAACCCACGACAGAACGCAACACCATACACTTCCTTCTTGACAATTACAATCATCATTACCAAGGGCATCGCCCCCTCTATTCAGCATGGCCAACCGGCATCATCACCGCATCCCGCCCTATCCTCATATCCAATCCATTTCGTCGAGAATATTCTCTCCAAGCGCCCAGGCCGCTTCAAAAACCCAGCACTGGCTGAGAGGGGTCATCTCACCCTATCCCAAGCGCCCAGCAAACGAGGCATTGCTCGTCATGCTGTCATTGTATCGGCTCAGGGGACGGGCCGCCCTTGGGCTGCCACACTGGTTTCCTCTGATAGATACCCAATCCCAACGCCGCTCGATCGAGTGAGGCCTCGGGGCACTTGGAGAACCCCGGAACTGCGAGCCAGCGAGGTTGCATGAGCCGGCATAGAGGCAAAATCTCAAATCTCAAATCTCATCCTCCACCCCCTCGAATCTCAATGCAAAGTCGGTACACAGACACACATCTGTCTGGGTTCTGGGTTCTGACATGGCAGCCCCTCCAACTCGATCCTAGACCCGCAGATGGCCGCTCCATGTTGGATATTCCAATTGTAATCGTGTCCGTGTCCTAAGACGTGTCTGGGGATATTCAGGAGGTCCAGGAGGTTACCTTTGCCCCCGACTCTGTCACCGCAGATCGGCGCTGCACATGGCCCGCTGTCGACTGCATCATCACCAACTTCATCGGATCGGCACTGCCAGTCAGCAGCATCCAACCAGGTCTTCCAGGATTTGACGAGTTATGCGATCAAATACTATTATGTCCCGCCCCGTGTCGGTTACTACGGCCTATTCCGGCCAGAATATTCCGGATCGTGTACACTCACTGACAAGTGGCAGCTCGCTTGTATGCGTCTAGATAGCCTCACGTCCGAAGTTGGGCGGAGACTCTTGCATTGAGATGGTTTCTTCAGCAACGCAGGCAGGCTATCTATCTTGCAACTACGCATTGGCCTTCCTGCGAGCATGACTTCACGCAGCCCTCCCGAGCAACCACACTGTCAACTCGCCAGGGAGCAGTGACCCCTCCTCAAGCCGAATGTCTGATCACAGACCAAGTTACAACCACTCGCTACCCGCCAAGAGGAGAAGGCCAAACCGCCCATCTGGCCAACGGGGCCCCCAGCCGGATGACTTCGAGTGTGGTCACAGTTTGGAATTTGTCTTTACAGCTCCAGGGTCTGTCCGCTTCAAGGTCCGAGAGAAGTTACAAACCGATCCACAGCAGAATCGCCCTAGAAACTTGATTTCTTCTTCGCGTTGGGCAGGGACAGCTAGCTCGGCCTTTGAAGTACTATCCCGGTCCGCCGGGCAAGGAACACCCTCGCAAGTCGCGGCTCGCGAATTCACCAAGCAGGCTGTTGGGCGTCTGCGGGCAACCTGTCGGTTGAGCATGATGAGTTGGCACATTCTTCGCCCTGGGGGGCACAGGCGATGATCGCAGAAGTTGGAAGGGTGCTCATGTGATTACTGTCACCTGTGCATCCAGAAGGCTTCTTCGAGGCTGGAATGACCGAAGCTGTACGAATAAGCTCAGACGGGGCTTAACTCCGCAGCAAGGTGCCCAAGTGCGCGGAATTAGAGGACGATATTATCCGCCCTTGGGAGTTTGGGCATCTATCTGGCCCGACCCCGCTGATCGGTCATGTCAGTTGCTCGGTGAGAGCTGAGGCGGCGTGGCATACAGACACGCTACGCTCTGCCAGTAGCTCTGCCAATAGATGGATGAACCGACGGCTCAACGCCATCCGTTGCACTGCTCGCGTAGAAGCTTCGTGACAACTTCGACGGCGGGTCATTGCAGGGCATGAGTTTGCCCTGAATGCAGTCTGGCAGTGCGCTACGAGATGTACGACCGAGTCCGGAGCCGAGGATGAAGAAGAGAGAAAGTCATTCATTGTCGCTAACCATACTATTCGTCGCGGTGAGGCTGCAGGGTCCTCCATGGCGTAGGCCCTTGGAGCCTATCGTTGTCTTGATCCTTGAATCAGCTCATACTGCATCATATGTCCTGTATCTCCAACAGCCCGCTTCCCATTGCCCTTCTATCTGACTCGCGATCTATGCGTTCACATCAGCACGGTCAGCAACCCAGACCTACGCATGATCTCGAGGGCGCTTGCCGCGCGCCATGGCCTTCACTCTGCTCTCGACGATCACTGCCATGCCCTCGATATTGCGCCTCGATGCTGACCCACGGATGGAAGCCTCTCTAGGCAAGTGAGCCCATGGGATCCCACAGCGGCAGGACAATGGCCTCCTTCTTGAGTACATCCCGAACCTCCTTGCTGAGGACACGCGGGTCGACGACTGCCTGGTAGACAAACTCATCCAGCCATGCATCACTCATGACAAACCATCCCTTGTCTCCGGCAGTAGTGCCCCAGCTGTTCTGCACTCGCCAGCGGACCGGCTTACCCGTCTGCTCGTCGAGATGTACTGCCGTCAGCACCATAGCATGGGTCATCTGACTCTCGCCCGTCATCAGCCTCTGTGCTTTGGTCATACCGAGGAGGCTGGTGTTGAAGCCCAGTTCATAGTTGTAGAGGTTGAGGTCCATGATGCCAGACCTGGAGTCGCTGAACTGGCCTACGTCGCTACCAAAGAAGATGGGGAGACCAGCCTTGAGCATCTTGACGCATGCACCCTTGAGAGTGTCAATGTCGACGTTGACATAGCTGATTCCGCGGCCACCGACAATGTTGCCAAGCCGGGAGACTGTGAGGTGGGATAGAGGCTCGTGACGGGGATCGTGCACAAGAGAGATCATGCCGCTGACGGTGCTGGATGTGACGGGGAAGCTTGGGCTATAGATGTTCTTGGCAAACTCCTTGGGGGTGGTCTTGAGCTGGTGGGCCTTTCCATTCTTGTCGTTGTACTGCCAGGTGAAGGTCTCCTCGGGGTTTGGGGGTGGACCCAGCAGGAGAGTCATGATGAGTGAGATCTCACGCAGCATCTTGTCTTTGGCTGAGGAGATGGCAGCGGCGGAGACCCCATCCTTGGAATTAGCCAGGGCCCGAAGCCTGAGTGCGAACTCTCGAAGCTTGGTCTTGACGAGGCTGTTCAAGATACCAGAGCTCATAGCATTCCAGCTGTCGGGGTAGAGGGTCTGGGGCACGAGGCCATACTTCTCAACCAGGTTGTATACCATGTCCCACTGGCCACCGTCGGACACCAGATCAGAAAGCAGGGTCTGGACGACGCGGCCTTCGAGATCCTCCGTAGCGGTATCGATGATCTGCTCGAGGAACCAGTTGGCTTTCTCCAGCTTGTCCCAGTAAAAGAGGTATTGCTGTGACAGCTCGAAGCTCTCGAGGTCGAAGCGCTTCATGAGGGCAACTCGGAATACGTTGGTGGACGCAAAGAGCCAGCATCGACCGCTGGAGCGCTGGTTTGTGATGGGGTCGCCTTCGAATGGGATCTTGACGTTGTAGATCTGCTGGTCTGCGATCTGGGTCGGCAACGAGGTAAGAACCTGGCGCGGGTTCGCAGAGCTGAGGGCTGTGAGGGCAAGCCTTGTGAGACAGTTAGCTTCTTCGAGTACATGGCAACCAGAACTCGACAGTAGTGTCGTACTTATTCTTGGGGTCCTTGATGATGGCGGCCTGCCACGACTCGAGGACGTGGAGCGGGAGACCTTCGGCATCTCGAATGAGGGGTCCAACGAAGGCCTTCTCGGCGTCACTGGTGACTTCGACGTAGTCATCTTGGTCTTGAACCCGTAGGTTTTGAAGGCGCTCGAGAACCGCCTTTTCGTGGAGCGTAGGCTCGGTCTTGGATTGCTGGGCGCCCATTGCGACGATGTGGTGATGTCTCGGGTAAGCTTATCGATGAGACAAACGTGGTTGTGACTAGGTATGGGCGAGTCTATCGCGACAAACGAGAGCTTTATGAACCTGTGGGATAGCTCGAACTTGTCGAGCGAGTTGAGTCAAATGTATAGGTAGGGAGCGGGAGAGAACGGGAGGGGAAGTAAATGGTGGCTATGAATGTCACGCGCATTCCTTATCAATCACCATCTTCCCGTATAAGGCGACATGAGGACAACAGGGTTGCCGACTTAGGTTAAGGTGGTTGGTTACGCTTGGGCGGGGAAGCACTTTTGAAACTGTATGCAAGATTGATGGAATCGGAAGCACGGGACGGCCGGCACCAAGATAAAAGATGGAATTCTATGACGACGGCATGGGATTGCTTAATGGATTTATCGTAATCAGTAAATAGGTGCATTTTCATGATATGAGCGAGCAGAGGCGACTTGCATCAAGCTCAAGTCAGAGGCATAGGGTAGCCTCAACACGGAGCTTCAACACGGTATCCTCTTGCTTGCACGGGGACTACTATTGAGTACTAAGGAGGGATCTAGACCAACTATGATGAGTCTTTTCTTATACTCACCAAAATTGAGATAAAAAGATTGACCTACTCTCATAAAATTATTGTAGTCTTAGATAGTGCTGTAATGGAGGAGATAAGTAGGGGAGGTGTACTTTGGAAGTCCCCGCGCGAGTCGGCTGACACAAGCTGACTTCCATTTAAGGTTAGTGTGACGCGTGACCAGGACCTTGATGGACCTTTCGCGGGTAAGCTTCACAGCGGGCGATAAGCATGGACAGACGCGTCAATCATCACAAAGGCAGACAAAGAGACAAAAGGTTTATGAGATATGGAATCACTTGTCAATTACTACAGTCCATGTACAGGAACTTTCCCTTCTACGCAAAAGACTCCATATTTCCGGTTGCTTTATCCAATCTCGACACAAACAAAGTTGAACCACTTCATACAACAGATCCCCCAGCTATCTTGACATGTTACAGGCGAGACCGAGACCAGCCCTGGCCCTCTACCCCCATCGCTGAGGGAAGAGCCAGAAGCGCTGCCCCCGACCTCGGATTGAGGTTGCGGGAAGAAGGAAAAGTCGCATTACAAGCGGTGCCCTCTCTCAGAGAAAATCGACACGCTGCTTACAGGCGGGAGCCGTGGATGACCTTCATGTCGACAGCGAGCTCGCGGCCACCGTCGTTGAGGACGAGGACACGGACGGAGCCGCGGCCGGACTCGAAAGCCTGGCTGAGACGGGCGTAGAGGTTGGACTGGTCAATGACGGGGAGACCCTGCTTGACGTCGCCGGTCTCGGTCATGGCGACGATCTGGCCCTCCTGCATGTCGAGGACACGGTACTGCTTGAAGACAGGGCCGAGCATGGTCTGGACGACAACGCTGGGGGCGGGGTTGGAGACGAAAGAGGACTCCTCGTGGAGCTGCTTGGTGAAGAGGTCGACACCAAGGTAGCGGTACTGGCCGGTGGCAGAGGAGGTGGAGATGCGGATGACCTGGCAGGGGCGGCCCTGGAGGACGAGGAAGTCGCCCAGGCGGACGTGGTGGCAGGGGATGGTCACGGTGTTGGGGAGGTAAGCCTCGGCAGAGTCACCGGGACGGGGGCGGGGGGCCTCGCACTCGACCTCACGGCGTCCGGGGTGGGCGATGCGGTCGCCCAGCTTGTGAAGGCCGGAGCGGAAAGAGTGGTAGTGACCTGCTGGGCAAGTTAGCTCTGACTGTCTTGAGCGGAAGGTAGAAGCTCAATGGCCCTCTGTGACAGAGGGATGAGGGTGGGAAGGAATTTCATCTCCACATACCGTCCTCGTCGTAGTAACCCATCTTGGATTTGTTGTCTTTGGTAACCTTGGAAGTCTCAACGGTTTCTTCGGCGAACTTCACGTCCTTCTTGTATGAGGGACGAGAGACAGGGGTGTCAACGGTGAACTCGTTGACGTGGGTAGACTTGGCGGTGTTGTACTGGGGGCGGGAAGAAGGGGTATCAACAGTGAAGTTGTTGATCTCGGTCTTCTCGGTACAATTGTACTGGGGTCGGGAAGATCGTCCGTCAACGGTGAAGTTGTTGATTTCAGTCTTCTCGGCGGTGTTGTAGTGGGGGCGAGAGGATCCGGCGTCAACAGTAAAGTTGTTGACTTCAGTCTTCTCAGAGGAGTGGTATTGAGGTCGGGAAGATCGAGCGTCAACGGTGAAGTTGTTGATCTCGGTGGTCTTCTCGTGGTATTGAGGGTGAGAGGAGCGTCCTTCAACAGTAAAGTTGTTGATCTCAGTCTTCTCGGAGGAGTGGTATTGGGGAGCGGGACGGCCTTCGACGGTGTAGTTGGAGACCTGGAAGGTGTCTTGTGCTTGGTACTGAGGACGAGAAGGAGGGTCTACAGTGGAAAAGGCGGTGCTGGGGCGGTAGCGCTGGCGGTATTCTCGCTCAGCAAGGTCAACGGGGGTGGAGTAGTAGGGATGACGGTGGGTGTCAGTCTCTACGTGAACGTGAGAAGTAGTGTATTCGGAAGGAGGTTCAGGTCTGGATTTGTCTGCGTTAGCTGATGGATGTCTATTGCATCTCGCTTGCGTCTCATATGGCAACGGGAGGCGGGCGGCCCCTGAGGAGCTCCACCGCCCTGCTCAGGCCAGGCTCAGGCCAGCGGGCTAGGGCGCCAAGGGCTTGATGACAGGGGAGGTAGGAAAAAAGTAATTTGGGGAGGCGGGCCAGCCATCCCAGCTGAGGTGGGCCAAGGTGGCATTGGACAAGGGGGAGGGGTGTGTGTTGTGATGAGATGAGGATGGATGAGATGGCTGGGGACGAGACAAGGGAGAGAGAAGGGGGGGGCTGACGCGCGCTTGCAGAGTGGGTAATAGCCAGTCGGCCAAGCCCAAGCGAGAGTAAGGGGAATTGAGGTGAAAGGAGACGAGTGAGTGAGTGAGGTCAGGGGCGGCGGCAATGGATCCCTCCTGAGGAGGTCAAGAATCGCCTGTGTGGATTTGTTGTTGTTGTTTTTGTTATTGTTGTCTTGTTGGGTATGTTCTGGCACGTCCCCATTGACGACCATGGATCGGAGCAAAAGGGGATGTTTGAGAGAGAGTGCGAGCAGGGCAAGGCTAGAAGCCGAGGCTTCTCTTCCTCTCTCTCGAACCACGGAGGAACTTGTCTCCTCCTGAACCGAGAGGAAACGGGGAAACGAGACTGAATAATTGCAACTGAACTGAAAATCAAAACGTACCGTCGGTGCTCTTCGCGGATAGTAAACTGCTCTTGCTCGAATTTCTGGACACCGGGACCGGGACGGCGGTAACGTTCTTCTTCACGCGTAATACGGACCTCTTCTTCGCTGTACCGTTCTTCGCGGGGAGGAACCTGTTCGGCGGTGACGGAGACAGAAGAGTATTGACCTTCCCGTCCGGCTTGTGGCTGTTGGGGTTTGATCTCAACCTCTTCGTGGGTTTCGGTGACGGTCTGGGTGTGGGATTCGCTTTCCCGATATGTCGATGGGAAGATGCTGAAGGGAACGGGGACGCGAGCCTCAAAGTCCAGGTTTGCGACTTTTGCTGGCGCGAGAGAACCTTCTCATACAACCTTCCGAAGTTCGAAAGGAAGACAAGAAGAATCCTCTGGCTCTTGTTCCTAGAAACAAAAGTCGGAGATTTGAAAAGAATCGGTAGATGGCGAGCAAAGGCCTTCAGTCGTTCTTTTCGTCAGAGTCTTCTGTTTCTTCGACGGTGAGGTGGATGGCGATAATTGGAGAGAGGGATGAGAAGAGGGACCTGACGGAACGAAACTGGGCTTTTGAAGACGGGGGCGGGATTGGACAACTCTGCCTGAGTGTGTTGCTCCCTCGGCTGCGTCCTGTTGATCCGTCCTGTTGCTCCGTCCAAGCCGTCTCACAACCAGAGCTCTCCCTCTTCCAGAAGAGACACCCTAGGGGGCGTGTCGATTGTCCAACTTGGTTGCCGTAGGATGTCTCTCTGCCAGTCGTTGTGTTTACATGTCAGGGATGTCTGTTGAGTCTGTTGTTTACTTATATCCGGAACAAGTATAGATCCTCCTCCCGGACCCCGTGCTGCCGGCGGCCCCACCACACCATCCGTTAGCCAGGTCCACCGAGGCGTCTGGGGCCACTTTAACCCTTCCTCCTGCGTCTCAGCCAGAGACAGTGGCCAGCAGAGCTCGGAGAGCTCATGTCTAATGTGAGTTAGCTCCTCCCCCCTAGCTCCAGCCAGTCGCCAGTCAGCCAGCCAGCCAGCTTTCCGCGTCAGCCAGCTTCCCCCAGCTCCAACCAGCTGTCGCCCACAGCTCTGAGCTCCCGCCTCCCTCGGCCAGATGAGACGAGGCCCCATGCTCCTAGACAGGGCTCGAGTGGCACCTCTAAATGAGAGTTATTGTCCAGTGGCAAGAGGAACCCCATATGAGATGAGATATCGTTCCCCCGTCACCGTCTCTTTTCTCGTGGCTGGCTGGCTGTCTTCTTGGAACGAGATGAACTACGGATGGAGATGGACAGCATAAACATGGAGCCGGCGATCTTTCATCTCCTTCCCCCTGGCTCGACCTTCATCTTAGCTCGGCCCCGTTTCGTTGGTGTGTTCCTGGCGACCTGATGAAAGAGCCCGCGTCATGGAGCAAAGCAAAATTTGACCTGGTCTGAACCTTGGCCAGTGACAACTCTCGTCCGGCGCCACCACCAACCCATCATATCAGGGTGTGGAGCCGTCGAGCCGCTCCAGCCCGCAATGGTACAGTGTCCCCGACCAACTATTTGCTATTTGTTACTGTTTGTTGCGAGCTCCGTTTGCTGGTGGTTGAGGCCGGCCAGGGGGGGGGGCCTTTGGCTCGTGTCAAGTTGGTCAAATTGGGTTGTTCAGCTTAGCCATGCACCTTGGTACAGCTGAGAAGAGAAAGTGAATGGCTGGGCGAGTGCCGCTGCCAAGAGCCGTCACCATTGATGGACGGAATCACTCACTTCGACAACGTTTGGACGGTTGAATGGATGGATGGTCACAACTTGACGAGACCGCGTGGCGGGACGCTCCCGGGCACGTCTTGAAGTGGTGTCCTCGGCTCATTGGCTGCCACATGAAATCCCCAACCTCCTCAAATTCAACATCTGCTCCAAGCTCGACACATCAAGCTTCGTACAGCTGCAGCAATGACGGATGATCAGGCATCCAGGAACTCGTAATGAACGGGTGCGGGTGATATCGTGGAAGCCCGCGATTGGATCCTCCCTCGCCTTTATGCAAGTGCATTATTTAGTGTACGCGGTGTCAGCCATGGTCGCACCTGAGGACGAGCCTCCACGGCGAATCGCCTGCTGTGCAGGGTGGGTTACAGTACGGTACTTTGCCTCGCCTTGGCTTCGTTCTGCGACACGACGGGCGCCGCTTCAGCACGAGGATGGATGGGATTGGGGGGCCTCGGCGTCTCCGCAACATGCAAACGCCAAACTCTGCCAATCTTGGGATGTTGCCAGCGATCCCCAGCCTCCATATTTATGAATTGTGGTTGACGCCTGTCGAAATCGGGGCCGTCATGATCACCCTCAGCTGCAGCAAGGTTTCTTCCTGACCGCTGGCTCTGATACGGGACCCAATGGATCACATGTTTCGCCCGAGATGTTGTTCTTGACCTCGTCGCACACTGTGCCTCATCCCAGCTCAGACAATCCTCATCAACAACAAATCCAGGGGGCTACGGAGCGCTAATACGCCAAGGTCGTTCTCAGGGGCCTGGGCTCAAGGTTGCTGTGACAACTCCTCAGGTCCAATGCTACTCCGCTGACATAAGTCTCCTTGCTCTCGTACTTTAGATTGGTGTGGGTTTCCAGCTGGCCTTCTAGAGCCACCAGTGAGGACCATTTCCAGGGCTGGCGAGATAGCCTCAGACCACCGGCCCAAGCCTTGTCACTAGTCTCTGGGGCCGCGTCTCTACCGCGGTTGCACCTGGGCCCCGGCTCTGGCTCGTACTGTGCGGGACGCGTTTCGCGGTTGTTTGAATCCCGGAATATGTTGCACCTTGTCGTTGGTTGCTATTCTGGGGGAGGAATTGGTAATTTGCTCTACGAGCCTCGGCCTAACGGCATTGGCATCGATGCATCTGCAACAATCTCATGTCAGAAGGGAAGGGGCCAGCGAGATTGCCAGTTTGTCGATTTGCGCGCCGTAGCCCGTGTCTAAGACAAACCTGGGGTAGCAGTTCTGCAAACACGAGTGCCGATGGGGTTTGGATGTGCATGTCGTTCGTCATCACATCATTCAAGCTGCTGATGCGCATGCTCCGAACCACTCCAGTGGTTGTTGATGCAAGCCCGTTGGCTTCTGATCATGCCAATGGTGCATTGAGTTCAGCATGGTGGCATCCAGACTTCACGCCGCATGCTTCAAGTCCGTCTTGGCCTCTCACAAGCTTCTTGAATATCAGTGCCATTGCAGGGTACGGAGTACATGAAAGCAAGAGATAATGTCTGGCAGGTCAGATCCGACCCATCCCGATGTATGCAACCTCCTTGGAGCTCTGCGTCCGTTTCGTTAGCTGGCATTGATCTCGCAAATGCCTTTGAAACTTCCAAATGGCAATCCTACCTACCTGACCGAGTGAGACTCGACCTCCTTCATCCGCAAAACCATAGCATGAGGCTTACGATGATAAAGCTAAGCCCATATGAAGACTGTAGGGAATAATTATTTCTGTTTGTTGATTCTACTCTAAACTGCCTATGTCTTGGTGGCCCGGCGAAGTTCTCATGGACTCGGTACCTGCGGAGCACCTTGTGCCATTCTGGCTATTGGTTCCTTCGTCTCGCCGCAAGTTCATGAGGCTGGGGGGCTCAGTGGTGCAGTATCACGATCTTGTGTCCGGTCACGTGAGAGATGATGTCAGCATGCCCCTCCAACTACCCCACGATGAACGGGTGCGGCGAGCAAGAGGTTGAGATTTTCGAGCCTCTGTGTGGCGTATAATCCCTGCCTTGAGGAGTATATTTCAAGATGAAGCAGAGGTTCTCTTCTTTGGACGTCAAAGTGAGTGCTATGTTGAACCTGCCGCTTGGGATCATGCGCCTGACCGTTGCCCATAGGTCATTGCACACGAGCTCCAGCAGCGCCTGGTGACTCTGCGACTCTCCAACGTCTACGATCTCTCGTCCAAGATCCTCCTCCTCAAGTTCGCGAAGCCGGATAACAAGAAGCAGCTGGTCATCGACACCGGCTTCCGCTGTCACCTGACCGAGTTTGCCCGCACAACCGCTGCCGCTCCCTCAGCCTTTGTCGCAAGGCTTCGAAAGTTCCTCAAGACCCGGCGGTTGACGTCTGTTAGCCAAGTGGGAACCGATCGAGTCCTCGAGTTTGAGTTTAGTGATGGACAATACAGACTGTTTCTAGAGTTCTTTGCCGTACGTGCCTTTGTCGTTCGGCCTTGGTGAAGAGTAGTAGCTAACGCTTGCCTAGAGCGGCAATATCATCCTTACCGATGCCGACCTTAAGATCTTGACCCTCGCAAGAACCGTCTCGGAGGGCGAAGGCCAAGAGCCACAGCGAGTCGGACTACAATATTCCCTCGAGAACAGGCAGAACTTTGCGGGGGTACCTCCCTTGACAAAGGACAGGGTTCGTGATGCTCTTCAGGCTGCAGTAAACAAGGCAGCAGCAGCGGCCGCCTCTTCCAAAAAGTTGAAAGGAAAACCTGGCGGTGATCTGCGAAAGAGTCTTGCTGTGTCTATTACCGAGATACCACCAGTGCTTGTGGATCACTCGTTGCACACAAACAAATTCGACACCTCCATCAAGCCACATGAGATTCTGGCGAACGAGACTTTGCTGGATGACCTGGTCAAGTCACTGACGGAGGCTCGTAAAACGGTCGACGAGCTTACTAGTTCAGGAGAATGTACCGGCTACATATTCGCAAAGCGCAGAGAGAAGCTCGAGGGCGCCGAGGATGACGATAAACCGAAGCGGGAAAACCTTCTCTATGAAGACTTCCACCCATTTGTTCCCCAGAAGCTCAGCAAGGACCCTACCATCGAAGTTCTCGAGTTCAAGGGATACAACGAGACGGTTGATGAGTTCTTTTCTTCCCTCGAGGGACAAAAACTTGAATCGCGACTCACCGAGCGAGAGGCGGCGGCGAAACGGAAACTGGATGCCGCAAAACAGGAGCAAGCGAAGCGGATCGAGGGTCTACAAGAGGCGCAAAACCTCAACTTTCGCAAAGCTGCCGCCATCGAGGCCAACGTCGAGCGTGTTCAGGAAGCCATGGATGCGGTTAATGGACTGCTTAGCCAAGGCATGGACTGGGTGGACGTTGGGAAGCTGGTCGAGCGTGAGAAGAAGCGACACAATCCGGTGGCGGAAATCATCAAGCTGCCTCTGAACCTTGCTGAGAACTTGATCACGCTTGAACTAGCAGAAGAAGAGTTTGAGCCGGAAGAGGACGACCCCTACGAAACAGACGATGATGAGAGCGCCGATGAAGAGGATTCGACACCAACAAAAGGAAAGCATGCCAGCAAGGCGCTGAGCGTAGAGATCAACCTTGGCCTCAGCCCCTGGAGCAATGCCAGAGAGTATTTCGATCAGCGAAAGTCGGCAGCTGTCAAGAAAGAAAAGACGGAACAACAGGCCTCTAGAGCCCTCAAGAATGCAGAACAAAAGATCACCCAAGACCTTAAGAAGGGACTGAAGCAAGAGAAGGCGCTGCTTCAGCCGATCCGCAAGCAGCTTTGGTTCGAAAAGTTCATCTGGTTCATCTCATCTGATGGCTACCTCGTCATCGGCGGCAAGGATGCACAGCAGAACGAGATGATTTACAAGAGATATCTGCGAAAGGGTGACATCTACTGCCATGCCGACCTCCATGGAGCATCGAGCGTCATCATCAAGAATAACCCCAAGACACCGGATGCACCCATCCCTCCCGCGACGCTGTCCCAGGCAGGCTCGATTGCTGTGTGCTCCTCGGACGCTTGGGATTCGAAAGCCGGCATGTCTGCTTGGTGGGTTAATGCGGACCAGGTGTCAAAGTCAGCGCCAACTGGAGAGTTTCTGCCAACTGGAAGCTTCATGGTTCGCGGAAAGAAGAACTTTCTCCCCCCGGCTCAGCTTCTCCTTGGCTTGGGACTCGTTTTCAGGATCAGCGAAGAAAGCAAGGCGAAGCACGTAAAGCACCGTCTATACGATGTTGACTCTGCAATTGGCGATTCAGTTTCAGGGATTACAACTCCTCAAGTTGAGGTTGGACAAGGAAGCGCTGAGGCTGAGCAGAGTGAAGCAGCACACTCCGACCATGTATCAGACGACGAATCTGAAGATGATCAGCCTGATGAGAAGCCTCGCGACAATCCTCTTCAGGCATTCGCTCGTGGACAAGGCCAAGATGACGAAGACGACATCGATGAGGTTGAGGAAGGCGTTTCTGAACTCAAGGTTTCAGACGAGCCAACTCCTGAAGAAACACCTACGCAGGAAACCACTGAGCTTCAAGAGGTTGAAGCCGAGGAGCCAGAGCCCACCGAGTCTATCGCAGAGCTCTCCGAGTCTCCCGAGGCATCTACCGCGACATCGAGAACCGGCACCCCAGGCCCAGCCTCAACGAAGAAAGCTCCCGCCAAGCGAGGTCAGAAAGGCAAGGCCAAGAAGATTGCCGCAAAGTACAGGGACCAAGACGAAGACGACCGTGCAGCCGCCGAGGCCCTGATCGGTGCAACAGTCGGCCAAAAGAAGGCCGAAGCCGAGGCAAAGGCCAAAGCGGACCGTGAGGCAGAACTCGCAGCCGCCAAGGAGCGACGGCGGGCACAACATCAACGGCAGCAGAAGGAGACTGCCGAGCACGAGGAAATTCGACGTGTCATGATGGACGAGGGCATTGACATGCTCGACGTTGACGAAGCCAGCCACATGACAGAACTAGATGCTCTCGTCGGCACGCCACTGCCCGGCGACGAGATCCTTGAAGCTATCCCTGTTTGCGCGCCCTGGAACGCCCTTGGACGTGTCAAGTACAAGGCCAAGCTTCAGCCTGGTACAACCAAGAAGGGCAAGGCTGTCAAGGAGGTTCTCGATAGGTGGAAGGCCGGCTCGAGCAAGAAGGGGGCTGTAGATGAGACCAGCCGTGACTCGGAGCGCATGTGGCCGCGCGAGGTGGAGCTGATTAAGGCACTCAAGCCCGAGGAGACGTTCAACGTCGTGCCAGTTGGTAAAGTGAGAGTCATGATGTCTGGCGGCAGCAGTGGAGGCAGCGGCGGCGGGAAGAAGGGTGGTGGTGGAGGAAAGGGGCAAGGTAAGGGAGGTCGAGGAGGCAAAGGCTCCAAGAGATCGTAGTCATGGATATTAATATGTCAAGAGGTAGCCAGAAAGGAGATGGATTAGAGATATCTATGGAACTGATGGTACCTATCCAGACGCTTCATGACAATGACAAAACAAAATAGGCTGTGGCTGCGCTATTGCAACATGCAACTTCATGACGTGACCAAAATACATGCTGTTCAATCCCACATATACCTCCTGACTCGATATGTACCCAACTCAACAAGCATCACGCTCACCTCGTACTGTAGCTGATCTTGTCAAACCTCCTCACATCAGGGGGCGTTCGCGCTATGCACAACTCCTCACAAAACATGCCCCATTCGCCACTCGTGGCCTCTCGCACAGCATCTCCCAGGCCTCTGTTGTAACGCTCGCGGTAGGCCTGCTTGACGGCACGCATGTGGTCAGGGTCCCAGTGATATCGGACAAGACGAGAGATGAGCAGTTCTCGACGGAGACCGTCCTTGCGAGACGCACTGATGGCGTGGTGCAGCAGGAGAGCGTCTCGGACGGGTCGGTTGATGACACCGTTGAGAATGTGTGCGAGGAGTTCGCCCTGAGACAATGTTAGCCGTTGACGTCAGATAGGGGTTTTCTGAGACACTCACCACTAGGTTTCCACTCTTCTTGAGGGCATCGCGGGCAAAGTTGGCGCGGAACTGCCTCTCATACTCCTGGAGGATGGCACGCAGGTGAGAGTCACTGCGCTGGACAATGATGGTGATCATGGCCGTCTCGCCACCCTTCTCGGATCTAATAGCACGACGCAGGTCGGCAACGTCCTGATCAACCAGGCCATAGTCGATGGGCTGCAGGCGTCCGTAGTGATCATACTCCTCCATCCGGCGTTCATCGAGGACCATGAGGACAGCCTTCTTAAACTTGTCCTCCTTGAGTTCCTCCTTCATGCACTTGATGAGGCTGTTGTCGTACTTCTTGTCGGTAAAGGCATCCTTGATGAGACGGATCTCGCCGTTGGTACGGCCCATGAGAGACTCGATGAGGAGCTCACGGCGCGTCTTGTCACCCTGATACCAGAAGTTGGCCCAGTAGGCCTCACTCTCCCACCTGCCCAGGGCGACTGAATAACAGGCCTTCATGAGCAGCGAGTCTTCGTCCTTGAGGCGAGCGCGGATGTGCTTGGCGAGGTTAACGCCCTTGCGCTCCGGCCCCGTCTTGACGAGCCGCTTGTACTCGGCGCGCAACTCCATGACCTGCTCATGCGTCAAACTGGGCAGGATTTCGATGAGAGGCGCCGTGTCAGGTCGGTGGCTGCTCTTGAGAGCTTGCGCGAGTTGGGTCGTTATGTCCTCGGCATCATGGAAGCGAGCGCGTCGGTTGCGACGTCTGCTGTCACCCTCGTTGTCGGAATCGAGAGGAGATAGTGGCACAAGGGCCTTGTCATCAGCAGTAGGTAGCATGAGAGGCGAGGGCATGGGAGAGCAGGCCTGGTAGGTGCCATAGTACGACTCCAACATGGGCGATGGCGGGGCATTGGCAAGTGATGCGCCAGCTGCTAGTCCACCCGCAGCCAGTCCACCAGCCAGCGCAGTGTTTACGCTGAGAGATGACATCTTCTCAGTCGGAGGCGCAGGAGACTTGTCCTTGCGACTGCGGTGTCCGTCCTTGGATCGCGATCTGTGTCTATGGTGATGAGGCGACTTCTCCCTTCTGCGAGATCGATCTCGGGACTTTTCACGTTTTCGGCTGCTGGAGTCAACCCCGAGCCTGTCCGAGCTGCTTCGACCATCCTTCTCCTTGCGGCGGTCGCGGGACCTGTCGCGATCACGGTCCTTGGGCTCAACAGTCAAGACATTTGTGCTGTACTCGGTCCTGTATGCGTCCTCCCTTGACCTTCGAGGCCCATACTCGTCTACGGCCGGGCTATGTGGACGCCGTCGGTCGGGGTCATACTCGTGCTCGCCGTGCGCATACGTGGGCTGCTGCGGGGGGTAGTATTGATCCTTGGGAGGAGGAGCACCGCTGTGCTGCTGAGGATAGTACTGATCCTTGGAGGGAGGAACACCGCCTGGTTGCTGTTGGGGATAATATTGGTCCTTGGGGGGTGGGACACCACCAGGCTGTTGTTGAGGATAGTGTTGACCCTGAGTTGGAGGGACATTACCCTGCTGCTCTTGAGGGTAGTACTGGTCGCGAGTGGGAGCAGCACCAGTGTAGACACCGCCACGGGTTGTGGTCTGATTGTTGCCGCCGTAAGAACCGGACACAGCCTGGCTAGCAGTTGAGGGTATTCCCGTGGCTTTGCCGTAAGCCAAGTCGTCCGACGGGCCCTTGGGGCGCGCAGGTGTCGAAGGCTTGCCATAAGCTAGGTCATCATCATACTTGTCTTTGCGACTGCGGTTGTCCTTCTTGTCCTTTTCCTTATCGCTGTCCGAGGACTGTCCAGTGATCTTTGCGGCGATCTTGCGACTGTACTTTTGTGGGAGAAACTTGAACTTGTCTTCCTCTTCCTCCTGGCGGCGGTCATGCTTCTCGTCGCGGGGCTCAACAGTGCGTGTATAGGGCTCCTTTTCCTTTTCGCGACGATTGTCCTCTGGGAAAGCTCCTGGTGGATTGTTGTCTACCCTCTCATGCGAAGCGCGGTACGGCGAGTCGTGGGGCGGGGAAGCTGTTCGGTATGTCGGCTGCTGAGAGTAGTCGCCTTGTTCGCCGGGAACCATTGAGTAGAGGCCGCCCTCCTCAGGGTAAGGGAGGGCGCCGCTGGCCTTGGGGTCGCCGGGGCGATTGTAGCGATCATCAAGGTCGTCTTCGGGGTAGATGTAGCTCGATTCGCGGTCGCCGTAGCCGGGGCGTTCGGAGGGAACTTCATCCTTGGAGCGGCGATCACGGGATCGAGACCTAGAGCGGCCCTTTCTCGAGCGGTCGTCAACGTTGAGAGACATGATGTCTTCTCTTTTTTTCGCTCAGCGCACAGGCTCAGCGACCACTCAAGGATCTAGCTTGGACGGCGATCTCAGAGCGCAAAGCGGGGGATGGTTCGTGGGGTCGCGATACGATGCCCACGTTCTCTGACAACAAGAAGCGAAGCAGAGAAACTGCGACAATGGCAATGTTGGAAGAAGAGAAGAAGATGGAGTAATATAAAGAGGAGAAAAATCCAACGTCTCGTACTCGCGAAGCAGACGCCCGATTGAGCTCCCGTTGCAGTAAAGCCTGCCTCTCGCTCGTTGGGTCACACGCCAACGTCAATGGCGGGCGGTCCGGGCTGAAACCTCACCCGCAGGAGCTTTTAGGGCCATCTCTGGAGCAGTTTGCGCCAAGGCCAATCCCAATCCCAGGGCATCCCAGGCGTCTTTGCCCGTCATAGGGTCAAGGCCGAGGCGCCAAGGGAAGCAGCCTGGAGCGGCGATGCAGCGTCTGCAGGAGATGCCCACAGGGCAGACCAATGGCGTGCAGTCTCGCGGGCGACCCCGAGCGCTAAAAGAGTTCACCGGGCCGCTTGCTGGGGCTGTTCACCTCAGAATCAGAGGCTGACGGCAGGGGAGGGTAGGAGGGGAGGGGACCAGAAGCTGTCTGGCGGGGCTGGCGGGGTGTATTGACGCATGCGGATGCTGATGGATGAAGGAGGTTGGATGGATATTACGATGTGACCTGACGACGGCATTTCAGACGCATTTTAGACGTGAGAGATGGTCATGGTCATGTTGGGGGCCAAAACCCGGGGTTGAGATGTATCATGTCGGATTGAAAAACACTCTGTGGCGTGACTGTTGCGTTGTGTTGCGCCCTTGATCAAGGTCAACTCAGACCAGTAGGCATCATTGTCAACATTGATCAACCCTTGACCAAAGTTCTCGAGTGTCTCACCTGTTGCTCCATCCGAACGCTTCCGTGACATCATATCAACGACGCCTTTGATCAGCATCTGAGCTGAGCTCTGACTCTCAAGACCAACCTTTTGCAAACCCAACGCATCATTGGGTGAGTCCTAGTCAACTATCTTGACCTCCGAGGTTGAATTTGACGTGGGCTGGGCGAGTGGCAGTGTTGCACCAGCTGAAGAGGCGACGAATGGCAACCTGGAAGAGTCTGGATGTATTTATTCTTGTTGCGGTACTCGTTCTCCTCGCTGGAAAACATATAGAGCCTCATCCTTGCCTCCGAAGCTCGGCAGGGAAATCTGCACCACCTTGGCCCATTCCTTGTGCTCCCTCTCCATGAACTCGTCCATGGTCATACCCTTGAATCCCGTGTAGCTGTTGTGATTCTGCGTGCCCACGACGGCGATGGTGTCGCCCTGGAATGCCGTCACCAAGTTCCTCGTGAACCCTCCCTCGGTGCCTCCGCCAACTCCGCCACCAACAACGGGATACACGAGCAAGAGGACCATGTCCTTCCCGCCTGCATTCTTGCGCAACCACTTGACGCCGTCCGATATGACCGTGTCGGCAACCCAGTTGACTCGCCATTCGCTCTGCATGTTGTCCACCGGATGCACCGTCAGGCCGTAACGGCGCAGCATGAATGCCCAGTAGCCGTTGCCTGAGCCAATGTCGGCGACGGGCCGCCCATCGGCCAACGTCTTGAGTATGGACAGGCTCTCATGCGAAGGCGTCGCGCAGCCAAAGTGGTGCATAAAGATGGGGAGGACGTGATGACTGGTGGCCACACGCTCTGCCGCCGGACAAGGGCCGCACCACTCGAGTGACCGGCATGACCACGCCCAAAAATCATAATACGGGTTCGCACTCGGGGGCTTCTTGCACTTGGGAACCGTGAGCTTCTCCGTGAGCGCCGGGTGCAGGTATCTCTTCCCGTCCAAGTTGGCCGCCACCTCTCCCCGGATCGAGCCCTTCTTGGCGTTTGTCCCCAGATTCTTGAGCACCGCGGCCGTGGCCGTTGCCGGATTGAAGATGGAGATGTAAGCCTCGATGTCAGCCTGCGAAGGCGCATCTCTCTGCGGCAGCTTTCAGCCTCTTGTCATCTTTATAGCGTCGAGAGGCATGTTTGCTTACAGGCGAACCATCTTCGTTGCGGTACCAGGTGTGTAAGTTGTTAACAGCACCGAGACTGACGACGCGCTGCACTTGAGCGAGCCTCACGCTTGTTATGGCATGGTATGTATAGAGATCCTGTTCGGGGAGCTGCAGCAACACTCGGCTGGCGTTGTAGAGATCATCCTTGGCCAGCAGATCCAGGGCTTGCTTCTGGCGGTCGACATCCTGGATGAGGTCCTCGGGGCTAAAGGCCGGGCTTCCGACGCAGTGGGTGAAGCTTGCAGGTCGAGACATTTCGGGGAGGGCAGCCACGGAGGCTGAAGCGCATCAAAGAAAGTGCCTGGTTTATGGTTGATGGTGACGTTGGAATGGATATCTTGAGCAAAAGTGGATACGCATGGTGTGTGTGTGTGTGTCCATTGGCCGCCCCACATCTTTACATATGGACACCCTCTCCGTGGTAATATTAAAAAAAAAGACAAAAATCTGTCTTGAATTTTTGATTGGTTAGTCTACTAGTGGGGCTTCTCCACTAGGTACCGGTATGTACCCCCAGCACGATGCTCGTAGTGGCCGCCATAGGAAGGATCGAGTTGGTAAGAACCCGAGCCGGGTATCTTATGTGTGGCTGTATAGCCACCTCAACTGTGGGTTGAGCGGTGGCTTTGCATTTACTGCCCTGCATGGAAAGTACCATGGAAGTGGAGGGATCAATTGACTCGATCCCAATGTCGTTGGAACAATGCCAATGCGAGAGGGTCCTGACGTGACATGTCAGCTTCACGGCTTGCCTTCCATGTTGAGGCGTGTTGATGTTTAGGTTAGAGAGGGTAGTGGTGGAAGTAACAGCAGTGACAGAATGGCGTTGACTCTGTCACACGTTACACACACCAAAATGGGAACGGATGCGCTAAGCAACAAAGTAGACATTGGGACTGATTGATATGGATTGATTGTATCCGTAGATCCATCAGATCATCTTTGTATGCATGCATGTGCCTATTTTGAGTGGGTAGATAGGCAAAGACGAGGGGTTTGCAAGGATGGAAGGGTTATGGTGATTCTTGGTGGTTAGAATTGACGTTTGTGTGTTTATTGCACATTTGCAGGACGCAGCCGCATCTCGAACCAAGAACAGGTTGCCACGATGGACTTGCAGCTTTGGCACATAATTTACGGAGTATTAGGTGATTTGTCTCATGCATTTCCCGTCGGCAACTGCGCCTCGGGCAAATGAAGATTTACATATGAATCAATCCCAAGCCCACCACTTCAATTTAGGGCACCAGCTCGTAAAAGGGACTTGTCACTCACCCAATATAAATGGATGGCAAGTGACCCAGCCAATCCCCGAGGCTCCCGACCACAACGCCAGCCAAGACGGCTCAAGACACAAAGGTAAAATGCCTGGCCGCTAAGGGGATTCCACAGGCTTCTCGTCAATCCGTGAGGCTCGATTTACGAGGGGTTTCACTCGCCATCTTCTGCCACTTCTTGGCGAGATGCCTCAAGCCCATCCCTAGGTCCAATCCGGCCCGTTCCACAAACCCGGGCTCCCACGGCTCCTTCCCCAAGACCTGGACTGATCTGCCCCACCCGCTCCTTCCCTCGGGCTAGTGTAGCGTAGCGTGTAGCGCACCTACCTCGTGCAGGTTGTAAAATCTACGGAGATTCCAGGCGCCTCAAGCCCGGCCCGTCTCATTTGATAAGAGGCTGGAAAACTTGCTTCTTACATGACCAGGAATCCAGCCAAAGTCAGGTTCACCGCCAATAATTCCCACTTGCCCGCCTGCTTTCCTTCCAGAGGCTACCTGAGCAAGAGTCAGAATCAGAGCCAAAATCCGGGAAGCTGAATCGAAGCAACTTGGACAGCCTAACTTGTCTACGTGTGAGCTGCATCGTCTTCCGCTCGGGCTGCCGTCTCGCGCCTCCGCCACTGCGACCCCCCGATGGGCATCGGCACAGTCGAGACAGACAGACGCGTGTGAGGAGGCATCAGAAGACATTGTATTTCTAGCTGTCCTCCTGGCACTGCCCTGACTACCTGGGCAGCCCACTCTTCTCCTATACTCCAGGTACAGGTCTACAAGCTTAAATCCGTCTTCCCGCCGGCGCATACTTTCTTTAGTACAACATGACTCAGGAACAAAAGGGGGAGACGAGACGGACACTTCCGCTCTCGACCGGAGAAACCACACAGCCCGACGACTTTCGCGCAGATGGCAGCTCGAGTTCCGCGCCAGTCAACCGAATAGAATCTGGAGCGCTCGACGGTCAAGGTCATGCGCAAGGAGGAGACTATGTTCAACCCGTGTCGAAAGCTGGAGTAGCTGAGGAAGGCACCCGCCCCATTCAATCCCAGACAAGCAAACCATCCGCGGATCCATCAGGCCTAGGCCTTACCTCTACCGACCCCTCAACGCCAACACCGTCGGGAGAGACTCGCAACACAATGGCCCAAGAGAAGGGTGCTGCACAGGGACCAGCTCAATCCCCCAAAACCGACAGCTCGAGTCCGCCACCCAAGAAACAGCGACCATCTTCTCAAATCATGTCGCCCCTTACCCATCCCAACGGAATTTCCATGTTCCCCGACTTGTCAACTGTGGAGCAAGATGTTATGTCGAGAGAAGCATTGGCCGAAGCCGAAGAAAACATCATTGCCGACAGCGCCGAAGTTAGCACCGTGGGCGACAGCGCGTCTGATGCAGGATATGAGAGTGACAGTGTCACTTCTGCCAGTACCTCGATTGGCTCATCTGTTCGAGACTACATGTACGAGAACGGACGTCGCTATCACAGCTTCCGCGAGGGAACCTATAACTTCCCCAACGATGATGTGGAACAGGAACGGGAGGACATGAAGCATGCTATGGTGAAGCTGCTTTGCAGCCAGAACCTCCACTTTGCACCTATTGGGGACCATCCTCAGGAAATCCTTGATATTGGGACCGGTACTGGTATCTGGGCGATTGAGAGTAAGCCCAGAGAAGAGCGATGCCTGTCTGAATGATGCTGAACTAACACTGGAATAGTGGGCGACCAATACTCGAGCGCAAACGTTCTGGGAATTGACCTTTCACCTATACAGCCAGACTGGCTGCCACCTAATGTTCGCTTTATGGTGGACGATGTCGAGTCTCCTTGGCTACACCCCCGAAACCACTTTGACTACATTCACTCTCGGCATACCGTAATGGCGGTCAAAGATTGGCCGAGGCTCTTTCAACGTGCTCTCGAGTAGGGTTCCCATCTGCATGATTTGTATAGTATAGTGCTGACACCAAGCAAGGCATCTTAAACCAGGGGGCTGGATTGAACTTCAAGAAATCCATCATTATCCACACAGCGCAAAGCATGGGGGCATGGTTCCTCCGGATGCGCACCCTGTCGCCCAGTATTGGTCACTCATTACCCAAGGACTTGTTTCGCTGGGAGTCAACTTCCATGCTGCTGCGGGAGGTGTCTTGGCGGCAAAGATGCGAGAGGCAGGCTTCGTCAACGTCACTGAGCGTGTCTTTCACGTCCCTCTGGGAACCTGGCCTAAGAACAAGGTCCTTAAGACGGTTGGACTATACTGGCGCACTATTTTAACAGATGGGCTGCAGGCAATTGCACTGGGTCCACTGACACGAGGTCTGGGATGGGATCGCCAGAGTGTGGAAGTGCTTCTGATGGATGTTCGAAGGGCATACAACGACAACTCGGCATTGCTGTACATGCCGATGCACATGGTATACGGGCAGAAGCCACTATAAAAGGAGTGTGGAAAAAGGTACAGTAAAACACGGTAGAATTAGGCAGGTGATGGCGTTTACTGAGGATAACTCAGGCGCCAAGCAACCAGAGTTTGGAGCGCAGCTTGCCGAGCCGGGCAAACGATGGCGCCGCGGGGGTGGCTATGGGGAAAGGAATGGAATGGAAGCGGAAACTATCGGGGGATCAGACCCAGCACGAGGAGTTCGCAGAGGAAGCCATCCTTGGCCACGATTGTCCGAGATTGCCGGGGCATATACCAGCAAAGCAAGACATGGCAAGGCAAGGCAAGGCAAGGCAAGGGGCAGATGTCGGATTAGATATGGACATGGGCTTGCTCCAGAACATCCCATCTATGACCCCATTTCTCTTTCTACTCAGCAGTCTCGCAACTTTCAGGCGACTTGAAGCATGGTGTGATAGTTCTCTCGAGATCTTGTTGCACGTGTGCCTCGCTTGGTTGCATTCAGAAGCTCACCGCCATAAACAATACAATCCTCGACCGTGCTATCTTTTCGAGGTCAAAGCATTTTTAACAGTTTCTTTGACATCTTGTGCCCGTCTCGAGTTGCGGCCATACATCAAAGTATGTATCACTACTCTTTTTTTTATCCTCTCATGGCTTGCGTCTGGGGCAACTGGTCCCAAGTGAGACAGACACAAGCATGGGTTATTCCTGTCAAGCCCCAATCGGGGAATTGCTGGGGTGTCACAGCAGATGCACCACTGTTTTCGTGCAACGGAAACACTGAGTGGCATCTTAATAACTGGCAACTGAGTGGTTGAGCTTAATGAATGATGCCATACTACATGAACTGTCCCCGTCCCATCAGTCTGGTCTGCGTCGGAGTGTGGTCCGGCGGCGGGGATTTGCCCAGACGGTCTGGGCCTGGACTGGACTGGACCAGGACCAGCACGACTCGGGACCATAGTCGCTTCAGGCGCGGCGGCGCGCGATAATGTCCCATTTTATCAACTCGGTCGGTCGGTCGACTAGCTCGCCAGGGCAAACCATTGGCTCCCAGGCCCGAGTGGGCGGGTTCGCCCACCTTGGTTCTTGGGCAGATCGCAAGCCGACCTTCTTTTGTTTCTGCATCGCTGAATTGTACCTTGTCTTGTTGTTATTGTAACTGCTGACCCTGATCCGAAACAGAAAGGTCACCCTCACAGTTGAGAGAGAGAAGCAACTCATCCGAGATCAATTCACCCGCTGAGACGCTCCAAAAATGACCAACGATTCACTTCAGTCGGGATCCGAGCCTGCGGTACCAGTGGGTCGGACTACGGAAACGTCTCATATGATCCAGCTGGCCAGGAAGATCACCGAAGAGACTGAGAAGCTTGACAAGTACCTCAAGGAGAATGGACTCCCTGACCCTGGCTTTGACGTTGATGCTCCTGGAGACTTTCCCGCCATCCCGGACGATATCCAAAAGAGCCGCCAGGAAATTGTATATGCTACAAATGAACTAGGTCTCCTTGTTAGAGGACCTAGGGAATCTGTTAGATGGGGTGTTTGGAGTGTAAGTAAGCTTGTTTTTTGAGTTTTGGCTGAGAGGGCTGACACCCCGTTTGCAAAAAAGTTTCTGGATACTGTAAGCTTGCAGATTCTCAACAGCTACGACATTCGTAAGTCATTTTTTTTTTTAACTTTATTCGATCAATCTATACATGTTCTAATGTATTGTAGCTAGCCTTGTTCCTTTGGATAGGCCCATCTCATTGGCTGAGCTGGAAACAAAGACTACACTTGATCCCATCAACTTGGCCCGCAACCTTCGCCATGCCATGACAAACGCCATCTTCCAGGAGCCAACCCCCGGATACATTGCCCATACTGCTGCCTCCAAGATGCTTCTAAAGGACGCCAACCTTAGATCTTGGGTTGGCTTCAACTCGGAGGACATCTTTCCTGCAGCTGCCCACTCCTTGCAGGCTATTCGAGATTACCCAGAGGCTACCTCGCTCACGCGCACTGGCTTTAACGTTGCCTTTGACACGGTGGATAAGGAGCCCATGTTTGCAACCTTTGGCAAGAATCCTGTACGTGCTAAGCGTATGGGTCAAGCCATGGCCAGTTTGACTGGCGGCAAGGGATATGAAGTTTCGTACTTTGTCGACAACTACGACTTGTCCGATGTCGACGCAAACGAGGGCACGCTGGTTGATGTTGGAGGTAGTCATGGATTCGTGTGCGTCGACTTGGGCAAGAAGTGGAAGAAGATGAAGTTTGTGGTGCAGGATTTGCAAAAGACGATCGAGAGTGCTCCCAAGCCGATTTGCGAAGATCAAAATGTTGCCGAGCGTATAACCTTGCAGGCTCATGACTTTTTCACAGAACAGCCTGTAAAGGGCGCCGATGGTATGAAACTCACCAGCAGTCAATCATTAAAGCAGTGTTTGCTAACATGAAATCTCTAGTCTACTTCCTCCGCTGGATCATCCACAACTACTCGACCCCCTACGCCATCAAGATCCTCAAGAACCTCATCCCGGCCCTCAAGCCCGGCGCCCGCATTGTTATTAATGATCACTGCCTCCGGATTCCCGGGTCCGAGAACCCGTGGGACGAAAAGGTGATGCGCAGCATGGACATGGTCATGATGGTGCTTCTCAACGCCCAGGAACGGACCGAGAAGGAGTTTGAGGACCTCTTCAAGGCTGCTGATGAGCGCTTTGTGTTCAAGGTCTGTCTACCACTTCATCCTCGATGCTGTCTTTTGCCTGTGTATGTATGCTGACGTTGTTTGTTTCTAGGGTGTTACAAGGGCGGATGGATGTCGTATGGGTGTTGTTGAGGCTGTTTGGCAGCCCGAGGCCATCAACGGCGCACATGACTGATTGAGGTTGTAGATCGAGCGATAATGAGTATATAGTAATCCTAGGAAGCCTGGTATCAGTAATATCGTGTCACCTCGTTTCTGTCCTTGGTTTGGTTGATGTGTATTAAACAGTTGCCTTACTCGCGACTGTGAGTTGCTTAATTATACATTATATAAAAATGTGCATGCACTCAGTTCTCGCCCAACCCAAAACGACCCCTCATAGCAACTTCTGCACCCAGACCGGCAATTGCCTTGTCGCTTAGGACTTCAAATACCGACACTTCGACTCCGCAGTTGGTCACAATCCAGTTGCGGACCCCAACAGCAACGAGCGAGTCGACTCCGTACACGTTGGGTGGCTTTCCGTCGTCGATCTCTTCTGGAAGCATGTTCATGGCCTTGGCCAGCATCTGAGAGAGGCCTGTGGTGATGATACGAGCAGCTTCTTCCGCATTGGCGCAGCGAGAGAGCGAGGATCTCATGTCTGCCTTCTCAGAGTCATCTACCGCCGTCAGGTCAGGAAGTGGCATGTCAACCTGGTTGAGATGACTGTAGAGGGAAGTCCGGGCCCAGTATGGGTCAGCTGGCTGGTTCTGTCGGATGAGACCACCGGTTCCTAAGCCCATAATGACCTGAGGAGGCATCTCAACTTCCATGGTGATTGCTTGTGTGATCACCGTGAGAAAGTCTTGGTGTCGGATTCCGTAGAAGCCACTCGCTCGGAGCCTGTCGAGCATCGCGTCATCCTCTGCGAGCATTCCTGCGCCGAGGACCGGCCCGAGGTCGATAGAAACTGCATGTTTGCCTTCAGATCGGTATCTGTGAGCGAGAGCATCTTGGAAACAATTTCCAGCGGCATAGTTTGCCTGGCCTCGGTTGCCGATGACTCCCGCCGAACTAGATAGGAATATAAAAAAGGGATCGTCGTCGGTATGAGCTGAGATGATTCGAACAAGATTGTCAGAACCAATCGCCTTGGGTCTGAATGCGGCATTCCAATCCGAGTAAGTCATGTTCTCGAAGACGGCATCTTTGATGACGGCAGCACATTGGAAGACACCTTTGATGGGTGGCATGTCCTCCAAGACGCCGTGCTCTATCACCCTCTCTAGAGCTTCTGCATCACAAATGTCGACCTCGTAGACTTGTGCGTAGATACCTTTGTCGTCGAGGTCCTTAATGAAAACGCGAGAGGCCTCAGACGAGGTGCCGGAACGTGACAAAAAGGCGATATTCTCTGCCCCGTTGGCGATGAGTAATTCGCAGATGCTGCGGCCAAGTCCACCCAACCCCCCTACTAGAAGGTATGTAGACTTGCTACAAAGGGCCTCCCGAAGAGACTTGCCAGGCTTGGGAGCCAGGGTCGGCACAAGGGGGTTGGAGCTGGGGTCTCCAGTGACTGTAACAAGACCAAGATATGGGCTCTCCATAACAAGCTCGAATGCCCGCTTGACATTGGGCAGCTCGACATAACGGAGGATATCTCTGCTGACATCAAAGACATGAAACTTTTCCTCGTCACACTCCGCGAGGTTGTCACGAAACTTTTCCTCGTCACACTCCGCGAGGTTGACAACCATATCGAGGAGCTTAGAGACGTAATCCGCATCATACTTGAGCAGGGTCTTCAAATCAAAGCTGATAAACGAGGCGGCAGAAGTTGGCGTGACACGGATAGGAGGTGGGCAAGATGACTTGCTTGCAAACTGAACAACGGTGCCGCCTGGAACGAGTTAGCATTTGCGTAATAGGATATGGGTATGGTGCACTTGCCTCTCCGGACGCACTTGAAGTTGGCCTCAACGTGGTCTTGAGTCGGGTTGAAAACAAGGTCCACGCCCTCGTCGTGCGTGCTGTCGCAAACACAATCGACAAAGTCATCCGACTCGGCCACAAAGATGCGATCCCAACGCACACCACGCCTCAAAAGTTCAAGTCGTTGGAGACCCATGTCCGGCCCCTTGATGGTTGCAAAGACTTCGATGGACAGGACAGATGCCACAGCGATAGCAGCCAAGCCGAACGAGCTGGCTCCAGTGTGGACAAGCACCGTCTTGCCTTCATTTAGTCGTCCCTTTTCGACAAGTAAATAATACGCGCTGACGCATTGGCTAATAGGGAGATCATATGGCCACCTTCTGACGAAGCGGTTGTCGATCTGCACCCTATTCTGCAAGGCACCATCAACAGCGAGAGCACTGACAACATTACCTATCGCCAAACCGGACACGTTGGGCACGTTGCGTCCCGTTCGGGCAACAGTGCCGCGGAAATCAGCTCCTACCACTGATTCAACAGTTCTTCCCATGACAATCTCCAAGTCCGTGTGGTTGAGGGTAGCACTGCTGAATACGATCTCAACATCGTTAGCTTCGAGGTATGTGTGACCGGGAACACCGGGAACACCGGGAACAAAGTTCATCTCATCGCTACCGAGGCCCGGGCACTCAATGTGTAGCTTGAGATGGTGTTGGTGAGAATGAAAAGGTTCCTCATGGACTCGGGTCGAAATACCATTTTCGACAATGTTGTTCAGCTGATGGAGGGGGGTCAGACGTGGGACGAAGAGGAAGTGCCCTTGTTCGGCATACTCCAACTCACGAGGGAATGAGCCCTTGTCCGAATTGAACGACCGAGAGAAGATGACACAGACGCAATTGATGACATGGTCAGAGTTCAGAGATGTTCCTGTGTCAAGATCAAACGTCACGATGATCTTGAGGGGGTCCTCAGAGACCAGGGTGCGACTCAGGGCGATGATAGGGGCACCTTTGGGGTTCTTGCCCGACATATTTGCGCCGCGAGTGATCCAGAGAATCCCCTTGGCGTTCTTCTGGAGAGCATGAAAAGCGTTGAAGTCGTCTTCGCTCCAGTGGAACACTGAGGCGTCTTGGGCGAAGCCAAAGACAAAGTCAAGAAGGGATATGACTGCCTTATCCTTCGCTTTCGCAGGGTTCTCAAGCACCTCGGAGAGATGCATAGGTTCAATCTTCCACCAAGAACATCTGGAATTGAGTTGATGAATGAACACTGTGGCTTCTGGTTGAGGGTCGGTGGGCAGCAGAACGATGACATCAGCCGCAGTGTCTGGCTTAAAACCAGGATCATGACGGTGCACTCGGAATTGTAAATTCCCAATGCTTCCAGCCTGCGAGGGTGGAAAAGAGACCACCTCTTCATCAGTTAATACTCCCGTGGCCTCACTGAAAGCTTCAAGAAGAAACCCAGGTTGTTTGAGGTGCTGGAACAGGCTGGAAGTATCAACGCCTTCTCGGTTGCCGACAACGATCAGGTCATACTTCGGCATAGGCTCAGAGCCATCGATAGATCTCTTTTCGACGAGCCCCTTAAAGGAAAGTCCATTGGAAACGGGAAGCAAGCCGAGCAAGTCGTCGCTTTCGGAGACTTGGGCGAGGGAAAAGCGCGACAACGATGATTTCTTTCGGTCAGCCATAACCCCGTCCTCATTTCTGAGTCTCTCCCACTCGAAATCTCCGCAATAGTATGCAATATGAAATGCAAGCTCCATGCTACCCCCAACTTGGAGGACGGACAGTCCTGGGTACTTGTGTGCGATCCTCGTGACGAGGAAATCGATAGTTACGGCTCGTGTCATCATGATATCCTCTCCCCACATGACGTGAGTGCAGAGGGTGTGATGGCTCGGCAGGAATCCGCCTTGAATAGGGATTGGACTGGAAATTCCCGTCAAGTGAAGACCATCGATGACGACAGAAGGCCTCACCCAACTGGATTGCGCCATGGCAATGTCTGCACTTGCGTCGCGGATGCCACTTCGTGTCGCAGTCGCGTACCCAGTGAACGTAGTGCCCTGGTCTCGAGAGATGTCTGATGACACAAAGATGCGCTTGATGTAAGTCGGTATCATGGGCTCGTTGTCGATGGCAAAAAGAGTCTGAAACATGGAGTCGAGAGTGGCTGGATGGATCAAATGGTCGTATTCGAATTTGGCTGGCATCTTCGACTTTGTGTCGGGAACGCGGACCTGGCTCACGCAGCCATCGTCGCCCTTGTAAATCTGTGTAATGTTTTGGAACAATGTACCATAGTTCATACCGACAGTGTCGAGAAGCTCATAGAGCTGTCGAGGAACAATGGGCTTCTCACAGTCAGATGTCATACTCACGTACCGACGCTCATGCTGACGGAAATGGGCCTTCCATTTACCCTTCTGGTACCGAGCTCGAATCAAACCAGTGGCATGCTGCTCCCATGGAGAGTCTAGTGGCTTTGAGTAGATGGAGAATTCGAAAAGGGGGCTTTGACTCTGATTAGCTGCAACGGGAGATGCGCGCTTGAAGTTCAGAGCCGTTTCTAGTCCATGCGCTGTGCTTGGGACAATCATGGCTTTGTCAACCCGCATGTTGGTGATTTCGTATCCAAGGAGTTTCTCGTCATCCTTGGTAAGTTGGCGGATGCCCTCCAGGGCCATTGTAACCATGCCAGCAGCAGGATAGATAATGGTATTTTGCACACGGTGATCCTGAATCCAGGGGTTCTCCGAGATGCGAAGAAATCCCCGCCATCTCGGTTCGAATGAGATGGCATCAGCCGTAGGAGCGCCGATTAGATCCTGACGTGGGAACTCCCTGAATCTGTTGGCCTGGCCCAAGTGTGATTCATGCCAGTAAGACTTGGTGTGGTTCCAAGGATAAGGAGGCAGGTCTGACAGACACTTGAGCGGGACCTGATAAGATCCTCGAGAAACAATCTTCTCCATGCTAATAGGATAACCCAGAGCCCAGAGCTTACCGAAGGTAGAGAGGAGGTGCGCGGCTTCGTCTTTCCCATTTCCTGGCAATGCTGAGTGGTATGGTGGGACAGTGCTCGACAGAATGTCCACAGTCGGGGAACGCAGAGCTGCGGCAGGACTGAGCTCAATGATCACATCCGGGCACTCCTCTGCCGGTAGCTTCATCATTGATTCCATGGCACCCAGAAAGTTGACTGGAGACATCAGGTTCTCAGCCCAGTAGTGTTTATCAAGACCAGAGCCGTCAACGGGCGCCCCGGTGACCGAAGAAAACATTCTCACCCCCCTGACATGCTCTCGAGGAGTGACGAGTGCCAGTGCCGACTCGTACTCGTCCTTGACCAACCTCATGTGCGAAGAATGGTAGGCAACTTGGACCGGGAGGATGTGACAAAAGATTTTCTTTTCCGAAAAGTAGTTATTGGCCTGCAGAATACAGTCCTCTGTCCCAGACAGCGTCGTGGAACGAGGGCTGTTGATGCACGCAACCTCACATTGACATGGGCTGCTGCGGAAGTGAGTTTTCACTTCGAGTACTGAAAGACCGACAACCATCATGGTACCGTGAAGATGAGGACCCTTGAGGTTTATGGAAGCGGCCACTTCACCGCGGTAATAGGCAACTTCCCAAGCGGCTTCTTTGGTGAGAGCCCCTGAAGCATAGGCTGCTGCTACTTCCCCTGAAGAATGGCCCACAACGTGACTGGGAGAAATGTTGAATGAGTGTAAGAGCTCAACAAGTGCGATCTGCAGAGCAGTGGTTGCTGGCTGGGCAATCCGGGGGTCAGAGATGCTGCTTTCGTCCTCGTTCTTGAGTATCTCTTCGAAAAGATCAAAGGGACTTCCAAGATTATTCTTCATGTACGATGAAGCGGCCACTAGACTGTCTTTGAACGCCTTAAAGGGCAGAAGGTTTTTTCCCATCTGCGCAAACTGTGCGCCTTGGCCACAGAAGAGGAAGCAAATCTTGAGATTCTTGTTCTTCGAAGGTCGGATGAAATCGGGCTCATTGACGTTTTGAAGCTTCTCAACTAGTTCCTTCTGGGACTGGGAAATAATAGTATGCTTCCACTCGAGGTTAGAGCGACGTGAACCAAGTGTGTAGGCATAGTTGCGAAGGAAGTTTGGGTTGTTTCCCTCTTGGGAGCTCAGGTAAGAGAGGTGAGACTCCATGACACGGCGAAGACCAGATTCCTCGTGAGATGAGAAGCAAAAGATATAAGGACCAAAACCGGTGTCAGGACTGTGCTCGGGAGTTGAGGTATTCGCTGAGCTGGCAACAAGTGAGCTGTGGTTGCCCTGAAGCCCACGGGCCGACATGTATTTGGGGGCCTCGTCCATGATGACATGGGCATTGGTGCCGCCAAAGCCAAAGCAATTGACGCTGACACGACGAAGGCCATGGAGAGGCCATTCCATCATTTCTGTTGGTACCTGGCGTAGGTAGGTCAGCAAGAGCTACGGTGGTAGAGTGAAGTGATCAACTTACCTTGACCTTCCAGGTCTGAAAGTCGATGTTGGGATTGCCATTCTCAAAATTGATATTAGGAGGGATCTTCCCACGTTCCAAAGTAAGGACACCCTTGATCAGTCCAGCAATTCCAGCAGCTCCTTCGAGATGGCCGATATTCGGCTTGACGGAGCCGACAATAATGGGATCGTCGACGGTTCGTATGGAGGCTAGCGACTCGGAAATGGCCTTGAGCTCTCGCCAATCTCCAGCTTGCGTCCCTGTGCCATGACACTCGACGTAGGCAGTCTGATTGAAGTCGAGGCCGGCAGACTCGTAGATCGAGGTAATGTTGGCGACTTGGGCTTCTTTGCTGGGCAAAGTAATGCCTTTTCATCGTTAGCCGCCTCGTAAGGGGAAAAGAGAATAGAGAGACTTGACTTACCTGTAGTGTGACCGTCCTGATTAACCCTGGTGGCCCGTATGACAGCTCGAATGGTGTCGTTGTCCTTTAGAGCATCCTGAAGACGCTTGAGGACTACGACGCCGATACCCTCACCTCGGCCGTAGCCGTTCGCCCGGGCGTCGAACGTAAAGCACTTGCCATCTGGGCTAAGGAAGTTGAGTGCCGTCATAGGCATAATCGTGTTCGGTGTCAGTATCATTCCGGCACCAGCAGCGATAGCCTGAAGACATCAGCATCTCTCAGTTTCATTGTGTTCCGAGACTGCAACACGTACCAGTGAAGATTCCCCGTATCGGAGGCTCTGCGCAGCAAGGTGTACAGACACCAGACTGCCGGAACAGCCAGTGTCGATGGTCATGCTGGGCCCGTGCAAGTTGAAAAAGTGGGAGATACGGTTTGCCATGATTGCGATGCCATTTCCAGTAGCGGCATACTGAGGTTGCCAGTCTGGATCTCGTAGGCAGACCTGCTCATAGTCTAAGAGGGTCAGATGCTAGGCTCGTACATGGTTGAAGGAGGTTTCACTCACCTTTGACAAATGAGCCGACGTAGACAGCCGTGTCGCTTCCGTCGATGTCTTCCTTTCTGATTCCAGCTGTGGTATCGGTGTCAATACGAGCTCCGCCGAGTGGGAGAGGGTTTATTACCATTTTCTAGCGCTTCGTAGGAGGTTTCCAGGAGAATTCTCTGTTGAGGATCGATCGCTTTCGCGTCTTCTGCGGCGATAGAGAAGAACTAAAGGGGGGAGAGTTTAGTTAGACGAGTCACTGCCACACTGGAAGTGACGAATGAAGTCCCAAGGAAGGAAGAAGGACTCACTGAAGCATCGAAAGCGGCAAAATCACCTTTCAGGAAGTGGGCACCGCGGAAGGAGATCTGAAGTTATGGGTAAGCATCATCGTATTCCTCGCTGGAGATGTCGACGTCGACTTACACTGCCCTGACGATCACCGCCGGGATGATAGTAGCCGTCGATGTTGAGACGGTCTTTGGGAAACTCGGACCACTGGGATTCACCTCGCTCGAGGACTTTCCAGAGTTCCTCAGGCGAGGAAGCATCGCCCGGGAAGCGAAGGCCGATGCCGACGACAGCAATGTCGTCCATATTGGCAACGCCAGGAAGAGAAGGTAGGTATGCTGAAGTTAATGAAGCTTTTCCTTGGTCGCTAAGCGTAGGTATGATGGGTAGTGAGGTGCGGATGAAGAGGTGAGGAAAGGAAATCGGAAGTGAAGTGAGGATTTTGGTTTTGGAAAGAAGCGAAGGTAGAAGGGTTGGCTAGCCCCTAAGGCATAGGTAAGGAAGTGGGTTGAGCGTGATTCACGGCCAGTGAAAACCCAGAGGAAAAATGGTTGAGGCTGGAGCTGCAGAGACTACGGTTGGCTTCTGGCGGCTAGGTAGGTCTGTAGAAGGCAGGAGAGGGGCATTACCAGGCGCAGAAGGCGCGCATGTAAACGGATGGACGCTGAAAGAACGATGAACAGGAGGAAAACGAGGCGAGGGTGCTGTCGAGGGGGCACAATAGTGAATGGTTCATGTACAATAGCACCTCGTCTCTTTATCCTTTGGGAGATGCACAGACAGACAAGGCATACTCTACTACCATCCTCGAGGACGGCAGCTCGCTGCTCTACAATCTAGGAACCCACCTTGTTGGTCCTGGGGTCCTTTGTAGGAAAGGGGAGTCCCAACAAACGCTGGCAGCTTCCCCCCTTTGAAATTATTGGCGGCTGGCTATGGATAGCGTATTTACCAGGACCAAGAAATTCAAATGTAGACCCATGGGTATCTATCTACGGAATTTGAAAGCAGCATTCCATAGCATTTGTTTGTATGGGCTGACTGTCGGCCCAAGTCGAGTGTGTCATTTGAAGCTTGGACACTAGGAGGCATTACATGTCTGGCACGGCACTCTATGGAGGGGCAAGCACGGAGATTGGATATGTATATGCCTCTCAGCAGACGGAACTGGACGAGCACAGCATTTTCTAGAGCAGATCGACCGGCAGCGTGCTTGGGACGAGAACGCCATCGTCATCCAACACACGCTCTGGAACCTGAAGGTACCTACCTACCCAGCTACGCTCTTTCCCATATAGACCTCACTGCGAGTACTGACCCTAGTCACGTGTGGTTGGGAAATGACGGTGCGGCGCGCCTTTGGCGAAGTGGTGACGATTCTGAACGAGGACCAGGCTGTTTGACTCGACCTCGGACTTGAAGATTATATTGATATTGATCGCATCAAAAGGAGAAAAATGTTTCTTTAGTCCGATCGAGTCTTTGATGTCGAGAACAAACAGCTTTGGTTGGATAAGAAAGTCGTTGGGTGGCTTGTCAGTGGCGGGGAATGTGCGGATAGGGGCATGGCCGTTGCGACAGCTTGGCAGCAAACAGAGCCGTTGATGGATTGATCAATCTGCAAGGCTCCGGCGGTCAACATGGATATGAATCTCTATCAATAAAACACGGCGAAATCTCCAAGAGCCAAGGGTGATTGCATCTTGGCAGCTCTCCCGGGGCACCAGCCTAATGATCAAGCTTGTTTGCATCCATGTGTTGTTTGATTTTCTACACGGGAAGGGCCGCTACCAAGTAATATCCTTGTGTCCAGTGGTTATCAATAGAAGCAACAATCTTGTACGGACACGGGAAGCTAGCCGCGTTGCGACGAACACAGTTGAAATGCCGTAATTGGCGACGGCAAGACGGCGACCAGCACTCTCCTACGATCACAGCACAGGTCGGGTGACCTTTTCCGGAAAGCCCCAAGGAAATAGCCAGACAAACTGGCTCTTGCCTCGATCAATGCACATCGTAAGTTCGTCCTGGCTCAAGTTGTAGGCCGTGGAAGCAGTTGGGACGCACGTGACCCCCTGAGCAGCTTCACCCGAGTGCAGCTAGCTCGTTTCTGACTGGGACACACCAACTACACAGGCACGTTTTTCGAACAATCCCCCTGTCGCCATGATCTCTTACCGTCCGTCTCAAGATGTGGCAAGTGTGGCGGGGTGTGGTGACACCAACGCAACGCGAGGCGAGGACTGCGAGGCCTCTAAGTTTGAAGACGCCCCTCAGTTCCCAACCGTACCACACATCTCCCTCTGTCCATGAGAGCGCTTCGGTATACCATTCTGGGACTTGTCTCTCTCCCCCCAGCTGACAATCTATAGACAGGTCTTACTGAGACCCTCGTACCCTCTGAGGGAGCCTGTCTGCCCGACGGGATAGGAAGAGGCACAGATCCGACGACAACAACCCCATCGAACACGATACCGCACACAGAGAGTCGGATACCCGAGCGGCGATGGGTTCCCACGGCTTCCAGCGCTTTACTTCTCGCATCACGACACAAATAGGGTCAGGAAGCGGAAAGGCTGGAATCGTCTCCAGCCTGTGACCAGCCCCAGAGGGGCGCCATGTGCTACCACGACACAAGCGGGACCCTACAGACTTGCCGAAGCTCATCGCTTCTCCTAGTTGGTTGCTGAAGAGACGTCGTCGTGGTCTAAGCCGTTCTCAAGTCGAAGCGTCTCTCCACACTCCTATACCAACCCAGCATCGAGGTGAGAGGGCAGCATTCATTGAATACCACTTCGATACCGAGTTCACTCTTGTGATCGACCTTCAGCTCCGATACCAGGAGTGGCGCTTTTGCATCCAGTGTGCGACGAACCAGTTGGTCATAGACAACCATGTCCTACCTTGGAGCCATGTTCTGGGTAGTACAACACCCGTCATTGCCCTTTCTTTGGCCCGTACTACTGTAAGAGAAGATCTCATCCCTCCCCATAACCCCTGACTAACTATCTACCTGAGCAGACCTTTGAAGCGTTCGCGATCCGGCGGTCGTTCGCTTGCGGCCGTGTAACCGTTGAGGACGGCATGTCTCAAATACTTATTCGACCCTTCGCCTTTATCGGCGAGGCACATCTTGACTTCCTCGTCTGGTACATTGTCTCAGGGAAATCATGTTATCAGCCTGTTGGTTTCTCCTTGCGCATATTCTTTCTCGGCGTCGGCAACTTCTGACCTGATATGAAAAGTAGGGCCCCTTTCCACTTCAGCAAAACCAGTTTGATTCTTCCAGCTCCGCGTCTCCTCCAGCTTATACCATTTATCTATAAGATCCTTCAAGACCTTCAAGCACTCGCTATCGTTGCATTTCGGAGCCGACTGTGTCCTATACTGTCCACATCTCGACCTACTCGGCCAAGCAAAGTTGCCCCGATACCCTTACCTGACACGACGTCTACCTCCACGTCTACCTCTACTTCTACGACGGCCTCCATTGGCACCAAAATACACCTGATCAGAGTTCGTCGCCAAGAATCTTCGGTAAACGTCACCGAGATCTTCCGAAAAGAATGCCAAATGAATATCCCATGCCCCTATCTTACCCCAATCCATCTCTGGGCCAGATGGCGATACTGGAGGAACAAAGAGGCGGAGACATGGGCTCGACAAGAACTATTTCTGGACTACGGAAGCATTCTGTTACTGGACCTCGACAGGCGGTCCTCGTAATATCGTAAGACACATGGGGATCTCGGTTGGAAGTTCTTACTAATCATCTCAGTCTGCTCACAGGATTGCTCTTCTCGAGTCTCGACACTTCCATCGTCTCAACTTCTCTCGTTACCATCTCGCACGATCTCAATGACTTTGTTAATGCACCATGGATTGTCCTGGCCTACCTTTTAACTTATATGGGTAAGTTCCATGGGCGTATATCTGGGAACAAAGGTCGTCTGACAAACGTCACAGGATTCGCAGTTTGTGTCTCGAAACTCAGTGACATTTACGGGAGGCGCAACATGCTCGTGGTGTCATGGGTCTTCTTTGTTGGTTTCTCACAAGGTTGTGGATCGGCTACCAGTATGACGGCTTTGTACGTAGCCTGTTCGATTGTGCCATGGTCATCAGCTGACGAAGCTCAGGATTGTATGCCGAGCCTTCCAGGGAATGGGGGCTTCCGGCTTGTACAGCTTGACACAGATCGGTCTGGTAGAAGTTGGACCCTCCCACCGGCCGAGCTTGATCGGGGCCATGATTGGAGCCACTCTCGCAGTTGCCTTTGTGCTAGGCCCTATTATCGGCGGTGCTGTTTCTCAGCTTTCGGATTGGAGATGGTTGTTCAATATGAAGTAAGTGGTGGAACCCCTTGCTCAGAGTCTTATCTGACAAATGCAGCATCCCCTTTGGCCTTGCGACGATCCTCGCTATCACGAACCTATGGCCACATGAGGACGTAGCACACATCTTTTCTTGGAAGGCATTTACCAGCATCGACTTCATCGGCAGTGCAACACTCCTCAGCAGCTCTGGATTCTTGGTGTTTGCCGTTCAACAGGCCGGGTCGCAGACATTTTCTTGGGGAAGCCCAGAGATCATCTCGGCCCTGGCCATCTCAGGTGTCAGCTGGATCGTGTTTGTGTGCTGGGAGGTGTTCCTAGAGACGAAGCCACACCGTCGCATCGAGCCCATATTCCCTATACGGTTAATGTTGCGACGAGTGTACTTTGCGGGGTTGCTGTAAGTGATATTCGGCTCTATTTGTCGAGACAGCTGCTGACGCTCGAGTAGCGTGACCATGTTTACAGGCTTCCCATACATTTCTCTCTCGATTGTCATTCCCGAACGATTTCAAATTGTCAACCGCGAAGGAGTCCTTATGGCAGGGCTACACATTCTCCCTTTACTGGGTGCCTGTGCTATAGGATCGTTTCTAGGGGGCGCAATATCCAGCAAGAAGAACAACACATCTTTTACTCTACTGGGTGCATCATGCCTTCAGCTGCTTGGTGTTGGGCTAATGTCGACGATGACTAGGCCTGACGGCTACGTCAAAGCTCAGTACGCCTTTCAAGCCATTTTTGGACTGGGAGTTGGCCTGTCATTCTCTGCAGCTACCATCATGACAAGTATCCTTGCTGCCGAACGTAGCGAGCTTGCTTCTGCCCAAGGGGCTGTGGCGCAAGCTCGAGTACTGGGAGGCTGCATTGGGCTGTCGATTTGCACCGTCATATTCAACTCGCATGTCAACAGATATCTCCAGGAGCATCTCACCTCGACGCAGCTCGAAAACCTGCATCGCTCACCATTGACAAGTCTGCACCTTCCGATGGGCCTTCAGGACCTGGTCAAACAAGTTTATGCCGGTGCTTTTGCCGAAGAGATCAAAATCATGATGCTCGTCTGCGCTGTCATGGTGGTGATATCTCTGTTCACCTTGGAACGGCGCCCTGAGCCCCTGGAGCGGTTGACAGCCTTTCCGAAGGATGAGCTTTCTTCAAGGCGAGGGAGTGACTCAGCAACAGAAATGACTGACATTTCCAGCGCTGAAAGATGTGTCTAGCGGATACGCTGATCTATCCAACACTCTGCTATGTTTCTACTAGCTAGCATGCGACAAGAAGGTTTTGATGGACTTTTGGGCGGCGCTATGGAGGCGTTTCGAGCATTATATGGCGTTACTATACTATCTATGCTGGGATGGCGACGCAACAACAGCAGGATTTTGGTGTTGGTCATGGCGGTGGATATGGATCATTATGGGGTCGATACGAACGAGAAGCAGTTGGAGTTGATTTGACGATTCATATTTCTTGGTTGCTTTCTTGTTGGCACTGGATGGGATGGGATGGGATGGTCAGAATGCGGAATGTTCCCGGAGTCGATGATACCACCCTTCATGGCCAACTTCTTGGCACAACTTTCATTTAGGCAGAGATTACAAATGCTCAAATATGAAACATGGTCCAGGTTGCTCAAGTGAAGCCATACAGTGCCACCTCGTCTCTGATGACAGGCAAGTCGAGCCAGAGAGGCAACCAGACATCTACGCCCCTGAAGTGTGAGAGTCATGTCATGACTCGTGTATCACTGTAGCACTCTCATATTGCACCATGATACCGCTATGAATCATCTGGCCGTGGAAAAAGGACCATGTTGCGACGGTGTGACGGGGCTGTCTTGGGCCTGAGTCGTTCTAGGCACGACAAACGAGGGGATTCGAGAGACCTTGTGATGAGACTGCTGGCACGAGTCGCAACAATATGAGACGATGGGGTTGCTCAGGCTGTGTCTGTAAGAGAATGAAGTGAGCTCTTGTCTGTCGCAGTTGGAAGATTCCACAGACCAGCATTCGAGAGTCTGATTCGAGAGGGCTCCAGGCTTTCTGCCTGGCTGTTGGGTGTCACCCACCTCTACGCCACTGCCAGCGAGACCTCTCATCTGTCATCTGTCTGCTAAGCATGTCGTGTGACGCACAGGGTATCGAGATCTGGCAGGCAGGCAGGTAGGCTTATGCAAGATGGATGCGGCGACATGGGTGTCCTCTCTGCTCCCTTTGGCTAAAGGTTTGGGTTCCGCAGCTCGGTGGTAGATCTAGCTTGACGTATTTCTCGGTGGCGACGGTCGGTTTCTTCCCCAAGTTTACTCGGCCGAGGGAATGTACCGATCAGTCGTGAGAGGTGAGGGTAGAACTGCACCAGAGTTGGGTTAGAGTAAGTTTATTTTCGATCAAAAGAATATTCATTCTCAGTCTTTTCGACCGGTCATTCATCTCTGGGTCGTTGCCTTGGTCACGAGCGGGCTGTCGCAAAAGTCTCTCTTCATCGGTCACCCCTTTTCCGGCACGACCACTGTCCTCGCGCATGCCATTTGGTCATCATGGTCCGTACGTACCGTGGACCAATCTTTCCTAGCATTTTAATCCCGATATTTTCTTATGGCGTAACTGTAGCATGACTCTGCTTCCCGTTGATGTTGCTATTGCTGTCGTAGTGATGGTGGTTCTTGTTGCCCGCTGGCGGGGCGACTCGGCCCTGATCGACGCGAGAGGTTTACATGGAAATTCGAGGAATCGTAATACGGATCTCAGATCCATTCGTAAGGTTGAAGCAAATAAGCTTATCCCAAGGAGAGTAAGTTGGGGCGCAGTGTCATTGAGGCTGCGCTTGATGCATCATACAAACTGATCTGAGCCTGGAAGTTCCAACAGACCTTGCTCTTCCTCCTTCGCGCAAATTGTAAAAGCTTCCGTGGAGGTATTTGCCTGGATATACCTAGGTTTAGATGATTCCAAGGTCAGTTTGACGATGCAAACTGCACCATAGGAAACCCGATGTTTGATGATGACCTCATTGTTGGCATCTAATCCCTATCAAACGCAAGCCTAGCCAAACAGTATTAACACCAAACAGGCAGAGCACTACCTATGCGACTGCCCGTTTTGCAAAAACGAATTGGAATCACGTGGGGGCCGTTCAACAAAACGTTGACAGTTGGAAAACTCAACTTACACCTCAACGCCGTAACCTTCATCAACAAGGTTCCCGATTGCGAACAACGGAAAACTTTAACATGCACATGTTTTCTTGTATTTGTTTGTTTTCCCATCTGTTGGGGAGCCTTATTGTCTTCAGAACCCGTTTTCTCTCTCAGAGATTTATAAATTCGCTCCTTCCCTCCCGCTCCTCGGTCTCTCAACTTCTCCTCTTCATCATCTTCCTCACATCAACCTCACCCCTCTCTCGTCGACTATGGCGGTACTGAGCCAACATCCAAGCCCAGTTGGTGCCTTGGATACTCAGTATTCATTACCACCACGGGCCTCGATCTTCTGGCTCAGTTCCCACCAAGGGTCGGACAGATTATCAACACATCATAGCATCATGCCTTGATACTAACACAGTGACCTTTTTTGAACATTTTACTACCGAGCAGAAGAGTCACACCTAGCCACATCGTTATGAAAGGTTAAGCCTCTCATAGGAACTACTCTAGCCTCCATATGAGAAACAAGAGAAAGTTTTCCACCTTTCCACCTTCTCAAGGCTGCAGTCTCTCAACACGATGTCTACGAGAACCACAGTCAATCGGTCGTATGACCCTGACGAGCTTGAAAAAGCAGCCGCTGCTGCCATTACCGCCGACTATAGGGACCAGTACCCTCTTCCTCGTCCTCTCTCTTTTCTAGAACAGAGCCAGATCGTACGAAGCACAGCTCCCAATCGACCACATCGACACAACACTACCTCTTAGCTGCCAGCGAATAACGCTCAAGGGAAAACAATACATCGAATTGGCCATATTGGGCTATGAGGCGTTCCTCGCAGCATCAGAGAGCCTAGGGGCATCCATCTCAAGAGCTCAGGCGCTTCGTACGACACGATGAGTTACCGAAGCTCGAAACTACAGGCCTCTTCGCCGGCCAAGCCCCAATGACCAGCCTGTCGAACCCTCCTTGACAGGATGGGACATTGACCCATCCCTGGATGGTTCCAAGGCGCTGTTGAGCCCTATTGCTTTTTGTACCGACAGCCAATCGACCTACCTATCTAGCCCTCTTCAACTACCTTCTTCAGACTTTCTTTGGCAGTAGAGGTTACTGGACCTCTCGGCGGGTGTAAAACTGCTTGAACCACCTGTACGAGAAGCATCCCTTTCCACGTTCGAATGGTTTCTGCAATTTCTCAACACAATGGCAAGAACTACAATCGATCGGTGGTGCGGCGCTGTCGCCGTCACTCGGCAATCGTCGTCGATCAGACAGTATCGGTTCAAGCAAAAAATGGTATATTATATCTGGACCAGCCAGACTTGAGGCCACCAAAAAGACTCCGACCATCGTCCACCTTAGGTATCTCATCGACACAACCAAAAACCCCAACACTTGCTCCAAAAATACGCCGTCCTCCCCCCCTTTCTCCCTCTAAAGTCGTCTGGCGACCGCCGGACCCTAGACATACTGGATCTACGACGGGTTTCCATGCACTGTTGTCGCCTCCTTTTGGTCGACGAGACAAACAACCACAGCATGGCGCATGCCAAAGAAGCTCTGATATATAGAGCCGTTGATGTTTGGGGGTGAGGTCGTTTCGACTCATCAATTCATTGACCACAAGTACGCCACTTTGGGCATCCGATCTGGTGAGGGTGATATGGTTGATTTGGTCGCCTTGCGTATATGTTTAGCACCATGATAGACGGTTGGTGTCGACATTCCAACTTCGCAGGATCCGACGAGAGACACATTGCCAAAAAGTCGGACGGCAGCTACAACAAGCCTTCCGCCACAGACCTGGCCGCGCATACTGAGTAGTTGAAACGCCAGCAGACTGCCTACCTAGTCATCACCCGTCAAGTCCACCAGTTCCGCCTGAAGCTGTGCCCTAGGGTCTTCCCCCTCGTCGTCTTCGGGTTCCTTAATAGGGTCATCCCCGTCCGAGTCCTGTCCGGAGTAGTTAGGACCTCGTCATCGGTGGTGCTCTGCTCTGATTCTTCGGCAACGAAGTCTCTATCTGTATCTCTCATGGGCTGGTCGGAATCGCTGATGAATTCTTTGTCGGGGGCCTCTTTCTCTGGGCTTGCTTCATCCTCACTGTCCTTTTGGCTCCCTGTGCCGCTTCGCTCGCTCACAGGAGGCTCAGCGTAGTTTGCCGTGTTCCTCGGACGATCACTACGAGGGCGTATAGGAACCGCTCTTCCCATGGCCCATTCTCCCCTGGCTCACCGGAACCCTCTGTCGAGATCTCTGCGCGACTTCATCTCCCCCTTGTCATTCATCCGGCGGGCACGTCTAGCGGGCCATCGCTGAGGAACTTCGATCGGCTTCAGCCGTCCCCTTCGAACCCATCGCCGATCGTCGACTGCCCCCGTGGGCAAAAAATGCTGAAGCACCTCGATCCATCATCCGCCGAGGTTGCATCCCCTCGTCACAAACCATGAAGCAGGACCATGGAGATATTATAGACACGGGGGAGAAAGTCATGTGCTGCTTGGGGCGTTAGTTACACATCTGAACACATCCGAGCAAGAGAAGACTTACCATATCACAATGACGTCTCCGACTCCTGACCAAGAAGACAGGTGCTTCCGGCTCCAGTCTGTTCCAGCTCTCACCCCTCCAGCCAGAAGAGTCTGGGGTCGAAATGTCGAGCCTCACCCCCGAGGCACCGACACGCAGATTCAGGTGGCCGACTTTTCACTTTGGAAGAGGCGACGACACTCTGTTTCTGCGACACCTCCTTCTTTCCGTCTTGTTTTCACGCGTCTATGATCTCCCTGTAGAATGCGCAGCCGTCGACGCCGCAGTGCTTTGTCTCCAACCATGCATCCCCACGCCGGCTCCCCCTGTTCGCTGATTGAGCAGAACGATGTCGCTCCCTTGCCTCTTGACAGAGGTCGCTGACGTCGTTCTTGTGGTGCTCCATCTGGTGCACCACAAACTCTCCTAGTTCTCGGAGGTCACCTTTTGTGATCTGCTCCTCCTCATCGATACGTCCAAAAATGGAGTCTCGTCGAGGAGGGGAGATCGCCACCGCCTGAGTCCAACAAACGTACGTGTTTCGGCCATGGTGCGGCTCAGACACGAAACGATACGCTGTCGGCTCTAGGAACCAGTTATGCGATCCCCGGACCACACCCTTGCCGCCGTTTGTAACTAGTGTCAAGAACACTAGATACTTCTCCTGCCCAGACTTGGCTGTACCCCAGTAAAGATATCTCCTCTGGCCCGGCCCGTACAGCTCGTGCGTCGTGCAGAGAAACACAACGTCACCGCGCTTCAAACGCTGGATCGGTATTTGTTCTCCCGACAGCACGTGTCGTTCGAGGTTGAGGTGTGTGTACTGGCTGTCTCTGCAAGCTGCGAGAGCCGCCCGTATCACACGCTCATCCTCGGGGTTGTCCATATACTTTAGCCTAGGGTATTGTACTTGAAGACTGGGAGGCGGGACAAGGTGGCGTGTGCCTTGGCTCCAGACGTTCAACTCTTCAGGTCGTGGCGACTCGTCCTCATTCGACGAGCGTCCGCTTCCCTTCGAGGAACTTGGTCCTGTCGGATCTAGCTTTGTCGCTTCCGACCCGGGACATGTCGTTGATTTGCGACTTACTTAATCTCAGCCAGGTCTTCTGCTTGGGCTTTGTCCGTTGCTTCTCCATGGCTTGTTCGCCGTCTCAAAGATTCTGCACGCCGATCGAATTGCTTTGTGGTTTGAGCTGCCAACTGCTCTAACCCAAGAGGGAAATGGTTCGTCGTTTGTTCCAGGGGAGTCAAGGTTCCTTTCTCGGCCGGCGAGAATGGTCTTGACTTCCGAAACTGTCGGATATGGTATGCGTCTGTTTGCGAGAATCTTTGATCGGTGCTTTGGAGGGTATCTTGAACCCGACTCTTCGGCATTAAGAGAGGTGGCTTGTCGTAACTCTGAAGATTGTAGAAGTTGAGTACGAAGGTCGCATATATATATTGAAGATCGGGATGAACAAGAGAACTTGAAAGTCCCGCTTTCAAATACTTCTTGTGATCGATTCCGAGAATATCGTAAAGGATAACACATATATATATATATATTTGTGCTTTGGAGGCTGCCGACAACTGTGACGGAAAATGGAGACAGTTGTGCCGGTCTGAGGCAAAGAATCGTTAGACTCCTTGTCTTGTCTTTGAGATATCGGAAAGAGAAACAATGAGGCTTACCGTTCTGATTCAAGATATGCGATATGGTTTGGAAGTAGCTTTTTTGTATTGAGAGAAAGGTGTCAGGAAAAGCTATCATCGAGTTGTGGTGTTCAGATGATTGCAGATGTTGGGTGGAAGAGAAGAATTAAGATCTTGGCTATTTTAACATCAGTGTTCAGAAAAAAACCACTGATCAATAACAAACAATGGCATTGTCTTTTGTTTACTAGGAAATACTTCCTCATTGGTAGTTAGATGGCGACACTGGCTATCACCTGGCGAAGCTAAATCACCACATGGCACCTCAGTAATAGCAATACTTTGCGATAGAAGTATTATTTATCTAAACTTGGGAAATTATTAAATGGCATTATTCTTTCTTGATCATTCACTTGGCTACCTTTAAAGCTCTAGAAGTGCAATATGGGAGTAATTCCCCTGGCCGTGTTGCGCACCCACAGTGCCCGCAGGCTACAAGACATTCGCGATATCATGTTGTTGCGAAGGGCCCGCTTCGTTTTGGGCGAATTTAATACATTAACAGCTATTGAAAATCTATCGAAGGTGAACATCTTCATACATTCTTTGGCATTCAGGCCCATCAGAACGCTGTGCCCTATGCTCTCACGCTCCCTCACGTCAGATTCTTCGACACATTCACAACAGGTCTTCATGATCCAGAAAGTCCATCTTTGACAGCCTCGTCTTCCCCACACATTATCCTCGGTCTAGACGTACAGAGCGTGACATGCCGAGCGAGTTGTTAAAAGGGGGATGAAGTGGCTAGGTTGGGAACTGGGTTTGACGAATCATGTCTCTTGGGCATGTGGCACAACTCAAAGAGATAGAATCACACCATACTTGTGTCAATCAGCTAATACAAGTCCATCCCTCTGCTGCCACTCAGCCTTTTACTGGCATCTGTTCGAAATATGTCAAAGCCTTGAGAAACCTTTGAGCAGCGCCCTTTGCTTCGAGCTTCAGTCTGCTCTTTTCTGAGCAATCAGGTGTCAATTGCCATTGTCCGGGTCACATCAGCCCTAACTGGCAAGTAAAAGGTGTCTAACCTCCATCTTATATCACAGAGTCCTTCTCCTCCAACACATCTCAATTCTTCCGGGAGCTCCAACTCGTATCTTGGTTACGGCTTCATGGTCACTTGCTTGTCTTCCATGGGCTTGAGATCATCATTGACACTAACACGCCCATACCTAACGGAGCGTCTCATTCCGCAGGTCTTAATCCCTAACGCAAAGGTCCCTTTGACTTCTCCTCAACCTTGCCCCGCACTGAGCCTTGGCCTCGGTGCAAAAGTGCACAGGCATTGTCTTCACCATGTGCCTAGATCCCAGCGGCAGGCCCGAGCGCAACAAGCATGTTGTTTTGAGAACGAGGACAGGCGGTGCTAAGTGGCGCACAGCCATGTGAGCGCCTGAACTTGTCACATGCAGTCAGTACATCCACGAGGTCAGCCACGATATCGCCAAGTGCCGTTGGTGAGAGTTTCCACAGCCTAATGACACCAACAGCCCGGACAATGGTAAGCCAGACACCAAGCAATAAGCTGAAGCAGAAGTGCGTAATGACCACATCGTGAAGAGATCTTGTTTATTTCTTATTTATTTGTCTTCATCTATCCCATCTCTTTGTCTCATCTCACCCCCACATCTCTCAAGCATTGTCAATACCACCAATAGCCTGAGGCTTAAAGTAAATGGTCAAGACACCCTGAACGCCCAGCGTCTTGACAGTCGTCTTGAGGTCGCTGTGAGCCTTGCACTCCTCGTCGTAGTACTTCATATCCTCCATGCTGGCAAACTCGGTCTTGGAGACAAAGTGGTATCCCTGAGATCGGGCATCTTCATCGGCGGCACCGACCACCATGGACAGGATATAAGGCTTGCCGTCCTAGAAGAGGAAGCAGTTAGTGACGGATCTGTGAGGGGAGTGACTTGTGAGCTCACCTTTTGCTGGTTGGCACTCAGCTTGTTGTACTGCTCCAGAAGAACGGCCCGGTCAGCCTCGCTAGGCATCTTGAACATGGTGATTCGGTGGACACGGTTCGCCATCTTGGTGGTGTAGAGTCTCGCTCGGACCTGGGATGAAGTGGATTGTCGGATCAGAGGGGAAACTCTGAGGAGAAGCCTTGGGTTCATATATGTTCAAGATAGGGAGGTAGGTACAGTAACAGATCAGCCAACGGTTGCATGCGGGTTAAAGGTGAGTGTGAATAACCATGGATTGTGTGGTTGCATGGCAGGCATCAAGTTCCGCCCCCCTCGGGGGTTGAACAACCGATCCCATGCTTTGTCATTCAATCATCGCGGGGTCAACTTGTACTCCACCTTTTCTCCTCCCTGTCATCTTCTTCCCCCACAACAGCTTCATTCATGTCCCTGACTACCCAATAACGACGTCTCAATAGCATAGCCGTCATTCTCAAGCCAAGCTTCAAGTCCCGAGCTCCGACTAGGCCCGGCTCTAGACGGCAAACGAATGATTGCCGTGGCATCAGCACAGCGGAATTGACAACCGTTTATCCCAAATCTCGGCTTTGTTCGCTGTCTCTATTATACACAGAATAAACTCCAACCCCCCAGGGTTAGGATACCCCAGCATTACCAGATGAGAACAACCTTGCTCATACCTAGGTACATACGCCGCAATCAATGTCCGTCGCTGTTTCATTCATGGACTCTTCCGGCCCCGAATTATTCCCCCAATCGAAGCCAACCCTGCCCTGTCCTGCACATCAACTCCATGACACAAACTGCCCTTCATCCAACACAACATCCCGCTCCTCGCCGCCCTTCCATCTCACACATGGTACCATCTCCGTTCTCTCCCCAGTCATGACTTGCACGTCCGCATCATATTTATCCCATATTGTCATGGCCGCCAACACCACCTGAGGGCTCGGATCCCAAAGCATCACCTCCCGCAGCCCACGCCGGAGTGCCTCTTCCATTGCTGCCTCCAATACTTCAACTACCAGTCTGTCCACATTGTTCAGGCGCGTCATAAATAAACGTCCTATCATGAGCCGGCTGTTCTGGAAGTCGCGGGTCCACCATGCTGCTACCTCTGTTGCCCCCTCGAGAATCGAAACCCCATGATACTAAATGTGACTTTGACGCAGTTTGTAGGCGAGTAAGGCGGAGCGGTATAGGTGCCGTCGGGCCAAAAACGCGCTGGGTAGAAGTTGGACGTGGGTTTTGGGGCCTTGAGCCTTGGAGAGACGCAGCTTGCTGATGTTGACGTCGCAATTGGCAATGTTGCAGACTTCCCGGAATGTGAGAAATTCCAATTTCTCACATTCAGACCCAGCGCAAGCCCGGAAGCGCTCAACATTGATGGTCAGCTGGGTCGCTGTGACAGGCTTCCACCCCAGCTCTCGGTACCAGTTCAAGGAACCATTACCATAGATGACGGTAAAGTCAATATCCAAATCGTCCCGCTCATCAAAGTGGTCTTGTACTCTCTTGAGGAGCAGCTTGGCGAAGCCGCGGCCGCGGTATTCGGGATCGGTAAAGATTTCGGATATGACGACAGCACCAGTCATCCTCACGCCCTTGCCGCGGCTCGCGATTGCGTCGCGGAGATGTGTTGCGCAGCTCGAAATGATACCCAAAGGATCGTCGGGTTTGCGGAGTGCCCAGATCTCAAAGGCGGAGGCTTCTCCTGGAATAGTGCTCAGTCTGAAATGAACATCTAGGAAGTCTGTTGTCGAGAGCGGCCCAGCCCAGGCCATGGCATTGTTCTCGTAGTGCCGCAGGAGGCGTACATCATCGAGGCGTTCAAAGATGAGTTCATCGTGCAAAGGACCTGGCGGCATGTCAATTCTCTTCTAGATGGGAGGCATCGGGACGGTTCGAGTTATCCAAGCCGTGGGATAGTAATGAAGGACAAGCCTGAAGATAAATAGAAACGCCGCGACTAAGTCTTCAAGCCGACGATAAGAGTTGTTAACGCAGTAATTCAATGAGTGAGTGAGTAGCACCAAATGAAAAGGAGAGCAGAATAGTTGAGTGGTTGTGAAGCAGGCAAGAGTTGGCAAAGGGTTTCCCTTTCTCGCAGTAGGCACATCCTAGCCCTCCTTCCAGAAGTGAGATGTGAACAAAGGAAAGTGATATTGCAAGTAATCATCTCCAGTGCAACTTCCCTCCATGCTAGTCATTTTCAGTGCCGTCCACTCGGTTTGTACATGTAGACGTGAACGTAACACGGGCAATGATGCTCACTCTTGAACATGAGCTCCCAGACCATCACGAATCATAGGCAATAAACAATAAGCTAAACACTCCAACAATGATAAGTTCATCATGTCACCTTATAGAACCCTCCCTTGTAACATGTTACCAGTCATGACCCTTTTGTGTTTCCCGTTTTCCGCCCCAACTCCTTCGCTAACACCCAATTGGATGAGTTCTAGACAAGCAAACCCACGCAAACATCCTTTTATAGTCCGCATACCTAGGAATAAACAACTTCAAACATGACGGCTACCATTTCCTGCCACGGTTCCATCCGTGTTGGCCATGGCCTGGCCGTTCTGGCCCGACTGCAGCTCTACAAGTCGACGCCACAGCCTCTCAACCAACTGGGGCAGCGGCTCGCTGAGAACGGGGAAGTTTTGTCGCAAGATATTTCGAGCATGTGACAGGGCGACATCGCTGTTCAACAATGGCTCTGTCTGGAGACGTAGGCCTGCTGGAAACGTCAAGGCTGGTGTGCCTTGTCCGAGCTCGAGAAACGCTCTCGACTCCCTCGTTTCTTGTCCATTGAGTAGCACATGGTCGTCCGCAATCCCTTGGCCGTTTGTTGAGCCCGGAGCTGACATGATGCCGTACGCCCACAGGGTAAGGCCAGCAAAGTAGACAGCCATTGAGTTGAACCCTTGCAGACTTGTTGCTTTACACTCCTGTGCATGGCGGAGTACCTGCCCAGCGTGCCATGCGGCATGGCGAGCTTCTGGTCCTGAAAACCAGGTGGTCTCCAGTGTTTGTGCCGCTCTCCGGGACCCTCCCTCCCCGTTGTAGCCAGCGAGTCGGTGCAGTTCGTCAAACGAGACATGGAGTGCCATCATCAAGAGCTCACAAAACAGCAAGAGCTCCGGGCTGAACGTTTGCAGCCCCTGAGCTTGGTTGGAGAAGTTCACCAGCCTGCTATACAGATCTTCGTACAAAGCATTAGTCCAAGCTGGAGAGCCGGTACTGCGTCGATCCGGGTTGCTGTGATACGTGACAGCATCGCGATAGATCCAAATCTGGCCCCACATCCCCGAGAGAGCGGCCATGCAACAGAGTTCGATATCGACACAGTCGTTGGGCTCGGTGATGAAGGACATGCAGTCTCTCACATCCAGGAGTCGCGGAATGCCTACAGTTGTGGACCTCTTTACCGAGTGCAGCTCCCGCCACTGTTGTGAGCTTGGGGCCCTCCAAAGATCAGCCGCCGCCGGTAGGGTAAAGTCGAGTTCGTTGTATGCCATGTTTGAACTCCTCCATGAAACAATTGAGGATTGCGCATCATGAATGAACAGGCGTATCATCAACCTGAACACGGTCAGCAAGTATCAAGCATAACGGGAGCAGTGGCCAGACCTTTTGTAGGACTCAATCATAGCAAATTGCTGCCATTTCAACTCCAAGTCTCCAGGAGAGTCTCCTGCACTTGGGATATAGAGGGCCGAGTCTGACGAAAAAGAAATCCTCCCAGTTCCTCGCACCAGCTTTTCTTCGTTAGCCCGCTGACGGACAACCATGTTCAAGTGTTCAAGGCAGGCTTACTGTCAACACTTGCTGGGCAAAAGTCTGTGCCATTTCCATCTGACGATTAAAGCCACACCACTGCCCAATGTCAAGATGAAGCATGGACGCTTGGAGCAGCATCAGGGGTTTCGTTGTCGAATCAAAGGATTCCAGCTATCCTCGTTAGTTTGTCTTCGTCCAAGTCTATGTCACGCACACCAGCATAGTGGTATAGTACTATCAGAAAGAACTAAAAGATCGCCAGACTTACAAGACTGTTGAGGAGAGTTCTCAAGACCTCGTTAAGAGCAAGGCCGAATTGCCAGGTTGTTGGCGCAGATGTAGCTCCACTCGAGACGATAGCAGAGGTGAGTTCCAAGGTAGCTGTAGAAGTATCAAAAGAAGCCTTGTGAATGAAGGCATCCCGTTTCTGGTCTTGCTGGGTAAAGAACGTTTCAGTCAGGTAGCTCAAGGTTTCGGCCGAGGGAAATGTTGGAATCTGCCGCGAGTTCGAGATATCGGCGAGAACCATGGCGAAGAGGCCGTCACGAACAACTGACGACACTTTTCTCAAAGTAAAGGCCGAGGCGTCTGCATGGCCATTGATGTCTGGATCAGCCACCCAAGCTGAACGCTGGAGAGCCGCGTCTTCCTGAGCCATGTCTCTTCGAGGTTGACGAGATGAACGCTTTGTCCCATTTCCCAACCGAGGGCTTGGTCCATTCACATCTGATGTTGGAACAGTGAAGCCGCCAAAGTCCATGTCCCAGGAGAGTTCGATATCAGGAAGCAGTTTCCGCGGCACTGCAAAGTACAGGGTCTCATCAGGCGTAGCTTCCACACTTGGCGCACCGAGGAAGGATGAACCAGCATATCCAGCAGTATTATCGATCGATTGGACTTGGTGTGCGACAGCTGATTGTGACAGCGCATAGGCGGCATCGCCTGCCGTGAAAACCTGGTTGTCATTGCCTGTGGTCGAAGCCACCATTGAACTATCAGAAGGGGAAACTCCTGCTTGTGACTCCGAAGTTCTATATTGATTCCCACGCCTCGCCGGCATTTGACATGTTAGGCTCTTGTTGCGACAGCGACTACATGGCTTTTGGTCTTCGCACTTGGCCTTGGAGGCGGCGCAGTTCAGACAAGCTTCGGCAGCGCGATCGTTTCTTCGGATAAACGGGCGGTCTTTTGCAGCGCCATCTCGGTCGTGCGTGGTCTCGTGCCGCGTCAAAAGGTCGGCGCGGTTGAAGCGCTTAGGGCATCGGGAGCATTGGTACGGTCGGGCGTTCTCGTGCGACCTCAGGTGCCTCGTCAAGTGGTCGGCTCGCTCGTAGACGCGTCGGCAGATGTGGCATACGTGGGACGGCGACGAGGCGGACGCGTCGGACAACTTGCGCTTCGATGGTAAAGACGACGTGGTCTTCCGTGGAGTTTCTTGCTGCGACGGCTGCAGCGCAGAGTCTAGCTGTTGGTGATAGACCTGCTGTTGGTGGGGTTGCTTCGAAGGTGAGGCTGTCGGCAGCGAGTGCTGTAATTCGTGCTGATCCTGCGGTTGTGCTCGCTGCTGATCATGTCCCGGTGCTGCTAGGGCAAATAATGATGAAAGCAGCATATCCGAGCCGGCGGCATCGCAGAGGATGTCGATGCCGTTCTGCTCGGCGGCCGCCATCCTGAGCGCCCGCGGTGCGCAGACTAGACCGGGCCGTGCCGTGTGTTTGTTTCTAACTAGCGGGCGGGCCGGACAATGACGGTGCAATGGATGCCAGACAGACGGGGGTCCGGCCGCGGGAGCGCACAGAGGTTGACTGAGATCGGAGCGCGGCGTTGAGGGGATCGCGAGACAAGCCGTTGTGGTATTCGGAAGGGAGGGGGCGGGGGCGGGTGATGGGCGGACAATCAATCCTGGGGTCGCTTGTCCAGCCAATGACATCCCCGCGAATTGTCGCAGGAAATTAACGGTCCACTTTCCGGAGCCGGGCCAATTCAACGGCCGGGCGACCCTCGGCCGGGGGCTTTCAGGGGAGTGGGCACCCGACCCCGGAGGCCGGGCCCGAGTCCCCCATTGACCGAGTTCAGGCCGACAATTGCCTTTTATTCAGCTTGTTTGGCACGTCAGGAATTGCCTTCGGCTGTTTATCAGCACATCGCTACACAATTTGTCCTGCCTATCCTGGGTGGCTCGAAAAATACCTCGGGGATCGCCGGAGGGTGGTCGGTCTCCAGCTCGGGCTGCAAATGAGAGTTGACAGCTGAACTGACACCTTAAACAGGGATGACTTCTGGGTCCTCTGCATCTGATCTAAGTACGTACTTTTAGATCCTACCCTAGCAGCCTCGTTGCGTCATACGGGTCAGTTATCGAAGATTTCTTTCTGTTGGGCGCTACGCCGAGAGTCTGGAACCCGACTTCATCCACCACCTGTCTTGGGGTATTCGAGAGCCGCCATGGTGCCAAGAGGGCGAGTAATTGAAAGAAGACGAGGGATTCCACCATCAAACGCTCCTCAAAAGCTTCATTATCATTAATATCGCAACTAAATACTCCGCACATTATTTTTATCTCTACCCCTACACCGCTCACTGCCTGCCTCCAGGCTTGGCTCCCATCCCATCCACCGGCAAGCCTCGGGCAATTATCGCCTACGCTTGTCTTCCCGTACTCCGGTAAAGCCATGTGGTGACAGGGTGGCTGATGTGAGTTGATCGACTATGCACTTCAGCATCCTAGTAAGCCCGAGCGAGGACTTCAAAGAGTGCTGCTTTGGTCACCTGCCCATCAACCCTAGCACGTCCCTCTCCTTTGTAAATGATCATCCCTTGAAGAAGCTTAACCCTCAACCAAGACCAGCAAGGTCATTCAGGCCACATCTTCTTCCGCCTCGGCAGTCCCGTTTTGGTGTTCTCCGTCGACCTTTTTCTGAGGCCCTCCAGGGGCATCAGCCATGGATAAGTGACCCTGGTCACACCCACGGTTTTCTGAGACATTTGCTTGATGGCGCAAAAGCATCTTTAAAACGCCATTGTGCCAATCAGAATGCCCAGTTCGTTTGGTCAACTTAATTCTGTGGGATGACCTCGAACTCGCGGCCGCATCAAAGGGTTGTCGCGATCCCTATGCAATTCTTTTCATAACCCTTCCGTTTGGTCGGATGTTTTCTCGAATTGATATTGGAAAGGACGCGAGCCACCGCGCTGTGCCATGCCTGGCCAAGGTCTGGAGTTGTTTCGGCCCTGGCTCCATCAGGGCTTGTCGAGTTCTTGGCAACTCATGAACAACCGCAACTGTCGAGCTGTGTATCGTTCAGATGTCCATTCTCTGACATTCAAAAGACTCTAGAGACTTACCGTGGTCGTTAATGAGCCTCGTCACAACAGGGTGTTCCACAATATCCGCAACAACGACCAGGAATAACCCAAACTTCTTTCCCTGCAAGAGCACAGGTAGGGCATCGGGTTCCGGGTGCTTTGTGGGAGATGAAGCCACGAGCCACGTCCTCGTGTATATCCATGGCCGAGCAAGGAAGCCCGGACCGTTGAATAACTTGGTGTTCTGAAGGTTGCAACGTAAGAGGGAACGGGTCTTGTTCTTGGTTGCCAGGGCCCTGGTTGAGCGGCGAGGGGGCAAGCCGAGGATGTCTGGACAAGACCATGGTGCTTTCGGGAAGTTGAAGAGGATGAAGACAAGGTGACAGTTGGGGTGGACCCGGGATGGTATGGGATATAAGAGATGTCCGTGTCAAGAGACAATGTATCAGGAGGCTTGAGGAGGTCCGAGCTGGTTCAAGATGTGGGGGTTAGATGGGCTTTATGGTTTCCTGACAAGAGGTGTTGGAGGATGAGCCGAATATAGCGATGCCGTCTAGGAATGCCTTGGGAGTCCAGGAAGGGTATGGTCAAGGGGACGGAGCACAAAGGATGGGTATTGCTCGAGACAAGACAGGACAGGCACGAGTACAGTAACCCTAGGACAAGGCCAATGTGGGTTGCCATGCTCCTTGACGATCGGTAGGTATCCGGCCGTGGTGTCGTGTCGGGGGGCATGCTGGGGGCCGGCGACGGCGGCGGCAGTAGCAACAGACCTGTCATATCGACTTCTGCAAGACTCCAAGCTGTCATTACTTACTAGGGAGCTTTAGTGGCGCCGCCCTCGAGAAACACTGTGGACCACCCAGACGGGGGCGGGGTCAGTTTGTGTTTGCGTCTGGTTTTTCTGCGCTGCCTTCTTTCATTGCCTGGGAGCGTCTGGAGAATGCTGCCTCCGAGTCGGTCAGCAACCATGGATGCCTCTCTGGATGACACAAGTTGAGCGACGTTGCTTTTTCTTGTCCGAGGCCAACGGTCCGCCCTTCCAGGATGGATGCGTGTCCGTGTCGGCGTCCCACCGTAGGTAGTTGAATCGTTTTCTTGTGCCGCCTTTGACGTGTAATTAAACACTGGCCACTGCATTTTCCAGACTTTGTTGAGTGGCAAGGATGGAAGTGAGGACCGGACCGGCGATTAGGGCGCGGTGAGCGTGGACGGACGCCGGGGTGTGCAGTACTGCGAGGTGCGGTGCGGTGCGGTGCGTGGCCTGCTGCCCGGCGTTGACGCAGAGAAAAGCAAAGATATGACTGCTCGTCTCTGGGGGTCACGATGACCAGGAGCCCACGACGCTGACTTGTGGGCGAGGGAATTAATCATCCAGGGACTTGCTTGGGTGCGCAATCGACCGTCAAAGTAAAGGTACCCCTAGTCTTCTGGACGAGTGAGATTCGGGTTAGTCTGAGTCGCCGCGCAGAAGCCGCAGTCTGAGTCCAAGATCCCAGGGATGGAAATTCCCCTAAAACCGCGATCTAGGTAAACCCCAAGTTGCCCACAAACCACCCAATACCATTATAACCCCAGAACCTAGAAGCCAGGAAGGCACCGGGGCACTGGAATGACGGGACCCTGGTCCCTCCTCAGAGCCAGCTCCAGGGCCAGCACGAGGCCCCTCCGCCAGCCCACTGCAACCCTCCCTTGGAGCGATCGCCGGCGCATCGGGCTATCTCACCGACGTGCTGGAGCTGGCGCGATTAGGAGTGGAGGGCCACACATCCACAATTCCACATGGTGCCCTCAGGCATGGATTTGTACTCCACTTCCCATGTCTGTCGGGTCTTTATGCTGCCGTTGCGCCTTGTCCAGTACGCCTTTGCCTTCCTTTGTGAGCTGGAGCCGAAAATTATCGGGGTTTATCGCGGCAATTGAAGCCAGAAAGCAGAAAGGGGCTGGAATCAAAAGCTGAATGCCTATCCCGCTTCTCGGACGCTCGACCGCGGGACGACGGCGTGTCAGAGTGTCAGACGTGCAACTCGGTCGGTGGCAATGCTGTGTGGACGTTTCGCGGCATCCAATGGCTGGCTGGACCATCCCGCGGCTTCAACCAACGCCTGTCAGATACGAGCTGCGTCTGCGTGTAAGGCTAGCAGGTTTGGTAGACAATACTGGAAAACCGGCGTGGGACGGAGAGAAGGTTGATGGAGCCCGTCAAGGTCCATGAGGCCCGTGAATGGACAATCCATCCATGGAATTGTCAGCCTCTCAGGGGTGAGGTCTCAGGTATGAGGTATCAGGTCTCAGGATTCATGCTGGGTGCTGGATGCTTGTCGTCGTTGTGATGGGCTCCCATTTGGATGGGAGAGGAGGCTGCAGCTGGGATTGGCTGCATAGGTCCCATCGGCATCTGAGCCGCCAAGTGCCGCTGCGCGCCTGCCAGCCATCTGCCAGTTCTCCGGGCGAAGGAAGGTGCGCCTTGCTGCATGTAAGAGGCATGTGCTCCGTGCTCCGACTTTGGTGCACCCATCAGAAGACGCTACGTCCAGCTGCCCTTGTCGGATTGTGATGCCTTACCCATGACAGGCCAGGATTTTCATGCGCCTAGCTTTTGGCGGCTTTTGCTTTTTCATGAGAAATTTTGATTGCCGCGTCTGTTCAACTTTTCTTTTTCCGCTTCTTGCTCGTGTCCTGTCCTGTCCTACCATTCCGGTTTGGGACTGGCAGATGTCGTCCACCTCCGCGAAGGACTCTTTGGCGGGCATCCATCGTGTTGCAGCGTAGACTTACAGTAGTTTTCTGCGAGGCCTCGCGAACCAGCTAGCCACCTACACAAAAGACCTCGAACAAATCTGGAACTCTTCCAGTAACATGCTGTGAGCAGTCTATCCTTCCGCACTACAGAATTGTTTAGCGGCCGCTTCTACTGGTGTGAGCGGGTCTCGAGTCTCCGAAGCACTGGAAGATCCCATCCGTTCATCCACGGATGGATCTCTGCACACGACGGATTGGAAACTACGTAGGGGGAGGTGCGCTATCTATTTCGACTTACAGCGCAATGCTACTTACAGTACAGCGCATGCCTCCCTCGCTTTCATGCAGCTACCTACCTCCTACGTGTCTTTTAACCTTTCTAATTGACTCATAATGTGCCTCTGGGTGTGCTACTCTTGAGCCCCTCACGACTCAAGGAAGGGGCACCCCGAATAGCCCAGCCTGCTTGGGTAGAGTGTGACTTTGAAAAGGAAGGCGGCTTCTAAACAATCCTTCATTTTAGGAAGGCGCTCGACGTTCATCCACCCTGCATTAGTACCTATTATCCATCCACCTTCAACAACACTCCCCTCCAATATCTACCTGCTCAGGTGTCCATCGACTCCTCCGCCTTGCTCTGCACTACGTACGCCCAGATGCCATCTCGCTGCATCGCATCATATCGATCTCATCTCAAATCTGGAATTTCAATCCCCATCTTCTCCAAATTCCAGCCCCTCCCTCCCCTCCACTTCACGAAGCTGGCTGCTGGGTTTCAGGCACCCACCCAAACAAACCCCCACTCCTCCCTCGTCCCTGTCCCTCTCCAGACGTCTCTCATTCTCTCGGCGGCTCCCCCTTTCAAAGATGATTGCCCTGATGAAGAGTGACCCGGCTAAGACATTCGTTGCTTCTGTTTGGTCGATAGCTCGGTAGCGTTGCTTTTTTATTCACCGGCTTCACACAGCTCCCCAGTACTGACGCCATAGCCCATTAAACTGCAAAGGCGCAGCCAGGAGGGAGCTCTTCGGCCGAGCTTGCACAGCGTTTCTCGGGTATCTTGCCTGGTCGAGACCTTTTGCGGCGTCCAATGACCAAGCCATTGTTTCTGGCGACTGGACCGTTTCCACGCAGTTAATAGGGAGCTGCATCAGTCACTCGTTCGCGCCCCATTGATGCCGATGGCCATTCCTGCACTAGAAAGTCACGATCGAGCCGGACCCGAATTTCTGCCATGGTCCGCAGTTGACCAGAAGGAAATCCTTCCATCCTACGGGTTCGATTAGTTCACCACCCCAGAGCTCTATTTGACTCGCCCTGGGGTTAGCGAGCAAGGCATGCCCACAAAATACCAAACACTTTCAACACCCACAAGAAGGGCGCATCACCAACACTCCCCCCACTCTCTATCCAGGATAACCCTGGCTGTTCATCTCGGGGGCGCGATCTCATCTCAGAGCAAGCTCATTTGGTCCCAGCAACAGATCCCCAGAATGCATGCGCCACATAGCCGATCCAGCAGATCTCTCCTTCACCTTCTTGCGGTGCTGTGTCTGATATCACAAAAGTCGGGGAGTCAATCGGCTTCAAACCAAGGATTCATGATGAGTAATCATGGGTGTCGGAACCGTGTTTTAACTCCCAATTTCATGGGCCGCTACGGAGTACAGTATGTGTTTTAGTGCACCGCACCGCAAAGCGGTCTTCCCGGTTCCTTGGACGATTCACCGCCGGAAAATTGCGAACACCTCTGTACCCATCAATAGTGGGCTCCTCGATTAGTCGAAGAAAAGCATTGGACAGCCAACCTTGTCATCTGCTACCTCGACGTTTGGTAGCTGAAGCCCTGCAGGCGCCTTGCTTTTTTTAACCCTCCACTGACGGTGTCACTGCACCATCTCAAGCCCACGATCTACGTCTGTTGCTACGCACACGGCGCACTCACTTCCTCGGCTTAACGACATCCCGGTTGCCTACTTGGCTGCTCCCGTTCGTCCACCAGAGCCAGATAGCTGGTCTCGTTTTGAAAATGCAACTATTTCTGCCGGTTTACCCAACCAGTCGCATTCCGGCAATGATGCCTTGGGAGGCAACAGCAAGTAGAGACAACCATCTGCCGAAGTCCTGTCACCAGCACATTTGCAGATTTGCGCCGAGGCAACCTGCAAGAGCCTTAGCTGTTGTGTCCAAGTAAATGCGAGGCGACGCTCTTGATCTAAAGTATGATACCCGTGATGGGGTATCAGAGACACCCGACGGAAGTGGCTGTCTCCCTCAGAAGCATCTCTCGGGCACCCCACGCAAACAGTGTGAGCCAGTGGACTATTGATCCTTGACCCACTCCAACGTCTACGTCTACATCTTCAAGCCTTCCTGTTCCGAGATCAAGATCTATCGCTAGATCAGCAATACTAGTTGATTCGCCATGTCGGGACAGTCCAAGGACTGGTAGCAAAGACCCACAGACACCACAGACAGGCATCATCACGGGACCAGTGCCACTGCAGCCATGCGCGCCGCTTAGCACCGAGGGGTGGGTTGCTGATTAATACCCTTTGGCTGCGACCTCCTGGCACTTCGGTCCAGACCTAGGTATCGAAGCATGCGAGCCAAGTTGCGCATTATCAGACCGCTACTGTCTGCGGGACCCCTGGTTGACACAAGACCCAACAGGAGGGACCAGTTGCAGAAACCAACTGCTGACGGCTCGGACAATTTAGCCCCATGACGAAAAAAGAAACCTCAACCTTGATTCAGAGCGATGATGGTACTGCAACTGCCGAGGTCTCGTCGAAGGTCCGAAAACATTCTGGCTGCAACTTCCACTCCCTGGCGTACTTTTCTTGCGTCATGCGGGTTTACCCCTGAATGTCTCTTTTGACCCTCTTTTAAATCTGGAACTTACAAGGCAGTCACCCAAGATGTGATGGACGCGGTCGAATCAAGCCGCTCGGCCAAACATGCCCGGGGAGCTCGATCACGATCCTGGGCTCGTGATACAACTAGAATGTTGGGAGGACCGCGCCTAGGGGGCTCAGATATCACGGTGGGTGGGCAAGACAATGCACTCCATTCAATCTGCCTGATGACGCAGAAATGACTAGAGGATTACAGCAGGTTTGTGGATATCTCTCATGGGTGAGTCGAGTCCATTTGTTTGCTGACAATGCGCCCGAATGCCCTATCTTGGCTCAAGTTGACTGACTATCGTTGTCCGGGGCGGGAAGGCCTATTTTCTTTTTCGAGGTCAGCTTCTGGCCCCCGGCGAAGACATGACGGACTTCTCCACCGGTAGTGGACGCGTTCCCGGTTGTGCCGCAAGACTACCTCTCCGCATCTGACAGGAGATTCGACATGATGGACGATCCATGCACCGCCGAGGTCAATGATGATGTACAAGGTACAAGGGTGGTGGACGATGCATCTTGGCAACTGACAGGGCAAACCCTTGTCCTCCAAACACAGAGTTCAACACGCGTCTGCCACACCTGCACCCTGCAGGCTGGTCGCATCTAGCCGCGGCGACTATCGATCTCAACACCCCGCGCCACGCCCAATTACGGAGCCGGCCTGCATTGATCAGGGGTGTTCTCCGGTCTCCGCGGCTCCTAGCCTCAGCCAGGAACTTTGCTCTGGAGCATCACTTAACACGTACTGTACAGCTGCGATAACCCACAGCCTGCTGCTGTTGTGAGTACAGAATGCCACCCCGTCGCTGAAAGACAACCCACACGGCGATCGTCTAGACTTGGTCCCAGCGAGGCATTTTGATGAGGTTGCAAGGAGCCAAGGACATGCGCCGCCTTGCTACCTGGGCTTGTTCCTTTTGTTTCCCTAGCTTCACAATCTCCTATCCGAACCATTGTAATCCATGACCAGAGAGATATGCCGAACCGATCCATGGAGCAGATACCGACTCTCTCGGGTGAGATCTCATACGGCCCAGCATTTCCTATAGTACCTCTATGAAACAGTTTCATCAAGACATACATTGGGAGCTAGACGAACAGGATGTCGTCAACCGCCCTCCGCCACTTGGGACATCTACCGAAAAGCCGAGACCAGTAGGAGAGGAATAGGCGCAGGGGTCGAGATCAGCGCCCGTTGAAGACGAGCCGCGGCGGGAATCCCACAACGGCGTGTACGCAGCATGCCCGGGTGAACCAAGCTTCTTGGTGCTCCCTACCGCTGCATATGCTTTCGAGGTTAGAAGAGGCGAGGCCTGGACTACAGTATTATTGGGACCAGGGCCAGAACGACCGCATCTTATTGATGCCCCCTGGACAAAAAGCCTTGAACTAAAAAGCAACTTGGACGTCATGGGTGAAAATGGCGACTTGCTGCTGGTCGACTCATCCACTCACTCTCCAGGACAACTCGGTCGACCTCGGTGGTGTGTTGATAGATGACAGAATGCATGGCAGAGGATCGGGATTCCCGCTCCTGCTCGGCCCGCTGTGCGTGCGCAATGGCTGGCTGGAACCGTCCTACTGGAAGCAACCAGGCTGCGAATGGGCATCTGGCCGTGGATCATGCACGCAATGTAATCCTGCAGCGGGTCATCAGAAGACATGCAAGCCACTCAAGACTGGTTCTGATCCTATCAGCGAGCCATCTGGTAGTCTGGTTCACTCCTGTCTGTGATATCTGAAAGTCGGTGGAGGGTTCCCCTCGACCAGGCGGCTAGCAGATGAGATGAGGACTCTGAGGACACTCCGGGGGCGAAAAACATCAATCAGATTCACTATTCATGGGTATCTCTGAACTCCTGTCTAATTCTAATGCCGGATTCCCCCGCCCCAAATCAATTTTCGGATGCAACTGCCCGTCATTCTGTTTCCACCACCTGCGCGTGTATTGGACGCTGAAGATGAAAGGACCCTAAGAACACCGCTATTTTCAACAGGACCGAAAGTCAAAAGGCAATTAAAGGCACATGCGCAAAGGACACCGTTGGGATCCCACCAGTTTAGGTTGGATGATCAAGTGGCAAGTAGGACGTCAGGGATGAGGATCGACAATATCCCTCACAGCGGGCCTCGGAAACTGCTCTGCGAACGAAATGCAAGAAGACGACATCAGTGAGTCGGTCTAGCGCATGAGGATCTACCAAGGGCAGGTTCCATATGCCGGGACGCAGATCGACTCGGTGAAGTGCTTTCATCCGACAAAGGTCTTGTCAATCTTGACGAACAGCTTCCCACCGGGCACCGCGTGACACGTCGAGTCCATAAGGCGGATCAATCGATAGCCTGGGCGCAGGCGGTCTAGACGAATGCAAGCCCAAGCAAGAAGTGGCGAGCTGCCAAGCTTGGAAGAGTCGTCCTCGATCTTAAACCTAAAAAGCAGGCGACGTTAGCATGATGCAAGCAAAAGGCCCTGTGCAGCTAACGTGCGTGTATATCTTCAACTGCAACCAATAACTACAACACATCTGTTGAGATGGCGTCAAGGAGCTATGGGAACAGATGTGACACTGGCCAGAGGGGAAAGACAACAGCTCGGTGTCTGTAGACCTGGAGCACCGACTACCGCGTTTCGAGTTAGGCCCGTCTCATTGAACAATGCAGCTCAGATCCTCACTCAAGGACACGGGGACCGGTATCCCCGCAGCGGCTTGTGTCTCTGACAACTCACTCCCCGAAGTTTCGGTCAAACGACGGCGGGCCGCCGCTTCTGCATGGTGGCTTACGCTCCCGTGATGCAGGCTGCCCGGCCCTGTGAGACCAACGGCGGTGTATCGACGGAATAGCTCGGAGGGGGGACGGCAGATGGAAGACAACGGACGGACATGGCACAGCGCCGTGCAGCGGGAAAGAAATTGGCAACTCACCTGACAAAACTGAGCTCCTCCACCACTCTTGGTGTGTTGAGAAACTCGAGCGTCGAGCCGCTGGGGCCGAAGTCGGGATGATCCGTCTTGCTGGACCTCGTCCTGCCCTTGTAGTTGTACTCCTGCATCTGCCCATCTCGTTCAACATCGTCTGGCTTGTCGACGTGCAGTTCCACCTTGATGAGCGGGCGGATGGTGCTGGCGGAACGATTATGGTCCGCAGCATCACCGGCCTGGACGGGAATGCGTTGGCCAGCAAAGACAGTGATCCTCAGGTTCATCGTGCGACCAGGAGTGGCCTCGCTCTGGGTCTCTGCAGACTTGTTGGAGCTCTGGTAGCCCTCAGGCTTCAGAACCCAACCCTTCTCGTCGGCAAACATGCCCTCATTGAGCATCATGCCCTCGTCCAAGTTCTGCCAGTTCATAGCCACCATCTGAACACCGCCACGCCAGAAACGACTTGGGTCTGGGTTGGAGCTATCAATCCTCCGTCCTGCAGGAAAGGCACGCATGAAGTAACCCTTGTTATGGGTGAACATGTCACGATGTTGCTTCTGATGAAGCTCGAGGATGCGGTTCTCACTAATGGAGAAGATGTGAGGGGGAATCTTGGCCTCCTTGGTTGCGAGACTCTTGTAGTGCTGACTTCGTGTGTAGACTGCCAGGCTTCCGAGGCTCTCACAGATGGCCACCTTAGAGCTCTTGGGCTGCGGAGGAGCGCTGCTGCTTGTGCTCAGGAGAAAGGCGCCCGATCCTTGGGATGCCTCCTCGTCTTCAGATCCCGAGGCATCTTCGTCGTTCGCGCAGATGGCAGGTAAGTCTATGGTGCTGGGTGGGACGACAATCTTCGCTGGGGCCTTTTTGACCTTGACGAGGATCTTGTTGCGCAGCTCGCTCAGCTTGGGAAGTTGAAACCTGGGGTCACAGCCTTCGAATGGCTTGTCCACAAGCATCTCTCCCCATTCCTCCTTCATGATGAGAACCATGAGCTCCTGCTGGTCTGGATCGGCATGTACCTCAAGACTGACGATGATGGGCAGGTCATTGTCAACAAAAGCAACCTCGCGTACAGCCTTGCACACCTCTCGAAAGCCGCAAGGGGTGGTGAGAGTCCATCCGTGCGTCACGATGGGCTCGCTCTTAGGAAACGACTGTCGAGTCCGCGCGGGCTTTGAAACATCAAGGCGATCTCCAGACTCGCGTGTCTCCAACGGCAACTGGTGGGTACTTGAGCGCGGGGAGGGTTCCGTCTCCCGTCGACTGCTGGCGCTGGCACTACGAGATCGATTGCCCGACCAGTCCTCGATGGCCTCTCGCACTGTCGTGGCGGCGTTGGGCAATGATTCACCTGACAGACCGCGCTTGTGGTCCGCCTTAGGGGACCTGGATCTGCTCGTCGAAACAACGGCATCCCCGTTCCACACGTCGATTTCGATACAACGGCAACCTCGTAGAAGGACCTGCAGGATTTCCAGTCAGTAAAGGCTGATCATATGTGTGAAGATGCGAGTGGAGATGTGTGGTATCCAACATACGTTTCTGTATGCTTCCGGTGAGCTTCTCGAGGCCAGTTGATTCCCGACCAAGTAGGTATTGTGACTGCTGTTGATGAAGTAGTTGGTGAGAGGCTTGGACAGATCCTTCTCTGGCAAGGGCGCGATAGCCTCTGAAGACCATGTGTGCCATATGTAGAGGAACTCGCCCAGAGCGTAATTGTCCTTGCTCAGGTCCACCTTGGTCTCTCCTTGAACATTTTGTAGAAACTCGGCGAACTTGGCTCGGGTCAGGAGAGCATCTGCGCCGCGCAATTCGTCGAAGATACGGCTGAGGGCTTCATGCATGGCAACGCTGAGGTGAAATTCAGGATTGGGACCGGCTGGTTGGGCGGAACTCCTACTGGAGCATTCATCGGTCGCGGGAGCTTTCGGCTTCTGTTGCGGTTGCGGTTGCTTCTGCCAGCCGTGTGCCTGGCGCGGGGACGCGACGGTGGTTATTCCGATCAGATTCGCCAGGTCGCCAAGGGAGTGGATGTTGTTGCCAAATATTGACATTGTCGGCGTGCGCTGGGGCTTCTCGCGCCTAGACCGGCGACGGCTCGGCTACAAAGGTCAGCGATTGACTCGATTGAGCTGGACAAGCTAGATGAGAGGTGAGTCACGTACAAAGAGCCCGCAGAAGCGCGACATGGTTGCGAGCTGCGGTGTTCAAGAAGACCTTGAAACCTTGAGTTCAGCTGGCGATGTCGGGGCCGGACGAGCATCAGACGGCGGGGATCATTGGCGCAGATGGGTTCCCCGTCGGTCGGCCAGTTATGGGAGGAACAAGTGCGCAATTAATTGATTATGAAGTCTGGAGAGTCTGAACAAGTCTCGAGTCTCCAGACGGTTGTGACGATGTTGGAGGGAAGGGATATCAAGAGAAAGGGCGAGTCAGGGCGAGAGAGAGGATCCATGATCAACAACCACCAGCCCATGGATGTCAGCACGCCAGTGTGATAGGCGGCACCGACTGGAGAGACACAGAGAAACGGACCCGGGAAAAAAGGAAGCGACCCAGACGGACGTGGCCGTAGCCTCGCCTGGGTCAAGAGCCAACCCAACACGGCCAATGGCCCGCCACTAGCGCCCTGCACCCAGCACAGCCCTAGGATGGAGACAGAGGCCGAGGCCCTGTAGGGCCACCCGGGGATGGGGGATGGAGGCTTGGTTCCGCTGGGGAGAGGCCATGATTGGAGAACACATCTGCCAGGGGAGCAGAAGGGGTCTGCTCGTTTGCTGGAATGGTCCCCGTGAAACGGGGGCGATCATGGCGATGCCCTGTCGGTTATTGATGACTGCTTCTTTGTTGCGTGTTTGCTACATGAGGGAGCAGCAGCAGAGACGAGAGCGGTCTGGTGGAATGGGGGCTGTGTCATGCTGTGTCGCTGTCTTGGGCTTCAGGTACGTAGGTACCCTTTTCAATGCCGTCATGCGTACATGTCGATTATTGTCTGACAACGATGGCCAAGTATAGCACACTGTCGATGATACAGTCTAGATAACCTGGAGTTGATGAAAGATTTTCCATTCATGCCAACGCCCAGATCAAAAACGGGCCCGAGTCCGCCTCTACTGGACGACCAACTCGGCACGGGGCGAGTGGGGCGGGGCGGGGCGCAGCCGGCCGAGGCTCCGGAACAGCATCGGTGAGGTCATAGCTTAATCACCACCCAATATCAGCGTCACCGTTGATTGTTGAATGTGCAAACAGGCTGCTGACAAGTGACAAGATAGCACAGCCTTGCGGGCCTGGGCCTCAATCTCAGACAACACACAAACATTTCATCCCAAATAGTCTCCAGGAACAGTCTTCGCCCTGCCCACAAGTGTCGTACAACAAATCGGCTGCTGATCATACGGTCCACCAGAGCAAACAAGAGCCATCATGAGCTTCAGGAACGACTCTGAAGAGCAGGTACGAGCATGGGGGTTTGACCGTGTCTTCACCTGGAGCGACTCTCCGTACGTCTCTGCTGATGCCCCGCCCAATTCACTGTGCCCTGCGGAGTATTCGCCTTCGCATTGAACTGCCGTGGCTGCAGACATCGTCAAGGCCGACGCTCTAACATGTGGCTGCAGAAACACCCACTATCCGCCGCACTCGCATGCTGCGCTGACGACCCACTTGATCGTCGAAGGTGAATTGACTTTGTGGTACCCACGCGAGGAGAATTCGCAGAAGCAGACGTACGGAGTTGGCTCACGTATAGACGTTGAGGCCGGCAGAGTTCACGAAGTCATTGTTGGGAAGGCCGGCTGCACAATGGTCATTGGTGAATGAGTAAACGCGGGAGCTCTTGTGGAGTTGGCATGTTTGCAATCCCGTTTTCAGTCTCCGTCATTACAGAACTTGTCGAATGCAGTAAGACGTGTGCAGTAATGAAATAGCATGTTCCGAGTGCCAGGTTTGGTCTAGGTGCAAAAAATATCGCCGTGGGTGTACTGTAGAGTTTACCCAACGACTTGAATGCTCGTATCGTGTTGTTCAAGAACAAAAAAAAGAGTGGACAATGGTGGATTCTAACCACCGAAGTTGGACGAACAGGGAATCGAACCCTGGACCACTCCCAGAGGCGAGGATCTTTGAAAGAAACTTGCTAAGGGAGTATTATACCACTAAACCATTCGCCCGGAGAGAAGTGCGGTACATGATGGGATCTAACCACCACGGCTGGACGAACAGGGAATCGAACCCTGGACCACTCCCAGATGTCGTGGAACGATCATGCTAAGGGAGTATTATACCACTAAACCATTCGCCCGGTTCTTGTTGTGTTTCCGGACGAAAACGCGGCATATTCGCGCGTGGCGTGGTGGACCCTGACGATGTGGAACAGACACGGAGGTTGGAGACAAAGGTGGGCCGTGGCGCCAAGCGGTTCGACCGGTGCAGGGTAACTTTGATAAAGACGACGGAATGACTGCATATTCGTTGTGAGAAGACCAGCTGAGGTACAATTGGGAGTATGTTGGATAAACAAACCCGTCGTGGTGTGTTGAGGGGAAGAAGCCGCAAGAAGGCGCGCTGGTGGTGCAGAAGTCTCAGCCAAGTACGGACGTTGTAGCTGATTTTCCATGTGAAGATGCAAACAATTCGTAAGCTCAGTATCGGGCTGAGAAGTTGACGAGTTCCCTGTCCTGGCGTCATGGCCAATCATGGAGCTAAACTTTGTCATGTCTTGACCGGCGAGAACTCTTACATGACGATCCCGGAGAATTTGATGTGACGGACCTGCAAATCCCGATCCTGTACCGTGATGGAAGTCATGTCCTGTGTTCCGGTCCGATATTGGTCCAACGCTGGCCGGGAACGGCATCTCGAGATCCATGTCGAGAAACAGCATCACCGATCCCGGCAGAACATCCAAAGAGCCCTGGCTTCAGGACAGTATCGAGTGCCACCCTGGCTGACAGGAAAACAGCCATGGTAAATGCCATGATGGAAGGATGCCATGATCAAGCCCGCATCTCCAGCTCCGGCGCCTGAACCCTGTCGATGGGTCCATATCTCCGCTCGACTTGAACCTAGACAAGAGTTTCCCCACACTTGGAGTCTCATTTCGTGTAACGTCATCCAGCACATCGAAATCACGAGAGGTTGGGCCAATTGCTCTCATCAATGCTGCTTTTGGTGTTGATGAGGCCGCAGTAGGTGATCTGATTTGCCTTCGATAGCGGACGGCTGGTATCGCGTAGAGAATGATCAGCGTAGTCCAGAACCAAAACTTCCGAACAGCCGTGGAGCCGAGATAGAAACCAACACAAAGCCGCCCGCATTAGCATTTTCGGTTCGGTCTCCGAAGTTGTCTCCTAGCAGTGGTAGTCTTTCCTCACGGAGGGAGGCGGAAACATCGGGCAGCCTTGTGCTTGTGATAAGCGGTGCACCCAGAAATGTGCATACGAGAAATTGTGCTTCAAAGGCACAGAGGCTGGCTGGACTTGTGCCGGCATGCTCGGCGACCAACAAGGGAAGTCAACGGAGACGGCGAGGGCGTGGCTTAACACGCCGATAAACAATGGCATGTCAGAGTGCAATCATTGCAACGGTGAGCAGGTTTTTTCCGAAGTAGCAAGAAGCCTTCCAAGGCAAATGCAGCAGATTTTGACTGCCAACTCGCATCGCCATGGACAAGCGGGCGGTATCGGCTCCTGGTCTGGCTGCTCGTATGTTGGCCTGGGTTAGGCCCATCTGAAACGCTCTGCTACATTGTTTATAGTAGACCAGGCGTGCAAGGTGGTGGGTGCGCGGGTGGAGCACTGTTGGACGTGGGAGATGACGGCATGGAGCGATCATGATGCATCCGTATCGTATCGGTCTACTGATACAACAGGTGGATTTCCGGTCCCGATCATACAGCATTCATCGTATCGACCAAATGTGCTCGGACGGCTTGCGCGTTTCGTTTCCTTCTGACAGACAAGCTGCCATGCTCTGCGACGCTGTAAGCTCAGCCCAAGCTGCATTCATGGTGGGACAGCATCATGTCAGCCCGGGTCGGGTGGATGGCCTCGATCAAGTCCGGCGGGGGAGATGCGAGACGGGAACGAGTCGAGCAAGACAGAAGAAGCCAGCGGAGCAACTGAACTCTCGAGGCTTCCGAGGTTGGGAGAGAAAGACCGGGATGGGCCCGCCAGCGGGAATACCCTGTAATAATAACAATAACAAAGCAAACGAGAGCAACGCAACACCGCTGTGCAATGGCGGTGCGGTGCGGTGCGGCGCGGCGCTGCCCGGATGGATAGACTAGAATGCGAGAAACCAGAGATGGCGATGAACACGGGGTGAAAGGCATAATTTCGCGTGTGATGATGATGCGTAAATCCAAAACCGGATTGAGTTGGGTCTGACATTCCATCGGGTGAGGTGAAAGTGGGAAGAAGAGCAGCGAGTGGCCCCAGCACGAGGGTGGAGGTTAGGTGAGGATCCAATGGTTCGTCCACAGCCATCAGGTACTCCAGACGCCCACTGGAGCTCTAGCTGGAGTCCGCTGAGCCCGCTGCAAGCCGGGTGCTGCAGTGTGTGCTGCGGCTCAGAACTCTACCTCCAGTAGTTGGATGCTTAGTAGCTCTGGGAGCTCCGAACATATGCATGTCCATAGCTGGAGCTTCATATCGTGGTCAGCTTGGTGTTTCCCTGATTTTTGGTGTGTGAGCCCCTGGGACGAGGCAACCTACCCCTTCTCGTCTAGCTCCCCCATGCCTTTTGCAACCTTGGCGCCGCAGATGGCCATTTTCCGAGTCGTGGCGGGCGGCTGACGAAACGTGAAGCTTTGGTGCAATCGTATTGGGATCGGAAGCATCGAGCCTAGTCGAGGTACCTATCTGCTAGCTGCCTTAGCTCTCCCCCTCCCCTAGCTAGGTAGGTGGTAGGAAGGTGGGTTCTCCTCTCCTCTCCTCACCTCCATCATATCATGATTGCGTTCAGATCCGCAGCCCAGCCCATCCCAGTCCAGCCCAGCTCCAAGCCGTGCCGGGCGGTTGAGAAACTCTGTCTTCGTCTATTCCGGACGCAGATAGACGCGGACACGGACACACGTGCGATTGCCTCTCATCGTCTCCTCCGAACATCGCTCGTCTACCTCTATGCTACACCATCCATACTATACTTCCTACCGACGCGACAAAATCTTGGCCCGACATGGAAGATACGGCGGCCTTCTCGGTTGTGGCTGGACTGGGTTCCTCCTCTTGTTCGATCCGTCCAGGATTTGGACATGATCCCCTGGTCTCACCCCTCACACTCACACCTCACCACCAGGGTTCCTATGGACTCATGCTTGTCCGGGAGTTCCCCTCCTGCGACCTTGATCCGTCGCCAGAGGCTCATGGATCTTTAAACTCCGGCTCCACCTCCTCCAACCTCCTCTCCCAATCTCTCATATCTCCTCATCTTCTGCTCCTCTGCTTTGAGGCTCTTCCCTCGTTTCTTTCTTCTAACCCACAGCCTCAGCCTCTCCCTGTCACTCCCACTTTCGTTTATCCGGATTGATTGCCCTCTTCCTTGCAGGTTCCATCCATCGCGTCGCCCAGGGAGCGAAGCAGATCGCGAGAGAATACACCTTGTTTGGCGGCATGGAGGCGTTTATGTGCCAGTGAACGGTCGTCTTACTCGTTGAGGGAGCCTCACACGCTCCCGCTCCGAGCCCTCCAGCCCTTTGCTGCTGCTCCTCTTTCAGTCAGGTAGCTCCCACGAGACGAGCTCAGGACCTGAGGCAGGCCAGCTCAATGGGCAATACCCAATCGGCCGAAGCCCCTCGCAGGCATCGGAAGCTATCCAAGCCACCAGTCTGCACCTATACATCGGCAGCTGGTCTGCCATACGATGCTACTGCTGTGACACCCCATCATGAGCACTTCTCCAACTCGTATCTTGTCGGTTCGCTGCCACCGCCTCCCAAACAGGCATCCTCGACGAGAGTGGCGCCTGCTGGGATCGGTATAGCCGTGCCAGTCGATGATGTCCCAAGTCCCTTGTCGTCTCCGACGTGCAGAGATGCTCGACGAGATTCAATGCCGCGCAATGGCGTCCTACGTTCACAGTCAGTCCAGTCAGAGCAGCCTCCGAGGATGCCAAGCTCGGTCAACCGCTCCAGGGCCAGCTCCATTGCCCACGACGGAACCCATTGCTCCCTGACGCGCGCCGAAAGGTTTGTGTAACGACGCCCGTTCGTATCGATAAATAGAGCTGATTCCCTTGAGTAGCATGCCAATGACTGCCCTGCGTGGCTCTGCCAGCTACGACACGAGAAGCCCCGAGGGCAGACAGCTACAGCTACTCAACGCCAAAAAGCTCCCAAGCGAACCCATCATCACATTCGAGAGCCTTTCTGAGATCAGCCAGGATGTGACAGATGACACCAACAACGGTAACCAATCTGCAGGCACGCCCATCAGCAGAACTAATTCGGACGTCTCCCTGTACATGCCAATGCGTCGGCGCTCGGCCATTCAGAAGCCAGGCGTAGCAACCAGAGCTCACCATTCCAACCACCCAATCTCGGCCAAGTCGAGCTTCCGCAATAGTCATCCACCATCCCCCAGTCAGACGCGTCACAACTCAATTGAGTCGGACCTGGTTCGGCGCATGTCCCTACCTTCAATCCCATCCAGGACGCAATCTCCAGAGCGAGTCACGACCCCAACCGAGGCAGACTACCGACAGCTGGGTGGCATGAAATTTGGGTCCCTGCGTATCACAAATGGAGCGCCAGTGGCTACTCCTGTGCCTGAGGATGACGTCAAGGTCCAAGGGGTCTCTGAGTCGGCGTGGGTGTCTCCCCGCGAGGGCTACTTTGATGATGTGGTCGACCCTTCAACCTTGGCGAAGCCCAACGTGGCCGAGCCTAGCGAGCCTGTCACGTCTGGGCAGCCCGTCACTGCCGCCCGAGGCTCTGTTGCCGAGCAATTGAGCGGCCCAGCAGAGCCTAGAACATGCGGCAGCGAGATGTCTGAGAAGGGGAATGCTGATTCATTCCCCGTTGCCGAGGTGCTGGATGTGAGGGAAGATCCAAATGCGAAGCCCAGCCCGGAAAAAATCCAACAGGAGCTCGAGAACAACATGTTTAAAGGACTGATCAGGACTGACAGTGGCTTCATCCCATGTCCTTCGTTTGAGAGCACTCGCCCGGCCGCCTCCAAGGTCGACAGCGGCTACAGCTCCAATGTTTCTCTTAGATCACTACCCAGCTTGAGATCCGCTGCAACGGAGAGAAGCACCATGACCTCTGACAGGCTCGACTCTGATGTCACGGGCATCAGCTCCCCGTCTGACTCCAACTCGACCCGTACGTCCTCTCTGGCGCCATCGCAGACGCACAATCGCCTCCCAATTCATCTCGAAGTCCCTCTACAGTCGACCGATGATGAGGCTTCTACTTGCCCAACCACTCCCACCAGTCCGACCAGCCAGACTACTCGCTCATTTTCGTCCTTTGCTCTGGGAAGCCGGAGACGCCTTTCTTCGCTGACATCGACCAAGAGTGATGTTCGCACATCGAAGTCCGGCCAAGAGGTCCCAGTCCCCATCATTATCACCGATGACCACGCCGAGACGCAGCTGTCCTCTCCAACCAGAAGCGATGATGCCACTGGACGCAAGCTATACCGGTTCCTGAGCGGCACTCGTAAGAAGGGGCCGCCCAAGGTCCGAAAGGTTCGGACAATCGAGAGAGAAGACCCGACCAATCCGCCTCCTGCTCAAGAACTGCGTGGGCTTGTTGCTGGGATCAAGTCTACGCCTCGGACCCCTGGTCTCCGGGGAGAGCCAAGCAAGGATACTCTGCAAACAATCCTTAGTGAGGGAAACCAGGACCCAAAGAATGGGATTGAACGTCAGAAGGATGCTGCGGGAGGCGCCAACCCGGAAACCCCCAGGAAGATTTCCAGGCGTCATTCATGGCGTAAGTCGTTTGCTCAAATGTTTGGCTCCCGAAGCCCAAGCGTCGCCACAGTTGCAGAGCATGAGGCCGAGACATCTCAGACAATCCAGCCGCGCCCAACAAGCGGTGTCGAGCGTCGTGCCACCCAGCCAAGCATCACTCGCAGCCCGCGCAACGTTGGTCCCCGTCAGGTGCCTAGGAAACACTCTAGCAGCTCCAGCAACTCAGGCTCCCCGACCAAGGCAAGCATGCCAAGGTCAGCATTGCGGGACAGGCGAGATAAGCCTGAGCTGGCTCACCTTCGAACAAACGTTTCAGCCCCCAATCTGTCAGAGACTCGTCGATCGCCTCACAGTCCTGCTCGTAGCGAGCTAAACAGTGCTCTTCGAACAAGGACCTCGCCGCCTGTGAGCATGCAGACTAGAAGCGGAAAGCCCTCTCGGGGCAAGGTGCAAGGTCATTCTAGATCAATGGCTCCATCTCACTCGCGCAACTCGTCCCATCCTACTTCTAGCCGAAGACTCTCGTTGCCACAAGACCTCAGTCGTTCCACACTCCAGAGCCGCCATTCCACGCAAGCGGCACAGGGTTATGCCGAGCCACGTAGTCCCAATTGGAGCAAAGCCATGGCCCTGGATGCTGGCCCTCAGCAAGTGCAGGCTGCTCAACAGCCACGAGTCTTGTCCTACTCCAGCACCGGTGTCCAGCAGTCAGTCGTGACCACTTCCCAAGTGAGGCAGCATCGACGAGCCTCGGCGCCACCTCAGGGATTCCAGGCTGCTAATGTGCCTCGCTCAAGAAGCCACTCCACCCTCTTGCAACAGCAGCAGCAGCAGCTTCAGATCCAGCAGCAACAACAGCAACAGTTTGAGATTCAGCAACGACATCAACAGCAGATCCAGCTCCAGCAGCATCAGCAGCAACTTCAAATTCAGCACCAGCAGCTTCAGCAACAGCAGATCCAGCAGCAACAACTCCAGCAACGAGTACGGCATCAGTCGCAGCCATCTCTGCAGGCATGGACGCCCGTCGAGGCATACAACCTCAACCAGCAGCTGCAGCAGAACTACATGTTACAAAACCCAGGTGTGGTTTACGGAACACCAAACATGATCCAGCAGCATCCCGACATCTACGTCACGAACCCCGTCCACCGTAGGGCAAGCTCTCAGGGGTCCGCTTACGGACAGAACCCGCCATTCCGGGTCCTCCACAGCTACAACTCGCCCGCGTATCGAGGCGCTCCCATCTGGGGTTGATAAGATGGGACAGTGTTTAACTATTCGCTCCCTTTTTCAAGTTTTTACACCCTTTAAGATACCACATGAAGCAAAGGGTCTTTTAGTTCGTTTTCGTTTGGCGTTTCTATAGGTAGCCTTTCCTCAGGGTGATGGAATTGGCCCACTGCGTCCACACGCATCAACTCGAGTTGTACACTTTCATTCCGGGAACTAGGGACTGTATTAGGGATTTGCATTTGGCATTTCGGGACTGTTTGAGACAACATCATCTGTGTTAGCTATTCCTTCTCTTAGTTGTCGGCCTGTTAACAGTCAACATTGCCGTCTTTTACTGGTTGCTCATACAGAAGAAAAGCGTGGTAGTGTAGCGGTCTGGCGAGTTTATCTAATGAACATGAAGCGGAGAGAATACGCCAGTCAGGTCTAGTCAATGAGAAGTCACGTTTGATGTTGTACAAGATGTTTGCTGCTCTATGTTGACGTCCAGGACCAAGTCTCTTCATTGCTAGAAGGTTCAGTGCATGTATGAAGGAAGCAATACTTGGTCGTGATGCAGATGCCAGACTCCATTTTTTTGGACCCACCTCGGACGATGGACATTCAATACTCGATGGCCGGCTGAAGAATATTAACTACCTGCTGTGACGAAATCTATTCAATAATGCATGACTTTAGCATATTAATTCATGTCATATGTCCTTTCTTGTATGGCTCAACAATAGCAATATTCAAGAGAGTTTAAGTCACTTGACCCTTTTGGTGAGTTGTCAAGGTGTGGCAAAAGGGGACTTGGCATTAGAACGGCTTGCGGGTAGTGACATGTCGATATGCATTAGAATCCAAGGAACGGGACGGGCAATAAGCGACCATGTATCCATAGTGGCCCCTTGGATGAATAATGTGAGTGTGAGCAAGAGAGAAAAATTAAGCAATCCTGGTGATGTCCGACAGCAGACACAGCCTCACTATAGATCGACAGAGGGTCCGGGTGACGTGACATGGACCCTCCTTTCGAGGCATGCAACCATGCGGCCGGTCTTGGACAACGCTTGAAGGAAGGGAATGACTGGATCACGGCAAACGTGAGAATATCATCCATCCACGTGAGGCATGCTGTAGGTCAAAGAAGCATGCTGTTACTGCTGCATGGGCCGAGTTTAGCGACGAGGCCAGTCAGTAAGGCCGGGACGAAACAATGTGGTTCAAAACCGCCCACCACAGGCATGCAGCAGAAACAGCCCGCGAGACGCGCAATCAGGGGGGTTACATAGTCTTCAGTGCATGCGGGCCAGAGACATCCATCAGAACAAGCTTTCCTCTGACAGATGCGCAGCATTCATTTGGCGCGCGGGAAGGGGGGAGATGGAGATGGAACAAGGTTGATTCTAAGCGAAGGGGGGCTATAAGATCATCTGTAAAGAGAGGTTATGACGACAATGAAGCGGGTGAGTTGACTTAGAAGAGATGGGAGATGGAGATTTGCCCTTTCATTCTCTGAGAGACGGGGCACGGCTTTGTTCCATGGATGTGGGATGTGGGTGTGATGCTATTTTAGGGGCATCCATCCCACGGACACCCAACCACCTGTTTTTTTTTTGGTTCTGGGGCATGGACATTTATTATCCGCCAAGAGACCACCAGGTGTTTTTTTGTTCTTGTGTTGTCGGTGTATTACTGTAATAGTTCAAGTAGGGCGAAACGAACCGCCAAAAGAGGCAGCCATCCAAGTTACGGCACATGAACATGCACAATTCGTGTGTCCTTGGACTAGTTGCTGATGACGACTCACCCACCAGGCATCCATCATTGGTCACTCCGTAGAGATTCAAAAAGCAAGAAAGGAAAAAGTCAAACCCACAAAAAGAAAGAGGGCACTTGTTCACCCACTAGGAAAATCCCCTCTATTCAACGCCAAGCCCGACTATGCCTGTCTCATGTCAGGGACAAAACGTTTGTGTACGTGCGTGCGTGCGCGTACGTAAAACCCTGCTGCGGCCGAGAGTTTGGGCCTTTGTTCAATGCGTTGTCAGAGACTTTGAAAGTCTGATGACTCTGGCAATCTCTTGCGGCCAATGAACTAGGGGCTCGCTGTGGCTTTTGACGTTGATGCTGTTGCGGGAAACCTGAAGCAGCTGGTCGACTACGACTGGACGCCCTCGATGGCTAAACCCTTCGGGGCCCGGGAGGCGGTCTCAGCGGCGCGGCCCAGGTCTCGATGGACGCGCCCCGGACAGAGACAGAGACAGAGACAGTGAGCCTCTGCTGCTGGAAGGGTCTTGGTGCTTATCCGGTCCCCTGCATGGTCCCGTCGAGTGCCACCTGGGCCCATCAGGTCCCCCGTGGATGGACGGGACTGCAAACACAGCACAGCCTCATCCACCAGATGGATTCCATCCATGTCGAACCCCCGTCACGCTTGTCGCCGGAATACGAGAAGTGAACTCTCACCATTTTCTCACCCAACTTTTCTTTCCGCTTCTTCCTTTTCCTCTTCTTCACACCCATTTCGACCCTTGTTCCTTTAAAAGTCTCTCGCTACTTCATCGCCCACTTCCCGCCTCTCGTGACTCTTTTCTTCAATCAATACTCTCGCTTACCGCAACCTCTTTTTTATTTATTTTTTCTTCCCACCATCGTTTTAATATCCATCACACTAGGTCTGCTATCGACCTCACTCTCGTTACCAGACGCCCAACGAACGTCACCTATAGCATCTCTCTTATACCGACCACACGCTCGCTCGCCACCCCGTAAACGATATCCTGTCCTGATATTACTGCAAAGTCATCGCCGACCCCGGTAGAAGGATTGTGTGTATCAGGTTTGGACCAGCAGGCAACCCGACGCTTTTACGCGTTTGACATCTTAGCTTGGCCTGCTGAGTGAGCACCATATCGAGTCGACAAGACAAGACAACCTTTTCAACCACCCAAACGGCATTGCCGTCTAATACTTCTCTTCATTCTTCACCTCACCAGTCAAAATGTACGCCACACGACTCTTCCAGCTACTCCTGGTAGCTCTCTCCGTCGTCTGTGTCGCCCAGGCAACATGGATCGATATGGACAAGGTTCACCAGAACGAACGCCGACTCGTTCGAAGACAAAGCCCTACCCAGGCGGCCGATCCCACTACCGCTGCCGAAGAGACCAAACCCTCTGACACCAAGGAGGAGGATTCCGCTGCTGCCTCCCCCACCGAGGACACCAACAAGGAGACCTCTGCAGCCGATACCGCCAAAGCCTCTGAGCCTACAAACGACTCGAAGCCGTCTGCCACCGAGGCCGATCCTGCACCTGAAACCTCCGCCGCTGAACCCGACCCGGAGACCAGCGCTGCTGCCGAGCCCACCAATAAGGCCACTTCCAAGACTGCCGAGAAGACTTCCGCCAAGCCTGCAGAGACCGCTGCGTCGTCAGCAGCAGATGACTCTGAGCCCACTACTTCTCCTGCTGCCAGCCAAGACAACAACTCTGCTCAGTCTACTCAGCAGGAAGCTCCTGCGACAACAACATCTTCCTCCAACAACAGCGGAAACAGTGACGACGACACGAGCAGCACTGACAGCAACGATGACACTCCCAGCAAGACTGCCGAGGAGAAGAACACCCGCACCACGGCTCAGCCTGTCACTTCCACTTTCATCGATGTTGTCACCAGGACCAACAGCGACGGAGACCTGGAGACCATGACCACAACCAGCGTGACGACCTCGACTCCCGGCCTTAGCGGGGACAGTAGCGACAGCTCTTCCGGCATGTCACCCAAGACCCGCAACACCGTCATCGGTGTCGTTGTCGGTATTGGTGGTGCTATTGTTGTCGGTGCTCTCGCTGTTGTTGCCTGGAGGATCTGGGGCCGCAAGAAGCACAATGATGAGGCCGATGGTCTTATGGACTTCAACGAGACCAACAACGGCAGCGGCCACGGAATCAACTCTACCAACGGTGCCTACCACGGCGTCGAGAAGACTGAGCCCGGCAGCATCGGCAGTGCTGGCGGTGCTGCTCCTGGGCGCTCTCCGTTCCAAGCCACCCTCGACAACTACCACCAGCCCACGCAAGTGAACGCCTCATCCAACTTCTGATCAGCATCCTGATTAGGATGAGATTCTGTTTTTCGCATCTTTACTACAAAAGCCATCATTTCATACCCATCCAATTTGATGGATATTTGCAAGAGGCAGGGGCGTTCCGGGCACGGTATGGCTTGATCATTGGGGACATAGAGGAGTTGGACGAATTTGATATCAATACGACATGAAAGTTAACGGCTGCAATCGACTGGAGCAGCATATATTTGTCTACCTCCCTGGCCAGTGAGGTCTCAGGACCATGGCCTTTGGGCCCCTTTTTAGTATTATGACTTGGTTTCTCGGACAGTGTTGGATTTTGTTTCCCCTCTGGACTATGACCTTGTCGCGACTATGATCGCATCTTACTTCTTGACATGAATTATTGGGCTCCTTGCTTAGCCGCCTGGCATCTTGAAGCGGGTGAACCTGTATCTAGAAACTCAAATAATAATAAGACCCCAAGCTCAGCTTGGTATGATTCGTCGGATTGCAGCTTATTCTTGTGGCTTGGAGTTTCACATCTAAATTAAGACGCGAGACTTGCTCTCTCCTCCAAGCAGTCCACATCAGCTTGGCGCCCTTGGAGGCTTGGTCGTCTCAGCCCCCCTGGTGATCCTGACGAGCTGAGTCTCAGCTGTATGAATTCTTCCCTGAGGCGAAGGGCTCCTGTCTGCAGCCACTTTTTTCATGAACCGCTGAAGATGGTGGTGTGCAAGCGAGATTCGAGGTAGGTTGGTCTTGTAAGCGCAGATAGCGCTGGATGTTGGGCAATCACCTTGAATATGTATCTCGATTTGGGGTGAGTGGTATGGGAGCTAGTTTAATTGTAGACCTTCAATTTTGTTGATGATCATGGTGTCTTATGCTCATCAAGCGTCCATTCGTTGGCGATTGGGATGTATGTAGTGGAAGACATGGCCTAACCTAGAGCATCACCACTTGTGAACCCAACCCTCTGGCACAAAGACATGACACACCACTCTCAACATACATGACAGGCTTTAGAAACCCAGAGCTTATGATAATTAAAGGACTGAGGGTAGGGGACAGCTGAACTTGCAGTCTGGCTCAGTCTAATTCGATGACATCAAAATCTGGAGCCTTCTAGACCCAAGACAACTTGAAGACTGAATTCCACGCATGGGCGGAATGTCTTAGACAGCGGACTGATGGAGATGCGAGTGAGCCCAGCAAGGCTCTAGCACCAAATGAACGGAGCAGATTCATACGAGATCGACCGCAGACACGCAAGCATTCTGCTCTGCCATCTCGGAGCACCCAGTGACGGCATGTATGATGCTCTACACCCCGCTCTCCCTGCCAATTGTGGACCTCCTCTGGAGCTCACGACAGCTCGGGCACGGCGCACGCGCACAAGGACAGTCCTTGCGTGGACTCGCCTCCTCCCGTCTCGTTGTCAAAAGCCGATGTTGTGCAGCAAGTGAAACTCGAGGTGGATGCAAAAAAGATCGAGGTAAAGGGTGTGCAACGAACAACATCGGTAGGCCGTCATCAGAGTTCCAAACCGGGGCGCAACGGACGGGAGCTACCGCAACCTTAGCCTAGCACGAACCCTACGGCCCTCCACTCAGTTGGAGCTCCCAAAGTCGGGCTGAACGTTCCTGAGTTGGCATTCGGGGACCGGGTCCACGTGAAGACGGAGCGGAGCGGAGGGGCCGGCATTAGCTTTACGGCCCCGTCCATCCAAGGTTCTCCGTAAAGGGGCAGAGGGGGGCATTTTGAGTTTCTGTGGATAGTGAAGGAAAAAAAAAAAAGGGTATCAACTTGAACAGACAAAAAAAAAAAACATATCGCGGTCATGGAGAAGGCTGTTTGGTGCCTCCAGGACGTGAACTGCATCCGCATCCTAGACTCCGGGGAAATGGCTCAGAATAGCATCCTGCAATTGGCCTATCCCAGCACCGGCCTGCAGGCATCTGCATCCCTCGAATGATGGGAGAGAGAGTTTGGTCGACTACAAAGGGCATAGGCGCCGGTAGACAAAAGAAAGCCACACATCGTTGATTGCAGACGGGGAAAACATGCATGGATGCCTCGACCTATGGGTTTCTGCATCTATCCTCCACCTCAAACGCAAACAAGGGAAAACTATCAAGGATGAAGAGGCGAGGAAGCATTGCTTGCTTAAAAGATAGACAGAAAAAAAAAAAAAAAAGAGGCCACGCTGTAGCAAATCGGAGAGCAATTAAACTGGCTCGTTCTTTTTTTTCTGCCTACCCTTTCTTGCCAGCGAAGCAAGCACTTGCTGGGTTCTAGCGTGGTGCGGGTCAAGTTTGAAGGGTCCAGAGACATGGCCACTGATTGGGAGTACTTTTCCTTCCGCGAGATGAATCACTGCGTCAAGGTACCATTCATCAAACAGCATGTGCCATCCTCCACCCTTCACCCCATCTCTCATCCAAGTCGACCCCTTGGCGAGATTACGTCGGGGCCAATGCGGTATCCTCGAGAGCGGGTCTCATTACAGCATGGACAGGAAGCTCGCTCCTTGGAACAAGCTATCAACTGCCAGTGGCACTGGAGGAGCACTCGCACTGCTTGCTGGCCGGCTGCCAGCTGTTCCAGTGGCCAACTGTTCACTGTCTCTGCCTTCTGTCTCCCCCCCTGACATCTGGTCCAATTGTCAGTCCTGGAACCACTGGTGACCAAACAAAACAAGCCCGCGGCTGTCTAGCCTCGAACCAAGACCGTGAGGTTCCATCCCGTCCACTGTCAAACGTCCCAACTGACCTAGGTTGGCTGGAGCTCTCTCTCATCTCATCTCATCCCATCCCATCCCTCGACTTGACGGACCCTAACCACGTCTTCATTTCTCCTTCTCCACGCCAACTTTTTATTCTTCCACTCTTCCTTTCTTCCTTCCTCCTCGCCTCTATCCCCCTGCCGCTCCGATCGACTCTGCCAACTTTGGAGAATACACCCGACTGATGTGTCCGGCCGCATCGTCACCCTGCCCAACTCATATTCTGGCCGCTCCTTTTTTCTTCATGAAGCCGTTTCCTTTCTCTTAGACGTCTTTTTTTTCTTTCTCGGTCGCCTCGCGCAGTACCTGTCCACCCCCTGGAGGTTCATTCCCACTTGGGTACCCCCCCCCGGAATTTCCCACGCAGTGCTCAACAGTAAACCCGCCATTCCGTCCGCCCCCTTTAAGTCGGGGAACGCGTCGCGTACCGTTTTTTTTTTCTCCAACAGGTTCCCGAAGGTTACAGATACCTACGGCTACGGCAACGCATAACCTGCGTCCCCTTCTCCCTCAGGTCTTGGACGAGAATAGGATATTCGACCCAAGCGACGGACCTTGGAGAGACAGGACGTAATTTCTTCTTTTGAGACTCAGCTGCAGACGGCACGTCCTTGTCTGCACTGATCTCCCTGGGTGAGTGGTGGCCCCCAAAGACCCTTTCATTGCTGGCCTCTGGAGCTTGTATGATCTGTTCGCCTGGCAGAGCACACATTCATCTCCAGACGCCACAGCATTACTGACTGCTGACCCGTTCCACCAATAAACAGGTCGTCGTAAAGACGTCGCCATCAACGTCGTCGGTTGCTCCTCCTGGTGCACCCGCACAGGACGGTCACGGAGCCTTACCCTCTCGATCCCGCCCTGCTTCCCCGGCCTCTCCCGCCCTCTCGACCGCTTCAACCGTTGACGGCGAAGAGGACATCGAGTTATCCCCCGTCCTCCCTCCGCTCCCGGCTCCTCGTCTCCCGGACAGGGCTTTGCAGCTGCTGAGGACACCGCCGCCCGGTGCTTTAGAGGACGGCCAATTTGGCACTGCTAGCTGGGGCTCCCCTTACCCTCAGTCAGATAGCAACCTCCGCCGTCAGAGTTTCAGCAGCGACGCTTCGGACGACTCACCAATCCATCATTTAGACCTCGAGACCCCTTTTCTCCGTCCAGTCCCCGAACTTTCGCGGTCGCAGTCGGATCGGAACTCGCCTTTGAGCGCTGCCGCTGCCGTTCTTGCGAACCGTGTCCGCCGACAGACCCGTGGACTTACCGAGGATTGGATCCGCACCCATACTACCGACGACCAGAACGACGAGAGTCGCCATTGGTTTAGTGACGGCAGTGAAAGCGAGCACTCTTCATTGAGCGGCTCCGGACCCGGTTGGCAGGAAGAAGGTGAAATCCGCACACCCCGAGCTCCCCAGCGGACCATCAACCTCACAACCACCACCACGTCTCGACAAGGATCCTGGCACCAACCCCGTGCCCGGTCCAGTATCGAGACCCTCAGACCAGGGGATTCCCTCAGTCCCAACAACACGGGACAGAACAGCAGTATGGCGACCTCCGAAGCCGCGCCGGCAACCCACGACGCGGCGAGCGACAGGTCTCAGGCCGCCTCCCCATCGGAAGTACCTGTCGCAGATAGCCCTAAGAAGCGCATGCCCAGTGTCAATGGCATCATGGAGCCCAAGCTTCCCGCGACCCCCATCAAGGGCAGCCAGAAGCCTCTTCCCAAGGAGCCCGCTATGACGCCCCGCATAAGGAAGAAGGTGCCTTGGAGAGGCAAGAACATCATGGTCCTCATCCCGCAAGATCAGGAGCGAGGCCAGTCCGGCCATGCACCCATGCCGCTTCGCCAGGATGAGATTAAGAGAATGTTTTCTTCATGGCAAGAGCTCGGATATGATATTTCGGGCTTCGATCTGGAGGTAGATGGCTACCAAGCAGAAGGAACCGCAGACTCTCAGACTCGGGATTCTTGGCCCAATTTTGACGAGGTGGACAAGGAGCGAGAGGAGCGAGCCTTCAAGGTCACACTTCCTGACCTGAACGCTTGGAAGAACTACATGGATGAGCTGCAGGAGGCCAAGCTTAGAGCACTTGGCGTATTCTCTGGTGATGACGATCCTGCGCCTCCGTCAATCTCTCCTGCGGCAACTGATCTCAGCCGACAACCCTCAGCTCAGTATCCGCCACTTCCATTCTCCCCTCCTCTCCCGACTTCCTCTGCCTCGAGCAACCATGGTCTCCCTGCATTCCAGCATGGCCAGTTTATGCCTGGACGACCATCAACTCAGAGCCCTGGCATCAGCCATGGCGCATCTCCACTCTCCTTCTCTGCATTGCCCGGAAAATTCAACCCTAGGCAGTCCATCTCTCTGCCGGCTAGCAGCTCGCCTTTCGGTTTCCAGCACCAATCACCGCAAAGTTGGAACCAGGCAGGTATCCTGCAAGGCCTGAGCCGTCATGATTCGCCTTCACTTATGAACCTGAACGGCCTCATGTCGCCTCAGTCACCATTTGGACCTGAAAGCCCTGGCATCCCCATGCATCAGCGCCACCAGTCCCTGCAGTATCCCATGCTCCCCCACCAGCAGTACTCGTTCCTTCAGCCAGCTAGGGCATCCCCTCGCTTGCAGGAAGTTCGAGAAGATGAGGAGGAGCCTGTTGTTGAGAGCCCTGTGAGGTCGCCTGAGCCTCCTGCGCAGCAGAACCCCGACACATTGCAGGCTGAGATTGACGACGCTGAGTACCATCTCGAGGAGCAGCTCCGTAATGAGCTGGAGCACGAGGACTACAACCCTCAGCCTCAGAACGACGAGCCCGCACCTCTGCCGGATCCTTTCGTTCCTGCTCATGATCGACAAGCCTCTAATCATTTCCCAGTTCCAGAGCGGTTTGCCAATGAGCCTACCAAGCCTCTGGTCCTGCACCATCCCAGGCCCCACAGCCGTGGTCATTCACTTTCTCAGGGATACTTCCGTGATCACAATGAGAACAATGTCACTGCTGATGAGAGCAATCTGACCAAGTTCAGCAGTCTCAATGAGATCCCAGAGACCCACAAGGGCGATGAAGTCTTTGAGATTGAGACAAACCCCAGCAATCTGGGTACACCTGTTCAGGACTTTGATTTCCCCGCTGGCTTTGGTCACCAGAAGAACTTCTCAACCGCCAGCAATCCCTGGAACGATGCTGGTTCAGTTGCTAGTGGTGGTAACGCGGCTAGACGCTCCAGCCACGCCAGCAAGCCCTCGCTGTCTAAGCTTAATGTGCAGGCACCTGAGTTCAAGTTCAACCCCACGAGCAGCTTCACACCCGGGCAGTTCAACTTCAATGCTAGCAGCTTTAAGCCAACCAGTGAAAGCTTCCAGCCCACTGCGAATAGCTTCCAACCTACTGCCAGCAGCTTTCAGCCGGGTGCACCCAGTTTCCAGCCTACGGCTAGCAGCTTCCAGCCCACTGCTAGCACTTTCCAGCCTGGTAACTTTGAAGCCGCCAGCTTCCAGCCTTCTGTTTTCCAGGCCAACACGAGCGTGTTCAGCTCTCCCCCAGCCAACCCGCCTACTCATGTGACGCCTGCCAAGATCCACGCGACCGCCCCGTCATTCTCTCCTGGCCAGAGTGCTTTCAGCTTCTCAGCTTCAGGTCCCAAGTTCAATCCCGACGCGCCTACCTTTACGCCTCACTCTGATTCGTTCACTAGCCCTGTCGCGTCCGGCAGTGAGAGCAAGGGTCACCGTGGAAGCATCTTCGGAAGCATTGATCTCAGATCTAGCGCCTTGAACAAGTCCAAGGCCATTCCGATCATCAGACCATCCAGCACTTCGTCTGCGAGGTCGCACGGCGGCGATGAGACGCAGGAGGATGCAGATGGACGACCTCTCGTGGATGAAAACAGAGTCAAGCGCGCGCGTAGCTCTGCGCCCGGTGGCGACGATGTGCCGCTCTTTGCTGAGCAACCAAAGGAGCCTGAGCTTCCCTTGCATGAATCTGAAGCATCCGGCAAGGATGAGGCCTTCGGAGAGGACCGCCGTGTGGAGACTGAGCAAACTCTGCCTGCAGATACATCCATGTCCTCAATCGTCACTTCTGACCCCATTGATACCAAGGCCACAACCGCGGCTCCCTCGGCGGCGCCATCTGAGGATTCACCTGCCGACCAAGGCATCAACCGCTGGAAGCCTTTCGAGTTTGAATCCAACGTGGACATTCAGAGCTTCAACGACGCCCGACCATACGGTGAAGACAACTTTAAGCACGGCCACAAGAAGACTCTTTCTGCTGCAGCCCAGCCATTCACTCCCGGTGCGGCTTCTTATGGGGACGCCACCCAGACAGAACAAGAAGAAGAATCCGACGCGTCTCCCGTGGGCAGCCCCATTCCGGCTCGCGCCCCTGTTGGCCTTGCTGGTTCTCGATACAGCTCTGGCCAGTCTCAACCTAGGACTGTTTCTAAGGGACTCAGTGCTTCTCGCTTTGCTGATCCTGCACCCAAGCCCAAGGGCCTGGCTGCCTCCCGGTTTGCCAGGAGCCCTACGCCAGATGAGAAGCCCCTGCCTCCTGTACCTGTCGAGGACGACGTGTTGGAATCCGTTGAGCACGACGCCGAGTTCGAGCCTGAGCTTTCTGCTACTATTACGAACCCTGCTGGTGGTGACGGTACTGAGCCTACCTTTGAAGAGATTGACGCTGTTATGGACCAGTTCTTTGACGATCCTACCATGGGCGTCAACAAGCACGAGCCTTCTTGGCAGCATGGCAGCCCTACCCGCAACCTCTCGATCGCAGCTGTTGCCAACTCATCGCCTTACCGACTGGAGCCTGTTAACCACTACGCTAGGGACGAGGCCAGCCTCACTCCTCGCGAGTACCACGCTCTTCCCGAGTCTTCTGCTCAGCCTATGTTGAGCACTGAGCTTGAAGATCCTTTCATTGACCCACCTGAGCCTTTGGTCACTCCTGATAATGCTGATGTTGTTGATGGTGAAAGCTTGCCAGCTAGTGATTGGGAAGCTGCCTTCACCGAGGATGAACACGAGAAGCTCAACAACCGGGCTCAATTCTTCGATGGACGTGTCAACGAAGTGGTCGGTAACCTCCTGGCATCTCGCCTCGAGCCTCTGGAGAAGACCTTATTCTCTATTCAGCAAGTTCTCGCCACTAGAGCTCGAAGAACTCCTTCGTCTCGCCGTGATATGCGCAGCGTTTCTGCTGAGCTGCAGCAGAGCGATGCCGATGATGAGGACGAGGAGCCCATTCCTCGCCGTTCTATGAGCCCCCGAAGGGATCGCCGCATGGATCAGATCCGCGTGGCTGTGCTCGAAGGTCTCTCTGCTCATCAGCGCAGCCAACCCTCACTCTCCCCAGCCCCCGCTCTGGCTCCTGGCCCTGCACCAACAGCTGTTGAGGCACCTCCTACGGTTATTCTGGAGGCCCTCGAAGAGATGAAGAAGCAGATCAGTGACAGCATGAAGGGCAACAATGACTTGAAGAGGATTGTGGAGGAAGTGGTTGAGCGTGTGCCTGCCGGCCCCAAGCCTGAAGAAGTCCAAGATGCTAAGACTGAAGAGTTGCTGGCCAAGATCACAGAGATCGAGCAGCGCCTCTACTTTGAGCAGACCAAGGTCGAGAACGAGGTTGCTGAGCGAAGAATGGCCGAGGACTTGGCTGCTGAGCTTATGCGCAAGCTTCAGGCTGCCGAGACCCGTGTCGAGGTTGAGATTATCAACCGCAGCGTCTTTGACCAGCGCGTAGCTGACCTTGAGGAGAGACTGCGCACGGCCGAGGAGCTCAGTGAGCAGTCCGTCATCGTGCGCCGTGCCGCCGAGGACAAGCTTACTGAAGCGAGGGTCCAGCATGAAACTGCCGCTGAGGAAGTTGTTCGACTTCGTGAGATCATTGAGCAGCGAGACCACAAGCTCCGCTCTGTGGAGCAGGCCAACAGCAAGACTGCTATGCGGATTGCTCTTCTGGAGGCTGCCCAAAACAACGCGGCTCAGGCTCAGACTGAGGCTATCAGCAGGTGCAAGGTTATGGAAGCTGAGTTGAAGGATGTTCGCCAAGACAACCACCACTGGCGTGCCGAGGCTGAGCGTTATGATGAATCTGCCCGACAGAAGGGTGCCGAGTTGACTCGTGCCCTTGAGGAGAACCAGCATATGCACAAGTCTCTCACCACCCTCACCACCCAACTTGAAGAGAACGAGCGCATGCGTGAGTCCTGGCGAGGCAAGTTCATTTCTCTCCAAGAGGATATGGGCCGAGCCGCTCGCGAGATTGCTGAGGACAATGCCCGACGCATCAAGAAGGACCAGGCCATGCTCGCTCGACAGGAGGTGTTGGATGCTCGTCTCCAAGCTGAGGCTAAGACCCGAGAGCGCTTGGAGGTTGAGATGGAACGTCTTCAGTCTAACGAACGTGCCGGTATGCGGGCCACCAACGAGTGCGCTCGTCTCGAGAGCCTGATTGGCGAGCTCAAGACCGAGAACCACAAGCTTGAGCAGAAGGCTGCCCGATACCAGCGTGAGTTCGAGGAGGCCCGCGAGTCTGGTGCCAGCGAGGTCAAGAGAACTCGCATGGCCCTCCAGACTGAGATCGACTCTGCCAACAACCAAGTCAACTTCATTCGTGAGGAACTTGAGGAGCAGAACTCGAAGCTTCGAGCCGAGCTTGACCACGTCCGACTTGAAGCCGATACCGCCAAGGCCCAGAGCGAGATGCTTCTTGAGGAGGCTGAGAACAGCAAGACAATCGAGCTTGACGAGTTGCGTGCCAAGCACCTCAACGAGTTGGAGGATCTCCAGACCCGATATGAGCGACGCGTCAACAATGCCCAGGAGGATGCTCACAAGACCGAGCAACACCTCTTGGAGCGTCTCAGCCTGTCAGCTTCCAAGACTGAACACCTTCAAGATCGCATCCTCCACCTCGAGGACAAGCTTGAGATTGCCAAGCAGGCTGCCGCTGCCGCTGCCCAGGCTGCCAAGTCTGCTGGTGCTGAGGTGCCTATCGCTGCTCCTCAGGTCAAGCATGCCTCGCGAACCCTCGACCCTCCTGAGAAGATCTCGCCGCAGGCCCTCCGGGAGTCCATCATGGTTCTCCAGGAGCAACTGCAGGCCCGTGAGCAGCGAATCGAGGAGCTCGAGCACTCCTTGTCCAAGGCGGATCCTGATGCCGCAAGCAAGATCACCAAGCGAGATGATGAGATTAGCTGGCTTCGTGAGCTCCTTGCAGTTAGGCACGAGAACTTGCAGGACATCATCGCGGCACTTCAGAGTGACCGCTTTGATCGCGATGCAGTGAAGGATGCCGCCATTAGACTCAAGGCGAACCTCCAGATGGAGGAGCAGGAACGGGAGAGAGCCATGAACGGTGGCTCTGCCATCAACCTACCCAACATTGCCCAGACTATTCAGAATGCCACTCCTCGGGTTGCCCAAACGATCGGTCCTATCGCCGCCGCTTGGGGCAACTGGCGCAAGGGTAACCGCAGCTCGCCATCTCTGAGCAGCTTCACCAATGTCCTAAACTCTCCTGTCGCTGGACGAAACGCCACTCCTTCGAGGAGTAACTCGAATGCGCAGAACAGCCTGCTGGGTGGTCTTATGACGCCCCCAGCTTCTGGACTGCGACAAACACCCCCTGTGGACAACAGACCACAGCCCACCGCCTTCGCTAGCACTGGACGTCGCTTCCCATCAAGCGGCGGGCCAGGACGATCGCGAGGAATCTCAAATACCTCGCATCGATCAGAGCGAGTAACCACGCCGCCTCCCAGGGAACCAGAGGAGGAGCCCATGACTCCCCCGATGATGCGGACGAGCGGCTACGACTCGGATGCGCAACCTGGAGACTTTGATGATAATGACTTCTTCGAAGAGGACTGAGCGGACGTGTACGGTTCTTTCTTTGGCGGCAAGAGGCGGGAGGGACTGTTCTGTCATATGATTTTAACTCTTTTCCTTTTGTTTCCTTTGTTACAAGCAAGATCAATATTGCATCGAAAAACGGCCGATACATGCATATTCGCGCTGCCTTATTCCACCTTACTTATTACACTAGTTTCACCCAAGACTGCGAACCTACAAAGATACCCCCTTTGGATTGATGTTTATGCCACACAGATTGGGATTTTCTCTTCTTCTTCTTTTTTAACCTTGTTTCTTTCTTCTTTTTTTACTTTGTCATTCATTTGTCATGTTTCGAAATGAGGCTTCAGCTTCTGTTTATGAGAGAGAAAGGAAATGGGATTCACCAAAAAAGGGGCCATGGATTGGCTGGCGGAAGAGGGAAAACCATCAACAAAAAGGACAAAAAACACCAAAAAAAATGAATGTCTGAAAATCAAAAGTTGTTTTTGATCTTTCTCATTATCCTCTCCTTGTTATGGTCTTGCCTGCATAGCGGTGTGGTGTATATATCTTACTTTCCCAACCTACTTATATCGATAGGTCGTGGGATGGGCGTGATGACTTTACTAGTTGTACATAATCATAATTCACACTCACAGAGAGCAACAATTGATTGACATGCTTTGCTTTCAAGGACGAGAGTTTCTTGCTTGATGTTTTGTGAGAGACTACTATTATAATATCAAGAGTAACCAATTCATATCATGAGAACGTCCTTGTCTTGCCCTATTCCTTCTCTTGCTGTTGCTGCTGCTTCATGGTATCCATCAATCAATCAATCACTCATGCCTCCCTTGAACCCAAAACTCGCATTAATTATTACTTAGGAGCTTCTCAACCGCCCACTTGACGGAAAAGTTGCGGAGGTCAGAGTAATGCTGGCCAACGCCGACAAACAACACAGGAACGTTTGTCGCGTGGACAAGACTGACGAGCGTGCCGACCATGTCGCCGACCGTGTCACACTTTGAGATGATGAAGCCGTCGAGGGTTCGGACGGCGCCGAAAGCAGCGTTGAAGTTGCGAGCTTGAGCGACAGAGTCGGTGCCGACGAGGGCCTGTTGAGAGAGTTAGTTGATATTCAGTTATGAAAAGGGGTTATGAGAGTGACGTACCTCGCCAACCATGAGAATCTTGTCTGGCTGGGCAAACTTGGCAAACTTCTCCAGCGACGACATGAGACGCTGGTCATTGTGTCTCCGGCCAGCCGTGTCAATAAGGACAACATCGAAGCCCTCCTGCGCAGCGTGGGTGACAGCGTCCTTGGCCACGGTGGCTGCATCCTTGCCGTAACCCTTTTGGTACAGCTCGACGCGACCACCCTCACGAGCCGTCAGCTCCTTGAGGTTGCGAACGTGGACGGCAAGCTGCTCAACAGCTCCAGAACGGAAGGTGTCGCCGGCGGCGATGAGGACCTTGTACTTGTTCTGAAGGAGGAAGAAGCAGATTTTGGAGAGGTTGGTCGACTTGCCTACGCCGTTGACGCCCACAATGGACATGACGTAGGGGCGCGCCTTGCGCATAGATGTGACTGATGGAGCCGTGATGGCGTCAATCTCACGAAGGAGATCCAGGGAGGAGGTCGGGGTGAGCATCTTGGTAAGCGACGCCTCCATAGCGGCCTGAATCCTGGTGTTGATGCTCTCAAAGCTACCGGTCTTGACACCGAGCAGTTCCTTCTCAACACCCTCACATAGCCGCACAGCAGCTTCTCGCGCAACGTTCTTCTTAAGAAGATGCTCCTCCATCCCCTTCATAGCGGCGTCAAGATCAGCCTTGGTCAGGGTCTTGCCTCCTACGACGTTGCGGAAGAGACCGCTGATGGCATTGACGCCAGACCCAAAGAGACCAGCCTTGGGTTGCGACTTTGCGTCTGCGGCCTTTTCTGCCTCAGACGCAAGGATCTCGTGCACTTCATCACCGAGATCCTTGAGCACAAACTTGCCCTTTGACCTTGAACCCCAGGTATTGGAATCGATCTCGTCGATAGCAGTTGATCGGCCTGTCGCCTCGGCTTCGGACTCGCTAGTGGCGTGCGCCTTGGCTGAGTAGTCGAGCTGCACGTCGTCATCCTCATCCGCGAAGCCGTCGGCATCCCACTTGCGCCCCTTCTTGGGCGCCTTCTTCTTCTTGGGCGCTTCGTCTCCGGAAGAGACGGGAGCAGAAGATTGGTTCTTGGCCTTGCGCGCGCGGCGCGACATCTTGAGGGGGCCCTTGGCCACGAGGAGGTGGTTGTTGCTGGGCGTAGTTGGTCGCGATCCATTGGGCGTCAAGGCGGGGGTCGAGTCGCGGGATGTAGGTTCATTGGTATTGTTGAGGGTGCGACCTCTATAAGTCAAGCCCGGCGCAACGGGAGGTTCGTCGCCTAGGTTTCCTGAAATGGTTTTTTCCTCAAGAGGAAGTGCGCCGACCGTCACAGAGGGTACGCCCTTGGCGGTGGTCTGGTCCAGCTCCTGGAGTTGTTGGTCGAAATATTCGTCAAAGGCATGGCACTCGACGAGGGTAGTGTGAGGCTTTGTGAGCTGTTCGCCGTAGAGCTTGACAAAGATGGTCCTGATGTTGTCGACGAGCTTGTCGACCCATGACAGGTGGAGGAGGGATCGGTAGACGGCCTAGGGGTGAGGTGGGTATGTCAGCGCCGAAGATCGGGGAAAGAAGCCATCATGACAAGTATGACCCACGACAAAAATGACGCCCAATTCTTTAACCAATGTCCACTTGAGCGTATGCTGGTCGCTTTTGTAAGCCGGGTTGTTGGCGGCAGATCTGGAGTCGCTCAATGCGACTGCGCCGCTCTTCTCCTCAATAAAGGTATCGGCGATGAAGTTGTTAATGATGGACGGGTTGATGGGCGTATAGGTGCGCGACCAGACGACGACACCCGAAGTGGTCAAGATCTCGAACGAGTCCAACATCCTGTCTCTCTCTGACTTTGAGCGCTCACGAGCAAGATTCTGCTTCTAGGCGAAAAAGAAGAGGGAGGGAAAGGAGGATGCTTGTGGGACGATCAAGGCAAGAAGAGAAGTTGGAGGTGGCTAATTAGTTCCTGGATGGGATGGCAGCCGGACACGCCGCAGCGGACTCAGGGTTCCCCAAGATCTAGAGCCCTATCGATAAGATAAGCGCAAATTGAAACTGTTCTGTCACGTGTCCTTTCGTCAGGGGGCGGGGTGTCAAGGTGTCCTGGTGTGGCGTATCCCGTTTCTTGTGAGGCTGTGCTGAGTAGCCATGATGACCCGCGCCCGCACCCAATGAGAAGCAACCGACCACATTTCCTGAATAAACACCAGCTTGCAGCTTCGCCGTCATCACCATCGACCTCGACCTGTTAAACAACCCCTGCACATTTTCCCCACGACTCGCCCTGAGATCCTTTTAGCCCGCCGCATCCTTATACGAACACGCTCTCTTCAGCTCTTCTCCCGCCATGCAGCGAGCGACGTACGCGCAATCGCCGCCCCTTCACCATCCAGTTCCTCAGCATGTGTCAACCGTGCCCCAACTAAGATCGCCGCCTCCTCCCCCGGGCTCTGCGCAATCGCACGGCTACGGGGGCAGCGGGACGACTCCCTACCAGCAGCAGGGAGGTACCAGCGGGAATGTTTTTGGCTCCTACGGAAACTTTATGAATGATCCCACGGCGCAGGTGGCGGCGCAATTCGGCCAGACGGCCTTCAAGCATGGACAAGAGTACATGGAGCAGAATGTGAGTGTGGTGGGCTTTTCACGGTATTGTCAAGTGCTGACGTTTAACTAGTTTGGCCGATATGTCAACGTCTCTGCGCTCAAGCACTACTTCAACGTCTCCAACTCGTACGTCGTCAACAAGCTCTTCCTCGTCGTCTTCCCCTGGAGGCACAAGCCTTGGTCGCGCAAGCAAGCCGTCGGGCAGAATGGGCAAGAAGGCTGGTACCTCGCCCCACGAGACGACATCAACAGTCCCGACATGTACATCCCAGGTGTGTAGGATCCTTGTTTTGGTGGATTGAGCAGGAAGCTGATCGGGAACAGTCATGGCAATCGTCACATATATCCTCCTCTCGACCCTGATCGCCGGTCTCGGTGGCAAGTTCCAGCCTGAGCTCCTCGGAAAGACGGCCACGATTGGCCTCGTTGTTGTCATTGTCGAGATTGTCGCACTCAAGTTGGGATGCTACCTCCTGAGCATCTCTAGCCAGTCGCAGCTGTTGGATCTGATCGCATACTCGGGCTACAAGTTTGTGGGCATCATTGTTACCATTGTTGTTGCCGAGATCCTCAACGGTGGCAAGGGAACAGGTGGCTGGATTGGCTGGGGAGTGTTTCTGTACACCTTCTTGGCCAACTCGCTCTTCTTGGTGAGTCTTCATTGTCTTGTGAGCTTTGAACAGGCGCTAATACTCTTTAGATGCGATCACTCAAGTACGTGCTCCTCCCCGAGACGTCGGGCGGCAACAACGGACCAATGCAGACCGACTCTCGAGCAAAGCGCAACCAGCGGACACAGTTCCTCTTCTTTTACTCGTACATTGTGCAGTTCTTTTTCATGTGGGTTCTGACCAGAGTGAAAAAGAACTAAGGACAAGGATAAAGACAATGGCTTGACTTGACTTGGTAAAAGATGTTTCATCAAAGGGGGACTCTTTTTCGGCGTCGACGGGGTTTAGACTGCGCTGCGGGGGAAGCACAAAGGGAAATAACTATGGAGAGGCTGGAATGGTAATGACACTGGAGCGAGATGTACGATGAAAGCTTGTTTTGCATAATGAAGAATCAAAAGACGCATGAACTTCGACAAGGTTGCCGCTTGGTGATGTCAAGGCTGTAGAGGTGGAGGACAGGAGTTTGGTTACACTGAGACCTCCGATCCCAGCTCCGGACAGGGAATTAGCGCTGTGAAGTCCCAGTCAAAATGTACCACGTCGCCTTGTTTGTAAATATCTACGAATTTGAGCATTGGCATGAATTCTTCCAAGTGAAGCTGCTGTACTACATTGAGAGCGCCTAACAAGAGCCAATGTTAGGCGCTGAGATGGCCCCCGTGTCGTGCAAACTGACCGGGTCTTGGCACGCACGACTAGCGGCCCATCAACTCAGACACGTCTATCTATCCATCAAGCTCACTTACCTAAACTCTTGACCTACATCATTCCTAGAACATCTCTTCTAGAACACATTTTTATTCTCTCCGTAACTCTACCTTCATAAGAGAGTAACAAATATCGCAGCCATGTCACTCTCATCACCCATGCTCACGGCCGCCCTCCAGAATGCCACGCTGGGCGCCTTTGCAAACGTGTTGGCTCAGCTCATCACGGCCTACAGAACAGAGGTAAGATGAGGACTCAGACAGAGATTCTTCTCTCTTCCCATATTGAAAAAATAACTAGAGGCTAACAAGATTTCCAAGTCCGATGTCGCCATAGACTGGATCCCCGTCTTTCAGTTCCTGCTCTTCAACCTCATTTGCACACCGCCCAACTTTATGTGGTGAGTTGTCCTTCACTCGACCCCAACACTCACAAATCTCCCTGCTTGTGTAACACCCCAACTTTGCTTTTATCTCACACCTTCCAGGCAAGACTTTCTCGAGACAACATTCCCCGCCCACCCCAAACCACAGTCCTCCAAGGAAAAAACCACCAAGCCCAAGTTTTCAGTCCGCAACACGGCCATCAAGTTCATCCTGGACCAGACAGTTGGCGCCGCCCTCAACACGCTCCTGTTTAGTACCTATGTTCACTCCTTCCGCCTGGCCCTTCATCCCGTCCCCGTCATCACCAGCCTCCCCAAGACCGTGGTCTTCTTGACTTCCCCTGGAGCCCTGAACTTTTCCCGCGTCGACTGGCCTACTGTCTGGGCTGCTGCGCAGAACGAGTTTGTCCCCTTTGTCGTTGCTGGCTGGAAGCTCTGGCCTGCTGTGAGCCTCGTCAACTTTGCCGCTATCAAGACGGTTGAGGGACGAAACCTGGTGGGTGCTCTTGCTGGCGTTGCTTGGGGAGTCTACGTGAGCTTGATTTCAGCTCAATGAATGGACCAACATGAGTCTCGTCGCAGAACATTTGGCGGCAAATATCTTGGGTAGAGTATCGCAAGGACAGCCTGGCGTTAGGCAAGGTAGAATGGTAGAACTGGATAGTCACTGACTACGAGGTAAACATTAGACTGGGGAAATGACGGTTTCAAGTCTAGAAAACATGTGCTTGAATTGCTACGCTAGCCTATAAGCAAAGCCAAGACATAAACCAAAGCTAAAGCAGGTCGCTTGATAGTTGCATCTTTCAAAACCCATTATTCCTAGCACCCCCGTCACTTGTGCGGTTACCTGGGAGCTGCCTCACCTAACTGGCTTTCAATGACTGCATATGCCCTCCAAAATCCTGTCGGAAAAGGTTGTCACACTCTTTCAGTGCAAAATGCGCTGGCCGTCATCCGCCTCCCTCATGGCTGATTGTGTTGTACCGAAGCACCGTTCTGGAGACGACGATACACCTCGCCACCGGGACTTAGATCCAAAGGAAGGCTGCCACGCCCATGGTGATGGATTATGGTCCCAGTGTCGCTCAAGTCACTTGAAACTGAATGTCGGTCTCTCTGTATCCAACCCATCTCGCCACGTTTTCCGACTGGCGACGCTGTTTTTGACGGGGGCTCTTCAACCCATTTTGCATTTGGTGTGGTGGCAGAAATGCCATAACGGTCGAAATAGTAATCAGCAACTTGGTACCAGTGAATTAACCAAGGTTTCCTCGCCGAGAGGGTTGCTTCCGTGACTGTTTTGCGCAACATCTCGCAGGCGAAGTTGTAAATGATGGCGAGAATCTATCTGACAGCCTTGGGAAGATCTTCTATGGCCTGGACAGTACAGGACCACTCGCGAGCTGCCTTGAAGATGGGGTCGCCATTCTCAATAAGATCTAATGCCTCGAACATCCCGAGAGTTTCGATGTCTTTGTGGCATGGTTGGAAGGCTTTGACCCCTTGAAAGGTGAGAAAGTGAAAGAGACACATGCCGGGGATGTGAGGATCAGGGATGAGGCCGCCCGATATGAATTGATAGGTACTGTCGTGAACGGGGATTTCGATTTCGTAGCTCCGAGGAGGGAATGCCTCAGGTAATAACAAGGGCAGCAAATCCTCCAACTCAGTCTCCAATTCCGTGTCATCGACTGAAGCACTTTGATCCTCCACCAAGCCAGCCTCACTGGCCAGTTGCCTGATTTCTGCCTCTGCAACTCCACGGCGGGCTGCTCCATGTATTAGATGGGTCCGTAAATCAAGGGATGGAAGCCATTGCGCTGAAGCAGTATAGCGCAAGGAGACAGCAGCACATGAGCCACATCGGGGCTGAACCGTATGGTGAGAGAACCATATGGCATGGTGGCATTCGTGGATTGGACAGTGGTACATTGTCGTACCAATAGGTGAGAGAGGGCCGTGGTTGTGGAGAGCTCCTCCGCCAAATCCATTGACCCAAAAGCACCAGCCTGCACACTCCATGACAAGATAAGTGGCAAAGAGGGCACAGTTGGAGTAAAAATGGCGTGAATGAGGAGGGTAAGGCGACTCGATAGAATCCCGTTTGATAAAGATGGTTAGCGAATGAAGGCTGTAGTGATGGCGATAGAACGAATGCTGTTGAATCGAGGAAAAGAGATGAAGCTCAAAGAAGCCCGCCAGCCAGGTTATCGGGACGGGCAGGCGCCTGCTCCTGGCTGGAGAACCGCCACTTGGGATCTGGAAGCTATCGTGGAGTTGCGCTTTCCTTTCTTGGGGTCAAGTGGAAGCAGTTGTTGCTATTGTAGAAGAAACCATGATACGCCAAAGAGAGGCGAAGCAGCATCTCGGCTTGTGGCTGTTGCTTCTCATGATCGACCAGAAGCTCACTTGCTCATCTCTTGCCCCCACGGAGAAAGACATAAATTTCTCCCTATTTTCTCTCGGAGTGAGGCTTAGGAGAAGCTTTGCGATGGATCTTGGAGGCGCCAGCCCTTGCACTAACAAGCTAGGTTGACGGCTACTTGGGCGGGTAAGATCTGAGCTTCTTCCCCGGCTGGAATCCAAGGCTCACTAAACCTTGGGATTCAAGTCCTCGCTGGCATTGTCTGCAATTGCCATTCCTCTTGAGATATTTGGTACTTGCAGTGTCTTCTCACCTGTCGGAGGAGAAACAAGGGGCAAGGAGCTAACAGCCTCCCAGCATCCAAATCTGATTTTTTTTCTAGCTCCGCCATTAGCACTACATATTGAGGCACTTGGCCACCCCTTCAAGCTTTTTCCGTATGCAGTATCCGGTTAGGAACTGGGGTCGGAACGGTCCCGAGGGCTCGGGAGATGTGCAAGCCCCAGAAACCCTCCGTCCAGCTGGGTCTTGAAGAGGGCGGCTCATGGGACTAGTGCTGTGGGAATGGTGCCATTTGTAGTGGCTGGGCTGGCTGAACACAACACCCCGTGGCACAGTTCAATATGTACACCGTGTTGTGTGACACTGCCCGGATGACGCTACGTAAAAGCTGACAGATCGGGGGCTTTATCGGAATTCCACAGTCGTTCGTCTGACGGTATGGGGACGGGTGCCCTGCCCTGTCTCTCTCTGTCTCTGTTTGTCTCAGTCTGCTCAGTGGTCATGACTCTCAAGCCGCCTTGGCTGATCGGGATTGGTGGAGGCTGTTCCGAGGAAGAATACAGCATCTGGTTGGCAGGATACTGATGGGCCACTTAGTTCGGCAGGGCTATTATGTGCTGTGCTGTGCTGTCTTTTGTTGCTGCATCTAGTAGCGTATCAGAAGCATCATGAGTGGTCAACGGTTGGTGTAAGCTGCATGTTGCCCTCGATTGTCGCGCGCTAGCCTGGTTCTCAAGAGGAGACAAGGCGTTCTTCTTGACGAATTAAGTATTGCACCTAGGTGATTGTCTTTGCTGTCATCACCTCACCTCGCAAAGTGTGGCTTCTCACAAGACAGAGCCGTTCGGCTAATGCCCTCTGTCACCCGTGGTGCTACTGTACCACCAACAGACAGCTGGATGTCAGACGCCTTCATCCAGCCTGTCCTTCCAATCTGCAGATCGTAGACGAAAACGGACCCGGCAACACCTGACAATGACCTCGTTCGCTACCCGGAGTGAAACCTTCTCGGATTGTGCCGTCGAATAGGCAGGGATGACAACGGTGAGCTTCCTCTCACCACCAACGTTCCGCTGCCGTCTTCCATGTGCGACATGTTCCAACACCTCCACCTCTGGCATATCCGGAAGCCACAGAGAAGAGGGGCTTCTCCCTTGATCATTCTACAAACCCACGTTGCCGGCTGAGCCTGCCGTTGACCTTACATTACAGGATTCCCATCGAGTCATGTTGGCGTTGACGGTGAGACGTTCTGACTTTCGGCTTGTGGTCATCATCGACACCAGCCAGTGACCGAGGAGAGGGGCCGGACATCATCTCCTGAGCGTTACGACAACGGCGGCGGGAGACGGGGACCATTCAGGGGACAGAGCCTGATTTTTCCATCCTCCTTCTCGTTTTGACCGAAGCGTTTCCGATGATAAAATGACCTCGGCCGGACAAACTGTCCGCTGGTGTCCCCATCTCCCAACATCACGCCTACATCACTCTAAACCGCCGGCGACCACCTTAGCGCGCATAGTAGCCAGATTTCCCTCAAGATGAGCCCGGGTGTCTGGTAGGCGGATGGGGCCTGTAGTTCATGCTGGAGTGACCCTTGAATTGAAATCAATCCGACGCCGGAAGGGAGCTGAATGAAGCGCCTCAAACAGTGAGTGGAGAGTTGAGTATGATTAATGAGGACCTGAAGTGTTGGTGGAGAGATACCTACCCGGGTGAGAGGGGGGGTTCAAGACAGTGTGAGGCATGACTTGCTTGACACTATCGGGTTTATATTGTAGCTTCATGATAAAATATTATCATAATATCTTCTAAAAATATCTCTTAATTATAATAGGATTATAACATAATGATTAGCCCCTCACAGAGCTATATCATCATTGTAACAGCCTTGCGCGTTCAATAGATGTTATTCCTTAGCATTATGCTCCCTTTAACTAGCTGGCTTGATGATACAGTGCGGATAGGCTGCCTCAAAATCCCCGTCACGCGAGTAGGTAGGTAGGCAAGCACGCAAGTCTGGGCAGAGAGTAGAGGGCATGAGATAGAATGGAACGGAGAGAGCCGCGCCTCCACACGCACGTTGTCTTTGAATGTCTCTCTTGGACTCACCATGAGCCCTGTGCAATCTGTGGGTTGCGTGCATTTTCCCGCGCCGAAACAGAGCCAAACAGAGGCCTGAAAAGGAGCCAAAAGCAAGCCAAAATAGAGCCAAGGAGTAGCCCGTGCCCACTCGACTTCAGTGGAGCAAACCACTAAAACGCCCGTGCCTTTTTGGTGAGAAGCCGCTAAATCTTGACCCATTCAATCTCCATTCAGGGCCATCCGTCCACTCAGGCTGAGGGAATGAAGGCGAGGGGCCCTCCACCTACGCACCTTGGCTGGGCTCGCATTACGTCCCTGCCTGCCATTCCCAGCTCCTGCCGCTCAGGTTCCAAGTTCTTGACGGGAGACACAGCCTTAACCACCAAGAATCGAATAGGTACCAGGCTGCCCAACCCATCTCTTACACCGACGACCACACCTCGCAGCAGGCATTACACGCGCTCGATCAACGACCGGCAGAGGGCGACGCACTATCTCGCATCTTTTGGCTAATCTCGATTTTTCTACTTCCTTGATCTCCACTGTCGCTGGTCGTGTGCGACTCCGATCAAAACCCAACTCTTGCATCCCGATCTCGACGCCTTCACTTTGAGCCCTCCCCTCTGGTTCGCGCATAGAATGACGATACATACCACGATACATATTTTGCCTCGCTCTCGATACTAGGGCGCATTGTCGTCCACTCCCCAAACACCGCCGGGCGCACTCCGCCTCCCGCCAGCCCGGCTCCCACTTCGACTTCTCACTCGCCCACCCGTCGCTGGCACAACCACCTCCCCGATGCCGCCCCAGGCCCTCCAATGCCTTGGTCTTATTGACCTTGTCTGTTCCGACCCTCGACCAACCTTTGTTGTCTCTCTTCCTGAGCAACAGCCCTCCGATGGCTACTCCTCGCCTCCCGATATCGTGTACCGAAATCCATCATTAAAGGCCAGCCTTTCCCTCGACCAGTCTATCATCTCTATTCCCAAAGATGTCTCGCACTCCCCTTTCTGGAATTGGGTCATAAGCCCTCCAGCCAGCCGGGGCGATACCTCGGCGCCCACAGCGACCAACACCCAACATTCCCTCCCGTACTTGGGCGTTTACTGGACGCGCAGCATCGTGTTGGGCCAATGGGTAGTTATGAGTGGCAATGACACGCCTCCTTCATCAGAACCTCCGCGCAAAGTCAGAATCGAAGGAACGGACGGTGATGTTACTAGGAAATACCCTCAAAATTCGGTGCTGGACAATGCCAGTCTGCCATCCCGAAAAAAGTCGGAGAGCAAAACCCCTCTATTATACCGCGCCGAGTCCAACCCGGGTCTTATGGTTCCTGTATCCGACTCGGAGGAAGAGCCTTTTCTGGATGTTGTTCAAAGTGTGGACTGGGAGTCAACATCGCTTGGTCCCATGACCGACTGGCCGGTACAGTTGCAACAGACCTTCAACCAGCTTGTTTCAGATTCGCGCCCGATTGCGCTTTATTGGGGACCCGACTATATCACCATCTACAATGAGGCATTCTCAAGATATTGCGGCGCTCGACACCCTGCCCGACTGGGACGCCCTGCTACCGAGTCTTGGCCTCACTTGAAGGACCGCCTTGACGCAATGATGGCATCCCCCCTCAAGAATTATTCCAAGGTCGAAGATGAATCTAGATTCTTCATTGAGCAAGCGGACGGTTCGTTTGAAGAGACTCATGCTAGATTTTCCATGGTTCCTATTCTTTCTGACAAGCAATGTCTGGGCGTTCAGCATTCTCTATTGGAAAACACCTCTAGGCGATTATGGGAACGGAGAATGAAAATGCTGATTGATCTTGGCGAGGCCTTGATCGCTTCACGAGACGTAAAATCATATTGGTCTAGGACTATCGAGGAGCTGGAGCGCTGGAGTCCAAATTACGACGTCCCGTTAGCATTCATCTACTCGGTCGAGGATGACAACCATGACGGCTCTGCAGCATCGAAATACGACTGTTCCAAGATTTGCCGCCTTGAGGGCTCGCTTGGTGTGCCCGAGAACCACGCCATTGCCCCTTCAGTCCTCAGTCTGCGGAATTCAGACGAAGGTCTGGCCCCTATATTACGAAGATCACTAGGCTCGCGCCATCACCTACTTCTTCAAACTAAGGACGACACGTTGCCCAAGCAACTTCTTGATGGACTCGCCTGGCGAGGCTTTGGTGATCCTTGCCAAGCGGCCATCCTGCTACCGATTCGACCAACCAAAGAGGAGACCGTCATGGGCATTTTGTTCCTAGGCCTGAACCCACGACGTCCGTACGACAACGATTATCGCCAGTTCATCTCATTACTGGGTCAGAAGCTAACAAGTTCGCTTGCTTCGACGATCCTGCTCGAGGAGGAAGCACGACGACGGCGCAATGTTACCGAACAGGCCGCCTATGATAACGCCATACTTAAACAACGACTTGAATATCAAACTGAGCAGGCGGAAAGGTCCATTCAAACCTTCACCGCCGTGGCAGACTTCATCCCTGTTGGAATGTGCTTTGTCGACACTGAGGGCAACATCCCCTTTGCCAATGACGCCTGGCATCGCATCACTGGCTATCCTAAAGGACCGATCGCCCAGGGTGCTCTCCTCGAGTCAGTCCTTGAAGAAGACAAGGAAAAGGTCATTCAGGCATACAAAGACGTCCAAAAGCTGGATACCGTGACATTCGAGTACCGTATCACACGGAGCCGAGATGGTCTGGGCCCGCAGAGCTTTAGATCTCCGCCAGGACCTCTGGTTCTGGTCGACGATCGGGTTGTACGCCACATTCTCGCTTCTACGAAAGCCGAGCGGGCTCCAGATGGAAGCGTGATCCGAATCCTGACCTGCCTGACCGACGTGACAGTGCAGAAAGATACAACGGAGGAGGCAGTCCGGCGAGCACAGGAGGCAGAGAATTTGAAACGGCTTGCCGAGTTTGCGACTGTTGGAATGTACGACGTCAGCATGGATGGACGACTGCTGAGCGCCAATAATCTATTCTGGGAACTGACAGGCCTGGAGAAGGTCGACCTTACCAAGGTCGACGTGGAGCCTTGGCCTTCGTGTGTGGTGGAAGAGGACCTGCCTATTCTTGAGGAGACGCTCAAAAAGCTGGCAGAGTCTGGGCGTACTGAGACTGCCGAGTTCCGCCTTCGGACTCCGTGGATTACTGAAGACAGCAGTGGCAACACATCGACGGCTTCTCGATGGGTTCTTGCAACCTTTATGCCAGTGAAGAGCTCTGATGGTGTTATCCAATCATTTACCGGCTGTCTCAGCGATGTCTCGATGCAAAAGTGGCAGCTAGAGCAAGAAAAGCTGCGCAAGGAAGAGGCAATCGAGTCGAAGCGACAGCAAGAGAATTTCATCGACATGACCTCACACGAGATGCGAAACCCGCTGAGCGCCATCCTGCACTGCACAGATGCCATTATTGCTTCTCTGGCTAGGGTCCAAGATATCAGCGACAATCCAACTCCCCTCACGCCAACACGAGCCGGTGTCGATGGCGAAGCAAGGAGCTCAGTAGCTGGAAGATCAGACGAGGAGAAACGGCTGTTGGAGGACAGTATCGAGAACGCCGAGACGATTGTGACATGCGCTCAGCACCAAAAGCGCATTGTTGACGACATTCTCACCATGTCCAAGCTTGACTCGAAGCTCTTGGCCGTTACACCCTGCACGGTGGACCCAGTTCAGATCGTCAATGATGCGCTCAAGATGTTTGAAGTGGAGGCTCGCCGTGTGGACATTGAGCTCACGTCATATGTCGACAAGTCATACACAGACCTTGGATACGACTACCTTGACCTTGACCCATCTCGCGTCAAGCAGGTGCTGATCAACCTTCTCACGAACGCATTGAAGTTCACCAAGACGGGCAAGACGAGGAACGTGACTATCGGCGTCAAGGGCTCGTTGACTCCCCCAGGCGAAAAGATGACAGCGGTGCAGTTCATTCCGCGGTTCTGTGATATTTCGGAGGAATATGACCAACCCGCTCTCAGGGGCCGGACTCATCCCGTATACCTCTTATTCGAAGTCAAGGATACCGGCCAGGGCCTGACAGCGGAAGAGATGGGCAATCTGTTCAACAAGTTTGTCCAAGCCAGTGCCAAAACACATACCAAGTACGGTGGCTCTGGGCTGGGTCTGTTCATCTCTCGCCGGCTTACGGAGCTGCAAAATGGAGCAATTGGAGTGCTGAGCCAGTCCGGCGTGGGGTCAACGTTTGCCTTCTACATTGAAACATATGTCCCCAGCGATGAATCGAGGAACGAAGCCCTAGCTACTGCGGCGGCTGCTAAACTAATAGCAAGCACTGATGGCTCAGAAACCGCGGACGGCAAGCGACCTTACCGTGACATTCGACTGCAGCGACATCAGAATCCTGGGGGCAACGTCCGGCTTGATGGGATCCTGGTAGTGGAGGACAATCTCATCAACCAGCAAATCACGCGGCGTGGTTTGACAGATCGGGGCTACACGGTGGACGTGGCAAACCATGGAATCGAGGCGCTGGACAAACTGAAACGACGTCAAGGAGTGGCACCGAGACTCAGCCTAAGCATCGGCGGTGGCAGTAACATGTCAGGGAGGAGTAGCACGAATCCACTGCCGATTGCCATCAACCTGGTGCTGATGGACATCGAAATGCCGATCCAGGACGGGCTGACGTGCACACGCAAGATTCGAGAACTCGAGGCCAGCGGAGAAGTGTTTTGCGCGTCAGGAGGGCGAATCCCGATCATTGCGGTGACGGCCAATGCACGACCTGAGCAGGTGATGGAAGCAAAGGAAGCTGGGTGCGACGACGTGTTGGTGAAGCCATACAGGATCCCAGAGCTCATTGAGAAGATGCAGGTGGTGGTACGGCGCATGGGAGGACTCAGTCCGAATTCTCCTGTGAGGTGATTAATAGGATAGAGATGGGCTGGAAAACAGTTACAGCCCTGATAGAGTGGAGAGGTCAGGGGCAAGATTTGGGGCGACGATGCAACGACATTCAAGTTATACGGGCGAGTGGTTCTCTAGGCAGCTCTTTTCAGTGGTGACAAAAGGGGCCGGGTCAACAAGACAACCAAGGGTAAAGCGTTGGATCACCCTTTCAGGTTTTTGGCATAGTCTGGAGTTATGGCGAGTGAGTTTGAGCACGGGGCGATCGGGCTTCTGGGCAACATTGGGAGCGATTGATTTATGGTATTATATGGCCTCTATAGCTAGGCACTGAAAAGTAACATTGCCGATCCAGCCTCGGGGTAGGATTGGGTAGAAGAATTCGAAGACATTTGTATAATTGGTGTTGATATGACTTGAAGTTATCAAGTGGGATGGCCGGACCCCCACCGGGCCGGCTGGGGCCGGAAACCGGCAGTTGAGACGGGAGCTCGGGACAAGAATCGGGGATTGAGCAGCACAAATTGGGGTTGTAGATACAAGGGACAATGCAGGGGATAATTGAAAATAGTATAGCATGTTTAACAGTCATTATCAAGTCAGTATGAGGTGTAGATAGTGAAGCTGTTATTGAATGGAGACAGCGAATGGTGACATCACTCATTTCGATTGGCCGGGAAATGGCGTTGTTGTTGCTTCTTGCCCCTCCTGTCCTCGGCTTCCCCCCGCATAACTTCCGTGACAAGGAAAGCTCCCACTTCTTTTCATCAACTGTTGTTGCAATCCCTTCATCAACGGCTCCATTTCCTATCAATCACAGAGTAAGTCATGACTCTTCCTTGCATAGCGTCATTTCGGTCTTATCTCACCGAGACGGCGTCATCTCTGGCCGAACCCCAGCTAACAGCTTCCCGCTACACAGCTAGTTACCCCGCCATCGCGACTCGAGCTTCAGCGTTGCCCATCATGTCGACTATGCCCGCGTCCCACGGCCATAATGAGGCCTGTTGCAACATCCCTCCCGTTGTTTCCTCGGGATACGAGGCCAAGGGAACCTACAAGGAGATTGGCGGATACAAGACTTGTACGGCTACCCCTGTGAAGCAGAGATGGAGAAACAGCTAACATGGAGTGCTTGACAAGACGTCACCGGTCCTCTTGACGCCAAGAAGGCCATCGTAGTCATCTACGACATCTTTGGATACTTTGACCAGACCGTGCAGGGCGCAGACATTCTCGCTTTCAGCGACGCCCACAACAAGTACAAGGTCTTTATCCCTGACTGGTTCCAGGGCAAGCCTTGCCCCATTGAGTGGTAAGTTCTACTGTTGATGCTTCAACAGTAGAGGAGGATTGCTAAGTACGGTGGTATAATATCAGGTACCCTCCGGACACGGACGAGAAGAAGAAGAACCTCGGCGAGTTCTTTGGAACTTATCCTCCTCCCAAGATCGCCGGCCTGGTGCCCGACTACGTCAAGGCTGTCTTGGAGCAGGACTCTGCCATCTCCAAGACTGGTATTCTCGGTGTATGTTGATTCTACTCTTAAAAATCATTCGTCTTCTGACACTGGATAGTACTGCTGGGGCGGCAAGGTTGTGTCCCTCACCACAAAGGCCGACACCAACCCCTTCTCCGTGGCTGCCTCGATCCACCCTGCCATGGTTGACGCCGCTGATGCCGAGGGTATCAAGACTCCCACCATCCTGTTGGCCTCGAAGGAGGAGCCCGATGAGGAGGTTAAGAAGTTTGAGAATGCCCTGGCTGGACCCAAGTACGTCGAGACCTTCAAGGACCAGATTCACGGCTGGATGGCAGCTCGCGCCGATCTTAGCGACGACCGGGTCAAGGAGGAGTACGAGCGAGGCTACAAGACGGTTCTCAAGTTCTTTGGCGAGAACTTTTAAGTAATGTGAATGTATCTAGCCAAATATGAGACATGAAATGGAAATAAATAACCATGCAAGAAACTTGATGCCCATCTATAAATATCAGAACTCGGTTGGTGTGTATTCGGGCTTGTCTATTATTCGTGGCTCTCTTATTGCACATTACAATGCATCGGTTGCGTCCTCGCCAAAAGCCAAGACTTGTTCTATGTCTAACATCTTGAAATCGCCAACCTCGACGCCTTCTCCATTCTCTCCTCTCCTCACTGCGGTTGAGATCATGTACTCTCCCAACAGTGGCACTAGCTTTATATCAACATCCTTCACCTCACCCCTCTTGAACCAAACCTCTTGCGGGCCAGTCATGTCCTCGGGCGGTGCAAATCCTCGCATCTCTAGGTCCTTAAGCCAGCTCGCAAGAAGGGCCTCGCCTGTCATCTTGACGTACGCCTCACGCAAACACCAGAGAGCGTAAAAGTACCGCAGGGCACGATCACGTTCAGCGACGTCGGCGCTAGGGTTGAGCTTCTTCAGCGTCGTCACCTCCCCAAGACCAAAAACCTCAGCGTGCATGTCGACAAAGCTGTTCCATCCCTCCCCTGCCAGAGTCCCTAGATCGCGGGTTCTCCTTTCAGTTGGACATACAACGTCGACGCCCACGGCTAGACCCTTGGGCGGGTTGTGAACGGCAAAGAGCACGGCGAGACCAGCCTGGTGAGAGACGTTGAAGAGCAGGGGTTCATCGCCAGTTGATGTGAGAAACACGGGTTTGGTGCGGGCGTCGCGGGTAGTCTCAGCCTCAGACCAGGGCACGCCGCAGAAGCGTGAGATGGCGTACCGCTTAACGAGGGCCGACGCGAGGGCTAGTTTCGCATCGCGGACGTGGTAGTACCGGAGCACGGAGGCTTGTTCCTGCTCCGTGAGGAGGGATAAAGCACGCGAAGCCTGGTATCTCATCTCATGAGACGCTGGCGAGAAACCTAGCATGGGGTGAAGAACAGGGGAGTTTTGACTTACAACCGTGGTGAGATCCTTGGTGTTGGCTGCTGATGGCCAGAGTGGACGGGTGTCGATTACCCACTGGATAACTGTTGGGGTCGATTCACCCATGGCTGATAATGAACGAGATATGGAAAAGGTGAAAGTGTGAGACTCAGGTTTCGGCTGTGTTTGAGGTGAGACAGTCTCATGTGATGAGATGAGATGAGATGAGACTTCGGGAAGCCGATTGCGAAACCCGGCGTGTCGGAGGTGGGGGCCCCGGCCGAAACACGGGCCGGAGACGAGTTCACATCGGCAACTAACCTACCCGTGAAGTTGAATAGATATAAAATAGATGAAGAAATTCCCTTTTTTTTTTTTTTTTTGTTCTTGTACTCCTCAGCGGCTTCTTCAACCTTCAAATCAACAAGAAGCCAGCTCCGCAGTCGAGTCTTGATTTGCAAGATTCCTGCGTTCTTCTTATACTCTTTCTCGACTTATACAACCAAACCACCATCGTTCAGCCATCGACTTACCTCGGCTGTTACGATGATCGAAAAGAGTTTTACATTGTTTGCTCCGCTCAAGAGTCGAGTCACATTATGTGATTCCTCCAAAAGCGTAGAAGCACCATATCTTTCACGTCTTCCTGCCGTTTCACAGGGCGGGGCGCCAGCTCTGCGGCAGTCGAGGACATTTAGTTCTCGTCTCTTTCACTCCATTAGGATTCTTTTCTGTTGGAGAAGAAGAAGAGGCTAGAGGACTTTACACCACTGGATGTTTTTATCGCTGAGCCTGAAGTGTTGATGATCCATCAGTTTACGAGTCCACCATGACTGGGCTGATGATGCGAATCCGCTGGAAGTTGTCTCGTGAGCCCAGTGAAGCAAAGTTGTGCTCTCACCAGAAGATTGTTTTCCGTACAAGCAAGGATCTCAACCACATTCTTTATTGAAAGTGGTTCCTTGTTTGGACGTTGAGATGCTTCTAGTGTCACAGCCACTTTGGTTTTTTTTACAACCCGCCCATCTTAACGCCGACTGTTGGGCAAAACACACTACAAAGCCAGAGGAAGCCCGAACGAGGAACTTTTTCTATCTGACGAGATGGGGAATTTCTCCTGTTTGGGTGGATGGTTGACCCCTGCAAAGAGTCTAAACCTTTACGTGGTGCAGGGGATTAAGGACGTTGAAAGATACGTCTACTAATATAGACTCGAAGAAGTGGGAAGGGGGAGAAGCTATAATGATAATGGTATCAATGTTTAATCAAGACAATGTAATTATAATTAATAAATCAACAACACCTAAACGTCCGTTGCTCAGGTCTCATATCCCAACCCGTGCACAATAGATTCACTGACACTCAACTCTCCTCATCTGAGAGCTCATATGGCTCGCTCATGACCCGTCGGATGTATTCCCGCCCTGTGATAAACGATCTCGGGTATGGTCTATTAGGGATACCGGTCATCCACTCCGGCGCCGGGGTGCGTGGCCTCCTCCCTCTCCGACGACGATGTCTCGTATTGTTGATCCTCCGGTTTCTCTCAGCTTGTATTAAAAACGACACCAACATCGCACTGTAAGCGCTGCTATCGGCGTCCCCGCCCCCAGAAGAAACCTCAGAGACAGGACCTGCATCTTGTTGCAGCTGGTCGAGGGGCACCAGGGGTGGCAAGTCGTCAAAGTTGCCTGGTGAGATTTCGAAAGAAATCATGGATCCCTCGGCGATGGAGGCGGTAGGGCTGTAAATGTTGGCATCAACGGGTTGGTAAGGCTTCTCGTCGACAGAATGAGATGAGTCGACATTGTTTTCCAAAGAAGAACCGATCTCGACGTCATCTTGGACCGTCTCATGTTGTTGAGACGCATCCTCGTTGTTGTCGACGTCATCTTGGAGGATCCGTTGCTGTTGAGACTCATCCCCACGGTTCTCTTCACTTTCTTGAATGACACCTTGTTGTTCAGAGATGTTCTCGTCATCCATCTCCTCTTCGTCACTGTCCTCTCCACGACGCTGTCTCTTGGTAGGGGGGCTAGACTCATCCGTCTCCTCCGCGGCAGCCTCGGATTCTTCCCGGGAGCGTTTATCTTCCGAAGAGGAGCTTGGATCAAGGTCCATGTCGGCCAAAGACTCGGAAAGATTCGAATCGTTGGTGTTATCAGGGGCGTTCAAGTCGTTTGTGATACTGGCAAGATTCGAGTCCGTCATGATAATGGCGCTGGAGGTGCACGATAGAACGACTGGGAGTGAATGATAGAGTCGAGAAGAAAGGGAATGGGAAGAGGCAAGGGAAAAGGACACATGTAAACTGAGAGAATACAGCATATAATGTATTCATGGAAAGGTGCACAGTTCGGGCAATTAGAGGTATTGGTTTTCTAATCGGCGCTCAGACTGATGTGTCTATCTGAACCTACCCCAGCTCCCCAGGGTCTGGATAGCATCCAAAACCGTCTCCGACGGGTACCTTTGGTCAGTCACTAAACACCGAGTCTGAACTGCTTTACGCCGTGGGAATGTTCATGAGTTTCGCCAAAGCCTTGGAGTATACACAGTCTCGCGGGTTGAGGGGGAAAACACGCCTGTATAATAAACGCTTAACTTGTACTTCCATAAAGATGATTAAAAAAAAAACCCCAAGGATACGCAAAGAGCTCTAAAATATAACCTTATTCTTAGATATTTCAATATTCATTGTCATGCTTGAAAGGAGTTGGGTAACCCGCTTGAATGCGCTGGTCTCGTTTATTTCTGAACTACGGGAGAGTCTCTCTATCCAGCGTCCGCTGTGTCTTGTACTCTAGCCATATCTACAAACTCTCCGCTTCTATCGAGAGTAAAAACACCTTATGTCCTCCCTTTCCATCATCCTTCTTGCTGTCCTTGTCCTTGGTATCCTTTTCATCCTCCTTCTCATCGTCCTTCTTGGTCGTATCGACAACACCATCCTTGAGCTTGCCTATCGTCTTGATGGCATTTCCCTCACCATCAAGATCCACCACCACATCGATCGTGTCAAGACTGCCGTCCTCGGTGTATTTCCACATCTGCTTAATCTCCCCCCGCACAAGACCTGTCAGCCACAACGAACCGAGTACGCCCGGGACCAGGTACAGTAGCGCAGGTTGACCGCGCTTAAACACCAACAGCATGGCCAAGGTAACGAGCATGCCCAGAAAGTACCCGAAAATGGAGGCATAAAAGTATGTCTTTGGGAAACGGGCCGCCTCCAGCTCGGCCGGCAGCTGTTTCGCCCCAGAGAGAAACAAGGGGCCCCGCGTCCAGAGACTGTCGCCCCAGTTTCCTTTGACGTTGACATACTTGGCTTTGACCTCCTTGTGCTTGACCTCGCTCCGCGTCACGACTGCCCCCGCCGAGTCCTTCTCGATCAATTTCAACTCGGTGCTCTCGTATTTCACCTTGCGAATGTAATGACGCCAAAGGTCAAACCGCAGAGCCAGGGCCATGACCATACCAGGAATAACGATATCGCCCAGACCAAGAATACTCTTGCGGTCTGCAGTCTCGAAAGTGAGCTTGATTGGCACATCCAGCTTGGTAGCGACTGTGACCATGTAAGGTCTAATCCATCAAGTTAGTTTGAGAACGTTGTCAACACCGGGGCCAGTGAAACTTACGTGTAGAACACCATGAAAATGTCGTAAAAGAACAGTCCAACCAATACCAGAGTGCTAGTCAAGAAATCGGTCGGGGAGAGCAGGAGGAACGACCCATAGCACATGGCATAGCCAAGCATATTGGCCAGGAAAGGAGACGTAGTGGATGTGTAGACAAGTGCAGTGACCAAAGCCGAGAACAGAGCCAACATGTGCGCAAACTTGATCTTGCCCTCCTCCTTGCCCATACCGTGGATATAGAGTTTAACAGTCCAGTGTTGGGTCAGGAGGTCGCGGAGCTCCCATCCTGCCTTGCGAGCTCTCTCGGAAAATGCGAGCCAAGCTAGAGGGCCGGGAAAAGGGTTTTTGGTCGCTGTGACTGCCGTAGGGTTTCCCACAGGGTCGCACGTCTTGACAGATCTCGTCTCTTGGTCCACGGCCATCAGAGTGCCGTTCCGCCCACGCCAGTACCGTGGAAACACAACACTCGTGAGTAGCTCGATCCCATGGGCGTAGAGGGAGAGCAAGCTGGCGATAGACATGGTTGACATGTACCAGCGGAGTATCTTGTTCAAAATGTTGGGGTCCTGAAGCCACTGAATCAAGTAGTACAGACCGACAAGGACAAAGCCGGCCATGAGGGGAAACATGATGGCATCCGAGGGCTCCAGTCCTTGAGAGAAGCGCTCGTCATCGTCCTTGTCCCCAGGCTTTCGCTTCTTGGCCGGCGCTGCGGATGGAGGTCTGCGTAGGGCTGCATGGGCGCCCAGGTAGATGATGCCGATGGCGCTGAAGACGAGCTTGAGCTCGAGAAGGAGAAAGTCGAGATCCTGCAGGTACTCGACGGCCGAGAACCAGCCGGCCTTATCCTCGATAGTCGCGTTCAGGCCGTCAAAGGCCGTTTCTGTCGTGTTTTCGGCCATGGCTTGAGGTTGTGCTGTGGGATGTTGGGAAGAGCAAACGTGTTCTAAGCCTCAGAAAATGACTTGACTAGCTGCACGGTGTGTCATAGGCCCCTGCTCATATCAGATAATTACGACAGTGAATAGATGCAAAATTGAAGAATGAAAGTCAAGTTGAGTCCGTGAATCAGAAACGCGACTAACAATCTTGTAAGAGAATGAAAGAAGAGTGTCAAATGACGTCGGTTCTGTTGCGCTGCCCTGAGGCTGAAGAGGTCCGCTGTCACTTTGGAGCCAGCAAGGCAGCCACAGCCCAGCACCTTAGGTGAAGGAAAGAACGAGACGCCAGAATAGCAATGAAGGCAGATTTCCTCTGAAGCATTAGTATTCATTTATGTAAAATTTACCAAAGTAACACAAAATATCTCCTTATGAGTAATCTTTGAGAAATATTCTATCCATATACCATTAGCTACCTACGTTGAGGAGAGGATACGCAAATACCTTCCATCGCGTTCGAGTCTCGATCTTTTTGACCAACGTGCCCGGACAAGGATGGAAGGTTTTAGCGCTAGAGTCAATGAGCGACCAATCGTTCCACAGGGAGCTAAACCACCAGGAACAGCGCCATCGCCAGCCTTGTCCCAAGCAATTCATGCCCCTCCATCCAAGCTCAAACATTTCAGTACAACAAAACAATCATGACAACCAACATTCTAATGGAGACCACAATGGTACGCATACTCTACATACTAATAACACCGAGCTTTGTCCCGCTAACTTTAACGTCCAGGGCTCCTTCACCCTCGAGCTCTACACGTCCCACGCGCCCAAGACGTGCAACAACTTCGCGACGCTCGTTCGCCGCGGTTACTACGACGGCACCGTCTTCCACCGCGTCATTCCCAACTTTATGGTTCAGGGCGGCGATCCTACAGGCACTGGACGAGGCGGCACTTCCATCTACGGTGACAAGTTCGCCGACGAGATCGACCCGTCCCTCAAGCACACCGGTGCTGGCATCCTCAGCATGGCCAACGCAGGACCCGACACCAATGGCTCCCAGTTCTTTGTCACCCTCGCTCCTACTCCCTGGCTCGACGGCAAGCATACCATCTTTGGGAGGGTCAAGTCTGGCATGGGAACCGTTCGCAGGATGGGAATGGTCACCACAGGGCCTGAGGATCGACCTGTCGATGACCTCAAGGTTGTCAAGGCTCGCATTGTCGAGGAGGAAGAGCAGGTATAGACCAGAGGCTTAGAAAAAAGGCGTTTGAGAGGTTAGAATCTTGGATTACATGCTTGGCGTTGAGGAGTTGAGGCAATATCGATGACAGTCACGCATCACTACAATTGCACAGAGAAATCTTGAAAATTATCCATTCTTGTACGTTCAACGCCAAAAACGCCCCGGTCCATTTTCCGTGGATGCTGTGAATATCTGGTCCCGGTCCCTAGCCAACCAAACCGCCGTTCCAATGCAGTGCGTTTGTGAGAATAATACACGTAGAAGAAATATCCTCGAGAAGCAAATCCGTCCCCTGATCGCGCGTTGTGCTGCCTGCCTCTATCCGTATCCAACCAAAAATCACCTTGACCAGAAAGTAAGACAAGCGTCAACATTGCCATCAACAAAGACGTCTCGGAGTCAGCCTTACTGAGGTGGCGACGACAATGTGTCTGAAGACTCCGACTCCCCGGTGGCCTCCCGGATGAGATTGGGCTTGGGCTTGGGTGAGCCCAGATGAGGCTTGCTCAGCTTGAGCTTCTTGACAGGACTGATACCCTTAGACACCACCTTCTTGGGGGCCACCTCGACTGAGTCTCCTTTTGAGTAGTCGGCCTTTTGCTCCTGGCTCAACGAGGAAAGACCCTTGGTCTTTTCCTTTTTGAGGCTCGGCTTCGTCTTCAGGATGACCTTCTTGGTAACTGACGTGGGCTTGAGCTTCTTCTTCTTGTGGCTGTTCTCCGAGTCTTCCTCTTCCTCGCTTGCGTCGCGCTTCTTGGGGCTGGCGGCGCGAGAACCCGGCGCGGGCGTCGCCTTTTGCGATGAAGGCGGCGTCGGGTCGTTCTGGGATCCGCCGTTGCTCAACTTCTGCGCCGCAGCTCGGCTGGCGTTGCGGCCACTGTTGCCGATGCAAGAGCCCATATGGTTATTGAGTCGGGTGACGAGAATGCAGCGTTTACACTTGCTACAGGTGGCTGATGGGAATGACAAGACGTTGGGTGGTCGCTGTTCGGGCGCAGGAGAATCGGCGTTTTTCTCCATGTCCTTCTTCTTCTTGCCGCGACCGGGACCTGGTCCGACCCAGCTCTGTCCGTAGATGTCGCATCCCGGCTTATCGATGTAAGGGTGCTTCTTGCAGTAGATAATACTCGGGTCGGGCTTCTGAGCGCCTTTGCCGTCGGTAGGATATAGAAGTCGAGGAAGATGGCATCGGGGGCATAGGATCTCAGCCGTCGTCTTGAGGGGGTTGCCCTTGAGCAAAACCTTGCCATCCTCGTAGATGGCGGCATCTGTCTCGATCCGTACATCTGGTTTCGAATCGGGGGTCGAGCTATCGGACGCATCGGATGCCAGCTTCTCGACTCGGATGGCAGCAGTGGTGGCCCTCGCCGTCTTCTCCTCGCGGTGCGTCTTCATCAACAAATCGCAAAGGACGTTGTAGAGCACATCGTCTAGTACAGAGTGTGCCTAAGCATCTCCAGCATTAGCCATACAGCCTAACAGTCAGAAATCCCAATGAAGCATCATCTGTATAGGGGTCGCAGAGGTGATTCATGTCGACGCAGGCGATGGCGCTCTAGGACGTCCCGTGAAGGGAATCGCAGGGAGGTCGAGATGAGATGCGAAAGGGCTGATGAGATGAATGCATGCTTACCAACTTGTCCATACTACCGGCATCATCGCGAGCGCGGATGATGCCCGCCCTGCCCGTGCCAGAATTCATGATGTTCGCCGGGGAAGCAAAGAATCCGAGCCAGGGCCGACGAATTTGTCAAGCGGAGGGTGTGTAACTGGAATCGTGTGATGATGCCGAGGAGCGAAACGGCAGCTACCGGGCGGAGGGGGGGGTGTGCACGGAATTCCGGCCGGGGTAGAGTTGTAAAGGGAAAAAAAAGTTAGAGATTCGCGGGAGAGGAATTGGAGAGTGTGAATGCTTGGGGAGAAGAAGCTTTCAACAGTAGTGGAAGAGGAGGAGGAATTAAAATATGAAGAGGGTAGTAGGAGCAGGCAAGTCGTAGTTCAATTCCATCCGAAACGGGAAGAATAAAAAAAGTGACAAGATAAACAAAGGTTGACAATCAACGGGAAGCTGCACAATAGCTGAGGTTCTATTGTCTGGTTCGGGCTGTCCCCCAATCTGTTTGTAGGTAATAAACGGCGGGTGAGAGCAGCAACCGGACGAGACTCTATGACGGTTTCCTGCCTCGTGATTGGGAGTTATTAATGTTAAGAGCAGTAATAAGAAAAACAGAAACCCCAGAAAGAAAAAAGACAAAAGCCCAAAGATGGCCCGCCAGTGTCAAAAAACGGTTGAGAAATTGGATGTTTGTTCGTGTTGGACGATGGAAGGATGACGGAAGAGCAGAAGGGGGACGACGGGGAAATTTGCAGGTGCCTTGAGGTGAGCCTCAGCAGAGCCAGCAGCCGGTGCAGGTGCCACCACTGAAACCCAGGTGGGAATAGATCTCGGAAAGGAAAATCAACAGGCCCATGAGCCAAGGAAAGGACCAGAGCAGCACCAACTCAGCGGTGCATATTAGCCTGCACTATTACACTGCTACAAGTAGATTATGAGGGGATACAAAGTCTATGGAAGTGATGATGACTGCATAGCTTGTCTTGAGGCCAGATCTTTTAACATGAAGCTTAAAAATGCCCATGACGGCAAGCTGTCCTCCAAGACTGTTTCTTGGCCTCCATCAGAATGAGTGAATAAGTGCCTGGCCACCCGCGATCCCGCACGCTAGAATAAGCCTACGGCCCCCTAAACTCTCAGGGGGCGGGGCACCCGACTTCAGCCAAGGTACCAAACGCAAGACACCAGGAGCCTCCAGTTTGACGCATTCCCCCTCGTGCTGCTTCTGCGAATGACGACGCAGCTCTCATGGTTCTCACGTGGGATTGGTCCCTTGAACTGATCCCGAACCTAAAAAGAATCCAATCCGGTCCCCCCAGGAATCCCATCGATCTGGGTGGCTAGAGAATGCCCATGGTCACTCTCCCTGCGCTAGTGCAGTTCCAGTTCATGTTAGAGCCTCTCTCTCATTGCTCCAATCCAATTCCTTTTTTTTGCCCTGTCCATACAAACTAGAGGCCAACTTGACGCAAGCATCCATACAAGAAAAACAACATTCCTGCTTCTTTACATCCTTACATTGCTGGCATCTTTTTCTGGCTCGTGCGGCTGAAGCGACCTTAAGTTGAGAGCTTCTCTCTCGCTCCCTCCCCTGTCTTTTTTCTGTTTCCACCATCTCTCTCCAAAACCTCCAACCCAACGAGAGATACCTACCTTCAAGTGCATATATATACATCGCCAACATGTCGCTCCCGTCGACCAAACCCGCCCAGCTCTCCATCCGCTCCTTCTTCCAAGCAAAGACTCCGAAATACGCTCCTCCGCCCTCTGCCGCTCTCTCAACACCTCCTCCTCCGCCGCCGCCGCCGCCGGCAGCATCTGCCCCTCCACCAGCCGTATCTCCCCCCTCTGAGCAAGAGCAAGCCGACGAGACATCAACGTTCGAACTCCCACCTCTGCCAACGTCTCTCCCACCAGAAGCCGACATCCGCCTCGTCTCGCCCTCTGACATCAACGCTTTGCGCCGTATCAACGCCCTCCTTCTGCCCGTCAGTTACCCCGACAACTTCTATCAGCGCGCAGTCGATCCCGCCGCCTCCGGCCGCTTCTCGCGCGTCATCACATGGGCGCATGACGACGCGGAGCCCAAGGTGGTGGGCGGAGTCGTCTGTCGCATTGAGCCCATTCTCGACTCCAAGACCCATGGTCAGGTGCCGCAGAACCTCTACATCCAGTCCCTCTGCCTCCTGTCGCCGTACCGGTCCCTGGGATTGATCAATGCCGCTGTGGATAACATCATTTCGACGGCCGTGTCGGATTCTAGTCTCGACGTGGCCTCTGTCACGGCGCATGTCTGGACTGAGAACGAGGAGGGCCTCAAGTGGTATGAAGGACGCGGTTTCAAGAAGGACGATCAACCTATTCGCGGCTACTATCTTAAACTCCGCCCCGACTCGGCCTGGCTGGTTCACCGTCCCGTCGGCGCCTCCGTTCGAAGCTCCCTGCCTTCTTCGTCATCATCGGCAGTTCCGCCCTCCATTCCCGCCAGCACGACTGCTGCCGTGGTGAACCTCCCTCCCATGTCAGGCCCTCCTAAGGATGGAGCCTCCAGGCCACCACTTCCCCCCTCAGGTCGATCCTATCAGAATTCACGCCCCGAGACGGAATGGAATGACATGCCCGAAGACATGGTGGGTGGTCTGTTGGTGCCACCGGGTCGCAAGCCTCTTCGTGAGACTGGCTCTGGCGCAAGCTCGAGAAGCAGCTCGACGGCACGAAAGAAGAGAGATCGCTCTTACCCTGCTGCCGCCTTTGGCAGTTAGAGCATGATATGGTAGAAACAAGGTCGAATTCAACTTGCCTAGAAGAGAAAAACAAGAAACGCTTCATGAAAGAATATGGTGTTAACGGACAGCATTGGATAGATGGACCTGGTAAGAACGACATTGATAAATGAATACATAAATACATAAATAAACAAATAGACGCCACAGTTTGAAAAACATGATTCACTTCCCTGGAACCTCATATCATGAAGAAACTGACCAATCATAGAATTCTTTTCGTCATAATCAACTGCCTCATACCCATACAGTTTTTGATGCGAACAACGCGAAACGTAACGTTTGAGACAAGAGACGCCAAAAGTCCCCAGGAATCAACATGAACACGTCTTTCCCATACACATATATACATAACACTCACTCAGTAGCGAGGTGAACACCCTAACATGGCCCAAGGCGCAAATGATACGATAGGACTTCCTACCGACGCTTGGTATACCAGAAAGCTGCTAGTGCGAGAGCACCAACGATACCGCCGACTACGAGAGCGGTGGTTGAGATTAGGGGTTCATCAGCTATCGAGAGTGTTAGCAGTGGTCGCTTCAGCTGATCTAGGGGGGATGAATGCAAAGGGAGGGTGCGGAATGCCGCTGAAATGAGATTTATGAGGTCACGTACCGATGGCATTGGACAACTTGCGGCCTCGATTGGACTCGGCCTTGATGTCGACCAGGTAGTCCTCGGGCTTCTCCCTGCCAGCAGCAACGAGAGCAATCAGGGCGGCGCCGACGCCGCTACCGTCCTTGGCAATACCAATACGGATCTTTTCGGCGCCCTTGGGTCCGATGCCGTCAATGGCGCGGAGGGCCTCATAAATCATATCGCGGAAGAAGGGGTAGTGCTCGACCAAGCTGCCATCGACACCAATGTCGATGACCTCCTCGTTGGGGTCTTCGAGCTTGCCAGACTGAAGAGCGATGGCGCCAATGGCAACCGCGGACAGTCTGGCGGCACGTCGGCCGACAGCGTTGGAGACGGACTTGAAGGCCTGGGCATCCTCGAGCGAGGGTGTGTAGACGTGGAGCAGGTTCTCCAGCTCCTGGCGAAGAGTGGACAGCTCGGGGGTGTTGTCAGCCGCCGCTACCGACATGATGGAGCTGTCAAGTCCCCAGGGCTTGAGGAAGCCGGATTGGGGCGCAATGTTGGTCGTGGAACCCCAATCGTTGGAGCTGGAGTTGAGATCCTTGAACAAGGACGATTTTTCGCTGTTAATCATGTCGGCCACAGCAAGTCGCACAATCTCGCCCAGGAACATGCCTGACACGCGCTTCTCAAACATTTGGTCGCCGGGGTTCACACTCTGGGCATCCAGGGCCTTATCCCATGCCGTTGAGGGGAGAACATTGAGCTGATTGTCGAAGGAGCCCCATTCTGTGTTCACCACCATCTCGCCCGTTGACTGGTCATAGTCGCCTGTAATGGGTTTCTTGATATTATCCAGCTTCTCCATGTAGGCGCCGTTGGTGCCAGTGCCGAAAATGGCACCCAGGATAGATCGGCTCTTGCCAGTCGAGGTATACGAACGAGCCATGAGCGTGCCAACAGTATCATTCACCAGCGCTGCAACCTTGACGGGGAGCTGGAGCTTGTCGATCTCGGTCTGGAGCAGTGCGCAGACGTCCTTGCCAACAGCATCGCGGATGTCGAAGCCCTTGGTCCATCGGATCAGCAGGCCCTTGTTAATGGCGAGCTGCTTGACGGGGAAGCTAAAAGTGAAGCCCAGGCGGAAGATGTGCTCGTCTCGGTAGCCCGAGGCGGTGCTGTAGGTGTTGCGCCGGCGCAGGTGGCTGTTGAAGTGCTCGGCATGGTGCTCCTTGAGGAAAACCTCGATCTGCTTGGCGAGGAAGGAGAAGAGCTCCGAAGAGGTCTTTGCGACCATGAGCTCCTTGGGGATGGCGACCTTGTTAAAGGTTAGGTTAAAGGTGGTGTCGCCGTTGAGCATGATGGAGCAAACTCGAAAGTTTGTTCCGCCGAGATCGACAGCAAGATACAGACCCTGCATGAGGAAAAAGTCGTGTCAGTTGAAGCTTCTGTCACTCGCGTGCGCCAGAATCTCACCTTTTCTGTGCCATTGGGAACGCCTGTGACATAGGTCGGGATCTGCTGGAGGCTGGTACCCTCCTGGGAGAGACCCTCGTCTGGAAAGCGCGCAAAAAATCAGTATCATGAATACGTCGAGGTAAATTTGGCGGTATGCGACAGAGCATCATGAGAGGGGAGCTCCCCCTGCAAGACGCCACATCGTTTGCGCCAAACGATAATGCAGTGCGTGCAGCGAAAGAGACGTACTCATCTGCCTCAAGAATTCCTTGACATGACGGTTCAGGTCGTCATTGCTAAAGTCGAACTCTTGGACGACACGGTTAGACTCGTCGGCGAGAGCCATGGCTATGGGTCGTGAGGTGGGCGGCGCGGTCGAGAAGGGAGAGGGAATATGGCAGACGGGTTCGGAGGCTGCAGGAGCAGGCGGCGAGGAGGAAGGATAAAGTCGTGGGAGTAAGAAGTGATGTAAGGATGAAGGAGAGAAGAGGAGGAGGAGGGAGGAAATTGAGAATGAAGCAGAGGTGGACAGCAAGTCTTGTCGCAGCGGGAGCCGGAGCTGCTGGAGCTGGTGCTGGTACCGCTGGGGAAACTGGAGCTGGAGCTTGGCGTCACCGTCACCGAGCACAAGCTGCGAGAGCTGCTGACGGATGCTGTGTCAGTGGCTGAGGAATGTCCAATGGCGGCCGCTGGTGGGGGGGCTTGGGGATCATGGATTGGGAAGAATAGAGAGAGGAGAGGGGCGTGGATAAGAACTCGGGAGAGAGAGAGACGAGACGGAGGTCAGCCCAGGGCATTAAGAGGTCGACCCAGGACGCCAAATGCAGGGACGGGGATGAGCATCTGAAGACCGAGAAAGCCCCCAAATTTCGGTGGATTCCAGAAGCTGGAACATCCATATCCATCCCATATTGGAACACCTGAGACGTCACCCAACCCCAAGCTTCGGCCGTATTACTCGCAGTTTTCCAAGGTTCCGACCTCGAGAAACAGACGGACTCTCCATGAGCTCCAGTTCACTTCAGTTGACCCAAGTGCCGCCGGCCGTGGAGAGCCCGCAAAGTGGAGAGATGGGTGCGGGGGAGACGTCCTCGAGGCTCCGCTAATACGCCGAGCTCGCCGCTTCTTGGGGACCTCAACGTCTTTTTTTTTTCCCTCGGGGCCGTAAGAGGCAAGGCATTGCAATGGATGGATGCCATCATCGTCTCGTGCAAATCTTGGCTGCCCCCGGTAGCAAGGTTTCGGTCAGGCCATGCATGATCTCGCCGAGCCCAGGCTTGCGGTACCCAGGTGAGGTGAGAAGAAGCATGGATCCAAGATTGCAGACTGCACCGGGGAACCAGCAGCTGCACGGGGGAGCGAGACAATTGATTGATTGACTGACTGATGAATGATGTATGGTGTGGGTGGTGGTGGGTATGCAGCGGGAACAGAGCTTGGACAGCCCCGGGGGGATGATGATATGATGGCCAGTAAAGATCATGTACCAGAGGGGAAAAAGCGACAGAGACAAAAACACTCACCACTAAGACGACGATAATAGCCACGCCTCTGAGAAACAACCCAGGCCATACACGTTTCCTCGCCTCGGCGCCACCTTGACGTTCACGTCCATGTCCATGTCCATGTTGGGCCCCCATTGTCTTGACACCACACCGAGCGAGGCCAGGACCCCTTGCAGTTCCTTTTCTCGTGGTTTGGGTAAACGGCGAACGGGTGTCCTGACTTGACCTCGTGCCCTTTTGCCAGAGTAAAACGACAACTAAAAAAGAAGCCGAGGGATGCGGGCGGAAACGTGCAAAAACAGGCGAGCGAACCCGCGATCTCCCCAGATTTCAGGCGTTACGTCGGCGTCTATTCGCGACCCCAGAACATGTTTCCCCGTCGCCGCCGCGATGGTGCAGGTGCAGCTTCGAGGTTTTTTTTTTTGCTGGCTGCTGGCAAACGGGCCGTCTCGTCCACAGCCACGTCTTGCAGTGCAGCTGACGGAGAAACCTCCCGTATACCCTACCTACCTATCAGGCACGAGACACCAAAAAGAGCGGCTTCGGCGCTGGGGGAAAATCTCGTGAGTCTCGGGCTATGTACGGATACTGCGCTGTACAAGAGAAAGTACCCGAGGGTTGGATCGACTGCCTCGAACGGTGTAGTTCCAGTAGGTAGGGCGTCTCCGTGTGGTGGCTTCAGCCTCAAGGACAAGGACAAGGACGCGGGCTGCACGACGCAAGGCACGGGTTGTTGCTGCACGTATCCTATCCTCGGAAATGCCGGGAAGATGCCACACTCGTTCGTTTCGAGAAGCAATCACTGATCTTTCGGTCAAGCCTGGTTGGCTACTGTGAAATGCGATGCGATGGCCAGGTCCCTCGTAGAGAACAGGGTAAAATAGGTCGATTTCTGGCCCTCGGCAGTGGCTGGTGTTGGTCCGATGACGGGGATCACGGTTTGACAATCCGCACCTTGAAAGTCGAGCCAAGAGGTATCGTTTTTCGCCCTCCTCTCAAAGGGTGTCTCTCGTAAGACATAGATCGCAGTCGGTTGGGCATTGGTGCAGAAGAGAAGCAGAAACTCGACAGGAAAGGGAAAAAAGAAAAGGGCAGAGGCGCTATAGATGCGGTCTCATAGCTAAGCTTCACACTCCATTCCCCATGACACCGCTACTTTCTGCACGACCCTCAAAAGAGGCGGTATACTTCCCGTGGGCAAGGGCTTCCTATCTACCTTGTCACGGATCTGTTCTTGTTGGATGATGTGAATCTGCTTTGACCTTTTTCTCATCAATCTGACACGAGAGGCATTGAATCTTTTATTCTCTTCATAATGGCACGCCTCCCAAGATATTCCAACCATCATGACCTCGAATACAACCCATGCACGAGTTCTTACTAGCGTTAGCTGTACCTCTAAGCCATCTCCAAAACCACTGGTTCTTATAAATTCTTGGATAATCCTCTCACTCGATTATCTAAAATGCATCTTGGGGTTATGTAAGTCTCACAATAATCACTCTGGCGTGTCTTTTCAACCTCTTGAGCAAATTCAAATCGAAGCAAAACTGTCATCAACCGCCTCCTCCAGACCCTAGCCCCGGATCCCCCACGTCCACCCCAGTTGACCAGGACTGGGGTCTCACCGAGGCCACGGGCTCAAGCTCGCAACCTCCAATGCTGGTCGGCCACCTTCACCGTGGTCTATTGCCAATCACTGATAGGCAGGGAAGCCAGTTGGACGCCTGTCATTGAAAAGGATGCCCCTTTCCGCCATCTCAGCACATCGAGGCTCGAGCTTTCAATATATCTGGTCAGCAGACACTCAATCTGCATTACCATGGACTGATCTTGAGATTGCTGTCTGTGCAAGACAACGAGGCAATCTGTCTTCACCCCTGAGTAAGGGCTGCTTGACTGATTCAGCATGAGCAATGGTATTGTGGAATTCATCTTAGATCAGAACTCGCTTTGCGAAACAAGGTGCAACACGAAGCACTAGATCTAGGAAAGACTACACGAGCTCTGAATCACTGCTGAACTCACCCACGGTGAATCTATGATTTCCTTTCAAAAAGGGCCATGACATACCCCAGGGTCAGCCTATGCTGCACATAGATCAAGAGGGCATCAGTTTGAGGACAGGCACTTTCTATGATTCATTCTCTAGATGAACACTCTGCAATACGATCGATCAAGAAGAGATAAATAAGGGTATTGTGCTTCAGAGAACAGAGCAAGGCAATGGACAACGCTTAGGTCTATCAAGATCCTGATGAGGCTGCATCACATCACTGCTGTGTTCCAGGTCTCAACATAGGCCCTCTGGTCGAGAGAGCAGAGCATCACGGCACTTACGCCAAATCAGTGTATGGCCATTCACGGCGAGGCATGTCTTGCAAATCACAGACAGGTTTCAACGATGCCACGACAATCAGCTCCCGGACTCACAATCACCAGGCTGCCGGGGGTGTTGTCAGGCGTCAGACTAGGCTGGTTACATTCACGATAGTCGAAGTCGGCAATCGTGTCTGAAACATGCTAAGCAGTAGCATCTTCGAGAATTCAGCCTGGAACAGCGGAACCAAGTTATCGGTCATGGTAAGACAGATGAGTGAGAAACAGACGTAGCGTATGAGACATAGGAGACGTCGATCACAACCGTTGGCAAGGTGGTTCCCGAAACTCGGGGCAGGATCATAGTACGAAACCTGTTCTGAGTCTGTCTCTCATATTGCCAAGTAGGTAGGTGATGCACATGGCAAGTCTTACCACGCAGCAACTCGTGAACATCCCCCTGCCATTCACCAAGACGGTTGAAGAAACACATCTCACTGAAAGCGTCAGATAGGGCCATGGTCAAGCCTCTCGCTCCGCTCATTCCTGCATTGGGAGATTGCCGCCTTGAGATCTTGTAATACCAGCCGGAAAGGAAGGCAGTCGATGATGGCGAACACCGCCTAGTTTGTTCGAATTCCAGACGACGACACAGTATGGATCGAGAATATATTGGAGTAGAATGCTTTCAGCAAAACGAATCATGTCCAATGCGAGATAGGGGATCGCAAGTAGTACCTCCCTTTGTAGTGGCTTGAGGACCATGGAGATGCTTGCGTCTGGAAGGTCAACTCTACACTTGTTTACCAACCCAACTAGATGGTTAAGACAAATGTTGAAAAGACACAAAGCAATTAGGGCATATCACTCTCCCAGAAACATTCACACATCACTCAAAGCAAGTGGCTACCCCAAGTAGAGCTTTCAAGATGGTCTATACCACCCTTGTTCAATTCAATAACCTATAAAAGCATTGTACACGGCTTCTTGAAATCACTGCCATGAAACCTGCCTGCCTGACTGCCTGCTGCCTTTGACCTTGGGCTTGCCTGCCTGCCTGCCTTCTGTAAGTACCGACCTTGACGCCAGATAAACACGCATAAAAGGGGCATCAGACAATTGCACAAAAGTATTAAGATAGAGAGAGCGGCAGGCTCTGAACTTTCCTCCCACACGGCCCTCCTGGTATACGACGGTGGCCAGCACATCTTTCTTTCGAGAGTGGTGAATTTTTATCAAGTGTAATTTTGGTCGTTGTTCGAGATTATTGCGTAGGTGAAGAAGGGGCTTCGCTGGTGTGTCCTCCAGCGAGCTATTAAGACAAAGTCGTGGTCCGAGTTGGCTCCTCACATGATAATGGCGGGGATGTCAACGTTGGCCTTGATCGACTTGTGAGGGAGGACGCTGCCACCGTTGACGTAGATCTCGTCACCGATTGTCACGTCGTCGCCCAGGACTGTCACGTTCTCGAGGCGAGCCCATCGGCCAACAGTGCTGTTCCAGCCAACGATGGTGGACTTGACCCAGGCGTGGTCCTTGACCTTGGATCCGCGGAGCAGCACACATCGCTGCAGACGGACACCGTCGCCAATAACAACATCGGGGCCAACAGTGACGTTGGGTCCGATTCTGCAGTTCTTGCCAATCTTGGCCGAGGGGTGAATCATGACGTTGCCACCGTGAACGAAGGGCTCGGTGGGGGGAGTGAGCTCCTTGCTACCCCGCTTAGTGAGCGAGGAGAGGTACAGGCATGTACCGCTGAGGAAATCCTTGGGCTGACCAACGTCCATCCAGAAGCCCTCGAGGTCGAACGAGTGCAGCTGGTTGTCGCGGACCATGGCGGGGAAGGTCTCCTTCTCGATCGAAGTCGGGCGGAGCTCGATACGGTCGAGGATGGAGGTGTTGAAGATGTACATGCCAGCGTTGATGCGGTTGCCGACAAACTCGACGGGCTTCTCGACGAATCGGTCGATCAGCGTGCGGTGGCCGGGCTGGTGGACAACAACACCATACTTGGAGGGCTCCTCGACCTTGGTGACGACGATGGTACCCTCGGCTCCGTGGTTCTTGTGGAAGGCCAGGAGGTCCTGGAAGGGGTAATCGCAGATGACGTCCGAGTTGAGGACGAAGAAGGGGGAGTCGTCCTTGGCGAGGATGGACTCTGCGAGCTTCAGGGGTCCGGCGGTGTCGAGGGGCTCAGACTCGACAGAGAACTCAATGTTGATGTTGTACTTTTCCTCATACTGCAGCGCACGTCAGCCCACATCTTTTGCATGTGCAATGGTTGATCTCTATCTTACCTCGGCCAGGAACTTCTCCATGATCTCGGGTCGGTAGTTGACAGCGAGCACGATGTCAGTAACGCCAGCTGCGACCAGCGCCTCGATTTGGTGCACGATCATGGGCTTGTTGCCGAACTCGACAAGAGGCTTGGGGAGGGTGAGGGTCTATCGCAGAGCTGTCAGCGTTTCGCTCGACGAGGCGAGAGGAGCTTGGCGCAAGCTTTGCGCAGGTCGGTCAGGGAGCTCCGAGGGGTCAACGTACGAGAGGGCGAAGGCGAGTGCCGAAGCCACCGACAAGAATAAGTCCTGGAAAAGGTCAGCGTGCTGAAAGAACCTCATGAAGCTACACGAGCTCCACGGCCTGAGACATACCCTTCATGATTGCGGTGTTGAGAAACTGCTACGTATGCGAATCGGCCCCAAGGCAAAGGGGTAACAGTGAATGTAAGAACAGAGAGCGACAAGCAGCGAGGTCCCGAAAGGAAGGGAAGCAACCTCGACAGGATTAGATTAGAAAAGAGGTAAACGGTATCGATAGATCGTGAGTGAGGGAGGAAGAATAAGTCGTCAGTCAAGCTCAGAGAGGGAAGAAGAAGAAAAAGAAGAAAAGAGATCGAGCAGGCAGAGGCGCGACTTTGAATTCAGGAGGGAATGGGTATGGATCGAAGTGGGGATGTTAAGGCCAGCGTGCTAAGATGGATGGTTGCAGGCTGAGGAGTTGATGGGCTACGGAGGGGGTGGGGCCGCTGAGGGCCAGTGCCAGCCTGCGCAGGCACAGGTGGGCAGGGGGCACGCTCTCAGAAGGGTAGGTACCTGCGCCTCGTACTGACCGGGTGCATCCTCCCAGCAGATCTCGTAAATTCTATAGGGCCTCTTGTAACTGAGATGCGCTGTATGGGACTGCAAATCCACAAACAAGCATCCATGGCATACGTAGTATGCATTCGCTGGCTTTTGATGCATGTTTCGTCTTACACGATGTTATTTATGTCTAAAAAAGACGGGATGGTTCAGCCCAACCCCTCCTCCAAAGACACAGCTCTTGTTTTGTCAACTCGTTTCCAATATCAACCACAAACTTCAAGATTACCTACCCATCCACATCCCGTCCATCGTTTGGCACTAGTGGCCGCCTACGCCTCACGGGGCAGACGGGCCAAACGCGCGGGCGAAGCTCGACACGAGGCCCCGTGATGAGAGGTTGTTGGAAAGGGGTCCCGGGACGCCAATCACGGCCACCAGGCGGGGCGGTTGTGGCTCGACAGCCATTTCCCGAAATTGGGCGTCATATTTTCAATAGAGCGCGATGTTTTACCCCTGATGGTTATGGTGAATTGCGCGCTTCCGTGCTTCTGGAAGGACTAATAATCAATCTCTAACGCAGTCCAGACGGATGTGACCGCTTCAGCCGCGGGTGATTGCATCCAAGTAATGAGCGTAATGTAATATCACCAGTCATCAACGCCAACGAACGACAAAGCTCCATTCCCCTGGATCCAATCCAATAACTCCCTTCTCTACATCGGACAAGGCGGTTGCCGCTTATTGGTGATCTAGGTCCAAGTTTCAGACTAGCTAATTCTTTCAATGTGAATTTTCTCCTTTTTCCTTTTTTTTCTCTCTTACCTCTTCCCATGTCTCTTTAATCTTGCCTCCTTTTTTTTCGTCATGTCTCATGTTTACCATCGTCATGAGGCCTGTCTTGTCTGGTCTGAGTGGCCTCAGCCCAGTGGCACCATGTCCCCTTACTTTTTCTTATTCAGGAGGCGGCCACTTGGCCTTTCACGAGCTGTTATTCCCGTCTTTAACACTACAACCCCTGGTCCAGACCCTGGGATTCAATTTACTTGTTTGCCATTTCGTGTTGATGCATTGCATCGTGCTCCTGACCCCATCATATCGACATCTGATCTTGCCAATTAGCTCCCGCTGATTGGGGCCTCTTTGCCTCTCTTATGCTTCAAGCTTCTCGTAACGACGCGGCAATCTCGTAATCCCCTCCAAATTTATCCCACACTTCACCCATAACCACGCCATCTCGCTTGAACTCCATCTCGCGGGGGCGCCATGTCGTCCAGTAGACCACGACTACCCTCCTCAGCCTCAAAACCCCCCCGTCTGACACGTCCACTCACATCATCCTGCATCTCGCGACCCCACGAAAAAGCTGGACAGATCTTCCTGTTGTCTACTCCCTCATCTGGTCTAGCCTCGTCGTCCGTCTTATCCTGAAGGCTGTCAGTTAGAGTCCCATGACCGCGCAGCAGCTGTCTTTTAATAAACTTTGCCTCAAGGGTGGGAGCACGAGGACGACATTGGCAGGCAATGGCGATCTTTTGCTGGTGCTGATCAATGGTCCTTTGTTTCACAGCAGTGCCACGACACCCCAGACGTCATCGCTAAAGACCTGGGCGGCTAGGTCTGAGACTAACATGGTGGACGTCGTCAAGGTGTTTAGCTATGCAGACCTCGGCTTCATGAAATCACCACTAGAACATGTCTTGCATGAATCTTGGTGATATTGAGCCATTCATAAACTCATCTACCCTGCAACGACTCGGCGATTCTATTTTAGCTTTGGTTCATCTCATTGACGAACCCATGTATCTTGAACACACATGAGACATTCAGGGTGTTCATTAAGCTGAACACTCCTCAACCTGAGAAACTTCCGGCCCTTCTCATTCCTGCTAGAAGAGCCGGAACTTATTTCAAAGGCATCTCCAACCAGGAAGCACCATGTCTCACCAACCGCTCATTCTCTCAGCCAGCCGCACTCAACTTGGCTTACTCCCCTTCATCTCTGGCACGAACCACTGTGTCTGGCATGTACGTACGTACATCAAAGTTTCGGAAAAAGCAACTCTATCCACATTGATCCTGGTGTCTCTCTAATCAAGGGTTTATTTCCCCACGTTTCGGTACACCTCATCGAGTGCAGCGGCCCACCCTAGCTCCTGAGTCGAAATGGTTGATGGCCGTGCTGACATGATCCGGGTTGGGTTCTCATGTAAGTGAGAACCATGGTGGACCGGTGTGTACGCGAAATATTGACATGTATAATAAAGACACGCCTGTTGTTGCTGAGGCTGACTTCCTTTCCCAATGTAAGCATCTTACATCCATCCCGTGTACTCATCAATCTGCACCACTAGAAGACACGGCATAGACTCTCCGTCTCTACCGACAGCAGGTACAAGTAAAAAAGGTCGTTATCATTGTCGTCGTTAAAATATCTTGTCATCATACTCCATCACTGTCCATACTCGAACTCGTCACATCATCCTCTTCATCCCACATTGTTCAACCGTAAACAACAAAAAAGTCAACGCTGGCTTCCCCGATGCACAAACTTTTCCCCTTTGCAGCACAGTTCGTCCTTCATCTTGGATCATCAAACCCCGGGAAAAATAGCAACCCAAAGTTGCTCGTCAAGCCTGCCCCTCGACCATTTTTGATGATAAAAAGCCCTGGCAAAATTCTGATACAAGGATGCTTTTTCTCTCTCTCTCATTTTGGTTGTTTTGTCGTAAGCTGATCGTACCTGGCGTGTAAAGGCCGGGCTGGCTTGAAATCGTGAAAAGAATCTACCCTCCCCTGTGAATGGCGTCGTAGAATCGTCGAGCTTTTTGTCCAAACGCAGACTTTTCCATTCCATCTTTTTTTCTTTTTGTTGGTCACCTCCCTTAACTAAATGACCACCCTGAAAAATCCCGCAGGAAACAATCGTGGTGTGCCAGTATCGCTGGAAGAAGTATTCTCATAACGCCCATGTCGGTGACCACGTCATGAGCTCTGAGTGATGGACACCCACCCAAACCGGACCGAATATTCAAGGTTTCGTCAAGGCAAAGGAAAATAGGAATAGATGTGAACAAGAGAATAACGTAGGTGAAAAATCAGTCCAATCTCGTGTGAGAAGCAAATGACGCAAGGTAGGTAAAAGCAAAGTCGCATATGCCGGCCGTCGGAGTGAAGCTGCATCTAAGTCGTATCATATCATCATGAGTCGTTGAAAAATGGCGAGAGGGTTTGGAGGCGCGAGTCGCCTTGTCTCTTGCCGAAAGAAGAGAAGAAAACAGAAAATGAAGAAGATGATGAAGAAAGTCGAGGATTCTTCCTTGAGTCTCGTGAGAGAGGTTGCCGAGGGAGTTCGGTGTGGGTATATCCCTCGGGGTAGCTGTGAAGCATTTCAACCGCTTGTAAGTCGTCTTTTGCCTGGGCTCCTTTCCCCTGTGCTTCCAAGCATGGTTTCACGTGAGTGACTTCCATGCCCATCTAAGCCCGTTGGTGTACTATCAACTTGGACCCGAATAACCGTCGTGAGCTGCACCTGTATCGTGGCAGCTTCTACTCGAACGAGGCTGTCGAGCTACTGCTCGAGTGATGACCTGATCGTCGACTGTGGCGGTCACTGTCCCGGGATGAAGTGTGACGACTCTTGCGGCGGCGGCCCGAGTCCTGAGCAGGCAGGCCCTGGACGATGCCGTTGCGGGCCAGCATGCCTCCGTTGACAGAAAAGTTGCGACAGACCATAAAGGCACGCATGGCAGCGTTCTCCTGAGCAAGAACGTCAGACTCGTAGGCGAGATCCGTCTGGTACTCGCGGCCGTTGACCAGGACAAGACAAGTGTAGCCGCTGTGGTCCCGGTAGCACTCGTACATGGGGTCTGTCCATCCTCGACGCCGGCAGAGGCCTGTTTGAAATCTTGGTTAGCAAAGAGTCCCTTCTTCTTTGTGTCTGAATAGGCACTCGGCCATGGGGAAAGCTCATGGTCGAATGGCGTCAGTCTCGTCGTCATGCCAACGCGAGACTTGGAGGCCTAAATCTCCCAAGGTCTGGCTTTGCCATGATCCCTCGACAAAAATTGACGCAGTGGCATGGTCCAACTTGGACTCAATGTTGTGAGTCGAGGTATAACCGGGAGATATGCCGTTGTCCCCGCCACTTCGGCGTCAAAGAGTCACCACAGGCGGGGGAACTTGGTTTCACCCAGCGAGTGATGAATCAATTGCCGATGGCTGGACCGGAATTGACTTCTCAAAAGGGGCTAGATTGATTCATTGACCAACTTACTCTCGAGATACTGCATGTAGAAACCGCCCATTGTGATTTTTTGTGTGGTGGCGTTCACCGAGCTGCGCCGGAGCGTCGAGGCCGAGGACGGTTGCGGTTGAAGGAGGATGGAGCGGAAAAGTGGAAACCGAGCTTGTAAGAGCGCGCCTCTGATGCGGGAGACCAACCAGTGTGGGACAGGCCGGAGAGGGGGGGGGGGGTTCGGAGGGGAGAAAAAAAAAATAAGAAGAATAATGGCAGAGTAAAAAATAGATCAAGAACGCTTGTCTAGAAACCAGAAAAACAGCGATGAACGCAGAGAGAGAGGCCAAGAGTATGATCCAATTCCGTTTGGTTCACCCAAGAATCGAGCTCGAGACGAGGACAAGGCGGAGGCGGACAGAGGTGGAGGAGGCGACGGGATATCAAAGGGCGATTCAAGGTGGCAGGATGCGAGGTAGACAATGAATATTGTAGAATTGAGACTGGAAAGATCCTGGTGAATGCTCAATGCCTGCTTCTGGAGGACAGAGATGCAAAAAAGGCGTTCAGGGTCCTGTCAAATTGGCTTCGAGTCGTGTGCCGTGGAGGTAGGTAGGGGGGGCCCTGGTGGGTGCGAGCGAGATGGGATGGATGGGTGGTGGTGGAGGATAGAATAGATGGGATAGAAGATGGAGAACAAGAACGAGAGCGAGCGAGGAAGAAGGTTTTGAAGCAGATCAGGGCAGAGACGAAGGAAGCTTCAAGATAAGAAAGGGTTCGGGAGAAGGGTCCAGTAAGTACTGTATGTACCGTAGGTAAGGATACCGGCCGGATAGGATACCTTGCCTTGCTTGGTCTTGTCAAAAGCTCCGTCCGTCGCGACCTGACTGACTGACCTGCGAGTGCATTCTGCTGCAGACGAGACGAGTCGAGCCGATGGCACGGCGAGACATGTGTGCCTTTATTGCAGACAGCTTGTTAGCGCGGGGACAGGGGGTGTCTGGAGACAAAGGACGACGCGCGAATGGAGGCAGATGCAAGCAACGATGCGGCTCTCGAAAGAGTGTGACCCATCTTTGCTGTGTTGGCCTACCTGGTTGCCAGTTGATCAAAGTCGCTGGCGACTAGGCCACTCCACCGGAACACATGGAGGATGCAGCGACCAGGCGATCTCTGATTCCCAAAGTTAACGCCTTCGGCCACCGGCGTACCACGAAGGGACCTAGTACGTTCCATTTTTTTCTCCTCCTCCCGGGTCCGTCTCCTCTCTCGGTTTTTTTTTGTTATTGTTTTGTTTCCCTTTCAGAGTCTTTTTTTTTTATTCCAGCAAGGCCTCTTGCGCCAAACTCTATGCTCTCGCTTGCCCCCATCCCCCTCTCACCGTGCAGCCCCCCCCGATGCTACCGGCCTACTCTTCCATCCGTGTCCGGCCGTGCTGCTGCTGCGTAGATAGACAAGAGGGCATGATGGCATGGCCTTAGGAATGGGGGGCGATGGGGCCAGTCAGGGCCCGGTCTGCGAAGCTCATGCAGACACGCGATTGAAGATGCATCACTACGACATGGCAGCAATTTCCAACTTGCTTTAGCTTCAAGTCAGGTGGCGAGGACGGCTTCACCTCAGTGGCTCGGAGCGGGTAACTCGTTTCTGGTCGTCCAGTCCATCAGGTCAAGCACCTCGAAGGAAGGATCAAGACGTCGAGGGGCGAAATGACCTGCAGCCATCAGGTACTGTAGACAAAGCGATGCGATACCAACACCTACCTACATCAACAACAAGACAAGACAAGCAGGACAGGATGTGCCTGGCTCACTGCCACCATCTGGACCTCCGAGATCTCTGCTTTGGCGGCCACTAATGCATAGCAACCAGCCCAAAGTACCAGCTTGTATAACAGTAGAGCCAGAGGCTGGACGGCGAGGGCCACCGGCCAGCACCAGCACCAGCACCAACCCACACCCGGTCCCCTCCCCTCGAGCGCCGAGAGCCCCGCGGCCGGAGCTGCTGCAGGGCACCTCGGCCTGTCCAAGGTACCTTCATACTGTAGCTGCCCTGCCAGGCCATTGCCATCAGTGCCGCAGCCAACTGGAAGCGGAAATTCTCAGGACCGGGGATTGACATCTGCTAGGATCTTGTTCTTGATCCTCGTCTGTCTGTCGCGCGCGAAATGGGCGGCCAAGTTGTGCGGCCTAGTCAAGGGACTAGAGTGTTGCGCTGGGGCCAGGCGACAGCGACTCAGTGAAAGCGGGCCACGTTCTCAACTCCATGTGGCGGTTGCGAATGTGTACGATTCGTACCCAGTAAACTTCACAAAGCGCGCGGGTCCTTGAGGCATATTAGAGGTTCAAGGGAGATTTGAGGACGTGCCTGGCTGATCAGCTGCGGGAAGGTATTCAGTCTCTCCCCTCGAGATAAGCGAGAGACCATACAAGTGTCGAGTCCGAAATAGCAACATGGAGAGCGGAGTTCCATCATGATGCACTGCACGCGAGTAAACTTTTGGCTGCAGTCTCAGTGGCCTGGTTGTCGGCCGTCGAAGAAGAAGAAGCACAGGGCAGCGAACAAAGACGACGATGCCATGAGCAGAGTAACTCAATAGTGACACCACACGGAGCAGCCAGTCAAGCCGGTCGACGACAGTCCACTTTCTGCTTCCCACTCCCTCCCTCCCCCAGCCCAGGGCCCCAAGGAAAGGGTCGGTGAAGCAGCGCGACGACGTGCATGAACAGGACAGTCAGTGGCTGGCCCCTCTGCCAGTGGACCAACGACCATGATCCCTCTCATCCCTGCCCACCATGCCCTGTGCCATGCATCCACCGGCGCGGGTGTGTGGGTGCCGCCGTTAGGGCTGTCCCCAGCAACGCAGCGCAGCAGCAGAGGCAGCGAGGCAGCAGCAGAAGAAGCAGGCGAGCATCAGCATGCCTCCCTCCCCATGGAGAAGGGAAGAAAACGGTGAAAACAGCATGATTGATTGGACACTGGATGATGCTCTTCCTGATGCAGCCTCGATATGGTGTGGCCAGAGGGTGTGTGCATTGCAGATTTGGCAGCCCGGGAGTGCAGCTCGCTCGATTGAAGAATCATATGTGAGAAGCGAAAAAGGCTTGGGTGCACTGGGGTAAGCCAAGTGGCAGAGAGGCCTGTGCATGGCATGGCAGTGAGATGTGGCCAGGATTCATTCATCCATGGACTGGACTGGACGGACGGGCAGTCTGTGTTGAGGAGGGGAAGCAGCTGGAGCGTCCGAACTCCGTGCTTGCCTTAGCTACAGTATGGGTAAGGGAGGGGGAGGGGAAGCGGATGGCAAGAGGGACCACGCAAGAGGCGCGAGACAACGACTAGAGTGAGGGAAGAAAGGAAGAGGGCAGGTACTGTCTGTACAGTGTAAGCCTGTCTAGTTGGGAAAGTAGGCTGGGTCGAAGGCCAGAGGGCAGGCAGACGAAACGGGAGGCAGGCAGGCCTTGGGGCCAGCCCCTACTAACCTTCATGCAATGATGAGTTGGCAATGCTTGCTTGTCGATGTTAATAAAAACAACATCAATAACAAGACTGGAACCTCGAGAGACGGCTCCGAGTAGCGGGACGTACTTGCTTGCGCCGGTCAACGCGGGGTACCGACCGTACCTTTCCTGACCTCAACTCCCCTTGTTCTCTCGTCAATCGGCCGGTACAACCACAACCGCCACCACCACAAGCATCCCAAGAGGTTGCCTCTTGATCACCGATTTACCCAGCCACAAGCACAAACGCCAGGAGAGGTTGTCCCGTCCTTCGCAAACCTAAGGGCTTTCTTGATGGTCAGAGGCATTATCCTGCTCTGAACCGATAATTCTACTCGGACAAAGACACGACGGTACTCTCCGCCACTTTCCGCATCGCTCCCTCTACCCAGTGACAGTTCAGTCTTCTTAGTTCACTAGGCCTGAGCTAACTATCGAGAAACTCTCTAAACAGACGGCTCGCCGAGAAGCGCTGCAAGATGGCCATTGGGCGCGTTTGCTCACAGCAGGGATGCCGAATCTCGTCGAGAGCTTGGTGGGTTCTGTTCTGTGAGTTCGAGTGGGCTTTGTGGAGGACAAGGGAGTTCCATCCAACCCGGGCCATGACGGAGCTTGAGCTTCCAACGGCGAACGGCGATTCGACAATTGGAACTCTTCCAGAATTCCACCTTGGGGCCGCTAGTTTGCTCTGACGTGACGACCACCGAAATCCCATGACACATGCCTCCACGCCCCACGAAGTTGTCCACCAAATTGGAACAAGATGGTCGGTGTTCTGAGCGTTTTGGGTTTGGGCTCTGGCCCCGTCGCTTAAAACAAGTTGAAGCAGAAACTCTGATAACCGCCAGCGACAAAAAAAGACGTGCTACGCGCCGTGGTCGCCCCGTTACAGTGCTTTACCTTGGGCGTATCGCCCATTGCGTTACAGGATATCCGCAAGCGAAATTAATCGAGGCGGCTGTCCAGCCGTAAGGGTTAGCAGAAACAAAAACAATACCAAACGACATCCAGAAAATTTCCGCGCATCGTGGCGAGCATGTTGCGGGTCTTGCTGTGCCGTTTCAACCCTGGAGGTTGGACAACCGCACCGCACCGCACCGCGAGACCAGACCAGCGTGAGATCGCTCGCGGCGTGAAGGAAAAACCTCCACTGAGAGGGCCCAACCTGCGGCCGCTCCTGGGGCGGGCTTGGCACACCTGCCAGGCGCGACGGATGTGGTTCCCACGGCCTCCCGTTGCTTTTTTGTCATCAGTTAGCCTCTTCCTTCTTCCGACGGTGCCTTTGTCTCTGCATACTGCCAAGAGAGGTTGGATGAGGGGCGCGATGAGGGGCACATCAACCAGAAATGCCGATGATGATGATGATGGACAATGACGACGAGGGGCAGCGGAACTGCACATGACGGGTCACTTCGATTCCCATCTGCTTGTCAGGCCTCCGAGGGGCTCCTGAATTGACGGTTTGGCATATCCCCTCGACGACGAGGTTCCGTACACTGGGTACTTTCAAGTATCCTTCAAGTCAAGCGCCTTCCGGATCGACGGCTGGTAAAACTGGCCAATCCCACCAAAACAGACGGCAGCACTCGAATTTGATGGCTGGGTCCGGTTGAAAATGCAATTCGAGTGTGTCTATTCCCAGTTGATGGACTGCAAGGTTCCCTGCGAAGGAGGCCTGGTTCGAAATGCTATATTCCTACAACGACAGACAACTTAAAAGACACATTACATTGCAAGGCCAGGACAATTACGCACTCTGGACTGCCTTCAATTCAACTAGTAGCATGACTACTGCAAAGATCGACTCCCTCAGCCTATCTTTCGCAACCGTCTGTGTTGGTCCTTGTTGTGGTGACCTTTCATGGATAAGGCTTGCGGAAACGCCCGCCTGACGGGGGACCAGGATATGAACTCTGTTAGAGTGGGTAATAACAAACGGCCAAGGGCATTGACGAGCGATCGCTGCCTCCAGAGTCTTGGTTTCGGGCATGGCCACAGCTACCTTGCGACCAAAGTGTTAACCGGCATTCAGCTCTCTTCAGCATCATTTTGAGCATCACAGGCAGGGACCAGCTCGCTTATGCCCTTGCGGGCGATCTCTTTCTTGCGGCCCCTCCTCAGATATTCCCCAGTTAATTCTCCGTACGGATCGAAAGCAGCTTCATTGGAAGGCAATGAGGCCATACGAACATCACTCAGGAACATGCTACGTATAGCAAGAGACATGAAACTTAACAGGCCAAGATGGAATCATGTTGAAACGAACCACTCGATTCAACAACGCATGTCGGTCGGGGTTGAGACAGGGCCGTGGGGTTGTCTCAGCATCCATGCCTGCTGTTGACCGTTAAAAGGACCCTGTTTTGTGGTCCCCACAGAATTCACGGTGGAGTGGATACGACAATGCACGTAATCGCAAAGAAGACTCGCTGCATTTGTGGGTGCTTGTACTTGGGGGCGAGAAAGGCCGCCTGGGATGTTGATGTTGTACTGCTTGTACTATCAGAAAGCACCGAGTTCACCCCTGAACTGACCGAATTCCAGACCCGAGGCGGCGATACCCAGAGAGGCCATCCAAGAGAAGCGCCCATAACCTGCCGTGCCGTGTCTCGGCTTCCATCTCTTCCATGTACGCCACAATCGAGGGCCGCGTCCCAAGTATCCCCCTTGTCCTATGTACTTTGAGTCCAGCCTCTTGCATCGACGTTTCTTCTCTCACACACGCACCTCGGTACACAGAGATGGGCATGGGCATAGGCAGTCTGGCTGCAATGCAGGTATGCACCAGACCTGGTTGCTTGAGATGCGGCCACAGACCGCAGTGCAGAGGCGGGGGCGCGGCGGTGGCCACATACGGCCCGCCGTTCAGAGGGCTGACCTCCGGGCAACGAGACATTCGTCCACCGGACGCCATTGACATGTACGAGTCTCAATCCCGAGGTCTGGCCTGATACGCGAGGCGGTCTGCGGAATGAGCCTGCGAGTTTATGTGTGTGTGTGTGCGTGTGTGTGTGCCGTGGGTTAGGTCAGTCAAACCCAGGGCACGCTGTCAGAGCCTGATATCAGCGTTCTCATACCACGCTTTCACCCACATTTGCACAGAAACCACTTTAAATCTCGCACCGAGTCGGGAGGCTGGTAAAAGAAGGACGTCAATATCCCATGCTCATGCCATGATATGCGCCCTCATCGAGACCCGTCCACATCGCAGTGGGCAGAAGCAACGTGACTGAAAACAGGTGGAGCAGAGTTCAAAATGCTGCACACAGGATCCATGGCCTCCAAGGGCCCAGTCCTAGACTTTTGGATGCCGAGAAGCATGGGCCCGGCCCTGGCCTCGAGATGATGCGCAGACCCTGCAACTGCTACCGTCGTGGTCGTATGGCGTGGGATCACCGTCCTCCCTCTACCAGCAAGATCATGTGCATCCGGACATCCCAGAAGAACGAAGGAAATGGTAACCACTGTTGGTTTCCAATCTCAACCTTGAGCAAGATCCCTGCCTTCTCCAGACGATGCGCTGTCAGTTGGTCATGCCTGTTGACGTTATGACACCATGAGGGTTTACATGGATTGGTGTTTGCCCTCGTTTCCCAGCCCTCTCGGACATCCACCGCCCTTGAGAACCATCTGGCCATGCTGTCGACATGTAGGTAGGTGCGGATGGGGTTCCTCATCTGGTGGCCGGGGCCCACGAGTCGGTCGGAAATTCACTGATGCATGCAGCCGGTTGCCTGCCTGTTGTGGATGCCTGTGCTGTATCTCTGATTCAAGATGGATAAGCATCGGTCTAGTCTGTCATACCTCGACGACGCAGACGCCATGTCGTGCTTTGGCCACCAGCCATCCATCCACCTTGGGACGACCAATCCTCGATCTGGCTGAACCAAGTCGCCATGAGTCAACTGAGATCTGAGTTTCCGCACGGCCAAGAGTTGATCCGACCATGTATTGGTATCAACAATATTGACAGACATTGATGGTTAACCATAGACTGCAAATGGCAGAAAGACAAGGACCGGCCATCTCAACGCGGTAAAGAGAACAAGCAAGGAAATCAACTGCCCCGCCACTCGTAATTGCACTCAATCATGTCTCGTTTCTCATGGCATCCATACCAAAACTCTCTCAGCCCGACTTGGACAGGGATCCCTCCGCGTCATCAAATCCAGCTGGCACAGGCGAGGCGCCGCTTGGCAATCAAAAGCCGTGTTTGGATGCAAAGTAGTTCTGGATCTCTTCCACCTTGTGCTTGGGGATAACGTAGACGGGGTGCACCGTGGCGACGCGATCCTCCTCGTCAAATATCTGTTCGCCTTCCATATAAGGTGACACAGACCATGAATCTCCCGCCACAATTGCCTCGTGGGTGCGAGCAGAAACAAGGTCCCACTTGTGCTGCGCTGAACTCAGGCCGGAGAGCACATAGCAAGTATGGTAGGCGTCCGAGTACCTATTTGTTGGGCTGGGTTTAGCGCTCACCGAAAATAACGAGATGCAGGAGGGGAGTTACATACTTGCTCGGTTTGTCTCTCAGCCCACCCCGTTTAGACTGGTCCTGGCAGCAGCAGAGAATGTAGCGGATCAAGCCGTCGCGGCTGAAGAGGCTATCCCTTGCGGCAGGGAGCGGGTGGCCGCCAGAAACGGCCGCCGCCTCCCCTCCGGGCCCGTTGAGGGCGGCCTCGATCAGGGGCCAGCAACCTCCGACCCAGTGGCTGTAGCAACCGTCGACAAGCTTGTTGGTACGACCCGAGAAACCGCCCTCGGGGGCGTACTGACGGGAAGACAACCAAGAGATAAGCAGTGGAACGTCGAGATAGCTGGAGAAGGGGACGATCAGGTCTGGGTCAGCATGCAATGCTCCCATGTCACCACTTCAGTGGGTAGGCCATCGTGGGCCTGGGGGGAACAACAGAGACATACCGCGGGATGGCTCGATGTGGAGAATCGAGGATGGAGAGGCATCCGAGGGCGCAAAAGGCATATGCACCATGTGCTTCAACGCCCGGCTTTGCCGACACGCCGCCCTCGTACGTTTGGCCTTATTGGTGAGCGATCAGAGAGCGGGAACGACTTTTGGGCCTTGTGCATCACCTACATTGGCGTACATAATCGGCGAGGCCTGTGAACAGACCAGTGTGGCCAGCGGAGCGTGCTGGCGAGTCCTGTGACAGCTCGAGAGGGATGTTGAGGAGCGAGATGATGACGGACGCGCAGTAGGCCCCCCTGCAACAAGATCAGTCAGGAGGAGACAAGACATACGAAAGGGATCGGATATGGGTAGGATCTCCAGGCTTGACGGCCGGGGTGGAAGGTGGAAGGTGGAAGAGGGACTGCGGGCCTTGACAGCCGGCAGTGAGTGCTACAGTGCATACCTGACATCCTCCTCGCCGCCAAGGGCCATCTGGAAGCCCCCGTCGGGCTGCTTGAGGGAGCATAGCCATCTCCACATGGCACGGCGGTCGACAACGTCGTAGCTGTCCTCGCCGCCGACTAGGGCCAGCGACAGGACGGTTGCATAAGTGGTGGCGAGATGCGACGTCTGGCCGAAGCCGCCAGCGAAGCCGCCGTCGGGGTTCTGCATGGGGCGGACCGTGTCGACGAGGCTCTGGCGATACGACGACACATCCTCGCCCAGGAGGGAGAGTGCGGCGAGGCACCAGTAGAAGATCCAGGGACGGCTGGGGTCGGCGGACATGAAGCCTCCCGGCAGCTTTCCAAGCTGCTTATGCAGGAAGTTGACATGGCGGCGGCGGTCCAGATGGGGCAGCCCGTGGGAGTTGCAGGACGAGTGTTCCTGGCCGTTGAGGAAGGGTAGACATTCGTCAACGGTAGCGTCCTGCACGCGCGACGACTCTGTGAACAAGTCGTCACGGATGAGGGGCTCCGAGGTGAAGATTTGGGGGATAGAGGGCTCAAGCCCAGGCTGCGGCGCACTTGCTGCTGCTGCGGCTGCCATCTTGATGTTGGTGGTCTTGTTTGTGTTGACGCCTGTGGTGGTGTTGTTGCTGTTGCTGTTGCCGTGTGAAAAGATGACGCGTGGTCGAGGACGGATAAGACGAGCTCTCGATCTCATCACGCAGCTGATGGGGTTTTCCTTTGTTTTGAAGTCGGCATCGGCGAGGATTCACCCCCTCTTCTCGTTGATATTGTTCTCCAAGCCATGGATCACCAGAGCGTCGATGCAGACAGGGTAGGGTACTCACCCCCACAAAACCAAGTGGATTGTCGTCGTGTGAGCCCGTCGTCTCCGCTTCTTCCTCGGTTATCAATTCTGAGCCAATCACCAGGCTCAAACACCCTTGAGACAGACAACAAAGATGGATGAGTTTGATGGAAGTGTTGGATCATGGTTCAGATGATTGCGGGAGATGAAGCAAACATGTCGAGATTTCCTTTCATGTTTCTACGTGGCCAAAGCTTGACACATGAGAGTTGGCGCAATCCTGTCATCTAATAGCCTTGCTCCTGGAGCTGGGTCAAACAACTCTAACATGGCACGGTTATTTGTTTGAGTTTTGAGCGCGGGTATTTGCTAATTAACCCATGATTGGCTCTGTCTTGCAGTCTTGCGGTTGAGTGTCAAAGCCCTGGGCTCGACAAGAATGAATGACACTTACGCACTTGTGGGAGAGGGATGAATAACCTTGCAGTTGAGAGCATGTTTGTTGAATCTTTAATTATCACCTTTCATGTTTATCGTGTTTATGACTTTCAATCTAAATTTGAGCCTTTCCATCAGAACCATGTGTTGCCGTTGTTCTACTGAACTCGCTGTTTCTTCTCCCTCCTGCGTCTCTTGTCCAACGTTTTACCACATAGACTATGTGACCCACCAACACAAAGATGCATATCAACAAAACTCACTACTTAAATCCATTTCGATAATGTGGTCGATTCAAGAAACTACGTTGGAAGTGTCAAACTGAGCAGCCCAAGCATTGTGGCCTACCCTATAGCACATCACCTCCGAACCATGCGAGACACCTAAGATGACGTTTTCTTTCATTTTGCAGCTCTATGTAGTTTTTTCAATGTCAGGAAATATTGTAAGAGCTTAATTAAAACGTTATTTACCATGATTGAGTGTGCGGTGTCGAAAGGATGCAGCATGGTTTGGGCATAAGAGCAACTCTAGGCGGACATCTTGACTTCTGCCTCGAACACTACAGACTGCCGAAATCCCAATACCTTTGTAGATGAGCAAGTTCCGACGGAAGTGTTACAATTTGAAGCTCATATCATGAAAACATCCACCATCGATACAAGCACACATTGCAACCCACACCCCCTCCCAACATCCAACTGGGTCATCACCAAGTCACATAACTATGTATAATGTGCAAGTCAAGACAAAACCGTTGAAAGAGGTTTTTATAAACATGGTTTGCTAGACATACTGGCTTAGAATACGGCAACTGCTCTGTGGTCATCATGGCCACAACTGAGAGAGAAGGGGGTTTGAGGAGCACTAGATGGATACGTGAGGGTAGTTGATGGTTACGATCTAGTGGCAGGCTACTCATAGTTTCTCTCTCTCCTTCGATTGAACATTTTTTGTTTGGCTCAATGGTTTACTTGGCCCAAGAGAGCGCCACTCAACATGTAAGGAAGATGATGATCCTGTCATGACCAAGTTTGACATGACGCCTGTCGAAGCAGAGTCATAGTAGTAACACATTCTACTTCACGGCGTTTTATGGTACCTGGTTTTATTCTCAAATGCCTTAATAGCTGTGTCTTTTGCTACTGGGGTTAATGACATCTGTTGGAGGCGTTATATATGAGAGAATAAGAATGTATTGATGGCTTTTTTTTTTTTTGTTATTGTAGCTGATGGCTTCTTTAGGAGACGCCATTGAGATCAACAGATCAAGTCACTACTAAAGACAAGCCGATTCAGAGATAAATTTAGTTAAGCTGAACAGTGAGGGTGAGTAGAAGAAACAAAAAAGCGTCAAACTTAGAGTCAGTACCCTTTTCATCGCAAGATATCTTAACAAGTTCAGACGAGCGGTCGTCAAGTTCCGGGGTCGGACCACGAGGTGTCTATTTCGCCTATCTTGCATAACGCCGAGATCAAACAGCAAGTACGACAAAGCAGAGACTGTCAAGTTGTATCATGCCACATTCAGCATCGAGGCAGAGGGAGTGTCAGGCATGAGGAGCAAAGAGGTAGTTTGCACACAACAGCGAGACCAAGTCCAACATCACATGACACTGAAGCTATAGAATATGTACTATTTCGTTTATCATTGCGATGTTTTCCTCATAAGTCTACGTAGTCTAGTCAATGGGATGCCTTACTAGTTGGAGACTTGACGTGCGCAAGCGGTGAACTTCTCGGGCATACCCGCATTCCTCCGATGACCGTAGAAGGTGTTTCGAGCATATTGTTCAAGTTAACCAAAGTCTAAACCCAATGGAGAGAAAGCTTGGCCGTCTGGGTAGGATCTTAAATATGACAACTCATGCCAAGACCTGGACGTCGTCGACTTACATGGTCCCCGTCCCCATCCGCACTTTCATCACCGACCCGTAAACACTAGTTTGGCAGCGGGAGTTCCACATATAGTGTGACGTTCCTAATTGAGGGTTTTGGGAGTTGTTGGAGAGCTTGATATTAGTTCTGTGTTCGTTTAGCAACCGCCGAGCATGACGATAACCCGGTCTCAACATGTGGATTTCAAGTTGCCAAACCTGGCTCCTTTCAGATTGGTTTCTGGATCCAGACTTTAGCCAGTGGAGTCGAGGCTCCGCTTGGAGTCAAGGGTATTTCGGAATTGGAGAAGTGAAGTGCCAAGAGTGCCCGAGGTCATGATGCCGCTGCACGCTCTCAAAAGTGGGTTTGGGTCCCCTTCACAAGCAAAAGCAAGAAAGCAGTCGACTCGGCTGGGGAGGATATGTGCTGACAGCTGCAACAATGATCCGAGGTTACGTCGTTTCAGTTCGGACCTTGTTGACCCGTGGGTTAGCTGGCCCAACGTGGCAGGTTGGGGTCGACGAGCAGGGAAGAGGTCTTGAAGTGATCTGGAGCGGTGATACAGTTCCGTGACCCCACGATGGATCTCTTTTCGTTCGGTTCACGACGGCTCTCCAGCAAAAACAAGAGTCAAGCTCGTCAGTAGCGTCATTAGTGGACGCTACGTGTACTGACCCTGAACCCTGCAAGCCGGAGCCTCATCTGATGCCGAGGTGGCAGCGCATGGGCACCTCCTTGAATCGACAACCGATATAATGACCGTCTCGACTCCGAGGAAGTGTTGGGTTGACTTTTGTATGCCCGAGAAGCAAGTGTCCGGATGCAATTGCCGGTATCAACGGGGTTCCGCGGCCGCCATGTGGAAATCGCCGAGATGCGACATTATTCTGCGCTCAAGACTGCGGCAGGAGTCGTCTCTAGTTGCAGACAAGATCTGGGAGATGAATGCTTACGACATGGCATTATCAACACGTTGGATGATGGGCGGTGGCGATGAAAGCCACAACGCAACGGCATCTCGGTTCGGCTCATGCTCGCGAATCTTGGTCCGAGGGTTGAGATCCATGGCATTGGATGGCACGGATCCATGTGCGGCAAGCGCGCCAGTCCAGGGATTAATGATTAATTAATCAGAGAAGAAAACATTCTCGCCTGGCTTGTCTTGTCTAGCGAGCTGAAGCGAAGTGAGCGATCCAGAGGAATGGTGCCTCGGATATTGAGGATTATAACCTCGTCGTGCCGAGTTATTGTAGGGCACATGTCGTCGTATTTACGAAGGAGGGACCGGCAGACGAGACGGACGACGCGGCGTGTGGTTGATGGAGGCGACGATCTCCCGGTGGGCGCTTAGGTTGGGCCAGCTCAGCTCGCTCGCTTGTTGAGTGTGTAACCAGGGCAATCACCAATTGCAGCGTCTCTCGCTCACTGCCCAGAGATGCCAGCGTTCCACAGAATGCTCGAATCCTCATTTTGATGGGCACAGAAGGAGTCGTGGCATCGGGGCAATGAAGATCAATATGAGGAGGGTGTCTTGATGTGGACGCCACCTCCACGTCTAGATTCCTGCCGTAATTGGTGTGTGTGTCTGTGTGCACCTTGTCTGGGCGGTTTGATGCGGCCCCAGAGTGAGGGGTTACGCAAGGGAAGGGATATTCACAAGTGTCGTGTCTTGAAGTCGATGGGACTGGGGTCAGCCCGGTTCAGTGCCTCTTGGCTGGTGTGGTCGACCCCGGATAGCATCATCGGTTTGCCCCAATCAGACGAGGGGTAAGGACAGCGTGCGATGCTTTGAAACAGGCTTCATCATGTCTGTAATGGCGATTACAGCCAAATATGTACGTCTGAGAAGCAAAAACACCAAAATTGGGTGGATTTGACCCCGGATACTGCTGAATCGAATTCCGGTGGATGTGGATGCGGAACCGGAACTCGAAGGCCGGATCGTCTTGCCGGTCCGTGGGGTGGGCGCCTGCACCTGCGCCTGCCTGCACTGCATAGCAACGACAACCACACATACGCGAGATGGATGGGAAGAAGAGGTGTGTGTGTGTGTGTGAGAAAATGTGTGTGCCCTCGCTTTCTAAAGGCAAAAAGAAAAAAGAATCATGTATATAGCAGGCAAGAGGGTATCATGAAAAAAAAGGGAAGGAGCTGCTGTCCAACGTCGGTGCTTCCTTCCAAAAGCTTAATTCACTACATCCGTCTTATATAAGGAAGGAACCAAAATCAGAGCCTCAACCTCAATATGTCCCCCTGGTCAGAGAAACACCACGCCTCGGATCCATTTCACATGCAACTATGGGGAAATCCCCTCTTTTTTTTTTATCCCTCGCCCTGGTCTCGTCTCGCCTCGCCTCCCCTCGCTGCTGAATCAAGTTTGCTTTTTTAAGAATGCTGGAATCTGAGCGGTTCGCTTTGCTGAGTAAGTACATGGGCTATAACCTCGGCCATGAAGCAGCACAACTATTTTCCCGCACTCTTAACCTGGCAGTGATCGGTCCTTTTCTTTCAATAATTTACTGCTCTTCACAGAAAAGCCTACAGACAAGAAAAACCGAACCGAAAATCGACTCTTTTCCAAAAATACAATGTGCAGCGAGCTCCCCCAGAACCTTTTCCACCACCTTGTTCGACCTGAGGCCTCAGAGTTCAAGGGCATGCTTCGGGGCCTGCCTCTGGCTGTTCGCCCCTCGCTCAGTGCCAGTGGCCAACCGCGGGGTTCTTCTTTGGGCCAGCTGGATCTCCTCCCAGCAGAGCTTCTGCTCAGTGTGCTCGATCTTCTCGACTTTCAGTCGCTTTCGCGCCTCTCGCGCGTCTCATCTCTGGGAAAGGACGTTGTCGAGGATCTTCCCGTTTATAGAGATGTTATCGAGCATGCCCCCGAGGCCCTCACGGCCCTGGTCAAGACTCGCCTAGTCAGCCACCACCCGGCTGCCCTTGTTCATCAGGCTCTCCACCAGAGCAGATGCGTCTCTTGCCACTACTTTGGCGGATTTTTGTTCCTGCCCACCTGCGAGAGAGTCTGCTTCGAGTGCCTATATGAGAATCAGGCCTTCCGCATGACAACCCCAACCCTAGCAAAGCAGTGCTTTGCTCTCACAGATAACGACCTGGAACAGATTCCCCTCATGCATAGCATCCCGGGGACTTTTGGTCTGAGATTCCAGTTCGCCCACAAGCAAGTTGAGCACCTGGTTAGCGTCAAGCAGGCCAAGCAGCTCGCCCTCCAAGTCCACGGCTCCCCCGAGCAGCTGGCCGAACTGAGGCCCAAGTTCCGCGCTGCCAACATGACCCCGAGAGTTCTTGGCATGTTTAGGCACTTTCACGAGGCCCCTCTGGAGCCCCCGGCCTGCGATATGTCACGGCTGCCACGAAAGGCTGAGGTCGTTGAAGATGATTTTGGCGGCATGGCCTCCATTCGCTTCCCGTCCCTGACTGATTCTGGCGTCGAGAACGGCCACCTGTGCCAAGGCTGCCTCGTCACGTATGGCCATTATATGCAAGGTGCGCTACCGGAGAGCACGCTGTCAGAACTCGTTCCATCAGGTGTTGGTCCGTACCGTCCACTTCTTGCCATACTGACTCGTCTGTGGTCTGCCGATGGCTTCATGGAGCACGCACGCCAATGCTATGGTGTCCGTCGTCTCGTAGGCCAGTGCTTGTCGTGAAAAAAAGGGCGACCCATGATGATGATGATGATAACCATGCCTGGGACGAACAATCTAGCGCCGCCGCGCTTCCACTCTACGTCCCAGTGCCCAAACCACTCTTGACAGCGTAGCTGTCCCTCTACCGCGCCGCTGATGCCTGCCGCATCAGCTGCTGCTCCTCCTCTGCCGGGCCTTGCTCATAAGCAAGATCCGAAGCCCTGAGATACCTTGATCTATTACTCCTGGACACATGTATGCCACGCATGTTCCTCAAAATACCACCTGGGATGGCGTCGAGGCGATGAGATTTGTGTGTTATGACCGTTATATATCCACTCCTACTGATTGTTGCAGACAATTTTCGACGACATTTGACCATCTTCATTCGCTTTTCTGGTGGATTTTGCATATCTGGTTTCCATGTTATATACCTCTCAGCTCTGTTGGTTTAGGTTGTTTCCGGTATGGTTCTTTTGCATTCAGCCAGCTTGTTGTCATGTTTTACAGCATTATATCCTGTCGCGCGAGTCAATAAAGCTGAATTACCTACCCTTGAAGTTCTACCGTGTTTTGTGAACGAGCCCGAGGTCCTCAGTTGACACTCTTAGATGATACCACGGTAATACTGACAACCCTTCATCTTGGTCGAAGGGAACATAATGATTGGATCCTGAAACAGAATGATATAGTCCGCTTTTATCACCATGCTAACACAATGCGTCAAGTTAGGCCCTGGCCATTAGTCCTCTAGGAGGTTGTTAAACTACCCTGTTCCGCGAAGCCTCCCGTCACTCTTATTTGCCCAGTTCCTAGCACAAACAGGGAACATGGAAATTTGAAGTTGATAATTCATCGATTAGGAATGAATCCAATTCAAAACTGTTGCCATGATAGATTTCAAGTATGCGGTCCTACCTCCTTGTCGTTTATCTCCATCACTGTCGCATCACGACAAAACCCTACGCTCTGTGCATTCGAGATGATTGGCATTTCCAACTGTGTATCCACCTCGGATGAGAAATGAGATACTCCCTGAAGCTACACTACGAATCACATGGGTCGACGAGTGTGGTTGAATGAGGTTTGACCTCAACGCCTCCTCGAACACTGTCTCGATCATTCTCACAGACAGGAACAGTCGTACCCAAAGACCCAGCATTCCGAAGTCCAAGTCCTGGTTGTGGTCGCCTATCTCATTAAAAGCATGAATTGTTCAGAAGAAAGCAGTGAACTTGGTCAAGGGCTTGAAGAAGCGGAGGGGGCTTCCGAGCAACCCGACAGAAATAACACAGCTGGGACACAACTGAGGCTTATTCCTAAGCTTCAATAACACGATAACTATCCAGTAAGGTTTATAGCAGTGAGAAGATGACGCCGTGGAAAGTAGTGAACAAGGCGTGATACAGCCAACGCCACGGGGTTCTAGACGCACATCTGGGTAACCCGAATCGGCCAACGTGAATGTTTCAGCGCTACTCAGAGACTAGAGCGAGCCGAGGATATTGGACACACCAGATCATTTAACCACTGTTACAGCCTCGGCTTATAAACTTGTAATCGGCCGTGCTGGTGGGCTAAGGTGGCTGGCTGGACGGGTTTCGGAGGGTAGGCGAAGACTGAAGCATCAGACACCTTGGCAAGGTTCTCTATCTGTAATAAAATTACCATCAGGTTAACAAAGCAGCGTTTAAATCTTGCTAGCATGATTGGAGAGAACTTGGACGGGAGGAAGAAGGACGAGTGTGAATATATGGACAATTGCTTTGCAAAGTAACTTTCCAGAGTGAATGTGAAGAAGTCTGGCAACGAGAAGGAGGTGATAATGGTCACAACTAACATGGAAATCAAGATTCAGGGGAAAGAAAATGGAGAGTAACAATGCTCCAGGTAAGCCAACTGAGAAGAGAAATCCTCTGGTTAGGAGTTGGCTGCCTGGCAAGAATAAGAAAGACAAATGAGCGAGAAGGAGAGGAATAAAGATCATGACATGAATGTAAGTGCTCCGTAAAGACAAAGAGAGGTACGGCCAAGATCAGGGGGAGTAAGAGGTTCCCGAGGAAGACGAGTCAAGCACGGTTCAAGATGAAGCCGAGGGACGAGAGTGTTGATGAGGGATAGCACGGGCTCGAACTCAACTGTTACACTTACTACCTACAAGCGATGGACAACATTTGCAGTCGCCAATCTCACTGACGACCGTATTCCATCATCAACTGGAAGTGTCTCCTGAAACTCGCCATGAGAGTCTCTTGGCCGACTTCGCTCAAGTTGCCCTTCATCATCAGAGTCACAATGACGGTGAGTCAAAGATCACTCCGGAATCGCATCACATCGCATCTTGCCTGCGGAGCCCAACGTCTGCAGGTGAGGACAACACCACAGAGTTAGCGTCTATGTATGGAAGCAAACACGTCAAAAAAAAAAGTATCTGATGCCGCGCTTCACCAAGTAGGAGCTCGCTCAAGTAAGCGCCCAAGAATAAAGAGGGTCTAGAGTAAAAGGACCCAGACTCGGCCGAGAATCCTAGCATGGGGATTTCAACCGAGATGCGTCCCCCATCCTGGCCAACCTTGCTTACCTATGTAATGTAACCCATGTTTGACGCTCATGCATCTGCCGTTGAGCGCTTGGTGACGTGGCTAGCTTGACATCATCATACCTTACCTATCTGAAGTTTTTCAGCAGCAGCAGTAGCAGCAGCGGCCATGGGCGGCCGCATTTACATCATTTTGGACCGTTGACGATGCGACCTGTTCTCTGCACCAGCACGAGGTAAAACTCCACTGCTTGGGCATGAAGTGTGAGCGTCTATCCATCTTGCTTGCTTGTGACACTGAGACATGGGGACGGTGCGTGCCGTGCCTCGTGGCGAGATGCGAGTGTCTTTGAAAGCCTGAATGCCGGAGCCTGATCTTGTTTTTGGAGATAACGTGACATGTTAGTCTGCCGTCAGTGAGGCCGTTGGTCTTGGATCACCGGTTTTGATACCCACGAGTGTTTATGCCTTAGACGTGGAAGGGGTGTTATGAAGAAGGCGTGTCTGGTCAACAAACGAGAATGCTTCAACGCGTCGAATGTCTCGTCACTTTTCTCATGTTGACATGTTGACGTTTCTCTTACCTGTAACCCACAACATTGGACTCGTGGTTGGAAGCATGTTAGTCGTGATGTCAGCTGTTGCTTCAATCATCCCACCGCTCACTATCATGAGCTGTCCAGCCTGAGCCAAAGTTGCTTTCAAGTCCGAGTCTGCCGAAGGGCTCAACGAGAAACCAAGTAAAGCAGCCCAAGTTTGGTCTTTGTATAGTACCGTATTGTGGTATGTCATGCCTGGACTTGTCTGGGGCGTTGCAAGACAGAATAGACGAGCTGCTTGCCCCGGCAACTGAGGAGCGACCAAATCGCCTACACCACGAGACCCTCGACTAGACCTGCCGACTATGCAATCCCTCAGAGATTGCAAAGGATATGTCGACACACGGTCCATGTTTGCAGTGGGGAATGCCCGTCGAAGCCCGTGTGGAGTTGACGTCGGAGGCTCGGACTTGAATAGCAAACGTACTATGTACTGTAGTATCGTGCTACAGTAGCATGCGGCATATCATAGAGAGAGGGATTAATCAAACGTTGAGCGAGACTATCTCTATCTCTGGTTCTTCCTCGGTTGTCGATTCCAGATCAAACGAGCGAGGCGTCTATCTTTCGTCGGCGTCGGCCGCCAAAAGAGACGGCGGTTGTTCCCGGGAGCCATCTCCAAGCCTTCGAATCCCCCCTGCAGCAGAAATGGCCTGATGGGAAGCAATTTGCTGGTTGGCCACCAACTGACAGTGGATCGAGCTGCGATGCGGCTGACATCCATATTTTTTGCTGGGGATGCACGAGAGGCACCGTCAACGTCGGGTCGGGTCGAGGCTGTCTGCCTGTCTCGCCTTTGTTTTGTTTGGACTCGACTCGACTCGACTCGACTCGACTCGACAACTGCATGGCAGCCAGACCTGGTCTGCCTGTCTATCATGAGGGGATCTGCAGGGTCTCCAACGTAACCCAGGACTATTGGAGGGGCTACTGGCGCGCGTACGCCTCTCTGGCCTGACTCGGGGCCAAGTCTGAAGCAGGTCCGAGATGGGCATTCATTCTGTTGAGGACGCTCGCTCGAGAGGAGCATCTCATCCGCATGAAGCGCTTCATTCCCTAGGCGCGCGCCGTCTGCTGCTATCCCATCCCCCATCCTCCATTCTCGGAGGAATAAGGACGCAGATCCTTCTTGGACTAGAGGGAGGCGTGCAAGGCGTGCCACCACCAGGTGAGACGTGCACACGGAAAGCAGCTAGGATCTCGCGGGAGCACCCTGGTCATAGATGCGGTCAAGCAATCAGGGGAAGGTCAGAGATTGATATGGAACAGGGCAGCTGAAGAGGGGGTGTTTAGCTTGGGATGAGCCACGAGCCATGGCGTTCCTGAAAGGTCATGCTCTCAACTGATGATACTATCGTTGTCCAGTCCCGGCGTGGGGAGGTGCTGACATCACCATCACGGGTCGTGTTGCAACATGAACGGGCGATCCGCCGACCGGATCGTAGGCCAGACTGTGCGTGGTGTCTCTAAGCCTTGTGCTGCTATCTCGAGAGACAAGACACACAGACACCAGGTGGCCACTGCTTCACAACTCCGGGGAGAGGTTGGCCAACGCGGTGCGTGGCTGACGAGCACGACACCATGCAGTGCATTGACCTGATACTCTTGTGTGTGGCCGGCAATTCCCTGCTTCCTGAATATCGCAGATGCACCCTCAGCGCTCTAGATGTCATCGATGCCGCATGTGGGTGCCGCCAGTTGCTTTGTCTGCAGTCGATATGTGCACCTCAGAGGCACTTGTTGCGCACGACATACTCCGAGATCGTGGCCCAGGTTCTCCAGCCCGCCCGCCGCAGAGATGCCCTTGTCGGCGGTTGCGGTATGAGCCCATCCCATCAGGCTCTTTCTGATTCCAGGGCTCGCCTCTGTTCCTCGCGAGGATGCAAGCCTGGGGAACCCGGTCACTAGAGCGCAAGCGAGCTTCGAGTTGCGTCAACCGTACTTGTTCAGTCAGAATGTTGCGACCTCGTGTCAGACTTGGCAGGCTTCACGATAGTATAGCCACTTTGACGGTGGAGAACCGTGGGCATACTGTAGGTTCGTGTCAAGGCCGCTGGAGGGCCGGATGCCTCCTCCTCCTGGTGATGGATCAACCATCTGTAAGAGAAGGACAGGCCACGAGCTTGCAGAGTACAAAGACTGAGGAACGATTTACCGCATTAACTCACATGCGCGGACATATCGTGCAGATCCGGAACAGGAATCGAGACTAGATTTTGCCAGAGGATAGCCCCCTGATTGGCCGCTGTGCTTGGATGGAGGTGTCTCTGCACCCATCTTTGACGTGTTCGCTGGCAGTGCATCACGAGTACAGGTCTCAGACGGCCAAGGTGACAGACAGATGAATGGGGCTTCTTGGGAAATAGAGCGGGATCGACGGTAGAGCAAGGTTTGCGCGACCCTGGTGGAGTCCGAGCAGGCCAACACTGTGCACCGTCGCTCTCCTGCCCTTTTGCAAGTGAACCCCCTCGAGCATGGGTTCGAAGGCTGGTCGCTGACGGTCCCTCTGATTCTGGAGATGGCTGGCAATCGTCTGTCGAGAGATTTACCGCCCGAGTCACGAAACAACAACAGCCGAGTTCCCCTGCTCCGAGACTCCGTGTCGATCCTGGCCCATCGTGCGCCTTAGTTTTTTAGGGACCTTGAGAACTGGACTCGAATCGGACGGAGTCGCAAGGCCGCATTCTCCTGCTTAAACCGTCCACCTGGCTAGGGACCAGAGTACATAGTACAAAGGAGCACACCCTCGCACGTGCAGCTTTGCGGTGCATTCCAAGCCTCAAGACACCAGAGGGCCAGCCCGCGACGGTTGTGCGTCCATCAGCATGTGGCTTGCCGCCGCGAACCAGTTGGGGATGACTTGCGTGGCGGACCGGAGCGCCGTGACGGGCATGTCTTGGAGCGACTCGGCGTGGGCGAGCTAATCACCAAGAACTGCAACACACGATGGCAGATTGGTGGAGTAGTTTGATGCGCGACGTGCAGGAGCCCGAGGCCAGAACAGGCATGACAAGAGGCCGATTAAAGCCAAAGGGATTTGGCATCCGCAGTCAGGGTAATATAGACCGGTACAGGTTCGCCACGATGAAGACTGTTGCACGCCAATGCAGCCTGTGCTGTAACGATACGCTGCTGCAAGGTGAGGTGGGCGGGATACGACGGCGTTGACGGCCAAGTTTGATGGACGGATGTGAGCCCCTCCAGGGGACCGCGGGACAGTGCGGAGACACAGTGCGCGGCTCAGCTAATGACCTCTGAAAGGGGTGTATTGCGAGTGGAGGGCCTGAGCCATGGCGCCTAGCGCACTGTGCTAGTTCCGGCCCTGAATCCTTAGTTGAACAATGCAGCCGAGGCTGGCCTCAATTCGGAGGTTGGGGGACTCGAGAAAGAAGATGGCGTAATGGAGGGAATCCGTCTTGCCATGGTAATCTGATAATATCCTCATCTGTGTTCAGGTCCAGGTCGACGCCTCGGGCGGATCTGAGAAACGAGGCACACTCAATGAGGACCAGTCAGGGACAGAGCTCCATCGCCATCTGCAAACTACCCGCGCTCGATGCAGCTGCGTCGATGAGTGGCCGCGACGGATCTGCTGGCGAGGCGCCCCGCTGCATATCGTGACTTTTCGACACGGACGGGATTGAGCACCAAGTGGGAAGGGGCTATTTTGGTGGATGTCGATGGCTGACCCATGTGCCCTGGGTTTGGTCCCTGTTTAGAACCTGCGATAGGCCGAGTTCTTGAATCAAGTCAAGTCAATCGGCCTCAGGTGGACTGGATCGGGGACTGGATCACGACCCTCGGACGTTTGGCGGCGGCCGCGGCTGTTGAGGTGGTCGGGAAGATGGACTGTGCGCACTGTGCTGGGGATACCGTGGTCGTGTTTGCCGCTGTCAGCAAGTTGTGGCCTCGCTAGTGCGACCGCTCTGACAGTTGTACAGGGCGTCAGGCGCTGTATGCACTGTACTCGCCCTAGAGCTCACAGTGCATCACTTCGCCCATCCCTCAGCCCCCATTGGCCGAGTGCCTCCACATGGGGCGCAGGAAGGTTGCAGCAGAAGGGTTCCGGGGTGTGGTCCCTTCCCTTCAGCGGGTCGGGTGCGTCCTCCAGCGGACGAGTTTAGCGGGCTATTCAGCGGCTGCTCAGTGGCCGCTTAGTGAGTGGGCGCCCCAGTGGGTGCCTCGAGGTGGCTTGGCGGCGCCCATTGGCTGTATGTCCCGGCTGGGGCTGGACGACGCTTCACCGCTTCTTCCCCCCATCGACAACCGCCCACTGCAGCGAGACCTAGTCGCGGCATAGCCCATGGTTAACCCGCCTTTCAGCGTCTCCAGCAGTCTTCTCCTTCTCCATCTGCTCCAAAACTTCCTCCCTTCACCTCTTCAGGGACTTCACGAAAGAGCGGTGTCGTCCGCTCTGTTCCTACAATACTAGCATCTTCCGCCTCTCCTCCCGCTCCGCTCCCCTTCTGCCTCTTGCCCAGAATGACCTTCGAATTCAACAACGGCGGGGGTGATGCCTATCTGGATCTGACCTACGACCACCGGGATCGCGCTGCCTACCAGTCATACTCGACCGCCACAACCCACTCGAGTCCTTCGGCCGCCTCCAATATCATGCCCAACAACGCTCGCAACTGGGCCGTTCCGCTCGACATGGCCTCCAACAACTCTCACGGCCATGCCTCGCTCAGTCCCGAGGAGCATCAGTCTTCACCTCTTTCCCAGTCCGCCAGCCCGCACAGCCAGCACTCGCCACTACAACAGTCGCCTTTCCAGCCGACCGCGAACCCCTTGACCGACTGGGCTCTTCAGCAACAGCAGCAGCAACTGGCTGCTCCTGACATGACCCAGTTCATTCAAGATGCCGCCCTCATGAGCTTCACCCCATTCCCCACCAGCTTCCAGTCGCCCAACCCCCTCGACTATCTTCCTCCGACGACCCAGGCCGCTCTGCAGGCCAATCTACTTGAGTCGACATTCAGCGCCATGCCTACCATGGACGACCCTACGCAAGCAGTTCAATGGCCGAGCACCGGAATGGAGAATTGGCAGGAGTTCCAGAGCACTCTGCAGATGGATGGTATGCCTCGTCTCGACAGTGTTGGAAGCAACTCTCCTACTGGCACCTATTTGGAGGTGCTGTCCCTTCCTTCGTCCTCAGGTGAAGGCTGGGCCATGGTGGACTGGAATCAGCCCAACTTTGACCAGTTCCAGCAGGCTCACGCTCAGGGCGCCGCTATCTTCAACCCCTCCCAGACCCTCCACCTGAGGACCAACTCGGACTCTTCTGATGGCGCCAATTCCATGGAATTTGGCAGCTTTGAGGAGATCGCACCATTCCCCTACTCTCCCTTCTCCCCCGAGTCCGACGGATATGTCGACGCTGGTAACCACCGTAACTGCTTCGCTGGTGATGGCCACAACCACAACCACGATACCGTCGCCCCTGCCCCCGCTCCCGTGGCTCCCGCGCCTATCAAGTCGGAGCCTTCGTCAAGCCGTCACAGCCCTGGCAGCGGCGCCGGATCGACCTCTCCCCCTAGCAGCACCACCCGCAGGAACTCGGGTCCTCGCAAGAGCCCCATTGCCAAGGCCACCAAGCCCGTTGTCCGCCGCATCTCCAACGGTAAGAAGGACGGTACTGTTGAGAAGAAGGTTGGCCGCAGAAAGGGACCCCTCTTGCCTGAGCAGCGAAAGCAAGCCAGCGAGATAAGAAAGCTGCGAGCTTGCCTGCGATGCAAGTTCCTCAAGAAGACGTGTGACAAGGGAGAGCCTTGCGCCGGTTGCCAGCCTTCGCACGCTCGCCTCTGGCAGGTTCCTTGCACTCGCATCGATATCAAGGATATTGGCTACTTCATGAAGGACTGGAAAGCCGACTACGAGAGGCACATGGACCGTGGCGTGTCTGTCTACAACGTCAAGGGTTTCGCCCAGAAGGAGACTCTCATGTGGATCACCCACGGCTACGGTTTCGCTCTCCCTGTCATGGTTCGCGAGGTCTTTGTCGCCGACGACAGCTGCTTCTCGGTTGACTGGGTTGAGTCTACCCTGACCGACCAGGAGCCTATTGACTTTGAGACCCGCACCGAGAAGCTCGATGTTGGAGCCGAGGGTATCCGTCTCGATGCTCTCTCCGAGTACCTCGACAAGCACATTGATGGCCCCTTTGAGGACTTCATTGATGACCACTTCGAGGGCACTCCCTTCATCACTGAGATCCTCAAGACTGCTCACCGCTACTACGTCAAGGAGAAGATGCCCGTCATCCGCAAGGCTCTCAAGCTTGTCCTTGCCTACAACCTCACTATGCACATCACCATGGTTGAGAACCAAGGATCTGAGGTCAACCTGGACGGACAGATCGACGATGAGGACTCCAAGTACTACGGCCGCACCGTCGCTCCCGTCATGATCAACTTCCAGATCAAGTGTGCCCTTGCCGACATGTGGCGTGAGCTCCAGAAGGACATTCTTGAGGAGCTCTCTGCCCTGTACTCTGGTGTCTACAGCGGTGAGAAGATGAAGAACTGGCCTACCATCTTCATGATTGCCTCCATCCTGCTTGCTGTCTGGGAGGAGATGCAGTTTGACTGCCACTACCGCGTCCCCGACCCCGTCGCCGTGAACAAGTTCTGCACCGACATGGAGACCACTCCTGTTGGTGTGATTGTGGGTCTCTTCCACGCCATCTCCCAGAAGCTCCCTGCCTTCACCGATTGGGACACCCGCAAGCACGGCCACCTGCTTCACAACAACGTCTCCGTCTGCGAGGCTATGACTGAAGTGCGACAGCATGTCATCAAGCACGGTATGTTATCAATTGTTTCTCAGTATGGTCTTGTATACTAATACCTATGGCAGAGGCCTATCTCCGTACCCGCAAGGAGTCCAAGTTTGACCGATACGACTTTGACTCCCTGTCCAACAAGTTCCTATCTAAGCTTGTCATCCGGGCCAACTAGATTCCTCACCTGACAAATACTGCTGTCGCAAGACATGAACGGGCCCCATTGTGGCGCCCGCCCTTTCCTTTGTTTGCATTTGTTTTGATCACAGCGATAGCGTTGGCAAGATTTCTTCAATCTTGGTCGACAGCGACCTCCAGAATTGTCCTTTCAAGCATACGAAACACGACTTTAACCTTCTCTCACGGCTGGTCACCGCCTCAACAACAACACGAAGTTACCTGACACGGGAAGATGTGTTACGACCTTCTTATGACTTTCTTCTACGAATGTATGACTTGAAGAAGACAGCGTTTTAGTTCTTTTACAACATTTTTTTTTTTGCTCTTGAGAGAGGGGGGAGACGTATCACGCAGACGAGCGCATCCCACCCTTCTGCGGTGTTTTTATGGGATCATGTTTGACGATGAGGCATTTGAGGAAATGACAGATATTGCATGGCTATGTATGAGCCTACATGAAGAGGGAGGTGCTCGTGAAATTACTAGGGCGTTGGTGAGCTCAAGTGGGCAGGACCTTCGACACAGGGCAGCAGAGCGGAGCGGACATTGTTTTACTTGCGTGTTTGATAACGGGATTTGGGATAGTTACAAAAAACGGCTCATATTGCTAGGCAAGTGCTGTAGCGCTGCCACGAGAATATTGAATTTTACAGTTCCCAGCTCTCAGTCTCCCTCGACTTTGTCGATTATGAAGGTGACTGAAGTGAAGGGAGGATTTACGACATGATGATTTACACGATGATAGCACAGAGATAGCAAGTGATGGTTTCTTGACAATGTGACCGTTTGCAGATCTCTTACGAGAGTGACACTGTGCATTGAGGCGGTGACCCCTGAACGTGTTTGAGACTGCCGGATCGATGACTGTATGTTCAAGCCAAGATACCGCACGTTGAGAAGACAGAGACAAGCGACACACCGCACGTGGGATGAAGCATATGTACGCATCTCCTGACATGGAGCAACCGGTGGATGCAACGCTAGTAGGCTGTTAGGTTGACAGTGAAAACATGAACTGAAACATGCCCAAAGGATCACGAGATGGCGTATCTAAGACATTAGCAATCAGCAATTCAATGGCACCCTGATATCTGCTTGTTGAGGGAGCTTGATGGGCAAACGGAAAAGTGCATAAAGCTACAGCATCAGCTGGACCTTGGTAGACAAGGCGTTATCGAACTTAGCGTCTGGTGGTGCACCCACGATTCCAAAGAGGTTGGCGACAGCAGAGGGCGGGGTTTGATAAGACGTGATGACTCGCGACGCAGCGCAATCGGCGCTTGATATCGCAAAAACTTGGGCAAAGAGATGCGCGAGAAAAGGAAATTAAATGCCATCATTTTCCGATGGTGTGTCGTTTGTTTCCGGAAGGTCGCCCAACCTCGTTCTCTCGCTGCAGAGCAAGGCCGAAGGGCGAAACAGGGGCAGCGCGAACATGGTGTTGGGCCTTCTTAAGAGAACAGGGACCCCACGGACGCAATTCGTTGGCCGATGACGTCGCGAACGCCGAGGAGACCGGATTCAGAGGGTGGCAGAGTCGGTGACCCCGCACCGCCTGGGCTATCGCTCTTTGGGCTCAGACTGACATGACGAGTTCGGCGTAGCAGGCTGCGGTCGCTGTGTGTTTGTGTCTCGTCTCTTGCTCCCGAGGTTGTCTCCACTGCCGCGACTGGAATCCGGGATCTCAGATTGGAAGCGTTTTCTGTTCCTGAGCCAAAAAGCTTGGTTCCTGGAACTTGGGGCAGTGATCATCTGCTTCAGAAGCGGCTATCATCTTACCCGGGCATCAGATGCGGTTCACTGTCGAATGGCAGTCAGTTGAAGCATTCGACCATGCATTGCTTTTGGCCTTTCCCGGGGTAAAGTGGCGACAGGGACGCCGTCTGGGCCCGCCACTCCACTGCGGCGCCCGGCCGCTGGCGTCGGATGATGGTGAATCACGGGTTCCAGGCTCTGGCTGGATAAGACGGTGACGGCCAACGAGTGCTACCGTAGCCATCCATGACGGGCACAATAGGCGAGTAGTTCCCCCCACGTTTTCGGTTGGGCAATTGTCGTGAACAGATTTTTCTCTTTGCGGCTATTGTGCTTTGTAGCTGCATTTCAAAGGCTCTTCCAGAGCTTCCTCGAACAAGCCAGATTCATGCCTTTATTCTGACATCAGTCTTTCGGCGTCGAAGGCCCCACACGACGATAAGATACCAAGGGCGAAGTAGCGGCTACTTCTTGTTTCACCCTGCATTCGCTTGTAGTCGAGGTACCTAGAACGGACAGGTGGGGCCCTGCAGCCTGCTCCAAGTTTCTGGAGCCTTCCCTTGGCGAGGCCTGATTGGTCTCAGTGAATCATCCGCCCCCGAACAGAGCGCTCCGGCCTGCCTTGTTGTTCGTCACTCGTAGGCGTAATCCGGCAACTGCGCCCCCCTCCCACCTTCCCTGCCCGCCGGTTGCCCGCTTGATTATCAAACAAACAGGCACACCTCTCTACTACATAAACCCGACCGCCTCTCCTCAACTCTATCTTTCTTTCCTTCCTCCAACACTCACTCTCATCTCAGACTTCTTTGCAGACGAGACCCGCGACTCATCTCCACGATACCGCATCATCCCAACGACTATCTTTCCTCCCAAGACATCCGCTCAACACCGCCATCATGCAGATCTTTGTTAAGACTCGTAAGTCACCTCGCGTCGCCGCCACTCCGATAACGCAACGATACTGACCATTATTCTAGTGACGGGCAAGACCATCACCCTCGAGGTTGAGTCCTCTGATACTATCGACAATGTCAAGTCGAAGATTCAGGACAAGGAGGGCATCCCTCCTGATCAGCAGCGCCTGATTTTCGCCGGCAAGCAGCTTGAGGATGGCCGCACCCTTTCCGATTACAACATCCAGAAGGAGTCCACCCTCCATCTCGTCCTCCGTCTCCGTGGTGGCATGCAGATTTGTAAGTTTCTTTGTCATCGTCGCTCCATCGCCCAAACTAACATCCCGCAGTCGTCAAGACCCTGACTGGCAAGACTATCACCCTCGAGGTGGAGTCTTCCGACACGATCGACAACGTCAAGTCGAAGATCCAGGACAAGGAGGGTATCCCCCCCGACCAGCAGCGCCTGATCTTTGCTGGCAAGCAGCTTGAGGATGGCCGAACCCTCGCCGACTACAACATTCAGAAGGAGTCCACCCTCCACCTCGTTCTCCGCCTTCGCGGTGGTATGCAAATCTTCGTCAAGACTCTCACTGGAAAGACCATCACCCTTGAGGTGGAATCATCCGACACGATCGATAACGTGAAGTCGAAGATTCAGGATAAGGAAGGAATTCCTCCTGACCAACAGCGACTTATCTTCGCTGGCAAGCAACTCGAGGACGGCCGAACTCTCAGCGACTACAACATCCAGAAGGAGTCTACTCTGCACCTGGTTCTTCGTCTGCGTGGTGGTATGCAGATCTTTGTCAAGACTCTCACAGGAAAGACCATCACTCTGGAGGTCGAGTCCAGCGATACCATTGACAATGTGAAGTCCAAGATTCAGGACAAGGAGGGTATTCCCCCCGACCAGCAGCGACTTATCTTTGCTGGTAAGCAGCTGGAGGACGGTCGCACCCTCTCTGACTACAACATTCAGAAGGAATCGACCCTGCACCTTGTGCTCCGTCTCCGTGGCGGTCAGTAAGCGACCTTCTGGGGAGCGATGGTTTATGATGAGGCGTTTAGGGAATGAATGAACTTTGGAACCAGGCGAGCATTTGCGGCTTGGAATGACTAGCATATCCACCTAGTACGTAGTATTCAACGGGCGCGCAAAAATTTTGCGACGCGCCAATAGACTCATTTGAGGTCTCAAGAAACATTGATTGATTCATGGTGATGTCTGTCTTGTAGCCACTTCAGTGACCTCCGATTATGCAGCTGACACCACTTTAGTGGGGTTCTGCCCCTCACTTGCCGGAAGCCAGTGGACTCATGATGAGTGGGGCCGGTAGGTTTGAACCTGCATTCATGAGGCGCGCCTCAATCTTTGATCTTCTAGAAAAGGCTGTGTTTTTCCAACTTGCGACTTTCTCGTTGTCCCACGCTGCAAGATCATGATCCTCGAGGACATCTTACTTGAATCCCACCACGCACATCCCTTTTTGCCTCCTTAGTAATAGAGTTCATCATTTTGTCCTCTTCTCTTGTTGACTCACATCGCATTAGGCATCTTCAGCATCCCTTTGCTTGAGCGACGCGCAACCGGTCGATCAGCACTGCGCAAGAAGACCAGTACGAGGTCGAAACCGCCAGGCTATGCCGTCTTACTTCTATCACCTCAAATTCGAGCTCTATCCGACCCCTAATCCGGTCATCTCCGGGGTGGTCAATACAGCCGACCGCAAAGATATTTGGCTTCCACCTCCAGAGGCCAGCATCTTTGATGATTTCCCATCTCACCCTCGACCGGACCGACGAACATCCCACCAAATACCGCTCTTCTCCTCTCCTCGACGCGAATCTCCGTCCTCGTCTCCGTCTCCGTTCACAGAGCAAGGCTCACCTTTTTCGACCCCGGGCGTCATAGACTGTGGTACGGCAGCGCGCGCGCCGGTGAAAGGGACTGAGCGCAAGATCGAGATTTTGTCCGAGAGGCAGTGGCTGGAGCGAACAAACAGTTTCCCGCCTCCCCACTCCAGCGCAGCGATCCGACCTCAGAACGCAATTAAAGACTGGCGATTTGGACGTGTGAGCATCGAGACGGTCGACTTGCAACCAGGACGCATCATGGCGGGGGAAACCAGTCGAGCAGGGCCATCTGCGGCGCCGTCCCTGGGGCCTACCTTTGGAGGCGCAGGCACAGCGACAAAAGCCGAGTTCCTTCCACTCGAGACGAAGAACACAGAAGTCGGATGGGGTGTGGTACACTTCTATCGCGACGGGGAAGAAACACACGGGATGGGAGAGGCTGAACATGGTGAAGATGGCGCAGAAGAGTCAAAAGACATCGACTACACCACACTCTGCATCCCTGCCGTACCTGCTTATATGTCTCCCGGAGACCTAATGGGGTTCTTGGGTGAGAAGTGGAGGAGTGACATCAGCCACTGCCGTATGGTTATGACTTCGAAGATGAATCGATATCTCGTCTTGCTCAAGTTTCGAGATAACCGTCGAGCTAAGCAATGGCAACGGGAATTTGATGGCAAAGTATTCAATACTATGGAGGTAAGCTATTTAACTGTTTCTAAGTCGCATGTTGCTAATCAGATACAGCCCCAAATATGTCATGTTGTGTTCGTAAAGAGCATTACATTTGAGACTCCCACTCGGAGGAAACCCAGCAACAGCCTATCCGCTTTATCATCATCCGCCGGCATGTCGAGCAGTCTACGACCTTTCCCTCCCCCAACACCGAATTTGGTCGAGTTACCTACCTGTCCTGTGTGCTTGGAACGGATGGACGAAACAAACGGACTCATGACCATACCGTGTTCTCACGTATTTCACTGCACCTGTCTTCAGAGCTGGAAAGGAGCCGGGTGTCCAGTCTGTCGATTCACTAATACTTCACTCGATGCAGACTCAGATCCATCAAGTCCTTACACACAGCCGTTTGGCTCTGGGGCATCCAATCTCTGCAGTATCTGCGACTGTGCGGACGACTTGTGGATATGTCTGATCTGCGGGTACGTTGGTTGTGGCCGGTATAAAGGCGGCCATGCAAAAGATCACTGGAAGGAGACGGCTCATAGCTTCGCCCTTGAGCTGGAGACACAGCATGTCTGGGACTATGCCGGGGACATGTGGGTGCATCGGTTGATCCGCGATAAGGGAGACGGCAAGGTAGTAGAACTCCCAGGCAGAAACCGATCAGTGGGCCACTTGGAAGAGGAAGATGTGGTGCCTCGAGCAAAACTGGACACCATCGGGCTGGAGTATACGCACCTAATCACCAGCCAACTTGAATCACAGCGGGCATATTACGAAGAAATGATTAGCAAGGCCGTCGACAAAGCCTCAATGGCATCTGCAGCGGCTGAGGACGCGGCCAGACGGGCCACGCAGGCTATGGAGAAGCTCGCGTTGCTGGATGAAAAGTACACGACTCTCAGTAAGGAGACTATTCCTGAACTTGAAAAGGAGCTTGCTCGTGAGCGCAACAAGGCGAGCAAGAGTGAAGCACTTGCCCGCAACTTTGGCAAGGCGGTTCAAGAAGAGAAGCGACTGAATGAAGGACTTATGAAACGGATCGAACATCTTAATACCGATCACGAGTCAATATCTCGGCAACTGGAGGAGCTCAAAGCAGAGAATGCTGATCTCAAGGAGATGAATCGTGATCTGAGCATGTTCATCTCTGGACAAGAAAAGCTCAAAGAGCTGGAGAATGAGGGCAAGATTGAAGAGGGTGAACTTGAGGGAGGAAGTGCTAGTGTGCCTGAGAAGAAGGGTAGGCGACGGGGAAAGCGATAATCAATGACATCAGCGATCGAGAAACGCAAGTTAGAAGAGATGGGCTGTAATAGTGGCAATAGGTAGGTAGTTCATGCAGCGTTGCTTTTGTTGAGGCTTGGAACAACAAACCAACTCTACCACACATATTCTCTCCATCAGGCCCAGGAACATCCTCTTCCAGAAGTGAGGTCCGATTCACTGAGATGACACATGAAGACCGAGTAAAGCATGATAACGGCTTGTCACGAGCCAAAAGCAAGGGTCTTTTGCCTGCCTACAAACCCAACCCAGCGCCGCAATCCGGAGATCCCTTCGCCCTCGGATAGATGCCGGCTTACGAACTTGACCCGGAACGCCCCTCTCAGAGCGAGCCACATGCCGCAACTCTCAACCACAGCGACTGGCGGGTATTTTTTGTTGGGGAAGGGCAAGTGGAAGTGCGCGATGACCCGACCCCATGGGCACACATGGCGGGAGAGAGTTGTTTTGTTTGCTTTCCTTCGTCTCCGTTAGCTCCGGTAGGTATGCAAAAGGGCCTGCGGCGCAGAAGCGCCTGGCATGTGAACGAATGAGCGCACGGATGTATAGAGGTTCTGGGCGTCTTGTTCACCTATGCTGCAATGACGAGCTTGTCGTGGGGGAGGATCTTCTGTTACGTGAGCGGGCTGTCGAACTGAAACAGTATGGTGAGCCACAATAATGGCGACAATAGTGGTGTGAATCAACTTGTGATTGTGGTGTCTGAGTGAGGGGAAAACGGCTGGGTAGGGGGGAATTGTGATACAGGTAATCCCATGTTGCTGGGGTATTTTGCCTGTGAGGAATGGATAAAAGAGTCCTGAGTCTATTGTTCCCGTCTCGTATGTTCTGGTGATATTACCAGGTACACTATTTGTTAGTAATGGATAGCTTGATCGGTAGGCGACTTTGATCTCATCATGATGCCTCTACCCGTTGACCATCTATGATCCGTACCGGATCTTGGATGAAAGTGGGGTGACGGTTCACAGCTCGCAGGGGAAGCATGTCACAACAGCCGGGGCACGGAAGTTCACTCTTGACACCGAGGGACATGTCCGTACTGTAACTTGCTGGGCCGGGCTGTTCTGTTTGTTGGAGCCTGGCTAAGACACAAGAAACGGGCGTGTAATGAATGGGCCCCGGCCCGGATGGAGCACCCATTGTCTGGATATCCACAGCGAGCTGCATGTATCCCGGTCAGTTGGAAAAAATATTCAAGTGGAAGGGAAAAAAAGAGGGAAAAATAAGGAAAAGATCAAATAGGAGGCGTCTACAGCTTCACGTTTCCTTGTAGGTGTCATGAACTCCCCTTTACCTTTTCTCTCCTCTAATATCATTGCCCTCAAAAGGTCCAACGGGAAAGCATCTGCACCTTCCCCGTTGTGCCCAGCACCTTGGCCTGGTCGTAGCTTCCCAGCTTCAGAAGGCAACCTTTCCCACCTGGGCAGGCACCTCGTCTTTTTGCCTTCCCCTCCCTGGCCCCAACCCCAGCCCCAGCTATTTCTGTATTCTCATCCCATCACATTCTGTCGCCAGACCCCGAACCCGAACCTGGAGATCTCGACTCGACTCGTCGGCGATACTCGGTCCTTACTTTGGTCTATACCTTGCTCCCTCGAACGACGCCGCCGCCACCGACCACGCCTCGCTCGCTTCTGATAGCCATCTTTATCGGCCGTCCCTAGTCCTCAACCGCCCCTCATTAGCAGGCCTTTGGCCCGTTCCTCCTCAACCTCTTGTCTATACCGATTACCTGTCGCTTCAACTTATACACTTGTAAATCTTGTGCATTTTCACGAGCGCTGGTTTCCTCCTCGCTCGCCCACCATGTCTGCAAAGGCTGGGACGAAGAACGCGGCAGCGCCGCAGTCCGCGACAAACCCAACCCCGCAGAAGGAGCTCTATCCCATGGTGAACTGGAAGTATGACATGTTCCTCTACAGTGTCGGCAACATTGTCGACATGTTCTTCCGCGAGGTCGTGCCTCGAGGCGCCTGGCGCGTTCCTCAGACCGGCCCCGTGCTGTTTGTTGCCGCGCCGCATGCGAATCAGGTCAGTTGATTGTCATGATTTGCGCCTAGTGTTGAGATGAGAGATGCGCAACTTGGGTCAGACGTGGAAGATGAGGATTTTTGCTGACATTGACCTCAAATTAGTTCGTCGATGCCATCATTCTTCAGCGAACCCTCCGCTACGAAGCCAATCGTCGAGCGTCTCTTCTCATCGCCCAAAAGTCCGTCCACGGCTTCATCGGCTGGGGCTCGCGACAGGTCGGTTCCGTGCCTGTTGGTCGCGCTCAAGATGCCGCCAAGCCCGCCACTGGCACCGTTTACCTTCCCGATCCCATCAACGATCCTACTCTAGTTCGTGGAATCGGTACCAAGTTTGGTGAGGGCGAGGGTGAGATACAGGGCATGCTCTTTCTCCCACCTGGCAAGAAGACGACAGGTGCCAGTGTCGATATCGCTCAGATCCTCGGACCCGAGGAGATCCGCGTGAAGCGACCATTCAAGGGCAAACTCGCCTTGGAACAGCTCACAGGCCGCGATGACATTGACAAGGACGGCAACTTTACCAACAAGGCACATAAGGGCCCTGCCCCAGGATACCAAGGCACCAAGTACAAGCTGGCACCTCATATTGACCAAACCAAGGTCTACGAGGCTGTCTTCTCGCGCCTGCGCAACGGTGGTTGCGTGGGTATCTTCCCTGAGGGAGGTAGTCATGACCGCACTGAGCTTCTGCCTCTCAAGGCTGGTGTCGCTATCATGGCCCTGGGAACTCTTGCCGAGGATCCCGACTGTGGGCTCAAGATTGTGCCTGTGGGCATGAACTATTTCCATGCGCACAAATTCCGTTCGCGCGCTGTTGTCGAGTTTGGCGCTCCCTTTGAGATTCCCCGTCACCTTGTTGAGCTGTACTGTAACAACCAGCGCCGCGAGGCCATCGGTCAGGTTCTGGACATGGTTTACCAGGGACTCAACTCGGTGACCGTCTCGGCGCCAGACTACGACAGTCTGATGATGATCCAGGCAGCTCGGCGACTCTACAACCCCACAGGCAAGAAGCTCCCATTGCCCGTGGTGATTGAGCTCAACCGAAGGCTTTGTATGGGCTATGAGCGGTACAAGAATGACGAACGAATCACTTCTTTGTCTAAAGCGGTCAAAGAGTACAACTCGCAGCTGCGCTACCTGAACCTCAAGGATCATCAGGTGCAGTATGCCAAGATGTCAACCATCAAGGTTGTGTTCCTGTCCATCTACCGCTCCATCAAGCTCTTGTTTCTCTTTATCTGCACCTTGCCTGGGCTGCTCCTCTTCTCGCCAGTCTTTGTGGCCACCAAGATCATCAGTCGACAAAAGGCCAAGACGGCTCTGGCAGGTTCGACGGTCAAGATCCGAGGTCGCGATGTCATGGCTACGTGGAAGATCCTAGTAGCGTTAGGATTCGCACCTACGCTCTACAACATTTACTCGATAATCTTGTCACTCAAGGTCTGGCAGGATCGGCTCTGGGGCCATGTTCCTGACTGGGTGCCCTTCTGGTTGGTTTACTTCATGGTGTGGCCCCTTATGGTTGGCATCACATTCGCATCCCTGCGTTTTGGCGAGGTCGGCATGGACATCTTCAAGTCCCTGCGACCGCTGATGCTGTGTCTGAGTCCGTCGTCGAACTATAACATTCACAAGCTGCGGCTCAGGCGAGCTGAGCTGAGCGCTCAGGTGACGGATGTGATCAATACTCTTGGCCCTGAGATGTTTGATGATTTCGACAAAGTGCGCCTTGTTCCTGACCTGTTCAAGACCGAGGGTGGTGCTTCAACGTCTCCAACTTCGCGTAGACGACGAGACAGTGATCAGTCGAGCACTGGCTTCGATGCCGAGACACCACCAGCTCTGTCGCGACGAAGCACGACACAATCGAGCCGAGCACTGCCACGCAATGATTCCTTCAGCAACATTGGCACGGTTGGCATATTCTCGACAAGACCACCATCCCGAGCACGCAGCCGATCCCGGTCGAGCAGCAGTGGAGGCGGGTTTGGATCTGGTGGATTCTCTATCAGCGGATTCACTACTCTGGACTCGGCTGGCGGGTTTGATGAAGCAAGCCGCAAGATTCGAGAGGCGATGAAGGTTCGAAGACGCAAGACAGACCAGGAGAAGACGGAGGGAGAAGAGGAAGAGGAGGATAGTGAGGAGGAAGGTTACGATGAGGCAAGGAAGAAGAACACTTAGAGGATTGAACGAGAAGGCTGGCGAGGAGTCTAGAGGGTGAAAAGAGGAGGCGAGAGCATTTTGTTGTATATTGAAGTTGGTTCACACGACATATTTCCTAGCAGGTTTCCATGGGGCTGCTGCATTGGATGATATCCCTATGTCGGGACACGTTGGCTTTTCAAGGGCCAAGCCATTTTAGGAGTTGAATACCACATCATACTGTATCATGACATGCATTGGCTGAATAACTCTTGTCGGAGGTTCTGATCTCGGTGATAACTTGGACGGGCCAAACTGTCGGAGTAACTGTCGGGGTTCTCTCCACGGTGTAGATGTGCTACAACTTTGCGGTGCAGGTGACACGGCAGATACAGACGAAGGCAACCAATGCCGACCAGGTTATTTCGGAAATGTTGGAGTTGCCCAATAAAGCATCTGTCATAACAAAGACAAATGCCGTTTCAACAGGGAGCTCATTAGCTGGCAATGTGAGGATGAATGGGGCGAGAAAAGTAGCCAAGCGGGCCAGAATGTCGAATAGAAGAGCTCCACAAATTACGAACAGGGGGCCTGGACTCGCTATGAAAACCGAACCGAAAATCCAGACCAGGTGACAGGATCTGATAAACTAGGGAGAGCCGACGTAATGACGTGCGTAAGTACTATAATGCGGTAGGGCCTTTCGGTGGTCGGAGATAGGCGGAGAGTCCGGGGGTGAATAATACAGCGAGTAGGAGATAGCGGCTTATTCGAAGGGGAAGCAGCATATAAAGCAACCAGTTTCTGCCTGACTGGATTGATTCCTGACTGACGGTGAAAGATCTTTTGAAGCGCATTTTGCGCTGATTATCAATCTGATTAGCTTGGGTAGCGATTCCTTTTAGAGCTGCAGCCAAGGTTTATCATTTCCAATCTTGAAGAGACACGAGGAAATATCCCACCAGCCAAAGCCGATCCCACAGAATCTTTTCAGTGGATCAGGTAGGCAGTGCCGAACCGAATTGAGTGAACGGCCCAAATATCTACCGGAACCGTTTATCGGGCTATTACATTACATTATATACAATGACCTCCCCTTCCCATCCTCCCTCCTCCTCCTCCACAACCGCCGCTCCACCTTCTTCCCTCCCGCGCATGCCCGCAAAGCAAAGAATGGCACTCTCCCTCAAGTCGTTTGTGAGCTCGGTGCTGGGCGGAGGCGCTCCGCAGCCGCCGTCTGCCACGGAGCTGTTTGTCAAGGTGGACCCCAAGGTCGACGGGGAGGAGTGTCTGCACGACTGCGATGGCTGCACCGCGAGGTATCCGAGGGGGTTCAAGATTGAGACGGAGGATGTGCTGTATGGTCAGATCAAGGCTTGGAGCACGCATTTGCTCGTGGGTACCGGCAAGACGGATTGGGTGAGGGATGTGGCGGATGAGAAGGGGAGCGTCATGCAGGCCGTCGAGAAGGCGAGTGCGCCTACCAACGGGGTGAGTAATATTTCTGTGTAGACTTTCATATGGGCTGGCTCTTGAACGAGCTTGCATTCGTATGAGGGTTCATTGGGTGATCATGATTGTTAACATGTTGTAGAAACTCATGCTCTCGGCATCCAATATGCCCACTCCTCACGACACCGACGACTACTCGGAGCCCACCACTCTGCTCCTCCTCCCTGCTTTCAAGCTCATCCACAATGCTCACCCTCTTAACGCCCCCCAACTCATCACCGAGATCATCAACCAGGCACCCACAAGCACTTCCCCCCTCTCCCCCACGCCCCTACCTGCTTCCCTCCCTTCCCCAGATCCTGACGCCGGGGTTCCCGCTCTGTCTTTGACTGACTGCCCGCACAATGCCGTGATCCTCATGTGCAGTCATCGGACACGAGATGCGCGGTGTGCACAGAGCGCCCCGATTCTGAGGAAAGAATTTGAGCGCCAGCTAAGGCCGCTGGGTCTGTACCGAGACCTGCATGATGAGAGACCAGGTGGTGTGGGAATCTACTACATCAGCCATGTGGGAGGCCACAAGTACTCTGCCAACGTTATGATCTATCGTCGACCAAACGCCTTTGGCCTAGACGGCACGACGCCGGGCGAGACCAACGGGACCACCACGAATGGGGCTCAAAAGACCAACGGCCACACAAATGGCTCATCAGAGGAACAAGCCGGCACCGTCGGTGCCTCGCAGGGCATCTGGCTAGCACGAGTCAAGCCCGAGGACTGCGAGAACCTAATCCGCTACACAGTGCTCCGAGGCAAGGTGGTCAAGCCCGAGAGTCAGCTGCGGGGCGGCTTTGACCGCGAGAGGGGGCTCATGAGCTGGTGATGATGGAGCAGAGACTGACGGATACCCCGTGGGAGAAGGATGCTTTTTTTTTTTTTTTTTGGAGAAAGAATGCATCATGATACCTGAACTGCTTAGAAGGAAGGAATGAAAAAACATATATAGACATGCATTGCCCATAGACAACAGGGATGGGATATCTATCTCACCAGCTATGACGACGGCTAGTCCGAGATCCATCGGTTAACTTGGACAAAGTGAGGAATCATTATCAAGCCATGGACGTGAATACGAACGTCCTCGTATCATTGGATCATGATCCCAGTATCCGTACTCAGCCAAACACATGCCACGGTGCAAGGTCTTATCCATGATAGGCTACCCATGATGGAACGGACGGACCGGGGATACACCTCGGAGATCTACACTTTGCGTACCTTGCATGTGCCAGAGCCTCACACACACCCTCGGGTTTCCATCTTGAGTAGGTCGTCCCTGATCGGGTGAGGAAGTTTCTCGTCTGGATCGGCGCCACGAGTGGAGAAGTTTTGAAACGGCAGCTGTCAAGGAACAGCGGCGCCATGTCACCGTTGTGGCTGGTCTACGGGTTGACTCGTGTTGGGGCTATTTTTTAGCTGCCTTGTTTTTTTACTCCGTCTTGCGTGTTTCTTTTCTCCTTTTATGGAACCGTGGGTTAAACGTGGTTGGATGTCAGCTTTGGACAGTATATGTTCAACTGTGTTGTTAAACTGGAGCAACACGGAAGATTCCATGCTTAACTAAAGAACACATTGAAGAATGGAAATAAACAAGGAAAACAATAGAGATGATGGTTCTTCATGTCAAGAGTAAAGATGGTGTGCAAACCAACAACCAGTTCGTCAACTTTACCAACCCATCTAGGCCCAAGCTCCGAAGAAACAAGCAGAGTCGAGACCAGAACAACAAGCTTTTTTTTTTTCTCCTGTCGATCCACCCCGGGACTTTTACCCAAAAACCTTGTCCCGTGTTTCATCAACTTATCGCTCCCCTAGCTTCCACGCCAATCAAGGGCGACCTCTACCGACGACAAGGACACCAGCGCCAGGAACGTGGTGGATAAGGGAACTTTTCTCAATGACAGTGCATGGGGCTAAGCTTTTAGATGTGGGTTCATCAGCTTTTTCCCTTGTGATAAGAGACGGGATGTTGCGTGCTAGGGGGTTGAGAGAAGGGTATATAGGACAGGTCGCTGCTTTCTTCTTGACTCACTTGTTTTCTGTGTATGTGTCTGTCAACATTCTTTCTTCGCTAAAACATTCTTTCTTGGTCTGTGACCCAAATCTCTCTCTTGACTTTGATTTCCCTGAGCTGGTCTCCTTCGCTACAAAGACTATCTCTTTGTTGTATCAATCTCTACGTCACATACCCTTTACATTCCTTCAACTCTACGACCGTCAACATGAAGACCACCGGTGTTGTTGCCTTCCTTATGGCCGCTTCGGCTTCTCTTGTGTCTGCTCTGCCTACTCCTATCCAGAGTGAGTAGTCCCATCACTAGGATTCTGCGACCTGTGGGCTCTGACACACTTTACAGGCCCACCCCCTCAAGTCTCTGGTTTCATGCCTCCATCCTTTAACAACACTCGTCCCTGGAACCCCAACCGGGCCGCACGAGTTCAGGGCCAGGAGCCCCCTTTCCCTACCGCCAGTGGAAGTGTCCAGGAAGCCTCCTGTAAGTAACTCAATGGATGTGAAGTCTGGTGAACACCTTGCTGACAATGAGTAGTCCCTACTGCCCCTGCTGTTGTTCCTACTCCGACTCCTCTCCCCGGTAACGGAACCGCCTTTTAAAGAGAGACATGAACTATAAATGGGTTACGACTGGGATAGGCTTGGATACTGATCCTTGTGGGATGGATACATGGATGATTAGGACATATAAAAAATGGCACACCTGGAGAATTAGACTCGTTCCTCTGGGATAGATGAGAATAGACCGCCGTGGCACGGCAAATTGAACCTGTGGTTTAGCTATCTCTTGATTGAGATCATGTTACATCTTCTATGCTAAACCTTGAGTATCTCTAGGAACTCAAAGATGACGTGTTGGTTTTCTTGTTGGAATCTGTGAGACTAATAATGGCAATCATCATTCTCGTAGTGAGCTGCTGCTCTTGTCATCTTGGTGTTGAGCAGTCAGTTGCCCTTTTGAGCCGGGACAGGGGCTCTTGACCAATCAGAAGCGAGCATCACATCAACCTCAGGCTACTGAATCAAGCAACTTTGTGTGATCTCTTGGGATTGTTTATCAAAGCTATTAGAGTTGCTAGGCTATCTTTATTTAGTCATGCCATCCAGCAGTTGACACTACTGAACTTGCGGCCAACTCCCCACTAGCTGTGTTGTCTCGCCTTGTTGCGACACCACTTCCGACTTTAACCCCGGCTGTCTTCCACAAACACACCGTCAGCTGTAATATAAGGAAATCCCTCTTCAGCCTGCAAGACGCCTCCAACCAATATACTAGGCCTTTGACCCACGAATCCGGTATGGACAACTCGACGACGCCAGGACCGTCAATCATCAATTGTGACAAAGGAGGCGGACCAAAGGTCCGAGTATATACTCTCATCATCGGCATGGCCACTCTGGCGCGTCGCCCACTTACCGCGAAGCTGTCGGAACCTGTCAGAGTCGACACCATCCAGCCGCGCGAGCTCCCGCATGCCAGCCTCCAGAGCAATCTCAGTCCTGTAGACGCAACGCCGAGCGAGATCCCGGCCGATCAATAGCTTCTGGTACGCGGTCTCGTTGGTGGGCTTGTTCTGGTCACGCACCTCGCGTTGGATCTTGGCGACGTCTTCGTGGATCGAGTCTAGGTCGGAATCGAATTGCTCAGCGACGTTGCTGATGTTGAGGACGGCCATGTTCCAGAGCAGTTGATCCCGCTCCTCCCTGGCGGCGAGGACCTTGCTGTTGGCGTCCTTGTACCGCTCATAGGTCTTTTGGTACTCATCCTGAAGGGCGTCGAGTGTCTTCGTTACACGCTCTCGGTATTGGGGAGAAGACTTGTCGAGCACGGGGTCTTCGCTCTTGTTCTTGCTCTTCTGGTCCTCAGGGAAGAAGGTGCTGAAAGGGAACTTGGTGTAATCGGGGAGGTCGTCGTCCTCGAGGAGGTGAGGCTTGAGGCGTTGCTCCTCGGTCTCGTTGGGTTGACCGCGGCCGCCATTGATGGGGAGGTTGAATGAGACCTTGCCCATTGTGTCTGTTGCTTTGAAAAGAGTGAAGGTGTAGAAGTTGTACTATAAAGGAAGCTGTGGGCTTGAGTGATGTTGACTGGTCAGGACAGACTAGGTCCATCGTCGTGGATATATATACACGAGAGTCACTGGACATTCACAACATAGTCACGCTCCGGAGCTGAATCAGTTAACAACGTACATCATCACCGACAAGTGAACCGGATGGTTGTCACAGTCATGCATACATACGTGAATGGGAATCGAGATATTGGCAGTGTGTCTTGTTTCTCATTTGCATGCCTCATACATGTCTATCTTTCTTCATCATTGGACCTCTGGCGTCCCTCAATCTTTAGCCAAAAAGGCAACCCAAATAGTCTAATTTGCTCATTCCCTTTGCTCGTTGTAAAATCCCAGTGTGACTCGTGAAAACATTTACCCAGAAAAAGAAGAAAAGACCCGTGACCGAGCCCAGTCATTTGTTGCGCCGTGAACCCAAAACGTGAAAGAGTTGTTGCTGTGAATCATCAACTCAAAAAGGACATTACCACCCCTCTTTTGCTCATCAAATAGTTGCTGAAAATAGGTATCGGCATCGCTGAAGCCGAATAGTAAAAATAACAAGGCAGAAGAAATGATGGAAGAGAGAGTAAATCCATCAGTCAGCAATGTCTTCAGTGCTGTGGCTGCTTGATGTACCGGTTCCGGCTGCACTCATATGGTTCTTAGCCATGTTGACGAGCTTCCAGATACCGAATGACACGCCGGCGAGGATGATGAAGAGGATGATGATGATGATGGCGATGACGTCGTTTCTCTTCATTTTGACAGAGGTTGAGAGGTGAAGTGGTTGTGAGTGAGAGGTTGGTCTTGTTGGGCACCAGTTGTATGGTGTGTTGAGTAGATGGGTTGTTGGAGAATGTCTCGGGTTGGTCCAGACAAGAAAGACGTCGATCCAAGATGTGGTTTAGAAATGTCAAGAGATGTCTCAGGCTGTGAAACAGTTAGAAAATCAGAAAATATCTTCTCGCATGATGAGAATCGACATACCCAATAGACTTTGTTGAGTACAGCTGCAGGTGACTTGCAAGTTGGCCAACCAGGTACAGTTCAAAGTAAATAATCCAAGAGAAGAGAGGAAATTCGTTCCAAAGTCGTTCGTGTCTGTGAATTAAATCGTCTCTGAATCGTCAAGATAATTCGTCTCTATAATTCGATAGAACAAGAAGGGAAACTGGAATGTATGCGACTCACATCTGTCAGTTATATAAGTCGTTGCCCCGCCACCGACTTTTTTTTCCCTCTGCCGACGCGTTAAATGGCAAGGCTGGGCGCTCATGGCGCGCCCAGCCCGTAGGAAGGGCCTTCTTACAGGCCATGCAGGGGTTCTTGGTGGGGTCACCAGGGGCTCTGACACGCTGCGACCCTGCCGAGGTTTCCCAGCCTCGCAGAAAACGTCACCCTTTTTTTTTTCTGCAGCCCCAAGTCGAAAGTCGCGATAAAATCGCGTGTTGTTTCAGGGCCAGTCACTGTGTTTAATTGATTGCATCCATTTAATACATTGACGAGTAACAACCCTTGCCATTATATCCGTACATCCATTGAGCTCAATTCACCACCGAAAATACGACACCAAAGTCTACAGCACAACTACACTTCTCCTTTCTCATGTCCGTAAATGACGTGTCTTTCAGCGTGAATGCACCGTTAAAATCAGCAAATACTCCCTCCCATGCGCTCATATCATCACCACCCCAGATGCCCTCGATACATGTCGAGGAGTCCTAAGGGGTTGGCTCCAGATATGATCAAATGATACCGTTTCCGTTCCGTGTGACAGACAAGACAAAATCAACAAAAAGAAGAACCACTCCGCGATCCTTTATCGATCGCCGAAACGCCGTTCAAGTCAGAGGTCGGAGCGCATCACTCAAGCAGGCTCCAGCTGCCCGGTCTTTACATAGTGGCTATCTCTTCAACCCTCAGCCTCGTCCACTTGCGCCTTCTGCTCCTCTCTAATGATCTTGACGTGTCGCTCGTAGAATTGGAGCATCTAAACCTGTGTCAGCCCATGTATTTCCATACCACCTTCAGCTTTGCTTACCTTTTGTGGACACTTCTTGTAGATGATCTGGGTATCATGCTTCGTCTTGTTGCCATTCTTCCAGATCAGATAGACAACCAGCTTGCCGCTACCCTCTTCCTCGCAAGCATCGATCGTCTCGACCTCGTCCTCCCACGAGCCGGCCGGAGGACTCCACTTCTTCGCAGTCGCCGGAGGTGTTGTGTCGGCCGGATGCGCCGCGCTGCGTCGAGATCGCTTCGCAGTTGACGTTGTGCTTGGAGTACCGTTTGTCGTTCGCCGACGCTTCTTGGTCTTGCTAGCTTTTTCCGTCTGCTCGAAAATCTTCTCTCGTCCGCCGATCTTGACAAAGTACTCTTCGAGGATTTCTGATGCGGATTCCCTGCAAAAACGCGTCAGTTGACCTACCACTAAACTGAGCAGCTTTGTCCACTTACTGGAGGTTTTCCTCCGGCTCCCATGTCATGTCCGCCACGGCGTCGTAACCTTCCCACTTGACGTGGAATTTCAAGCTTCCCTGTGATCCCCGTCAGCCGTGTCCGCGCTCAGATTGGCCAAAATTCTACTTACGTCGTCGTCGATGATGTGCTTCTTGATCGCCTCGACGACATACCTGAGGCTCGTGAGCATGCGCAAGTATACAGCCAACACACAACTTACTCGTCCTCCTCGAGATCTTCATCCTCCTCGCCCTCCTCATCTTGGTCATCGAAATCCTCGCCATTGGCCTCAACGTCGTCGTTCGGCTCCGAGACCGCGTCAGCCGAGGCTGACTTTCGTGTCGCGCGCGGGGGAGTAGAGAACCCGCCGGCATCAGAGGAATCGTCGTCACTAAGGGCTTTGTGGGGGTTAGCGATTGCGCTGAAGCGATTGCGATGAGGTCGGGTGGCGTTGTGGAGGCTCCTGCCAAACGCGATCGCGATGCGCTCATCTTTCGTCGCGCGCGACAGGTTCGGACGAGGCAGCGCTGAAGCAGTATCGGAGATCAAAGGCTCAACGTACCTGGGGGCATCTTGAAGAATTTCGATAATAGCGGTCTCGAGGAATTGCAGGCCGGGTTCGGACGATGGAGCTCGAATTATGTTGTAATCGGCTTGTTTGCGCGAGCGCCAACAAAACTTCCTGAGAGAAACCACTTCCAGCTACACAAGAGAGCAAGAGCTACTGCCCGCTTTTGGAGGGGCTGGGGATGTGGCTCGACCTGATAATGTGGCGCAGCTGCACGTGACCCTACCAAACGACCAACATGACTCTGACCGTTTGAAGGATGGCTTGGTGCAAACAAGCTGAGATGCACGTTGGTATGACTCTGTCTGCCCATTACTTTGTCTCGTGCCTTTACAGCCTCGGCGGTCCATAACGTCCGCCTGAGATGCATTAGAAGACGGCCACATCCGACTACTGCGACAATTGAGGTCATATCTGCCCCAACCTGATGCTCTAATGCACCAAATAATGAGCAGACAAACGCTAGGGAGGCCGAATGGCATAACTCGCCCGAATTCTGGAACAGCGCAAGAAGCAAACATGACATAAATCAGCTGGTATTAATTTAAGCTGCGAAGCACTAAAGCAGGAACCTCGCCAGTGAGCCCCATTTTCCTCAACCACCTCACGGCTGAAAGACCTAGTAAGGGGACGCTGCATGTCAACCAACACAACGCTTCAACGGTAAGCACGACACCAGCTCCGTTTACGTTTTTAGACGCACATTGGATGGATGGATACGTATTTCTCCTCGCGATCTGCAAAACAAAACGGGCCTAGCGCATGGTTGAGAGGGCAGCTGTGTCCTCGGCCAGTGGTCACCCAAGTTAGTTGCCGTATCTGCGACCCCTGATAGGCGCGTGTTGCGGCTTTCATTCAGGGGTAAAAGCCGACGGTCGAGAGTTTATCGACGACGACCAAACCGCAGGCGGGTGGCTAAGGCTCAGAGGAGACCCAAGCTCCTCTCCCTCCGAGGTCCTAGCTCCTGAAAACGGAATAGACGGTTGTGCGTTTTACGAGAAACTGGGGGGCCACCGATGCTACTCCAAGGGGCGAGCTCAAGGCTGGCGTCGGTGTGCGGTGGGAGGTGCCCGAGGTGAGGAGGGAAGACGGGAACGAATTGCCGAACAATGCCAAAGGCCCGAAGACTTCAGCGAGCTGTATGTAGGTAGGATCCAGCAGCTGCAGAGCGTAATTAAGCAAATACGGCGTCTGGTTTTCTGCGGTGGTTAAGGGGCATGCAGAAAGCTCACCGTGTCTCGGACCAGGGTGTTGCAGGTTGGCCTCCCATCTCCTCTTGAGAACAACTGGAGCCAGCAAAAACTCCCAGCAGAACCAGCAACCCCATGGTCGGTGCCACCCATGCCCTTGTCGGCGGCCATCCGTGGTCGCCCGTTGGCCAATCCGCTCGGGGCTGGGCGTTTAGCGCTGTGAGACTGCCGATGCCAGTGGTCCAGCCTCTGCTTCCCCGGGCTCATCTCAATCTTGCTTCGCGTCCGTCCGAACGGACATGATTGCTTGCCTCGTGCCTTGTGCCCGTTTACGTTTGCAAGTGCTGACTCTGCAGCGGAGGGACGGGAATCACGTTGTTATGCGGGCATGACGAGTTTGCCGGCAGAGAAATGTTTGACGTTTCATGGATGTCATATCCAACTGATGGCAGACGGCATGGCGAAAAAGGGGAGCCCCAAGGTTGGACGCCATGCAGCCAAATGTGAAATTTACTTGGACGCAACGAAACGGCAGCTTGCCTTAGCTTCACCTGTGCCTCTTAGATTTCGTGTTTCTGTCTGTCGCGTTTACCGTGTAATCTTGTATGTGTCTGCCCGAGAGGCCAAGCCCGCAGGCCGTTGCAGAGAGGCACGGGTTCAATCCCGAGGCCGGACTCTGCCGGGACCGAAGTGTAACCATCATGGTTGACGAGTTGACGTCGACGTTGAAGTGTGAACCGTCATGGAGGCTTTAGATCTCCTGTGCTATTAGCTGCGTCGATTGCTATAGCGGGAGCCTCCCGTCATCACCCCTTGGCGACCCTGAGTCGATCAAGCCAATTGCCGAGCAAAAGTGATAGGTAAGGACATCATCGATTTGAGTCAACCCTGTCGTTCAACCGCCCTACTACTCCGTTCGTACCCAAGGTACCTGCGCAATCACCCAGAGCAGAGCAGGGCATGGCAATCAGCATTCTATTATTGACAGTTCGGCTACGACCTGACCACGTAGGGAACTCAGATTCGCCCCAACCACTAGAACCCCCCCCGAGAGAAGAGCCAACTGCCCTACCACGATCCCAGGACGCATCGACACAGAGTCCTGGCGACGCTAGGACTGACCTCTTAGAGTGGTCGATCAGCGCTAAGCGAGCGACGGGATAGACATCCAGGCGGCGGGACGGCCACTAAACGTCAGGGGTTCCGTCGGTGCTAACGGCGCCAATCTGGGGGTCCCTTGGAAGCCCTCCACTCCATTTTTGGGGGGGGCCACCTTTACCGTAGGTCGGGGGGGAATGAGATGGATGGACCTTTGTTGGATCCGCCCCTGAAAATGGAGGAGGCTTTATTTTAAAATGGAAGGGTAGGAAAAAAAAAAGAATAATTAAACCCAGCGATACCAGAACAGGCTTCCCCTTTAGTCCCTCTCTCGCTCTCTACCGTATCTCTCTCTCACTCTCTTCCAGTCTCTCTTTTTCTTTTATCCCTCCTTCTCCTCATCTCATGTCATAACCACGACTTTAAAGCTCGGCTCGTCTCGTGCCTCTTCCCCCATCCATTAACCCCCCGTCCCCTTTTGGAGGTCTCGACCCCAACACGCTCGTTGCTTCTATTCGATCGACCTTTTTTCGCTCGCTCCTTAACTTATGATTCACGCCTGCACAGCTCCCCAACTGGAGCCGCAGTCGCTATTTACTCTCTTGTAGTATCGAGGCCTCCATTTCCCACTCACGCTCGTTTTTTTGTGACATTTCTTCACTCTCGCTCTCGCTCTCTCATTCTATCCATCCTCTCCTTTTCTCGTCTCATCCCTGAAGCTTGTCCACCATGCCCGATTCCACGCCCCAGACCACCGACTCGAGCACCCCAAAAGTTGGCGCCCCTAAAGACAAGAACTGCCCCTATTGCGGTCAAGCCTTCACCTCGTCCTCGCTCGGCCGCCATCTCGATTTGTACATCAAAGAGAAGAACCCGAAGCCCCCAGATGGCATCCACGATGTCGACGCTATCAAGAAGCTGCGCGGCGGTATCACAAGACGGCAGCCGCGAGGTTCCCTGGGCGGGAGGCGGGATGCCTCGACTCCGGTGGGAACCCCAAAGGGAACCGTCAAGAAAGACACGCCCATCCCCGAAAGCGACGGGTTCCGGTCGCCCGCAATTGTCAAGGAGAACCAGCTCGTAGTTGATACGACCATGAAATATTCGGGCCCCTTCCAGCCAACCTGGGAAGCGACGGGAGTCATTAATGATATCCCCAAGAGAGGCAGCTGGGAGGGCGACGCCACACCCGAGCCTATGAAGCGGCCCGGCATGCAGCGCACCGTGAGCAAGCAGGCCATTCAAAAGGCACAATTCGACGTCAAACAGAAGCTGTCGGATGCCATGGACACGGCACGGGCTGCGGAGCTCGCACTGCGGGAGCTCCTCAGCTCTTGGAGGGCGGCCAAGTACGTCAATCAATTTCTACCGTGCTTCGGTGGCGCGCGCTGTTTGCCAGACTAAAGCTAACTTGACGGCAGGGTGCAGCTCGATAACAACTCGATGCCGTTCGACTTCGACCCCCTCTCCCTCGACTTCCCTGCCCTTACCCTCCAATGCCTGCGGCCGCCCCCGACCCTCTTCTCGTCCACTCAGCATCCCACATCGACATCATGGTCCGTCCAATCCCCCGGCCAGCGCGAGTTCGACGCGCTCCAGGCCTTTTTCAAGGAAGAATTCCGAGCCTGGAAGGTTACATGTACCTCTTCCACCACTACTGTTATGGAAGAGTTCACGTACCCTCCATCCACAGGCAACTTCCGAGACGTTCGCGAGGCGGTCCGAAAGGCGGAAAAGACTGCCGAGCAGCTCGAGGCGCAGGTTGACGAACACCTGCAGTCAGCATACACAGTCTGGGAGTCATTGCCAATCCAACGGCAACAAGAGCTCTGGGTACTGGAATTGGCCCGCGGTGTGGGCAGGAAGCACAAGGAGGCCGAAAAGATGAAGGAACAACACCACAGACTCAAGCAAGAGAATGCCAACCTCAAATCCCAGATTGAGCATCTCAACAAGCTACAACAACCCCGGGAGTTCAAGCTTGCAACTCCAGTTACTGTTCCCCTGGAGCGGGAGTTGATTGCTGCTGCTTATGAACAGGCAGTCAATGGCGGAAAGGCGTTCGGCTTTGCAATGGAAGATAGTCAGGTCGATCTCAGCTCAGTAGTCTCACGCTCCATCGAGCGATGGAAGAGCGTTATCGCTTCGTCCAGAGCCAGTTCTACCGGAATGGGAGCCCAACGATCTTTGGACCAAGCTACTCCAACTCCTGCGCCCACTGTCAATGGCACTCAACATCCAACGCCTCAAGTCCAGACACCAGCGCCGCCTCAGATCCAAACACCACAGCAAATGCAACCGCAGCAACCACAACAGCCATCAAAACAACAGCAGACTCAACAGCCGCAACAACAACGACCACAGCTCACCAAGCGCTTATCGACCGCGAGCATCAACGCGAGCATCAACGGTGCGCCTAGCGAACAAGCTTCTCGCACAACTTCTACTACCGGCCCGCCATCCATCGAGGAGACCAGCGACCAAGACGCTGACGCCGAGATGGAGGATGATGACAGCTTCGCCATTATGGACACCTCTCCTGTTAAACCCCAACCACCAATTCAACAACAAACGACCCTTGAGGTGCCACGGACGAGAGGGCCCGTTCAACAGCGAGGCGCGCAGGATCCCCGGTTCATGATGCCCAACGGGACAGGAAGCCCCGTCGGGCGGACGGCGATTAACATGAGCCGTTCCATGCCCAACATGAACATGGCGATGCAGAACGGAGCCATGCATGGGGCAGACATGACAATGGCCATGCAAGGGGTCCGCGGAGACCCCATGTACCTGGAATAGGAGGGCCGTTATCCCGATAGTTGAGGATACGGCGTAATACCCGGCATGGGCGGGTTTTGGGTGACATAAACGTAATGATGAAAGATCTCTGAGCGTAGTAATACCTTGCTCATGATGTGTTAATACGACCAATATTCAAGACTGTTGCTATCGCTCATGGTTGACAATTGTCTGTTGCAGGTGGTCTTCTCTAACAATTAGATACTCCAATGCTTCATTCTTATCGAATGGTGGCTGAGCCACTTGGTTGGTCCATGGCCTGCTGAAAATTTACCCCGCGATTGTGGCGCGCACAACCACTTTCTTTCCTCCCCTGCCCCTCCAATCCATGCCCTGACTCTGTTCCACTGAGTCACAACAACAGACCTTGACTCATTTAATCGGCAGCAGAGATTTCGACGTCTGATCTGAATTTCCTGTCATTCAATCCTCTTCGACCGATACCAGACGCAATCATGGCTGACGAGGCTGCCCCCCCGACCGAGCAGGTCGCCAACCTGCACCTCGACGAGGTCACTGGCGAGCGAGTCTCCAAGACCGAGCTGAAGAAGCGCCAGAAGGCCCGCCAGAAGGAGGAGGAGAAGAAGAAGAAGGCTGCTGCTCGTCCTGCTGCCGCGGCCCCTCCCAAGAAGGTCGGAAGTGCTGAGGCCGCCGAGAAGGATCTCACCCCCAACCAGTACTTCGAGATCCGATCGAGAAACATCAACAAGCTCCGCGAGACCAAGAGCCCCAACCCCTATCCCCACAAGTTCCACGTCGACTACGACCTGCGAAACTTTGTCAAGGACTACGGTCACCTCAAGTCTGGTGAGAGTGTCCAGGACAAGATCATCCAGATCGGTGCCCGAGTTCACGGCAAGCGAGCATCGGGCTCCAAGCTTCTCTTCTACGATGTCCGGACAGAGGGCGTCAAGGTTCAGATCCTGTGCCAGGCTCAGGAGGTGCGAGAAGGCGCCCCTGCTTTCGAGGACCAGCACGAGCATCTTCGCCGAGGTGACATTATCGGCATTATTGGATACCCTGGCAGGTTGGTAGACCAGAGAACTGATAAGAGACAAAACTGACATGCGAGTTAGAACTGCCCCCAAGAACAAGATTGAGAAGGGTGAGGAGGGCGAGCTGTCCATCTTTGCGACCGAAGTCGTTCTCCTGACTCCTTGTCTCCACGCCCTCCCTGATGACCACTACGGCTTCAAGGATCTCGAGCAGCGATTCCGCAAGCGATACCTCGATCTTATCTGCAACGAGAAGGCGCGCAATGTTTTCGTCACTCGATCCAAGATGATCACCTGGATCCGCCGCTACTTTGACGAGCGTGACTTTGTCGAGGTTGAGACTCCCATGATGAACCAGATTGCTGGCGGTGCCACTGCTAAGCCCTTTACCACTCACCACAACGAGTACGACATGCAGATGTATATGCGTGTCGCCCCTGAGCTGTACCTCAAGATGCTTGTTGTCGGTGGCCTGAACCGAGTGTACGAGATTGGACGTCAGTTCCGCAATGAGGGTGCTGACCTCACCCACAACCCCGAATTCACCACCATTGAGTTCTATCAGGCCTACGCCGATGTCAACGACCTGATGGACATTACCGAGGACATGGTCTCTGGTCTGGTCAAGTACCTGACTGGTGGCTACGTTACCACCTTCCACACCCAGTCTGGCGAGAAGTACGAGGTCAACTGGGAGAAGCCCTGGCCCCGTTATGAGATGATCCCCGAGCTTGAGAAGGCGACTGGCGAGAAGTTCCCTCCCGGTGACCAACTCCACACTCAGGAGACCAACGACTTCCTCAGGGGCATCCTCAAGAAGATGAAGCTCGACTGCACACCTCCTCTGACCAACGCCCGCATGATCGACAAGCTGGTCGGCGAGTACATTGAGGAGAAGTGCGTCAACCCATCTTTCATCACTGGCCACCCTCAGGTCATGAGCCCTCTGGCCAAGTACCACCGCGAGATCCCCGGTCTTTGCGAGCGATTTGAGGCCTTTGTGTGCAAGAAGGAGATTGCCAACGCCTACACCGAGTTGAACGACCCCTTCGACCAGCGCCTGCGCTTCGAGGAGCAGGCTCGCCAGAAGGACCAGGGTGATGACGAGGCCCAGCTCATCGACGAGAACTTCTGTACCTCGCTCGAGTACGGTCTGCCTCCTACCGGTGGTTGGGGCATGGGTATCGACCGAATGGTCATGTTCCTGACTGACAACTACACCATCCGTGAGGTCCTTGCGTTCCCCTTCATGAAGGACGACAAGGCGGATGCGAAGAAGCTGGCTGCTGAGGTGGTCGGCATTGAGCCTATCCCCGAGGAGGGCATTGGTAAGATATGACCCCGGTCTAGTTTCAAGCGCAGTCGTTAACATGTCATGGGTAGCTCACAAGTAAAATGGAAATCGAAGCGAGGCATCATGTCATGAGAGAATATGTCATGAGCACGGAAGTTATGTTACACTAGGACTCCAAATCAGATCTGGACGGTAGATGCAGTCTCATATGAGATAGAAATAAAAAAAAAGAGAAATGTCCCGCCTTAGAGGGCTTAACATGTTAACAAGATGCTTCCTAGAGTCGAGTTTTTCTACAATGCTTCTAATGATCCAAGTCGGCTGATCAACTCAGACCACAGTCATCTATACACCCCTACATTCCTATCCCGTTCCATTTGTACTGTTGGTTGGTTCCATAATAATATACATTCGATTTCTGATTCTACAGGTGGAAGCACGTCCTCTGGTGCAATCACACCACCATCATGCCATCTCGTTTACTTTCGCAGCTGCATCTGCTTCAACCGCTGCTCGAGCAGACGAAGGGTGGGCTTAGGGACGTGCAGCCTGTATGCCAACATGAGGGCAACGGTCAGGACACCCAAGCTGCCGGCTTGGTGAGCGGCGGCCAGGGAGATGGGAACCATGTAGATGAGTGTGCTGATGCCGAGAGCGACCTGGAACGAGACGATGTGGAGCAGGCCAGTGGAACCACGCACGCAGTTCCGCGGAAGTATGGGTTTTATGCGCCTCGTGCGCGCAAAGATGAACAGGCTAACGATGGAGCAAAAGGTAGACACGGCGAGGATGCGGTGGTTCATCTGGACGGTGCTGGGGTTCTCGAGCATGTTGCGCCACCAGAGGTCAGAGTGGTCCTCCTTGCGCGAGTAGAACTTGTCCCAGAGCTCCTTCTTGGGAGGGAACAGGCCCAGACCCATCTTGGGGAACTCGTTGTAGATGAGACCGGCGTCGAGACCGGCGACAAGGCCACCGGACATGGCGGTGACGAAAGTCAGAGCGGCGACAGCGAAGACGGCACGGCGGAAGTTGCGGAGGCCAGGGTTGGAAATGGCCTTGATAGCCTTCATACCGATCTCGGGGTTGGCCATCCAGACATTGTTGCGCAGGACAAGGAGACCAGAGACGAGCATCCAAGAGTAGCAGATAAAAGCGGTCGCAAGGTGGGTGGTCAGGCGGTACTGAGATACACGGGGGTGAGATCCGGGAGCAAACAGGTCATCCTTGAGGCCAGACTTGACCATCCACCAGCCGATAATGCCTTGGAAGCCGATGAGAGCAGAGATTCCAGCGAGGTTGAAGGCCATCCTGGGGGTGACCTTGCGGCGAGCGATGAAGTAGACGGTGGGCAGAACGAACGACATGCCGATGAAGCGGCCCCAGACACGATGGAACCACTCCATAAAGTAGATCTTTTTAAATTCTTCGAGGTCCATGTGAGGGTTGAGGAGCTTGAACTCGGGCGAGGCGCGGTACTTTTCGAACTCGGACTCCCAGTCGGCTTGGGACATGGGGGGGAGCGAACCGGTGACGGGTTTCCATTCAGTGATGCTCAGGCTGGATAGGTCAGATACAGCATATAAGGTGTTTAGGAGTGCAATTCATACCCAGACTCGGTCAATCTTGTCAGGCCACCAAAGACGACGATACCAAAGACACTAACAGCGCTACCAATGAGCCAGTAACCAACGCCCTTGTGTGTAGTCTCAGGCCATGCCTTCTTGGCAGCTTGAGAGACGGAGGGGGCGGGGCGCGCAGAGACCTGCTCGGCGACAGTACCCAGAGGCTTGCGGAGGGCAGCATCGGCGTAGGAGCGAGACGGGACGAGGTTGAGGATGCGCGAGGGCATGGTCCGCGGGGCAGCTCCCCGGAGGCACTGGTTGCAGACGAAGAACTTGGAGGGCGCCGAGGCCGAGGCCTGGAGGAATAACCTCCGGAACCCGGGGGCGAAGGACGCCATGATTGCGAGCAAAACAGGGCAATTGAGGATGTCAGAGGGAAAGAGGGAATTGGAGGGGAGAGGTGGAAGATAAGGCGGTGGCCCAATTGCCTGTGCTGTCAAGCTGTCAGTCAGTCAATCGGTCATACGAGGACCACGAACCACGAACCAAATATTAAATTCGACCATGCGATGGTGCTTTTCGGGGTTCGGCGCCGGTCCAGGTCCGCGTGGGGTGGGTCACCCTGGACAGGACGGAAGGAGCTAGGGAATAAGGCGTCAGTGATAGGCCGCATCTCCGTAAGTGCCCCCACCGGCCAAGGTCGGCCCCGCCAAGCCAAGGGTCGCTTCACCGCCCAAACTTTTTGGAGCGGCAGAAAATATTGGCGAAAAAGTGTTTGAGGATCGCAGCAAAGACGGGCACATTTACGAGCCGCCAACTTTAAAACAACAGCAAAAATGGGTGGACGTCAGGCTCACGGCCGATCACTCCTGGCCAATCCCAAGGCCAAAAATACCGGAAACAACAAAAAGTCCAAGGCGCGCTCGCAAAAGAACGCCCTCAACGCCTTTGGCATCGCCCAGGAAAACTTTGCGCCCCGGCAGAAGTTGACCCCCCGCGTGAGGCAGCTCGACGCCGACATCGAGAGCGAGAGGAAGCACGGCCGAGACGAAGACGACGACGAGGACGAAGAAGAGGAGGAGGATGAGCCCCAGAGGAAAAAGGTCAAGAGGCCTAGCCGACCCGCCGACGGAGGCGCCGAGGATGGAAGTGACAGCGAGGGCAATGAGTGGCGGCTGGGCGGTCTGAGAGAAGACGATGAGGACTCTGAGATTGAGAGTGACGAGGCGTTTGGTGATAGCGACGAGGAAAAGTTTGAGGGATACACATTCCGCGGGAGCAAGTCGACACATCAAGAGGTAGCTTCCCTCATGAGCTAAACAGCATGAGCCTAAACTGACATTGAAAAGGATGACGACTCGGTGGATGATTCTCAGGACGACGAGGGCCAGACACTTGGCGAAGACGCCATTGACCTAGCAACAGCGCTCGACCAGTTTGAAGAGGATTCGGACGAAGAGCCTGAGGGCAGGGACCAGTCTGGTTCTTCAGAATCCGATGACGATGCTTCAGACGAGGAGGAGGACGATGATGATGACGAGGACGACAGCGATGATGACGATCAAGAAGCCAACCCAGAGAAGCTGGAAGCTCTCCAGGGGTTGATCAAGGGTTACGGTGGTCAGAAGGACGACGATGAGGACAAGCCCAAATCAAAAACCAAGATCAGCCTGAGTGACCTGGGACTCTCAGGCATCAGCGACGCCAACGTCAAGAAGTCGATGAAGCTCATGAACAAGGAAGAAAAGGAGAAGCGTCCCGGTGCTACCAAGAAGCTAGTTGTTCCCCTGGCAAAGCGACAACAGGACCGCCTGGACCGGAGTGCCGCCTACGAAAAGACAAACGAGACGCTGGACCGATGGAACGACACAGTCAAGCAGAATCGAAGAGCAGAGCACTTGGTGTTCCCTCTACCACAAAACTCGGCCACTGCTGGTCTGGATACAACTGAAATCCGACCCCTGACTACTTCGAACCCCAGCAACGAGCTCGAATCCGCCATCATGTCCATCATGGAGCAGAGCGGTCTGACCATGGACAAGCCCCAGAAGCCAAAGGAGAAGGAGTACGACGAGGAGGGTAACGAGCTCACACGGAAGGAAGCGCTGGCCCGGAAGCGCATGGAGCGTGAGCTCAACTCGCGTGAGGCCAAGAGAGCCAAGCGCATCAAGAAGATCAAGAGCAAGGCCTACCACCGCGTACACAGGAAGCAGCGCGAGCGTGACGAGATGGCTACCAAGGAGGCCATGGAGGAGGCCGGCGAGATTGACTCTGACGAAGAGCGCCTGGCTCAGGATCGCCGACGTGCGCTTGAACGTGTCGGACAGAGGCACAAGGAGAGCAAGTGGGCCAAGATCGGCTCCAAGACGAAGCGAGCCGTGTGGGATGACGACTTCCGGGCTGGTCTGACAGAGATGGCCCGCAAGGATGAGGAGCTCCGACGGAGGAAAGAGGGCCGCGCCGGTGGCTCTGATGAGTCTTCAGAATCTGATAGCGACTCTGATAACGGCGATGCTTCGCTGCGGCGACAGCTGGCGGCGCTTGAGGAGGAGGAAGATGTGCCGCAGAAGGGTCTCATGAGCATGAAGTTTATGCAAAAAGCCGAGGCTGCCAAGAAGGAGGCCAACGATGCTCTCATCCGCCAGATCCAACGAGAGCTCGACGGTGAGGAGTTTGATGGTGACGGCGATGAGGAGATGGAAGAGGTTGGCCGTCGGCAGTACGGCGCCGCTGAAGGTCAGGCATTCAAGCCAGCTTTCGAGAAGCCAACTCGGACGGCCAAGAAGCAAAAGCCAACAGAAGATTCCGACGACGACGACGATGTGGTGATAACTACAAACGGAGCTGGCTACAACCCTGCCATCCCCAACATCACATCCCTCGACTCCTCACGAACCGTCTCATCAACCGCAGGCGCCTGGTCTCGCGGTGAAACCCGCCGCAAGAAGAAGGGCCAGTCAGCAGCCAACGTCGGCGACCTCGACCTCTCATCCAACGTCATCGTCGCCTCTCACAAGTCAAAGAACAAGTCCAAACCCGACGAGGAAGCTTCAGATGCCGAATCAGACACTGACCAGCATCTCCCCCTCGCGATCCGCGACCAGGAAATGGTGGCGCGTGCCTTTGCGGGCGAGGACGTTGTCGGAGAGTTTGACCGTGAAAAGGCAGACGTTGCTGAAGAGGACGATGACAAGGTCGTTGATAATACTCTTCCTGGTTGGGGATCATGGGTCGGTGATGGTGTGAGCGAAAAGGAGAAGAAGCGTCATCAAGGCCGGTTCCTAACAAAGGTTGAGGGTATCAAGAAGAAGGATCGCAAGGATGCCAAGCTGGACAAGGTGATGATCAACGAGAAGCGGATCAAAAAGGTAAAACACCACACACTCCTTTGTTCTTCAAGAATCAACACTAACAAGCAAACTCAGAACGACCGCTACCTCGCCTCACAACTCCCTCACCCCTTCGAGTCCCGTCAACAGTACGAGCGCTCCCTGCGTCTGCCCGTCGGACCCGAATGGCAGACAAAGGAGACGTTCCAGGACAGCACCAAGCCTCGCGTGCTCATGAAGCAGGGCATCATTGCGCCCATGTCCAAGCCTACCATCTGAAAATAGAGAGATACCTGCATTGCCTATTTTGGAATAGAAACAAAGACGAGAGCATATATCCTCGACGCCAGTTGCATTAAAGTGTACATCCACCTCAACGCCATGCAGACCCAGTGATCAAGGCCTTCAGATAGCGTTTCCTTTATTTAGTCGGGTGAATGAATGAATGAAAAACACCACCATTCGATAGGCCTATGCTTGGTTCCGCATCTACACAGGCCCTCGTTCGATCCAGTGTAAGCGACTCGATGACTATGTCTGCATGTAGGTTCATCCATGCGTAGGTTCTCAAACTCGCTCTACCGTCAGACTTGTTGCGGCTCACTACCCAATCAACACGAGGTTCTATCTCTATACAAAGAAATATAACTGAAAGCGTATTGGTTCCAATGATGCCGACCTATCTACGGATAGGATATCTCGGAACACCCCTCAAACCACTCGTTACCTGAGCTAGACAAACAACATAACCAAGAACAACAGCGACTACGATTGACATCTTTTTAATGCTTTTAATTCCTATTTGAGCTGTCCTTCGCACTCGTCGCCTCTTAGCGACCTTGCAGTCCAATGATATAAACATGAAGGAAAAGCGGTTGCAAAGCATGCGGACTACGACTAAACAGTTAGTATCATAAACCCTCTCCCTCTTTTGACATAACGAAAATGCGCGACGGCGATAATAATCCCTCTTCTTCTTCTTCTTCCCTTCCACATCCCTTCCCCTCCCCTGTTTGAATCTGTTTGTTTTCAGTTTCTCAGTCCTATCCAGAGGACTGTCTGATCCTAGTAATACAAATATGAAAAATTCGGCTCGAATTATGGTGGGCAAACTTGTGGCTAGCGCTCTCATATTTCTGAGAGCCATCTTTGCTGCCCAGTTTAGACCCAGTTTCGCGAATAGCTGCGGAGCATCCAACGTCGCCCGGTATCCAGAGACACATGGTTGAAGTGTGGTAATATCGGTTATGGGAAAAGGTCGAGTGGGTGATATAATCTAGACGCCAATCTTGCCGTCGATGATGCCACTTGGGGTGACGAGGAAGGCCAAGGCGATAATGGCGTAGAGACCGAGAAGCATAGCGCCTTCGAGATAGTTGGACTTGCCGTCCTGGACGGTGTAGGTGACGACAAGAACGGACACGGCAAAGGCAACGGTTTGGACTAGAGCATGTTAGAATCCAACATTTCGTACAACTGCGGGCTGTCCAAAACTTACAGGTCTCAAAGTGAAGGCTCATATCGGAGCCAATGATCCAGCCAACAATGACAAGGAAAGGGGTGACGAGAAGAGCGATCTGGATGCTGGAGCCAATGGCAACACCCATAGCCAGGTCCATCTTGTCCCGAACAGCAACAACAACAGCGGTAACGTGTTCGGCGGCGTTTCCAACGATAGGGATCAAAATCAAACCGATAAAGGCCCTGCTGATGCCCGATGTCTCGACAAGGTCATCAATGCTTCCAACGAGGTAGTCGGCGCAGATGGCTACCAGGATGGTGGTGACAACAAGGACGGCGACAGCGCTGACAGTGCCAAGGGTAGGCTCCTCAGGCTCCTCGCCCTCGCCACCAGCGTTCTGGTTCTCGGCATCGAAAAGGTTGCTGTGGGTGCGAAGCTGGAAGACGAGGTAAAGGACGTAGAGGAGAAGAAGAATGATGGCGGTTCCGCGCGAAAGTGTGAGGATGCTCTGATCTTTGTCCCTGGAGCCGCCCTGGTCAAGAACAGCGTACAACTATACCAAATATTAGTCGGTTGATTTCCAGCGTTTGAAATTGGTAACATACGGCGGCGGGAATGACAAGCGAGGCAGACGAGAGTGTCATGAGCGAACAGGTAGTCTGAGCAGTAGCCGAAGAGAAGACCTGTTCTGTACCACTGCCAGTTTGACCACGATGAATTAGACCGCCAAACAGGAAGCACATGCCCATCACCAGCAAAAGGTTGGAGAGAATCGAGCCGAGCATCGAGGCCTGGACAATGTCGATTTGCTTTTCCTTGAGCGCAACAATACTGACCTACGCATATAGTTAGCATCTTGAATAGAGCCCAATTTTCTCGTGGGGAGTCGCACAATCAGTTCGACGGCGTTTCCAAAAGTAGCATTCAACAGACCACCCATTGTTTCACCCAGCTTCAGAGAAATCTCTTCGGTCGCGAACGAAAGGACGGCGGCGAGGGGGATAATGGCGAAGAAATTGATAGTGAAGACGGCGGTGGAATTCCAGCCCAGCTTGCCGGCGACAATGCCAATGGGAACCATAATCAGAAGGAAATTGACATAGCCTATAATAAGAGTCAGTCGCATGCGACCAAGTGTGTTTTCAGGTCGGGCGCAAACATACTGCTAAGAAGTGTCACCTTGGTGACATGCCACGAGTAGGCGAGATGCCTCAGGGCAAAGTTATGGTTATCGAGACCCGGTGTATGCTTCGAGTCGAAGAGAAAAGTCATGGTGCTTGAGCCTCGGCTGAGGCTGATGTGACCGTTGCCATTGCCATTGCCATGGACATGGCCGAGGGTATCTTGGAGGGCCGACGAGGCACCGCCATTGGCGATGAGCGGCGAGTTCTCGTCGGCCGCGTGGGAAGACCTGCTAGACATTTGACGTCTGATGTAATGGTTGAAGGATGGAAGAGCTGTTGATGGCGAATCAAGACACCGGCATAGTCAGTAAATGAAATCGTTTCTATGCGATTGGGAACAAGCCAAGAGGAAACAACAAGCAATTAAGCAGGACAAGATGCTGGGACCAACAACAGAGAGTAGATGAGCAGCACAGAGACTCTTGTCTCAAACAGGAAAGCAGAAACCGAACAAACAAGGCTGGCTGCTGGGCTGACCAGGCCCCGGTCTAGGCCGCAAGGGACTTCTTGGCTGCGTTTGTGAAAGAGGGACCTGCTGCGCCTCGTGTGATCTGCGGAATTGAAGCTTGTAACAAGATGGCCCGAAGGGGCTGGCGCTTGCAAAGGGATGGAGAGAGGGCGAAAGTAGGGCTGGGGATGAATGACAAGACGAGGGAGAAGCGCCTCAGTAACGATGAAAGAGAGCGAGTTGCCCAAAGCTGAAAGAACTCAAAGGCAAGGCTCAAGCAAGGGAATGGACACTGTTCGCCAGTGGTCCTACTCACTCAATTCGACGATTCGATCCGCTCAGATCGCTTCACTTCTGCAGGGTCGGGGGTATCGTTTGATGCGGTTGCCTTGCCCGTTCCCGTGTCCGTAGGATAGGATTAGGATTGGGGAGTGAGGGAAAGAGAAGGGTTTGAAGGGTCGGCCAAGATTTGGCTCAAACGAATATGGGCTCTCTCTCGCTTGTGCCCGTGAGTGGCGCCCAACCCGTGGAGAGACGAAGCTAGCTAGCAACTTTGGGACTCACACTTGGGAGGGGTCGGGTGTTTTTTCTGGGGGGTGTGGTACTGTAGTGTCGGGATGGGAAGAAGGGGGAACGATGGGATGGATAAAGAGGATGGAAGATGTGACATTTACAAGTTGCCGATCTCTTCCATGGACCTGGGTACAACTTGGGGGGACACGTTCTAGACGGCTCTATGTCGTGACCTTGGAAACGGGTCGAGATGGATGCAGGCGAAAAGGTTATAAAGTCGTAGGTTACTCACAAACCATGGCTCCCGCGTCTGCTGAAGCTTCTCGTGATTCAAATTGATAGATAACCCGCGATGTGACACGAGGGCCGAAAGGAGTGGACGAAGAGAAGACGAAACGGACGACCCGGGTAGAGAGAGAGAGAGCGCGCGCGTAGCGAAGCCAAGAACCTTTGCTTCAAAGAAGGCAGTGTCAATCAACCCCGCTCAGCGAGGTAGCTATCTGCTCTGTCGGTGTGAAAGCGCGTACGTATCAGCTGCGGTGAAGGAGCACAGCCTGAATTCGAGATGGTGTTTGGGGCGAATGTGCAAGAGAAAAAACGTGGTACGGAGCTTCGAGATTCCAGGAGGCCTCCTTTGCCCAGGTTTGAAGAAAGGGAAGTGGGTAGGAAGCTCGAACCCGCGTTGACGTAGGACATGGGTCGAGATCGGCGACCCACATTAAAGAAGGAGCTTGATGTAGGCGGGCCATGATTGGTCAAAAGAGGTCGAGTTGGCCGGCAACCAGCCCGCAACCCGCTGAGAGCTCCCTGAGGTCCCCACCACATCCACCGTCAGTGACATGTTTTACAGGGGTGAGCGTCTTTCTTTCAGCTAGGAAGCTCCAGTTTGGGGCCTGTTTCTGCCGCTTGTCACTGTTGCTCAGTCATTTGGCTTCTTGGCCCCAGTCTCGATCCAGGAAGCGCCGATTCCCAGCGAGGGAAAGGCGTGTTGGGCCGTCCAGTGGCTCAGCAGAAACCTTAATACTACCTGCGAACCGAGCCACGGACAAGACGTCAACCGCCAAGCCAATCTTGACCTCTTCTTTGAAGTCTGATGGTGGTCTCTGCGTGGTTGGCAAAAAAGCTTATTCGACTTAATCTCTTTTGCTTGGCGTCGCAGCCACCAGGACACGAGTCTAGAAATCGCTTCAAAACTTGGAATTCAACCCACAATACAATCACCATCGTCATCATTCCCAAAACCATGCAGAGTCCCCAAAGTACAAATGAGATCTTACCCTCATATGCATCAGCTTACCATGGAAACGTCCGCTTACCCACTCCCGCCCGCAGTCCCCCGTCTGTCGCACGCACATATTTCCTCGTCAGTCCGACATTGCCGGGATTATCGCTGCGGCTGCAACAGCTCACCAATTCCAATTGTGAAACGCATCACGGGGCCGTCGGTCCGGGAGTTATTGGGGTTCCATGGCAACCGTATCGATAGAGCTGCGTCAAACGTCAAGATAAAGCACCGCTCGGGGCGGGTTAAGAATGCAGTGAAAACGCCACTATTTCAACCACACACACCCCATCTCCCGGCCATCCCAGGGGGGGACAAGAAACACCGTATGGAATTGGCTGTGTTTTCACCTCTCTAACCCGTGAATTATGTCCATCCCCTCTCGCCATCTCATCAATGTCCACTGAAGCTTGATACGCCCTCAAGCGAAAATCAATTCCTAGATATCGTCACCACATCTTTCGTCAAATACCCCTTGCCGATCTCCACCAAACAGCCCCATCCAGGGCAGTGTTAAAACACCATGCCCATCATCTTGTCTTGGCACTCCAGAATCCATTCAAACTGCCGCCCCCATGTCGCAAATCTACAAGCTGCGCCTCGTTCCCCCCCAAGTCCCAACGAAGAACGAGGCCACAACTGTCACCCTCATCAAGTGGTTGGCTGTCCAACTCTATCGACCCCGGATGTCCGGGAATGCTTGTTTTTCATGAGGCGTCGTCGATCTCTCGGCCCCATCTTCCAAGGAAATCAAGTTTCGAGACAACCTGCGACATGCGTCACGTCTTATTGGGCCGAGGCCCTTGTCAAACTCCCAATCCTCTCAAGTCTGTCTCGGAACTGGGCTGTAATTGATGAATGTGAAGTGAATGTGAATAGTAGGTTTAAAAGAAAATGAAATTGTAAAACCTTGTCAAAGGTGCTGCATCTGCCTCCCGTCTTGGCGAGGTCAGGAATCCAACCATCCATCTTTCTTCCCCATCTCTAAACGCCAGTATAATACGAAAACCCACTCTGTCTCTTCTTGAATATACAAAGTAAATCTTTCTTCCCGTCGAGGTATCTTGTCTTTCCTTCTATGCCCATCTTTTTGTACACAGTTGCTCATCTAAGCACTGATGGCCAAACCCCTGAAAGGGCAGGCGCCGACGCCCTGATATCTGTCATGACGCGGCCTCTATTCGACTCCGCCTCAGTCTATCAAATGCCGGCGAGGGCTGTATCACAGTCGTTAGCCTTGTCTTTGCCACTGCTTCCATAGATTCAGACTCACCTGCAGCGTACGCCAAGAACCACGTCCTTGATGCACCGCCATCGATCCACTTCGCGTCAAACTTGGAGCTCGTAAAGAAGGTCCAAGCCGCCGAAGGGTTGATTGTCGCGTAGTTTCCATAGATGATGCCCTTCCATTCATTGTCGATCTTGTCAACACGGCCGCTGCTGAAGTAGGTATCCCACTCCTGCTGAACAAATGTCTTGGTTCGGGCCAGGTTTGAAGGGGGCAGAATGGGGATCATGTGAATGCCCTGAACGGCCTCAATGTTGGGGCTGAACCATGTGGTATGGTGAATCTTGTTCTCAAAGAGAATACCCGCCACCTTGTTGCCGATAAAGTTGCTGGGCTGAGCGACGTTGTCCGTGGTATAGTAGTAGTACTGCTGCATAGCTCGTGTCATGACGGCCAGTTGCAGATTGGCTCTGTTGTCCATGGTCAGCATCCGAATCCTTGCAAGAACAACATTCTCAACTCACCGTGCAACCAGGCTGGTGTCCTGGATCACTTGACCCCACATCTTGAGGGCATACACAGACATGATGTCCTCCGAGCTAGATTCCTGGTCCTACCATGACTGTCAGTGTCGTCTCAGCATCATGAGTACATGTTCCAGGCTCACCTTGCCATCCCACATAGCGGTCAGGCCATGGGCCCAACTGTGGCCGTGGTACCAGTCGAAGCTTCGCCACAGGGGGTAATACTTGTCCTGGCTGCTTGGGTTGGCAAAGTCACGAACAAGACTGTTGACATAGGCCTTGTTGGCAGCAAGCCACTTGCTATCCATAGAGCCGATGTAGGCAGCAGCCAGGATGTGATAACCGTAGTGGAAGTGGTGGTCGTTGTAGTAAGTGTTTCCAAAGTCAGAACCCGACTCTCCTGTGACATAGGATGCAGATGAGACGAGACCGCCCCAAGCGGCTAATTGATCGAGTCAGTTACTATTCCAATCTACCCGAGATCGTGTTACTTACTCTCGTAGACAAGAGGGTAGTTCTGCTTGTTTGTGCCGAATCTAGCAAAGGCTGTCTTGAGCTTAGCCAAGCCAGACTGGGCCAAAGCAGCATCGCCCAAGAGGTTGTTGATGACATAGATGATGGTACCAAACTTGGCCAGGGCCTGTGCGTGTTGGTTAGATCATGATCCTCTATCGTTAAAGCCGTCACTCACCTTTCCAGAAAAGTACATCGAGTCCAAGTTGGTCTGCGCAATCATGTCCTGAGAGACTTCCGACTGCGCGATGGGCTTGATGGTGGTCTTTGCCTTGGTGGAGAGTCCCTTGCTGCCCTTGGAAGGATCCCAAGGAGCAAAGCCCATGTTGACAGGCATCGAGGGCTCGACCATAGTCCACTTGGTTCCTCCGACAATCGTGGCAACGCCCTTGGTGGGAGTCTGCAGCTTGTAGTCCCGGATGCTGGCAGTGGTGGCGGCGTCGAAGGAGGTAAGATGGTGAGGAAGAGCGAACATCCAGAGGTTTCCAGAAGTGTGACCGGACTTGCTCCAGTTGAAGCTATAAGTACCCTTGGTACCGACAGCAGATCCGCTGATGGTCATGCCGGTCGCATAGATGCCACAACCATTGTCAAGAACTGCCTCGGACTTGCTCGACTTGGGGTCCTTGGCGATCTGAATCAAGCCATAGAAGGGCTTGCTGGACGAAGCGAGACCGTTGTTGGTGACCGTCAGGTTAAGAGGATCGCCCTTGGTCTTGTACGCATACAGTCGCCAAGTAGTACCATCCTCGAGAACAAAGTTGAACTTGCGCACGTTGGTCTTGGGGTCCTTTGCCACTTGAGTCATACTCTTGAAGTAGACGCTGGACTGGATAAAGGGCGTGGCGCCGCTGTAGTAGGCAGTGGTGAAGAGACTACCCTGAGAGAGAGGGAAGGTGATGGCCGGAGCAGAAGAGCTATCCTTTCTAAGCATGGCTCTGGCATAGTGAGGGCCGAGAGAGTCCATGGTCAAGGTGGTCTTGGAGCCCAGCTCCTTGGCCGAGATGATCATGGACTGAATGCCGACGGGGTTGACGTAGTATTCCACAGCCTTGTTAGATTGAAGTGGACCGTAAACTCGCTGGCTGGCTTCGACATGAGAAATCGCCATACCCCAACTCGCGGCGGCACCGGCACCGGCAGCCCACGAGAGCGCATAGGGGTATGTGTAAACCGGGCTCTTCTGGTCTCCGAGGTAGAAGTTGGAGTAGAACTTGTTGGTCTCGAGGGGACCCGACTTAGAGATTCCCAGACGAGGAACCGGGTGGTCGGCTTTCCTCTGGAACATGGCCAGAGGAGCGCTGGTGTCGATAGGGTTGGCGAAAATGTCGTTGCTGGTCGCCATCTTGGAAAGGCCTGAAGGTTGAGCGTTCTTGGTGGGGGATGCAACAGGCTTGAGAAGGCTCGACGGGCTTTTAATCGAGGTGCTAAGAATAGGAGCCTCAGTCTGAAGAGGGTTGTAAAGGTCGGTGACAATGAAACCTTCAGTGTGAGGCTCAACGTCTGAGAGAGAAGGAAGAACAATGGCAGTTCCAGTCTGCGCCTTGCTGGTGCTAACGTCGACAGTCTCGGTGGCCGGGATAATGTCGTCTTTAGCGTAAGTTGTAAGATACTCCTGGTCCTCAGTCGCAATGGTTCGCTTGAACTCCTGGTGGGAGTCTTGCCAGGTATCGGCCGAGTTGTCGTCGGCGTTGGGGATGGTCAACCCCTGTCCCTGGGTTAGCCAGAGGAGCCATATCGGGAGGACCCTGTGAGATCTCATGGTGAAGGGAAAGTGAACAAGAAGTTAAAGGAAGGGAGCTGCCTTGATGGAGAAGTTTGGAACCTCTGCAAGACAAGACAGGCGATGGCTTGCTCAATCAGGATATCTGACGGGAAGGGGATCCATGGTTCATATAACAATGCACTCGGGCCCAGGGCCATGCTCACAAGCTGAGATACCATCGCATGCGTAAATCGCTAGTCTGGTGGCCCCCCGGCAGAGGGGGGCTAGACTCTTGCGTCCATCGGGAAGAAATGAACCAACGTGTGTTGGCGTGGCTTACCTAGAGGCTAGACCAAGGCTAGAATCGACCACGAAAAGCAATGCAATGCTATGCTCGCTAAGGTAGTGACTTGAAGTCGTTAATGGAGGCGTAGGGCGGTTCAGGTACCGGTAAGATGGCGCACAAGGATAACACTGAATCGAGAAATTGGATTTTAGGATGGAGAATGAGTGAGATTGGCTGGAATTTGAAGGAAGAGGCGTGAATGAGGCACAGTGAAGGGTTTGGGTTCCATTTCATGGATTGTTAACCTCAATATTTCGCGCAACTGTTCATGTGCCCAAGGCAGGAGATACCTCGAATCTCCGTCACGATCCGGAAGGAGCTTCTCTCTCTGTCAATGATCTCCAGCCTTGATCAAGGTCGCTCGCGCATTCCAGATCAAGTGTCCCGGGCGCATGTCCTCAGTCTCGAACTCTGCCTGAGTGAGTGTTGGTGATGGTGTGGAGAAGGCAACCATTTCCAGGGAAGTGGGCGTCCAATCCAGAGCCGATATCGACGAGGACGTGCCCGTGGCTTCGCGTGTACCTGCAGTAGGGCCGTCCCACAGAGCAGCCGCTCACGCGCTAGCTTCAGGGACTATCGATTCTGTGCAAAACCACCCTCAAAAGGGGCATGGGCCGTTGGGATGCGTCGCGGTTGAGCTCGCCACAGCCGGCACCGACGCTCAGCCCAGGGGAATATGGGGTTTTAAGAGCGCCTCCAAATTTCCATCATCAACGCACAGAACCGTCACGGCGTCTCACTGGACGCCTCACAGTTGAAGCTGATACGCGCCATCGCGGCTGTCGGAAGTAATCAGAGTCTCCTTTGGCGATGTGAATTTCCGGGGGGTTTTCAGTCGACAGTTGCTTCTCGCGCCAGTCCACTCGCGGCCAAGGTCTCCGTAGGAAAAAATTGGATAGTGTCTTTGGTCCAGACACACTATCGATTTGCTGATGACGACGCCTCGCCATCAAGTCAAGTCAGATGGATGAGTTGTCAGTCTGTCTGCCGTCTTGAGGCACTCTCCCGTGCAGCCTGTCTTGAACTTTTAGCCACTCACTTGACTCGAGGTGACATTCAATAGAAGAAGTTGTTAGAAGGTGAGACAATTTACCGCGACTGCCACAGGCTGTCCATGTGTTTTGCCAAGTCCCGAGCCCATGGAAATCCTCCGCAGGGCTGCCACGCTGCTCGATCACGTTCAAGGTCAAAATCGCATTCCGGAACAGGGCATAATGGCCTTGTGTCTGCCAATCATTGCTGAAAAATCGACTTTGCCATGTCTCTCAGTCCAGACCTATCCAGGAACGCCCGCTAAGCAAAACAAGCCCCTTGTTCACATTCTCAACCAGCTTTATCTCATAGTCCCAGCGCATCATATTTGCCTCTTTTGCCGTGCTCAAGAATCTGTCGCAGTTCCAGACGCTTGGCTTTGCTTGGCTCTTGACTCTCGCTGCGTTGGTCTTGGTCCGCTGATCTGGTCGGCTGCTTGACCACCTTTGGCTCTATCATCGCCTTGAGCCGTTTGCGTTTCCTCTCTGCCTCCTCTTCACTTCGTTCAGCCTCCTTGCGACATCTGCGGATGTCTCTGTTCCGCAAGACCCAAGGCTTCGTCAGCACCTCAGACTGGAACTTGATCCTCTTTTCCCAGAGCGCGACCTCCTGTGCTGTGCCTCGTAGAGGGACCATCTTCTCGATATTGAGCTGCCGCTCTTCCCTGAAGGTGGATATTCCCCCCTTGACATCAACGACGCTTCCAACATTGATATTGGCTAAGAGGGCAGCAGCCGCAAGTGGGTTTGCATCCACCTTCGAGGCAGCGTCTGTCGTCGTCGCCGCACTATCGACCCCTTCCTGAGAAGCCGATATGAGGGTTGTGCACTCAATACAGGCGCCACTACTGTCGTCTACAGTGTAGACGCGTCGCCCTGCATAGTCATCGATGGCGACAACCACCCCAACAATGCGCACCCATTTTATTGGCAAATTCCCGTAGAAGTAAAAGTTTTCACCTTGCTAGCCGTCAGTGACCATCTCTATGACAACTCCATAAGTAACTCACCTTCGAAGCCTTCGTGCTGGTCAAGACCGTGAACATCGGCTACTCGGAAGAGGCACCAGGTATTCACGGTTGGCGCCAGATGGAAACAATACCGGGGGTAAATTGGGGGCTTGGCCGGGTCGCTCATGGCATCATGACGGCAGAGTTCTCTCAAGCGACAAATTATTCATCCTTGCGCATCGTCAATTCATCGATGCTGTCAGGTTGATGTCTGCTCAAGAGCAAGGACGTCACACGACAATCGAAGTTGTGGAAGGGTGAAGTGAAACTTTGGCAGGCAGAAGGTGCTAAACAACCCCGCTGGCCTGGGGCTGGGTCCTTTGTCACTAACAATGACCGTGATCTCATGTTTTCCTCACCCTATAGAGGAAGAAACAAATGATACAATCAAGTCTGTAGCCCCAGTTTGGCATTATCATTATTGATCAATTGTATCTTTGTTTCTGTGTGCAAAGTTTGGTTCGTTTGACTTGTTTGCGTGTTGTACTCCTGCGCATAGCCTCAACAGGTCGTGAAGCTGACATCCATGTCAGATTAGATCTGTATTCAAGGTTGTGATATTCAGAGAAACCGTCATGAATTATTTGCTTGCTTGCAATATTCCAGGCTAGTATTATAGCATTCATACAAAGAAAGTCGCCTTCATACTCCAAACTCCATAACATATTATTGACCCAACTCCATTCCTAGCCCAGCATCTTGCTCTGTCTTCATCGTCTTGACTTCTTGGAGCTCCGCAACCTGGAGGCGGCAGCCTGGAAAGCCTCCTCAGAGGGCTCTTCCTCGACGGCCCTCTTCTTTCCCTTTTTGGGCTTGCTTTCCTTGGCACCATACTTCTCAGCAAGATGGTCGAGGAAGCTCTCTGAGCGGTCCTTTTGACGCTTTTGGATCAGCGCCGCGAGATCATCCTCAGAGCTTCCCTTGCCCTTCTTCTTCTTTCCCTTCTTTTCTCCAAATAGCTTATCATGCACGCCGAGCTCTTTGGCATAATCCTCGGCCTCTACAGCTTCCGCTCGAGCCTTCTTGACTCGTGTGGCCCGCTTCTTCTTGGACTCCTTGGTGTAGGCGGGGAAGCTAGGCACGTCCTCGCTCTCGATCGCCTCATCGATGATCTTGCGGAAACGCTCATCGTCCTCCAGCACATCGCTCAGGATGACCCTCTCGTACAGCTCATCCATGTCGCCCTCGCATTGTTCGTATGCGATAAGCACATCGTCCTTCTCCTCATCGGATCCCTTGTACTTCTTGGCAAACTTCTCGATAGCATCGCCAGAGACCGACTCCTTGTATTGTTCTCGATAGTAATCGCTCCAGTTGAAGCCCTCAGAGTCCACAATCGATTCGGCCGTGGAACCGGTCGTGTCGTAGCGCTTTCGTCGGGCGGGATCAGAGAGAACGGCGTAGGCAAAAGCGATGGATTGGAACTTCTCGTGCGCTTGCTCTTTTTGATCCTGAGGGACCTTGTCTTTGAATGATGTTAGTGTCTGGCCTCCCGTACAACAAACGGGAGCTGGACCAACCTGGGTGGTTCTTAAGGGCAGCCTTTCGGTATGCGCCCTTGATCTGGTCGGGATTTGCTGTCCGTTCCACGCCCAAGACCTCATAGGGGTCGATGGTAGGAGGCTCGCTGTCCAATACGTCTTCGAAATCCGACATTTTTTCTGATGTTGGCGTTTTTTGTAGATGAGATGGTGAAGCTGAGTTTCGAAGGCGTTGATGCTCATGGAGAGACGCGACTCAACGCGCTCTGAGAAAAATGTGGGGCTGATTAAAGTGCATGCGGTCATCGGAGCTTACAAGCACCGGCCACCAAAGTGGGAGCTGTGAACAGCTTCAACCTCATTCCTCATCTTCTTGTTTCAACCGTTTCAATTACTCAGGCCAGGCTCTAAATATTCTACAATGGCAACGATAGAGCCTGGCGACCATAAAGCCTTCATGCAGCGAGCGCTTGGCCAGGCTAATAGTTCCCCTCCCAAACCCACAAACTTCCGTGTGGGCGCTCTCATTGTGCGACTCGACGACAACACCATCATCGCTGAGGGATACACATTAGAACTTCCCGGAAACACACATGCTGAAGAGTGCTGTCTGTTAAAGCTAGCTGAACAGCACGGCACGACGGAGGAGAAGCTCTCCGAGGTATTCAACACCCCACATGCACTCTACACCACAGTCGAGCCTTGCTTCAAGCGCCTAAGCGGCAAGCTCCCCTGCGTCGAGAGGGTTCTGCGTCAGAAGCAATGGATCAACAAGGTGTATGTGGGCGTTCAAGAGCCTGAGACCTTTGTTGGAGAAAATACAGGCCGCAAGACGCTTCAGGATGCTGGGATAGAGGTGCACCTCGTCTCAGGGCTGGAGGACGAGATCCTGCAGGTCGCAACGGCTGGGCATGTCAAGTCATAACATTTTGGATATCAATCGAATGAAGCATCAGAATAGAGGCGGGGAAGTTGGCGTTGTTGGTTGAAGCCATGTCAGATAATGGCATGTGAGGGTTTTTCAGTTTGAGTGACTGGGGCAAGGTTCTATCCAGGATAACATGTAGCTTGCCAATTTAAGATCGATCTCCCACCCTAGGCATTGTGTGTTTCCTTATCGCTATATCAAGGTCAGGAGACCCATCTTGTCTCTTGACCTTGATGTCCCTCTCCTGGCGGCAGTCACACATTGTCCTCTGGCGAGATCTTGTGCTCTGTCATCCCACTAGACCTTCAACCGCAGCTGGAGTCACTCACGGAGACAGAAATGTGATCAGGTCAAAATGAATATGTTGAATTTCAACTACTAGACGTGGTTTCTTCAGTTGAGATCAATTCTCCCAAACAACCACACAAGAACATGGGCTGGCTCATATCCGTCTTGTTCTAGTTCTTCTTCGCCCCCTACTTTCTGATTTCAGGGCAGCCGCTTCCGTAGCAGGCCTCACAGATCTCTTCGTACCACTGTGTTTGGTCGGACCATCTGACGCAGCGCGGATAGGTACCAGGACGCTGGGGCTTGTTCTCGCGTGCCTTGCAAGGCTCAATGTAGGTGAGTGTCTCGATCAGATGACCATTCCCTCCCCCTTCCACATATGGATTTTTGGAGCTGCAGTTTACGTTCGTGCAAGGACACATGATAGTGACGTTTTTGCCGTGGCACATTTTGTCAGAGTTGGATAGGGTAGTGTTGCTGTGTGAGTGTCAAGTGAGTTGTTGATGAAAAGGCAGTTGAGTATGACTGAACTGTGCAAAGTCAGAATTTGATTCCGACTTCTTATAGTTGGTGTATCACTGCAATCGGACCAGTGTTCAGCGTTTGGTGAAACGATGTTATTGTCTCTGGCCTCTGAACATCATTGTCAAAGAGCCGGGAATCCATCTAAACTAATTCTATCCCTTTTTTGTTTTCTGTGAACAACACCAGATAATTCAGTTCTTCCTTTCACCGCCTCCACCACCTCTGTTGCTCTCCGCACAAGTAACCTCACACTCTTCACATATTGTCGTGTTGATCATGAGAGTGTGCCACGCAAAGTAAACACAGCTCGGCTTCAGGTACCGGTTGAGAACCTGCTCAGGGGGTCCGTTGGCGATCCACCACTCGCATATGTCCCAGGCAATCGTGTCTATCTCGATCTTTGCCACGTGCCCGTAGATGATGTTTCTGTGCGGCACGACTCCTCTCCTGGGGCATGACAGATTCTTGCAGGGACAGATATAGAACCCTCGCTGGCCGGTACACATGGTAGTTTTGTAATATGTTTGGGTTTAAGCCGATTATTGTTTATTGAGAGCTAGTTGTTCGATCGATGTGTCGTCAGGGCTCCAGCAAACGGACTTGTGACAGGGTAATTGATGTTATCCGTGAATAAATGTTTGTGGTGGTGTATATGCATCGGGACAACTATTCTTGTAGTTCTTGGATGAAGAAGTGCATGATCTCGTAGTGCGCAGTAGACTTGTGGGCAAGATACATGGAGTCTGAGAGTGAGAGGAGTAAGTTGGCAAAGATCCGTTGTCTGCAAAGTCTTGATTTCCGCTTACCTGTCAGAGGATCATTCTGAAGCACCCCTTGACTCGATGCATGCGGGAAGCCGAGCATTGCTCAAGTCGTGATGAGGGTTACAACATTAAGAATCCACCGAATCCTGCTACCGAGGGATGAAGCTAGACGGTACCATAGGGCTCAGAACTAGCTTTATTGACATCAATGGCATCTCCTGGGCTATCAGGGCAGGTCTGATATACCTAGAGAGTCCCGTTGCACGCAAGAGGTCCAAGTGTAAGTTGCTCCGAGCACATACAGCATGGTCCTGGCAAACACAGGGCTGTGGGGCCAGGACGAGAGGGAAGACCCCTTGTGCGAGGCTACATGTAAAAGGCCTGCAAGTGCTCAAACGCTTGCCATGTGTCGTATGGACGCTTGGTTGTTCAAGCCCCGCAGGTTGAGGTCGCTTACATCCTGGAGGCAGTCAATCAATGGGCTTGAAGTGGGTGGATGAGGGCAGAAATGTAGGGTAACGGGGGAGAGTCTTGGCCACGGGTGATGTCGAGTTTTGCGGGAGCACTGTTTTTAAACAGAATTGAAGTCATTGCAGTATCTGTATTCTACTACTTTGTTTGGTTCTCATGTTGGTTTCTTGGTCCAACTTGATTGTCATGGACCCATATCTACTTAGGTCTGGATAAGGGTCCTTCCGATCACGGGCCGTTCAAGAGGTGTTTGTTCTCCCTGGTCACTTTACCGAGCCCGTGACCTAGCCTTGCAGGAGACAGCTGTGATAAAGGTCTGTGACGTCTCTCTTTGCTTTTTACGGTGCGGCTGGGTATCCATTGGGCCAAGTTTCGTGGCCGGCTGGGGCAGTGTAAAGAGGGCAACCATTAGAAAGAAGCAAACATGCAGACGAACAAGAGATGAACGTGTGCTCAAAGCGATGAGTTCCTGCGTGATGAAGGCGAAGCAATATTTGAGTCAGATATCATCTGCAAGGAACCCGCACAAGACAGCTTGAATAAGATGCCTCCCATGTGTCTGTGGTAGTCCAGGGTAGCCGACGATCAATGATGGCCACCATCGTCAGAATGCCTGGTTAGCCCAACCATGCAAGCCTCTCATGATCCATGGCTAGAGGCAGGCGTCACAAAGGCTGCAGGAGGCCGACCATTCTGAGCTTTACGCAGCGACATTGGCTATTTCCTCACGCGAAACCGCCATGCATGTGCGTCTCAACCGCTGCGTTTCTTGTTTTAATTATCTATTCCTTTGTACGACAGCCTGGTTCATCTTGGCTTGCTCCACCGGGTCGCTAGGATCGTTAGCCCCCGCGATAGCTCCCGCCTTTCTCTTAAACCTCCAACCTCCGTCGCAGCTCCTCCCTCCCAGTCCTGGGGATCAATTCTTCAAGAGCCGCCTTCTTCGATCCCAATCTCGTATTTGGCACTGGAAAGAGCCTTCTTTCTTCGTCTAAAGTGACCAATCACAGGCGACCAAAGAGTTTGCAGCTGGCGGCCAGCTGATGCAGGTTACTGCTTTGTCACTGCCGGGACAGTGATTCAGGCCTTGTCAACCGCAAGCATTTGCTCCCTCTCAGAATAAAACCTCCTCCTGCCTCCTCCTACATCTTCTCCTCTCTTCCGCAAACACATCTACACACGTTCACTTAGACGCCCCGTCTAACACTCAACATCAGCAATCAGCTATCTACATTCCTAAGTGGTATTGCCTACAACACTCATCAACGCCCATCAGTCACTCACTCTCTTGCCCACCTTCTTTCTCTTGACTCATACCCCAACTCATACTCTGAGCCCATACCCTCGTGTCCGCCATGGCAGACAGAGGTGATAGAGGCGGCCGTGGGGGCCGAGGACGTGGTGGTCGCGGCCGAGGTGACGGCGGTGGTCGAGGTGACGGCAGCTTTCGAGGCGGCCGAGGCCGTGGAGACGGAGGACGCGGTGGTGGAGACTCCGGTGGCTTCCGAGGTGGACGAGGAGATTTCAGAGGGCGCGGCGACTTTAGAGGACGTGGCGACTCTAGGGGACGAGGCGATTTTAGAGGTGGCCGTGGAGGTTTTGACCATGGCCGCGGAGGAGGACGAGGCGGTCGTGGTGGCGGTCGAGGAGGGGGAGGTTTCGGCAATCAACCGCTCATCTTCACGTATGTTTTCCCTGACTCCTGATGAACCTCTTGCTTGTCGATACTAACTTGTCTAGCATGGGTGGAGCTATTCCACAGCCCGATGCCAACACAACGAAGCTTGAGAATGAGACAGTCCAACATCAAGCATCCTCTACCCAACAGCTCATCTCAAAGATGGGCAAGCTCGAGCTCGGAGCCAAGAAATCTCAGGAGGAGGACAAGTTCCCTGCTCGGCCTGGCTTTGGTACCAGAGGCAACCCAGTCACCCTCTGGGCCAATTACTATGGCATCAAGACAAAGTTCCCCGTCCTTTACAAGTACACTATTACGGTCAAGGAGATTATCGCCGAGGAGGAGGGTGCTGCCAAGTCTAAGGGCAAAGGAAAGCAGCCTAAGCAGCCGAAGCAACCTAAGCCCCGGGACGTCAAAGGCCGGAAACTACACTTGGTCATTTGCGAAGTTCTGAAGGAACTCACAAAGAGGGACAAGTCCCTAGTCCTTGCAACAGAGTTCAAGTCGCAACTGGTTTCCCTGCAGAAGCTTGACCTGGAGAACGACAACACTCTGCGTGTCAGCGTGGCTACAGCAGAAGGCGCTGACAACATGGACGTCTTTGAAGTTGAGATCCATGGACCCAACGAAATACGCATGAACGACCTTTTTGAGTACCTCAATTCGACTACTGGCGGCACCTCTGCCAAGACGCTTGGTGCTCCCGGTGACGATCAAGACCCTGCCATCGCCCTCGACTTCCCCAAGTTTCCTGATCTTGTCGATTGCCTCAACGTCATCTTTGGGTACGGTCCCCGGTCCAATATCAATGACATCAGCGCGATCGGTAGATCGCGTTTCTTCTCCTTTAAGAACGGTGGCATCACGACTGACCTCGGTCGGTCTTTGATTGCTGCCCGTGGATTCTTCCAGTCTGTACGTCTTGGAACAGGCCGTCTTCTCCTCAATGCCAACGTCACACACGGAATCTTCAAGGTGGCTGGCAAATGCGACCAGATCTTTCGCAATCTCAATGTGTATGCGGCGGCTAGATCCGATGGGAGGGCCAAGAGGAACGTCAACCTGATTGGCAAGTTCCTCCCCAAGACACGTGTCTGGGTCACTATGAAATTCGCGGACGGGAAGACGGTCAGGAGATCCAAGGCCATATTTGGGATCGTCAAGGCCTCCCATGCGAGAGCCTTCTCAGGCCCCAACGCTCCTCGCATTGACGGTGACTGGGAGTATCCTGGACCCAAGAACGTGAGCTTTTACATGGACAATCGCTACGTCACGGTTTTCGACTACTACCGTTCAAGTATGTAACTGTTGTGACTAGTTCCCACAATGCTTAAGCTGACAATTCTCCTAGAGTACAACTTCCAGCCTCAGGATTACCCCCTCCTCAACCTTGGAACTGCGTCCAAGCCGACTTTCGTCCCTGCCGAGTTTGTCGAGATTCAGCCTGGGCAAGCAGTCAAGGCTAGGCTGACTAGCGGAGAGTCGACCGAGATGGTCAACTTTGCCTGCCGAAGCCCGTATGCCAACGCCTTGTCTATCACCCAGGAAGGACGCGAGACTCTAGGTCTCGATGGTGAAGTGCTGGTAGGTTTTCCCGTCTACCATTATTTTAAGGAGCAGATGAGCTGACCCTGATAGGAAAAATTCGGCATCGCCGTCGACAAGACTCTACTCACAGTTCAAGGACGTGTGCTCCCTGCACCTGCGGTTGCCTACCTCGACGCGAAGAGAAAGGAGACTGAGGTCCGACCTTTTGGAGCTTCTTGGAACATGAAGAACATCAAGGTCTACAGGTCCGGCAAGCCAATCCAACGATGGGCTTTTGTCAACCTTGCACCTCCAACAGAACACAGCGTCGTTCCTATTAGCAAGGCAGAGGAGTTTGCAGCGTTCATGAATACCATGGATATCAAGATTGCCAACAAACCGATACCAGGTCCCACTCTGGTCATGACCGCCGCAGGCTTTGAGAGAGGCAGTGGCAATGAGTACTTCAAGTGGGCAAAGGGTCAGAACATTGAGTTTATCCTTATTGCTCTCGGTTCTACAGACACTGCCATGTACTCAGCCGTCAAGTTGCTGGGTGATGTTACCTGGGGAATCCACACCAGTTGCGTCCAGGGCAAGAAGCTTGCAAACGCTAATCCCGGTTACTATGCTAACGTTGCCCTGAAATGGAACCTCAAGGCTGGTGGTGTCAACCACAAGCTGCGCAACGAGTTTGGCATCATCAAGGAGGGCAAGACCATGGTGGTTGGTTACGACGTCACGCATCCGACAAACATGCCTACTGGTGCCAGCGACGACCTACCCAGTCTGGTGGGCTTGGTGGCCACCATTGACAGAAACATGGGGCAGTGGCCAGCCGTCTCTTGGGAGCAAAGTTCCAAGCAGGAGATGCTGGACGAGGTTTTGACCGAGGCCTTCAAGTCACGACTTGAGCTCTGGAAGAAGCACAACCAGAATAAACTGCCAGAGAACATTGTCATATTCCGTGACGGTGTCTCGGAGGGTCAATTCGCCCAGGTCCTCGAAAAGGAGCTGCCACGGATGCGCATTGCGTGCAACTCTATGTACCCCAAGAATCAACAACCCAAGCTCACTATTGTCGTTTCTGTCAAGCGCCATCAGACGCGATTTTATCCCACGACCGAAGACAACCTGCCAAAGGACCGCAACATCCAAAACGGTACCGTTGTCGACCGCGGTGTCACGCAGGCTCGGTATTGGGACTTCTTCCTGACGGCGCACACCAGCCTCAAGGGCACGGCTCGGCCGGCTCACTACACGGTGCTGCTGGATGAGATCTTCCGTGCCAAGCACAAGAGCGAGGCCGCCAATGAGCTTGAGAAGTTCACCCACGAGCTCTGCTACCTCTACGGCAGAGCTACCAAGGCGGTCAGCATTTGCCCTCCGGCCTACTACGCAGACATTGTCTGCACCCGGGCCAGAGCCTACCGACCTGAGCTGTTGGATGTTAGCGATACCGACAGCGTCGTTACTGGAGGCGCTGGGTCGAGCGTTGGCGCTAGCAAGCAGGTTCACGAAGCCTTGAAGGATTCCATGTACTACATCTAAAGTGCATTTTCTGGTGTTGGAGGCAGCGATAAGTAAGAAAGTCGGATTTTGATGGGATGCCACTGTGCGTTTCTGGACATGTTTAACGGGGAAGCGGACAGCGGAATTGTTGGAGTTTCTTTCGGAACTTGATTATCCCTCTATTGCTTTTATACAGTCTAGTTGAAACTTGATTAGGTAGTTAGTTATAGCAGATGAGTTTGTTCGGTAGCGCGAATGTATGAGTTTAGATATATGGGCATTGCTCGCTGGTTGACTTGATGGCTGTCTATTCGTACAAGTTTCGCATATGATGAGTACTATATCTTTGCCTTTGCTTGGTCCTTGGGCCGGCGGCCACCTGGCTTTCCAACAAATTTCTTAAACTCATCCGAGATGGTGGTTTTCTCCTCGGTTGACTTGAGCGTCCACTCGTGATACTTGCGCTCATCCACCCACCATCTATCAACCTCGGCCTTGATCCACTCGGCTGCGGCACTCGCACAGAAGCTGGGGTTCTCCATAGGGATTAGGTGGCCGTATTGTTCACCGACAACCTTTTTGACACGGCCTCTGGCCTCACCACCGCTGCCACCAACGCCAGAGCCCGTGAGTTTCATCTTTTCGCCCTGAAGTTCTTTTGGAGAGAGGTCACTATTGCCGCCAAAGACGTAAAGAACACTTGGTCGGACGTGTGGGAGACGAGCGAGGGTGTTGGGGCCCTCGGGGCGGTAGACGGGGTAGGTAGGCCACCGCTCGTTGAGACTGGGGTCTAGATCTGGTGTGAGATCTGGGTTGACGAGTTGCCTTCCCTGGGCGTCGTATGCTTCCCAGCTAGGACGTAGAAAGGTAAAGACTTCTTGGTGCTTGGTAGTTGCCAAGGTAACTGACTCCTCGCCGGGGATCTTCCTGATACCATAGTCCAGCCAACGTTCAAGGACACGAGGATCCCAAGCCTGGTAGAATGGGCTGCGGCTGAAGGACGCTGCTGCCTCGGCGCGAGAGGGCCATATTTCGCGGCGGTATGTGCTGATCGCTGCTGGACCGAAGCCCTTTACCACAGGTGTAGATGCAAAATGTGATATGACAGGATCGAGCAGCACGAGAGAAGTAAGGAGACGGGGATGGAGTAGGGCGACATTTGTGAGGGCGTTGGCACCAAAGGAGTGGCCTACTGCCATGATTGGGGGAGGAGGGCGGAATGTGTTTATCATCTGGAGGATATCACGGGCGTAGTCGAGCCAGCTTGCTGGTAGGTGTGAGTACTAGAGCTGGAGGGGGAGGACGAGGTCTTACGGTCATTGCCGAGGGCGTCCTTGTTGATAAGACCGCTCTGGCCTTGCCAGGCTGCATCAGCTATCCAGATACTGCGAATCCGCAGGTTCCGGCTCTTGGCTTCCTTGTAGAGTTCTTCCCATAAGGGTTCATATAGTTCCTATACAGATCACTTAGCTCAAGTCTTGTTGTGAGTGCATAGCTTAGACTCACCTTGGGAAAGCCATTGGCATGTCCACCAATAAGAGTCACGTCGCCCTTTTGAGGGTTTGGGTTGTCCTTGGGGATATACTGCTTTACGTGCAACAATAGCTTCTCATCTTGAGAGTGTGATGTTGCACGGGCGTATTCTCGTATGTAGGAGGCTTCGATGGTGTGCTCCTTGATGTCGAATAAGGAAGACATGGTACTTGACTCTACAAATGGCAAGTCTGAGCTGATGAGGACAAGTTCCACAGGCACAAATCAGGAGTGAGTTTCAATCTGGAGGATTGAGTGACTATGGAAGGATATAATAAACCACGTCTTGTTCTCAAACGGGACGTGTTGAGACGAGGTTGGAGATGGCCTCGGCAAGCGGGTTGGATGTGGGGCGGCGGAGAATGTGGGGGATACCTCGGCAGCTGCGCCCGGGACACACCTGCCGATCTTGCATAGTGAATCTCCCCGTCTACGGATACAGTAACTAACCCCAGAATCCACTTCAAGGCATATACTACAAGGCAGCAACATCTCTCAGACCCTTGTATGGATGATTCAGAGTCTTGACATGTGTCATATGGTGTTCTTGCACCTCCAAAAGGCGTGACTCGCTATAATCTGTAGCATCAACAATCACGCTTTTCACCATGGCACCTCGAGTGCTTCTCTTTGCCGGAGCACCTCCCGCATCATCTCTAAATGCTGAGTCCTGTACGATAAACGACCTCGATGATGGATTCGCCGAGTTTCTGGGGCTCATCCCCCGTAGACGGATACAGACACGAGTCACGCCATCATCAACGTCGCAGATTGCCTGGCGCTCTCTGCCCCTGACGAGACAGCCGCTGCATACGGGGTTTAGCCAGAGGCATGATATCAGTATCGGCGAGCATGCGTTGGCAAGCCAGTCTGATTTCTTCACCACGGCTGATGTTTCTTTTAACGGAGTGGCAGAGTCCTTTGGTGGAACCGATCCAGAAGATGTGTTGTCACAATTCTACGATCATTCTTTGGCCGTGCACAATTCGATTCCTTCATCACAACTCGACAGTTTCGAAGAAACCTCTTTCATGACTGTATCTTCTACAGGGAAACCCACAATAATAGCGCCTGTCCCATCTCATCTCTCAGACCTAGAAGATGTCCCACCCGCCCCCAGGATCCTAGCTCTCAACCCCCAAACTGTCACCCTCAATCTGATAGTGGGTATCATATCCATCGCACAACCCCGGAGTGTCACAACCCGCTGGGGTCGGACCCTATCTCTGGTTGAAATTCTCGTCGGCGATGATACAAAGTCTGGATTCGCCGTGACATTCTGGCTCGATCGCGAGAACGCGGCCACGGCGGAGATTAGCAGTCTGCGACGACAGGACGTGGTCTTGATGCAGAATGTCGCTCTTCACGTTTTCAGGGGCAAAGTGTACGGTCAGAGTCTTCGCAAAGGCATGACCAAGGTGACTCTCTTATGGAGAAGGGAAGGATCTGGACTTTACACAACTCGCGATCTGGCTAAACGGGGTCAAGTACATCCGCAACTGGCCAAGACAAAGCAGGTCAAGGACTGGGTTCTCAAGTTTGTGGGAGCCCACGTCGGAGTGAGAACCAGAGCCAGAACAGCACGAGTTTCATGGGACAAACCACCAGACGACACGCAGTAAAGACAGCTTTATTTATCCAAAGAGGCTCGTCTAATTAACCTGATATTCCAACAAGGTGCTCATTATTACACCAGAAATGCGCCCAAGGGTGGAGAGATGTCCGGGTATCCTCTATATCAACCAATCAACATATCAACGCCGATTTTTCCAAAACAAGACACGGCAAAACCTGCTTAGACGGGCACAGCAGGCTCGGCCTTCTTCTTCTGGCCGTCGGGGCCCTGCTTGACAGACTTCCACTGGAAGAACAGGCAAGCTATCAAGGCACAGGCGGAGCAGGCAAGGGAGATGTAAAAGGTGTCTCGGAGACCCTTCATGTATGCTTCGAGGACGGTGTCGAAAGCGTCCAGGCGGTCCATTTTGGTCAGAACCTCCTTGATTTCTGAAGCACCGCTGTTGATGAAGATTGTGGGATCAATACCGATGTTATCAGCCTTGATAGTGTCAATGAGGCCGTTCTGGAACACTGTTTGAGCAACAGCAATGAAAAGTGCGCCGCCGAAGGCCTGGAAGAATTGAATGCAGGCAGTACCAACAGGAACCCATTCCTGAGGTAGAACTGTCTGGACGATGAGCACGCCGATCTGGAAGCCGGCACCGATGCCAAGGCCGGCGATGACCTGGTAGCCGAACCACTCCTTTAACTGGGAGTCGACGTCGAGGGTGGTAAGCATGCCACTGCCGACAGTGAAGAGGACCATGCAGGGGATGATGACGAAGTTGTAGTAGCCGATAGCGGTGATGATGCCTCCGGAGACGATGGAGCAGAGGACGGTGGACAGGAGAAGGGGGAGGATCTTAATACCAGCCTGGACGGCACTGACACCTTGGATAGCCTGGAAGTAGAGGGCTGCGGACATGTTAGCTGAGGAGTGACAGTGAGAGGTGGGACATACAGAGGTAGTAGATCAGGGGGAAGAAGCCGGCACCAAAGAACAGGGCAAACATCATGGCGGCCAGGGTGTTGCGGTTCTTGAACAGACGAGGAGGCAAGGTTCCACGATCACCTTGCCAGAACTGAATACCGATGAAGATGGCAATCATGGCACCGAAACCGCAGAAAAGACCAATGATGCGTGAGTTGCTCCAGGCGTAGTCGGCACCTCCCCACTGGAGGGCGAGAAGAAGGCAGACGATGGCAGGGATGAAGATGGCAGCACCGGCGAGATCAAGCTGGCGAACGCGGGCCATGAAGGTCATGTCGCGAGACTCGGCCGAGTTGCGGTTGACGTGGACGAAGAAGAAGACGATGACCATGGCAATACCGCCAATGGGGAGGTTGATGTAGAAACACCATCGCCAAGTGGCATGCTCGGTGAAGGCACCGCCAAGAAGGGGACCGGCGACGGAGGCAATACCCCACATGCCACCGATGAGACCAAAGGCAAGAGGACGCTTCTCAAGAGGCACTGTGCTTGTTAGTTGACTGCATGACCCTGAGAGCATGGTGGTAGGGCAACGTACTGATCAGTGACAGGATGACAATGGATCCAGAGAAGAGACCAGCCGTTCCAATCTAGAAATAGTTAGTACGAGGCGTCTAAAACAACAAAGAGAAAGTACATACTCCAGCAATAGCACGGCCTACAATGAAAGTGACGGAGGAGGGAGCGACGGCAGAGATCAAGCTGCCAACCTCAAAGATAAAGACGGCAGTGAGGTAGGCAAACTTGACGTTGAAGTACTTGTAGATGGTGCCGTACATGGGCTGGAGAGCCGTGGTGGTGAGCAGATAAGCAGAGCCATACCAACCCTGAGGAAAAGTTAGTTGACATTGTTTGGTGAAAACATGCATAGTAATCCTACAATGTCCTTGACACTCTGAAACTTGGCCGTAATGGCACCCAGGGCGGGAGCGATGATTGTCTGATCGAGGGCGACGAGGAAGATGGCGAGACAGAGCGAGACGATGATGAGAGTAAGCTTAGCAGCCGAAGGATACTCGGGCTCGTCGTCGCTGGTAGCATTTTCAGCACCGCCGTTGACAGAACCTCCAGTGGCAGAGCCTTCTTGTTGCTCCTTGGCGTCTGCCGAGGGATCGACAATGTTGGAGCCAACTTCAGTCTTTTCATCAGACGAGAGACGTTTCTCTTCAAGGGCGGCAGTTGTCGTGGCCGCGGCGGGAGTGGTCGTTGCCATGATGGACGAGTCGAATCGCCTCGAGGCGAATGTTGAAGAGAAAGGTTTATTGGGACTCGTTTGTTGACAAGCAGGCAATGACTAGCCTGGGAATTCTTTGGGATGGAAGAATCCTTTATCGACTGTGATTCACTGTCGTTTTGAAAAGAAAGAAAAGGTGGCGACCCTAAGGATTAAATAAACATGAATGCTTTTTTTCTGAGACTTGGGGGGTAAGGCTTATGATGCATCCACCCAAGAGCTGAAAGGGATGGAAGCTAGCCTAAGCAAACAACAAAAGCTACGACATGTCCGTTCCCTCCAATACCATGCCAAGCTAAAGCTCAAGACAATAGCAAGCCCGGAGATAATACAGTATTAGCCCAGCAAAATGTCAGTATGTATAACGCGGATGGCTATTCTCCCGCTGCCGCTGCGGCTCGGATGTCGTCGAGCCCCGGACAGCGGGCGACAGATGCAACCAGTAAGCACGACGAGGCATACACGACCAGCGGCTTTTCTCATTTCCTTGTCCTTGTTGGTTCCCGAGGGGGTTTCGAGCTCGATCCAAGTGTCATCAAACGTTGGAGCGGACTTCCTCACAAGACCGATGTCCGAGGTGGCGCCCAATCAGGGGTTAAGGGTGCTGCTTAGGGGATGAGTCAAAAAGTGCGAGACAGTCGTGGCAGTCATTGATTTTTATTGATGGTCTTTTTCGGGTTTGTTGCTAGCTATTTGAGAAGGAGGCTTAATTAGCATGTGAAGTTTAGCTTGTGATGTTGCATCAGAGTTGATTCTCTATCCTCTTCAACTCTACAACACCACAACCATCTCCAATATTATCTATACAATAACATCTCGACACATAATCTTGTCGTTCTCCTGGATACGAAATTTCCCAGAAATTCTTAACCAAGGCCCCACAAGGCTCGCGCCAAAAAGCTAGCGCGGGGGTGGTGCATGGATCCCATGATCCACCACGGGTCTCGATCCTCTGGGCGATTCCTCGCGCCTCGGCATCGCTGTTATTTCCGATCGCGAAATCTCTCGTTCCGCGAACGTGAATGGATGTTTCATATCTTATTTCACGTTCTGAGGATCTAATCATAGTTAATTATGCCAATAATGCTTCCCGGAGAACCTCGCACACCGGACGGACGAGACACGGAGGATAAACGGAGATAGGTATTCACGGACTTCCATGTTCTTAACGCCCTTATTTATGCCCTTTTTGACCATTTTGCCCATTATCAAACTCTATCCTCCCTGATCAGCAAAAAAAAAAAAAAACACGTTCAGAAGCGGTGAACACGGTAAACCTCGTGGCAGTCAACGGTCCATGTGCTCACCTCGTGGCTGCTGACTTGATATGAGGTAAATTATCGTCGGTTAACGGGACGCGTCCCGTCCAACGTCAGCACTCATCTTACACCCTCACATCTGTAGGTGACGTAGTAGATTTTCGTATCAGACATGTTCTCGTGATGGCTTCATTACTTCAGCCACTTCTATATTCCCGTCTAAATTCAAGCGCAGCCTTTCTATTATCGTCTTGGACATCATCATTGGGCCTCTTCTTCCTCGTCTTCCTCCTCATCCTCTGATGCTTCTCCCGGAATCCACACTAGTAGACCATCCTTGTCAATCTTCATCCCCTCTGTCGGTATTATGCGGAGCACCTTTTGAAAGTACTTGTCCCGCACAGTCAGCCGTGGCCGGATGTAGTCCCCGCTCACTTGTGGTAGCAGCCGGTATGTTGTCGTCCTTCTTGACTGTGGCAGCAAGTTGAGCGTCGTTTGCTTAGCCCCTGAAAAGGCAAATTCGTCGCTCGGCTCCATGCTTAGTCCAAACGTGAGGAAGTGATTGGACGGGTTCTCAATCGTCATGTCCAACTGCATCAGTCCTGGCACACCGTCTTCTGATTCGTGGTTGTGGTATGCAGATGCCAGCACCCGCGGCTCGGTTCCTAGCACCAGATACTTTCCGACAGGCATCGTCGTTGTGTTGACTACTTCATCGTCGCGGCTCTGCCGTTGCCATCGGATGACAAACGCAAGATCCAGTGTGACGGGGTGTCGATCCTCCATCGTGAGCTTCTGCGCCACAAGATCAAACTGTGCTTCATGCATCGTCTTGGGTGCGACAACTACACCCTCTGGCGACACACTTGGCCCCTTGACCACGTTGCATCGTGCACCGCCAACACACGAAGTCACCTTCATATCCATGCCGAGTACCTTGAGGTCCTCTTGGGCGAACGAAGCGTAGTGGCAAAGTAGACACCACTTCTGCGCAAAGCCTCGAGCGACACCCTCTTCCGTATCTCCAAGTCCCTCTGAATCAAACAGGCTTGGCCATGGCTCAGGGTGAAGCCTTGGCACTAAATCGTAGTTGGCCTCGAATGCATTGACAACGTTGACCTGTACCGCCAACATCTGCATGATCGGTGTCACGGCGTCAGAGTCGAGGTGATACGAAGCCCTCAGGTGCAAGTCAAACGTCGTCGGCCCTGTCGGAGGATCCATGTGAAGCACCAGCTGCGACGATGATGCCTTTTCCATGGTCCCTAATACCAGACCCGAGATCTTGGACTCCTCCTCTTGTGCTTCTGAGCTGCCTTCATGCCCGTCTGCCTCTATCCGAATTGCAGGGACCTCCTTGCCAAACACGTGAATGTCCAGTTTGACGCTGGCCGACTCCTCTTCTGCGTTCAAGAGTTCAATGTGCAGGTCAATGGCCTCGTTCGCATAGTACTGCGCCAAAGGCTTGACAAGCTTGATCTCCATCTTCGGCGGTCGGGGTTGAATTTGGATTGTGCCTGCTTCCGGGCGACTGTTCCGAGGCTTGGAGGAGCCCTGGATGTACCAACCGACAACAGGATCTGTCTCTCGGAATTTCAGCTTGTAGTCGAGATCGAAGGCGTCGTTGCTGTGTGATAGTGTAACAGAAGAAGCTGTCGCTGTTCCTGGCTCCCTCAGGGGTATCTTCATCTCAAAGACCCGGGTCTGTCCAGGTTGGAGGACCAAGTTGGACTGGCCCCTGAGTAAGGATGGCAGGTCATCTTCTGATTCGCCGGCAAAGTCTTCTTGTAGCGATATTGATGATATAAAAACTCCTGACTTGGATGAGTCCTCGTCGCTTTCAGGTTCTTCATGTTCTAAAAGAAGTGGCTTTAGGTTCCCGCTAAACTCGATCTTGAGAGAGTCCAGCGTGATAGGGGCAGCATCGAGGAAGGTATGTGAAGTGAGGGCAAGCTGCGCAGTGCAGGTCTCGCCAGCCTTGCTCTCTTTGTTCCGGAAGACAAACGACGCCGAAACAAATGAGCCTGACTTGTCGTCGGATAAACTTATCGAGGGATTGGTCTCAATAGACACACCCTCTAGAGACTTTGTAATGTCATAATGCCATTGTGGCCGTCGTACAAATTCTGCAGGAAAGTCAGCACATGTCCCATCTTGCAAGGTAGGCCACTTACTATTGTTCATGAGTTCCCAATCAGCAGCAACCACCAGGTCTGCTTGCCCAGCTCCCACAGCAACTCTCCTCACAAGCCAAGACAGCTCTTCAGAGATATCAACCCATCCCTCGGACCTAAAAGCATCATTTTCCCAGAATGGTTTCAATACTTCTATTGCGTCCTCCCACTGCTCCAGGTTGGCCATCTCTCTCGCGCAATCCAGTGACACCTCTGCAGCCATCCGTTCTTGTTTACGAGCGTGGAACTGAGCGCCAGCTGCCTTCAGGCAATCAATCACTAGCTGCGAATGATTAACGCCCTCTCCTGACAAGGGATATTCTTGGTAAGGCTCGGGACACATGTACGTGTCATACGTGTATGCTTTACTAGCCACCAGCGAAGCAGGAGAAGAGTCGGGCGGGTTCCTGTCCTCCTCTGGTATTTGGAGTGCCAGTTTCCGACGGGCCACAAGGTGACGGGCCGCTATGCGATACCAGTATCCGGTATGGTGCAACGACTCCCACGGCGGTATGCGCTCGCCCAATACTGACTTGTCTGGCTGGGCGAAGAGGCTCATGGTCGCTGGCGCCAGGCTAGGCACACCGACCTTGTCAATCAAGTTGGCCATCACCATAGCCCAACGGGCTTCCCATGCTTGCCATCCATAGTTGTTGGTACCCCTCCCTCGTCGATCGACAAAATCATTGATCCGGTCCCGGTGTGATTGCCATCGTCGGACTGCTAACGAGGTTTGTCCAAGCCACAGATGACAGCGCAGACATCGGATAGCTATGATATCGGCCAGTAGACGCGCCTCGTTCCATCTGGGGCTCCAGCTGGGGATAATGTCCAACACATCCTGACCTAGAAGCACCTCGTACGCTTGTTCAAAGGATCGCAGCGCCGCATCCGTTTCTTGTCGAAACTCTGCAAATACGGCAGACTTGAAGTCGTACCTAAAGTTCCAGTCCGGCAGCGAGAGCGTTTGCGATGTTCCAGATGTCGGCGGGACAGTCGGTTGGGGCGCTACTCCACGGGAGCGCTTCTTCCTCGCATGTCTCCCTAGGTCTCGGTAATATTCGACGGCTGAGGTGTACAGGACTCCCAGGATGTTATCCACCACCTGCTTAAGATCGTCCTGCGACTCCTGCGAAGGGATGTAAAAAACCGACTTTGGATCTAGCGCCGTCCCTCTGCGAATGTTCTCCAACCTCTCCTGGATCCCCTCTGACAGCGAAAGTGGACTGCCCCCGCTCTCAGCGAGGAGAACGATCGCCAGTCGCGTCTTGAATCCCGACCTTGCCAGCGCGCTCTTGAGGTTATTGATATCGGACTTGATGTGATTGTCTTGCAGCGTCGTGGACGTAGGATCACTAGTGAGGGGGTAGAAACAGAGATAGATACTGGGAACCAGCTCCTGGTGCTTCTTGATCCATTGCGCGTCGATGAGCCCGTCCGGATACAGCGCCGACACGGGGCTGAGCGGCGAAAAGGGCGAGTGCAGTGTCGCGGGCGCCACGAGTGGTTCGATGCCATCGGGGAGTCGAGCTCGACGCGGCGGAAGCAGAAATGACTATACCAAACGAATCAGAACCAAGAGCCTCAAGTAATCATGTTCTCGGCTTTACCCTTCCCGTAGTCCTGATGCGGAACCTATACGGTTCTTCCCTCTCAAACGCGCTCCATGACTTTGCGCTCGCGTCAACGTCCTTCATATACTGGGCCAGGACCTCAGCGTCGTCGCCCTCGATCGGCGGAAGCTCTGACCGGAGGAGGATGCTCTGGTCCTTAAGCTCTGCGCTCAGAGGGAGCTCGTACGTCTCGCTGTTGAGGCCGGCGGCCACCAGGAAGGGGACATTATGGTCCAGAGTTCCCGTCGGGTACCCATCCATCGTGGCCACTTTGAAACGTCCACGGCATGGGTGGTTTTTCGAATGTTGGGGGGGTTGAGCTCAGACTTGGAGACGTTAGCCATGAGGGATCGCCATGTGCCCCTCGTTAGCGGCACAGCCCACTTACAGAGCTCAAGGATGAGCAAGAACAAGCTGCCTTGGAAGTATTCTCTTTTGGAAACAAATATTTGAGTAACTAGAAATTATTTTCGAAATAAGTCTCAAATTAGAATATTATTCCATATCGTAACATAGCTCAGCGCCATTCCATCGCGCACCTGGCCTGATGTTGCTGGCACACCCCTGCAAGCTTTCGGCAGCTAGCCCCGGAATCGGAACAACACAAACTCCCGAATCTCCAAATCTTCAACATCCCACCTATTGCAATCGCGACGCCGACCACCAATTGACCACGGATAGCTCCCTCGATCGTTCCGAATTCGCTCTCGCCGACCGCATACACGAATTCCACAGGCCCCGAATATCCTTCTGCGAACATGAGACCTACCCAAGCCCTCTCAGTCGGCCGATACCGCCACCTCAAGCTCACCACCAAAGATGTCGGCAAGGGTTTCTACAAGGGTAACCGTACTGGTTCAATGGGTCGACACACAAAGTACGGAGGCTACGTGATTGAGTGGAACAAGGTCCGGACATATGCTGTGCCGAACCTCAAGGACTTCAAGGTGAGGAGGGAATTGCGCACATGGAGGACGACTGTTGCTAACGCTCATGGTGTAGCTCACGCCGTTTGTGAGCCGCCAAGTCAAGGCTGAACCTGCTGACTACCGGGGCCTCGAGAAGGGTCCTCAAGACCCTTACTTCTACGTCGAGCAGTGGAAGCGATTCAATGGCGTGGATTGAAGGAACCAAATGGTCGAGATGCTATATTCGGACACACAATGGGCCTAGAAAGATGGAGTTATGAATCTCTGCTAGAGACTGGGAACCTCTGGCAAGACTGTATATACCCGCGTACACTGTACCACCATGTATGATTATGTACTCACCATCACCAAGAACGGCAAGAGTTGGATGGTCAACGGTTTCTTAAAAGCTGGCTGGGTCTTTATTACGGGAACAATATTTGGTTTATCCACCAAACTATTTGAGATGTTTCCAATAGTCCATATCCCTGTGAGGGCAAGAAAGAAAGATGAACCACTGAAGACCTATCAGGGTCTCTACTCTGCCTTGGTCTTGATGCTTGTCTGGTTGTATTATATAAGAAAATGACGTGTATATGTGAGGATTTACAAAGGACGGCCTCGTTGGTATTCCCAAGAGCCCTCAAGGTGAGTGTGCTGAATATCCGCTCCCTTATTTGCAAAGACGCAAGGAAAAAAACAAAGAAACAATAAACGACTGTGCTCTGGCGCACGGGATATCCTGGCTGTACCCAAAATAATACATTCTGGCCAAATCCTATCCGTTGCGCCAAAAGTGACAAATATTCCTCCTCTTACTTGACACGGGGAAGCTCCTCTTGAGCCGTGACGAAAGTGTCCAAACCAGGCCGCTCGGGGGTCGGCACTGCCAGAATTGATCCCTCCTCTTTCTTCTCTCCATTCTCTTTAATTTCGTCGGTTTGCTTTATCGACCGCGCCGAGTCATCGCCCAAAACACTTGGGCTCATGGGTCGCGAGCCTGGCAGCGGGGTGACGTTGGACTGCAAGGTCATCATACTGGCCGTCTCGGCTTCCCTATTCAAACTGAACGGCAGTGCGATGCCGTCGAGATAAGGACGCTTGCCAGCTACGCCAATTGCGGGCACATCATCTTCTTGTGTTGTCATATGGGTTGTCTGCGTCGGCTGAGTCGAGTCATCATCCACAAGAACTAAACTCATAGGCCTTGAGCCTGGGAGCGGAGTAGCGGTCGAGTGCAGAGTCATCATGCTTGCTGTATCAGCTTCCTTATTAAGGCTGAACGGCAAAGCGATGCCATCAAGGAACGGCCGCTTTCCTGCAACACCAGTCTCTGGCACAAAATCAGGGCTGAGCAGGCTAGGCTTAGCGGCCTCCTGTTCCCTCCTCTGCTCCAGGAGATGGGCGACAGGCGTGTCCTCAGTGAAAACCATGCTGCCTGTCTGATTGTCATCGACGACCGTCTTGCGATGAGATCGGCTGCGAGATTGGTCTGACAGCACCTTGGGCCCATCTTGGCCCTCAATGTCAGCAAAAGAACGCGCCCCTTGTCCATCAGCTGGTGTAGCAACGCGGACCCCGGGCTCTTCACCCGCCTTCTTCTCTCTTTCAACCGTCATCTCATCGTGCTTGGAACCCCACAGTGACCACATTGCCAGGCCCCAACTCTTCTGATTCTTGCCCTCCACCAGCTCCGAGTCGACCCGTCGTCGTCCTGCCAAGGCAGTAGGGGGAGGATACTCGCCAGGGCCAAATTCATGATAGCCTGCCACCATGTCATCGACAATCTTCTTGTGAATCTTTGCCTTGGCCGAGGCGAAGCGATGATCACACTGTTTCCTCATTGCGAGCCATTTCTTGACGGTACCCTCCTTCACAACACCAACTGTGGCAGGTTGGACACAGCATGCGGGTAGTTCGGCTTCGGGGGCCAAAGGCAATGTAGCACCGTGACGAGTAACCCTCTGCCGAATCATGTGGTTCCTGAAGGGAGGTAGGGGATCGCCTGCCTTTCCAACCTGCCCAGGCGGAAGGTTGGTAGGAGACCTCTCTAGTTCCGGGGTCTTGGGCCTTTGTGATCGCTCGCTATCTGATCCAGACTCAGAAATGACAGAGATAGCATCGTCGTCAAGAATATCAATGCCCCGCTTCTGAGCTCTGGCAAGGGCCCAGGCGCTAAACTGGGCAATGGACCTGTACATGTGCTTGGCAGGTCGAGTGAAGCTGAGTGTTGGCGCCACATGGCAGAGATCATCCCATATTTGAAGCTGAACATCGGTTGGCTTGTACTGCTCCAGCCGGGCCCTTCCTTCTTCTGTCAAGGCTTCTTCAGGTGGTGCATATTTGGCAGGATTAGCACACTTGTGGGCCAGATAGATCTGCTCGTCACGAAGAATCTCTCCTCCTCCAACCATGATGAGAAGAGGTGGCAGACCACCCAAGGTAGGCTGCATGACGGGGCTGACCAGTGGATGAGCCAGGAGTTCATTCGAAGTATACATCTGGGAATATGAGTTTCCAATCTTCTGAATCATGCGAAACAACAAACCTGGATCTGATCTTTGAGCTTGACCATTTCACCATCGATGGCGACTGAAAGAAGCTTGTCAGGATTGATTGGAACCCCACCGTTGATCCAATCTGACCTGCACGAGGCATCGGATGGTTCCTTCTTTACAACAGGTGCATGCTGCTTTTCCTTGAGCTCTTGCGTTCCTGGTGTCTTCTTGATCTTGTTGTTCTTTTTCTTCAAAGCCGCCTCTCTGAGCATCGTGATATCGTCCTCGTTGGGTGGCGGCCATGCCTGGGAGGGCTTGTGGTGAAATCCAGCCTGAGGGATGTAGTCCATCGGCGCTTCTCCCGAGACGCTCGGGAACGAGTGCGTCAGGTCGACCCATGGGCTGATCAGCACAGCGCCAGCAGGCAATGGAATTCCCTGATCCCTCAGAACACACAGCAAAGACATGACCATGCCGCCGCCTGCAGAGTCTCCTGCCAGCACAATGGTCGTCGGATCTTGAACCGTCAAGAGATAGAGGTAGGCGGCGAGACAATCGTGAAGGCCGCAAGGGAAAGGAAACTGCGGCGACAGTCGGTAGCGAGGCGCAAACACACGCGCCTTGAGCTTGCGGGCATGGCGCTGCATCTGATACCGATGTTCATCCACGCTGCCAAAGTAGTATGCGCCTCCGTGGATGTACATCATGACGCGTCGCGAATTGCCGCCATCCCGCTTCCTTTCCCAGGCATCCGAGCGCATCTCGATCCATTCGGCCTCCAGGGGGCTCTTGGGCTTCCGCCACTGCCACCATTTCTCGCCGCCGACCTGCCGGAGGCCGTCGGTGCCCAGCTGCTTATGGAGGAGCTCGGCCGCGCGGGTCAATTGCTCCTCAGGAACGGTCGCATCTTCGACCTTGACCCATTGCGGGTGCGGCACCCATTGTGCGGTAAATGCCTGAAGCTCCTCGACGGTGTGGTGTGATGAGTACTCGAGGAACGACCGGATCAGGTGAAGGCCTTCATCGTAGGACAGATGGGCAGTCGGGCGTTGCCTCAGGGGCTTCCTGTTGAAGTACTGCAGAGGATTGTCGCGTCAGTAAAAAAAGCAATTGAAATGCATCAGGCTGCATGACCGTTGGGCGCGGGATGGATCCATGGATCGCACGGCACGTACATGTGAAAATAGAGTCGACACGACAGTTGGCGTCACTGCCAGTGAGACTGAGGTGGTGTTGAGAGAGTTCATGGTGCTAAGAGCTGGATACGGCAGCGGCTTCTGTTACAAACGCGCCGTCTGCCCACGAAAAAGCTTGTTGAGACTACAAAGACTTCATGTCTGGCCGATCAGCGCGAGAAGTAGGTCACGGCTGAACACACAGTAAAAGCATGAAGGTTGGTTGTCTCGGTGCTGGTGCTGGTGCTAGTGCTGGTGCTGGTGCTAGGGGTCCCCATGATGTCATGCTCAACCGACCCTACCCCTGACTTTGCGGGACGGGAACGTCGAGTCCGCCTGCTGCATGCAACGAGTGAGTCGCTCGGTCCTTTCAGCCTGGCCCGTGCGTTTGTGGAGGGAAATCAGTGGGTTTTGCGCTGTCGTAGCGGGTGTGGGTGCGCGATTGGGTTGATCTGGGTCTGGACGGAAGAAAAAAAAAAACACCAAAATTTTTGTGCAGAGCCATCTTTGAGTTGCCCCTCCAAACCCCACCAACAACGACTTGACAACCATGGCTTCTTCAGAACCTGTGCAGCTGCCTCCGGCGGGTGAGTCTATTAATTAGGACTTCTTATAAATATTCATAATCACTAACTTCATATCCAACAGCCGAGCGCCAATCCGAGTTCGAGCAAGCCGTCGCATACGCCCTTCACCTTTGGCCTGCCCTCACCCTCTCAGTCCAAAACGGCTGGGGTGGCCCAGACTCTGCCGACAAGCGCGACTGGTTCGCTGGTGCCGTCGCCGACCTATTCCCCGAGTTCACCGATGCGGCCCCCGCCCAGAACGACAAGAACGCCAAGGTCCCTGAGGAGCCTGATCTGGAGGATGTCGAGACGGTTCTCCTTCAGGTCATGGTCGACGAGTTCGAGGTCAACGTCGACGACGATTCCGGCACCGAAGTTGCGACTAACATCATTCGCGCACGTACGGGATGCGCCGTGGGCAAATATGATGACGTTCAGGCTCTCCGCACACGCTGGTTGAACCTCAAGGGAGCAAAGGTTGATCAGATGTTCAAGAAGGCCGAGGATGCCGATCAGGACACAGACTGGGAGAGCGATGATGATGATGAAGACGATGAAGGCGGTGCCGATGTCGAGATGGAAGAAGCTCCCGCGCTGGTGTCTGCACCAAAGGAGAAGCCCCAACCCCAAGTCGACGAAGACGGCTTCACCATGGTCACCAAGAAGAAGAGGTAAAAGTGGAAAGGACCAAAATAAAAAGAAATGACTTGAATGGAGAGCATATCAGACACGTGCTCCTGGTATTAATACCCAAAAACGAGATACAAGGTATGTGGCTATTTCAATCTGCCACATTTGGATTCACATATACCGAACGCCGAGCTGGACGAGCGACACTCCCATCACACCCACATATACTTGGACATCTACTCAACCTTACTCCCAGTCGTCATCGCTATCCTCGTCGTCATCACTGTCCTCCTCCTCCTCCTTCTTGGAGTCCTTGGGGCTGTTGGGAGTCTGGGTCGTCTTGCCAGATGTCGCACCGACAACGTCGTAGCTAGCTTCACTATCGGCCTGCGACTTTAGGTCGTTGGACGTGCGGGGTTCGGTCGGCTTCAGGAGCTTTTGTGCAGGAGGTTCGATAGTCTTCGAGGATGCGGCAGAGGCAGTCTTGGGTTCGGTCTTGGATTCGGTCTTGGCCACAGGGGTGTTGTTGTCGTCGCTGGACTCGTCGTCGGAATCAGAATCGGAATCAGAGTCGGAATCAGAGTCGTCGTCGCCCCAGCCAACCTCGTCCTCGGCAGAGGCAGCTATGGTGTTGTTAGCACAGTTAAGTAGGAACCAGCAATTCGGCTTACCCTTGAGGAGATCCCGTCGTCTAGCTTCAGCTGTCTCAATACCGTGGCGAAGGAAATAGTATCGCTTCCAAAAGTCAACGTAGGGAACCTGATCAGGAACCAGCCTCTCCATGGTAGCGCGAAGGTCGGGGAATTTCTGCAGATCGCTGTTGATATCGGGTGTCTTCTTATCGGCATCGAACTCTTTGGACCAAGTCTCATACTCGGCGCTGTTGGGGTCCTTGGTGAAGCTTTCGGTCGAAGTATGAATTACATGTAGCTGAGCGTCGAACCGAGAGGTGTGAATCACCCGCTTGCCCTGAGCATCCTTACTCTCGAAGAGAACAGCGCCGCTCTGGTCGGACGCCTGTGGAGGGGCGATGCTAATGGCATCGCGGAGAAAGTTGCGGACGTTGCCACCGAATCGAATCAGGGCCTCATCAGCGGCATCCTCAGCTCGCTGGAGATCCTTCAGTCGCTTCGCAGCCTCGGCCTTGATACGTGCCAGCGCATCTCCATCCTCCTCGCTTCCTCGTGCCTTGGTAGGCGTAGAAGGGTCCTCCTCTCCATCCTTGGCTCCATCCTTGGAGCTCTCGCCGGCAGTACTCGTGTTGAGGGAAAGATTCCGCGTGTGGCTCAGGATGGATGCGCGTAGGCCTGTCAGACCCTTTGATGCATCTTCACCTACTTCCGCCAGTTCCTTGGAAGCTTGTGTGTACACCGACTCGCCCTACGCATGTCAGAATGGGCTAGGCTTATGAAGCCGAGCTCTCATACCTGCTTTACAACATTACCCAGGAACCCACCGATCCTAGCACCCCAGGGGCTGTTAGAGAAAGCCTTGTAAGCTTCCTGGAGGTCCTCATTTAGGGACGACTGGGCTTGCTCAGGCTTGGAACCATCCTTGGACTCTGAACCCTCGGGCTTTTTAGCGTAGACATCCTCCTGGATGTGGTCGTACGCTAGATCCATGGCGGCAGTCGGCAGCTGTAATACGCACTTGGTCGGATCGCCTCGGTCTCTTGATTAAGTTCGATGCAGGCCGTCAGTGGCAGTTCAAAAATGCTCAAGGACACTTCATACAAGTTGTTCTGTCGTTGTCTTGAACTCCCTTGAAATGGAGCTGCCTTGCCTCCTGACCCGCGGGGTCCAATGGCGTGTCGCACGGGCCAGCTTCTTAGGTGGGCACGTGATATCTGTAGCTTTGACTGGGAATAGCTCAAAGTGAGTTAACCTACACAAGCCATTTCAAAATCGGGACAATGGCTCAAATCAAGTGAGGTTGTGCACTTGTGAGAAGATTTTGTTTCCAATTGTCTTCTTATCAAATGGTTAGTTCAATATCTATTCTGATGCAATGTTGTGGCTTGATGGCTCAAGAATAAACCATCGCACCTGGAAAGTCTCACTCCCTGAATCGAAAAGTGCTGCCCGAAGCACACATAAGAGGAATAGCACATGAAGGACACAGAAAGACAAAAACCCCCATCAATGTAACTTTATCTATAGTGTAGCACGTTTAGCGTTCTCGGCGATCTCAATACATCCCGGCCGTCGCACGAGGACCAAGAGTTCAATGTAAACTCAAAGACACCACGTTTAGCCCTGACTGCTCCTTGGTAGTATCAATGACGTCTCCGTCGGGGACAATGTCAAATAACATAATGAATCCATGGTAGAACTATAACCCAATTCTATATCTGACTGCTCTTAAAGACTTCTCAAAACCAATCTCAGGGGAGGATTTGCTAACAACTTTACAGTGTTTCATTTTTTCTTACCCCACGTGCCTCGGCAAGGACTCAAGCCATGCACGGCACCAGTGTTCTGCAGTAGTTGTAATAGAAGATATATTGTGAGTTTATTATGAGTGTACATCACTACACAATGCCGAGTACTTATGGCTCAGGTTAACAGAGGTGTAAACTGAAGTATCACTACCTTGCGTGGACGTGGTTCACTAAACCCCTGTTATGGACGGCCTGGACGGAGATCCTTGCTGAATGATGAGGTGCTTGAAAATCCGGGGTACAGTGAGAGCACGACGATCGCCGTTGAGACAATACGCTAAGAAATCAGGCAACGGACAAGACCAAATTAAATACTTCGCACCAAGGGAACATTGCCAAACATGTATGAGAACCGAAAGAGCGCTCGATGCGTGGAATGAGGCTTTCAACATCAATCCTACCCTTCCGAATCCGCAAGAGTTTCAAAGCGATGGTCTGGTTGTGTGAAAGGAAACAAACTACATCGCTGAACAAGTCAATGTATAGAGAGGGCACACTTGAAGAATTGAACTTGATGATTGGACCTCCTCGGCGACCCTTCGAGCTTGTGGTGTTGATACCCTTCAGGAACTGCGAACAAGAGGGGGACCCTTGATCAGGAACATGGCCTGAGGCCTTTCACATGTCTGAACCCATCTAGTCCGATGATGTCGATGTGATTGAGAAATGTCCAAAAGTAAACATAGCGGATTTCCTTGTTTATCGATGCTGACGTCAAACTCTCGATCGTCGGCTCCTTACGGAAGGGCTTTTCGTCCATCAAAAGTCATCTGACCTCGATCGCGATCTGAACGAGGGGCTAGAACTGGTCAGACGCGAGTCAAAGTGTAGCTCGACGTCTGGGATTGGTTCCAAGTGAATGGATATCGTCGCATGGCTGATGGCCCAGGTTTTCACACGACAAGCCACGCCTAGAGTCGTGTTGTCATTGTGCATCAAGACGTTCGCCCGAGACCAATCAGAGCTGCGGCCCTGAGCTAGTGGATCCGTTCGGGGAGGACCTAAGCTTGGAGCCGCAAATGTCCTGCAGTGATCCTCAGTCTTCCCGTGCTCGGAGACTTGGCAGCACCCAATCAGCTTCGCGAATGCCTCGACGAAACCGTCCCTGGCACGAGGTGTTCATCACCCCGGACGCAAGAAAGGTTGGCTCCAGAGGCGCCTGAAAGCATCCTTGGCCTGGATCAAAACATGCCCTTTGGAAGAAGCCACCGCGGGGTCTAATGACGTAGTGGGCGAGTGTTGGATTCTGCAATCACTTGGAGTGGGGGACTCACTGACGTCACATCATCGATCGGTTTGCTGAAATTCGACCCCAAGTGTTTCTCGATAGCTCTGTGACGGTAATTTGGTGAATCGGCATAACGGCTGGTACACGGACATGAGAAACCTCAACAATTCCAACAAGTAATCCACCTGCTTGCATCGTGAGACTAACCTAAGGCTTCTCATCTTTGCAAATTTCCTACTTAAACCCCAGGTCCTCCCACCTTCAAACTCCCTTTCTTCTCATCATCACACAACAACTCAAACAATCTTCTCAACCTTCAAACCAAACAATCAACCACCACCACCTCAACCCCCAAAACCACCAACAACTTCACAATGGAGACCGCTAAGCAGGCTTTCAACTACGTCGCCGAGAGCGTCCAGGGTGCCACCGCCGGTGTCAGCAAGGAGGCCAACAAGGAGGTCGCCAAGGACTCCAACGCCCCCATCAGCACTCGGTAAGCAGCTTCCACACAACCCCGCGATGACTTCAGAATCAGATTACTAACAGTTTCATTCAGTGCCTCTGCCGCCAAGGATGCCCTTTCCGACAAGGTTGACGAGACCACCCACGACAACAAGGCCGAGGTCCACAAGCAGATCGCCAAGGAATAAGTCACGCTTAATGATGGCATGAATTGGAACGGCGTTGCAAGCAGGAAGCATTGGGAATTGATAGGCTTGACGACTAGAAGCCAATAAACAACTATAATAAGCAACGCGCTATCGCACTGGTGACTTGTGAACTTGACAATGCCTGATTGGCACATGAATGTTGAACGAAGCCAAACCAACCGAGTGAGAAAGTAGCAATGTCCTTTGTCAACAGACAAAAAAGTCTTCTGCTGTGTATGGGCAGATGACTTGGAGGCACTCCCCAACCCTCATTGATGGTCACTATTATAGTGCCTGCATATCGTTGAGGGTATATGGATCTGAACTCATTGGTAGCAACACCAACCATTCGCTGCCTAAATGTATTGGCGACGGCAATAAAAACATCTATGGATATATGATTATCCCCCGGGTGGCATCATGATTGCAGATAGAAAGCTGGGTATCTACTGTGCGTGGACCCTGAGAGGTTGGACAGGAATTGGAGTTCACGCAAAACATTCAATGGATCAAGAGACTGAATAGGTAGAAACGAGAACGGGCAGCTCAGACCTTTCGGCATGAACCGAGGAATGGATACTGCTCGCCTTGAGACAGACGACACGTGAAGTCGAACCGCCACCAAGGATGATTCCAAAACATGCATATAAAGGCCCTAGCCGCATTTGTCAAACCCCGCGGGTTCGTTCTGATTCGTCAAGTTTAGAGATTCGGTAGTTGGGCGCGGTTGAATTCTCCGATCAAGCCAAGAGCGCGGGAGGTTGAATTTCCGGGCTACGTCACGAAATTCGAGGTGAAAGAAAAAAAATCCAGACATCGAAATTCGAGGGCATTCGTTCGGTGAGTTCGATGGCCTGAGGCGAGATTTGACCCATCAGGCAAGGTGCTTCGGAATGATTGGTCGGCAAAAAATGGCGAATGCACGGAGGAACAAAGTCCGAATCTGAGTAAATCCGGGGGCGGGGGGGAAGAGATGACCGCTCGGGAGGTGCTTCGGCGATAAGGGAGTGAGGCCGGAGGCGGTGCTGAGCATGACGGTCGTGCACGGAGCGACTTTTGCGGTTAGAAAAAGGTTAGCAGCTGGTAGCTGGGCCGGATCTGGGAAGGGTCAAGCTGTGGTATCAGTCGGAGCTGAGAGTCGAATTGACTGTGTACGGATGCGTGAGTTGAGAGTCGTGGTCACGGTTTGTCTCGGCGACATGACAGCAGGCACCCGAGGAGCTGCAACTGCAACAATGGGTTGTGCACATGGCAGTTCATAAATGCGAGGACCGGATGAGGGAGACTCGGGGAACGTGTGCATGATGGCGAAGGGCGCGGGCATGTCAATTAATAGCGGCGGAGGCAGATCAGCCAGGCATGCCGGGTGGCCGGTGGGGGACAGGCCAATGGACGAAGAGAATAGACCGGTGTGGACGGAAATGACGGTCTGTTTGATCTCAAACGTGAGTCAGATGGAGCAGAAAAAGAGCGTGCTCGAGCCTCGTTTTGGCATGGCCTGGGTGGCTTTTTGTTTCGTCTTGTTGTAAGTCTGGGTGGTTTGATGCGTCCATGGTCCATGGATGGGGCCGGTGACCGGTCGCCCCGGCTGACAAATGCACCTGGCGACTCGATTCGCACTGTCATCCATCCTAATGCCACCATCCAGCCTCCTCACTCTGACCTCTTTCTCTGTCTCCCCCCACTCGACGGTCCCTTCTGATCCCCGTTTACAGGGCTTACGGCAGAAGCGACTAGAAGAAATCTTTGTGACTCAGGCAGCAAAAGTCTTTCGCGGCGTTCCGTTCTTGCCGCAGCGTCTCCCGCAGCTCCCCTTGTACACGCGCGGCCCGCCACCTACCTTTGAACCTGCACCTACGGCCGCCTACAGTGCGACTGCCAGGTACCCCTCACCCTCTGTAGGTACCTTCCACCAGCCCTGCACGCTCGGCGGGCGCTCTCAGTGCTGAGCCTGCACTGCAGCCAACCAGCTACAACCTGGCCCCCGCCAAACTCTGGCTCTCGTCCACCCCATCCGCCTGACGCCAGCTGCCACCCATCGCAACGATTCCATCATCCATCTTACATAGTAACCTGGTCCCTTGAGATCTCAATCCGAAAATCCCCTTATTCCGCCTCGTTTATCAATCTCTTGCCTGCTCATTGTGTCATATACGCGCCAGAACCGTGTATCGCTTCGCATTACAAAGCCCCGCTCGCTGCTCTAGTCTGAGTGGCCGCCAACACATCGACAACGCCGCTACACAGGCTCTTTGCCCCCCTCTTGCGAGAGAGCCTGGAACGGCAGAGAGCTTGGATTGATATCCATCTTCTACCCTTGCCTGTTCTCGCCACGGTCCGCGACCATTTCTCATCCTCTGCGCCGTATCTCGTCGACCTTCTTTGACCTTCGCGATGGCTTCTGCTGGCACTGGTGGCTCTTTGCCACCCAACTTCCTCTTGACCCCGCAACAGCAGAACCTGCTCTTTGCTGCTCTCAACTCCAACAAGCAGCAGACCTCTGCGAGTCCCGCGAACAACGCCCTGTCGCTTTCTCCGACGTCGTTTCACAACTCAGCCGCTCAGCCCAAGAGTGCTACGAACCAGGCATATCAGGAGAGTCCCTTCCTTGATAACTACGACTACGACTTTGGCGATTCCAGCTTCGACTTCTCCTTTGCTACCGATGATCAGCCCTCCATGATTGGAGATATTCCTTCCGCTGGCGGCGCCCTTACCTCCAAGTCCGACTCCACAGAGAATGAGGGTACTGAAAAGCGAAGCCACCCTGATGATGAGGACGAGGAGACCAGCCCTGGAAAAGACCCCAAGCGCCGCGAGAGCACCGAAAAGGTGCCCAAGAAGCCTGGCCGCAAGCCTCTCACATCTGAGCCCAGCTCGGTATGTTTTACCCTCAACACTGAAGGCCTGATCCGTTTACTAATCCACACTAGAAGCGCAAGGCCCAGAACCGAGCCGCCCAACGAGCCTTCAGAGAGCGCAAGGAAAAGCATCTCAAGGATCTCGAGACCAAGGTTGAAGAGTTAGAAAAAGCCTCTCAGGCTGCGAACCACGAGAATGGTTTGCTTCGCGCTCAGGTTGAGCGTATGACATCCGAACTCCACCAGTACAAGCAAAAGGTGTCCTTGATGACAAATAGCAAGGCGTTGCCCAGAGAAAAGGTTCCCTTTGGCAACGCAGCAGTCAGCAACCTCGGCGATGTCAACTTTCAATTCGAGTTCCCCAAGTTTGGCATGCTCCCCGGACCTCCCGTCAACAAGCCACAGAGATCTGGCTCATCGCCTACCAGCCCCCTCCAAAAGACCTATCCAAGCCCATCAAACATCTCCAACGACTCCAGATCACCACAGTCTCAGTACAAGGATGACTTGGCCAAGTTCTCGGGTGTCTTTAGCCCTTCCATGTCGAGTTCGGCTACGAACCCTTCGCGCGCGAGTGTTGACTCTGCGGGCTACAGTGCCAATGGTGCCACAAGCTCACCATCTGCGTCGTCGCACTCCAACACTGGCCCTAGCTCTTCTTGCGGGACGTCCCCCGAACCCTTTACACAATCACCAATGGGCTTCAAGCCTGTTGATACCATGACAACTATTGGTGAGGAGCAGTCTTCGCATGCTCCCACAGACCATTTCTCGAATGTCGACCTGAGCAGCACCAACTTCGACTGGCTTGCCCAGCAAAACGGCGGCCAGTTTGATCCACAGCTCTTTGGCGACTACCGTGAGCCTCAGGATAATGTTCTGTCGAACCCCGGGTTTGATGATTTCTTTAACGACGCTCTCGACACCGACTTTTTCGTCCCATACAATATGGCGCCCACTAGCCCTGCCTCCAAGCTCAACGCCCAAGCCAAGAAGGCTCCAAACCTCATTGACCAGATTGATGCACAGCAGAACTCGATTGATGATGAGCCTCTGAAGAAACAAAACATGAACTGCAATCAGCTCTGGTATGTGGCGCCATCACGTTCTAGAAGTTTTTCATTGTCTAACCCATATTGCAGGGAGAAACTTCAAGCTTGCCCCAAGGCCCAGAACGGCGAGTTTGACCTGGACGGTCTTTGCTCCGAGCTCACCAAGAAGGCCAAGTGCTCCGGCACTGGTCCTGTGGTGGCGGAGACGGACTTTGACACCATCCTCAAGAAGTACATGGGCAAGGATGTGTCGAGCAGTTGCGTCGCCCACACGCTGGGTGTCGAGATTGAAGCTGACAAGACCAAAGCCGACAAGCATCTCGGTCTGTCGGCCTGAGATGTATCCGCACTCGACACAGAGTCGGCTGTACAGTATCAATCTAACCCGGCGCTCGGCAAGCAGCTACATACGGAATACGGCGTTTACAACAGAAAGGATGGATTCGGAAAATCAGGGGGATCGTGGCTTCTCGTTTGCTTCTATCAGAGATGGCCATGAATTGCATGGATGAGAGAAGGGAATTCATCATGGCATGGAGAATGTTGCACACTCAGATGTCGGTTTTCTTGCCTAGGCTTGAGGCTCTTGTTCATATTTCTTTTGCTTTTCCTTCGGACGGCTTTGTTTTTTTCTGCTGCTATGAATAATTGACTGATGAGTGGTTTTTGGAGGTCAACAACAAAGGAAACATTCTGGATGAAAGCGAGAGGAGACCTTTGGAGGAAACAAACAGCCATCTGTGTCTGCGTAAGCGTTGATGCTGGATGCGTTGTATGTACATCAGCAACGAGACTATACTCAATCAAACATTTTCCATCGATACACGTTGGTTGGTCATGGTTGACATGATCACTATAGTGGCATTGTCGGTTGGCTGGGAGCTTAAGAGCCAGTTTCTACGTTGTTGCCTTGAAACAGCTGCTATAGACTGTCCTCACTGTTTGAGTGTATATATAAATGTAAATATTTATGAATGAACTGATGCGTTGCGTTCCCAAGTGAGAATATTCATTAATAAGTACGACTGGCGGTATCTTGTCCACTTGAAAGACATGTATGTTCAACACACCAATAGACTAGATGACCAACCCAACATGGCATTGGATATGTCTTCGATCCTTTCTCCACTTACATCGGAAGCAGCCGGTAGGGCTGTCTAACAATAGGGTGTTGACAAAAATCTGAAACGTTGCCGTATGCCTAGTTTGCTGTTGATGGAACCTTCAACAAGCCCCCCATCTGTATTTTGATATATGAGAATGAAATGGATTTGGGCTTACACCTGAGAGATATTTGAGTTGGAACATAGAACGTGGATGGGATTGAGTGTAGAAGTGAGTGCAGGAGATATCATGTAAGCCTCCATTCAATGGATCTAAGCAGACATTGACAAGGTACTGTGTTAATACGATAGCAAGGGCCGATTTACTGGTATTCTTGCAGCACATTGCACTTGTCATTCCCTAGTAACTCTTCGTAGTCACTTGTCAGGTATCCATTTATGTATCATCTATCCCTGTGATGAAAGTGCACCTTGGGAGTAAATGGTCCGGCCTACGTTTGAGACAAGAACAACAAATATCACGCATGGCAATCACTCCTGGAAACTATGGATAAAAGTTTAAATGGGGTATTATTCCAAATATGCTCACAATAACGAACAGTTAAACCATCAATACTGACATCTCCTCCCAATGCTTCACCTCGCCTCTCCTCGTTTGACTCTTCCAACGCACTCCGAAACCTAACCGGCTGTATATAATCTGACCCACCTCAATAGACGTTTGCAGATGTGTAGATCGGGATGGGCAAGTGTAAAAAATGAGTATATCCCGAGAAAAAAACAACCCCAGCCCCCCCGACAGAGAGGAACGCCTTTGCGGCTGCAGCTGTAGCTGCAGCACGTAGCCTATGCCACAGGCCAAAGTGAATGAGATGCCGCCAAATGATGGATAGCTCCACATGCGATATGTCCTCGGTCTTGTGCCAAATAGGTAGTCTGTTTCAAATCAACATTCGTTCCTTGGGATAATGCCCCTCTATATCCTGGGGCGGCAAGGGCGTCTAGCCGTAAACCATGACCGAACGCCGTAATGAATGAAGTAGAGAGGCCGTTTCTCATCGTCCTATGTCTCCCGTCGCCGTCGCCGCGCCGCGCCCCATCCGAGCCCGTCTGTTCCGAGCGTAATATTAACTGGCTACCGAGCTCCATGATACTGACTCGTGTCGGTCGAATCCGATTCCGATTCCGTCCGTCATGGAGATACCGCAGAGGCCGTTCGGTATCTGCTGGCCGGGTGTAAACTCATCGTATAATTGAGCCTCCTACTCCGTAGCACAGGAGTGCAGTCCGTCGACTGGCCATTAATCCTTTGTCGCTGGTACGCGAATGGCCCATTGCGAGCCTCCATCATCCTCTAGCCGATGACAACTCTTGCGCCTTCCTTGCCCAACACACCTCTCTCCTTTGGCTTGGGGCTGTTTGTGCGGCCCTTCTTGCCCTTGAGGAATCCAAACATACCACCAGAGCCCTCAGCCTTGCCGTCTGCCACATTGTTGGCATCGGTAGGCAGCGTCGCATCCTGCCGAGCCAGCTCAGACCAGCTACCACCGCCGTCAAGCGTTACCTGAACACCTCCCGTAGGACTTGTGACGCGTTGACCGGCAATGATAGGAACGTGACGGGCCCGGAAGTCGTTCTGGTATGGAGGTGGCGGCGCAGGCCGGACCGGACGGCCTTGCCGGCTTTCATTACTGAGACTCGGGTTGAGGGGTGATTGCTGATAACCTCCGTTGGATGCTGGCATGGGTGTGGCCTCGTCCGTCGTGAGAGCCTGGGGACCATGATCTGCTGACTCGTTATGGTTCTGGACCTGGTTCTGGTTCTGGTTAAGGGCTTCCTCGGTGCCTTCAGTAATTCTTACGTGGCTAGTCAGCATAGGAGCAACAAGGGAAACTTGGCTGACAATGACTCACCTCTTGTATGCAGCCACCGTGTAATCAAACGGCCTGAAGTCAGTCTCGATCATGCGGTATAGCTCATCTTCCCGGATCTCCTTATCAGTCGCATCTTCCTTTAGACGCTCACGGGGCTTCTGACGCCTTGCGCGGGCCTCGAGAGGCGCCTCTTCCAAAAGCAGTTCCTCAAGGTCGTACGTGGCGTCAAAATTGGTCTTGTCGGAAGAAGGCACAAAGATGGGCTCGATTCGCTTCAGCTCCAGGAGCTCGAAATCGAAGCATTTGAAGAATTCGTTATTAATGAAGCTCTCCCATGTCGATCCCATTCGAGTATCTCGGTTCGGGTCGAGGGCGGAGCCGATTGCGTAGAGGCATGCGAGGGAAACGGGAGGCTGTGTTACCGGGTATTTAGGGTTTGCGGCCTGGATTTGCTGGCTGAGGGATCCTTCGGAACCACCTTCGAAAGGTCGCTACATCTGGTCAGCGTCTTTTGACTTGGGAGTGACCTTTGCTGGGTTTGGCAGGACTTGACCATCTTGCGGAACGTACCTTGTTGTAGATGCACTCGTAGAACAAGACTCCCAGTGACCACCAATCTGCTCGCACATCGTATCCCTTGCCGGCGTACACCTCGGGGGCGAGGTAAGCCAGAGTACCAGATTTGCTCGTAAGAGTGCGGCCCTTGACCACGTCGGAAGCAACGTTCTGTCACCGGTTAGCATCACCCTGCTGTTGGGAATCACGGAAACCATACAAAATCAGTCAAATGGACATGTCCATCGGCATCCAGGAGGACGTTGTCGGGCTTGATGTCTCGGTGGATGATATTTTGGGCGTGCACGTATCGCAGGGCACATCCCAGTTCAGCAATCCAGAATCTGACTGCCTCTTCGGTAAATGTCTTTCTCGAGATGTGGAATCGCAAATCGCCGCCCGTCATCAAATCGACTACAAGGTACCTATTGCTGAGTGTGAGCCACTACTGTGTTGCAAGGCGGATAGAGGCCGGACAGGGCGTACATGTATTCAATGTCCTGGAAACTGTATCTCAAGTTGCAGATGAAAGGGTGGTTGACGTATTCGAGCATTCGGCGCTCACGGATGATGTTACGGACGCTCTCGGATCGTACGACTGTGGGAATAGCATCGCAATTAGCTCAGCTCAAAGACAATAGACATTGCACCACACGGAAAGGCCACGCAGATGATTGCCGGTACAGGCACAAGTGATACGGCTCAGGGGCGTTGTTCAAGGCCAGCGGTAGGACACAACAAGTAGGAACAGAAACCTACCTTCATCTTTACGGATGTATTTGAGGGCAAAGGACAAATTGGTGTCCTTGCGTTCGACGATTCGAACCTTTCCAAAGGCGCCTCGGCCGACGACTCGCAACAGGCGGAAGTGATTGAGGTTCACTGTAAGTGATGTTGTCAGTATAATCCCAAAGACATTTGTTGTACAATTATTCGGTCAAGTCGTGTTGTTGCAAATACGGGGTCCAACGACGACAGAAGAGGTTCGCGCCATGCACGGCACACGTGGGAAATCGGACGGTGCCAAGGGACTTGCGGCTGAAGACGAACGACTAGAAGGAGGAAGAGGCGATGGAAGAAGGCGAGGACCAAAGGATCGGGGCAAGCGGTAGGTGGTTCACGTACCTTCGCCGTTGAGGTCGACGGGCTTTCCCTGGCCGTTGCCCATCGTGAGGGGATGGATGTGGTGGACGACGTTGAATTATCGTGATCGGTAGCAAAGTCCCATGCTGAGTCTCGAGTTGTAAGGAATGGAGCACGAGTGGAGTCGGAACGCCGTGGCAGTATCTCGCAGGGGCACTGTCTTTGTGTGTGATGTATGTACTGTAGTAAAGAATGCTGTGACGACGTTGGCGACGATGATGCGAGGCAGAAGCAAGCCCAACTCAAAAGTCAAGTCAGCAGCAAACAAGGCTGGGGCGCTTGTGAAGTTGGAATCGGGACTTGGTGGAAGCAGGGTCTGGTTTGGTTTGGGCCTTGGCGGGCGGCGCAACCACGGGAGGCGAGACGAGGCGAGATCGGCTCTGCTGTGCAGCGCAGTTGGGGTGATCGGTTCGCTTTTGGGGATGTCGTCGGAGGATGTGGCGGCGGGAAGAGCAGGCAATTCGGGGAGGGCGTGCGACTTTGTTTGGGGGGAGGGGACCTTTTGAGGGGGAAAAGGAGGACGAGGAGGGGGCTTGTGGAGGCGTTTTGAGGATGCCAAATTGCTTTGCTCCGGGACTTCAAGAATGAGGTCCCGTTGGTAGATGCCGATGATGGCGACAAAACGATTCGTTTGGCGATGATGACGGGGTGACGTTTAGGCGTTTGCGATGTGCTTCCAGCGATGTTCTAGATGTCCGTCTGTACGGTATGGCAACGCAGCGAGTCCAGTCGAAGAAGCAAGCAGCAACTCTGACAGGACGGGACAGTCAAGGAGGAAGAAGGAGAGGAGCCTGGTCTGGCCCGGTAGGAGAGTCGCAAGTGGAAGGGAGGGGGGGAGGCTAGTTGGGTCCGTTCTAAGGTCTGAGGGTTGGAGGGTCTCGACAGAGTGAGCGAGGGTGCTGGACAGGACAGTAGTAGGTGACTTTTTTCTGGAGCAACCTCCAAGCGTCGAATGGCAGGCAAATAGGCCAGAGACAGCGACAAAACAGTAGAAACTGAACAGACGGCCACGCCGTCAAAGGACGATAATCCCACTCAATTTGCCAGCCAAGCACCGCAGGTCTCTAGGTACCCCGTCTCGACTCGACGCTGAGGTGCCCTCAAGAGTACGACCGAGAGACAAGTCTGGTCTGTGCCAACGTACCTAGCGGTCCGTACGGTTCTAGTTCCCTTGCAAGAGACGAGGAGCACGGACAACCGCAGGGCAGGGGTCCAGAAGTGGTGGATGATTTGAGTGAGTGTAAGAGAGGTACCAACGAGGTACGTACAAAACAGGAGCAGCAACGCAGCAACGCAGCAATCACTCTCGACGGCCGGGAAGCCAGGTCCAGAACAGAAGGGATTGTCGTTACTGGCGTAGCCGTAGACGACTTGATGACGGGAGAGCCGGGGCCATGTCAATGGGATGGGCCAAGTCAATGAACGGATGGCGTCGAACCTGGGGGGAATGTGAGAATGTCACCAGCTCATGGCGGCCGTGTAAGACGAGCCTGACTGCACTCCACCGCAACCCGCCAGCCAGACTTGACTTGACTGCTCATGCTGGTCCAAACCAGTAGGGGACGACTGCCCGAGGATGGATTACTGAACTGTCCTGGGTCAAGTGTAGAGTGCCAATGAACGCTATTGCGGCGCGAGCACCTAGACCAGGGCGTATCGTGGCCAGGCGTGGGCTAGAGTTAGAACCAGAGGTACAGCGGTACAGCGGTACGTGGGACAGGACGGAGCTGGTCCAGCTTGGGTAAGGCGGGTGAAGCCAAAAGCTGCCTGGCCTGGGCCTGAGTGGGAAGGATGGGATGCAATGGCTGAGACCAATGGCATGGGGACTCATGGAGATGGGACAATCAATGCCATGGAGATAATGGACGTTGATGGGTTTCAGTGGACCTGAAGCCAACCTGAGGCAGGCACCTTCTGTTTGTACCACAGGACATCCATCTCAGCCCGGGTGCCTGCATGTACTTGATGCAGGCAGCAAATCGTATGTCACGGGATTCTCGTTATTTCTGCTCCTCTCCAGTCTTGCCTCGCCTTTCCACCTTATTAGCATGGATTGTCGTCTCGCTATTCCCGGCCCCGTGCCCGTCTGCTGGCTCAGAGTTGAGTTCATTCACCGCAGCCCCAGACCGCGACAAGGGTCCTGACTCTTTGCCCGCTGTTGCTGCCCGTACCCTTGCCCCGTACCGTTGAATTGGGGGATGGGGGAGGGTGTCCAACGTCCCTAGGTGCAGCCGACCTGCAACACAGCCGGTCAGTGATAATCATCGATACGTCAGTCCCCTTTTCATCAAATGCCTTTGTTTTCGTGATCCTTTTTCTCTTCTGCAGCCACCCAGGGCCACTGGCTTGACGGTCCTTTTACCCTTTTGCTGTCCCTCGGCGTGTCCGAGGTGGGAGCGCTTGCGGGGAGTCGGCGCGTGGCGGACAGAGCCAGTCTAACCACTGAACAGCTTGACAACTCCCGGCAATCAGTCCAGGGAACCCAAGCATCGAACGCCTAGGTACCCCAAGTACCTATCGACGCATCCTCAATCTGGGACCGCTCTGGTACGCCCCTCGACCCCTGCAACCAGACCGCATAGCGCCCAATCGCCGGAGCGTTTCCCCTAAATCTTACATTGTCGACCTTCAACGCGCACGATCTACATGCCGGTACATGCGATACCTTCTCGGCGGGTCTGCGCGCCCACTAGCTCCAGCACCACCGGCTTGCCTTCCTCGTGCGCTCCTCGTGCTCTCCTCGTGCTCTTTTAGCCAATTGGACCCTCATCCTAGTGTACCCCCAATCGCCGTCAACCACACAGGAACCCAGGCTGGCTGCAGTTTCGATGCTGGGAACCGACACAGGACAGCTGCTTGCTTACCACCGAATCCTGATATCAAACTCCTAAACACGACCAAGACCGTCAGGGTGGGAAAGGATCTACTGAGGTTCAGCTTTGGCTGTGACGCAGTGGTGGTCCCTTGCTTAGGCTCACCGGAGAAACATCCTTTTCTGTCTCCATGCCTTAGTACACATGACGCCGGTTGACGATCATGCCTATGTATCCTGTGTCAAAACTGTTGTTGCTTCAGGATGCGCCATGGTGTCTTGATCTGCTCGTTACGCAGCACCAACAAGAGAAACAACAGAGTTGGCGTCGTCTACGGGCGCCACGAAGCCACAGGGACCGGCAACCGTGGAGCGGCGGACACGCGGCGATCAAGCCCTCTGTCAGCCTCCGGAGATCTGGAGCTCGTCACGTCGTGTTGTTGGTCAGCAACCTCGTCTGCCACTCTTACTTGTGTCCCAGACTGGCCTTTCACATCTGTTACCGGCCGCCATGTCCATCGTCACCGCAACCAATACCCAATCCGCTGGGCCGCTGGTGTCGATGGGACAGGCTCCGATCTCCTTCTTTCATCTGGCCCCTGCATGAATCCCCAACCATCACAGTCGTACAGCGCGTCGACACGGTCAGCTTGGCGGCTCCCTTTCTTCAGGAGCACACAGCCAGACCGGATCTGCAGTGCGACCCAGCATCGTTCTGGAAGATTTCGGTTCAAGTGTCACTGCAGCCCCCTTACATGTGTTGAGACGCCCTTCATATGCAGATAAGCGACGGAGATGCCCGTGGCGGACTGCCATGGGATGGTTGTGCTGAGTGACCTTGTGGCGCCTCCATCTTAACCAAGGTAGGCATTCCCGTTGCCGCGTTCCGGTGCTAACGGCAATGCCTACTCCCTTTGGTCCTTGCCCTCGCAGCTTGAGAGAGCCAGGGAACAGCCCAGCAGGTGCGTGGAAACAAGCGATGGCTCACCGGCTACGATACAGGCTGATATAGGTACAAGCACCATGGCACATGTACAGGCACAGGCGCAATCATTGCCCACCCGCCACGCCGACCCCTTGCTCCCACATGATTGTGGAAATAACGGCTGCCGATGGCACCAAAAAGCAAAACCACATTTCAGGTCCCCTGCTGCAACGGCGCCACCTGGCTGCTGCAGCCAACCACTTCCAGAAGCCGCACAGAGCAGATGAACCAGCCAGATGTCCCGAGGCGTTTCACAGCCTGCATCCGCGGTGTTCCAGCCAGCCTCTGACGGGCGAGCGTCATAAGTGGCAGAAGTTGCAAGGCTGTCGTTATCCTGAAAAACGTTTCCGAGGGCCTGTTGACTCGACCCATGCCCGCCGATCCTCCTATTCTGTGACGCCGCAACCGCCTCCTAATCTCGACATTTACTCGTAGATATGGCATCCCGTGGATTCGAACCTCGTTTGCACTTGAAGCCATTCCTTGGCCAGAGTATTGCTATGTGTGCACCCCGGTGAGAGGCATGTGAAGATGGCTCCCGACTGCGCCGAAAGCTCGACCAAGGCGGCTACCAACAGGGTCCATCCTGACAAACGTCACTTTAGCGAGTACCGTTTTCCTTCAACTTGGCGAGGTATTAAGATGATGAATCCATCCAAAGGCGGGCCAGTTTTGCTACTTCACTTTCACAGCCAATGGCATCGCCATGCGGGGAGATGCCATGGAATTGTTCTAGAAAACTTCAGCTCAAGAATGGGCGCCTCTCGGGCAATGCCGCCGGCTGTCAATAGGTTGGCTGCCTTAGCCCAGACCAAGAGCCTCACTTCAGATCTCGGATCTCCGCGCAGCATCTCGGCCGTTGTCCGTCTGGTCGCTTTTTGCTTTTTTTCTCTTGCCATGTGCTGGGAATGCTCTTGGGTTACGTCCTCCATTCAGTGCGAGTATCCTGAATACCAAAAGAAAGATGACAGGGTCAGACAACTTACACTGGCGGAACCGCCGGCTCTGAAGCTGTCAAAGAAACTCCCGAATTTGACAGCACTTTAACCACGTATCTGGCTTCTTCACTGGGTTGGAGCAGTGGCGTGATTTGGTACTGCACTGGCCGTTTAATGAACCAGGAGACGGGGCATGTTGGTTACAACACCAACAGTCATGCCAAATCCGGAGTGCCTCACCGCTACCATCAACATCTGCGGGTTCCTAGAGCGCCAGGTTTGGAAGTGTCAGATCTGGCAGCCTCCATACCAGGGCTTGGTACAGGTTGGTCCGGGGTTGAGATGAGTGTCTCAGATCCTACAACTCTACATAGTGCCATTATAGGGAGCCTGCGAGCCGGTTTGGTGCTCGTGATGATCGATCCGGGAAGGCGACGGCATCGAACCACTCGTCGTTGTTTGCCTCAGTGGTCTTTCATCCGGACTACCGGACGGTTTGCCATTATCGTCACCGACTTTGTTCGTGCCGCCTTGTTGTTCAACTTGATAGCCTGAAGCTTGGATCGACGAGAGGTCAGGAATCGCGGCTGGCAATTTCATCTTCTGCCACGTCTCGATATGTCGGCTGAGATGTGGGTTTCCAGTTCAGAGCACAGGACGTGTTTGGGGCCCCGGATCCGCGATGGCTTGATTGTCGCTTGTATTGGACCTTCCGCTCTGTCACGATCGGGGTGAACCAACAGGATCGAGGATCTTGGGGAGGTTGAGTTGCATGTCCCAGTCTTGCAGCTTACAGGCGACACTGGGGTTTCCCTTTGCAACCAAGCAATGCTCGCTTCGGGGCTAGTCTCAATTGTGTTGTCGATACCTCACTTGAACAACCGTACGACTGTAATGCTATACAGCCCCTTTAAGCGATGTCAAGACCCATGCAACGTCGGGGTGCTGGAAGGGTTGACGACCAGGGCCTGGCGCTTGGCAACGGCCTAACATTCATCAGACCATATCTTGGGTGAAGCAGGTGCTTTGTCGAGTGGGAGAGTCTTTTTGACTCCTACACAGCACGATAGTATTGCTAACGAGAACGGAATCCAGCTCTGAAGCTCAGCAGGCCCTCATGATGTCTTAATGTTGAAACTATGTAGTTAAGTAGTCAAGTAGTCAAGTAGTCAAGTGGATATGGGTCATGGCTATCCACAATCCAAAGTGATGACGATGGCTGTCACTTACACCAGAGGTGACAGTTCGATGACGTCAAAAGAAGTTCTCGATCGAAATAACTATGTTTGATCTCGGAAGCCCCAAAGTAGTTTTCTTTTCAGATTTACCAACTCAATTGACCAGAGAGTCTATGCCTTGATGTTCAAGTAATCCTACAGCTTCAATTGCATTCACATCATCACCATCGCCATGCCTCTCTTCCGTAACGTCCTCCGCGCGACTCAAACCACCGTCCGCCCTCTCCACACGACTTCTCGACTACGGGTGCCCTACAAGGACTCTCAAGACCGCGAATCGCTGCGCCCGGTGAGCAACGAGAACACAAAGTCTGGGCGTGACGAGCAGATGACTAGCGAGCACGCTGATACGGCCTTTGACCCCAACACGACACGACCAGAGGAAGAAGCTGCCCAGACACGGCAAAGCACCAGCAAGAAGGGCCCTGAGGGCGAAGATCCTCTGCACGCGAGCGGTGCGAATCAAGACATTAGCAAGCCGTTGGGAGATGAGAATACGATCAAGAAGACTGGTGCTGGGAAAGAGACATCCAAGGGAGGGGCAAGCCGGAAAGGAAGTGCGTCAAAGAAGGGACAGCCGAAGAAGGCGTGAGTTTGGGAACTACAATGGAAGTCAAGGGGTCTAGTGCAAGATGGACGACTTTTTGGAGGAGACGCTGGAGTTCGGTACTCAGGGCTACCGTTGACTCGTGGATGAGTCGGTTACCAAGGCCATATTCTCTAATGAACGAGCTACGGCTATAGTGCCAGGCGAGACTACCAATACCAACCTGTGGCTATGCCTTGACACAATTTTAATTATCGATATCTGCTTGATGGGTAGCAGTCATCAAACTGAATAACCACATCCCTCACGCGGTCCAAGAACAAGACGAGATACTGAAAGGGCAAAGTGCCTCAGACTCTTAGGTAGGACCCCTAGTTTGTGAGGAAACAGTCCATCTAAAATGTGAAAAGAATTCGGAAAAAATATGATTTAATCCTCAGTACTCTATAAATGCTTTATTCTTTCCTTAGGCCTCATCGCTGGGATGGCTCCGTTGATCGGCCCCACATCTCCGTCCTCCTCTGGCAGGTCTTGAGCAATAGGCAAGAGAGACCCTGGATGACTTCTGGTCCCTGTCTCTGTTGGGGTGCAGGTGAGACTCATTCGTTATGGATTATTTCTTCTCGGAGTTGACACTGTTAAATCTAGGCATCTTCATCATCAGCGTCAACTACTACCTCCTAACCAACTCACTCCCGACGATTCAACTGATCGTTAGTATCAACTCTGGTATATCCTCACTCACACAACAAGTCTCGAGATTTCTTTTTTTTTTGGCAATTTCTGAGATACCCTAGCCCAACTTGAACAAGAATGTCCACTGATCAGTTCAATATCGAAGAATTTCTCCGTCAGCGCGAAGAGGAAATCATAAGCTTCCTAGCTGCAGGACCGGACCAAGATGAGGAGGCTAAGGCTGGTCATATCGCCGAAAGGATCGACGAAGCATTCCGGGGATTATGGGCAAGAGAGTCCCATAACGCGAGCAAGATCAGAGAGTTCCTTCGGCGGCTGTGGAACCTGTTCATCTCTCTGGCGTCCGAGATAGACCACGAGGATGAGCGCCTCGACATGCTTGTGCGGCTATTGAGACGGCTCCAACATCAGGGCCCCGTTTTTCTGCCATGGCTTCATTTTCCAGTGGTGTGGGAGCATATGCCCCTGTTTTGGGAATGTTTGCGAGATGCCGCAGGCTGTCAGTTTTCCATTGATGCTTTTTCACAGCTGTTATTGGGCTAACAAGTTAACCAGCTTCCCTTGTGAATGCTATTCTATCTTCTCCGGCCAGATGGGTCTCTCTGCAGTCCCTATTTGCTCGACTCTACGGCTAGCAAATCGTGAGGTGTCACAACTTTGGCGTCTGGGTGCTGCGTGAAGCGCTGGAAGAAATGTTGCCGCCTGGTCCCGCACAAGTTGTGATGCTGGAGGGGGTATGCCAATAGATTCAGCATGCAGGTCCAGCCTTGTTCATGGAAACCCAGTCTAATCAGAGGCTGACGGACCATGAAGCCCAGGTGCTGAGAGTCGGCGGGTCTGTGGAGGGCGTAGAGCCTGGTGTAAACAAGCCTAGATGGGAATTTTGGCGGCATAGGCTGGAATTTCTGGGGTACGCGTCGGATGGTAGGGTGAGGGAAATGATGGAACATGCTGTGGAATACATGATACAGCTGGAAGAAGGGCATACCTCGATGCACTTGAAGCGACAGAGGGTAAAGGACTGGTTGGCGGGGTTGGAGGTCGAGGATGAACAATCAGCGGGTGACGGTTGATATACAGACACGCATCAAGTGGTAGAAGCAAGCGGTTATCCATAGATTCAATCAATGGGCACAAGAAAAATGTGCAATCGTGTTCATCATGTCGGTGTAAATGCCGAAACCTCCCATGGCTCAAACTCCCAGACGCCAGACTCGTTGATGCATAAAACGACCAAGTGATGCCTTTCAAGCGTACATCATATCTCCATCCTCCTCCTCGCTATCTTCGACGATTGGAACCTCCTTCTTCTTGGCCAAGTCCTGGCGACACATGGGACAGGTGCCCTTGCTGCGCAGCCAGGGACCGACGCACTCGAGATCGAAGCGGTGGGCGCCGTTGCAGGGGAGCTCGACGACGAGGCAGTATTCATCCTCGAGGTAGGGTACCTTGCAGATGGCGCAGTCGTCGTCCTTGTCGAGGGTCTTGCGGTTCACTCGATCAAGAGAGTCGACAAACTCTTGCGACACGCCGCGCAGACGAGTGGGAGGATCATGGATATCGTCCTCAAGCGAGCTAATTAGGGACTCGAGGAACTCGCGGTTGCCCTCGGTAGGAGCGGTGACGTGCAAGGTCTGCAGCTGATCCTGTAGGAGACGGAAGAGGGCGGCCGTGTCGACGGGTGTGGGCGTCGCGTGCGGGTTGTGCTGCGGGGTCTGGTCGCCCGAGGGCTCCGAGAGCTGGTTGAGGAGGGAGAAGAAGGAGGCCATGTCGACGCGGCGGCCAGAGCGACGAGGCTCGGCGAACTTGACGTTGTGTTCAACTTGAGGGTGTTAGTAGAGGTTTTGCGATGGATGGAGGGGGAGGGGTTAATACCTTCGTATTGGGTAGCCATTGCGAGTATATAGCGAGTAGCCAGGTATTTTAGAGAGTATTGGTGCTTAGTGAGGTGTATTATTTGCAAAGGAGAGCAAGAGCATATAAGTGGAGGGTGTAAGCGACAAGATATCGTCGTGGACAAGTTCAAGTCAGACGCAGGCAGAAGATGATGTCGCAAGTCAAAAATCCACAGACGTCGGAAGTGGGGAACTTGTAAAGAGCTTAGCAGCTTGGACCCCTGCGGACCGGACCACTGAAGCTTGGCGCTGAGAGGGACGAGATAGAGGTCAGCACTTGAGATCTTGGGACTCGATTAGATGCTGACAGCTTCACTTACACGTTCTTTCATCTGATGTATTTTGGAGTAAAGTATCATGCATTAAATTAAACCCACTTCAACTGCCTGAGCCACTGTTTTGGGTCTTGTACAGTTATCACATGTTAATAAACCAGCTGATATCAGCCAGTAGGTGTCCTGTAGAGGCCCCTCCCGCATGGCGTCACCACCCCGAAAGTCCGCTCCGCCCGGGGTTAGTATCTCTCGATTCTCTTGTCTCCAGCCTGATTCAAAGTTTCGTCTCCTTCTCACACCATATATAAACCGACGTGTTCTACTCTCGCGTCTTGATGGTCGTTTCTCGTCTTGATACCCCTGTTTGATACCCACCGATAAAAGCTTTTTGCAAAGCTGCTAACGATAACAACCTCGAATCGACAAGCACATCATCGAGAATCACGCACAATGGCGACTCCTCCTTCTGCTGCCATCATCGGCTCTACCGGCCTCGTCGGCGGTCACATCCTATCGACTCTCCTCGCCGCCGAGACATTTACTCCCGTCCATACCATCACCCGCCGCGCACCCAAGGCCGAATCGCCTCGCCTCGACGCCGTCGTCGACGCAGACACCTCCAAATGGGCTGGTCTTCTGTCCGGCTTCGCGCCCACACCCTCAGTCGTCTTCTCCGCCCTCGGAACTACACGCGCTGCAGCCGGAGGACTTGCCAACCAGTGGAAGATTGATCACGACCTCAATGTCGAGCTTGTCAAGGCGGCCAAGGCGGCTGGTACAGGAACCTTCGTCTTTATCTCGAGCGCGGGTACGCGGGGCTTTCCCTCGAGCATGGCGCCGTACAGCAAGATGAAGAACGGCGTCGAGGACGCAATCAAGGAGCAGGACTTTCAGCAGGCCGTCATCCTCAAGCCAGGCATGATCCTCGGCCACAGGGAGCAGGGCCGCGCGCTCGAGGGAATCTTTCAGGGAGCTGTCAACGGGATCGGCAAGCTCAGCACCGCGGTAAAGGATGCTGTTGGTCAGGATGCCGAGGTGATTGGCAGGGCGGCTGTCAAGGCTGCTCAGCTGGCCGCTGAGGGTAAGGCGCCCAGCAAGTACTGGGTAGTCGAGGCGGCCGACATTGTCAGGTTGGGACGGACAGAGTGGGCGGACAAGAAGGTCGAGGAGGAGGTGAAGGCGCAGGCGTAGTGAGACGGATGAGCTGTCTTGGATCTACATCACGATCACTTTTATGCGCTGGCAGATGCCGTCACACGCTCCTTTTGCTCTCGGACTCGAAGCCCGGAGATGCTACACGACGTTACGCTGCCTTTTACACCCACCAAGTTGTCCTTGTGTTTTTCAAGAGCATGCGGATGCTCATGTCTGGCGGGTTTGGCCTCCCATAAGGTCAAGACTTTTCTAGTTTCTGATACCATTGTTGGGGGAATTGCGTGAGAGAGGACGAAATTGACGAATACCAGAGAATATCAGCAGGGAAGACTTACCAGGGAGAGGAGAAATTATATCAATATCCCATCTATCAACTCATCGTATATGGCTTCAAACTGAGAGTGAATGTACGAGTGAGACAGAATGACTTGCTACTGCACGTATTATTATTAGTCGAGTCAGCCCGTCCCGTCCATCTTTGCGCCAGTCTTACAAAGCAACCATCAATCTTATCTCCACTAAGGTAACTAGAGATATATACCTCTCTTTCTCTCCCCCCCCCCCCCCAAGCTCTCATCTCAACGGCCAATTGAACAAGAAAGCCACTATCTAAGAGCATAGTAAGCACACGGAAGACAAACCCTCCGAATCTCACCGCACTTCGGCGTCCCTGACACTTCCGCGCACCGGTTTTCTTGCCCCGCGCTGAGCCCCACCACTAAACGCTCATCATCGCCAGGCCTCCATCTTCTTCTATCAAGTTCTCACTCTGAGATTCACTTGCTCACTTACGAGAATCTGTCCACGGTGAGAACTGAAACTCTATACACTTGTGTAGGACACAAGACTAACTTGAACTATAGCTTTTGGTCAATGTTTTTTGTATCGTGAGAGTCAACCTCTTGGCTGTGAGCAGAAACATCAGACTAGTTATCACCGACTTCGAGATAACAATGTCCTCTCGTCCTTCCATCGTCGGCCCTGATGCTGGGCCCGACGCCCCTTATCCTCTCCACATGGAAGGCAATGTAATCTCTGGTTTTGGTCGGGGTTCCAAAGAGGTTGGTAAACACTCTCACTGTGAAGGATCAAAGACTCACAACGACCTCAGCTCGGCATCCCAACTGCCAACCTCCCCGTAGACGCCGCCCTCACCCCCTGGATCGCTGATATGCCCTCGGGAGTTTACTTTGGCTATGCCTCTCTCGCACTGCCCAGCACGCACCCAGATCACCCCGATGCGACGACATCCAAGGACGCTCCCAGCAGCAACGAGGCGGCTCTCCTAGCCTCTGCACCTCAGAGCAACCCGCCCTTCCACATCTTCCCCATGGTCATGTCCATCGGCTACAACCCCTTTTACAAAAACACCGTCCGTAGCGCCGAGGTCCACGTCCTACACAAGTTTACTGCCGATTTCTACGACGTGCCTATGCGTCTACTCATCCTTGGCTTCATCCGTGAGGAAAAGGACTACAAGAGCCTAGACGCTCTCATTGAGGACATCAACTTTGACTGCGAGGTTGCCAAAAACAGTCTCGCACGCGAGGGCTGGGTGCCGTCCAAGGGGCGTGTCATTGGTGGTGCAAGTCTTGATGGGAAGTTGGATGCTCAGTGGCTTACTCGGAACGCGTGATGGACGGATAAGCCGTCGTTTAGATAGATGAACAAGGCAAAAGGCACGAGGAGTTATGGATAAACAAATGGATATAGAAGATACAAGTCTTTCAACACCCCTTGCATTTCATTTCTCGTTTCGCTCTCCTAGTCACTCACTAATCCGGGTATCGTGCGAAACCCTCCTCTGCAATATCCAACAGCAACCGGCATTAAACCATGTACATGAAACTGCATCGCATCATGACTAGTCTCCCATCTAGGGGAACATGCTCTGTCTGGTCTCTCTTCCGGTCTAGGGCCCCTCCCTCGAGGGCCAGGAAGAGAGAGGGTGTATTCTCATAGAAAAAGAACCTCCCGTCCTGCACAAAGTAAAGGGAGAATGAACGTATCATCAAGGTCTCAGCGGTTTGCTTCATTAGACTGCGAGTTGCTGAGGTCCTTGGTCAGGTAAATATCGTGGCAAAAACTAGACAATGTTAGCCAACCATTCGTTCACAACCTGTCATTCATCACAGCAACTCACATTTATGATAATCATCATGGGAATGTCAAAAACATCCCGTTTAATGGTCCAGCAATAGGTGCATTCCACCTTGCCGTCCTTCTCGATCCTCGAGATGCCGTGAGAGCCGTCGATTCGCGTCACTCGGCTGCTGAGAATACCTGGTTGCGCATCTTTCTGGGAACCTGGCTCTTTCTGGTCCGGGTCTTGCGGTGCTCGGTACTTGTTGAGTCGACAGCTTCGTTGTACCTTGCCTCGGCTATCCTCGAATGCGAGTTGTGAAAAGTCTTGGTAAAACTCGACAACACTATCGTCGTCTAGCAGCTCGCCTAGGAACACGGGCTGAGGTCGTCCACCGCTGAGGTCAAGCATGGCTCTCTGCGGTCGTGGTGTCGTCATCTCGCCCTGCGAGTTGTGGTCTGGCGTGTTGGTTCCGTTGGTAGATCGACCGCTGTAAACATTTACGTTGAGATTGGGCTCCTTTCCGAGCAATACATCCTTTGTCCACCCAGTCAGCGCTGTGAATTCCTTGTTAACGGCGGCAACTTCTCCCGATCTTCGACAGACGATCGTAGGGGCACAGCAGTGCTGGAGGAAATCGTCGTACTCGACCAAGGTACGCTGGAAGCACTTTTCCATAAAGACGAGATCTTGTCTGGTCAGGTCTTTGGTGCAAGAGATGAACGACGGTCGGATCTCGCCAAGCGCTTTGGCGATCCGCAGCAGCTTGTTACCGGGCAGACGATTTCGGAGGACGGCCACCATGTTGTGGAATCCCGTGGTATAAGGATACGGCTCCTTGACGCTCTCGTAGATGGCGGCAGAGTCTCGTTGCCTCTTGCCGAGGATCGATTTGGGGCCAGCCTTGTTGTGTTTCGGCCTGGGTCGTGTCGCCGCCGGGACCGTTGGGATACCAGCAAAGTTGTGGTTTGGTGAACCATCCATGCCCGCAACCGAGTGCGGGCTTGCTGTCGTGTCCGTACTTGGGCTGGCAAGGCTCGTAGGCCCAGCTGCAATGGCATAAGCATGGGGTAGTCCGTGCTGGAGGTTGCCCTGCGCATATAGAGACTGGTTATTTTGGTCCATACCCGAGAAGTCGGCCCCCAACATGGGATGATCAAAGCCGTTGTTTGCGTTCCCGAACAGGGCGGCATAGTTTGCCTCAGTCGTTGGAGTTTGTGACATGGAGTTCTCCCGCGGAGGCGTCTCAGCGCCGAGGGCCATCTTGTTGAGGATGCCAAACTCCCATCCGGCGTACTGACTACCAAAGTTGAGACCTTCAAGATCAAAGTTGTAGAGGGCAGGGTTACTTGGATCAAAGAGGGCATTGAAGTCCATGTTACCTGCAGGCATCATGTTGTTCATGGGCGTGTGGGCGGCATTGTTGATTGGGCCTTGGAATGACGTCGGGGATGTTTGAGGGTTGAAAGATGGTAAGCCGTCGATGGCAACCGGGGTCTGGGCACCAGCCGAGTAGACAGGTAACGACGCGGTGCTTCCCTGGGAGAAGAAGTTGCTGCCCGTGGCCGACAGGTTATCCGACTGACTCGAGCTGTGGCGATGGCCGTTGGTTCGCGAGGGCGTAGGGGTAGGGTTGTAGTTGGGACCGAGGACAGGTCGAAGGGCCTCCGGGGGAGCATCATGGAGATATTTGGCCTTCTTGCGGACGCCATCCTGACAAGCATCGGCGAGGCCTCGCTTGATGCATCTCTGGCATGGTCTCTCATCTCCTATGGGAAGATGTCAGTTTTGAACCTTGCTTATGAGGTACGCCCATCTCAACCGTCGACCCCTTCCCATGAAAGAAAGGGGTAGCAGAGCAGAGCCATAGCCGCAACGCTGGTCGTTGACTGAGGCAACTGAAAGGTCAAACTTCACTAGAGAGAGAACCCGCATCATGATAATCGACACAAAAGCACGAGGCCAAGATGGCCGTCGCAAGAGGACTTACCACAAGTCAGATGAGCCCGCTGACACGCAAAGCACGCCCTCCGCGCCTTTTTCCTTCTGGGGCGCAGGGGGTCCTTGGGGTCGTACTTCTTCTTGACCTCGGTGGTGCTGTCGGTGGTGCTCTGCTCCGTCATCTTCTCGTCGTCCTTGAGAAAAGTCTCGGTGTCGTCCTCGTTCTCAGACATGACATCTGAGACCTCAGCACCGTTCTCCTCCATCTCGTGCGGCATGGTGTCTTAGGTTTTATATACAGGCCTGGGGCCGACGCGACGTATGCGACGGCTGGAATATCCTCCTCTGAGCCCGAGGGCTTTACCTGGGCTGCTGCACAAAGAGCGGCCCGGAAATGCAGGCTCCGAATCCCCAGAAACTTTTGTTTCTCTCTCTCTCTTCTCACTCACTCACTCTCTCTTGTCCCCCTTTCAGATACCTTTGCGGAACCACACCTATTCAAGCCTCAGTGGCACAGCCAAGAAGGGGCAGGACCGTCGTCGAATTGGAGTCGCGATGTGCGCTGTTCACAAGGACAACAACCCCCCACGGTGGCGTGGAAATGCGCGCAGGATTTCCCCTGGATCGTCGTTGATGCCGACGCCGGCGCGTGCTATGTGCGTGATGTAAGATTGGGAGCAAGCCTCAGGCCGGGCGGCTGCGCTACGCTGAGCTGCGGTAGGACGGGTTATGGCGTTGGGCGCAAACGAGGCCAGAGGGCTGTATGCACCTATGGTTATGTGAGCAAGCCTTGGCCAGGACGAGACCGAAATTGGTCGGTCAAGCTCGTATTCTGGACGGGGTGTGCTCGGATGAGGCCCAATGGAGTCCACAAGCAGAGTACGCAAAGAGGCGTTCTTGTGCGACGTAGAGGCAGTCGATAGCAAGTCGCAGGCGTCGTGAGGCTGCAGGTATCGTCACCGAAGAGGCCAAGGATGTGTAAGAGTCACGGCTCTGATTCGACCAAGGCGGGGGTGGGTTCGATGATCGCCGGGTACAAGACACTCGCGGTCGAGGTTGTAGAAGGGGTATTAGAGACCGGCGCAAGTCGAGGCGACACGACGGAGGGCGGGCGACACGGGAGACAAGGCGACGGGCGACGGACGGACGATGACGAGGGAGGGGAGAAAGAATAGGATGCAGCTACCCGAGGGCCATGAGGGTTGGCTGCACCCAGCACCGGCCAATCTAGCAACAACGCGCACTACAGCGGCTCACACGGCATCGGCGACCGTAACAGCGGGCTGTGGTGACAGCGTAGCGTTGTGCAGAGATGAGGCATGCGAACCAGGCGCGGCGCGGGGGAGGGAGGAGGAGCGCCGACAGCGCGGAGGAGGCGGATCGCAAATAGCGAAGAGGTCGAACGGGACGATGTAGAATGAAGGATTGAAGGTTGAAGAGGAAGAGAAGAAGAAAAGTCGGAACAGGAGCCGGCGAGGCGATTCGCAGAATAAATCGTCAGCGGTCAATGGCCGATTCGAGCTCTCAGTCAGAAGCCAGAGGGTCAGGCGATGAGGCGGTGGGCTCCCTGGTGGTTGGTGGACAGCGCAGACGCCACAGGACAGGGCAGGGCTGTGGCAGCTGGATGTGCGTGTATGCTTGCTTGTCTGCGTGTGCGTCTAGGTGCGTACTAGGGGATCCTAGAATTCCAGCAGCAGTGGATGTCGTCGACGTGGGAGTGGGAGAATGTGGATTAGGGGATATGGATATAGGTGGATGGAGGGCGGATAATAGGCCAGGCTGAGGGTACGTGACCAAGGTGGTGAGAATTGTGGGTTAGTTACAACAGCAACAAGGAAAGTCGACGACAACGTTTTTTGTCAATGTCGATGGATGCCCAGACCGAGAATGAGCGCCAGAGCTAAACTCGACTCTGACGGATAAATGGTCCAAGGGAAAAAGCAAGCAGAGAGGAAACGAGGCCCCGGGCCAAGGCCGGCCGAGGCACCGTCGACATGTGCGGAAGTGGGCGGATGATCGCGGCTACGGTCCGTTTAGGAAAGAGAGCGGGTGTGTCGACTCGAGTCCATCAAATGGGAACGCGACTGTGCGGCGCAGCAATTGATGAACTGGCGGAGGCCAATACGACGTGATGATGATGTTGAAAGGCCAGTAGGAGGCTGACACAGGGTGGGTGAATATTTTGGCATCCATCTCATCCTTCCATGATTGCTTTTCCGGCCCCCCCCCCCTGTTGTCATTCATTACAGGTGCGCAGCGCAGAACATAGCCGCACTCACACATGCAGCAACCCCCCTAGGCGGCATGGAGAGTCCTCCACCACAAGGCATGGGTATCAGCGGCAATGAGATTGAAAGAGTGATTCAGAATATTCCCAATAATCATGAAGAATCTAACAGCAAGTGTCGACCCAAGTGGATTTGATAGACTAATATGGCTGATACTGCCAACAGGTTTATGCCTCATCCCCTGCCCCCTTGACTTGATTCGCAATGCGAATTTGGCACCACCCGCTTACACGCCCGGATAGGTAGAACCATCGAAATGGAAAGTCAAAAAAGTTTTGACTGCGGGGTTTGTTCAGTGGAGATGAATGGCCCGCGCCGGGGGGGGGGGGGAGAAACTTGGCGTCGTCCATTGGTCCGATGATGGCTTCACTCCTTCAAGGTTGTTCGTTCGTGCTTTGTACCTGCGACTTTTTGATCACGTCTTTTCTTTGGGTTTGGCGCGCTCCCGACACGTCGGGTTGGGAGCCGAAATGGTAGGTTTCTCTCAGCTGGACTCTGCGATCGAGAAAGTACTCTATACTGCACTCCTTTCTAGAGCCTTCTGTCGCATAGACAGCGCCAATTCAATTCAACCTCAACACCCATAGAAAAGCTCTGACCTCTCCCGCTGAGCCGCCCAGACTGAATCCATTGATCCATCCAGAGGGCCATCACCCCAACCACCTCCTTCGACTCGCCCCCGCCGCTCACTCACCTTGGCCTAGGCCACTGCGCCGTGGATCGCGGACAGGGAATAAGAGAGACGGAAGGATCCTTGGCCTTGTCTGCTTTGCTTGCTTTGGGCCTGGATCTGGACCTGCAACTGGATGCGCCTGGGTTTAGAAAAATGCCCGTCACGCAAGGATCTGGGGGTGATCAACTAACAGAAAAGAAGAACAGCTGTATCCTTTAGATGGGAAATAAATTCACTCGATCTGTGAAAGCTCGAGCGCGGTTGACAGTCCCCAGCCTCCCCTCCCCAGATTTCTTTCGTCCCATTTTCCTCAATGGAACCCAACAAATCGAGAAATTAGAAGCCTAGAGAAACAAACCCCAGTCTGGAGTGGTGATTCGTACCTCGTCGGTGACCGGGGTCCTTGGATGAAAAAGCTAGTGTCGTGTCGTGCGACTGCAGCACCGTTGCGACAAGGTGCGGCGGCGTCGGGCTGATGTTGGATAACTTGGGGACTGCCAGATTATCCTTGGTGCAGCAGCTGCGCGTTTACAAGAGATATCAGATAACAGTTGTCTTTACTCTGGAATCGGACACTTCTCCGGGGATACTTGCTGAGAAGCTCGACATGTTATGCATGTTGTTAGGACACACTCTGATCATGTAAATGACAAGCCTCGCCGACAGAGCCCCAGCATCAGAGCTCACCTCACCGCAGAGCCAAACGAAAGGAAGAGAAAGGCGCCGGCGTCCGCGGTCGATAGGCCGGTGTGGGCGCGGCCGGTGGGCGGCGTCCAAGGTAAGGTACCCGAAACCCGCACAGGAGGACAAAAAAAGACATCAACCGGGGCCTTGATGAGACACACGCACACATACGTACATACGTGACAGGGGGTGTGAAGTGGGTGAGAAATGGTGTTAGTACGTACTTGAAGTGGTTACGGATCCGTACTACAGTTTCTATTAATCACCTTGTTTCCTTTTATTGACGGGTTTACGTATGCGGGGACATGTACTTTACGTACGGCGCACTTGGCAAACAAAAAAAGAAGGAGGAGATTGCAAATGTGTATGTGTATTGCGTACCCGGTGAGGAACTCGTCGAGAAGCCGGCTGGCCGGAGACATGGGACGCGGGGGTGGTTAGATACCGAGCCCGGATGCCGGAGGTGGAGGCGGAGGCGGAAGGCCGCCGAAGAAGGGTGCTCATCGGTGTGTGTGTGTGCCTGCCTGCGCGCGCGTCTGTCTGTGAGCTGTATCAAAGCATTTACAAAGCTTTTCAGGGTTCTCGATTGGATTCTTTTCTATCCAGGGTTCATTTCTTTGATATCGCCGTCCGCCGCTTCCCGTCGGTGGCCGAGGTCTCTTGTTTCCCAGAACTGCCTATTAATGGAATGTGCAAGTGTCAAAAAGACTTCTGTCTCGCGTCATCTTACACCCCCAGACCTTTTCCTCACACCGACCAATCAAGCCCTCAAAGGTAACTTGTTTTTTTTTCTTGCAAGTATCCGCGGTGGTCCCCATCATGTGCAGCCCCAGAACCAGTACCCGTGCCTGATTATCAGTAAGAAGCCGTCAATTGATGAGACATGAGACGGCCCGCCGTCTTGGCGGCGTAAGTCAGAATTACAATACCACGTCGGCATTGTGGTTGTATTTTCAGCTGTGTCCATACGTGGGGAATCTTCATGATCTGAATTAGCTAGGGCAATTAATTAACTAACAAGGTGACGGCTTCATCTTCAGCTCGGTATACCGAGGTCACGTCAGGAACCCCTTGCCAATGGCCCATCTGCTTTCTTTTGGCCCCCTCCTTTCACCACGTTTCTCACCTGAGGAGGCCTTTTACTTTCTTTTTCTTCTCTGTCTATCCGCGTGCGGCTGTGGTGGCCTGCATGACAGCGGCGGCCAGAAAGATTGCACATGGACCCCATGAGCTCGACTTTGGCACATGCTGGGCCACTCTCTTCTTGTTTCTTTTTCCTATTCCACAAGATAATGTGGAGGGCGTGCGCGCTCTCCCCTGTGGTTGGACAGAGCAGCCCGGATCCATGCTGTTGGTTGAAGGAAAACCTGGAGTCGAGGCTGCGATAGCCGAGGAGTTATGGGTCCCCCCCCTTCGTAGATTTCCTAGAGGAGAGGCTCTTTACACCCTTGTTGATCGAGACGGTAGTTTTCCCACCCAGCTCGTGGTTGGTCCGTAGTTGCGCCTCTTTGACGTCTCTAGAGTTCCAGGCTGAGGAGACTCCATCAGCCTGCGTCTTGAGCTGGCATGAGTGGCGTCGTGTCTCTTGTTCGTGTTTGTGTTTTTCAAGTCGGTCCCTGACTTGAATAGATCTGCCTTTTCCTGAATCTGTCTCGGCCACTTGTCTTACAAGCATAGACAGGGCATGGGATCCCACACTTTTGCCGTGGCCACCCGCAGCACCACCTCTGCCAAGTTCTAGACTTGAATCTGAGATGTTGGTTGCTGCCTCGAGGGGTTGAGTATCATGTACGTAGCATACCATATGCTGTCAGAGTCAGGCAGAGTTTATGCCATGGTGCTGCTCAAAAGTCTTGGAACTATTCATATCTGTTCAAGATGTGTTGCCATTGACACGACGCACGTATTCGCATTCAACTGGCTCATCCTGGTCGCATATTCTCCGCTGTGCTGTACATACGTCGTACGCACACAAAGTATACGCGCATTGCATCCCGTCTGCCTGTCTCTCCTCTGCCACAGACGGCATACATACATACATACGACAGAAGGAAAGACAAGCAGGCAAGACAAGGCCCGCTGGTCCTCGGCTCAGGCAGATCCCCCTCCCCTCCCTCTCCATCTCCCCGGATTTCTTTTCATGCAGATCGTCCGTCTCAGGCAAGATACGGCGGCAGGCTCGCCAACCGAGGCCAGATGTGAGTGAGATCGATCGCTGCTGCTGGTCAAGTTGCTTTTGTCTCTACTCAACTTTACACGGAGAGACAAGCAACTGCCGACTCATCCATGGACAAGCCCTCCCCCGCCTCACATCTCACCCTCCATCGATCCCAGGCTTCCCTCACCAGCTGTCAATTGTCAAGTCCCCCCACACACTTCAGCGGCCCGGGCGGGTCTCTCTGTTGAAGATCACCAAGCTTGCTTTTTTCTATATTCGCTGCATTATCCATTACTGTACCCTAGATGAAGGCCCCTCTAGCAATGTCACTGCCCCTTACGCCTCCTCTCTAAAACGCCCATACTCGAGTCTCGCACTCTTTACAGTCTCCGGCGTTGATAGTTACTCCAATAGTCCAGTCCACCCCGCCATGTATGCAAGAAATTCAGTAGACGCCAGCAGCATCCAGCCCCACGAAGCTAGACCTGACTGCCTCTCACCTCCATGTGAAACCCACCCGTCTGCCGCAGCCGCCGCCTTCAGGTCTCGATGGCCCTGAGACCGCAGGGGACGAAACTCTGGTCGCCCGGGGACGCTGCGGTGCCTGGTCCGGTGGCGCGGCGCCGTGGAGGAGCCCTCGCACGTACTTGCTATGCGCTAGACTTGCATGCGCGGCACACAAGACAGGCAAGACGCGACGGTGAGGTGTTGCGTGACGGCTGCCGTGTCCTGCTCTTGCAGACGCCGAGCCCGTCATGACGATGTTGTTTCTTCATGCTCTAATATAACCCAGATGAGGTGCTGTGCCTCAAGGCCGCTTACGATGTAGCGAAGCGGCTGTTGGCTCTGATACGCTTGCCGTACCGGAAAAAGATATACGGGAAAGGCATCATGGCGACCGTCAGAAAGGCCAGCAACGAAGAAGCCCAATGGTAGTTGAGCTTCTCATACATTTGGTTTCCAAAGAGGGGAAACGCGGCTGAAAAATCGGTAGTTAGCACTGATGGTGATCTCATGTCATCCCCTTTCAATCCTTCTCTCAGTTCCTCCCAGCAAATCCTATCGTCTCCGAGTTCCCCGGTGCCCGCAGGAGCAGCGGGACCCGCACTCCGGAACCGGGGGACGACGACGAAGGACGGGCACCGGCGGCGGTGAAGAAGATGGGATGGAAGAAGCGAAGGGGCGGAGAGTGCGGAACAAGAGGTCAACCAACTCACCAGCAAAGGCGCAGCGCACGAATGCATTGGCGGCCAGGGCGCTCGCGGCGTACTGCGGATACGCATCCACCTAGGTATCTGGCGTCAGCACTGTCTTTTCTCTGGCACGAGCTCCCCCAGCTCAGGCCAAGCTTCCCAGCCTTCTGGGTTACCCAGCATACGGTGAGTCTTTGTGCTTGTGTGACGGCAACTCACCAGGAAGGTAAAGATTCCGCTGAAGACGAGGAGTGTCCTATAGGTAGCAAATATCAACCGGTTAGCCGCAGGTCTCTGCTTGGGGGATACGAGATCAGGGAGGACGCAATGGCCATGACCAAGCCGTGACTAAGACCAGTGCACGATCCCGTGGATTTGGTTCCTGTCTCAGCAATGAGACATGGGCCATGTACTCCCCGAGGTTGTGCGAGGCCTGCCAGCCTCAGTTGACTTACCCAGCTCCAAAGATGGCTGCTCCGATGATGGGCACTATCCAGTGAACCCAGGGATAGCAAGACCAGCCGAACATGAAGATGCCTGCCGGCACGAGGATTGAACCTAGAATGGCCGGTGGCAGCCTGAACTCGGGCTCACTCTTGCCCTCGACGCCCGATTCCTCACTCAGTCGGCGGATGAGGTTGACCCGAATACGATGCCACACGGGATCGAGGCCGGCGGCGAGCACCATGCCCACTAGGATACCTAAGAATGTGAGACCGACCTGCCACAGGTTGAAGCCGTAGACGTTGATGAAGACAAGGGGGAAAGCTCCGAAGAAGAGGTACAGTATGCCTAGGAGGATGGCTGAGAAGATACACAGGTTGAGACACATGGGCTCAAAGATGAGGAGCTGAAAGGGGCGAAGAAGGGATCGTCCGATGGCGCCGGCGACAGACTTTTGCGTCTTTTCGTTGGGGGCCTTCCATCTCTCGTCTCCAGTTTCCTTTCGAGTCTCTCTCGCTTTGTTTCTGACCAAGATTGGATCTGTTGATGCCATGTTAGCCCCTAACACTCTTCAACTCGGAGACGACAACTCACGATAAGTCTCGGGAACAAGAAACACAATTCCCAGCAATAAGCCAAACGCCCAGATCAGCAGCACATAGTACGTCCACCTCCAGTCGACATTGTAGTTGATGAATCCACCGATAAGGGGTCCGATAGAAGGACCAACAAACGGTGCGATCGAGAACATGAGCATAGGTGCTTGCAACTCGTTGGGGACGAAGAGATCACCCACGGTGCCGCCAGACACGGCGAGGAATGCACTACCGGCGAAACCATCGAAAAAGCGACCGACAAGCACAGTTTCGATGTTCTTGGCGACGGCCTGAGGAATAATCCAGATAACGTACATAGTCCACGAGACGAGATAGATAGGCCGTCGGCCGTAGAACTCGCTCAGGGGGCTCATGAACAAGGGACCGAGTGCAATACCGAGGACGAACAGCGAAAGGCCCAGCGTCGATACGATACGCGAGTTACCGAACTCGGCTTGCATCTGAGCATATGTCGACGTGTAAATGGAACTAGCTGCGGTTCTGCCACTTGTGAGTGTATTTCTTGGATGTTTGAGATGGTCGCTTACACGCAAAAGCTAGCAAACGACACGATAAAGACAATTATCCACTTCCTCGCCTTGCCGAAGCTGCGCGGACACAGAGGATCTTGGTCGCCACTCTCAAATCCCACCTCGAAGGGGTCCTTCTCTGTCTCGTCCGTCTGCGAGTCCTCGTCAGGATCACAGCTGTATCCGTTCTGAGACCGGATGTGCTGGAGTGCATCTTCGGCCCGCGACTGCGTCTTGGACATGCGGCTCGTCGATTGTATGGGAGCAAAGGCGGGCATGTTCTCCTGGGCGTTGATTGTGCCCGAGTTGGTTGAAGCCTTTTCGACGTCGCGATCCATGGTTGAGAATCAGGGCGATGATACGAGAGCAAGTCTTGTCAATTGAGTCTCCGACGACGACACAAGTCCCGAGGCTTCCATCTCAACTTAAGGGCGGCAGCTCCCCAGTTCAAATACCATCTCCTAATCAGCCTAGTCCAACTTCTTGTTCAGACCTCGCTCTCGTCACTCGGTGTCAAGGGACGCCATTGCATTACTCATCGCTAAACAAGCTTCTTCACCCCACCATGAACATGGAAGGCAACCTCCAACTGCCCAATGGACGGGCGTCGAACGGGGGGCGGCCGCCTGGAGTTTGCTTTGTAACGGCCCGGCCGATGCAGATGCCGTACAGACCCATGTTGGTGGAGGAAAAATCAAGACCCCAGAAGAGAGGCAAGACCTTATCCTCGCCTAAAGGCAGCTAATTATGTGGGTAGAATGTATATAAAATATGACTTCTTTTGGGGTATATTTGGTATTATTTTGGTATATTTTACACGAATATATATGAATGCTTTGAAGGAAATCTACTTTCATTGCTGTTCTGGTGTCTCGTCTTTTCCTTGACACGCGTGTTGCCGTAGCCCGTAAGTGGATTTCGGTCAGGCTGAACAAAGGGTGTTCGATGCCGTAAACTTGCATCGGAAATAGCGGCAGGGCAACGTGCCAAGAATAGTGAGGGTTGTGATTTGAGCAACTCGGCATTTCGGCGAGCAGCTTATCCATTGCCTGACTCGAGCCTGGAAATCTCTAGTTTCCCGCATGCCCGTCCAGGCGCTGGTTCAGCTCCAGGAACTCGCCAAGCTTCACAGAGCTCTCAAGCAAAACAAAATGACATGCCGATATGATGTCATTCGGCTTTGGGCTGCCGTTGAGGCGTGGTAAGGGTTCGGTAGCGCGGCATCAGTCACGGTTGTGTCAGCAGAGGCGCCTGCACTGAAGTGATGATAATCTGTAGGGTAAGCAAGTCCCCTAGCACAAGCGTCGACGATAACCCTGCATGCAATTAAAGAGTCATGATGATATGATCCATGATGGTATCTTTTATCTAAGTGAGTATTCATCAAGAACAAACTTATCTACAGCAACCACCAGACTCTTTCCTCTTTTCTCTGCACTTTTACATCCTGTATTGTTACCCCCAAGATGCACTTTCAAGCCGAAGAATGCAATAACACTCTGCAGAATGAGCTGATAGGCTGCTCACAGGACTGATCCTTGACTGAGCCTGTTTCTCACGCCCGCAGGCTGCAACCAAGGTACGGCTCTTCCAATGCCAATCCAATGTCTTGCTTAAACTTTCCCAACTTCTCCTTTGGTCCTTTAAGCTTATGAATGGATCCTCTTTAGGCTAAGATCGTTGCGACCGGTGGGATTGCGTATTGTTGCCCGCTTCCAAGGTAACACGTGAAACAAACAACTCAATGTTCTGGGCAGAGGAAACAAGACACTCAATCGTACAATTGTCAAGACACGGGCTGACTTGGAACAAGCAGATAAAATGCCCAAGCAAAAGATTAGATTCCTCGACAGCATTGGTCAATTATTTCATCATTTCGACCAAACCCCTCTGTGCAACCCAAGATCCAGCAAGTCGCTCGATTCGGACCCTCCTCACCCCCAACCTCGACCAAGACAACCATGTAACATTCCCCTCGACAAGGACAGTTTCTCTGACACAGACTTATTATCCTGGATGTAAATCTACCTCGTCGTTGATCTCTCTTTTGCGCGGTTACCTCGGATCGCTCCTTTAGGCTATGCCGAGACTCAGCAAAACCCTCAATCCACCAATGGATTCGCATACATGAGCACGCCCAAACGTCATCTCAGAACCTACAAGATGCGGGGAGAAGGCGGGGTTGGAGGGTGAGAGATGTGCTTAAAAGGGGGACATTTCTCTCGAGTTGATGGGATTGAATCATCAGCCCAATTCACTCTGCCTACACAACTCCCCAGCTTTCCCAATTGATTCCCTAGTTCCCCCTTTTCACATCATCATGTCTTCTCAGCTTTACTTCCCCCGCATCTACTCTCTCACCTCTGTCGACCATACTCGGTCCGTCTATGACGAGTGGGCAAAGACGTACAACGAAGAACTCAACCAGAAGAACCAAGACTACATCGCCCCAGCAACAGCAGCCGCCATCGTCCCTCAAGCCTTAGGGACCGCCTCCATCGACAAGGACATTGAGATCCTAGACGCCGGCTGTGGCACCGGTCTCGTCGGATCCTTCCTCGCCCGTCTCGGTGCGAAGAAGGTCGACGGGGTCGACCTCAGCCCCGGGATGCTCGAGGAAGCCCGGCTCACCGAGGCCTACCGCAACCTGGACGTGACAGACCTCTCGCGGCCTCTCTCCGCCCGAGATGATTCCTATGACGTCGTGACCTGTGTTGGCACCTTGACGCAGTCCCATGTCGGACCCGAGGCCATCAGTGAATTCGTGCGTGTCGTGAGACCAGGCGGCCACATCGTCGCCACCGTCATCTCCGAGATCTGGGAGAGCGGCGGATACGAGAGCCATGTGAAGAAGCTCGCCGACCAGGACAAGGTCAAGGTCTTGTCCACCGAGGTCCGAGATTACCGGAGAGGAGCAGGAGCCAAGGCCCGGTACTTGGTGTTGCAAGTTGTCTGATGATGGTGATGATATGACAATGAGTGATGATGATATCGCGTGTGTGTGCGTGTGTGTGTGTGGCCCCTTTCAACACAGGAGCAGCAGGAAAAGTCCGGTTCGAGAGCAAACGTCGACACCCTGGTCCAACAACGGAGACTCTATCCCTCGGCAATGTTGGTGATTGATGACGATGCTGGTGAATCTGAGAAAGTGCGTTGAGGTATTTCGGTTTCAACAACAACGAGACGACAACAACTGCGACATCACGAGTGACCCCGACAAGATATAACGTGAACGGAATCTCTTACACATTCCTTCAACAGATGCAAAACCAAACCAAAGCAAAACATAATATACAAAAAAGGGGCTTCCGAGCCTCTAAACATGTCTATGCCTCCTGAATCGTGACGTATCCTCCATCCAACACCGACTTGTAACCCCCATCTAGATTATACACATCGACTCCCTTCTGCGCCAGAATCCGAAACCCGACGTACGAACGGTATCCGCTCTTGCAGTGGACAATCGTTGGGACTCCTAGCTTGACCTCGTCTGCCCGCTCGCGCAGGTTTACTAGAGGTATGTTCTTGGCCCCCTTTAGATGACCTTGGCTGTACTCTTCAGCACCTCGCACGTCGATAATCTGAAAGTCTTCGAGAGTGCGGGTTCCTCTGGCAAATTCTCCGGCATGGACGAGCTTCACGTCACCGCGGACGATATTGCTCGCCGCAAAGCCAGCCATGTTGACAGCGTCCTTGGCCGCTCCATAAGGAGGTGCGTACGCCAGTTCCAGGTGTTCGAGGTCCTCGACCGTCATACCTGCTCGCATGGCCGTAGCAAACACATCGATCCGCTTGTCCACGCCCTCCTTACCGACGACCTGAGCGCCGAGAATCTTTCCACTCGAGATTTCAAAAGCGAGCTTGACCGTCAAAGGCGACGCTCCGGGGTACCATCCTGCATGCTGAGGAGGGTGCACCGTCACGTACTCGTGCTTGATGCCGAGACGGTCGAGGTTTCGTGTAGAAAGGCCAACTATGCCGACAGTCTTGCCAAAGACCTGGCAGACGGAGGCGCCGAGGTTGCCGCGATACTTGATCCCCTTGCCCGAGATGTGGTCAGCGACCAGCCGGCCCTGACGATTCGCTGGTCCTGCTAGGGCCGTCTGTGCTGGCTGGCCGGTGACGAGGTTGAGAGTTTCAACCATGTCGCCGACAGCGTAAATGTCTGGGTCCGAAGTCTGCATGAACTCATTGACAGAGACCCCTGTTCTTCCCAATTCCAAACCCGCTTCCTTGGGGATGGCAGTCCTCGAGCGGATTCCAACGGCCATGATGACCAAGTCTGCAGGAACAGGTTCCTGTCCTTCAGCAAAGACCAAACCGGGCTCAGAGTCTGAAGCACTGGTGATCTTTGTAACTCGGGCATTGAGCTTGAGGCTGACACCATTCTTGCGGAGCTCCTCGTCAACCACTTCTCCAATTTCAGGGTCCACCAGGGGAAAGACGTGCTGGTCGAATTCGAATATCGTCACCTCGATGCCAAGTCGACGGAGATTCTCTGCTGCTTCGAGTCCGATGAAGCCACCACCGACGACAACAGCTCGGCGACAGCCTTTCTCAGAGATCATGGCTTGGATCTCTTGGAGGTTGGGGATGGTCTGGAGCGTAAAGACGTGCTCAGAGTCGGCCCCCTCGATCGGAGGAATAAAAGCTTCAGCTCCCAAAGCCAGTACCAACTTGTCGTACGGAACCAAAGACTCCTCACCAGATGAGAGATCACGGATAGTTGCCGTTTTCTCGTCTCTTTGAATCGACTTTAGCTCAGTGTTGGTCCTGGCGTCAATGTTGAACCAAGTCTTGAGCTTTTCGACAGTCTGAACATGGAGTTTTCCCTCGCTCTCAACCACACCGCCGAGGGCGTAGGGAATACCGCAGTTGGCGTAGCTGACATATGGTCCTTTGTCGATGACGGTGATTTTGGCGTCCTCGTCAAGACGGCGCAGACGAGTTGCGCAGGACATTCCGCCGGCGACACCACCAACGATGAGAACTTGTTTGCTAGGCGCCATTGAAGATGCTTGTCGTGAAAATATCTGGCTGAATTGTATGTGTGGTGATGACTCTGGATGTAATCTCGCCCCGGCTGAAGCACCCAGCAAGGACTTATATATCACCGACCGCAGGTTCGCGATAAGCGACGAGTGACTCTTCCATATTCGAATGCTCATGATGAATTTTGCTTACAAGGCCATGATTCGATTTTTCGGGATGACAAGTTGGAAAGCATCACGGTGAGATTATGAATGTGCCCTTGTTCATGGTCGCCGAACCAGTTCGGGGACCAAAGAGGTGAGGATATCGCCGACTGAGAAATCCGAGTTTTATCAGGCCACCCACGCCACAATTTCTAGCCAAGAGCTGAGATGCCCGTTCTTTTAAATTTACTCTGCGATTGATGGATTAGAGATTATCTAAGATGACAGAGAAAAGAATACTGTTGTACCGGAGTCACTCTTTGGCGATACTCACACTGGACTTGCCGGATAATCTTATGATAATAAGTAGGAGAAATCATTAATAGAGGCGAGATTGAATTTATGAATATTACACTCTTCTATTACACATTCCTTTCAATATTCTGCGGTGTTTGAATTGATGAGACTGCGCAAGCCCGAGATACTTCAACTTTCGCGCCTTCACAGCACAGTCAAACTCCACGACCTCATAAAGGTGAACGCAATGAATATGTTCTCCTAGACCCCTTGTTTCTCCCGATAATAAATACATGAAAATTAAAACTACTGAATGGTTCTTGACATTGAAAGAGCAGTCTCGACCCACCAATGGTTGAACAGCATTGAAGTTCATCCCAACTGTCCACCAAACCCCAACACTGCTCATCACTGGCAACCCATTGCAAGACCTCATACCCTTATAGCTTAGAAAAACGACCCCCGAAGTAAAGATGAGCACTGAGAGTGGTCGAACGGTCAAAGTCTTTGTTCTGACGGGGGCCAGCACGGGGAAGAGAACCGCCGACGACGGATGAGCGTGTGTGTTGGGACTGCGATCGGGAGGTCACTTCGAGGTGCACATCCAGCGCGTACTTTTTTGCCTTTTTGTATCTTGGCCTCGGTTTTATCTTATTTCTCAAATAGCGATGAGCAGAGCAGTGGACCAAATTTCTCCCGAGCATCCTGTCCTTGCGACTTGCAAGCTGATATGTCATCACTAATTCAAACCTCACTCCCAGCTTCTGCATATTGTTAATCGGGGCATCAAGGAGGCGTGTACATAACAGTTGTCTCTAGTACTACTTGATTATAAAGGTCATGTGCGAGAGCTTCGTCCGTCCAGCGTCACTCAGCCAACATATGTGCCAGCTTCCATGAGCAGATCTCTACCAACTTTCACACTACGAGGTATCTCAACGCCAAAGACTTAAGCCATTGGACGTAAGCTTCTGCTTCTCTAGGTTGGTAGCTTGAAAGAGAGCATCTGTGCCCTTGGAGCAATCATAATAACACGAAACACGCTCGCCAACCATGCCTCCCCTGGGCAGAGTACGTTTGCACTCAGGCGAGCCCGTTTCCCATTCCTCAGGCACCGAGTCTTTGGTGTTCCTGAGTGCCATCAAGGTGATGATTTTTGAGGCAGTGATTCACTGTCATCTCGTCTCATCTTCCTATATATTCGATCATCCTACGTCTCTCTCTTCTTTTCAACTTTCCCCTCTTCATCACCACCTCTGGGCACCCCAGAGCCCATTTTACAATCATCCAAATACCCAAGAAGTTTACATTTCAGGCCCCCAGATCACCGGTCACTTTACTTGCCCCTTTTTCTCGTGACCTGGGTTTAGGCTCCCGCAATCACTCTGCGGCCCCAGAGAATCTTCAGAGTTATCGATTTCGGCCTCAACATCTTCGCTCAGTGTGAGCTACCCTTCCCTTCCGCCTCGATTGATACTGAATTTACTGAGACTCAAGGGTATTTCTCTTTGCACAGCTGGGATCCCATCGCTTCTCAGCCTAGAGTCTCTCCCCCGCTCGACAGTCGCCTGCACCAGGAACAGCGCTCCAGGACATCCACATCCTGTATGGCCTACTTCCTCCCTTCTAAATCGACTGACACTGGCTTTACTGACTTGATATTTCTGAAGTCTAGGACCCCATCGCTGCCAAGCACAGTGCCTCTCTCCCTCAGCAGTTGCACCAGGAAGAGTATTCCTGGGCTCCATCCTCCAACTCTACCCTCATTCGGCCTCTCTGCCTGTGCGCTGCCTAAAATGAGCCGACCTCTACTGGTGGTTTCGAGAAATGGGACGGACTACAACGACGCTAAATCATGGGTACCCGGGCTCCTGAATCTAGTCCAAAGTCTGAAGAGCCGAGCTGACGCTTGGGATGATCTCGAGGGGTATCTCAAGCTCAATCCAGATGTCACCTATCAAGGCCTGAATGAGTACAGCCATGCCCTACAAGCCAGGGTCTTCTTACACGTGGATCAAGCCTTGACCCCATCGACCGACAAGACCTATACCGGGTCCCTAGACTCTTTCGCTCTCGAGTCATCCTCATGGCGGCTGGTCTACTCTCATCCGATGATTTCAAGTCTTGCGAATTTGTCATGAAGGAGATGCTTGAACAGTGCGAACAACTTAGCCCGGGAGCCAGAGACGCTTTCGAAGTACTTGACACGCTTCGAACATTGGATCTTGCTCCTCACATCCGGGAGCTGCTAGCGGCACCACACATTGCGACATTGGCATCATTGAAGTGCATCACCCGACAGCGGGAGTCTCACCATGCCCTCCACGAAATTTCGTCTGTGTACATGAGAGAGCGCCGGGCTTTCACTGCGAACTTCTGGACCCAGGTCCGGCGCCATGCTCATCGGGATTCGAGCTAAGAGAAGCCCGAGTCCGGGACCCTACGAGTGATGACTAGGGAGCCTAAATGCTTGGGGGGAAGAGAAGAAGAGTGTCAATCGCCTGGATGGGCGATAGAAGCAGGGAGAAGAGGCAGCTGGGAGGGAACCGAGATGTGAATAGTGATTGCAGGTGAAGTGTTTGAAAGGAAACTTGAGCGATGAAAGAGGTGAACAGTTGAGATGTTTGGAAACAAGAAGGGAAGAATTAATAAACGATAGAGGAGAGAGCGCAGTACCTGAGAGGATTGAGGCGAAATGCTTCAGTGGAAGCTTTGATGATGGTGATGGAGGAGGAAGAGGGATCTTGAGGGGAGAGAGGGAAGAAGGAAGAACAAATACCCTTTTTGCTGGAGCAGTGAGAGCAGGAAGAAAAAAAGAGGCACCCTTTGCAAAGAATATCTATCTCTGTGAAAGAGGAGATGGTGCTCTGGAAAAGCTATGGTAACCCGGTATAAAAAAAGAGATTGTGCTCTAGAAAATCAGGAGCCTCTCTTTATCGAAGAGGACCAGAGACTGTTCTCTGAAAAATTAGTGACGCCTCACTGTAAAAAAAAAGAGAAAGACCTCTGGAGAAGCTGCGTTTAAGCTATGGTTTAGATGAGCAAAAATGGGTTGACAGTGAATCACTGACCTCGAGCTCTCCATCAAACACACCATTCATCCGTTTGTTACATGGCATCCAATGTTAGTCAGCCTCTTCAAGCACGGGCTATCAACTAAAAGTACCAGATAAGCATCTTGAATGTTCTTCTGTCCTCTGTGTCTGGTTAATATTCGTCTGTATGATCCTCCTCGATTCCCTGGCAGGCTCCCTCAACTCCACCCTGGTCAGGGGTGTTCGTGGTAGGTTCTTCTTTTGTCTACTCCCTTTGATGCATGGCACTGATCGCGATAGGCCACTTCCTGGAGGGGCAGTCACGAAGCGCAAGGCTGAAAACCAGCTTTCCAATAACTGTCACACTAAAAAGAGTCGCAACAGATGAGGCCGTTTTACTACCCCATCGACATAACATTTACACAGACAAGACGACTTCAAATCAAGACGCTTCATTTATGCTCAGACTATGACTCTCTAAATACATTGTCTGCCAGACAAGTTTCTCTCGTAATACATTGATCAGTCAACTCATGTTGGCCCCGTATATCGGCCTGCGCATATGTTCTCTATATCCCCTTATCTTCCCCAACGCCTGAAATCACGCCCCCTTGCTCGGTATATCCTCCACTATATATATGTACGTAACTACCAGTCTCCCAACTCCTAGTAATACTCTGGCAGATCGTCGAAATCAGGAACATCCTTGTCGCAGTCAAAATCACGGTCCCAAGGCTTCTCGGGCAAAACACCCGCTTTGAGACCAGCCTCGTAGCTCCACTGGTAGTTGTTCTCCGTCTTCCACGTCCAGTAGAACCAGCCCCAGCCCTTCTCGAAGCTGTGCATCTGGGCCTCGGCAAACATCTTGAGGAACTTTTTGTACTCGGCACTCCACTTGTCGGGGGCAGAGTTGGCTTGGTCACACGAGCACTTCTTGTCCTTGGTGGGACACCGAGGCGTCAGGATCGAGGTGTTTGAACTGCCCGTGTCGTACGTGCCCTCCCATCTGTTGCCCCAGCCCACGCCCGTGAGGAACTTGGCACAGTCTGTGTCGGCTTGTGACCATTCAGCAAACATGGTTGGTCCGTAACCTGTCGTTGTATCCATGCTCCTCTCAGCCTGCTCCGTCCACCCCTTACAGGCGTACTCAACCTTTTCCTTGTGCGTAAAGTCGATCTGATTCTCGTTGAAGATGACGTACTGGTGAACATCCAAGATCATGTCATCGTAGCCAGTCATCACGCCCTGCCAGTTGTCGAGTCCCATAAAACCGTCTCCAAACACAACAAGAGCCTTGACGCCATTCTTGCGCACAAGTTTATACGCATCCTCTGTCCACTGGATGACTTCGCTCGTCTTGAGAAAGGTCATTCGAGGTTCGTTGGCGAGGCCGTAATGCGAGATGATGTTCTTATAGCGGTCCTGGGCGAAGAACTTGGACAGCCGGTCATGGATCTCGAGAGCTCGCTTTGCATTCTCGTCTCCATCATTTCCGTTCAACCAACCAATGTTTCCCCATCTACCACTGTGGTTCCAACCGTTTTGACTGCCAGGAATACCGTGCAAGTCCAGGTTTACTCGAAGCCCATACTTGCGGCACCACTCGATGGCACGCAACAGGTATCGCCACGAGGTGCGAAACACGTAGGGGTCTCCATCATATACTTGGACGGCCCAATAGTTGAAACCGATTCGAACGTGGTCAAGGCCGGCAGCGGCGATGTCCTTGAAGGTATCCTCCGTGATGAACGATGCGTAGTGTTTCTCTAGTGTTGCTCCTGCATCAGCACCCAGCTTTTCAGACAATGTCCATTCGTCAACAATGCCTTCATCAGTGTCGTAGTTGAACAGAGAAGGCGTGATAAACGGCTCCAGGTAGAGCCACCCTCCTATACACACTCCCCGAGCAGGCTTTTCGGTGTAAGAACCCCATGCTTTGTTCAGTGGCGGAACCTTGTCGTTTGCCCGTGCCGAGTCGTCCCAGTCATCGTAGAGGCCCATGACTGGCAAGTCTCCAACCATCTCGTCGGTAAAGGTGACGTTGAAGTCGGTTGTCGTTTCCCATGTCCAAGGATCGAGGTATGTGTTCTTCCACTTGTCGGGTATATCCTTGCGATCCATGCCATCGAGTCCTGATGTGTCGCCACTCGAGTTGTCTGAATCACCACTATCGTCACTACCCCCTCCTCCTTTCCCTTTGTTCTTGTTGCTCACAACCACTGCCACTATAATGATGATGATGAGGACGACAGCACTGACACCAAGAGCAATCCCTGATATCCATGTAAGCACTAGACTTGCAGAAGCGAGAAGATGCCACTTACATAGCTTTTTCTTGCTCTTTTTCGGTCGTTCCCTTTGGTAAAAGTCCTTTTCGAGACTATCGATGCTTCCCCCGCCACCTCTCAGCTCAGTGTGTGCTCTTCCCTCTTCCATGATAGCTCCGCTCACAACTCGTCGCTTCTTCCCCTTGCGATGAGTTCGTGGCCTATCCGGATCCCGGTCACGTTCTCGGTCTCGGTCTCGTCTTCGGTGTTCATCATTGCTGGCTCGGACTGGTCTTCGGGATTCGTCTCTGTTGGCTCGACTTGCTCGTTCGCTTCGTTTCTTTTGGCGCGCATTCTCTCTGTCCAGATCGGCGAGAGCCCCTGCTGATAATGATTTTGAACTTCGATCCCGAGCCTCTTCCGTCCCAGCAGCTGGTCGGCGCGACCCTGATGACCGTTTTTTCTTGTGTCCATTCTTTTTCGACGATTGCCCATTCCGTTGTCGATCTCGCTCTCGAGGCCTGTGAGACCGCGAAGGGCGCGACGTCTCTGGCATGTTGAGAATTGCGACAGCTGAGACCTAAACTAGAATGCGACCCTGGGCAAAAAAAGAGGCCACGGCGACCATTCAAGAAGGTTTTAGCTGCAGACGGCGATGACGACGCATGGCTCCGTTGTCGACATATTTCCTGTTTGGGGACAGCCTTGGCGGATCTTGGCGCCACTCGGTTGTCGACCGGGCAACAATCTTATCAGCGGCTTATCTGGGGTCGACTCGGTCAATGGCTACCGATGGCGATGAAAGCCGTCAACCGCGCGGGGGCCGTAGCAAACCGAGCTTGACATCACCGACGCCGAGGACATCAGCCCTTGGGATATCTACCTTTGCCCGCTGCTGCTATGCTGTTAATTGTGTATTCCTCACCGTTTATCTCCTCCTTTCGCGCCTGTGAAGCCTGTCCAGATCCGACATGAAGCACCGTGCCGTACACCAGCTGAGGAGGGCCATTGGAGCCTCGACTATTCGACTCCCTGTAAGACGCTGTTACTCGACACATCCTCCCAATGCCAGATTAAACCTTCCCGTCGACTATGCCACGACTCCTCTGCTCGCCCATAGCTCCCAAGCAGCTCTAAGTAACAAGGAGCTCCCAGAGGACGTCCGCAATGGCCCGACAAAGAAGATGAACCTGTTCCAGGCGATCAACGATGCCATGGGCATTGCCCTCGCCGAAGACGAGTCGGTCGTTGTTTTCGGTGAAGATGTCGCCTTTGGAGGAGTTTTCAGATGCACCATGAAGCTCGCAGATACCCACGGCGCCGAAAGAGTGTTCAATACCCCCCTGACAGAACAAGGCATCATGGGTTTTGGTATCGGACTGGCTGCTGAGGGCATGCGACCCATTGCCGAGATCCAATTCGCCGACTATGTCTACCCGGCGTTCGATCAGCTCGTGAACGAGGCTGCCAAGTTCAGATACCGCGATGGAACTTGTGGCCGGAGCGTGGGCGGCCTGACTGTGCGCATGCCATGCGGTGGTGTCGGCCACGGCGGATTGTACCACTCTCAATCACCCGAAAGTCTGTTTACCCATATTCCAGGCTTGAGAGTTATCATGCCGCGCTCCCCAGCCCAAGCCAAGGGTCTTCTTCTCGCGGCCATCCGCAGCAACGACCCCTGCGTCTTCATGGAGCCCAAGATCCTGTACCGCGCCGCCGTTGAGCAAGTTCCCACGGGGGCGTATGAACTTCCACTATCAAAGGCCGAGGTTCTCAAGGAAGGCAAGGATGTTACTATCATTTCCTATGGCCAACCTCTGTACCTTTGCCAGGCCGCCATCAAGCAAGCCGAGCGAGACCTGGGCATCTCCGTCGAGCTGATTGATCTCCGGACGGTGTATCCCTGGGACAAGAAGACAGTGTTTGAGAGTGTGCGAAAGACTGGAAGGGTCATGGTGGTCCATGAATCTATGGTTAACGCAGGTATCGGCGCAGAGGTTGCTGCAGCTATTCAGGAAGACCCAGATACCTTTCTTCGACTGGAAGCTCCCGTTGCTCGAGTTGCGGGATGGAGTATCCATAACCCCCTGATCTTTGAAAAGTTCCATCTTCCAGATGTTGCCAGTGAGTATCCATGGTATTAAGTAACAGTTGCACATCGGCTAACAGTGTCGTCCAGGAATCTATGACAACATCAAGAGGGTCTTGGATTATTAGTTAGAGGGTCAGGGATGCATTGACTGTGAATAGTCAGCCGGGGGCTTCTTAAGAGTAAAAATGTATGAAAAAGGGACCAAGAAACACTTGGACTCGGCCATAGCTTTTCTAGACAGAAGCTGAGAGCTTGAAGATATCCCAAGAATCAAGACAGAGCGTAATAAGATGGTACTTTTGTGACGTCAAAGCCAGGGGCGGTGTGCATGTACCCCACTAACGCATCTCATCATGCTCCACCCAAGCTCGTCGAGCATTCGCCCCGCCTCCCGTTTCCCCCTATGGGTCGTGCCTCAGAACTCGATGCATTGAGCCTCAAACGCCATCGCCGTCACCTTACATCACTCTCCTCCTGATCCTTCCTGCGCATCTCTAACAACTTGCATCATGTCGGAGATTGAGACTGTCTCGTCCTTTGTGGAGGGCGCTCCTCCTGGAGAGGTACTGACTCTCCCCCAGCAAGCTCCACGTCATGTCATCAGCTAACAAATGAGGATAGCTTGCCGACGTCGTCGCAGGTACTTGGCACCGCAGTCGCGATTGATCAAGAGTGAACTGACTCCAAGCTGGCAGACATCAAGGCCCTCGCCATCTCGTCCCCCGACATCATCTCCGACCTCGCGCCCGCCTTCGAAAAGTACAACGAGGAGCAGTTTGTTACGGTGAAGCTGCCCGGCAGCAGCCAGCCAGTGGGTGACCCCTGATCCGGCATTCCGGTCGATATTGTATGCTGAGTATTGGGATAGGTCATTATCAGCTCCCACAACTCCCTCGGAGACGGACGATACTACGATGTTGAGAGCTCCTCCAGCTTCGCCTTCAACCACGCGACGCAGGTAAGCTCAGGAGATGATCTAAGCGACCTGGGGTATTGACACGAGGATAGAAAGCTAGCGCCGTGCAAAGCCATGTCCTCGAGGGCCCTCAAACAGATCTTGTGTAAGTGTTGATCTGTCGACATGCGACCAAAGGCTCACAGATGCCAGGAAATCCACACTGAAGAGCCTCAGCGCCTACGTCAGCGAGCACTTCCCCAATGCCGCATACGGAGTCTACCCCATCCAGTCGGACTCGCAGATTGCAGTTATCATCGTGGGAAACAAATACAGCCCCAACAACTTCTGGTAATTTTGCCAAACCACCTTGGCCCTGATCGAGCTAACCCGCCACAGGAACGGCCGCTGGAGATCGCTCTACATCTTTGACCCTTCGTCCGGAACCCTCGAGGGCTCCATCAAGGTCGACGTGCACTACTACGAGGACGGAAACGTGCGACTCCTAACCAACAAGCCTGTCTCGGGCTCGATCCCCTCGGGCAGCGGCGCCGGCGTCATCAAGGAGATCTCGTCGACGGAGCGCAAGTACCAGGAGGAACTGAACAAGGGTTTCGTGAGCCTCAGCGAGGGCGCCTTCAAGGGTCTTCGACGACAGCTGCCCGTGACGAGGCAGAAGATTGAGTGGGATCGCGTGACGAGCTACAGGCTGGGCCAGGACATTGGTGGTGGAAGCTCGCGACGATAGACTGACTGGGTTTCCTGTGTCTGGTTTGGGTGTCGGATCTGAGAGATAGATTTGAAGATGTAGCAACTCAAAGAGCGTAGAGGACAAGTTTCGAGCAATTGTTACACTGGTTTAGTTCGTCTTGATCAAATGGCTGCATTCACACCCCTTGGCGATGGGGGTAAGCCATGAGGATGCGTCCAGGTGGGCACGGAGACCGGAGGCCGTGTCTCGGAAAGCGGCTTACGGTATGAGTGTTGGTCCACTCAAGTTACCTGGCAAGAGACCTGATTATCTCGATAATCAATCCGGGGTTTCTTGAGCTTGCTGGGATGAGTAATGCTTCCCAACTTAGTCTGGTTTTTGCGATGGTTGTTAGACGAGAAGCTGGATGACAGCCTGGCAAGCCTCATGCCTAAGTTGCAATCACCAACCCTGACATGGTCAAATGTATCAGCCAGACTCAAAACAGGTGACATTTCCCCGGCCATACATAACCGATCATGATGACGGCCGGCAAGTGGGGGATGATTCCACAAGATCGAGTTACTATTTACAGCGATTCAAGTGACAGATATTCTACTCTGCCGGCGAGGGTATTTCTATTCTTGCCTTTTTCAGAGAGCATTCTCGACTCTGCCGATAAGAGCAAGAATGAGGTAGTCTCCATTTCACTACTATAAAAGGCAAGGAACTCGAGCGAGGGATGCTTCATGCATCATCAAGTGGGCCGCAAGAGGCAAGGATTTGAGAGCGAGCATCGAGATAGCATCTATTCCTCGGGAATCGGGAATCGGTATCTGCCCACACGGACATGTCCCTCCTCCACCTTTGACAAGCCACGGGCTCTGGGGAAAAAAGAGGGCAATTCACAATCACAAGATGCGTGAACGGTCCTAGCGCTTCCCGTCGGAAGGCGGGGTACAGTCTGACGGGATGGATGTTTGGTAATGGATGGGAGAGGAGGGGTTCCCTCGGAATCGGAGAAGTAAGAGAACGGTCGGCAAGGTGTCCGGGTATTGTTTCTCTAGTGGGAGACTCTGGGAGAGGGAGTTGAACGGTATCTGGAGTTCGGCTGGCTTGTCTCTAAACGGCAATTTCCTCCCTGGGCCGCCGCGATCCGAGGAACCCCGCGCAGTACGCGGCGACCACGGAGAACAAGTCCGGGTTTTAGTGTGCGCAGCGAGGCACCTTACAGTACCTTATCTTGGGCTTGTGCTGTCAGATGCGGGGGAGGGGGGACTTGAAGCCATTCTCGAGAGTCGTGATGTTAGAAGGCGGTTAGATGATGACACCTGTCGACAACGGATGGACGGAAAGATGCGGATATAAGCCAGCAGGAATAGGGCACAGCTTCGGAATGAAAAGATGTCAATGACATGGTGCTCGGAACCATCATGCCCGGCTAGTAGGCATGAGATGGAATCCCGCCGTTGAAATGACGGTGTGTACCGACGGGACCTCACCGTATTCGTACTTGGGCTGGGACGGCCGCCGGCAGAACATTGCTCATCCGGGAACCGCAGCGGCTCTTGCACCTCTGCTGTCAGAGAGCCAGCTAACTAAGGAGGTCCCTCAAAGAAAGAAGAAGAAGAAAAAAAAAAAAGTGGCCAACCCCTGGAGAGTTTGGAAAGGGAAATGGAAGACGAAAAGTTCCGCGGACGAATCATGGATCGAGGACGGTAATTTTGACTCGTGCAATTGGCTGGAGATGGCTCCAGGTGATGGAGTCGGTCCCTTGAACTGGCCAAAGTGGATGGGGTCGGAACTTGAGCTGGCCGGGTCGTACCAGGCGAGAGGAGATTGATGGAGCTCCATCTAATGTGCGTTACTGCGTCTTGCTGGCGGCTCGTGGTGAAAGACGTGGCCACTATGAGCCATTGCCATTGCATCGCTGAGAAGAGCGTAACCTTTTGTACGCGGTGCCAATGCCCACCGGGACCCTCTGTAGAAGTAGACTCTAAGAAGAACCGAAAGCGAAAAGTACCTGTTCTTGCAGTGACCGGGTGCTAGAGGGAGAAAAGTCCCGTCGCTGTCATTGCCCCCCATCAATTCGCGTCGGCTTTTGTTGTAGAGGTCCATCGGAACGGGGACCACTCAACGCCCTGTGACCCGTCCGCATAGCGTATTCGTAGCGCAGAGCAAGGTATCGGTAAGTAGGTAGGTACATCCAACCCTGGCTCATCTTTAGCAGGGGACCTACCCATCCATCCCATCCATGACTTAGGTTGTGTTTCTTCTGCCACTTCTATCTGCTTCTGCTTCCCTCTTCCTTTTCTTCCCTTCTCTCGTCATTCCTCTCTGCTCATCTCTCTTCCACCTCGTCCCGACGACAACCTCCTCACCTGCTACTCCTCGACAGACCGATCAATCCCCTTTCGCGACACCCGTCAAGTCAACCTCAACACCGCAAAAATGGCCCAGGTTCAGGAGTTCACCATGCAGGATGTTGCTGAGCACAACACCAAGAACGACATGTACCTCGTAGTCCACGACAAGGTCTACGACTGCACCAAGTTCCTCGACGAGCACCCGTACGTTTGATTGAGACAGACACCCCGCGCGACACCGCCTGTATGCTAACATTTGCTACCTGCAGTGGTGGTGAGGAGGTCATGCTCGACGTCGCTGGCCAGGATGGCACCGAGGCTTTCGAGGATGTCGGCCACAGTGACGAGGCCCGGGAAGCCCTCGACAAGCTCTTTGTCGGTGAGCTGAAGCGCATGGTAAGTGAAGTTCAACAACCCTTGTATGCACCGCACCGCAACACACCCACTGACACGTGCAATTCTACAGCCTGGCGAGGAGGGCCCCAAGCGCACCATCGTCAACTCGAACCAGAGCACCGGCAAGGATTCAAACAGCCTCGGCCTCGGCCTGTACGCTGTGGTCGTCGCCGGTGGCTTCTTCGCCTACCTGGGATACCAGTACCTCCAGAACCAGGCCGAGGCTCAGGCTGCCCAGGCCTCCGCATGAGCGCAGCACTCAATCGCATCACACAAAAGAAGCTTTTTCTGTTTTGCCACGAACTAGATGCCGACCTCGGCGTCTTCTGGCCGACGACGTATTGGGAGTTTGGCCTTTATAAGGGCAAGGGAATTGGGCGATAGACGGCGCGCAAACAAACAAATCTCATCTACCCTGGCTTGGTTGGACATGGGCGAGGACAGCGGGCTGGGCAAAAAAAGTGTCCCCCCCGTTCTTTTTTTTTGTTGGGGCCGTGCGACCAAGGATAAGGGATCGCAGACCCAGTCTGAGAGGCGCGCGAGACTCAACTCGTCGGCGCGATAACATCAGATTACGGAGCACGGTGTTTGCATGGGAGAATCTTTTCACAATGGAAGACAGAAGCAAAACAAAGCAATCTGGGGCCCGTAAAGTACCTAAATATCTATCACTGTTTTAATCGACGAAACGATTGGTCATGCATCATGCGATGAGTTCCATTGAGCAATGTTGCACTGAGAAGAGCCGCCGTGTGGCTGTGCCGACGACAGACAATGACTCTGAGACGCAGAGAACAGGCAGCGAGTGACATGAATTTAGACTTGAACCTACTGTCTGCCTTGTTAGAGAGAGTAAGTATAAACAAACTCGTCCTCTCCTCATCACGATCAAACCAAACGTGGCACTTTTCCCTCCTTCACCACATGTTAGAGTCTCACTGTCTTGCCCGTCGCCACTAACAAAAGACATCCCTGCACCCTACAAACGCCACAGTCGCAGAACCCATCAGCCTCGTCTGCTCACGGATCAACGTCAATCCCAAACTTCAACCTCGATTTCTGCCTATTTTCTCTTTTGTCTCCCTCCTCCGCTCGTCCTCTCCTTGACGCGATCCTCCGAAAGCGACAAATCCGCCAGAAACCTTTTGAGTTGCACAGTTCCGTTCCTTCTTTTTTACGCCCACCATGTCTTCGTACCTCGACAGGCAGGCCAACGCCTTCAAGGGGACACTCTCGGCAGCAGCAGCAAAGATCTCCAACCCGTCCAGCAACAAAGCCTCGTCCCTCGCGCCCCCATCTCTGACTCCTCTATCACCTTCTCCCTCGGCCGCTTCCGACCCAAACACTCCCAGCTCCAAGCGAAAACGAGATGCCGCGCCCGAGGTGCCCTACTCGCAGCCTCAGCTCACGGGCTACGGCGCAGAGGTCAAGACGCAGATGACGTTTGCCGTCGAGTATCTGAAGAAGAAGGGCGATACAAAGTCCATCACCGAGATTATTGATCATCTCAGTCTCCGCGGCTACGATGAGGAGCACAAGCGCGAGCTGGCCGAGGGCCTGCGCGGCCATCCCCGTGTCGACTGGAAGCCCGATGCCAGCCTGAGCGAGCAGACCTGGAAGACTGGCACCTATGCGCACCGACCCATTATCCCCAACGTCAAGGACGCAACCTCACTGCTTGGCCATCTCCAGGCCAAGACGGACGCATCAGGCGTGTCTGTCAAGGACCTCAAGGACGGCTGGCCCGATTGCGAGGATACACTCGCGAAGCTGGAGCAGCAGCACCGGATCTTGGTGGTGCGCACGAAAAAGGACAACCTCCCACGCTACGTATGGCCCAACGATGCTTCGCTGCACCATTCAGTCCAGCCCGAGTTCCAGGCCATGTGGCATCGTGTGCCCCTGCCCAGCATCGACGATATGCACCGCAAGCTCGTCAGTGTTGGACAGAAGCCTACGAGCGAGGACCCGCACAAGGCGGCGCAGGGACAAGCGGCAAAGCCCAAGCAGCAGAAGCGCCGCGCGGGCAAGCGCATCGGCAAGGCGACCAACGTGCACATGGCGCATCTCATGCAAGATTACAGCGGCATGAGGAGGTAGACACGATACGAGAGAGACGATGTGTGTGGATTGTGTTGATGGTTCATTCATTCACGCGGCGTTGGACGGACTATGGCGGCTTCTGGCGTTTGGTGTAGACGGGGTTTTTTATTTTGGTCAACTAAAAGACAAAGGAAAGGTATCAATGGCAAATTAAGCTAAGGGGGGGACAGTGAAGGGCACCTAGACAAAGAGAACCAAGGCAGAGCGCCAGTATAGGTTTTGATCAGCGATAACTAACGGTTTAATCCAGTAACTCCTACTTTTGTATCTTGTGCATGTGAGGTCTATGTCTCGTATACATACTATTCATCCAGGGGAGATACTTGACACTCAGACCAGCTTAGCTATCTGATAGCCCCAGACAATAGGTACTTAGTTAGTCCTAGCATAGGTAGAGGTTGAACAAATAATCAGCGGCCGTTTCAGAGCTTTGGCTTGAATCACGAAAAGATCTTGATGAGAATTTATTGAGAGTGGCTATATACCCTTTCTTACCCCGTAGTATCGTCAATGCTAGATATTCACTCCCTATATCACCTTTACCCTCCTCTACTCTCCCGCCGTATCTTGTCAAACAAGCCTTCAAACACATCCGACTCTTGATACCCTCCTACTCTAAACCTCCCTTGCACCGTGACGCACGGCACAGCCTCGACGCCCCCAACAGCCGCATTCCTGACCTCATCCTCAAGCATCCTCCCAGCTTCTTCGCTCCTCAGCACAGCCCTCACAGCAATATCATCAAGACCCGCTGTGCTTCTGGCTACTCTAACAAGCCACTCCTCGTCGGCAATGTCGGCGCCGGCTTCAAAGTGTCCCCGGAATAGGGCATCGAGGAGGGTTGCCTGAGCGGCGGCGCCTCGGGTCGAGAGGGCTAGAGCCAGGAGTCTGTGGGCGGGCTGGGACGGACCTGTGACGCCGGTGACGGAGAAGGAGACGCCTTGGCGGGCGCCGGCCTTTTGCAGACGGGAAGTGAAGACGCGGAGCTTCTCGGGGGACATGATCTTTTCGTAGAGAGTGCGTTTGTCACCTGTTGGATATGGTATTAGTCCCTTGTGTAAGCGGGAGGGAAAGGAGTGTTGTTGGCAACAGGCAACATACCTCTTCGTAATGTGGGATATAGCAGAAAGGGCTTCCAGGAGACGTCGAACTCGATCTCGGGATGGAGGGCTTGATATCGTTCCATTGCCGCCTCCAGACTCTTCTTCTGGAGGAAGCACCATGGGCAGAGGAGGTCCCCGTGGATGACAATATCCACCAGCATGGTGTCGAACAAGAGGGAGAGTTGCTGTTGACCAACGATTCTTTCTTGAGAAACTTTCCGAGGCGTCCTCTTCCAAAATACACTGTTGTATGGGTGTAAAAAGAGAAACTGACGAGTTGCTGTTGTAGTGGTTGTTGTTCAAGTCACTCTGTCAAGCCACCGTAGATCTAAAGACAGAACCCATGTGCCCTTCCCCTCCTCACGACATATATAAAAACCTTTCTCCCTCCCCCGACCGAGCTCCCCTCAACTTGATATCTCTTTTCCCCCCAGGACCGGGGGGGTGCGGCGGCGGGTTGGTTCCCCCGGACTTCTCAACCAAACAAAGCTGGACCATCCCCCCTTCAGAGACGTGGCACTCCGGTCCCCTTCATGAAACGCTTACCCCCATCCTCGTTTAAAATCATAGAGAAGGAAAAAAAGACCTGCAAGAGTTCCAATGTCATACGACGTCCCCGCCTCAGAGTGCCGTTGAACAATATTGATTATGTCTGCGATGATTAATCAGAAAATCAAACACTACTGTCAACCCCGGCTCCTGGAGGTGGAAGCGAGGCCAGGGGCCAAAGGAAACAGACTCTTCCCTTTAGTGGCTAGATCTAGAAGGAAATTCCTCTCAACATGGTCCGCCGGCGTCGGCTTTTTCGTGGCCTTGAGAAAATCTAGACCGGTCGTTGAGGCTTGGGAGGCTTGCCAGAGTCGCGTGCTTTTGGCGGCTCGTGGTTGAAAAGACGTCATTGTGGTGGATGGAGCGGCAATTGAGGCTCCGCCTGGGGGGGGGGGGCACGCACGCATTGTCGGGTCCAGGAGTGAAACATTTTGGCACGTTTATTGATCGCTTATCTCAGTATTAGTATAAAATGAGCACATGGTTAGAAGAGATGTTGTCAAGTTTTACGATGAAATGATCATAAGTTATTCTACACCATATAATCCTCCCGCTTTAGTACTACTACGGAGAATAAAAAAAAAATAAAGATGCCGACATTATACCCAGGATAGCCGCAGTGACACACACACTCTCCCAGGATCTTTAGATGCAGCCCAGAGGCACAGAGATCAAAGGTGAGATCATTGTTTCGATCCGCCCCTTTTTTTCCCCGATAATTCTCGGATCCGGGGGCTTGCAGAAGAAACAGCTCATGGCGGGAAATACATAGCGTTTAACATCTGATTCGTTGCACGAGACGCCCGAAAGACGACGACCTAGATCACCGCCTCCAAGATTAGCTACAAAGTCAACGAACTCAAAGAAATTTCAACTCTTGATCGAGGCTAGCAAGATGACTAGAATAGCCGAGGAATGATCAAAGAGCGTTGCTTCGTTGACGCCACACTACAGTAGCACTACAGTAGCGTCGGATAATAAAACTTCACGAGAACCAAAAGAGAGTCAAAAGTAGTAAGTGCATCAAAACAGTCGATAATTCGCAAGTCTATGGTGTTTGCTCCCAATCCCCGAGTCCAAGTCTACATAATAAATACACAAACAGGCCAGCGTCTTATGCTTCCCGTGTTGCCTGCTGTCTTTTTGTTGCTGGTTGATACCTAACAGCAAATGTTCCGGTGTAACTCCCCTCCCTTTGCTTTGTGCGTCATGCAGACAATGCCCTGTCCATCATCGTAAGATTGCCGGCCGCCAGTCTATGTGGTACTTGAACAAAGGAAATAAAAAGCATCCATTTCTGATGGAAAGAGGGGGAATCAATAACGATGAACGAAATTAGAAACACAAAATTGCTGAACCGATGACGAAATTGACATTCCAAACATGCTCCGTCTAGGAGTGAACTCCCGCGTTGGGTGGTGACGTAGAAGGTGGTGATGGGTGGTATTAGAAGATCGCGAGAGCATGCCAACTTTGTACGAGTTCGTTACGAACCCTGGAGAGGTGTGAAGGATCCAGTCCGGGAGAAGTAAACGCTGCTATCATCCGTGTGCCCGCATCAGGCACAGCTTTCAAATAATACAGGGGTATCAATCGATGAGTGAGCTTACACCCCGTCACTCGGGGTGCCCGTTCGAGCTTTGCGCAAGCTCTGAGGGTGGCAAAATGTCCAACTAAGCCATGTGTACCAGTCCAGGCTCGGCGCTCTGCGGCCGTCGCATATGCGCCGCCGCACCGTAGTACATCTGGTTCATGGCAGGGTTGGTCGGGTATGCCTCCGAGGGATCGGGATACACGTAGCTGGCATTGTTCTGCGATGGAGAAGGGACATGGGATGGTGACTGCCAGCCAACATTGGCCATGTGAGGGCTACCACCATTGCTGCTGGGAGCGCCCTGGCTGTGCTCCAGGTTGGGCTCCAGAGTAGGAGGAGGACCATAGCTGGTGGGATGCGATGTAGGTCGCATCATGTTGTAGCCGCCGGAGGAAGTCGATGTAGGGCTACCCACGCGCATGTGCATGGGCAGAGAACCGCTCTGTTGCAGGTACTGGAAGTCGCCAGGGTGACGAGGAATGCTGTTGGTTCCGGAGAGATCAACGCTGGGAGACATGGACATTGTTCGCTGGCCAGGAGAGGGGGTTGTGTGAGGAGAGCCATTGTTGGACATGAGGTCGCTTTCAGATCGGGGCTGTGACATGCCCTTGGACTTGGAGGCAGCGAGAGCGGCAGCAGTCGCAGCGGCAGCCTCCTCGATAGTTCCGCTGTGGTGGTTCTGGTGGCGAGTGAGGGTAGTTCGGCGGGTAAAGGTCTTTTGGCAGTCGGCATAAGGGCACTTGTAAGGGCGCTTTCCGGAGTGTGTCCGGCGATGTCGGGCCAGAGAGCTGCTGTCGCTGAAGGGCTAGGATGCATGTCAGCGGTCGAGAAGAGAAATTCCAATACTAATGGTACCAACCTTTGCGCAAGTCTCGCAGTGGTGAGGCTTCTCTCCAGTGTGCACGCGCTGATGCACTGTCAGGGCAGACCTTTGGATAAATTGCTTGCCGCAGTTGGGCCAGTCGCAAACATGAGGACGGACACCGCTGTGGATGCGCTCTGTTCTTGTTAGCTCTTGTCGCATGTCTACCAGGCCATGTCTACTTACCGTGACGGGCGAGATCGCTGCGTCGCGCGAAGCCCTTTCCACAAGTGCTACACGGGTAGGCCTTGATGGGTTGCTGAGGAGGAGGCGGAGGTTGTTGCTGCATCTGCTGCATGTGCATGTTGGGCATGCCGCCCATGTTGGGCATCTCAGGGAAGCCAGGGAGCTGCATCGCGGCTGGCATGGGGTTGGGGATGTGCATCGGCGCTTGCATGGCGGCGGGCGAAGGGTAGGCTCGAGCGATGTGAGGGTTGGAGTATTGCGAGTGTTCAGAACCGTGGGGCGAGGCGGATCGTTCCATGCCGGGTTCGTGCTTAACGAACGCTTGGTGTTGGTGATCGAGAAGACCGGGGTTCAGTTGTTGTAGTTGACCTTTCTTATTGAGCATGTTGGTAATGTCCATTACCTCCGTGGGAGCTGGTGATCGCATGCCGCTCATCTTCAAAGTGGAGTGGAGTGCCAGCTGAAGACGTGGCGCGTTTGGGGGAGTGAATGTGCGAGGGCGCTCACAAGTGACGGCTCACAGCAGGAAGGCGGTCAAGCTGACAGTGACTGTGGGAGAGACATGGTCAGCAACAGTTTTCAAATTTGGTAGGGGGCCAAGATCGAATCAGGCTCCCTCCCACACCATCAGTCCCCTCCCGAGACGGCTGGTAAACAGCAAGGCGAGTACCAGACAGCTGCGCAGAAACAGCCGGCCGCCAAGGAGGAAATGTTGATGTCGAGGGGTCCACCCGAGTGCTCGAGCCCGTAGGCAAATATGCGACATACCTTTCCGCGTTTGTAGATAACAAACAAATGACGTGTATGGTCGCACCTAGGTCGTGGACGTGAAATCTTGGGAACCGCTTCTCGGGGAGATATCGGAGGAGGAAGTAACAAAGACGTCGACCGGCGACAGGAATGAGGAGTCGGTATTCGATTGGAAACACGGGTTTTCCGTCAAGCTAGAGTAGAAGATGGGAGGTCGGAGAAGTACGACGAGGGCGTGGTGGGGGACGAATTCCACGAGAGTTCGGGCAAATTTTCTTTTTTCTTCCTCCTTCACGAGTAATCGCGCTGTCGATCGGTCGAAGAAGAGGCGACGATGAAATGAGCGGCGTAACACAGTAAGTCTCGTCGGAAGTTGCTTCTCGTAGAGACGGGCAAGCGACGAGAGGTGGGATGTAGTCGTTTACACTGTAGGCGCGACGAAGGGATCAAGGGGTGGTCTGTTCACAGGCCGATGGTCTAGACGCAGGTACCGTAAGGTCAGCCGGGGGAGGGAGATGGCTTTTAATAAGACAGTGCAGTCAAAGGCCAGCAAAGAAGATGTGAGCAGAGGATCAGAAACGTCGATCGGGCCGAGGACAAGGTACTGTTCGAGGGATGCGACGAAAAAGAAGGGCAGGAACGGCAAGTAAAGAGGTTCAGGACTCGATTCGATGATCAGGGCCAGGTAGGGGCCAAGCCTTTATGTCAGGTTCCAGGATGGGTCCCTAGGCGGGACGTGACAAGGCAGCGCCGGGATATGAAGTTGGAGAGTGGGAAGGGGAAGTGAGGGTGGAGATGGGGGGAGTCTGACGAAAAAGATCCCAGTGACAGGGGCGAAGTGGAGGGCGTGGGTGTGGATGGTGGAAATCTCCAAATGCTGGCCTGGGCAGCCCAGCCCAACGCAGCGCAGTATAGCGGCGGCCGTGCAAACCGACGCCTCAGCCCAGCGAGAGAGCGGGTGCAAGCAAGGGACTGCAGGGGTAGGGGCAGAGGAATAAAGCACAAAACGAAGAAGACGACACTCGGACCTCAACCGACAGTTGAGAGAGCCAGAAATAGATTGAAAGGGAAATAGATGGGGGCGCGCGCGCAGGCACACGGAGAGGGCGGAACAAGCTCGAACAAAGGAAATGGGATGGGATGGGATGGGAGACGGGAATCACCAAAACAGAACAGAAGACATTACGTACCGGTGCCGTTATTTTGTTTTGTTTTGCTTGCAAGATGGCGATCTAAACGTACTAATCTTTTGGGCTTGGTTCCCGTCTTTGTTTTTCTTTTTTCCCCGACAGGCGTCGAGGCTCGGGCTGAGCTGTGCTGCGCTGCGCAGCACTGTACGGCTTTCTTTCTTTTTTGTTTGGATCTCGCAAAGCCCGTTTGCTCTGTGCGTCAGATCTCACCAAGAGAGCGGTGACATGGACCAAGCACGGGACGGGGGTTGACAGGAACTCGAGACACGACGGAGAGAAGCCGTCGAGGGAGAGAGAAACGATGGATGGATGGATCGGAAGACCGCAGGGGAGTGCGAAAAATGAAATGGTTCCAAAATCACGACGGAACAAACAGACGAGGCAAGGCGAGGCAAGGCAAGCAAGGTAAGGCAAGGTAAGGCCGTGCTGGGGGGAGCGCGGGAGCGCGGGCACCACCTGGTATTATAAGGTGAGCAGTCCGGGCAACAACACCTCACCTCAGGTCAGCGAGACGGGACGAGAATGTACCATGTGGGTGGACTCGGGCGACAAAAAGACGGATCAGAACTTTCATGATAAGCAGCTTCCAAGAAAGGTGGTGGCCACTTTCTGCGACTCCCTCTGTGTGCTATTATGTCTCTCACCTACATTACATCGGATTGGCAGACGATGCCGAGTGACGGATGGATGGCGGCCCGGACAAAATGGGAGCCAAAAAGGAAAGAAAAATGATCCTGGAGGGAATCCATCCATTGAAACGAATCAACGAACGGGTGGCTCCCCGGGAGCGACGACAAGGAAGGTCGGCGTTCTGCCTCTGGCTGAGAAGTATCTCGTACAGTGCGCACAGTGCATTTCATGCAGGCTCTTCCCCGGCCGCGGCCGCGCCCCATCAAGCCATGCGCCGCCATCCCTTCCATGGGCAAGCTCAATCAATCAATCAATCAACTCAATGACTGACTTCCATGACTGGCTTGGGAGTGGTCCCTGAACGAACAACTACACCTCGCCCTGAGCTTCCAGCCGGGTATCTCACTTGCTACCCTCCTCATGGGCTTCGTCGATGGGGCCCTGCGGGGGTTCCTGGCGTTGCAAAAAACCCAAAAGGGTACCGTCGTACAACTTACAGGCCGAGTTGGACGATGCTGATTGGAACCAGACCGTGGTCCTGCTCATCTTTCTGTCAAAGTTCGGGGCCGTCGATGACCCGCGACTGAGCAGTCCAGCTAAGAGACAGGCCAGTCCTGGTCAGCCTCGAGTGCCCTCAGATGGTCATCGTATTGTTTCCTGCCGCTGCCGGATGCCAGTTGTGCCAGCGACGTCTCATGCCGTCCGTCGTCTCTCCATCAGTCGCCGGTGGACGCCTCGTCACCTCCCCTTTCTGTCGCCGTCCGACGAGGGGGAAAAACGATCATCATGGACGAGACGGGCTAGGCTGCCAAGGCTGGCTCCATGTTTGTTTCGACCAGTTCGAGTTTGATGGCTCATGGCCATGCGTTCTAATGCCTTGAGATGCCATGTCCTATGCGCATGCAAGCCGTCCTTTGTTGCTGGTCTCTTCTGGCCTCTGATACAGTCTTCCTCTCCCTCGGGATCGTGAACAGGCCTCTCTCTGACCTTTCGCCCACTCTCCCGAGTTGGACCCCAAAGCATCCCCTGCCCGCAGGCATCGAACAACGCATCACTCACCTTTGCTCACCCCTGGCTTCCGCAAGGGCCGACGTCATGAATCTGCCCCGGTCCTTGTAAGGCCGACATGGCGTGTGCGCCCCTCAAAGCAGCGACCCCAGCTCAGCACATCGTGCTCAGGGCAATGGCTAGTTATTCAGGTACGTATCGCAAGCTGGGGGGTCCGTCAATTTGGGCGCTGGTCAGAGCTGGGCAGAGCTGATGGATGTTGGGCTGTCAGGCCAGGGCGACAAGGCGGTAGCCGTCGTGTGTGGCAGATCTGGCTTCCAGAACAGTCAATGTCCAACGATCCCCTGCTCCATCCCGTTGGCGGTGTCGTGTTGTCCTAGTGTGGCTTGCCTCACCTGAGTGTCCACCAAGTCCCTTGGCAGGCTCTCTGGCGAGCGTTCCTGGACGAGATGCGCCAGACGGCACTGGGTCATCGGGGTCGATAGCAATCTCCAAGCACGCACTTTGAATTTCGGTGACAGCGATCCAGGACCACCCGACGCTTGGTGAAGCCCTGCCTGAATCTGCGGAGGTTCGGTGGTGATGTAATCTCATCATACTCTGGTCACCTGGTGCTGTTAGCAGTTCTTTGTTCCTCCTAGCTGAACACGATTCCCAAGGCTTTGGGCAAATCCATCCATGGCTGGCTCGCTCGGCTGTTGCCCACGCACGCAGGCTACCCCTGGATTAGCCTTTCGTGCATCACCCACGCACACGCACCGCACGAGTCGGCCTCCGGATCTCGAGGCTCAGCAGGACCGCGGTCCAATCGTGGCCACCTCACAGGCTATTGAGCGCTGCTCCGCTGAGATTGTGCGATAACCCGTGAATTAATGCACGCAACACGCACAAGTCTGTCGCTTGTGGGATGTTTGCTGCTCCTCGTTGCCCTCGCATGGATCAGAAGGTCGTCCCAGAACATGGGATAACGCCCAATCGGATCTGAAGCGGGTGGCCTGGGCGGTCCCCGGCGCCCATTAACATGGCCCTGCACTGTGTGCGATACCTGAGGTGGGCTGAGGTGGGACACCTCCATCCGTACCTGATGGCTTTGCCTGGCCTCACTCAGCATCATCCATTTGCCTTCCAGAAACACCTTTTTTTTCTTTCACCGCCCAGCCCAGGATGGTAGCGCCGGGGCTCGAGGCGTTGCTGTAGCCGCCGTTTCCCCAGCAGATAATCGATCACCCCCGCAAGCGTGTGACAAAGGCGCACATGACAGTCGACAATTAAAGAGAGATCCATTCCATTCACTACTAGCTCGATGGCAGATGCAAGGCAAGGCACGGCCAAGGCGATCCACCATGACGCTCAATCAAAGAAATCAAATCACCAAGTTCCGTGAGGTGAGGTGAGAGAAAGGGGTGTGCCAGCCGAAACACGAAGGTTGGTGTCGCAGGCCTTGCAAGCCGGGGGCACTTTGAGCGGGCTAACGCGTTGAAAGGAATCAAAGGGCTCGGGGGATGCATATACAGCCAATGACGTTCCAGCTGCTGACGTGTGGTTGGCTGTGTGGGGAGCGCGGCGGACCTATTGCCAGGGCCACCTTCTCTTTGGGAAATTGCGCTAGCTTGCCTCGGAAGGTTTCTCGAAACCTTCTGGAACAATGGTAATGCGAAGCGGATCTAGCGCATGCGTGACAATGCAAGAAGGAGCGTAGCGTTGCGCCTTTGCACCTTCTTCCTTCCATTGAGCTTCTTTTCTTCCCTTCCCTTCCTTTCCTTCTCGGCACCCCATCTCATTCCGATCCATCCATCCATCCACCATCCATCCCACTCACCTGCCGCGCCCCAAGACCCAAGTTGAATGCCCCCCCTTGCGTGTACCAATATGCCTCACATAATTCTTACATACTCTGAATAATTCTCTTTTGCAACCTTTTCGCTATTGAGCCAAGCAATCCATCTCCGTCCGCCCGTCCATTCACCCATTCATCCCACCCATAATACATGTCCCGTGTCTTATGCATGAGGGCTCTTCCGCCCTTGCCCCATGCACCCGGGGCCCCATCTCTCTCTGCCCCGTGCTGCAGGAGCATGGATCATGTCTATTGTTCTGACGGCCTTCGAGAAGCCCACTTGACTCTACGGTATTCAGACGGTGGTGGACAGGCCAGCAGTGGCGTCCCTCCGTCTCGAAACTACACAGTCGCGGGAATGGAGGATGAGACGACCTGGGTAATCAGCTCCTTGGACGCCCGCCACGAGCCCTAACGACTTGCTAGCGTCGAGCAAGCACACACTACCAACACATCTCGCCATGCCAGCCTCACTGTTGCCCACGACTCAACTCGGAGAGATGGGGTCAGGATCAACCCCAGGCTCTTCGGTGACCCTGGAGAGCAGTTCAGCAAATCAGTCGCAGCTGTTCAACATCAAGCAAGACGACAGGCAAATGCTCCTCTGGGGGATCCATGCATGACAGAGCCTGCGGCTCCGGCACGGCTCCCATTTCAAAGAGCGCTGTCCATGTTCGCTGCCCCCCAAGACCAAGACTTGAGTTCCCTGTACTCCACGAGACAGCCTGCAGTTCCGCGCAGGAGCTGGCCTTTCCAGCTGGGGAAATCCTGGCCGTGCCGGCGCGGGTGGCTAGTGTCAACTGCCCCGGGGAGTGGGCATGATATACTCAGACCGGGGTTCTCACAATGAGATCTTACGACTGCGAGACGCGGAAGGCGAAAGGGGGAGCTCAGGCAAGCCAAATCACTCCAACAGCCCACCGCTTTCTACCACGGTTGGTCGACATCCCATCATGACCCTCCAATTCCCATCCACCAACCCCTCCGCAGTTTCATGAGGTCATATTGGGCTTGCCATGCAAGAGACCGCCATTGGCTTCATCTACTCGAGGGGGCACACAAACTGCAGCATGTTTGTTGGCCCTCGCCTGCATCTCCGCATTTTCTCAATAGCAGCAAGCAAAAGACCCTATTGTCGTGCGTTTTGAGAACCTCAAAGTGGCTGGCGTGGCTTGGGGCTGTCCAATCTTGCGACTCCCCTGCCGCTTCACATGCCCAAGCTGTGCAGGGCGACAAAGAATGCGCATCAAAGACAACCAGAAACCTTCTAGAAATTCCACGCACGTACCGCCCGTTGAGGCTCTGAATAGACCAGCGCACGCACACGCCTGCGTACATGACAATAGCAGGCCCTGTCACCTGTTGGCCGTCAATCATGGACGGGAGGGGACACTGAGCAATGACTCCATTCCAGCCCGTTCATCCCGCCATCCGCACGCCATGTTCGGTGAAGGCGATGCGCCGATCCCAAAAGAGCGCCGGGGGGCTTGGTGAATCAAATCAAAACAGATTCATGGACAATGCGCATCCCGCCCCCTCGTCTATTCCGGTCCCGATGAGGCAACCGTCGAGAAGACTCGAAGCACGGATGAAACAATTAACATTAAAGCCTTCGCATTAGCGTCAGTGCGCTTCGTTCTTCGCTAGCAGTAAAGCGTCCGTTTTACCTTATACCATACGGTGCAGACACACCAGACGCATCTCAGCGCCGAGCGCAAACAAGTACCCCGTACGGCGTGATCGTCTTGTCAGAGATGCAAGGGCACGCTATGTCAGAAATGGCTGCAACAAGCGAACTTGGCATCCATGACACGAATCCATTCTTTGACACGCTGCTGCAACTCGTCATCACCCATTCCATCATGAAACGCCTTTGTTCCCCAAGTTTTCGGTGACCAAGGTGAGCTTCTTGCAACAAGGAAAGGAGCTTGGGACGCACTCGAGGTCAAGCAGGGAGGGCTCAGCTAGTGGTCCATGAACGCGCAGTGATTTGCCATGCCGAGCGGCGCAGTTGGCCATGGCTCCCGGCTATTGCGAGACCCGACGTGCTCTGTCGATCCTATCAAAGCTTTTTATATTCTCAAGCTGTGCAATGACTCGAAGCACCGCTTGAATCTGCAGTCTGCTCCAAGCTCTTCTCCAAACTTGGTTCCTGGTGCGGGCGCTTGCGCGAACTACGTCCATGATCGACATTCCGCTGCTGGATCAAAGGGACGAACCCTCATTGTAAGCCCAACAACACGCGTCGTGCGTGGTCCGACAGAGCGGGAACCAGTCTTTGACCGAGTCTTTTCTTGGGGGCTATTTCGGAGGTTGTTCTGATGCCCAACCCCTGTTGTAATGCCCGACCTGGCTCAGCTCGGCGTTGATCACTGCAGAGAATCGCCATCGCCCTCCCGTCTTCCTATGACGGTTCTGTTCTCGAATTCTCAACCTCACCACCACGCGCAAATTCACTCCATCTCGCGACACCTCGACCAACCGGGTCCGTGACCGCTGACCTGCTTTGTAGCAGGGCCAACCCTGGCTGCCCACCCAGTCCTCCCTCAGGGACGTGCTCCGAGTCGTTGACGGGCATTTCCGTGCAGCCCGTGAAACAACTGATGGAAGGCTTCCAGAAGCAGTGGAGTGAGTGACGTGGGCCCGCTGTAACATGCGTACTTCCAGGGCTGACATCTCCACACCAATCCAACGCAACCCAACACCAGCGCAGCACTGTGCTTTGCTTTGCTCGCTAGGTGATGGGGCCGGTGCAGGGGTGTCTATGGCCCGTGGCTGCCACGAGGGGTCTGGTCGATGTCGATGTCGGCATGTACCTTTGCTTCTGCTGCGATAAACTTTGGGCCTCTTTTATCATGTTCCCCAGATGTGACGCTAGAAGATGGAAAGGCGCTATCCTCTCGGGCTCTTTGGCTCTTGAGATCTGTTTAGGAACGTGCTTTCGATACTCGAGACCACAACACTCCTCTCCTCCCAGCTCTCGAGAAAGAATGGCTGGCCCCTCGCCTCACCTCACGACGCTACCCTCAGGTGAGGTGGGGGGATGCTCCGAGAGTGGACGACAATTCAAGGCAACCAATTTCATCAAAGCAACGAAGTAGTCAACGAATGGTCGGTCATGTGGGCGTGTGGCCTCCGCCTTTCTCTTACTCCGGCTCTTGTGTTGTCTGCTGCTGGGTTAATTTCCTTCAGCCTCTCCAATTGCTCCATGAGTGGACGGCTCTGGGGAGGGGCCTGGCCTGGGCTGAGATTGCCGTCGGTGCGGTTTGAGGACCGACGCATGCCTGCGCGTTCCCGCATCTGGTGCACAAGCAGCCTGTCTCAGCCTGTGACCGTTGTGTTGCGCCCGAGCTGAGAAAGACCGGTCCGGGAGCCTAGTTGGCTGTCTTGTTCAGGGGTTGAGAGAGAGGATCCCGCTCAACGACAACGGTCGCCACGGCCTGGTCCTGGGCAACGCAACACAACGGGGGAGTGGCTTGCTTGCTGGCAAACAGACGATGCTGCGCGGACACCTCACGGACAGGATCGCGCGTGCAACCTACCATGACCAGATATCACACCCCTACACCTACACCGTCCTTCACGTCTGCATCGGATCAGATTTCGGAGATGGATAGGCGGGAGTCGAGAGGCCTTGCTTCTCGACGGCATCCGAGCGATGCGGATAGGTGCCGATCAAGAAAGCATCGGCCAGCTGTTCAGGGACGTGCCATTTGAGGATGATGGTTCTTGTTCTGATGCCGATGTACAGATACTTGCTGATGGTTTCTAGATGGATGAGTAAAGCGCCGAGAAACACATAGACCTCGAGACCCGCTGCAACCCCGGTAATCTTCAACGCGCAGATCTGACATTCTCGACTTGCCTTTGCTTTTGGCGTCTTTTGGCATTCTGCCCTATGATAGGCAAGGCCGACGTCAACGGTCAGAGACGACAAGTCAGTCTAGTTGCCCAGATCCGATGCATCAAGTAATTAAACGCGGTCCGAGGAGCCCACAGAGGTCTCACCAGTACACGTTCTGCATGGCGCCAGAATATGAATTGCAGCTGTCAGAATCTAGCTGTTTCAATTTCCCATCCAGATCGATGAGATGCTCACAATTTTTTTACTTTTTTCTTTTCTTTTTCTTGTTACTTTTTTCCTCCGTCATCTCTACACTTGGCGATTTGGTGCTGCAAGATGGCGCGCCATCAACGACTACGGAGCACAGAACATTGCTTTGCTGGAGGCGGAGAGATCTGGGTGGGAAAAGGAAATCTCGTTTGCATCTCGTTGCATGCATCGTGGAGATTACGGGCGCACACTGACTGCACTCCATACATTCGTACGTCCGTCTGGCTGTATAACATGGATGATAGACCGCCCGCTCAGCGCCGCATCGCATCGGACCATGCACGGACTGAAGGCGGTCTGGAAGTTTTCGGGATGGATGACAAGCGCGGTCCCTCTGTGTGTCGCGTCTGATGGCTCTGACTGGGCTGATCTGATATTACGGGCCTCCTGTACGACCTGTGCTATGGAGCTGCGCGTGAGCCCCCCGGAGCTGGGGAAGCCAAGCCAGCCTTTTTTTTTTTCGGGCGCTTCGCTCGTTACCCGGGAACAAGGGCCAGAATTGTTCGAGACGGTCAAGAGGATGAGAGATTGTGTGGCAACAGTATCGTCTGAGCCAAGCCCTCCCACCGGTGTCGTTAAGCGCAAGTTTGAGTTGGCTGTTGGATCCATCTCGGGGACGCCATCATGAGACAAGGATGATCTGCCAGCACCCACATCGCCTACCCTATGTCTTCATGATTAACTTTGAGGTTGAACGAGGGAGTGGTTATGTCTGCCAGCTGGGTTGTTTGACGTATCTGCATCCTAACACTCACTTCAGCATTAAGGGCAACCCAAGTCTAAGTCTTGATAAAATATTCGGTGAAGAGCCAACAGAGACTTTACCAGATCTTTGATTATTCCTTCTTCTGCTGTAGAATGACTATCAAAAGACAATGACACCATATCGACAGCGATGAACGTTTAGCATGGGTATACCTAAGTAGGCAACTTCCCTTTGTACTATGTCGGGTAGATAGCCAATTTGGTATGCAAAAGGTCCATCCCCTCGAATGGCCGTTGCGTTGTTGATGGCATGAAAGCGACGGGCTGGGAGTCCTTAAACTGTCGTCCAGAAATCACTCGATATCGAAGGCACGGAGCATGATGCATCAAAACTGTTCAAACAGAATTCCGCTTACACAAGATGGAACTCAAATGCTATGGAAAACAACATCCCCCTCATACAGTAGTTAAACTGATATCATACCCAACATGTCATCCTCACCACCTAGGCTGGTCGCGTTCAACTCCAGGCGTGTCAAGTTCATGCTTGTCGCCAAACGGATCATCATCGTCCTCGTCGTCATCCATGTTGGTAACAACAGGAGCAGCGACTGGTCTCGGAGGCTGGGGAGGAGGGGGAGGAGGGGCCGAATGAGCGGGCTTAGACCTAGGAGCAGGTCTCGGAGGCGCGGCGTGTGTAGGAGAATGCGAGATGATCAACTCGGAAAGATCGGGGGGTTGCGAGCCTGTTGGTGACTGCGCGTTTGCGGCCTTAGCCATGGCTTCCTTGCCCTTTATAGTGGCCACTGCGAATAAAGTCAGACATAGGTTCCCTATGAGAGGCCTGGAAGGGGAGGCGTACTCCTGTATAGATGGGCCTGCTCGGCAAGCTCATCGTCCGAGTCACTGTCCGCGTCGATAGAGCGGTCGAACTGCTCAAACGACATGAGGGCGTGCACGAGTTCGTCGTTAGCATGCAGCAACCCACCCAGCCACTGCTCTTCTTCAACATGATGGATCTGGACATTGTCAGCTTCTCGACTCTGTCAAAGGATAGTGAGAACGCACATAACGAAGCACTTTTCGCCGGAGAAGCTTGCAAGCTTCGAATCGTTCCACGGCGGCCGGGTTCTCCGAGATACGTTCCACTTCGCGGTTGATGCTTTGAAGCGCATTCATCAAATTTGTCGCGGCAAAGGATGAGTCGGCAATGACCACCTTCATCGTCTCCTTTTCCGCCTCGAGGTTGAAGGGCTTCCGCTTCCCCTTGGCCTTGTCCTTTTCCTTCTTCTTGTCCTTTGAACCGCCGAAGAAAGAACCGGATCCAGAGGAAGACTTGGTGTGGGCATGGCTAAAAGACTCGGCGGCTGTGGGCGGCGCATGGGATGAACTAGCAGCCTGTCGAGCTGCCTTGGCAGCTTCCTCCTGCTCGTCGTCGACAAAGGGGTTCTCCTCGGTTTCCCTAAGAACCTTGGACCTCTCCTGAGTGACGGCTTGCTTCCTCTTGGGCAGTTCCTAGTACAGTCAGTATCGTGTCCATTCGGTCGTAGGGTATTACTTACCTTGTGAAGTCTTGCGATCTTATCCAGACCTGGGGTCCCAGCATATTGCGTCCATCCTCGGAAAAGCTCTCTGCACTTGTTCCTCACGGCGATATCAGACAGCTGGGATGTGCCACACACACGCAGTCGCTCGAGAAGTGGTTCATCGACAAAGGTGCGCTGGAACCTCTCGCCAGCGTTCTGGATGAGGCCGTCAAGGATGACAAGGGCGCGGATTTGGCGATGAACGTTTCCATACTTGAGCTTCTTGCGGATAGCGCGGGCTGCCTCTCCTGGGCCGGAAGCTTGTAGCTTGATGACCTCGACGAGCTCGGGAATGCCGCTGAGATCCTCCTCCTCGTATGACTCGGAGGTAAGGTTCTCGATGGTGACGGTTACCGCCGAATAGGGTTTCTATGAGTCTTAGTTATGAGACTCAAACAGAGTAGCATGGGCATCTTGGGTTGGGAGTAAATGACTCATGAGAGATGTCATGAGCTGATGGGGTGTAGGGCTGAAAGACAAGACTGCGCGGGGTGTAGAAGCATATCATACCTGTTGGAACATGTTGGCGACAAGTTATGAAGCTAAACTGCGTCTGTGTTCTCTTGTTTGGGCCTTGTACAGTAGTGGGATGCAGACTCCCAGGATGATGCTATCCTGTGTTGCTGGGATAGCTCTTGGGAGCTGTCTGGATGCCCGATCGAGAGCGACCGAGGCTGAAGCCAGATAGGGCAAGTCTTGAAAGCGCGCTAGGTTTCGATGAGACGTCTACGCAGGCGCAAGAGTGCACTGTAGTGAGAAGCCTTGATGTCGAAAGAGAGTCTTATCGTAAAAAGCTCAGATGGGAGCAATAGTAAGGTAAGTAGTCAGGCGCACAATGAGGTCCTAGCCAAGGCAAGCACGATACACCTGGAAGGTAGGTAGGTATGGTGGGGTTGCAAGAGCGCGGTCCGTGACGCGGGGCTTCCTTCCAATTTCGGTGGAGCTGTGTCGTCACTGTCAAGGTCAGCCGAGAAAGGTGACCTTGAATGGAGCCAGGGTCTGTAAGAGAGGCTGTGAAACAGACGTCAAACTATTGAAGGACTGTTTGTGGACAGACTCGGAGTAAGCTGCAACAGAAACATGCCCATCACAATATGGTGTGACCTTGGATAGATCGTCATTTACACTGTATGTATATGTACACTCCTGAGTCTTGACATTTGGGAGTTGACAAGGGTCGTATGTAGATGGGTCTCTTATCGTATATCGTGAAGCTACCTACAATATGGTATGAGTATCATTCCACTCCATGCCAACAGTCAAAACAGCTCAGTATAGTAGATAGTATATAAAAATGGACACAATTTCATCAGAGCTACAATCAAGCACATATTATCGATTTATCTAGGTGTGTCGCAACGTCTAAGCAAGGGCGTCTTGATTCATGACAAGGTGAACTTGACACACCGTTCTTGGTTTGGCTTACCCGCCACAAGCCCCAAGAATATGAGTCAAGCAAGAAACAGCATATAAAACTCTTTCATTCAAATCAATCCCATCGTAATTCTACCTCAAACATACCAACTTCATCACCAATTCGCATCTCGGAACCCGCCGAATCTACCCTAGACCCTCCGTGATCGCACCCTGGGCTGGCTTTCTCCAATCGCCCCTCCCCCGCCCCCGCCATCCCACCTACGAATTTTGACAGCAGAAGGCGTTATCGCGGCTTTGTGACTCACCAACACCTCGATACCATTCATCCTTCGACCCGGAACCTCTCCTTTCTCTATTCGAGTCGGTGCATCATTTAGCTGCGACTTCAATCATGGGTTCCAAAGCCCCCATTCTCCCCGAAGAGGGCAAGCGCAACATCCTCATCACCAGCGCCTTGCCCTACGTGAACAACATCCCCCACCTGGGCAACATCATCGGCAGTGTCCTGTCGGCCGACGTTTTTGCTCGCTACTGCAGAGCCCGCGGTCACAACACTATCTACATCTGCGGCTCCGACGAGTACGGTACCGCTACCGAGACCAAGGCCTTGGAGGAGGGCCTCTCCCCCGCCGACCTGTGCGCCAAGTACCACGCCCTTCACAAGGGAGTCTACGACTGGTTCCGAATCGACTTTGACATCTTCGGGCGAACACCGACCGACCAACAGACCCAGATTGTCCAGCAGATCTTTTCTGATCTCTGGAAGAACGGCCTCATCGAGGAGCGCGAGACTACACAGCCATTCTGCGCCGACCCCGCCCACTGCAAGTTCCTTGCTGATCGTTTCGTCGAGGGAGAGTGCAGCATCTGCCACGATCTTGGTGCTCGCGGAGACCAATGTGATGCCTGCGGTGGACTTTTGGACCCTTTCGAGCCCGAACGTGAGCCCAGCAACGACGACGACGACCATGTTGAGGCCAAGGCGACTGGTTGGCTGATTAACCCCCGATGCAAGGTCGACGGTACCGCCCCCGAGAAGCGGAGAACCAAGCACCTCTACCTGCGCCTGGACGCTATTAAGGATCTGCTCGTCCCATGGTTCCACAAGAGCAGCAAGGAGGGCGACTGGAGCGCAAACTGTATCTCTATCACCCAGGCATGGATCGACAAAGGTCTGCTCCCCCGTGGCATCACCCGAGATCTCAAGTGGGGTGTTCCTATCCCCAAGGGTCTTGATGGACTCAGCGACGAGGAGTACGCCGAGAAGGTCTTTTATGTCTGGTTCGATGCCTGCATTGGCTACGTCTCGATTACCAAGAACTTGACAGACCCTGGCAACCTGGACGGTACCAACTGGGAGAAGTGGTGGAAGAACCCCGAGAACGTCAAGCTCTACCAGTTCATGGGCAAGGACAATGTGCCGTAAGTAACTCCTAAGGACGGGATTTAGGATCAATGGAGACAGCGACTAACATGACCCCAGCTTCCACACCATCATCTTCCCTGCCTCTCAGCTTGGAACCGGAGAGAACTGGACCAAGGTCCACAAGATGTCGACGACTGAGTACCTGAACTACGAGGGTGGCAAGTTCAGCAAGTCCCGCGGTGTCGGTGTGTTTGGCAACACTGCCAAGGAGACTGGCGTTGACCCCGATGTCTGGCGATACTACCTTCTGTCGAGACGGCCCGAGACAGCCGATTCCGAGTTCAAGTGGCCAGAGTTTATTGACGCCAACAACAACGACCTCCTCAAGAACCTGGGTAACCTGAACCAGCGAATCCTCAAGTTCTGTCAGGCCAAGCTGGATGGTGTTGTGCCTGACTACACCAAGTACACGGACGAGCGTCTGGAGGCGCACAAGAAGGAGGTCAACGAGGCTCTGCAGACCTACATCACCCAGTTTGATGCCATCAAGCTTCGTGCTGGCCTCGCTACCGTTATGCACATCTCTGCTCTCGGAAACAAGCTTCTGCAGGACAGCAAGCTCAACAACCAGCTCCTGGCTGAGGAGCCGGACCGCTGCGCCGCCGTCATCGGTCTTGGAATCAACCACCTTCAACTCCTCGCTAGCATCATCCACCCTTACATGCCCTCTACTGGTGAGGCCATCCTCGAGCAGATCGGCAGCCCAGGTCTCATTTCGATCCCCGAAACCTGGACCGGTGACCTTATCAAGCCGGGTCAGAAGATTGGTGAGCCCAAGCTCCTCTTTACTCAGATCCCCGCGTCCAAACTCGATGAGTGGCGTGAGGCTTTTGGTGGTGAGGAGATCAAGAAGCAGAAGGCCCTCGAGGCGGAAAAGGCCGCGGCCAAGAAGGCTGCCAAGGAGAAGAAGAAGCAGAAGAAGCTCGCTATCCGTGCTGCTGAGAAGGAGGGCTCAGCCTCTACTGAGAAGCCTGTCGAGGCCTCGGCTGTCGACCTGCTCCCCGACAACAAGCCTGAAGAGAAGTAGAGGAATTTACCATGAATCTGAGACGGCGTTGTTTTATGAATTTTGAGAATGAAAAAGTTGGATGGCGCGGGTTGTTGTGGCGTGCAGAGACATGATGGCATAGAATTCAACATGACTCTTTGAGATGGGTATCGATGGGAGTTGGTGAAGTGTAGAGTAGATTCTCGAATCAACTGACGAGAAATAACTAGATGAGCTAGAAAGCTTGCTAGATGAATGTACAATGACGTGTTAACGGGTATCTTTGTCTGTCGTACCTCATAGCTTTACCCCAGCTTGTCCTGTGCTCATGATACCGGCTGTCTGGGTGCCCTGAGGGTACTCATCATCCTTTCTGTATAGGTAGCAGATTAGTCGTTTAAGCACCCCATCGTAAGAAGCAAAACAAGCCGGAACACACTGGCTGAACTACGCCCATACTGCCGAGGATGCATTGGAAGCAAACACGGCTTGAGCCAGGCCTCCTCCCCCGTCGTATCCAAAAGCTCCCCGATTGAAGGTTCCAATGGTCCCTGCTTGTCTCTGACGGGTCGACAGTGAAAAAGGTCCGGTCTAGTGAGTCTTGAAAGGAATTGAATTCCTGATATGTGAATCTTTATTGGTTGGTGTTGGTATATGTAAGTCAAAATGCAAAATGCCCCGTCGACTGGTTGATGTCGATAACCTGTTTTTTATATTGTTCAAAATCCCCGAAAACTCCCTTTCGCCTGTTGAGAGGCGCCCGGCCTGTTGAAAGGCGTAGCTTTCATGTTCAAACCCGTCGCCGAAAGTGCGCGCTGGCTGATGCATCTAGACTCTTTGCGTGTAGGTCTTGTGCGTCGGCGGAACGTGTATAGTCTCGTTCCGCCATATATAACATTCGTGGTCGGATAGATTCAAGGCGAGCTGTTTAGTTCGACTTCTTGCCGGCAGCACGCTCACGCTCACGCTTGGCGTAGATACCGGAAGTGAAGGGGTCCTCGTACAGCAGGGCGATCTTGTAGACGATGTACACCCAGACAGTGAGTAGGATACCGGCAGGCTTGCCAAAGTACAGGGCGGTAGCAAGGAAGCTCATGGTGGAGCCCGTGTACATGGGAGAGCTGGTCACGTTGAAAGGGAAACCCGTCACCATCTCGTCCATGAGGATGCCAAAGTAGTCACCCAAGAAGGTGCCAGTGATGCCGAGGCGCCAGGTGGAGGTGACGACCAGGACGTTGCCGACGGCAAAGAGGGTGAGGGCGGCAGCTTGGACGTAGACACTATCGAGGAGAGGATGCGAGGGCTGCTCAGCGATGGCGCTCTTGTAGATGTAGTCGCGGACCATGCCGAGGGAGAAGATGGTGGCGGCAAGGGCATAGCATCCGACCTTGGAGTTTCCACCAAAGAGCTTTGTTAGGAGCTTGTTGTGGTATTCTTAACGGTACGAGGGTCAGTCGACGACATGGGCTAAGCTGCGAGCTTGTCTTTGTCTCACCTTGGCGGGCGACGATGCTTGACACGACGGTTAGTATTCATGGCATCACGCAGAGACGACGAGAAACTCACTTCCAAAAGAGGGGATTGAAGGCAATGGAGGACGCAGACACTGAAGAGCAGCAACGGAAAAACCCAGAGTCAGACACGATCCAATTGATTGATTGACAATTGAGGGAGGGACAGATTTCTCTCTCAAGGCCAGCTGGCAAGACTTACCCAACAAGCTCTGCTTGCTAAGGTCGACGTATTCGACGAGCTCGTTCACAAAGGAAGCCATGATGAAGCAGCAGGTTCACACACAAAACAGAGAGTCACGGGCTCTTGAATCGGTCCTTAAGGAGAGTAGGAGATGATGTTGTTCCTACAGAATGGACGGTGAGTGAAAGAGTAAAGGACAAAGAAGGTGCGCTGTCACATGGAAGAAAGTAGAAAGCGGGAGACCCGCGTCATAATTAAAAGGCAGGCGCTGGGAGAGGCCTGGACCCTCAGGCTTCATCCCCACTGTACCGGGCCCGTTATGGTCCCGTTATGGGGGGCTGAGGTCGGCTTAATGGGGCCTTTGATGGGGTCACCGCACCCGGAGCTCGAGATCCACTCCTCCACCAAACATCCATTCCCCGCAGATTCTCACCTACTCTTCAGCCTGGCTGCTCACGCGGGCAACGAGTGTATGCATCTCAACTCCCATCTATTTCTCCTTCACAACGAAAAGCTGATGTATTTACATCTCTATCGACATTTGCCGAGCCATGCCCATACGCTATCTGGCGGCTTCAAGCCATGCCGTGCCGTCTGTTCCAAACGCCGTCCTGGAAACGCCCAAATAAAAAAAAAGTCTCAACAATGGAATCCGTCATTATCATCCATCCCATCTGAGCCGACAGCTGTGCTCCGTCATATGTACCACAGGCATCACCAAAGAACAAGGCCGGTAGCTTTCACTTCCTGTTCCTCGTCTTCTTGCCCGTTGTCTGGGTATCTTCTTCCTCTTCATCCTGGCCCTTCTTCAGATCTTCTGTCAGGCCCCATTCTTCCTTGTCATACCAGTCCTCACCGTCCGACATGTCCCGGTTGGCCCCTGAATGAGCCTCAGCCTTGGACCAGTGAAGGACACTCTTGCGCAGTTGGTCGGCCTTGAGGAGACCCAAGAACAGTCTTCTTGCCCCCCGACAAACCTCCTCCTGCTTCTGCACATATAGAGCAAGCAGTCTTCGGATATCTTCGGCTTCTTGTTCAGGCAACAGTATGTCGCGGTCTGGTTTTGCCCCTGATGGAGCAATGAACATGGGATGCACAAACGTTGGGTCCTGTCCTCCTGAGGCCATCGAGATATCTTGTGCGATAGCCTCGGCTAGTTCGTTTTGGCGACGAGTGTCGTCTGCCGCAGCCGTCGGCGCTGGACCTGGACCGACTTCCTTGCCCTTATTAACATGCTGGTCCACGCCGTTTTCTGGCCCGCCCTTCGAGGGTCCCGATGCATTGGCCTTGTCGACTGGCTCCTGACCCTCGTTCTGCGCCTCGGAACTTGGCACTGCTCCATCTTTTTCGACGGTTTCTGTTGTCTCGCCCTTGTCGTCCTTGGCATTGTCTAGGTGCGAGTCATCAGCACCAACGGTTTCAGCGTCCGTCATAGTGATATCCGCATCTTCTGCTGCGTCCTTGTCGGAAACCTGTCCGTCGCCAGTCACGTCCGGTACAGGATCTGCGGGCGGGATGCCATTTTCTTGGGTGCCACCGTTGGTAAGTTGTGGTTGTGCTTTGGAGAGGCTTAATAGGTGACGCGCAACGTGGTCGTCTGTGTAGAGCTCGATATCCGAAGGTCGTACCATCATGGAGCATGGTACCCAGGTATAGTCGCCGCACAACGCGGTTAGGAGGTGTCTCACTTGCCACAGGGAACGGTTTTCCTTGCGCATGATGTCGCAACTTTGGTCGACAAGCTTGGTTAGGGTCTTGGATGTGAAGGGTTTCGAGAGGGTTGGATGTGTCGGCAAATCGGTCGATGCAGTGAGTGGAGCGAGAATGTCTGGTCCTGTTAGCTTTGTTGTTGACTGGTCCGACTGCTGACATACTCTCTATTTGGATATTGGCGTAGGGGTTCACTTCTGCCGCAGCAGCCTCGGCTTCTTGAATGCGGTCCTCATCCTCCTCGTCGCTTTCCACTTCGTATCCATCCTCATCGATCAAGGGTGGGTTGCGATGAATAATCGGTCGTCGAACGCCAGCATATTCGACATACTGTTCGGGTCAGTCAGACTTTATCGGGAACGAATCGCGACGGTAACGGACCTCTCGATATGAGCTTGGGCCGTTGGTAGGGACCAATTGCCCTTGATGGGCAAATCGCGCTCGCTTCTGAAGCTTGTGGCCGCGATTGCTGTAGCTCTCGATCTCGGAATCGGAGTCGGACTCTGTCAGGCGGGCGTGGTCAGTTGCGAGACTCGTAGACGCGACAGGCGCATGGGAGTTTGCGCACCATAAGCTGTCCGCTTAAAGGCCTTTTTCATGCCAGCTATGGTCTCGGCGAAGAGGACCTGCTGCGACGCCATGGCGGGCGAAGGCAGGATTGACGATGGGACCGAGGGGGAAACTTGTTGTGGGCGGAGGGAACGACGAGGGCCGAGGAGGTTTCTGGCGGGTTATGACGAGGTGAGAGGGTGTAGAATGGTACTGATGGTCCCTGATGCCGAGGGGACCTTCAATACTAAAAGACGAATCGAGTTCGCGTCGAAAAGTTGAACAAATGCAATTTTGCTAGAAACGTGCTGTGACGGCGAGGAGAAGCTGGAGCGAGAAGCGAGGCTGCCCGCCTTCCCGTAGCCCATGACCACATTTCCGAGCGCGGTCCGCCATGATTGGTCAGTCATCGGATGTTTATTCGGCCGACGCCGATGCGATAGCAGATAAGCCCACATCCCACTTACACAATTTTGGTTATGCACTTTGTGCAGGCCATTGTGAATGCTCGTGTAAGTGGTGAACTGACCCCGTCTCTGCATGGTCTCTCCTTGGAATCTTAGCCATCATATTGAAAAATTGGATACCAGTGCCATGTTTTTTATGGTTTAATTCTCAATCACACCCTCTGTGCGGGTTTGGTGTCTGTATATTCTCTTGGTGGGTGGAGGAATATGCCCTGTTGTTATGCTTCAAATAAGAAACGCATAATGTATGTGATTCAAACTGCCAACTTACTGTGTTATCTGTCACTCTAAAGCTTTGTTGTTGTAACAGTTTGATAATGGGGAGTAGAGATGGATTGCTGCTTGTCTGTTGTTTTGTTTGGCATTGGGCATCATACCACAGCTACGGCTATCGAGATAATTGAACATCAGTCATGGGAGAATGCGTTTGCACCAAACAGGCCTTACTGTTTTCAAGTTTTCATTTTTACAATTAACGCGCGAGTTTTTCAGGTAGTGATTCACTGCCACTTCGCATCTATAAATTCTCCCCTTCCCTCCCCTTTCTCTTCTCAACAACCTCACCCTCTTCATCACCATTTGCACCTCCCCCTGATTATACTAGAACACGTCCTGCTCTACCTAGATGTTTATATACTATATTCGAGACACTCAGGCCAAGCTCAAAGAACCCCGCCGCTTAACTTGTCTTGCCACGACCTCAGTCGACGAAACGCCCCAACAAGTACGATTGGGGCCCGATCTCAATGTTGATTTGCGTCCCCAAATTCCTCATGACCATATCGAATCTCAAGTACAAACAGGCGAAGCGACTTGGGACAGGAAGGGCGGGGACATTGTCCGATTGGCAGAGGATGGCACCTTAAAGCGCTTCCGAGAAGAGATCGCCATCCAGCATCCCGATGCAGAAAAGATCAAATTCGAGTCCGACGAAGAGAAAGGGCTCGAGAAATATATATAAACCGACAATGGGACCGAAGCCGGAGGTAGCAGGTGCATGGATGAAGCTGTCATGGATAATATCCTGAACTGCATCCAAGGCCTTCCCAACGTGCCGATGTCTGGGTGACCTCGAGGAGTACCTCGCCTCAGAACCAACTCCGAGGTTTCTCGCGACCTAGGGATATATTTACACCCTACGGGAGAGGGTGTTCTCTCCTTTGGAATCCGCCCTGTATCCGTCGATGGCAACAACTTCACTGGCACCATCGATGGCCTTATTCGGGTCTTGCTCGTGGGGGCAGACTTTCTCCCGTCTGGGGATTTCGAGTCGTGTCCCTACGACAGGAAGCAAATCTTTGAAAAGTGTGACGCACTCGGAGAAAAGGCGAGTGACACCTTCAGAGCAATCGGCCTCCCCTTATAGAACAACTTCGCGAACACAGCATCGATTGGAGAGTCTATGACACTAGTCGTGGACTATTGTGGGCTCCATCGACGGGTTTTCGCATGGTAAACCAGATTTTCGCGGCCGACAACACCCCCAGGAGAGGCTTGCGTCACAATCATGTCCTTCAGGTCTCGCCTCTTCGTCGCTACTACCCTCCAGGAGTCGGCACTCCCCGTCCCCCACCGGACCCGAACGTCGATTATGTTGAACCTGATATTAATTCTCGTCACAAATATATAGAGGCCTGCGATTCAGGCGAAGACGACCTCAGTGTCTCGACTGAGGAGGAAGCCGAGTATCCTGGGTCATGCTTGGCGGTACGGGTTCCTCTTCAACTCTCTGACTTGACCGAGGAAGAGCATTACGAGCCTAGAGTACGATCCAGACTCCTACAACAGCGCCTTATTGAGGGACACTTGAGATATATCAACACCCGCCCTCGACCTGCAGCATTCCGTTCGTTGTGGCTTGATTTGCCACCGTGGCACTTCGAGCGAGAATCTGAAAGCGACGAAGAAATCCCTGAGGAGAACAACGAAGACGCCCGGCTAGAGAGAGCGCGATGCTCCTTTAACCAGTCATTCCGCGGGCCACGTCTGCTTTTCTACAGAGAATCTCGAAACGGGCCCCAATCTCTTTCTCACGAACCTTCTCTTCGACCATCGCAGGAGTCCAGATCTCGTTTCCGAAGACTCCATATGAGAAACTTGTCTAATACACATCATAAAAAGAGAAGAATGCGAGACTTTCTAGTCTATTCTTTTACCAATTCTCTTCTTCTTTATCCTAATAATCATCGCGAGACGTTGAATCACAACTAACATCGCAGAAGTAACTCGCTCTCGAGTGACCCCCATCTGGCTCATCTCCCACCACAGTTGACAGACAGGTCGGTATCAACACTCGCCTTGTATCCAGATATCGTTCTGGCCAACCGAACACTCCCAAGGCCCTCTGTCGGCACCAAGTTCTCATAGTGCCCATGTTTCCACGGTCTCATCAATGCCGAGGCAAGCCAAGCGAAATGGAATCGCCTCCTCGCAGCTATCAACGCTGCCAGGGCAGCTGGTGAAGATGAGACTATCTGCCGGGCGCTCAATCACTCGATTGCCCAACACGACCGTCTTCAGATATCCGAAGAGTTGTTCTCAGCATGGGGGACAACTTTAAGCCGTTACCATTTCGAACCGAACCTATCAAGGCTCATTCTCCTGACGTCCGTTCCGCCCCTACTACATCCGTTCATTTAAAGGTCCTACGAGCAGTCAAGCACGTTCTGAAGCTTACCAATAAACATACCCTGGAGTTACTGCAGAGGAACTGACTGGGAGCGTTGATCGGATCGCACAGTATGTGGAGGTCACTCTGTCCCGTTCGTCTACCATGTCTGTGACAGGACTTTACGACTATACCGGTGAGAACGTCTCTTAGTTCTCCGGACCCCGGTCCCCTTCTTTCGAGGCTGTATATCCTTTCGTCGATGTTGACAGCAAGCATCGATATCACGCTTTACCCAATGTCGGAGTTGTCATGACGGTTCTTGACGTCGTGAAAAAGACTCAACCTATTCTGGTCCTCCCCGTTATCTCTGCCTGGCTCAATGCTCACCAGGAGCCCAACTTCACCATACGCCAGTCCTTATGGGCTTGGACCATGAACGCCGTCACCAACGCCTCTTTGCTACACATCACGCTGGGACTTACTGGCACCCACCGGCGCCGGATGGAGATGTGGGTAACCTGGTCTACCGAACAACGAAGACAAGCTCTCGTTTCTATCCGAACCGGTATCAAGACCCCACTGGTGGAAAACGAACTCTCTGGTAATACGGGTGTGCTGGCGTTTCGTCCCTTCTCGGAGTTCTCACCAACAAAGTTCAAGCCGCTCTCTGGGGAGTCTCGACGGCTATGGGAAGTTTTCTATGACACGCTCGTCAGCATCGGTGCCAAGTACGGCCTGTCGCCCAATGACTTTCAATACTACTGCACGATTCCCTCCTCGAAAGGCTCTGGCCATCGCGTCTTTTGCCCCTTCCATGTCCTTTCTCGACCTCAAGCCTTGGCAATTGGCTGGGACTGGCACATTCTGAGTACCCTTGCCCGGAAAAAGCTGCGGATAATGCGGAAATTCTGCAACCGACATGCAGAGGGGGCCGGATATGGGGAACCTCAAGTCACTGAACTCGTCTTCATATATTGGATAGCGCATCACTTCAGCAGCAAAATACAACAAGTGAGAGCCGATCGACCTCAGGCAACCAGGACTGAAGTTGCGTTTCACATTCTAGACCGTTGGGGCCTGCCGCTTGTGCCTTAGATTGGCAATGCGTTCAAGGCATCACTTTGCAAAGGGCCTGATCATAGAATCGCCATGCGATTTGGTCTTGTTGCTAACAAGCATCTGGACCCCGTCAATTACATCGACCTATCTCAGTCCACCATCACTTTCGACACTGTCACCACGAACTTTGGCATGATGAACTACGACTCTGGAGCCTGGGATGGCATACGCCGGCTCCTCACTCTCATCCCCCAGCAGCATGCTTACTGGAAGGTCGACCGTGGGCTTGGTAGCGGACCTTGGGCTGGGGTCCAAGACGAATCTATCATACCCATACCCCCAGTTCCAGAGTTCGAAATGGAACCCCTCCCGATTGAGTCCTGGCTCCAGAGCGGAGATACAGTGTCAGAATCCACTGATCTGCTCAAGTGCCCAGCTTGTCATTCCAACTTTGGCTCCATCGCTCTCTTGGTCCAACACAACCGGCGGGGCCTATGTCTTGACGAGACCAAGTCCTCGGCAGATGCGATTCTCAGTGGAACCAGGTCACCAGAAACCCCACAGCAACTCCCGCGGCAGGACGCTGTTGATGCTGAATACTGGAAGACTGTGGCCGAGAAGTACAAGTGCCCAGATTGCAGTAAAATTTGTGCCGGCGAGTCACATTTCCAACGTCACATGGCTAACCATCGCAAGGAAGATGAGTTTAGGTGAAAGACCCAACCCATTCTAGTCCTCTCCGTCATCTCCGCCTGGCTCAACGCTCATCAGAAGCCGCTTCACCAAACGCAAGTCTTTATGGGGTTGGGTCGTCAACGGGCACACTCCAGGCGAATCTCCCAGCGCTTGTCCTCGATGGCACGATCTATACTTGGGTAGATTTTAGGATAAAAATGAGTTAATAGTAATCAAAGACTGTCTAAGAGTTATTCCTCGCCTTAGATCTTTTCCTCATAAACTAAGATTACTATAATATACTACATATCATAAAATCTTCATAAGAATTTACTAAGAATGGCATCACTGGTCTGTCAAACTGTCAAACCGACGTGCGCGGAAACGGATGCCCGATGTTGAACTCGAAAAACGGCAGCCACTGCTCAGCCTCGCTCTTTCTTCATAATCTCGCTGTTCCTGATCCAAAACATACCTCCTCCTCCTTCGCGCAACTTTCCCTCTTTCAACACTCCGCTTGCGATAACCCAAAGAAGCCCGAGTAAGTAAAACTCTTCCTCCTCATTCCCTATGCGCGCACTCCATGCACGAAATTTTGACGCTCCCTCCTCCGAGCCCCTCTTCCCTTGCCTCTCGGAGCCATATCATGACCCATCGCAACCTGAGTTGCCTGTCCTCCGCACTGACAGATCACGAACTGAACAGATCATAGCGCATCGGGAATTTGCGCTGGGAGATTTGCCTGGAGTGCGCTCGCATTAGGACTTGCAGTGAAAATGCTATTGAGGGCATTTATATTGGCTGTCGTCACTATGGTGAGTTTCTACTCAACCTGCCTCAGGCTAAAGCTTGGAGACTTGCTAACACAACTGTTCAGGTGGCTCCAGACGATGCGCTGACTCAATTGATAGAGGCTACGATGGCACAGAAGTATGTATCCGGCAGTCGATAGAAATGGCTTGTACTAACGTGGAGACATCAAGAATGATGTGCTGGCCTAGGAATCCCGCAAGCTTGGAGAGCACCACGGTACATGTGTTGCAACGGCAGGCCCTCCTCGATCCCTATGGCAATGCGACACGCCCGATCACAGTTCAGATGACTCTTCACCGACCGCGAGAACGTCAGTCGAGGGTCTGAAAACACGGTCGCCAGACTGACTTTGGCTGTCCAACTTCATCGCGGATCTTCAGCGTATGAATGCTGCCATTCTGGAAGAACTCCCTCGTCGAGGCCCGGGGAGGCCCCAGGTAGCAGCTGTCGTCACGATGGAAGAGGACGGCACTTTCACGGAGGGTCAGACTCAATTTTTCGACCAGATGTAACGGCTTTGGGGCTGGGGGTGGAACTTGAGCTGGCCAGGGACCGAGCACGAATAAACCATGGGAGTTGGCACTGAAACATGTTATATCCAAGACACCGAAACTCCAGTCAAGGCTCCAGGACACATTTCCGTCAAGATTAAATCGAATTTATCGATGATTGCCCGCGTGGTGTGCAACCTTGCGATACTCCGATCCAGGTCGCCACGGGATTTGTTAGGCCAGTAACACTCAGACCCCTGAAAGGAATCTTGAGAGAGTCGCATCAAATGCGCAATGAGGATAGGGCACGTACCATCCAGGGCATTCCGAATTACATCCATTTGGGCAATGAACATTTCATGTTCTTGGAGGGCTTCGGGATGCCACAAGTAGCGAGGCCCAGGAAACGTCTGCCAGGCGTGACCCAGGGCAAGCCCATTGCTGATAGAAAGCGAACAATAGCGAGTCGAGTCGCCCTACTCTCGAATTTCGTCCATGTGCGCCTTGGTATGTGGGCGGATATATCGATAACATCGTGGAGACCACTTGGCCTGATATCTCGATTGGACTCGAATGCCAGAAAAGTTACGTGAGACTTGTGAGAAATGCAAACAACTAACCCAAAGAGAATCTTACCGAGGACGCTTTGTGAAGCCCGCTGTGGCATGACCTGCAATGCTACGAACGCTACTGGTCAGAGTAGGTTTCTTCCTCCTCCATTTCTTCGAGTTTCGCGTGATTATGTACCAGATGGTCATGTCAGCGATGGTGAAGGGCAGGCCCGTGGGAGGGGAACTGAATTCTAAGGATTACTACAGAACGTTTGTTATATTTCCAAGCCAGTAGATCATACTCACGTCATCATAGATGGATTGGCTTCGATTAATTCCTTGGCTCCCAAAGCAGGGGTAGAGACGAGGCGGCACTTCAAGTGCAGGACGGCAAGGGCGAAATGAAGTTCAAATGCCAAGAATTTGAAATGCTTCTTCTCTTGCTTCTAGTAAATTGTTAGAATGGGGGCCGTGTTTTGACGTCAGATTTCAAACATACCTTGGCTCCATCGGAAAGGGTTTGATGCTGCACTGCGTCGACAGCCGCCATATCCATCATCTCCTCACCGTTTCCCAAGGAATCGGCCTTCTCCCAGAAAGAAGACTCCTCGTCTATCAGATAGATGTCATCAACATCGACCCACCCGTCACCGTCCGTATCATCTTGGGCGCCCTCTTGGATGAAGAGGGGAGAGTGTTCGGGGTGACGTTCCATCACGAAGCTATACGGTTACTGAAGTACATCACCATCTGATCCCTGATCATTACTATTTTCTTTCGACCTCTTGCTTCGCATCGCATAGGGCAGCCTTCATGACGCCATCGGCCGCAAGGTAGTGTGGCTGCTTCTTGGGGGCGACACAGGCGCGATGGATGGCCTGGTTCACGCTGCTCCAGCGATTCTCGCGTAGTCTCTGCTCTTGCGAGAGGCAGGTATTTGCATGGATAAGACCTATTCTTTCCATCCCAAACGTGCATGCAGCTTATATATAGGTAGGTCATCCATCCAGACTCAGATAACCAGAGTAAACTAGTCATTCATACCCATCAGGCACTCTCTTCAACACCTATCAATCGCCCCTCTAGGGAAGGGCAAGGTAAATCACCTGGAGTCTCGTTTCCAAGCAACAGGTCGGTTCGCTGATTTGGGGAACCCGTCCACGGCAGTCATCCTCATCAAATCATCATCCACATTTCATCTTGAGATTATCAAAGAGCAATCCTAATTTAGGAGAAATACATCAAAGTTTATTCAATCCTTATACTAAGACTTGATTATTGCCATCTAATTCCCCGTGTTCTTATTCGGGACTCTAAATGAACGTCTGTCGAGTGTTCAAGGTGTTATTTTAGACATCTTATCTCACGACAAAGGCCAGATGGATTCAGCGTACTCACAGGTAAACACTGCATTTGCCAAGTTCAATTTCACATCAGTGACGAGTCAAGACACAAGTAGATATATCTGCAACTATGCAAATTCGTAGTATCATTCGCTCATGCTACCTATTACATCTTAACTCTAGATCTGTCCAACAGGTCTATATCTTAGTTTTCTGTCGGCCGTGGCTTCTCATTACATCCCATAGTTCGTTGTACATATACTCGAGTTTCTTAGGCCTCGGTCTTGTGGGGCTCCTCCTCGTGGGCGAGGCTGGTGGTTCCCATGACGGCGCTCTTCTCGATATCGTTGGGGAGGTTACCCAGGGCACGGTCGCCAAACATGAGATCGATCTCCTCGAGAGAAAGCCCCTTGGTTTCGCGGAAGAAGAAGACGAGGACGGGGAGGGTGATGACAAGGTTCCAGGCTGTTTCATGTTAGTTGGTGGCTTCATCTGGTAAAGGCGAACGTGTGACATACCAACGAAGAGGAAGTAGAACTTCCAGCCAAGCTCCTTAAGACCATAGGGGCTGACCTGGGCCCAGAAGGTAGCAACCAGCCAGTTACCGATGCCAGTGGCAAAGGCACATCCCTTTCCACGGATCTGGTAGGGCATAATCTCAGCCATATAAGTCCAGCTGACAGGGCCGAAAGAGAGGGAGAAGATGATGGTGACACAGAAGAGGAAGGCAACACCAGCAATGCTGAGACCTGTCTTCTCGCCGTCGGTGTTCTGGCTGTTGATGGCACTCTCGCAGATCAGGGCGACGGTGATGGCCAGGATACCGTAGATCAGGGGACGCTTTCGGCCGATTCTATCAGCGATAAAGGTGATGAAGAACAAGTCTAGAAGTGGTTAGTAAGCTGCTGGAGTTGTGGGGAACCCCGTGGGGAGCTTGATATGGGAAAAACCTACTGGCGATAGGACCGCAACAGTTGTAGATGCCGGCAACGAGCAGTTTCTTGCTTCCAGTAAAGCCCAGGCTTTCATACATAATAGTCTGATAGTAGCCAATCACATTGATTCCTGTTCTACGGGTCAGAATTGTGGTTGTGAAGGTATCGCCAGATTTGGGTGTGGTGTTTTGGCGATTTTCACCACATATACGTACCAGTAAACTGAGTAAACACTTGGACCAGGGTACCAAGAGCCAGACGCTTCCTCCATTGAGGAACCTTGAACATGACAAGCCATCCGGGGGCGGTGGCGGCCTTCTCGGCGTCAATGGTCATCTTGATCTCCTGGAACTCAGCCTTGACCCAGTCGTCGTTGTGGCCATCATAATGAAGCTTGCGGAGAATCTTCATTCCCTCCTCAAGGCGGTCAGAGGCAATGAGATGTCGGGGGGTCTCTGGGAGCCAGACCATGCCGACGCACAGGAGGGCTGAGGGGAGAGCCTGGAAAGCCAGGGGGAACCGCCACTGGAAGGCTGAGTGATCACCCATGTGGTGACTGCCATAGCCAATCCATGTGGAAACGATGAAACCAACGCCAATCATCTGCTGGGCGAGACCGACGATGAGACCACGGTTCTTGGGGCTGGCACATTCGGACTGGTAGACGGGGACTGGGGAACCGTGTAAGCTAGATTGTGGAGATGGGGAAAACGGGGAAACTTACCACTCATGGAAAGAAGACCAACTGCAAATCCTGCAATGATACGGCCAATCAACATCATGGCAAGACTAGGAAAAAACAGTTAGCAGGTCAGATCATGATGGGTTCGCAGATCTCTACTTACTGGTAGGCCGCGGCTTGGAGAACAGCGCCGACAGTGCAGATCAGAGCGCCGATTCCGATTGTCATCCTTCTGCCGTACTTGTCCATGATGACACCTCCGAAGAGGGCTCCAAAGACGGCTCCGCCGTTAAAGGTCGAGTTGATGGCACCGACGATGGGCGATGTGTCTGTCGTGTCGAAAAAGTTGAGGAAGTTTTTGGACGCAATGACATCCGTCATTACACCGGAATCATATCCGAAAAGGAAGGAGCTGAAGAAATTATTAGGATGTGTAGTTTGGTCTGTTGAGAGGTGAGTTTGCATACCCAATGGCTGCAAAGCAAGCCAGGCCAATGTTGTAGACTTTTCCCATATTGAGGGTCCAACTCAATCGAGTTGTGTATAGTTGTTTGTAGTTTGTGTTTGTTGAATAAGAGGCAAGAATGCCAGGAATCTTTGTAGTCGATGAATCGATGTGAGATGGAAAAAGTCGACTCAGAACGCGGTGCCTCGAGTCTATTTGTATCAAGACTCACCATGGCTCCATTCTCGAAAACCTCGCGCCCAGGTCCGTGTTCTTTTTTGGCGACATGCTATTGCTACGCTACTCGTTCTCCTCCTGATCTCCGTTGACCCACAGAACTTTACTTCCCCAGGGGTCCCCCCGTGGGCATCTCCGCACCGTCATGCTACCAGCGGACAGACCATCACGCAAGGGTAACGGGTTTCCAGCGTCTATTCTCTTTTAGCCGCGTCGTGAAACTGCGTCTGGCACATGAGCAAAGAAAAAAAACGGCCCGTCTCCAAGGTCGAGATGCGAAATCTCCACTCACCCCCGGCTTCGACCGACGGCTCTCTGTGGTTTGTCTCGATCCAGTGCAGGGCTCTGCACCTTGTCCCTGAGGCGATTCATCGTCGGCCCCGAGCGGCTGGGACAGCTAATCCATCCACGTGCCGGCCGTCAGCCTGTCGCCAGTCTCACCGTCGCCGGTTAAAGTGGGAAAACGGTATTACCCAGCCTGTCAGAGCCCAGTCGAGTCAGTGGATGTCGTCTAACGAACGTGGTTTGAATCGAATCAGCCTCCATCGCTAATGCCAAGCAGCCAAGGGCAGGAGGCGTTCGAGAGCCGAACCACACGCCTAATGATCTGACCAGTTCCGTTGCCGTCCGTCAGCCACAGCTTGCCGTGTGCCGGACGTAGAACGGGCAAGGGGTCCCGGCACGGTGGAGCCGGCAAGACGGACCTAGACTCCGGATAAATGCTGTCTTTGTGGGAACTTGGTCGCGAGGGAACCTTTGATGCTGGTGTGTCTTATATGCGGGCCAATCGCAGCAGGGCTCGAGTTCCTATGACCCGAACCCCGGGTTGCCCGACTTTGACAGCAACAACATCATATCAGATTTACAGTGGGTGAAGTTGTCGGTCAATACATCGGTGATCGAGCTACTCGGTCATCCGAGTTTAAGATGTAAAGAATGTTGATCTCTGGGGTAAAAATACGGCCACGTCCGAGATGAGTGTGTGATGACCACCCATGCGAGAAAACGCAAGTTCATGTCCTTGGCGTAATCGGCTATTCCAGAATGACACGCCGAGTAAGAAATAAACGAGACATGAACGAGATACGAGAACATCAGAGGAAAATACAACAGAATATTCAAAAATGTAGCATAATGAAGGGAATACTCTAGAGATCTTTTGCATGTTCTTCTTATACTACGTTGACCATCTTGAGGGAGAAGAATACCAACATGCTTACACTGGTGTCTCGTTTTCTCTTTGACCCGCGTGCATGGGAGTTTCACGATTTGCATCGTAAATGATTGAAATCCATGTCTTGCTGCCCTGGTCCCGTTCAGTGGCAATACTACTCTTGGCGCAGCGAACCACATGCACATATGTGCTCCAGAACGAATTGGCAGACGGTACCTGTGATGCTACAGTCTCATCCGGCATATTATAGAGAATAAGCAAGTACTTCTTGGTACACATCTTGACAGTTGGATCACAGGGTCTCATCGACAAGTTGGTTGCTATTCACGACCTAAAAATATCTAGAACTAACTTCAGAAGGTTTGTGGAATGCTCTCCTCGGGCTTGGATATTGTTATGATTTTGGAACTGTCTGTGGATAAAATTACGACAAGACTGGATCCTTTTTTACAAATAACGACCCTATTAGTATACTCAATAATTCAAGTAGTGGACAAAGTATTGCCCCTATTACGTTCAACATTCACCGTGTAATTACCCTGGAGCTTGAGCAATTAGTCGCCATGATCGAAGCCACTCATGGAAAACCCAATAGTCTGGTTCTTCTGGTCTTGGTGGCGTGTAGTAGTATATTGCAGGGTAGATCATCCCATTCAGCGCTGGGAGATGTCCGTTTCGGGATGCTGTAACATGACCAAAACACCACCAAGATATTATTGATTTAGCCTCCATATGACAGTCCCGGTAATGAAGATTCAGCTGTTAATGATGGAGCCTCACATTTCTTGCTTCCTGTCATCGAACAAACCATGTCACCTCCTTGAAAGGTTGTTCGGGAATGACCCAACCGCGCGGCACAGTCGATACACGAACCCGTGACACAACATGCAAGTAAACAAGCTGATCCATCGAGCATAGGATCACTTTCCATGCAAAAAACGATCGCCATCTCCAGCTTTCTGTGCCGCCCGTAACCAGACGCGTGGTAACTCAGCCAAAACGGCACCGGCAGAACGGATCATGCGTGGCACGAGCTTTTCCGGTTAAATAGAGAGACCGGGTAGATTCAACTTTAATGAGAGAGATCTAGCGGATCAAACATTTTATCCTTTCAACTTACACACCCCCTCCCCCATCATGAGAAGAGTTGAGGCTCTCGCGAGGAGCCGGGTCTTGCACGGGAGTTGACCGAAGCCCGGCGGGGCCCGCTCGCCGAGTGCCCCACTCTGATCACCCAATCAAAGGTCACATGGGCCGTCCTGTTTACCGTTTCCGGCAACCGTCATGGGCCGGCTCCGCTAAAAGGAGGCTGAAAAGCCATGTTGGAACTGGGTAAGGGCTCCAGGAAGGAATGTGGGCGGAAGCATGGTTTGTCATGACGAGGGATTGGCTTTCATCACAAGGCAAGCAGAGATTTTCTAGCGAGAGAGTAAAGAGAAAGCCTGAACCACGGAGGCCGGACACCTCGCGACTCTCCGGAATCGCCCGGGTTTCTGATCCTTTTGCTCAAGCGATCTTACCCATGACCAATGACCAGACCACTGGGTCTAGGATAGCACATGATTGGGAGAGATGGCATTGTTGAAAGTGTCTGATGGCAAAGTGGTTTGGCGAGAATTACCCCATATGTGTTAGATCGACGTACCCCTGTATTAGTTCTGCGGAAACGCCTGACGGCAAAGTGATTTGCGAAAATTACCCCATACGTGCTAGATCGGTTTTACGGCTGCAGTAGTGCTCGGACGCCCCCGCCCCCCCGGCCTCATGGAATCTTTTCGACTTGGGTTTCTGGATCAAGAGGTCATGAGGATGCTGATGCTGCGGTCTCGCCTCTTCATTCGACTTGTCTGAGAATAACAACCACTGAAAATCTTAATGGCATTATAATCGTAAGAGGAGTGTCAGCGTGGAAGAATTTACAAGGCTTATTTGATATTGACGATTGCGTTGAAAGGCATGATGGCTTGTGTGTCATGAGTTGAGCTCCTTTCATAAAAAAAAAAAGAAATAGAATCGCAAAATAGTAAATCATAACTTATATCATTAAACTATGTAGACTTTCATTCTATCTAAATCATCAAGTGCCATTCAATCAATAACCCAATCTTTTACAGGGCCTCAATCGACACGGGAGCATCTCCCTCCAGGTCACGACCCTTCTCCACCACCTTGAAATCACCCTTGAGAGCCTGAGTGCCCTCAAGCTTACCGTCTGAACCAACAGTAAGCTCAACAACAACCTTGCCGTCACCATCGACAACCGTCGTCTTGGCGCCGGGGGAGGTCTGGTAGAGGGCAACCTCGACATCGTTGGCGTAGTCGTATGCGGCTCCGACCTGCTTGCGGCTTCCGAGGACAAGGATGGTGTTTTCGCGGACGTACAAGGGCAGCGTGCCAAAGGCGTGCTTCTCCTTGAACCAGCCAGGTCCGGCCTTGACTTCGTTGGTGAAGTAGGATGTCCACTTGCCCTTGGGGAGGTAGAACTCGACCTCGCCCGATTCCTCAAAGACAGGAGCTGCCAGCAGCTGGGATCCGACCATGAATTGGCGGTCGAGGTACCAGGCTGTGGGGTCGTTGGGGAACTCGAGGGCCACGGATCGGAGGGACATGGGAATACCGCCCTCGATCGACTCCATGGCCTGCGCGTAAAAGTACGGCATCAGACGCGTCTTGAGCGCCGTGAATTTGGCAAGGGTCCTGGAGCAGCCCTCCTCGGTCTGGTCATCGTTGTCGACGGTCCAGGGCACACGGTAAGAGTTGCTGCCGTGAAGACGGCTGTGACTGCAGAGGAGACCCATGGCAACCCATCGCTTGTAGATCCAGGGAGGTGGGTAACCCTCGAAGCCGCCGATATCACAGCTCCAGAAGGAGTATCCGCTCAGACCCATGGAGAGACCACCGCGGACGGATTCCGCCAGAGCCTCAGGGGTCGACTCGCAGTCACCGCCCCAGACGAGAGGGAATCTTTGGGTTCCGGCACAGGCAGCACGGGCGTAGAGGACAGCCTCGTCCTTGCCGTAGCGCTTCTGCACGGCCTCGTAGACAAGCTTGTTGTAGAGGAAGGCGTAGTAGTTGTGCATCTTGTGAGGGTCGACGTTGGGATCGTGCCACTGGACATCGAGGGTGGGGATACGCTCGCCAAAGTCGGTCTTGAGGGCATCGACACCCTTGTCGAAGAGACCGTTGAGGCACTCGACGTACCAAGCACAAGCCTCAGGGTTGGTAACGTCTAGGAGACCCATACCGGCCTGCCACAGATCCCACTGCCAGACATCGCCATTCTTGCGCTTGAGGAGATAACCCTTCTCAGCGGCATGCTTGAAGGCCTCACCAGCCTGGCCGATGTAAGGATTAATCCAGACACAGACCTTCTTACACAGACCGCTCTCCTTGAGTCGGGCAATCTGTGCCTTGGGGTCTGGGAATCTCTCGGCGTCAAAGACAAAGTCTGTCCAGCGGAATCCCTTCATCCAGAAGCAATCGTAGTGGAAGACGTCGACGGGCGAGCCACGGGCCTTCATACCCTCCAGGAATGAGTTGACGGTGGCCTCGTCGTAGTTTGTGGTGAAGCTGGTGGTCAGCCAGAGACCAAAGCTCCAGCTAGGAACCTTGTTGGCCTTGCCGGTAAGGGTAGTGTACTTCTTGAGCACATCCTTGGGTCCATCGCCGTAGATGATGTACATCTTGAGACGCTGGCCCTCGACGGTGGTCTGGACTCGGCAGCATCGCTCGCTGCCAATCTCCATGTCCACACGGCCGGGGTTATCGATAAAGACTCCGTACCCGCGGTTGCTCATCCAGAACGAGACGTTCTTGTAAGCCTGGTCACTGGAAGTGCCTCCATCGGCGTTCCAGAGGACGACGTTCTGCCCGACCTTGTTCCAGGCGCCGAAACGCTCTCCAAGGCCGTGGACAGACTCGCCGACCGAGAGAGTCGTCTGCATAAACATGTAGTGCTTGAAATCTCGCATGTCACCCAGCTGCATGGGCGTGCTGGGTGCGGTTGTGTAGGCGAAGCCGGTGCTGCGGTTGCCCAGCGTCGTGAGGTGCTTGGAGCCATCGGTGCTGTGCAGCTTGATCTCAAAGTTTTGAGAGTCGGGATGGATCGTAGCAGACAGAGAACCAGACTGAAGAGTCGTGCCCTTGTCGCTCTTGACGATCTTTCCCTCGACAGAAGGCTTTCCATCGGGGAAGAGCTCAAAGTGAGGGCCCTTGTTTTGAGCGCCGGCCCAGTGTGTAGACTCGATGGAGATAACGCCGTCCATCTCGGCCTTGAGGTCGAGGGTCACGGTCGGCTGGTTGAGGGTGTCGCCGCGGGAGTTGATGTGCTTGACCGGGCACAGCAGGTTCAATGCCTGCTGGTCCTCCTGGGGAGTGATCTCGTAGACGTCCTCGGCATACTCGGTGCGGACGCCCTCGGCGGGCAGCCACATACCATCGCGCAGATGCATGGTGTTGAATGTGAGAATATGATGAATATAGTAGAAGTGTTTTTGGCTCAATTGGCCGTGTCTGAGGGGAATTCAACGCAAGAGAACATTCCTCGAGGGAAAAACGGCTCCCTTTGAATTAGAATGGTAACACAAGAGACAATGGTCTCACTCTCCACCTCCCATCATGGAACCTCATCCTCACGAAGCACAGCAAAGCTCAGATCAGAGCAATTCAACCACTTCGTCATCATTGGATCCAGCTTCATTCCTTTCCCCTCTCGACCCCACCATCTCTCATGACATGGCAGCTTCTGCAAGCTCATCCCAAAAGGCCCATGACCCTGCCGGCGTCATTCGCCCGGCTCGGACAGCAGACACATCATGCTTTCTCGAGCTAGTGCTGTCGAGTTTTTTCTTTACTGCCTGTATGCCGACTTTTACTGACCGGGCCACACACCCTGGCATGGCTCGATTGGCGGGTTAATAGCCTGTAGCCCACCCGGCTAAATGCAACCATACCATCGTGGGGTTTTAGGGCGTGTTTGTGTGTTTCTTGACCTACACCGACCTTGTCTCTATCCTCTCACCTGACTGATTTACACTCTATCCTCCTCGTCAGTTCATCTCCTCTTGCGTCCCGTCCCGTGCTAGGAACTTCGGCGCGTCGTTCCACTCTCTCCGCTCCGGGCCTCCGACTCCACGGTGAGCCTCTGCGCCCCCCGGTCTCATCTCAGTTCCACGAATCCCATGTCCTCTTCGTCCCCTTCTTCCTGCCCGTCTTGGGCTCTGCAGCCGTCCTTCAATATCCACAGATGCAGCCAATTGGTGGCGTCCCCGCATTTCCCCAGGGCCAGGAGCCACACCACGGCACTTGGTGGTGCGACGAACCATCATGATGATCTCGGCGTCATGTCCCAATAGCATATTGCTCCCGCAATTACGGGAGGATACATTGTCTGATGTTACTGTGCTGTGTACTATTGTATCTAGGTGATCAAGTTGAATCTTAGAGGCTTCACAGTATTCCCCATTGAACATTTCAACAACTGCCAAGAGAAGCAACACACAGCAAGCAATGTCTCGGGAATAGCTCCATTCATGATGCTCTTCGTATAATATACTCTCAAACCACCCCCCGAGCATCCAAACAAGCTAGCCATGTACAAGTGGTGCTACCAAATCAGCAAGGGTCCCATCGTAGAGGGTCTTATGTGACTTGAAGGCATGTGCCATGAGCCTCGGGCTATCACTTCACGATGACCAGCCTGAACGGTTAATTGTGTAGTCTCCTTGGCTCCATCAGGTCGACAATAAAATGCCGCTGATCCTCCCACTCAAAGCTCTTCTCCCCAGCCTTCTCAAGGGATAGTCTCAAGCCCCTCGACATGAAGCTCTCATCATATCTCTGCGCGGCGGTCCTGGCCACGGTTGGTCAGGCCGCCAAGGACACGCCGCTGTACAAGGACCCGAAAGCCTCTGTGGATGATCGTGTTGCCGATCTCCTCAAGCGCATGACGGTCAAGGACAAGATGGCCCAGCTCATCCAGGGCGACATGTCCAACTATCTCAACCTCACCGATGGCAGGGTGAACAAGACAGGCCTGGCCTGGAACATGGACAACCGTGCCAACTCTCTCTGGACTGGCTTGTATGCCAAGATGGAGACTGTAAAGAAGGCTGCAAAGCTTGCACAGGACTATATGCTCAAGGAGACTGAGCTTGGTACGTTTCACCTCACTGATCATCTTGTCAAACACTAACAGTCCTTAGGTATCCCTACCTTTGTCCAGAGCGAGGGTCTCCATGGTGTCTTGATCCTCAATGGCACCATCTTCAACTCTCCCATTGGCATAGGATGCTCTTTCAACCCCGAGCTCGTTGAGAAGATGGCAGGTGTGATTGCTACTGAGAGCCGAGCTCTTGGCATCAACCAGCTGTTTTCCCCTCAAGCCGATCTCGCCCGAGAGTTGCGATTCGGCCGAGTGGAGGAGTGCTTCTCCGAGGACTCGCACCTGTATGTTCCTTTGCCAGATGGGACCAACTGATGTACTAATGGCTCTACAGCGCAGGTGAAATGTCATACCGGTACGTCAAGGGTCTCCAGGCTGGAGGCGTGTCGGCCATGGTCAAGCATTTTGTAAGTTGAAGCTCACCAAGACTTGTCGGCACAACTAACATGCATGTCAAGGCTGCTTTTGCTACCCCAGAGCAGGGTATCAACACCGGCCCAGTCCACGGTGGTGAGCGCGAGCTGCGATCTCTCTATCTCCCAGCCCTGAAGCGGGCTATCATTGATGGAGGTGCCACCTCTATCATGTCTTCTTACAACTCCTACGATGGAGTCCCAACTGTCTCTGACTCTTACCTTCTCACTGATATCCTTCGAGATGAGTGGGGTTATGAGTACTATGTCATCTCTGACGCTGGTGGCACTGCCCGTCTCGCCAACGCCTTCTACATCTGCCCCATTGAGGATAATGAATGCATTACTCTCGAGGTATGTGCCCATACAGATTTACTTCTTGGCATTTTCTAACCAGTTACAGGCCCTCCCCGCTGGTAACGATGTCGAGATGGGTGGTGGCTACTGGAGCTACGAGTCCATCCCCGACCTTGTCAAGTCTGGAAAGCTCCCTGAGGCGACCCTCGACAAGGCCGTTTCCCGCGTGCTTCGCTCCAAGTTCACCATGGGTCTCTTCGAGAAACCCTTCACTGGTGTTTCTGACGACAAGATCTGGGACTACATCAACACCAAGCAGCACAAGAAGATCGCTCGTGACCTTGATGCTGAGAGTATCGTTCTCCTTGAGAACCACGACAACGTGCTGCCCTTGAAGAAGAATGCCAACGTGGCTGTTATTGGTCCTATGGCCCACGGCTATGTCAACGTAAGTATTCCCCCATTGACCTGAACTATCTAACAATACTAACCCAATCCCAGTATGGAGACTATGTCATCCACACTGCTCCATCCCGTGGCATCACACCGCTTGACGGCATCAAGGCTATTAGCAAGGGCAAGGTCACCTACGCTAAAGGCTGCGAGCGCTGGTCCAACGATGACTCTGGTTTCGATGAGGCTGTCGCCGCCGCCGAAAAGGCCGACGTCGCAATCGTCGTTGTCGGAACCTGGTCCCGCGACCAGAACGAGCTCTGGGCTGGCCTCAACGCCACCACCGGTGAGCACATTGACGTCAGCAACCTCGACCTCGTCGGTGCCATGCCCAGACTTGTCAAGGCCATCATCGAGACTGGCAAGCCCACCGTTGTCGTGTACAGCTCCGGCAAGCCCATCACCGAGCCCTGGATCTCCGAGGAGGCCGCCGCTCTCGTCCAGCAGTTCTACCAGTCCGAGCAGGGCGGATACGCTCTTGCTGATATCCTCTATGGTGAGGTGAACCCCTCTGGAAAGCTTTCCGTCAGCTTCCCCTACGACGTCGGAACCCTTCCCATCTACTACGACCACCTCAACTCTGCTCGCACCTGGCCCAACCCCGGCAAGGTGTACGAGAACGGCACCCTGGTCTTTGGAAACAACTACGTCCTCGAGAACCCCAACGCCCTCTACGAGTTTGGTTACGGTCTCTCCTACAGCAAGTTTGAGTTCTCCAACATTGCCGTTTCCAAGGAGAACGTCACCGCGTCCGACACCGTCACCGTCTCTGTCGACGTTGCCAACAAGTCGAAGCGAGACGGCGCCGAGGTTGTGCAGCTGTACGTCAAGGATATGCTCGCCTCGGTCGACGTGCCTCGATTCCAGCTCAAGGGCTTCAAGAAGGTCACCGTCAAGGCTGGCAAGACCACCACTGTCAAGATCGACCTCAAGGTTGCTGACTGGGGTCTGTGGAACCGCAAGATGAAGTACGTCGTCGAGCCTGGTGACTTTACTGTCTATGTCGGCAACTCGAGCGAGGACTTCAAGGGTAACGTGACAGTCACTGTTGCGTAGAGGAATGTCAATAGGTACACGTGTAGATATTTACGCTTCGCATGAAACGCTTTAGTTGTACATTACGATTTTGAATACGAATTACCTAAATGTGCATTAAACATCTCCGTTAGATTAGGCGCCCCCTGGGTTCTCGCAACTGGTGCCCTTCATGCGTGACTGTGGTGTTGGTACGAACATGGATGGGTAGAGTGGAAAGGTTAAGGGATTGCAGGATAGACTAACAATGTTTACAATGGGAGCCTATATAATCTTTGATGCTCGCTGAAATTAAAGTGTTTGAGCTTATATCTTGCTCGCTATATGAATAGTATTGTGGTTAAAGTCTGATGCGTGAAAGAGAGAAACGGGGGAACTATGGGCTAAGGATATGCTCTTCTCCGTAGTGTCTCTTTGCTGCAAACCAGAGCCGGCAAAGGTACAGGATTCCATTCAACAGGTTGACCCATTAAAAGTGGGTTACAGTGGAGCATAGGTGACCTCAGCGACAGGGGCACGGGTACCCACCAGGTACTACCTAATTTAGTAAAGCGTCCCCACTTAATAGTATTTGCTTTACGATTGGTTGGACAAGAATCTGTCCCTACGGCGGGGGTATATATAATATAGAGCCTGGCGGAAGGTCTTTTTAGTAAAAGGGAATATAATAAGTCTTAGTATAAATATAATTAAATAATTAAAATATAACATATATGATAAGCGAGTATTATAGATAAGCGAGTATTATAAAAATCTTAACCCTCCTTAGGAATATTATAATAAAAATACTATAAATTATCTAATTAATTAAAACTACTCGCTATACTTTTCCCTAGATATCTCGATTACTACCTAATAGGTCCTTGCATTATGGCTAGGCTAGCCGTAGATATTATAACGCCGAATACCCGGTCGCGCTAACCTTCCTTAACTACTACTCCGCGATGATTCCGCCACTACCTATGCATTAGTATCTATTTAATTAATTACTTGCCTTCCTTCCTCTACTATTATGACCCCTCTTTTCTATAGCTAGGTTCTTTTTGCCCTCTGGCGCCGACTAAGTATCTTATTTGCCTCCCGAAGGTCTTTATTCTTAGCAGCTAATAAGGCAACCCGATATATAATTACCTTTATCCCCTTCTTAAGAGACCTTAGGGCTTTAAGGATTGACTCTAGGGAGCTACTTTAATGCTTTCTAATTTATCTTTCGAGGTATTTAAACTAAGATTAGGCCTTAAGTATAGTCTTTAGGGTCCTTAATGCCTAAGAGGTTAATTAATTAGATACTTTCTTAACCGGCGTTAATATCTATAGCTATATATTAAGCTTTAAGATTATACTTTCTAGATTAAGAGGAATAAGCCTAGCCCCTTTGAATAATACCTTAATATTTCTTTTTATTATAGTAGCCTTATATGCTGCGTAGAAGGCTAGAAAGAACTTAGTCTTTGAAATATAGGTTATAGAGTATCTAATTAGATACTCTATTTCTCGACTATAAGCTCGCTTTAGCACGCTAAAGTACCTAATGTTAAGGGGCTAGAGTAGATAAGATAAATAAGGTAGTATATAAAGCTAGATAATTTTATTCTCCTTATAATATCTCTTAAATTCGATAGAGTAGTGACTTTTATGGCTATCGAGGATTAAGAGATAATAAGAACTAATTAATTAATTAGTTATATGCCGGTTAAAGTACTTAAGCTACTCGAGACCGGTCTCATTATCGGTCTAGCTATTTTAGGTCATTGTAATAGCCTAATCGCCCAGGAGGTTGCTTTCTTAGTACTAGTTAGCGAGGTAATATTAGCCCGCGCTGATAATAAACGGCGGGATTGACTAGCCTTCCGTATTGATCGCTTAGATTATTATAATCTATTCCTAATTTCTAGGCTATATTGATTTTGGCTTTGAATGCCTTTCTGAGCCTATGATAACTATTCCGCTTATAATTATGCCTATAAGGAAGCTAATCTCGTTAAAGTTATAAATATTATCTAATTAGATATTATACTTCGCGATTATGTTTGCTATAAGCTAAAATTAATCGCGGATAATAATTAGATCTTCGCACTTAGCTCTCTGGTAGTTATATTTCTAAAAAAAATATGTCTTAAGCTCTAGGTGTCGCTTAACGAAGTTATAAGCCTAGTATATACTAACTAGTAATACGTCGCGGCCGGTAAGTAATTAATTAGCTATATCTTTAATACTACGTAGCCGTAGGGGAAATCCTCGCGAATCTAGGTCGAGGATAAAGTAAATAAGGATATCTTCTTCTAGATTAAATAACTTACGTGAATTAGGGATAATATTGCGTCGAGACTGGATGCCTTATTGCCGGCGATATAAGGTATAATAGTAAACTATGTATATCGCTGCGGCGCGTCGGATACTTAGTTTTAGGTTATTTTGGAGGGCTTAAAGAGCTAGAAGAATTCTAGCTTTAGTATTAGAGCTTAATATGCTAGGTGGTTAAGAATTAATTAATTAAATAAAGAAGATATAAGGTAAGGGATTTTTGTGACACTTGCTTATCTGTGATACTCGCTTATTATATATGTTATCTTAGTTTAAGATAATTATTATTTAATATTTTTTACTATTGTAACTACTAAGACTTCGATAGCGATATTTAATCCTCGCTTTAGGTAGTATAAATTTAGCATATAATTATTTAATATTTTAAGAGATATTAAGTAAGTTTTAAGGGTAATTAAAATATAAATAAATATAATATACTTAGTATAATTATAATAGCTAGGTTTAATATATTAGTTATATTATAAAATAGTAATAATTTAGTCTTTTATATTATTTAATATACCCCTTAGGTTTTTATAACTAGTGCCCTTTATATATAATTATAATATTATTATAAATATAAATAAATAAAGTAAAAAAGTTAAGTAATTATAAGATAGACTAGTAATATTTATAATAGGAGCTTATATAATTAAAGATAGAGCTAGGAGAGTTTAAGAATACTTAATTTAAGAGCTATAATTAAATACTTTTACTTAGCTAGTAATTAAAAATTCTTATAAGCTTCGCTTAAATAAACTAATATTCTTTCTTATTTTATAACCTTTTCTCTTTTTTACTAACTTTAGCTTATTAATAAATCATAGCCTTAACTATCTCTGTTTCTTTTCTTTATTACCTTTTTACTTTTTTATTCTTTTACCTCTCTACCTTTACAGCTTTTTTAATAAAAATAACTAGAGAATAGCTAGAAGGCAACCAGAGAATAACAAGAGAATAACAAGAGAATAATAAGAGAATAATAAGAGAAGTATTAAATATAGCCCAAAGAGGCCTTAGTAAGTAAATTAATGCCTCTTTTTATTTCCTCTCTTTGCTTGCTCTAGATATCTTTATTTCTTCCTCGTCTTCCACTCTCTATTATCTTCCTCTTAACCATATCCACCCTCGTCGACTCATAAGTAAGCAGACATCTCTCTCTCATTGTATCACTCTTTATACTCTGCCTCTTCACACTCTGCCTCTTTGAACCCCCCACTCTCTGACGCCATCACCGAAGACCTCATTTCTCTCCGCTTGCCTGGCTCTCTCCAACATGGTGCCGCCAGTTGTGAAGCTCCCCTTATCCACACTGAGTTGCGAAACGGCATGCTCGGCGGTGTAGTCAACAGAGCGGGCATGGAGATCTGGCACCCCCAGCGTCCAAGCGTGGCCCCTGACGCTTCTATGCCCAGGGCCATGGTGAGCGCACCCGTTGAGCATACAAAGCTCTTGGCTCTATTTCCCTTTAGCGGGAGCTTTTTAATCATATCACACAATTCCTGGAGGGAGAGGGGGGTAACGAATGATCATGCAGTAGGGACTGAGAGAACTGGTGATGAGACCGAGTTACGCCTGCGTGGCAGAGACACCCACACTATTAAACTCTTGGGATGATATTATGACAGTAGTAAGGAAGAAGGAGAGTAGTTTTAGCGAAACTCAGACTAAATTTATACTGTAGGCTTCTCTTTCTATGATATCTCTTAGATCGTCCATCTCATCTTGAACGTATCCCACATGGTGACCATAGACTTCGCAGACAGGAATGAGATGACGCAGACTCTGTTTCTAACCCAGGCGTAAAAACGCTTAGCGTCTTTCTTACTTGGTTCTGATGAGGGTATGAAATGGAGCTGCATTTGACAGTATGCCCTATGGCCCGCTGATGCTTTTGCCCAACATCAGGCAATTCTCATGAAGCACAGTATTTCTCCCGGCAATGTGGTTCGGGGGCTGTGCGCCCACGCGGATCAAACCAGTATCATCTACGGTAGATGGCACGGTTTGGACAACCTCCCCAGACCCCTCGAACCCGAGGTCGACCATGGTTTCGCGGCTGCTAGGTTCATCATTTTCGTTCTTGGGAACTTCATCTTCTCGAACTGAAGGACGATTTTGGGGTATCGGAAGCGGGGTTGATCATCTTCATTTTTGGGTGCCTCCTCTTCAGAGTCGTCATCATCAGTCCAACTGTAACCGGAATCTTCGAAGTTTTCCACCTTGAACACGGGTTCGTAGGCGAATTGGCGGCGTTTTTTGACGGACGTTGAGATGGGTGACTCGTTCCTCCCAATCAAGGGACTCGGGAGGTCTCTGCCTACCTGGTCAGCAGCTGCTTGAAGCAATGATTTGGACACCGTAACTGACCTTTGCGTTTCCTGCCACGCGTATCCGTCGTTGAAACCGGCATCTTTGGGACAACACAGAGAATAGGGAAGCCCCTAAGAGAGAACTTCTCTTCGAGATTGAATGTGAACACGAGCCAATGGGTACCTGGAGCGAAAGACGAGGGACGAGAGCCGGCAGGGTAGTTGAAGGAGTTGAGGCTGGCCAGCCAAGGGAGGCAGAGTTGGTAGATTCTGGGGCTGGGAGGAACCAGAAGGCAATCGGAGGTGCCAGACGAGGGACAAGAGCCGAAGAGGGATAACGTCGTGTCAGGATGTCATGAGGAGAAGTGGACTGAAAATGGACGTGAGAGTTGCGGAAGAAGAGAGGGGAAAAAGAAGAGAAGGAGAAATTTGTGTCGTGACCAAGAGAGTGTCGTTTTGTGGAAGGCATTGTAAAAAGGAAGGTGCCTAGCTGGGGTGAGGCCCAGCTGAGGAAGGAGCGAGCCATTCGCATCACCAGTGTCGGCGCCACTCCAACTCCTCTATGACGAGAATCGCAAGTTTCTGGGCGATAAAATTTTGATTGCCTGAAGAAGAAAAGTGCAGTGGTCTTGGTTGGCAGAAGGTCGATTTGTTGGCAAATGGAAAGCTTTCATTGTCGCATGAAGAGCGCTGTGTTAGCATTGGGATATGATGCTATCATGTGTTCTTTGTTGTAGTTGAAGTCCGGCCCTTGATGGGATAAATGAGCCAGAGGATGATCGCATGAATAGAGAGATTAATGGGAAGAGCGCTGCTTATCTCCCATGTGCTGGGTCGTTGTGGATAATTCCACCTTCCATGGCAGATGAGCGTGGGGTTGATTACAGAGCAACATGGCGATGGTAATAAAGATGTATGTCAATGATGTGAAATGTGATGAGCGAATGCTGTCAGAAATTCATCAGACATGCCAGAGGGGCACGAGGCAAGGCCCTGACGAAGGGCAAAAAGAGGATGAGGGCATCGCCAGATTGAGGGTGACGTACTACTACCAACTAACCACAGTCACAGCAAGCCGTACTGAGTCCTTATCCTGCTTGCACAGACGGAGAGGTCACATGAACAATGTAAGCAGTGATTCACTGCCTATCATCAGTGTTGATAAATCTCAAAGCGACGTACCTCCAACCTGAACTCAACCATTGCATTAAACCTCTCGTTCCCTTGCCGTTCATAAACGCAAACCACATCGGGCTCTCTCGTCTTTCACAAGCGATAGCTCCTCCAGCTCCTTCGCCCTTTCACAGCCATCGGCTTCTTAGGCTCCCTCGCCTTTCACAAGCATTAGCACTGCGAAAACATAAGAACTTAACTCACAACGAGCCAACCAGATTGCATCATCCTCGAATACCTCTCTTTTCACCAAGGGAGAAAAAATATCCCATTATCCTTCGTATGTTGTTCCCTGTGTATTTCTAGCCATTATCTAGGACTCCTGGATAGGTAGCTAACAGCATATTCTTTCAGCACTCACCCCGTCAACAATTTCTCCTGTCACCTTCTAAGGAGCTCGCCACCTACGCACAGCAAGTGAGGATGCGACAATGGGGCTCTAGGAAGAGCAATAGTATCAGAGCCTCACCTTTGAGGAGATGCTTGTTGATTAGGTGCATGTTGGGAACCTGGGCTTCTCCCCTGGGTTGGACTCGGACGAAGATAAGGCCGAGTGCTTTTTTCATTCCCGATGTGCCAATTCAACGCCCGACGACAATCCAGTGAGAGTGGGCCAGCTTTGGAGTTCATTTCATGTCCCGTGCCTTTGTCATCTTCAAGATTAATGCTGTGATCTGACTCGACAATGGACGCGGGCGTAGAACTGGCGCCAAGATGTCGTCGTGAAATACTATAATAACCGTCACATTGGCATCTATCATACATCAACTACCCAAGGGTGACTGAGGAATTTCCAACTCCTACATAACTTTCATCCAAGATTCGAAAACTGCTGCATGATTAGATAGTGCTTCAAGTAAAGGTCTGGCTTGTTGCTTACATTCTCTGGAGAGTTAGTGATTTCTTCAAAAGCTTGAAGCGACTCGAATCCCATGGCAGCCAGCGGCTCAGTGCCATCATCCACAACCTATACCATTAGCAAAACTCCTAAAGATACAGATAGACTAAACTTACCCAGCCCAAAACAACCTTGGCTGCCTTGTGACCCTTGCTCTGGCGGACACCCATGAGTGCCAAGCCTTGCAAAACGAGGTTTGACTGTGGCATTGCTGGGACAATTGGTGCAAGGATACCACTGATGTCCTCAGTATGGGACAACAGAGCTGGTACGTGTGTTGCCAGAGAGCCATGTTGTTTCGAGATAATAATAGTGCCGAGTAGATTGCCCGTCGCGTCCTTTGCACGCACAATTCCGCATGACTTGTTGTCGGATAGAGCGTATCGATACAGCTCAAGGATCTCTGCATTGGCGTGCGTACGAACGTGGCTAAGGACACCGTCCCCGTTGTCCAGACCGTGAATCAGGTCAAAGCTGATGTTGGCCCGTTGTATGCTCTGTAGTAGACCCTCTGGGGCAGACCAGTTGGGGAGGTCTTGGATAATCATGTTGGTGACTCTTCGAGGGAATTGCACATCCCAGCCGCTGTTTGAGAACCACTCCTTGACGGTATTCACCTCAATGTCGACGGGGATTCCCAGGAAGACGCCAGGAAAGGCAGAGCCAAGTTGGACCTTTTTGATACCGCGCCGCTGCATGAGACTCCTGAGCGCCCGCCGATGGAGGGATCTACCGATGGATACATCCCGTTTAGAAGGATCAACAAAGATCGCTGCCAAGATGCCAACTCCGTGCAAAAAGTAGGTGGCAGCGAAGCCATACAGAGCGCCTGTGCTGCTGTTTCTCACAACCACGTGAGCCTCAGCGATGTTGGGGTTCTTGAGTTGAAAGGTTGCAGCAGTTGTGGTCCGTAGGAATTGTAGATCTGGTGCACTTGCTCGGTGGATAGCTCGTATAAGATCTTCTAGGCCAGAGGCATCACGGTCTGTGTGATACTCCTCAACGAGCCAGTGTTGTCTTGATTTGAGGACCTTCTTGCTCTTCCTCAAGGTGCCCGGTAGGGTCCCAAGAGGTGTAATATCTCCCACAAGTGCCCTTGCAAGAGCGTGCAGAGCGTTCTCCGTAAAGTCAAAGGTGCAGAGGTACGTGCCAATTGACTTGTCCATGGCAAAGTCGTAGGGTGAACTGACTGCCACCACGATCAACTGCTTCTTCTGGCCTCTACTCCGAAGCATCGCGCACATCATGTCGACGTGCTTGGTAAAGCCAGCTTGGTAGAGATTTCGGTTGGCATCAGCCGTGACAATAATGATACAAGATGCCCTATGGATCAAGTTTTCATGCACTACGTTAATTAGCAAATGGTACTCTACCAAGGCTGGAAGCCATCTCACCTGGGCGTACTCCATTCGCTGTATAGCTGGTATGGAGCAACTTTTCGTTGCGGGCTCGCGCAAGAGATTTACCAAACTCTCGAAACACACCCTCTCCGCTCATGATGGCGCTGCGGTCTCGGTCATTATGTGCCCATATGTGGTGAGAACCCCACGCTTGGCTTTGGTCGCCCTTGGTACTGAGGAGCTTTTTGGTCAGAGAGGATGCGGGAAGTGGCTTGACCAAGGGCGTGAGTAGAAGTAATTCTTCTCCTGGGTGCATTGAGGCAGAGAGGGGGAGTAGCTTCTCCTTGTCCCGAATGACAGTGATGGAGTCATCATAGGCGCGGAGTGATAGGGCAAGATGGGATGGGTGAAGTTGAGAGAGGAGGGAAATGCCTGGAGGGTTCAGTGCCTTGTTCCAAGATGTGCAAGTTGACTTGAGCTGAAGAACTCTCCTCAGCGAAGTAAAGATTCTCTCCTTGGTGATGATGCCGTTCTCGTAGCCCAGTTTCAATCCCTTGATAGCTTCGAGTTGAACATCGTAGGCACGGCAGAGGAGGACCAGATCACAGCCCGCCTCCACTGCCATGACAACACCGTTCTGTACACCAAGTTCATGACTGAGGGCCTCCATCTCCAAGCATTCTGAGATGGCAACGCCGTTGAAACCGAGCTCATCGCGGAGCAGGTCATCCACCACTTGGTCGGATAGACAAGCATGGCTCACGCTCATGGACGGGTTGGATATACCGCAGCCCCCGATGAACATGGCATCCAACTTGCCAGACCCAATGGCGTTTCGGAAGGGAACCAGAGCACTTATGCTCAGTTCTTCCAGTGTTTGGGTAATAATGGGAACATCTAGATTTGAACCAAGAAAGTCCAAGTTTCCATATGAAGGGAAGTGTTTCCCGCAGGAAGCTATCCCTGCATCACGGATTCCTCTCAGGGCAGCAAGACCATACTGAGATACTTCCTGCGGGTCGTCTCCCGTTGCGCGAACTCCCAGAGGTTGGTAGCGAGCGTTGTTCAAGACATCAAGAACTGGACCTAGCATGAGGTTCACACCACAAGCAGAGATCTCAGTTGCCGTAGCTTTGGTGACTTCATAGGCAAGGTCTGCTCGACCTGTGGCCGCAACTCCCATTGCACTTGGGAATTGACAGACATAGTCCTCGTCAAATAGACTGTTGACGCCCCCATTCTCTTGGTCAAGAGCAATCAACAGGGGTTGTGGATGACCCGCATTCTTGGCGATAGTCTGTAGTTCTTGAACAAGTTCAGCAGTTTGTTGGGCAGCTTCAAAAGGTCAGCATGGCTCATTGATTATGGGCAGATGGCTGGCAAGTGACTCACACTTGAGGTTCTTGGCAGTGAGGATAATGGAGCCGAGATGGTGATCCTCGATAAGGCTCCTGATCTGGGGGGTGACTTCAGTGCCATCCCAACCCATAATCAGGATCTGCCCAATGGCACTACGAGCAACCAGTTAGCATGAGTGGCCCAGACATTCATTGGCAATGACATCTCGCTGCACTCCTCCGAGTGTCGGAGCCGAAGGTGGAGGCCCCTTGACACTTGACAGCTGCCGTTGGAACCGGACGGACTCCTCGGAGGGCCGGAGCGGAGCTGTGGGTTGGTGGTGGTGGTTGGAGCTGGAGGCTTGGAGTGGGTACGTACCGGTCGAGATCCTGCCATATCGGATCCAGGTCGGCGTCGTCATTGCTATGGGCCATGGTCTGTGGGCGGCGGTGACGATGATGCCTCGTCACATGATACTTGCTTCTTCTCTGGTGCCGGTTGCTGCGATCGCCCCTCAACGTCCCCGTCGTCGGCGTGTGCTTGAGGTAACGATGCGATGCATTGCTGTAGTCTTCGCTCGAGGATGAGGAGGATGCTGACCCGGGAGGGGCCATGGCTGCTAAACTTCGGTAAACGGGAATGGCGCGTCCTGGTTGGCTGAGGCCCGAGGATACCTTGTGTCGGACTGGGTGGGGTTGTCAGGTTGTCTTATGGCCGTTGCTCGGTGATCATGGGTTGCGCCCCATGAGTTAACGTTACATGAACAATGACAGCAACTGAGGGTCGGCGGCAACAGGACGGCGATGCCATGCAGTGGCCGGTTTCACGTTGTGTCGACTCGAGACAGATCCGAAAAGGTAAGGATGAATGTTGCTCTTGGTCTCGGATGGACGAATGCCACGCTCTTGTATCCAGACAGTCGGCTCCATCGATACCCCGGTCTATCAACAAGAGTCTGGAAGGGGAACCATACCAGGTCGACGACTGCCTTGTTGTGACTCGGGTCTCCACACAGTTCTTTTGTGCCTTCCATGATGGCACCGTCCGGATGGCACTGGGACTGATTGCCATCCACGGTGCTGGGTAATTGCACTGAATCGTGATGGTGACGAGATCTTCCCTGGCTATCCGGGAACGTGGCCGTTCTCGGCGCCTTGATAGGTTTTTTTAAGGTTTCTTTGCGTCTGGTGATAGCCTCTGGCGAGTACTAGTATGCCATGACTCTCTTTCAATTTTCACCTCATTTGTCCCTCGTGGACAGTCACGCCAAGACGGCCAACAACCACAGGCGCTCTACACAAACATCTCTGACACTTCACTTACAAACTCCCCTGCAGACGCTCCCAACACCACCACAACCATGCCTGCCGCCATCTCTCCAACGCTGCCACCCACTGGCATCACCAAGTTCACCAACTGTCGTCTCTTAAAGCATGGTGATCTTGTCTGGGAGGACCTGTGGGTCAGCTCGGCCACCGGCAAGATCGTTGACAGCCAGGCTTCCTTCTACGGCGAACTCCATCTCCCTGATTCGACCATCGACCTTGGTGGGCGCATCATCGCCCCTGGTCTGATCGAGAGCCAGCTGAATGGAGCCTTTGGCTTCAACTTTTCGACCCTGCTTGACGACATGTCCGAATATGGCAAAAACATGGACCAAGTCAATCGCCTACTGGTCAAGACAGGGGTGACATCGTACATCCCGACAATCACGAGCCAGCGCCCAGAAATGTACCAAAAGGTGAGCTTCCATTCCCTGGGGATTGGATGGTGGGGATCACACATGAGGCTAATGCTCCGGCAGGCACTCCCGTATCTGGGCCCGTCTGGGGAACGGCGCATCGCCTATCATGGGGCCGAGTCCCTCGGCGCTCACTGCGAGGGTCCGTTCCTGAGCCCCACCAAGAACGGCGTCCACAATGTCGACGTCCTCTTACAAGCACAGTCTATTGAGGACCTCGAACGATGCTATGGCCGTGAGAATATGACCCCTCGCCAGGATGGAAGCAAGTCGCCCATCAAGATGATCACTGCCGCTCCTGAGCGAGGACAGATGATGAGTCTCATCCCCGAGATCACTTCGAGGGGCATCATCTACTCGGTTGGCCACACCGAGGCCACATATGAGGAAGCGTCCCAAGCAGTTAGCAATGGTGCCAGAATGATTACACACCTCTTCAACGCTATGCGCCCTCTGCATCACAGAAACCCGGGTGTTTTTGGTGTTCTGGGCAAGGCCGAGAGCCTGCCAAGACCTTTCTTTGGCATCATTTCTGACGGCATCCACTTACACCCCACGACCATTAAAATCGCCTACAACGCGCACCCTGACGGCTTCATCCTCGTCACAGACGCTATGCATCTTGTCGGTCTCCCAGATGGAGCTTACCCATGGACCAATGGGGAAGGTACATGCAATATTATCAAGAAGGGTCCCAAGCTGCTGCTCGAGAACTCGGACACGATTGCCGGAAGGTGAGTAGCTATTTCGTATTAGCAATTGTGGCTGCTGACCTTGACCAGTTCGATTACGCTGCTCGAGTGCGTCAACAACTTCATGCAATGGACGGGAGCAGGCATTCCACATGCTCTTGGAGCAGTGACCTCGACGCCTGCTGCCATGCTCGGCTTGCAAGGAGTCAAGGGTACATTGGACTCGGGTGCCGACGCCGACCTCGTGATCCTATCCGAGAACGCTGTAAGTCAGGGCGAGGTTGGAGGAGCCTACCATCGCCTTGTTCTAGACGAGGTGTGGAAGTTTGGCGAGAGGGTCTCCCGGGCTGAAAAGGGCGGAAACTTCATGTGAAAGTTGCCAAGGGTGGATCAAGGTTTCCTATTATTGAGTATCGAGTTACGAGAACAAGACTGTACGCATTAGAGTTGAAGAGTATTCCCCATAAGCGGTTTTAGAGGTTCAGTGGTTAAACAAACGAGCCAGGAGTTCCGGTAGACGGCGTTGATAAGGATAAAAAGATTGAACCGTTTGAACAACCTGATATGATATCTATTCCATCCTGTGTGTATATGCGTGAATGATCCATGTGATGGATTTCATGCGTGTGCAAGCTCCATCGCATATTCAGGGTCCTTCCAGCTGCCCGATTGGCGATAGTGAGCCACCCGCTAAACCGTAGCGCAACCGGCGGCCAAGCCCCTTCTGAAGCCATGCTCGAGACCACCCACTGATAGAGCCCCATGTCCCTCAACAGGCGGCAGAGTGCAGCGGGGGATTGCGGCTTTCAAGCATGAGGGCGTCCGGGCTCGGCCAATTGTTGGAGCGATGCCAATCAGCGATAGCAAAGGTCCGATGGAGGCACCATCCGGCAGCACTTCAGCAGCCAGCCCAGTGGGCCCTCTCCACAAAGTCTCCTCCACTCTCCACCTCCACCTCCGCGGGCTCCCCTTCCATTCATTCTAACTTGCGTGCTCTCTCCATCCGATGCTTGTCGGCTGATCCGTCGGTTGCTTGAATCTTCAGCGCGCTTGTTTCGCTTCTAGAGACCAGCGCTGCTTCAGCCTACAATCGCCCTCGTCGCCGCTTCCGCATCATCGTTTCTGTCTGTTTCACAGAGTCGCGCGCCATCGTCTTGTGTCGCTATCCCCCGCCGCGCCCACCTGATCCAATGGGGCAATAACGGTGCGCTTCAACTGAACAATGCCATGTCCACCTTCAACTCAATGCCGGGGCTGCCAACAGGCGCCTCCGCCAGCGAATCCATGGCCATGAATCTCAGCTCCGGACAGTCCCAGAACATGGGAATGGACGTCTTTGACCAAGATCTAACCTTTGACGAATCACTACTGTAGGTGCTGCTTCTACTTGCGCGCGCGCAATGACCAGTCCAGTCGACAAGCTGACAGCTATCTGTAGTGACGGAACCGCGTTACCGAACCTCCCCTTTGGCAGCTCGTACGACCTAGATGCCTTCTCAACAACCTTTGAAGATCCATTCTCCTACTCGTCGCGACCTTACGAGCCTACGCCCCACCAAGATGTCCTGCATGAAGAATCCTCCCCCCAGGAGCCTGACAATAAGCTCCTGGGCTTCTCTGCCCCGGTCTCGAGCGCCACTATCATCAACGAGAATAACCAGTTTGTCGAGGCAAACATGACTGCCGAGTTATACGGCATGTTCTTTGTGGCCGAGGACGTCTTTGGCGGCGATTCGACGGGACGGCCTCTCGAGTTGACGTGTTATCGACGCAATCTGTGGCAGTGCTCGGGGCAGATCACCCTTCCCCGGATGATCACCAATATCATGAATGAGCAGGGGCAACACGTTCAAATATTCGAGCTTATGGCATCCATTACCGCCGTCGAATCCATCGAGGGGAAATCTACCGAGATTATATCTATCCCCTGGAAGAATGCAAACCCACAAGGAGGGGAAGACACAAAAGCTGTTTCCGCTCCACCCAATATCACTCTTGATCTTTCAACAGGTCAGGAACTAGACGCGCATCGAGTATCTCTGCCCGTGTCCTGGAAAAGACTCCAGTTCAAGCACGCCACCGCCAACAACGGCCGAAGAAAGGGCTTGCAGCAACATTACGTTGTCAAGATCAGCCTCCTAGGCAAAACACAGACAGGGGAGTTTGTCAAAATTGCCGAGATACAGTCTGGTCCAGTCATTGTACGAGGCCGGAGCCCGAGGAACTTTGATAGCAGAAAGGACGTTCCCCTGACGGGCGACAAGCGATTCGATAGAAGAAGCACATCAACCTCCAATGCTGATCAACCAACACTAAAGTTGGAGCGAGAGAATTCTCAAGCTTTCCCACAAAGATTTCCTTCCGCTAGCAGCGTCCAGGTAAGCTCTATTTATCCATCTTCGACGTCAACAATCCTGACCAGTCAGCAAACTAACGACTGGACAACACCCCAGCCCCTATCTCACCCATTACCCAGCCCTCAGCCGCAAGCCAGCCCTCATCCCGCCAAGCGAGTGGCTCTATCACCAACAATGGCGAGGCCACCAATTCCAGCTTGGTCAAACGACTCCAGTAGCTCTGCTAAAGCACAGACTACCCACAACAGCAGAAGCTCGGCATCACGGCAAAACACTTCTCTCCCAATTAACCTATCCTTATCAGAGGATGAGAGAAGTCCAAATCGCTCCAGTGCTGAGCTACATAGTCCCAACTCGGGCAAGAACCATTCCACGACAGGTGTAAACCGGGAAGCCAGCCCTGCAGAAGAGGCTGACCCGCTGTATGAGTACTTCCCGCTGACGGTGGACGATTGGTATGATATAATTCATCTTGTTCTTCTCCTTGGAATTTCGCTGACCATGTTCAGGATGCCACCCGTCGATGCCGTCTACAGACCGCACGTGGTCCATCACACCATCATGCCACCCGAGATGAAGGCGCAGCAGTTGAGGAGCAAGGCGAAGCGATATTTCGCCCCGGAGTAAAAGTGAGGAAATTTGGCGCAAAATGATGATTTATGAATTTTTATTGGAGGTGAGAGGTTGGTTATGTGGTGTATATTACTCTACTATTTGTTAGCATCGGCTTATTAGCCCATTTCATGGAGCAGTTGATCTTGGGAAGAAGCATCAAGGACCGGGTGAGCAGAGCTCGAGACAGATAATGAACAGCTGGTTCATTCAGGACACGAAAGGGCTTGCACATATACCCTAGATTTTCAATGCAAGTTCAACGAGTACTATTACAAATATGATATTGCCAGACACGAGCCTAGGTGACGCTGTAAAACACCAAACGCCCAACATCCAACCCAACGTGACCAACTCCCTAAGCCATGCCATGTCTCTTTTACTTTTAGACCAAGCAGACGCCTCCCTTTCCAGCGTGTCAGCATTATTTGGGGTTTATTCTTCTATCCCTACTGGTACAGTCTGGTGGTATCCTCAACTCCGAAACAATAATGTAGCGACTGGACAAGACCTGCTCCGTCTCTATTTTCCCAGGATTCCAGGTATGTGACTACTCAACTTGAAACCTGTTAAACCGCGATAACGTTTGCCTTACTCTGCATCTCGGGCTTTGGAGTAAGCCGGCCGTTCAGGCTTGGCTCGGGGATACGCGATGCCATTCGGTCGGGGACAAGGTCTGGAGAGGGAGATCTCCTAGCAGCGTCGGCCGTGGGCGTCGCCCGCAAGAGGTGAGAAGCAATGGGTTCAGGGGCAATGACTGTCGGGGTCTGAACCTTTTCGATCTTGGTTGCGGGGATGGCAACGTTGCCGGTGCGGACTTTGGAAGGGAGAATCTGCTCGAATCCTTGCTCACGAGCGACTTTCTCGATACTCTTGAAGTACTGGGAATATGTTAGCGGAGAGCACTGTGATTTGACTTGCTTGCTTACCTTGACCGTCTTGACCTGAAGCTCTAGCGTCGCATCCTCATCGACCACAATCATGGGATGTGGGTGAAGTTGCAAGCAGGATAGCGACCACATGTGGTTGACACCCTGCTCGATACACTTTTGCAACGCGAGCGCCTTTCGGGCTCCGAGAATGATGACGACAACCTCCCTCGCCTCTAGTACAGTCTGGACACCAACGGTCAAGGCCATTCTCGGCACTCTGCTCAGATCGTTGTCAAAGAAGCGAGAGTTGGACAGAATAGTGTCGTAGGCCAAGGTCTTGACCCTGGTGCGGCTGGCGAGACTGGATCCTGGCTCGTTGAAAGCAATGTGTCCGTCTTCGCCAATGCCAGCAAGGAAAAGATCGATGCCACCAGCCGCCTTGATTGCATCCTCGTATGCATCGCACTCGGCCTCTGGGTTGGGCGCATTGCCATCAAGGATGTGGACGTTGGAAGGATGAATGTTTACGTGAGAAAAGAAATGCTCCCACATAAAGGTGTGATAGGAATGGGGATCGTCTCGAGGCAATCCGACGTACTCGTCCATGTTGAAGGTGACGACATTTTCGAACGAGACCTTGGATGTTTAGTTAGCTACCGTGTAAGTGGATGATATTGAAGAGAAGCTTACCTCGCCAGCCTTGTACTTGCGAACGAGCATATCATACACACCAACAGGGCTAGATCCTGTAGGAAGACCTAGAACGAAGGGGTGCTCTGGCGTAGGTTGGAACGCGTTGATGCGCTCGGCGACATAATTAGCGACATAGGCGCATGCCGCATTCTCGTCGTCGCGGATGATGAGCCGCATGATGTAGGGATGTAGGTAAATGTCTAGAAGGGGGATAGTGTGTGGGTATTCAAGATCAATAGACAAGGGTCTGTTGTTTGTGTGAGGTTTCTTGTGATGGAGGGTTTTGCAGAAAACAGACTTTCTTTTGCACGAGATGTGACTTTCTTATGAGGGGGGAGGCACACACAGACAATTCAAAGTTCCTGCCAAGCAAGAATAAACTTGCCATGTGCGATACGTCGTGGAACCCACCAGATTGGTCGCCTCTTGCCCATCCCATCCATCATGTGTGCGTGGAGAGAAGGAGAGCGGCATCGGGGGGCCTTGCAATGTACAGTATCATGTAAACTATTGGATGCAGTGACTGATTGGAAATGAAACGTTCACTGGAAGAAGCATATGATTGAACTGGGTGACTCGGGTCGTGAGATCGCACTGTATTGCTCATGATGGCCAAGGTTGTGTAGAGTCATATGACCCAACGGCCGTTCAATTGGCTGACAGTGGACGAACCGCAAAGGTTGAAGCAACGCTGCGTGGAAAAAATGACGTCCCAGTAGACCATGGCCACTCGGGGTAAAGTGTAGACGGCGATGTAAGGTAGCTTTCGGCAGAAGTGGAGGTTATCTACAGTCCGGTCCCTGATCAAGGTCAGGACGATGGCACCTTTACCACCTTTGAACCATGTCAATCTGCGACGACGGGATCGAATCTTTTGTTGCTTCTCGTATTCGACTTGCATCAAGATCTTGTAAACCCATCTCATCACCTTCTAGAACACTCGCCGAGCCGCAGCCCATGTTGGATACCAACCCGAGGTGGCCGTCGAGGGTCTGCGTAAGCCCAGCTCCACGTGTCGGGATTGGTCTCAAAAGGACTCATTTTTGACAGGGTTCAAGGGGCTCTTTTACTTGTTGGCTTCCAACTCGCAGGCGGGCGCTCTCCTTGTACAACAAGGTGCTGTCGGAGCCCAGAAGTAACAATAGATGCTGGCTTTGGCCGAGATGAATCCTTGTTGTTGCAAGGCACAGATGGGACTTTTGACCCACCGAGCCTCGGCGTGGGGTAGCTTAGTGGTAGCTCTCAGTAGCGGTGCACTAACAATTTCCCTTGCTCCCGTGTCTTTGGTCCACTGAGAGGTGACCCTCCCCTGGGCCTGGCTGGGCTGGTAGTGGCAGAGGCTGGCTGGTTTAAACATCCACTTCTCACGGGGGCGCTCACACGCAACGTTACAACCCCCCCATCTGGCATTGATCCTCATCTCCTCCTCCATCTGACCCAACAGAAATGTCGAGTCTGAGACCACGAATTGAACGGCTCCTGCGAGTAAAGGCCCGTTCCCAGGCGCCGGCACTCTCTGTAGCGCCTACCTAAAAGCCTTTTGTTTCAGTGGCGGTTGTCGCGTGTCGCCTCGCCTGTGCCTGTGCGACGTTGAATCTAGGACAGGACCTCCCTCCGTCCATCATGGATGGACTCGCTCATCCATTCCCTTTGGCGACAAACAAACCCGCCCGCTTCTCGACTCCTCCCTGCCACCTCGAGTCCTCGGCGGTTTTGCTGCTTCCCTCTGCTTCTTACCCGCCGGCCTGCCTGACCTGAACCCAGTCCTGGCAGGTCTCATCAGCTCCCCCTGTCAAGTTGCTTCCATCCATCGTTCACGTCCCGTCTCTTCTCTCCCGTCGTCTGAGCGCGTGCTGCCATCCATCCACGGACGGCCGACTGGACGGACCTGTCCATCCACTCACTGGGACCATCGGGGCGTAAGACTCTCTCTCTCTCATCTCACCCCATCTGTCCCCTCAAAGGCGAATCCTCCAGCCTGCCTCTTGCTCGTATTTCCGTCAAGTATTTACTTTGCGCCGTGTCCATGACTTGGTTCCTCCTCCGATCTTCTCTTACTTCTTCGTCATCATTGTCCATGGTATGCAGCCGCTCGTTTCTGCAATGGCGACCTTTCGAAAGACATTCCTAGCTGCCATCATCAAGAGCCTCCTGCGGGGCAAGTCACTGGTCCAGGCCATCTTGGCTTACTGGATCCGTCCCGTGAAGCTCGGCACAGATGGCAAGCCTCGTGTTGGTACCACGTCGCGACGTACTATACAAAAGTTTCTCAAGGAGGCTGAGGCTCTGTTGCTTGGACCCGTCGACCGAGATGGCCTACAACAACTATCGCGAGACCTACGGGAGCAACTCCTAGACCGACTCCAGACCGACATGCAGTGCATGCTACCCTCATACAGCCACCAACTTCCCAGAGGCACTGAATGCGGTCGTTTTCTAGCTTTGGATGTTGGCGGTTCAACCCTCAGAGTAGCACTGGTCGAATTGCGAGGGCGCACAGCCGACGTGGGAGAGGAGAGCAAGATCGTCAGCATCCAGAATTATTACATAGGCCCTGAAATCAAAGCACTGGAAGGCATGGCTTTCTTCGATTGGATGGCCGAGAGGATATTAGAGACTCTGTCTGCAGAGTTGGAGGAGCATCGTAGTCCTGACCATCCTCTACCAATGTCGATGGCGTGGAGCTTTCCCATTGAGTGAGTTTCTTTTCTATACCCCCTTGCTTTTTGTTTGAAACTGACGTATATATTTTAGGCAAACTTCACTGGCTGGTGGAAAGCTGCAAGGTATGGGTAAAGGCTTCTCGGCGAACAAGGGGCTTGTCGGCCAGGACCTCGGACAAATCGTACGGACGGCGTGTCTAAACCGTGGGCTCAGTGTAGAGCTTCGAGCCATCGTCAACGATTCGAGTGCCTGCTTGCTATCGGAGTCGTACAACCACATCTCGACAAGATTCGGTCTCATCCTCGGAACCGGTGTCAACATGGCAGCCTACCTCCCCGTCTCCGCCATTGGACGTTCCAAGTTTGGTCAACGTCCTCCTGAGTGGTTCGAGAAGGCCACGCATGTCATCATCAACAGCGAGATTAGCATGATGGGGCGTGATATCCTGCCCTTGACGAGATGGGACAGGCAGCTGCTTGAGAACCATTCTCGGCCCGAGTTTCAACCCCTGGAGCACATGGTCAGCGGCATGTATCTGGGCGAGATTTGCAGGCTCGCCCTTGTTGAGGCGATCGAGTCCACTGGCGTCTTTGGGGCTGTGCTTCCACCATCACTACAGAAGCCGTACTCGCTGTCGACTGAGACTCTATCCATTATTCAGAGGTATGTTTGTGACCAAGTTTATGCAAGCCAGGGATACTGACATTTTACAGGGACACAACTGATGAGCTTGATGCAGCCTGTCAACAATTCTCTCTCCGTCACCCATCACCACACACTCCCACAACCTCGGACATGTCATTCCTCAAGCAACTGGCTTCGTTCATCTCAACCCGCTCAAGCGCACTTGTGGCTACAGGCGTCTACACGTTCTGGAACCTACGCATCGAAAGCCAGAACAACTTCATCTCGACGCTACCTCTGGATTCGCCCCTTCGCGAGAGCGCCGAGGCAGATCGCGACCTCAACGAAACAACTGTCGCCTACAACGGCGGCGTGATTGAAAGCTACCCAGGTTATCTCGCCAGCTGCCAATCATACTTGAACGACCTGGTAGCGGCTGAAGAGAAGGAGAAGAGCGGAAAGAAGACAATCAAGCTCGTCTCGGCCAAGGAGAGCTCACTCATGGGCGCCGCAGTGGCCTTGGCTTCTCTAGAAAGGGACGAAGGGGGGCCTCTGGGAGTGGTAGGATAAGGGTAAATGATGTGATGACGGGGTATAATGGGTGCAACACGTTTGAAGTATACAATGGCACTGGCGCTTGGCGATATCACTTTTGGACGAAAGCATGTGTAAAGGGACTCGGACGCCATGGTTAGAGTCTCGAGCCATACTAGAGGCTCATGGTTAACGAACGGTTTGAACGGAGGGATGAGATGAAAAACAGTTCATGTTGATGAAAATTCACTTTGAGAATTTCCAATATTTTAGGTTTATATAGTTTCTCTCATGGTGATATTTCTGGGTGCGTCTTCCATCGAGCCTCTTAGTTATGCTCAAGACGCGGTCAAGTTTGTGGCGTAAAGTGGTTCGCGACTGTGCGCGCGATACTCCACAACCCCTGTTCTTCCACTTCTAACGTGCTGCTTCCATTGGCGGGTGGAACCTTCTCTAACGTCATAATGTCTCCGTTGTCACGTGAGCGCCTGGCGTCTTCGCGTTGAGTGGACGGCGCGTCTTGACAATCAGGCACCCCACGGCAAACTTCCCGGCGAGCATCACAAGTTTGCGCAACCAAAACTGAGCTCAAGCACCAGCACCTCTCGTGTTCATGTCTTGGCCAAGGTGCTCTCCTTGTTTCTAGGGTTTTTTTCTTTTCTTTTCTTTTCTTTTCTTTTCTTTTCATCTGAACGTATACTATTGAGCTACGCGACATGGCAGACACCCCGAAAGGCTCAGCTCTTTTTGCTGAGTGCGCCGTCGCGTTTGTCTCGAGCAGTGCGTTGACTCCGAAGCTCATTAGCGAAGTATGATGGCCTTGAAGTTCCCTAATTCTCACCGTACTAATAATATTGCAGCTGTCGTCGCTTCTAGAGGACCATGGCGCTACCATCTGCGAACCCCGACGCGACGGCTCGATCCCCATCGAGAAAGTCACACACATCATCTCGAATACGATCGATTTCCCCCAATTCACGGAGTCGCAAGCTGTCATGATTCCGGTTGTCACAACACAATGGATCACCAGCTCACTCACCCGCCGAAAACAAGCACAGATCCGACCATTCTCTCCTGACCCTAGGTTGATTTTTGCCGAGGTCGTGGTGACCTGCGCCGATCTACCAGAGACGGACAAGGAGAGCATCGCTGGTGCCACGATGGCTTTGGGTGGACAAGAGACCAAGGACGCGACTCGAATGACTACACATATCTGTGCGCTATCAATGGATCATCCCAAGGTCCAAGCTGCCCTCCAGAAGGGATGGAAGGGCAAGGTTGTTCTGCCGCACTGGTAGGCAAAAATTGAGATGACAAAGCCGCGAGTCACTGACATGTCTAGGTTCGACGATTGCTTCAAGCTGGGCAAGCGCATTGACGAAGGTCCCTATCTTTTGCCTGACCCCGAGATTCTTAAGAAGTCACCCGAGGACGAGCTCAAGATTCCGACCAATGAGAACCTCACAGGAGCTACATCACCAACTCCAACATATCTACCACTACCACCTGACGGAGATGTCGTTCGCCCACCAGTCACCGTTTTCCAAGATCGCAGGGTGATGCTCTCATCAGATTTGAGCATCACTGAAAGGCTCACCAAGGTGGTCAAGGACATCATTGTCAATGGTGGTGGCAAGGTTGTAGAACAGGTTGAGGATTGCGACATGTTTATCTGCCAATACCGGGACGGCCCTCAATATGTTCAGGCCGCGCAGTCATGCAAGGACGTGGGAAACCTTGCGTGGCTTTACTGGCTTATCGTCCATAATGACTGGACATCCCCTCTTCGCCGACTGCTGCACTACCCGGTTCCTAAAAACGGCATCGAGGGATTCAAGAACATGCGTATCACTGTGTCAAACTACGGCGGCGAGGCCCGGATCTATCTGGAAAACCTCATTAGGGCCTGTGGCGCCGAGTTCACCAAGACGATGAAGTCGGACAACACCCACCTCATCACTGCGCGCGACTCGAGCGAGAAATGCAAGGCCGCCCCCGAATGGGGCATCGCAGTCATCAACCACCTCTGGATCGAGGAGAGCTACGCTAAGTGCGAGCTGAAGCCCATCAACATTAAGAAGTTCAACCACTTCCCTCCACGAACCAACCTTGGCGAAATTATTGGGCAGACCTTCTTTGATGAGTCAAGGTTGCGAGAGCTTTACTACCCCGGGGGTGACGACAAATTGTCTCCCGGAGCGAAGAGAAAGCGCAAGATTCTCGAGGCAGCGGAAGAGAACGCATATTCTCGAGGGCCAGCGGAGGGCGTTGTTGTTGGCCGTGTAAGTGAGGATGTGGATATGGATGATCTCCAGGAAGAGACCGAGGACGAAAGGCCTGCCAAGAGGACGACAACAAAGACTGCTGCCGCGATAGCAACACCGATTCGCGCTCGCCATGCCGAAAAGGAGAACGATACACCGTCTGTGATTTCTACGGGAGGTCGCAGTGCCAAGGCAAAGGCCCGAGATCTCTTGCAGGCTATTGCCCCCGATATTGCGCTTTACGAGAAGGAGAAGAAGCGCAGCAAAACAGGCAACGCCCTTTGGGGTGGCAAGCGGGCCGCGGATCAAGCAGAGAAGGCAAACAACAAACAGAGGCAGGCAAAGAGCCCAGAAGTTGAAGAGGATAATGCTGCAAAACGGCCAGCCAAGAAGGCCAGGCAATCACTTCCGGACGTCGAGATGCGTGTCATTTTGACCGGTTTCAGCAGATGGGTTGGGGATAAGAACAAGGAAGATCAGGATCGGGTAAGTAAGCGTAAGCCTCGTCTACATCTACATGTTCTAATATGTCGAACAGAGAAAACTACGGGATCTGGGTATCCAAATTGTTCAAGAGGGGCAGCCGTGCGACTATCTAGCAGCCCCTCACATTGTTCGGACCGTCAAATTCCTATGCGCCCTAGCCCGTGGGCCAACCGTCATCTCTTCCACGTTTATTGACAAAACCCTGGAGATGGGCAAGCTGCCCGACATCGACGAGTATATCCTCCAAGACAAGGAGACGGAGAAGCGATATGACGTGAACCTCGAAAAGTCGGTGGCTCGTGCCAAGTCGAACCGAGGCAAGCTGCTGACGGGGGTTCCCATCTACTGTACTGAAAAGATCCGAAACGGACCCGACAGTTACAAGGCCATTGCCGAAGCGAATGGGGCGATCTTCAAGATCTATCGGGCACGGAGCGGGACGACGATTCGACCGACGACGGCGGAGGAGGAGGGCAATGCGCCTCCAGAACCTGTCTACCTCCTGAGCAGTCTGGCTCACGATGAGCGGCAACTGTGGAATCGGTTCCGAGATATGGCGCGAAAGGGCAACATGGAGCCGCGAGTGGTTGCGCCTGACTGGTTGCTTGACGTGGCGATGGCTCAGCAAGTGAGGTTTGACGACAAGTTTTTGGTGGAGAACTATTACGCGGACCAGCTGTAACGCAGACTCGGACGCAAGTTGGAGAGGTTTCTTGATGATGCTTGGTGCAAGTCTGGAAATATGGCCGGTGGTAGAGTTGGAGGTAGGTCGAATTGCCATGCTGTACTGTACTGTACTGATGATGATGGCTCGTTCGGGGCGGCGTAATGTATAGAGATGTGAAAATGGGTTCAGCGTTTAGAAGAATTTGACGCCTAATGAGTCGTCTTGGCCAAAGATTTGAGCCTTGCCTCGCTTGACAAGGACATTAAGGGCTTTAATGAGGACATCTTGGTCCATTCCATGGATATCTACTATTGGTGAGCAATGTGACTGCCCATGCTTGTTCCTTGTAAACCTACCAGTTCCCTTGGTGCCATCGCCCTCGACAAGCTCATAGATAGTCAGGACGCTGCCCTTCTGGCCCGTCTCGTCGACATAATTCTCAATGAGCTCAGCCCACTCGTCAGGCTTGCGCCAGTATACAAGAACGACGTCACCAGTTGTGCCACCGCCGACATACTCTACACGGCCATCCTTATGCATAAAGACGACGACATCGCGGACATCATCAAACTGTAGACGACGGTCTAGTTTACGGTTGACAAAAAGGTCCGAGTCGGCGGCTTCTGAGAGGGAAAGACGGAAGATGCGATTATGTCGAGCGTATGAGAGGATTAGGTCGGACCACTTTGTGCGCTGGGCATGGAGAGTGGTGAGGTTTGTCTGGCGGGTGAAGAAGGCTGGAAAATTGTATTCGCGGGGAAAGACGAAGGAGCCGTCGTCGTCGGTGGTGGTGGTAGCCATGACTGGGGAGGAGTGGTTTATCGTGATGGTTTTTGGTATTGAGAGAGAAGCTTCTTTTGGAGGGGTTGACGTGATGACGTGGGGGGTGGAGGGGTTCGTGGTGGGCGACCACGTGCTGGTTCGGCCGAGACCGGTTTAGATGCGACATTGCCCAGTGAGGAAGGCATACAATTCTCTTTTTTCTTTCATTAATCTCGAATTTAAAGGTCGATGCAAGTTTGTCATATTCTCATGAGGACTATGCAACTAATTCTTTGGATGAGTCGGCAATATCAGAATGCAGGTTTTCAATCAAATCATTCCAATTCGCTCAATTTGGACTACACAATGTCCCCCATAAAACAGACCCCAGACGCATCCTAGTGCGCCCGTCAAGAGACTTTTAAACAACTTGATTTCGGCATTCAAATTTACAATTACTTCTTCTCCCCGGAAAACAAGTATCCTTTGTTGTTATCTCTGTGGGGGATAGCTCATTCAGCCAGTCACAGCGTTGGTGTTGCAATAGCCTCGAACAGAGATGCGCCTTATCTTGATCCAACTGATAAGGGGAAGAGAGCTTGGCTCCGAGGAAAAGGTTCAACTGCAGGGAAGATGAAAAGGCATCAAAAATAACTCGGTCACAAAATGAAAGAGACGGAAAAGGACTTGCGGCTCCGGTCATAATTCGGAGACCCATGTTTTGTTGTAGGTTCTCGTCTCACCGTGGTCGAGTAGCAGCTCACCGCGACTCATCGTGACAAGCAAATACCCGCTGAAAAGAAACCGTATAACATCGTCAGAGCCCTCATCTGCTCATCTCACGACATTAACATGGTCTGTCCGACGTATGACTGTTGTCGGATTTCCACGCACCGCCCCGACGCCCCACGTCCCTGAGTAAACGTCCATCTCCGCGGAGCATTTACAAAAGAGACGCCAACAAAGGCCGCTCCCGAGCCGTGCGGCCGCTGTCCTCTCTGAGCTCATTGATTGGTTCCCCTTCCGACCAGAGGGCCTCTACCACCCAGCTGGCCGATCTTTGATAACGAGACACAGAGCCCCCCGTGGCGAGTAGAACGTTTCTCCCGGAGATGCCAATGGCGCCATGACTGAGCCGGAGATGCAATTCTCGATAGGGAATAAGGAGCCATGAGGCTCCAGACAGAGGATCCATAGCCATGGGCCTCGAGACCGAGAGACCCTCTCACAGTCCAGGGCTCCTGGTTCCTATCAGGACTTGTTTATAACCATGGAATCTCCTGGGGTCCCGCTGCAGGATTTCTCTGAGGGTATTCATCCACAGGGCTACTCACAGACAATTCAATCCGCCCAGCATGAGTGAAACACAGAAACGCCTGGTCGTTGTCGGACTGGGCATGGTGGGCATTGCTTTCATGTAAGTGGGCTCGACACTGACAATGTAGCGATTACATGATCTGACGCTTTTGTAGAGAAAAGCTGCTCAAGTACGATGCCACAGCAAAAGAATACTCTGTTACTGTTCTTGGAGAGGAGCCATATCTCGCCTACAACCGAGTAGGACTTACGAGTTTCTTTGAGCACCGGAAGATTGAGAATTTGTACATGAACCCAGCAGAATGGGTAGGTTGAGCCGCATCGAGCATATCCTGGTAGACACTGACGAATGATATAGTATGCCGAGGCAGAGGGATCTCTCAACTACCACGTCAACACCAAAGCCACTAGTATCAACACAGACGACAAGACGGTCGAATGCGCCAACGGCGAGACATACCCTTACGACATCCTCGTCCTGGCTACCGGCTCCGATGCTATCCTTCCCCGAGGTCTTCCCGGTCATGACGCCAACGGTGTTTTTGTTTACCGCACAATCGACGATCTCAAGAAACTCATCGAGTTTGCCGACTCGAAGCATGGTACCAACGGTGTGGTTGTCGGTGGCGGCCTGCTCGGTCTCGAAGCTGCCAAGGCCATGTTAGACCTAGAGCGATTCAACAAGATCAGACTGCTGGAGAAGGCACCCTATGTCCTGAGCAGACAACTCGATGATGTTGCTGGCAAGATGGTGGTGGACCAGGTCTCACAGCTCGGCGTGGACGTCATGCTCGGCAAGGGTGTTTCCAGAATCAAGACTGATGAGGAGAACAAGCTCACCGGTGTGGTGTTTGAAGATTCCCAAGAGATTGACTGCTCAACGCTGTGCTTCGCTGTCGGTGTAAAGCCCAGAGATGACCTTGCTAGGGTCTCTGGACTTGAGCTCGGTCAGCGAGGTGGTATCGTCGTCAACGACGACTTGAGAACAAGCATGCCAGACATCTACGCCATTGGAGAGTGTGCCAGCTGGAGGGGAATGGCCTATGGTCTTATCGCCCCCGGTGTCGAAATGGCAGAAGTCCTCGCCTTCAACCTCACCCAAGCAAAACTTCACTCGCCCCGAACCTTTAAGCGTCCCGACCTGAGCACAAAACTCAAGCTTCTTGGTGTCAACGTCGCCAGCTTCGGTGACTGCTTCGCCGACCGTGATGGTCCTGCATCTCTTCCACCCAAGTTTGCCAAGAACTTGCAAAACGGTGACGTTTCTTCGGCCAAGTCGGTGCAGGCCTTGACATACAAGGACCCTTTTCTCAACATCTACAAGAAGTACATCTTTACCAAGGATGGCAAGTACCTTCTTGGTGGTATGATGCTTGGCGATGTCAATGACTATGTCAAGCTCGTGCCCATGGTCAAGTCCATGAAGGAGCTTGATGTTCCCCCAAGCGAACTCATTCTTGGTGCAAAGAAGGACGACGATGGTGGCGACGACCTCCCCGATGATGCGCAGGTGTGTTCGTGCCACAACGTGACAAAGGGTGATATCGTCAAGGTCGTCAAGGACGGTACCTGCAAGGATGTCACGAGTCTCAAGAAGTGCACAAAGGCCGGTACAGGCTGTGGTGGTTGCGTTCCCCTCATTACCACCATCTTCAACCAGACCATGGCATCCATGGGCAACGAGGTGACAAACTACCTCTGCCCTCACTTCAACTACTCCCGTGTGGATCTCTTCAACATTGTCATGGTGAAGCGTCTCAAGTCGCTGCCAGAGGTGATGCGCGAGGTTGGAAACGACAAGACCAGTGTCGGCTGCGAGCTGTGCAAGCCTGCCGTGGCGAGCATCATGGCCTCGCTCTGGAACAGACACGTCATGGACAAGACCACCTACGGTCTTCAAGATACCAACGATCGCTTCCTGGGCAACATCCAGCGTGACGGCACATATTCCGTCGTCCCCCGTGTGTCGGGTGGAGAGATCACTCCCGAGAAGCTTGTCGCTATCGGTGAGGTGGCGAGAAAGTACAACCTCTACACCAAGATCACAGGTGGTCAGCGTATCGATTTGTTTGGAGCCAAGAAGCAGGATCTCCTCGACATCTGGGGTCAGCTTGTCGCTGCCGGCATGGAATCCGGCCACGCCTACGCCAAGTCCCTACGTACGGTCAAGAGCTGCGTCGGCTCAACATGGTGCCGATTCGGTATTGGCGACAGCGTCGGCATGGCTATTCGTCTCGAGGAGCGGTACAAGAGTGTACGAGCACCGCACAAGATCAAGGGTGGTGTAAGTGGTTGCGTGCGTGAGTGTGCTGAAGCCCAAAGCAAAGAGTATGTTTCTATCCCTATTCCGATGTCCACCTTTATGTAACTAACATGATTTCAGTTTCGGTTTGATCGCCACGGAAAAGGGCTTCAATATCTTTGTTGGCGGTAACGGAGGCGCAAAGCCTCGCCATGCCGAGTTGTTGGCAAAGGATGTGCCTCCCGCCGAAGTGGTACCCATCCTGGACCGTTACCTCATGTTCTACATCCGCACAGCAGACAAGCTTCAGCGTACGGCACGTTGGATCGAGAATCTCCCTGGTGGTCTCAAGTATCTCCAAGAGGTCATCCTCGACGACAAGCTAGGCATCTGCGCGTCACTCGAGGCCCAGATGAATGAGCTCGTCGACAGCTTCTTTGACGAGTGGGCCGAAGCAATCCGCACACCTGCCATCGCCGCCAAGTTCCGACAATTCAACAACACAGCCGAGACGACGCCCAACATGGAAGTCGAGTCTGATCGCGGACAGAAGCGGCCCGCGTTCTGGGTGGGCGACGCCGCCACTGACGACTTCCAGGGCCTCAAGGACAAGTGGTCCATGACGGCGTGGGAGCCCATCATCGAGACGTCCTACTTTGACGGCGCTGATGAGCTGCCCAATGGCATATCCGCCACCATCAAGCGCGGCGATACTCAGCTTGCTGTCTGGCGCATCCAGGGCGTTTACTACGCCACGCAGCAAATGTGTCCTCACAAGCGTGCCTTCATCCTCTCCGACGGTCTCGTCGGTCAGGAGCCCTGTGACAAGAAAAAGTCCTCTGACGCCCCTGAGGATACCAAGACCTCACCTTGGGTCTCGTGCCCACACCACAAGCGCAACTTTGACCTCGGAAACGGCTCCTGCAAGACGGATGAGAAGCTCTCCATCGCCACGTTCCCCACCGAGGCCCGTCCCGATGGCATGCTGTACCTCAAGCTCCCTCCCGTGGAGGAGCTCGATGCCGCGCTGGGCACAAGGAAGTGGATGGTCAAGAAGGGAGAGGCTGGCGAGGCGCCGCTGGCCGAGCTAGATAGACGTATCAATTTTGTTGGTCTGCGCGGTAAGAAGCCAGGCGTGAGGCCAACGGCTGGTGGTAAGATGTCAACCAAGCCCCTGGAGCTGATGGCTGCTGCCAATGGCTGTGGAGGTGGTGCACCAGAATGGTAGACATGAATAGACAAAAAAGATAAAAAAAGACGGCCTGGAGTTGAGCGTTTCAGAAATCACTTGATTGTTTAGATAGGGAAAGTCTGGGAAACGGCGACTGAGATTCGATCATGGGTTGATTTGTATGGGATATCTTTGTTGTGTGGATTAATAGACATATACCCCTCGACAGACCAGGTCAATCCCTCATCGCCGTGACGTGACATGAACGTATAAGATAAAAGTAAAGCCCGTCACCAAAAAAAGGTCGCCCAGCACGTTTCAACTCCGTAAAATGAAGTCCTCCAAGTCGAGGTTTCCTTCTCATTTCCCATCCCGGCCAACCCAGTCGACCAGGCTCCCTTCTCCCGCCTTTCGCTTATAAAAGTGTGTGCGTGTATGTGACCTACGCCGGACACGTAACATAACAGGAGGAGACATAGAAAATGGAAGGATTGGTAAAAAAGAATAATGTACCTTGAGAAAAGAGGAAAAAATGAAATGTTATGGTGGTTATCGTCGAAACACTTGACACAATTCCGATTGCGCTGTGCCAATTCCTTTGCGTGTCCCTCTCCTTCGTCCTGTATTGTCCTTTTTATCCGTTACCAAGTAAAACTCCTGATGCCACCTTTCTAAGAAGCAGATACCCATGATCGTACAAAGTCATCTCAAAAGAGCAAAGTGAAGCAGATTGCAAAGAGGTGGTCAAGTGGAGTGTGTGATAGGAAATATATCGGTAGATGTGTGTGTGTGCGTAGGTAGATGATAAGTGTGTGAATATGGGTGTATCAAGTCGCAGGTAAACATATATAATCGCTTGTCGTCGTCGTCTAGCATCCGTCGTCTTCGCATTCATCAAGGCTTCCGTAGCCAGTGTCCGAGTCCATACCCACCACGCTCTTGGTGATGGTCAGACACCGGTCTACCACCTTTTCTCGGACATCAGATGTAACGCCGCACTTCTCTCCGGGCGCTCCGCCCATCCACAGGCGGAGACCACCAGATAGTCGCTCCAGCGAGGACTGGAACGTCTCTGCTGCAACCTTGTGCTCAAAGAGCTCCTCCATTAGCTGCAGAGCTGCGGTGCAGCCAAGAAGAGACATTTGGGATGCATTGCCTCTTGTCATGATGGATTCAATAATGCGGAGACCTTGATGTGTGGTGCCAGGAGTGCACTCAACTCGTCGAAGGTGAGCGATGGCCATGGCGCAGCGGAGAGCAAGTCGGAGGTCGGGAGTCGAGGCTTGGAAACTTGAGTCGATGATGCAGATGGAAGTGCTCAGCAGAGCGTCAACCTTTTCGTTTCCCATCGATTGCAGGGCCGAGGCGATATTAGCTCCACGGGCCTTGTCGATCAGGACTGCACGTGCCACGATGGCGCGAGCCTGCGCAGTAGATCCAATCGGGGCGGTATTGATAGCCAGCTCAATGTCGTCCGTCTTGGTGAGCAGAGCCTCCTCGTCCTTCTCCATCGTTGCCAGCATAACACGGTGCAGGGTTTGAGTCGACCACCAGGCTGCAACGGCATCGAGTGGGGAGCCGATCGCCGTGTCGTCAACCACCGAATCCATTCCGTCCATAGGGGCTGTGATGTTGTAAGTAGTCTCGGTGTTGAAGGCCAGGTTGTGCGCTCGCTGGATGATATCCTCGTTAAGCACCTCGTCGCATTCCTGTTCGACCAGTGCAGCCAGATGCTCGGGCAAGTCATCGTCATGTTGCTCAGATGATCCTCGGCGAAGCTGTGTTAGGAGACGGTTCAGTTGTCGGGCCTCGTTCCACTTGGTCCGTGCAAGCTTGGCGGCAATGGCGTTGCTGGCGCCGAGGTGTAGTCGGTTCTGGCTGGGATCCCACAGAAGGAGGCGGATGTGGAGAGCCTTGAGCATGAGTCTCATAGGGCTATCAGGGAGGGTACCAGAGGCAAGTAGAGTGAGAACCAGGCGGCTCTTGTTAATCTCAACGTCGCCGCCAGCCAGCTGAGAGTCCAGGGCAATGCTCCACGCCTTGACTCGGGCAGTCTCCTGCTCCTCGGTCAACCCGGTAAGCATCTGGTAACCGTGAATACCAATAGCATTGCGAAGGCTGAGCTTCAGCGTCTTGAGAATGAGAGCAGCCGCCTCAAGGAAGAAGTTATGGCGAGGAACCCAAACAGTCTGAATAGCGGTGAGCCAAGCCTGTCGACGAACGTGAATGGGCGAAGCCAAAGATGGCGCCGCCTGCAGAACGCCAACCTGTGACTTCTTAGGCTTCTGCTGGGCTTTGGCGAATAGAGAGGGGAGGAAGACCCAAAGGAAGGTTCCCAGAAGTAGGATTATCCGTAGAGAAGTGTGGATGTGGTAGCCCATGACGTTGATGTCAAGGCCAGACGCCACAGATCGGAGGAGGTGAAGAGGCACAGCGAACAAGCCTCGGCCTTCTGGCTTTTCGTTGCTCACCTCATCCTCTCGCACCGCTTCCAATATCATTAGGCCAGCAAGTGAACCGACCATGAGCTTACCAAAGTAAGGGCCGGCATTACTCCATCTATTTTGCTGCATTTGCTGCTGCTGCTGGATCTGTTGCTGTCGGATAAGCGCAGGGTTGCCTCCTCGGTAAGGCTGTTGAGGCACAGGATATGGTTGACCAGCAGCCATCTGCGCTGAAATGATTCTCTTCATGTCATCGGGAACCTGAATCATGCCCGCTGGTGGAGGGCCACCTTCCTGCGTCGCCGACATTGGCGACCCGACAAACTGTTGAGCATCTTGGGCGTACTGAATTGGTGTAGGTGGTTGTTGCAGAGGGCTGATTGCTCCGTTCATGGCGCCGGCCATGAACAGCTTTTCAAAGGCAGCGATTCGCGCCTGCATCGCGCCATTTTCGTCGAGCAGTCGAGTATTTCGCTTCTCAAGATGTCGAATGTATTCCGTCGCCTTGCTCAAAACCTAGTTGCTATTAGTCTCATATACCATGATTGCAGACGTGGCGTGACGCGACATACGGTAGCCTTATTCAACTTGTGGGCTGGAGTCAATCCGTGAAGCTCCTCGCGATCCTCGGTCGTGTCTTCGCCTCGCGCGCTCTTGGACATGATGCGCAGACTGGGGACGCTGTCCCTCAAGGCGGCGATCTTGTCATTGAGGTTCGTCCGGTATCGCTTCTCGATCATATTGTGGGCCGTCTTCTTGACGGGCTGGTTGCCATCATCATCTTCCTCTTCCTCATCAGGGTCAGCGGATGACTTGCGCTTTCGTGAGGCCTTGGAGGACATCTCGGCGGGATCTGGCGAAGAGAAAACCCCCGTCTTGCCCTCACCAGCAGCCGAGTCGGGGCTGGAGGCGCTCTTGGGGGAGTTGTACTGGAGATGGGGCGGCATGGCGATGTTGCGCAGCTTCTCCTGCAGTGCAGGAGTTAGGTGGCTGATGATGTGCGGTTGAAGAATAGCGGGATCCTGAAGGTTGCCCGGACCCAAGGGCGGGTTCGAGGGGATGGAGGCGGCGTAAATGGACTCGGGACTGAGGGTGGTTGCCGCAAGGCTGTCGAGGCCGGCAGAGACGGGCAGCTGTTGGAGATTCTGCTGCTGATCCTGACCGAAGGTGAGAGCCCAGGGAGAGGGTTGATAGCTAGTCTGAGTGGGAGGAGCGGTGCTGGAGGGGTCGTACGAGTCGTAAGGGGGCGTGCCATTGAACTGCCATGCGGCGGCGTCGTAGTATTGCTGCTGGGTCTGGGGACGGGAGGAGGAGTCGTTGGGCAGGGAGGAGGAGGAGGAGGGGTCGGATTTCACGACCGAGCCATCGTCGACGAAGCCTAGATTTGGATCCTGGAGGCCAAAAAGGCTATTCGAAGAGTCATGGTCGGCCATGTCAGAGAAGTGGGAGCTGGGCATGGTAGGGCCAGCACCATGCAGCAGCGATGGGCTGATTGAGGTCGAGAATGGGCACCACGAGGCGAAGGGGCCCAGTTGTTGGGGTGTGGTGTCGCCGACAGAGGAGCTGGACGGGTGGCGTGTAAGAGGGCGAGGCCTTTCGGGAGAGCCTGGGTGGTGAGCCGATTGTGAGGCCCTCACACTCAGATCTCCCACGCTGGACTCGTCGCCGGAGCGAGAATTGCTGGTTGACGGCTACCTATTTTTTCCCCTTCTCGTTGATACTCTTCACTATCGCTCTTCTCAATCTGCCTCTATCTCACAGAGGCGTGGGCGTAGATGCGACAGCGGCTGACGGGCTCTGACCTGACGACAGGCGGTTGACGATAGCCCACGGGTGGTGTCTGGTGTGTTCTCCGGGGATGGGATGGGATGGGATCGACCGATGGACGGCGGATGCGGCCGAACGTTCGATGGAAGGCCGGGGTTTGCGGCAAGGGAATAGCAGCGCGACCTCGCAATGGTGGTCTGACTGGGAGCAAAATACGCTTGATGATGGTAATGGGTGATTGAGGGAAGCGACGGCTGCAAGGAATTCGATTTGAGGAGAGGGACGAGTACGGGCGGAAAATCGTACGATGGGACCCGGATATCAGCCCAGCGACGCCCAGTCGAGTCCGCGCTTGGCCAAGCCCGTTTTTCACTCTCGCTCGAGAGGAGCTCAGGGGGCCCACTAGTTTTTTAAATGTCTGCTGGGCCGCACCTCGTGGAAATGGAATACAGTGCGCAATTGTCCTGGTCCTTTTGCTGGCCAGAAACACGACGTGGTGATTTATTGGCACGGAAGGCCCCCGGAGGAGGGGCTTACGGCTAGAGCTGTACAGTGTTTCCCTTCCGGCTATGTCGACTTGACACGGTGCATATTCTCGTCCCTCCCCTCCAAATTGCTCAATCGAGGCCTCCCCTTGAGATGCCAGCAAAACACCATGCAGGCCCAGGAACCTCGCGAAAATGCATCAAGTACAACCTCTATGATATACTATCTATCCAAGCTATATTTGTTTTATTATTCCTTGCCAATCATTCGACATGGTCGTGTTTCTTGCATGGCTCTCGCCCCCTTGTCTATTCTCGAGCCTGATGACTCAGCCAGCCCTAGACACTGTGCAACCCATCCAACCAGTCCCCATTCGCGGACTGATGATGTCTTCCGTTGTTGCAGACAAGACCTTGTCGATGAAAAAACTTCCAAAGAGACCAGGGTTTTCATTCCATAGCCCCAATCAGGTCCGAGCCCCATCAATTCTCGCCCTCATCATCATCCTGTTCTGTTGGTCCTGTCCTGTTTCTGTTATCTCTCAAAGCACAATCGTGGCAGGAAGAGACAGCTCTGGCATGGGTAAGGCTTTGTCTCAGCCTAGCCACGCGAGTTTCACTGTCGTACAGTTCTGGGCCGCCCCGCGCGTGGTTCACACGATAGAGAGCACACGTTCCAGCGATAGCAGTGCCTCTTTTCTTTTCTTTTCGTACCGGAATCCGGGTGCATCTCGTCAGTGCTTGATGGTTGCCGGGACTTGACCTGTTTGGTAACGGCACAGTGGACCCGTCGGATGCTGCCCTCTTCCTGATCGTCCCCCTTGCCTTGTAACGGTTGTAACCTCACTGTATGGATCACAGCAACCGATCAATCGATCTCCTACCAATCCCAACAAGACCGGGAAACAATTAAGTTTCGCAATGCAACCTCTCCTGGTTCATCGGGGTTACTCTTGTTGGGCCTGTCTGTCTGCCTGCCATGAGCAAGACAAGGCATGGAAGCCAACGCGAGGCCAGCCAGCGACAAATGATACCAGATGCCCCACCGCCACCAAATGGGAATGGGCCGTGATGCAATATCAGGGGGTCCCCTCTCCGATGATGAGGTTGCGTCACCCTCAGTCCCGACGCTTCCTCGCTCATGATCGAATCTTGCTGCATCTGTTGTTATTCTCCTTCGATTAGCGGCCCGATCCAAGAAACCACATCACATGTTGATGCACCCCGGATTATGAGAGAATTAACAAATCGTATTTCGAAGAAGCACCGCATATGCGGTGGTGCCCTGGCCGGGACAACTTCAAGGTCCAGCCAGGTCAACTTGGGTAACGTGTACAAAAGATTTTATGCAAATAATGCCCTGTCCCTCTCCTGGTATCATACTGTCTCCCTCCCAGCAGGCTCTTTTGCCTGCTTGATCAATACCCAGGGCTTCCAGCCAAGGAGATCCAAAGTCATGGCGACATGATGGTGACCATCCAAGTGGAGGTACCGTTTTGACATCTAGGAAAAATATATGTGACGCAAGAAACCGATAAAAAATAGTCCTACCAACTCCCGCATGCTTCGTTTACCAGATATCGTCGGCGCTCTTCACCATCTCCAGAGTAGGAGTCTTGGGAACCATGCGCTTCATCCTCTTTCGGTCTTCCTTGGTAACGAGCGATGGGGTCATCGGCATGCAGGGGGTAAAGGGCTGATAAGGAGAGTATGGGACTGCACCAGCGGTGCGAGGGGTGATGCCTCCACCAGGCGACATAGGTCCCTTTCTCTCGAACACTGTCTGCTTGGTGGTCTGAGTAATGCTGTTGGGTGAAACCATGGCAGGCTCATAGGCACGCAGGGGCAGGGCACCACCGGCGCGGACGGCTGAAGCGGGTGTGTTGGAGCGGTTGAAAGTCGAACCAGGCTTAGGCGATGAAGGCAAGGACGGAAGAGAGACGTTGGACGGGAACCGGGAGCCGGGCTTGGGAGACGAAGGGAGGCCGACCAGCGGCGCCTGAGAGTGCTCCGAAGTGGCGGACTCGGGTTCGCGTTCGTGATCGGTAGGTGCTAGCGACTCATTCCGGCCGTGGCCAATAGGTGGAAGCTGTGATCCGATACGCTCATCGATGGACTGGACGCTCTCCGGTGAGATGTCGGGGGTCGGAGGAGACACATGAGTCGAGGCCGGTGCCGGATACGGAGCCTGGTCGGTGGGGACCGGAGGTGGCGCGGCCGGGGCGTAGTGTCGGGGTGGGATCGTGCTCATCTCTTGCGACTCGTGGCGTGGGAACTCGGTAGACTGGGGTGTCATGATGGGAGATGAAATGTTCATGCCCTTCATAGACTTCTTCTTTGGTGATCGGAGGGCCGAGAGGAGTGAGGAAGTCCTTGATCGGCTCTTCTCCTCGCGAGAGGCATTGAGATCCAGATTGGCAGGTTTGTTCCTTTCCTTCTTAGATGGAGATGATGCTGCAGACCTAAGAGACAGGATCGAAGCCGCTGTCGAGGGACCTCGCTGGTGAGTGGCGGTGGGCGGGAGAGGATCATAGGCAACTCCTCGCTTCTTGGCATCTTCGGCCTCCAGGACGTGTCGGTACATATCTTCGAGCTGTGACTGAGCCATGACTCTGTCTGCTGCTACGACTCTCTGATCAACAAATGGGTTGGTGCCAGGTGCGCCGATGGTTGAGTCTGGCGATGGGTGGATGTATGGGTTCGGGCTGTTGGTGTCGGTGCTGTTCTTGAAGTGAGGCTGGACGAAGGAGCCTTCGGTGATGATGTTCAATGGCACGCCGGGCTTGGATGATGCAAAATCCGGGCCGATATCTTGTTTCGCAAACTCAACTTCGTCGATTCCGGCAGCAATATGGTGGCGACGCTTCTTTGACAGAGCAACAAGTGTGAGGGCGACCAGCACCAGCGAAGCTGCGTATGCTCCGATTATACCGCCGATCTGAGCGGGGAGATGGTCGTTCACAGGTCCGCCTGGGATGGGTTCGTCTGTGGCTTTGGGGTCGCTACCTCGGGCGGCGAGAACCTGGGAGCGGGCAAGGTAAGGCTGAGCAGTGCAAAGGAGTGAAAGAGGCAGAAGCAGAAGCAGGCCGAGAGGTATTGTTAAGCGGGCACCTTGAAGCATCGTGGGGGACAAGAGGTCGGAGGCGAGGCACCTTTTGACTTGTTGGGAGGAGCCAGCTTGTGCGATGTGACCTCCTGAACACAGAGAGACGAAACACTAGGAGAAGAGTATCATGCACGGAAGACGGAACTTGCGGTATCAATAGGGTATATAGCGGGCTGGTGGTGATGGCCCATTGCTCCTCGTTAGCCGCTGGACTTGAAGGCTGGACGCTGAGTCGCCAGGGCGCACGAGGGGACCCCAGGCCACGCCGGTCCTCTGGCAACCGTCGAATGGTGGCACACGCATGAGAGGCGTCCGAGAATAGCTCGCCCATCCTAGGTGGGTGACGGCAGGAGAGTGGTTGCAGCCGAGATGTGAGTTGAGAGTGTGACGAGGCCATCTACGAGCTGTGGTTGGATGGTTAACCGCCGGGCAATAGAGTGTGGAAGCGGGTGATTGGCGGTCAGTTCCCACTCGCCAACCACCGCACTCCACATGCCTTGACCTCTCTCGCCTCTTGGATCCCGGGAGCCAGGATTGCAAATCGCTCTTGTGCCTGTAAAAGATTTGTCTGTGGTCGGGACTGGTCTGGTCTCTAGCGGAGCGGGGCGGGGCGAGCCACCATCACCACCAGAAGAGAGAGGTGGATGCACGATGGTAGCGAAAATGCAGCTTCTTTAATATCACAAGTAATTCAACATGAGGTGATTAAAGTAGTAAAAGAGATATCACAGCCACATTCATTCTTTAGATCTTACTTCCTACTATTCCTTTTACTATGCCTTACCCAGGAATGCCCCAATGCTTGACCCGCCTGACGTGGACAAAGTTGTTCCAGCTTGATTGTTCCTGGATCTACAATATCCTGCCCTTCAATCATCAGCCATCCCACACCACCATGGCCCAACAGACAATGCGTCCCCTGGTCTAGGGGTCCGTGGGCCTCAAATCGAGGCCCAATTGCCTGCGTCGCCCTCCTTGTCCACACTCTCGGGCCTTGCATGGCGGTGGAGCGTCCCAGCCCAGCTCCTCATCATGTGATGCTTCGGCCTCTTCGAATGAGATGCTCCTCTTTGTGTGACATCACACTGCTCGACATCCCAAGAGCGACGGTTTAGTTGGTCAGATACTCGTCACTGGCGCCTATCGTCTAGAGTCGCACTATTATCGCACGACTAGAGCTTCACGCTACCCTCGGGGAAGGGGTTTGGTGATTTGGTTGGTGATCTCACATTAGCTCCGTGACCATCACAATTCAGCCAACTCCATAATTCACATCATATCGCTCAGTGCTCGAGGAGAATGCGGTGAATGGTGAATGTGATGCCGAAGTCCGGAAGCGAGGAGCACGCAGCTTGTGTATGGTTACAATGATGCAGATCGCGCCGTGATATCTCGAGTTAGTGACTGTGATAGTGACTGACGACGGCAGCAATGTGACGGGTGATCTGATATCACTCTCGGTAGGAACATGTCGGCAGAGTTAGTACTCGAGCGACGGATCTTTGAGGATTTTGTTTTCAGCTAAGCATCGGTTAGAACTTCGGTCGTGATGGAGGAAGCTTGGCAAGGCCTCCTCATTCATTAAGCACTTCACTTGGGGGATCTATTTTACACAGGAATTTGACAAAGTTTAAACCCATAAACCGTATTACAGGAATGACCCAAGGTTAGTATAATGAAGTGTGATGCCGTCAAATTCCAAGTGCACTTTCAGCCGCTTTCCTCTTGCGGTGAGAAGAGGCTTGTTACCCTGCACCAACACAGAGATTGAAGGTCACATGACATCGCGAGGCTCCCCTTCGCGTCGCGAAATGGAATTGGCCATTAACGCGCCCGTCATGCTCCCCAAATCGATACGATACTGAAGCCGGCGATTGTCCTGGCTTACACACCCGAGTATTCGGCCACGGCACGAACCGAAAGAACCTTCGATGATAAACCATCCATCGAGAAACGAACCCCAACGCGTGGACCCGTCCACGTCCTCAGCATGGCAGCTTCGAACAACGAAGATGCGATCCTTCGGTCGCTGAACCAGGCACAACGCCGTGCCGTGACATCCTCAGCATCCACCGTTGCTATCCTGGCTGGACCGGGCAGTGGAAAAACACATACCCTCACATCCCGGGTAGTATGGCTCGTCCAGCGTGTTGGCTACCGTCCCTCGGACGTGATTGTCGCCACTTTCACCGTGAAAGCAGCCCGAGAAATGAAGGATCGAATTGGAAAGGCCCTGGGCGAGGAATGCGAAAAGAAGATTGTGCTAGGAACGTTTCACTCGATCGCTCGTCGATATCTATCAATATACGGAAATCGCATTGGACTGGACTCGAAATTCGGCATTGCGGATGACGGAGACTCCAAGGCAATCATCCAGAGAATCTGCAAAAGGCTTGAACTCGGCATTGAGCCACTTGCAGCCAAGTCCTGGATCAGTAAGGAAAAGGCAAGAGGGCCAAATGCTGCCCCATCACAAGGGACGAAAAAGCGCCCAGAAAATCCGGCGCTGAGGACATGTTATGAAGAGTACCAGATCCAACTCAAACGATCGAATTTACTGGATTACGACGACCTCTTGGTAAAATGTGTCGAGTTGTTGAGAGATCACCCGGCCTGTGTTTCCAACGTTCAAGCGGTTCTCATCGACGAGTATCAAGACACCAACGGCATCCAATATGAGTTGATGAAGCTGTTCGCCCAAGCCAACCATCGAATCACGATTGTGGGTGACCCCGACCAGAGTATCTACGGTTGGCGTTCTGCCGAGATTCGAAATCTCTACCGCCTATTACGAGATTACCCCGACACGGACGAGGTGTCGCTGGAGGAGAATTACCGATCGTCGCAATCCATCCTCGATGTATCGCTCAACGTCATCCAGCAAGACAAGAAGCGATATCAAAAAGTTCTACTGCCGGTTCACACTAAGGGTGCGCGACCTGTCCTCAGAACCCTAAAGAGCTCAGCTGCGGAAGGCGAATGGATCGTCTCTGAGCTCAAACGAGCAGTCATGATGTTTGGAGGGATGCTCAAGTACGAAGATGTGGCAATCCTCCTGAGGTCAGCTGCTCTCTCAAGACACACCGAATCTGCCCTGGGAAAAGCTGGCATCGCGTATCGAATGATTGGAGGACACAAGTTTTACGAGCGGAAGGAGATCAAAGTGCTACTGGATTATCTGCGCGTGGTGAGCCAGCCAGAAAACAACGATGCGCTGGCGAGAATCATCAATGTACCACGACGAGGTATAGGTGAGGCAACAATCAAGTCTCTCCTCGAAGAAGCAGAAAAAGCCAACATGAGTCTCTGGACATTGATATTGAAGCATTGCAGGGGCACGCGAAAAGCAACCACCAATATCCGGCAGAAGATGGAACAGAAGCTCAACACAGAGCTGATCAGAGTCATATCAACTGTCAAAAAACAAGCAGATGGAATCACCCAGAGCAGCCCCGCCACCCTAGTCGATCTGATTGAGCAGCTGATCACACAGCTCAACTTCAAGAAGTACTTGGAGGAAGAATACGCCGAAGACCATGAACAGAGATGGGCCAACGTTCAAGAGTTTGTCAACTTGGTGAGCGATTTCATGAGGGATTTCGGGTCGATCGACGAGGATGCACTTCCTGAGATCGAGAACCTAGACCAGGTGAAGGTGGACGACATGCTTGGCCGGTTCCTGGCCAACGTCTCATTGGCATCAGACGCACAGAAAAATGACGGATCGAAAGACCAGAAATCCGTGGTTACAATCTCGACAATCCACGCGGCAAAAGGACTGGAATGGCCTGTTGTCTTTGTCCCCTCAGTCTACACTGGGTCGATACCCCATGCTCGGTCCGAAGACACTGATGAGGAACGACGACTGCTGTATGTGGCCATGACCCGTGCCCAAGCTCTGCTGTACCTCAGCTGCCCCCTCTATGGCTCGCAGGGGATGAGTAGCAAGGTTGAGCTCTCGCCATTTGTTTCACCATTCGCTTCAAAAGCCTTTGCGAAGCAAGGGCCGTCGTTTGACAGACGTGTTATCGAAAGTGCTGCCAAGATCCTTGGAAGAGAGACACCGGCCGAAAAGGCGATTTTCGCCAAGCTGCCTCCCATGTTCTCACCAGAAGACGATGCTTTCCCCGTTGACCCTGTCGACCCTAAGAACGTAGATGGACATGAAGAGGATTCTGGTCGTCATTATTCTCGTGCTCCAAAACGGCAACGCACGTCGCTACCGAATGACTCTTACGACGAGACTGAAGAACTCCCATGGCAGAGGGAATACACGACAACGATGGAGCAATCCGCCGATTTCACAGTTTCCGCTCTTCCAGGATTCACAACCGCCGGAGCGCACAAAGTTGCACTCGACGCTGTAGCGGCAACTAAAGCTCAACAACAGACTTCAAAGCCTGGGCCAAAGAAGGGATCGAATCGACGAGGAACTGGCCAAAAGAGCATGATGAGTTGGTTGAATCAAGGTCCAAATGCACCACGACCACCACCTGAACCACCGCGACAACAGCAGCAGACCAATTCGTTTTCAAAGGTACGCTACGAAGCTGCTCTTGCGCGGCAGAACAGCCTACCGGCAAGACTGCCTACGCAACAACACCAGCAAAAACCCGCTATCGATCCTGAGCTGGCAAAGCACAAACTCACTTCAGCTCGACCGTTACCGAAGCCCGACGTCCCTAAGACAGATGGCGGCCCTCGAAAACCCTATGCCTGCTTCTCCAGTTCACCGCCCCGGCCCCCTTCAAGGGACCAGGCAACAGTCGAAAAAGGCAACGAAGAGCCAACGGCAGCGTCTAACCGGCCAGCCTCAAGCCTCCATGCCACGACGTTCATGTCGGTTAAGCCTCGTGGAGGTGTGAGGCGGCCTGTAGGATTAGGCCCTGCGCCGTCCATGGATCGGCTGCGCAAGCCCTTCAAACCGCTGACGATTAACCGACCGAAGCGTCCGGGTGACTGAAAAGAGTTATGCGTCATGTCAGGAGTTGTTTTGGTTGGTTTTGTGGCGTTGGTGTTGGAAGGGGGTGATTGTCAGCCATAACAGGCGGCCTTACGGTTAAGGATAACGGTGTCGCTACTCAGCGTTATGTCATGCTTAGTATAGATTATGTATATATAGACTCCTATGACCTCTCAAAATGAGCAATTCAACAATCAAACAAGCTTCAAACAAACAGAACAGCTACCTCTTTATTATCATCGACTGTCAATCTTAGACACCCTCATCACCATGTCTGCCACTCTCATCGCCCGGGCTTCATCACCTGTACTTCAGGCCGCCCGAAAGAACTTCTCCACGACCACACCTTTTCTCAAGACTCTGACTTCTGAGGGCGCTCTACCTGCTGCGAGCAGCACAAAGTGGAGGTGGAGCAACCTGTCGCCTCGCACCCGGCGATACATCCTCGTTGGCCTCGCTGTTGGCACCTGTGTCGACACTTATGTCGTTTACAACTACTGGCCTCGCATTTTCGGCTCGGAATAATATGATGATTGGATATCTGGAAGGTGGGGTTGGAATGGTTCAATTGTCATAGGATTGTTAATGATGTTTGCTCTGTCGCGGCTACATAGGACTATTGAGCTGGTTTACTTGGATATATCACCTGTATCATGGACGCTCATTAAGTTATTCACACGCATGTAACCATGAAACACATTGGCCATGTCAATGAAGCGGTATTCTTTCTAGCGCCCTGATAGTGACCATTGCTATTAACAAGTTCATCCTTACCCAGAGCCCGTAGCAATTCCACCTCAAGTGAAAATTATCGCCGAATCCGAATTTCCATTAGTTAGGCAAGTACGGGTGGGTAGGTGGCCGGGGCTGCACTCTAGGAAGGTACCTTACATCCTACCCTTCCTCAACTTCTCCCCCCAACAACACCACTTGTCAACACTAGGTTTCCTTCTTCCATTCCCAAGAAAGGAAAAACACCCAAGAGTCGGAAGAGAATGTGCCTCTCACAACTCGAAGCAACGCAATGAATCAAAGCGGCGATTCTGGGAGTCAGACCTCCTGGGGTGATGCAGGCCCAGGAAGCTCCTTCAAATCGTGGCAGTCTGCCCTCTTCCTAGACGACGAGAACCGGAAATTTCTGGGCAAATTCAAAGACCCAGGAAGGGTAGAAGGAACGGCGGTTTATCTAATCCTTAATGCCAAGCCTGATACAGAGCCCTGGATGGGGTTTTCTATCAGATTTCTTCTCGGTCGAAGCAATGATCATGACGGCTTTGGCATACGCTACCGAGGTGGGCTTTCGCACGTTTCTTGTCACTCAAAATGAAATTCCTAACGAATAACAGCAAATCGAACATATGGAACCCCAACTGCTTTGCGACAATACCGACTTTTTGTCAAGCTCCCTCGTGGGGGTTTCACTTACACGGCCGAGGCTATCCCCAAAGGCCACACCTTACACGGACGAGTCTGGAAGAAGAAAAACGAGTTTACACTACTCAAAGTGTCACTCGAGAAAGGTTCCCACGCAAAGATCGGTGGATACTGTATGCCGTTCGCCTACCCCTACCATATGGCAGACGCGTGGTTCAACGACAATGCGCCCATCGCCGGCACCAAGCCTCTGAGAGAACTTCTCGAGCAAAGGGAATTCACCATCCTTGTCTGCGCAACTCACAAAGAATTAATCTCAAAGTGGCATGAGAACTTTCTCCCGCCCCCTTTCAGCTATCCTTACGGGAGGCAGCATGGTTGGAACATGCATCGGTATCAAGCTATGATCCCATGGACTCAAGGCCACCAGTTCGAGCCAGCGTGGTCATTTCACGATGACAACTCACACTTGGCCGCTCTCACTCAGTCACAAGTCCAGGGCGCTGTGTGGCTTCGCAATTCCGCGGACAGCATCGCCACACTCGAGCTTTCCGCGTTGTTCATGGATGCCGGAATGGACGGATTGGAATCAACATACTATGTCATCGTGCCAATCAACAAACACTACAATACTGACACCAGTTCAGCTTGGGAACATCTCTCTCGGCGCTCAGTTTTACAGCTATGCCTATGTGACGATCCCAAGGCGGTTGAGTGGGAAGCCAGAATTGTGCATCATCCTCATGACACCAACACGATTAAGGCAGCTGGATTTGGGGATTTCTATCTAGTCCTGCTAGCAAGAAATCGAATTTCGGAGGCGACGCTAGACAAAGGGCAGGATGGATAGAATCTCGTCTCTCTTCAGTTTAACGCACCAACAGCAGACTGCGAGCGAAAGGTGGATGCGGTCTGTCAGTTTCACCCCAAAGCGATGCCATCCAACCCTGTGGCTGTTGGCTTACGGACTGACGCGAGCGGTCAACTCCTGCAGGCCATACCGATGGACCTTCAATTGAAGATGAGTTACCATCGAGATCTTCTACGTGGTACTGGCTTCTACTCTACCATGCGTCAACAAGGCACAGGGGTGCTACAAGATGCCAATTACTACCATTGGGCCCTGCCCACAGTTGACATCTTGGATGGTATTGATAGAGCTCACGTTGACGCTATGATGGAGGAGGTGCCCCTGGCTGATCGACCTCGTCTGCGAAATTACCTTGGTAAGAGACCACTCGGGCTCGGCATCATCACTGGAGTAAGTAGTTCTGACGCATGCGGCAGTTTGTTCTGACAGTGAATAGGGACCTGGATGCGGCAAAACGACAGCACTGGCTGTTGGCGCCCTGGCACTAACAAGTAGAGTTGGTAGAGTCTATTGTAGTGCTCCGTCGAATGTGACCGTGGACAACTTTGCCTTTCGACTCGATCAAATCACCTCCAGAATCACCAATCGGTTAAACAACACCAACGAGTCGAACTACGCTGCTCGTACCTATTACAAACTCATTGTGCGAGGCTACAGAGGAGAGGACGAGATTGACGCATTCTTCAGCTTGTTGCAAAGCCCTTACCCTGGGGATCGAGCACTTCCTATTTCTACATGGAAAGAGCCAAGACCATGGAAATTGCATCTATCTTTGGCATTTTGGCTGTTAGCCATCCTTCGCTCTCCTGGAGTTCGAAGCCTTCGAACAAACGATAGCCCGGGTCTTCACCAGATGCGCGAGGATATTGACAAGCGAGAGAAACTTAAACGACTTCGTGCGGTGGCCAAAGGGGATATTAGCTGGCTTGAATACAAATGTGGTGGTGGCCAAGTGTCAGTATCAACGATCGGAGCGTTACTAACTCAGATTCTGTACCATGCCGACATTGTATGCACAACCCCGGCTTTGTCTTGCTCCAAGCAAGATCCTTACATCAACTGGAAGAACGAACTTGCCAAGGGAGTTGCAGTTGATGACGCTGGGAGCATTAATCGCCCTGATCTCTACTCTGTGTGGGGAAACACTCTCCTTCCATGCCTCTTAGCCGGGGATGATTATCAGATCCCTCCAGCTGTCGAAGGGTTCGAAGTGCAGGACAAGAGTCGCAACTACATCAATCGCCTGGGACAAGATGGAAAAATATCTCCGCTGGCCTTTCTTGAAGCGAGTGGCTGGCCAATCCTTCGTCTGAGAACTCAGCTTCGCATGCCCCAGAGTCTATATCAGCTGTGTCAACAAGGGATGTACTTGGAAACCCCTTTACAACACCGTCCCGACAGCGACTTCGAGCACACCGAGTACGAACCTGGCCGAAAGCTTGAACTTTATCTCACCAACACCTACCTGGATTTGACGCGTGTTATTTCCAACAACTTTTATGAGGTGTTTATTCACTGCGATCGGTCGTACTGCCACGTGAATCAAATCACTGGCTCCAAACAGAACCAAGTTCAAGTTCAGGTTGCATTGAGTTTCGTCACTGATTTTGTCACATGTAAGGGAGTAGACCCTTCGGATATAATCATCATTAGCCCGGACAAGGCGAATGTCGATCTTGTAGAGGAGATGCGGAAGGGGTCAGATCACTTGATGCTGCCTGGAATGAAGCCAGCGACAACCATTGAGGATTTCCAAGGTTGCGAGAGCAAGATTGTTGTGGCTATCTTGGGGGTTACGCAAGAAGCTGGCCCCAAGACCCTTGCTGACAACCGGCTCCTGAGTGTGATGCTCAGTCGCTCGACATGTGGCCTGGTTATTGTCGGAGATGTGAATACATTGGACGTGAAGAGCCTAAGCGACGACTTTTCCGGGTATCAGGCAAAGCGTCGCAAGAAGCGTGCGTTTTACGCCCCTTCTTTCATGCTCCGCAAAGTATTGAAAAGGGTGATGGATACAGGGAGAGTCATTCGTCTGTAAGATTGTAGCAGTGGTGACCAAACTCGGGACATGTAAGGAGCGTTTCGCTGATAGAAGATGGGGCACATCACTGTAACTTTTCATACGATTCAACAGATATCAACAGTTTATTGTTCTATAAGTGGAAATAAGACGTCAAGTGTGTGGCAAAAGACGCTGTGTCTCACTTGATGGACTATTCAGGGGCACAGACACGTTAAAACTTGACACGGCAAGATGCTAAATTCCTTATTAAGTCTAGATCTAGGAATTGGCAAATAAAGATTTCGCTACAATTAAAAAGGAATCTTAAAGCCAGAAGCTCGCAGCTTCTGGAAGACGCCCTGGGGATCGTACTTCTTGCTAGCAGCCTGGAGCTTAGACAGGGCCTCAGCGCCAACAGTCGACAGGGGGTCCTGGGTAAGATGGGCGTAGTTGATGAACTTCCAGGGCCACCAGGCATCGAGCTCCTTGGCCTTGGCCTCGAGGTCATCGACGTAGGCCTTAAGGAGAGGGAAGGCAGCCTTTTCGTTGTCCTCTCCGTGGGCAGCCCAGGTGAGGAGGAACATGATACCGTTGCCGTCCTCAGTATACTTGTCGAGACCCATGACGTTTCCACCGTTGGCGACACCCTTTTCGGCGATGGACTTTGTAATAGGCTGGAACATGCAGAGGGTGTTGAGGCCAGAGTCGGCGCTGGGCATGAGCGCCTCAAGGTCCTCGTTGAGCTTGTTGAACTTTTCAACGGCGTAGCTAAGGATCTCGGCGTTGGTCTTGAAGGAGCTCGTGAACCACACGTTGCGGAAGCCAGCGGGCTGACCGGAGCCAAGCTCAAGGGTGACGGTGCTCATCTTGTCAACCTTGGTGGTGTCCTGCTGACGTCCCTCGATGGCGTAGAAGCCGTCGAACGCAGGGGGCTTGATCTTGGCTTTGGTGTTTTCGATGGCGGCGTTGAGGATGGTACCGCCGGCAAGGGCGGGGAGATAAGCCCAGTAGACAATGCTGCTAGAATCCTCGTCGTTCTTGACGTTGTCGGTAAAGTCGAGAAGAGCGTCGATGACGGCGGGACCGGCCTCGGGGGTGTAGAGTAGGTTGCCGCCCCAAATGACGGGGTTGCTGCGGTCCTCAAACTCGATGGGGATCATGTCGATACGGGTGATGAGACCGAAGTTACCGGTGCCACCCTTCATGGCCTGAGTGCAGGGTTAGTATGGGTGATGATGAGATTGAGTCAGGGATGCTTACCTGCCAGAGGTCGGCGTTCTCGTTGGCATTGGCCTCGACGATTTCGCCGTTGGCCAGAACAAGCTGCCAGCCAGCAACAGTGTCGCAAGACATACCCTACGAACTGTGTGAGCTGTTGTCTTGGTAGTCTTTGAGAGTTGGTATCACTTACATGAGAAGCAGAGTGGAACGAGTTACCACCACCAGTAACGAAGCCACCAACACCGACGGTACCAGCGCGTCCACTAGATGGCAAGGGTTAGCTAGGCATTTTGGGGTGAAAAGGAGTCAATTGAACTCACCCAGCGACGACGAGGCCGTGAGGGGCAAGAGTATCATAAACGTCTTGCCAGTGACCACCAGGCTGAACACGGGCGAGGTTCTTTTCAGCATCATACTCGGTGCCGTTCATGTAACCTTCTGCTGTTAGTGACTAGTCGTAAAGGGTTGAGGTATATGAAGTGGGATAGACAAAGAATGATGGAGTATCTCACGTACCAAAGTCAATGGTAATACCATCCTCTATCGAGTTGGAGAGGGCAAAGTTGCCGTGGCCACCACCCCTAATGCCAAAATTGCACTTGTGCTGGGTGATGACCTTCATGATCTTGGAGACATCCTCGGCCGTCTCGGGCAGGGCGATGCAGTCAGGCCGAAGAGCGGCGCTGACGGACCAGTAAGAGTCCATCCGAGCATCGTAGAGTGCCTGGCTTTGGGTGACGACCTTGTTGCGGAGGCCAACTCGGGAGAGAGCAGTACACTGTGGTGATATTTCGTTAGTCATGATGTGTAGTATTGATTGAGAGTTGATGGTGAGAATAGACACGATGTGATATGGATTACAGCAAGCGCCGTGATTAATAACTTTGACGCTGTTACAACGTAGGTTTTACTTACACATCGGTAGCAAGCGTTAGCGGGACTGGCTAAGGCGGTTGTGGCGCCAAAGGCCACTGCTGAGCTGGCAGCAACAAGGATATCAAACTTCATGTTTGGGGTTTAAAGAAAGGATGCCTTGGATCAAGGGCGTGCGGGATTCAAAGGAATGTGATGCTCGACACGTACAGCGTCGCGTTGGGTGAGTGTGGGAGGAGGGCAACGATCTGCAGGTGCTCGATGAGGAGAGTCGTCTTTATTAGAGGGATCTTCTTCCCCTTGGTCTTGAGCTAGACTAACAATAGGAATTGTATTTCCGTCCGGGCATAACATGACGGGCTATGCTGAACGAAAGCGTGCTGGCTCCTCCGATATGGGGACGGAGGATGAGGAGTCCTCAACCTGGCCGTCACAGACCAGTGGGGGACTAGCTGGACTGCGGAACTGGGAGAGAGATTGGAATCTCGGCAAGGACGGAGAGTCCCCAAGGTCCACCAGTGTCATGACATCGATGTCGGGGGGGGAAATGCTCATGAACGCCTGTTGATATAGACTTACCCACTTGGTTCTTCTGGAAATGCTATTAGATCTGCAAGTCTTGATTAACAGCACGTGGGATACACGTGAAGAAGATATTAACGTGACGGAATCAAGTCCGTGATGCAGACGGTGGGATCACACCATTGAGCAGCCACACACTGCTAGAGCTTACTGCCACAGCCTTCAGGAACCGGTTCCTCCTCCGACATCCAAGGCTTCACCAACAGTCAAAGCCCTCTTCAGTGGCGTTTTCCTACGCCCTGACAATCCCCGGCTAGCGTCAAAGCCCGGGGATAACCCCTGTCAATCCGGAAGCAAGTTGACTGTGCCCGGGGGGAGGAGATCCCCTTCGGTTAACTAGGCTAGGCTCCCCACAGATTCACTTCTCAGATTGGGCCTGCTCTGCGAGGGTTGACGAGATCATGGGTAAGCACGAACTACTCCGTACGGGGTAAAAACCCGTCCCATCCTTGAAATAATTGCGCATCCCGCGGCGTCTGGCGCAGGGAAAATTTCCGCTTGATGAGGGGATTTTGTCGTATCCAATGTAACAAAGAGGACCCTTCAAACTCTGTTGCTGTGTGCCTGACATGGATTCAATGCATGCATTAACTCGTTGTCAAAAGTGTTGGTCGTTGTTGGCAAGGGCTCAGCCAACAGGTCATGTGTCAGAATTACTTTCTCGATCCCCCTAATCCACATGATGTGCTGTGTAGTCAATGATCCGCGTCGATCTCTGATGGGTTTGACAACTGACGGATGCTCCAGCATGGAATGTTTTTGACTGCGGCACTGAGTCCCAGCCTTTCCCGTGTCTTCTTCTCCCCTGAAACTTGGGTCTTGTTGGTTGCGCTAAAACAAGACCGACGTAAGGGCCCACATACTCGACGCAGGGATTCTTTGACCAGACGAAACCTGGTTAGACAGGGCATTATGCATCTTTTACTAGCCCTCCCCAGTGAATGGTCGATTGTCGACCTAAGCCCCTGTCATTATCACAATCGCCGCTAAGGAATCAAAATATGGGAAATGGCAAAATGGCACGGGATGTTGGGTCTAAGGACCAACTGACGGAGGAGGCGGACGTTGCGTGCGTGTTCAGCGTTACAAAAGGAATGTGAGGCGTCTGCCAACTCGGACTACATGACATGATCTGGCTGAAGTCGTGTAGATGACTGAGTCGTAAAGGTATGTTTATTAACGAGTTGATTGGGCAGACCAGCTGTGTGGCTCGGGAAGAAGCAACGCCGCAGCATCAACATCTTCGGCATCTCGTTGGTGGGCTTCAATGCAGTCTCGGTACTCCCCCATTTCCCCAGTCCCTGGCTGTTCCAGAAACTCAACCAACCAGTAGGCGGAGAACGGCTGAAGATTGCCTGCTTCCTTCGTGAGACATTCCTTTACCAAGTCGAGACTTAGTACCCGGGCGTTATACGTAGCACCGTGGTGATTACTCCGCACTGCTGCAATCTGGGAGATGCTGCAGGCACGCTAGATTTCAAAAGTCGTGCCATCACGATGACCCCTGACCTGCAGCAGCCGCGCGGGACACAGAAGCCGTCGGGGCCATCGGTTGTCGTGCAGTCTCTGAGCTGTATCATGCGCCTCCAGGTCTTCGAGGGCCCCAGTCCTGGATGGCGGATCCTTGGCACGCGAACCGCTGTTGAGAGCTGAAAGGTTGGGCTGGTAGTTAGCACCAGACGGTGCGTTAGGGGATGCTCGTGTACGCCCATCAGTCACTTTTGATCCCCAGGTCCGAGTGTGTGGGTTTTTGCCAATCTTTGCTTCAACTAGTCCTCCTCTCGCTCTCTTGGGGACATCGTGATCTTTCCCTCTTGACCTGGGTTCTTTTCTCCGAATTTGTCCTGTCATTTCGTTGCTGCCAAGTAATCGACAGAGATTCGTCTTTGGATGCCCAAGACAAACTTCAATTCATCAAGATGCCTACGGTTCAAGGCGTTCCGACGGTTCTGGAACCGCCCAAGGACTACGTGGTTGACTTTGACAACCCGCGGCGGCAGGGAGTCCCAGAGGCCTACTACGTCTCTGGCTTTGGCATGGCCCTGAGTTTCCTGTTTATCGCACAGAGGCTGTACGTCAAGTTCTTCCTTACAGGAGGCGTGCAAGTCGACGATGGTGAGTTTTTCTCGAAAACCTTTCTTGTTATTCAACGCTCTGTTGGTTCGTGCCATTCATCTATTTGCTGGAGCTTTGCGGGTCCGGATTGAGTGCTTGCATCGGGGAGAAAGTGAGATTGGGTCATTGGGATCGACGTGCTGACAATGGGACAGTGCTTCTGATCTTTTCATATGTAAGTACTGCAGATATGCTTGTACAAGCAGTGTTGATGGCTTCAAATTGGTTCAATGGTTGTCAATGGCCACTGGTTGTACATGCCGTCGCCCCTATCCAGCATGATGCACAGCTTCATCCCAACTCCTGGGTAGAGCAACACGCAATGGCTATTGCTGACTTTGCCATTTATAGATCTTGGCTGTTGCGACAATAGCATTATGTCTTCGTGAGTGCCCCTGAGATCTTCAAAGGTAAATAGCTAACCATGCATAGACATGTTTGCAACTGGAGTAGGCGGAGTCCACGCGTGGGAGATATCCGTCACCCAGTTTAACGCCTATCTAATGGTGAGTCAGGACATCACCCCTATATACTCAACTAACACGATGACAGGACGTCTATCTTGCCGCCTTCATCTACATTCTCTGTGGCTCCCTGTCCAAGCTCGCCCTCCTCATCTTCTACCTTCGACTATCTCCCCAGCGCTGGTTCAGGATCGCAACATGGTCCACGATTGTATTCATCGGCGGGTACACGGTCGGCATCTTCTTTGCCTGTATCTTCTCGTGCAAGCCCATCGCCATGAGCTGGGACGTGACCATCACAGACGGCGTCTGCATCAACCGGCCGAGTCTGTACATTGCGACGGCTGTGGCCAACATTATTAGCGACGTTATACTATTTTTCCTGCCGATTCCCATGGTCATCAAGCTTCAGATTCCTCCTCGGCAGAAGATTGGACTGGTCATCATCTTTGGCATTGGGTCTCTGACAGTTGTCACTTCGGTCGTTCGAGTTTCCATTCTGCCAGCTTTGTTGACTGATCCTGATGCGACATGGGTTATTGCCTGGGCGAGTGTATGGATGTAAGTGATCCCTAGGACTCCTTGGGTTCGGTGCATGGCAGCAGTAACTGACTTGAGTGTAGTATCGTCGAAGCCAACCTCATCATAACCTGTGCTTCCATGCCGACACTTCGAAAGTTTTTCAAGCACGTCGCCCCCAAGCTCATTGGAGAGTCTCGATACGGCAGCAAGACAGGAAAGTCTGGAAAATCCGGCGAGAACTCGAAGCCCCCGACCCGACCCCTCGCACCGACATCACAGAGCCGACGAGACCGACATCAATACTCGCAGTTCGATGCAGGAGAAGGCCAGGGATCAGAAGAGTTCGTGCTTGGGCCGATAAAGGGACGGACAGATCCGAGAGTCACTGCTGGGCATAGTGAAGATCATGTCGGCTGGGGAGACAGCGACTCGGAAAAGGGGATCGTTGATGGTACGAGCAAGCCTGCGATCATGCAAACAACGACGGTGACTGTGGAATACACCAATGATCGGCTATGAAGGAGTGGGAAAACATTAGAAGTACGGTTGTCTCAGGACTGTGTATGATATGAAGGCGGCAATTTGGCCTGGAAAGGGCTTTGGGATACCCTGCAGGAGTTGGATGTTCAATTAAAGTATAGTCTTTACAAGTTGGCATAGATAATAATTGTATTACTCTGCGTCAGTTTTGACAGTCATTGGTCCAACGCTCAAACCGAACTCCAGCTGGCAGAGAGATGCGCGGCAAGTGAATTGTTGAGGATAACATAGATTGCTCTTCTAACTTGGGGCTTGTTTCCCTTGGAAATATATGTTGATCTTCAAGGTGAAACCTGGCACTTGGCTGTTATTGAAGCTCAAGTGGTCTATGATGCTTCGATCAGTGTTTTTTAGGGCGACACTTCTGGGTAGACACCTGCGTGGAGTTTTGAGAGACGGTCCGCTTTCATCTGGCCACTATTGCATGATGCTGCCTGTTACTTTGCTTTTTCAATAATATCACGGCGCGGATTTAGAGAATATCAGGATGCTCAATGTCTTTATCCTGGGTTATGAAGAGACCCTTTTCCCTGCTGTTAATTGATCAGTTCTTTGCCACGTTCCAAATCAACACATAGAAATGAACCACCCACCGAGAGAAACATAAGAATCGACACAGTGAAGCTATTAAAATATGCCCTTCAACTTGATAGTATATCTCATATGCCTTGAAGATATATCGCATGTTAACTCGGCGTATTAACAGGCATTATTTAACTAAGCCAGGCCTCGCAGGAGCGACCAACCTACTCTTTGTTCAAGCAAAGGTCATAATACCACCAAAAATAACAATAAAAACATGTAGAACTACCAAATTACTTGAATAAAAAGTGAGAAAAAAAGGCAAAAAGAAATCCCCGAGACCTGGCTCGAACAGGTGGCCTTTCGGTAAGATGCGAGATCAATTACAGCCGAACGCTCTTCCAGCTGAGCTACTCGGGGAGGAGCAGCTATCGCAAGATAGGGTGATTGACGACTTGGGCTCTCAGAACAGCCTTATGTTGAAGACATTTTTTTTGGACATATTTCATCCTTGCTGAACACTCCAATTCCTCCAACTTCATTGCATCAATGGGCTCTGATCGTCATTACGTGTTCTGCTAGAACCATTAGTCACCTGGGTATGTCATATTTCCACATGATGAGGAAAAATTGCGATCATCAAAGCTGCACTCTTTGCTTGAACCACAATGAAATGTCATCCCCTGAATAACCTGAATGAGACTTACTACGTAGTACAGCCACGTAATGGCCCTGTTCAATCATGGGATTTCTCAATTCACCATGTCACGTCAAAAAAATCGAGCTGCCAACAATCGACTAGTTGATCGTCACGTCGCATTCTGGAGAAAATGATGCGCGACCGGCTCTGTCTCACTGTTTGGGGCTGAGTGCTAAGTGGATATTTCAACGTTGCAAGGCGGGGGGGTTCTTTGATGGGGACTGACGGTGATCCTCTAAAGGGATCCGCGGACCGATAGCTTAGTTTAGGGCCGGTTGCGTCGATCATGAGATCCACAGGGAGACCGACTTGACAGAGAAGGAGGTTGATGAGAGATGGACATGAACGGCTGAATGCGAGTAATTATTGCCATGTCGTCTGTTATAGTGATCAGCTTAATATGGCATGGATAGCTCTGGTTCCTGTAACAATAGAACAGACAGTGGAAAGTGTTTCTGACTGGATCAAGTTGAGCACAGTATGATCAGTACAGGCAAATATGATGGGCCTGCAACTGTTCCAGAAATATCTTGAAACGATTGACGCAAGGTTTGTTACAGCACAGTGCAATAGTCAGTGGTCATCGATAACCTTTGTGATACAATGGCACAGCCACAGAGACAACACACATGCAAAGCATCGTGGCAAGTATCTTGAAGGATCATCAATGTCCATCGGGGTATTTTTATCTAACTCGTCGCTAATATCTGACATGTGCTACAATAACCTCAAGCCCAAGCCTCCTTGATCAGGTCAGCCGCCTTCTCGCCGATCCCATAAGCAGGCATCTGCGTGTGCCCGTTGTTGACGGTAGGCATAATGGAACAATCAGCCACTCGAAGGTTCTTGACTCCTCGGACTCTAAGCTTCTCATCGACCACCACCTTAGGATCGTCAGCCTTTCCAGCGGCGCAAGTTCCGCTGGCGTGGTAGCAGGTCGTGGCGCCGTTCTTGACGTATTCCTTCCAGTCATCGCGTGTCTTGTACTTGTGGTGCGTCAGGGCTGGTGGCCAGGCACCCTTGACGATGTCCTTGGTGCCGGAACCCTCCATGACGATCTCGTTGCCAAAGGCGCAGGCTTCGGCGAGGACTTCGAGGTCTAGGGGGTCGGACAGGTAGTTGCAGTCAACCACAGGGACAGCTGTGGCCTCTGAGTTGCGAAGAGTGACGGATCCTCGTGACTTGGGGGCAAACAGCTCGGCAATGATACTGAAAGCATGCTTGTTGTCAACAGGGAACTGGTCAAACTGCTTGGGTCCACCGTAGCACTCTGTCGTGAAGAACTCAACGTGAGGCTGCTTTGATGTCAGGCCCATGGGGTCTCGACCCTCCTTGCGGGGAGCCGACTTCCAAATCTCAGAGTCGGCGAGACGCTCATCGAGACGGGCAAAGGCAAAGATGCCAAAGGGGAATGTGGAGAGGAAGCCGGACTTTTGTTCCTTCCACTGGGCGTAGGACTTGGTGAAGGCGTCACCGTGGTAGACGAGGTGGTCAGTGGTTAGGCCCTCCTTTTCAGTCTCGTAAAATATGAAGACGATCAAATGATCCTGGAGGTTCTTGCCAACACCAGGGAGATCGACAAGGGTATCAATGCCATGCTTGGCCAGCTCCTCCTTGGCACCGATGCCAGACCGGTTGAGGATGTTGGGAGAGCAGTAGGCACCTCCGCTGACAATGACCTCCTTGCGCGCCTTGAGCTCAATAGCGGTACCATCAGCCTGAACAACACGGACGCCAGCGGCCTTGAGGTCTCCATTCTCATCCTTCTCGATGATGACCTTGTCCACATGGGTCTCGACCATTAGATGGAGGTTCTCCTTAGGCTTAGCCTTGGTAATGAAGTCTGCACCGGTGGTTCGAAGACCACTGTACACAGTTCTCACAGAGTGACCGCATCCATGGGGGTTGTTTCCATGTGAGAACATGTCATGGTCGAGCGGGAGACCCTTGGACACCATCGAGTCCCTGATGAGGTTGGAGATGGGAGCCAGGTCATGGGGCTCAGTATGAAGATGACCATCATGGCCATGAGAATCCTTGGATTCGGTGAACCAAGGCTTGGAGTGAAAGTTTTCAGCCTATAGATGTCTTGTTAGTCATTACTGTAAAAAGCAAAAATGTTTCGACGTGGAAATTGCAGATTTGACAGATCCGAACCGACGGATCGGGACAAAGCAAGCAATGAAAAGAAATTATACAAGTTTATGCGTGTGAGAAATTACACACGTACCTTGCGCATGTACTTGAAGAACTCGTCGCCGCTCCAGCCGGGGAGGTTCCAATCATCGTAGTCTTGTTTCTACAGGGGATTAGCACATGCAACAGACGAAAGCCGAGGTCAAAGACTCACTGTTCCCTTGACAATCAGGGTACCGTTGCAGCCAGAGCAGCCACCCAGAAACTTGCCCCTGCTAAGCTTTACCTGACGGCCGTTGACACCAGCGCCCTCTGTGGAAATGACGTTCCAGTCCGTCTCCTTGTCAAAGTTCTGTGACCATCTAAAGAGGGTTAGGGTTGAAGATGTGAAGGTCAATGGATTGTCTTACCCTCCAACCATGTGGACATTTTCGAGATTCTCATTGTGAGGACCGGCCTCAATGACGAGAACCTTGGCATTGGGATCCTCGGCGAGTCGAGATGCCACCACGCAGCCGGAAGTTCCGCCACTATAGTACGGAACGAGATTGATTAGCGGGACGGCTCTTTACAGTGCCGATCATTAACGGTGTTGACATACCCGCAGACAATAAAGTCATATGCCGAGTCAGGAGCCATGGTGCGTTTCGTGGAGATGTGTGTATGTGTCTTGGGTAGAGTAGTACTAATGATGAATGATTCCAACTTCTCCAACGCTGCGCCCTCACATCTCTTATAGGGGTCTCCCCGTCCAACGTTTCTGCCTCAAGCAACCCAGTGCGACACAAACCCGAGCACAGCCCATCTGGCCACCATTAAGATGAAGATCCTCTTAAACGGTCCGTCCCCTAGTGTACTGTACGGTTGCAACGCTTCCCTCGTCACACCTGTAACACGCCAACTTCTAAGCCACCACAGGAAGCATTCAAGGGGGGTTCGAGAAGCATAAACTCGGATCCATCGCCACAGGTGTTGTTCGCCTCAAAGAAGAGCTCACCCCAGGTTTGTGCGTCTTTTGAGCGTCCAATCGGAGACGATGCGTGCCTCTTCACCATTAGCGTCGTAATGTGTTGGTCGTAGATCTGAGGCGCCGCCCCCAGAAAGAAGGGGGGTTTGCGACGGGGAACCCGCCCCTTAACGGAAGCAACCCGAGACGCACCGAGGTTAGACGGGGTAAAAGATTTTGTGCCTGCGACTCTGCAGCTCCCAGAATGGATATGGTGATGGTTGTCCAAGAGACTAAGACCGACGCTGCATCAAAAGCGCGCGGACAGGGTTGCTAGCTAGCGTGGAACTCCCGCGTCGATCATTGAAGAAAAGCTGACTTTCTTTGACACATCCGTGGGTCTTGATGGCTTGCTAGCACCCCAAAGAGGTATTGGCGTCGTGTGTTAGTTGCATGGCTAGTAAGTCACGTCTCTCGTTGACAAGACTCATGGCAGAGACTCGCACTGACTGTGATCTCTCACTATGCACAGACACTTTGCCTGTTTTCAATCTGGCTTCTCAGCTTCAGGGTCCAAGCGAGCGAAGAGAAAAAAAGGTGGATCTATATGTTGGAGACTACATCCCTGACCCCTTCTCCTCCACAGCCCGGCATACGCAGGAGAGGGGGACGCGCCGGCAGAAGCAATATGGCCTGACTTACACCCCTCCCCGTTGTCAAAGCGTTTCTGTAGATGTGATATCAGACCCAGCATGAACATAACAATGTTCTAAACGCTGGCGGCCAACCTCTTGGCCTCTTCCAGGGGGTAGACGATGCAACCCTAGCATGACATGCCGGCTAGATGACACCGAGCACGACTCGGGTTTGCTTCGAAACCGCTGGCAGAGAGTGAAAGCCAACAGTCTAGCTCGGCATCAGGGTGCCAGGTTGTTTACCATGACCCACCGGGCCACGGTCCGCACCAAGTTATGCTAACGGCGCCATCATGGTCAAATCTTGAAGGATCAATGCCCTTTCTACTACGTGGTGCTCTTGAGTGTAAAGAAAAAAGCTGTTGGCTCTTCCTCTTGGCCCATATCTTCCTCGTCCTTCCCTGCCGCTTGCATTGAGCGTCATCTGCACCCTCGTCTCACCTTGCTTCTAGGCTCCACGATCCTTCCACAACTACTTTCTTTTTTCCCAAGAAGATGCCTACACCCTTTCAGACAGAAGCGTGGACAGAATACGGTCTTGGCTCTGCTGTGCTCTTCCTTCGATACTTTGCACGATGGAGGACAGTCGGCTGGAAGGGTATGCAGGGCGATGACTACTTTGCCTTTGCATCCCTCGTCTTCTGGACAGTAAGTGGGCTGCATAACTACGCCTACTCTGACGCTTTGTCACTAACTAGTGTAGGCTGAACTTGTCATGCTGGAGCTGATCGGTAGGCACTTTGCGACTCTGTGTTGGTTCGTTAGCTGATCCCTTTTTCTTTTGACAGGCCAGAACGGAACCAACATTGGTGTTACCGACGAAATGGGCGCCAAGATGACGGACGCACAAATAGCAAAGCTGGAGTTTGGATCGAAGTGTCTGCTGGCGGGCTGGAACTTTTATGTTACGCTCATTTTTTGCTTGAAGGGAGTCATGCTCTGCTTCTACAGCCGAATGACGTACGCAACTCGCCCCTTTTGAAAGGCCCAGGTACTAATGTTTGCAGGCTTGGCTTATGGCAGAGAAAGGTTGTCATTTGGACACAGGTATGTCAAGTCAGTTCCACCTCTGCTTCACAATAACTAACACAAGTCATCAACAGGTTGGCACCGTTCTCGCATACTTCGGCGTCATCACCGTCATCTGGGCTCATTGCACGCCCGTTCACAAGAATTGGCAGGTGTATCCAAACCCAGGAGGTCAGAATCTACACAAGCAACACTCAATTTCGGCTCTGACTGGCAATAGATGCGTGTACTTTGGCTGTCGCCAACTATCTTACCCTGGTGGTACTCAACATTGCGTGAGTAGTAATATTCCAGGAGTTGGTAGCCGTTTACTGATGAACAGCAGAACCGATCTAGTCATTGTCTCGATCCCGGTGCCTCTACTCTGGACGGTAAAGCTCAGCATTAAGCGGAAGCTCATAATTGGAGTTCTTCTCTGCTCAGGCGTTTTCATCATGATAGCAACTCTACTCCGCTGCGTCCTGTCTCTTCGGTACAACTCCTCTCCCGTTCGACTATCATACACTCTATCTAACCAATCTCTACAGAGATATCCAGGGCATCAACACGTCCACCATCTGGGCCATCCGAGAAACATTCGTCGGCATCATCGCAGTCAACGCCGCCGCAATCAAGCCCCTCTTCTCAGCCTCCAGATGGCTCATCTCCAGCAAGGGAAGCAGCCGCGACAAGGGAACGAGCAGCTACATCAACAAATACGGACACCCACTGGGCACAATCGGCGGATCAGGCATCGCAGCCGGTCTCTCATCGAGTCGTCACCAAAAGATGATGACCAAGCTAGACGACAACTCGAGCGAAGAGCATATTGTGGGAAAGGCAGACTTTGGAGGATACAAGCATGATATCCGAGCTGGGAGCACGACGAGCGGGCAGAGCAGCACCGGGCCAGACGGCATCGTTGTTACCCGGACGTACGAGGTGACTCCTGGCAAGTCGACCTTGGATGTTTAATTTGGAATCATTGGGACTTGGGATGGAGTTTGTGGAATAAAAGGATAAACAACTATACCTGGACTGGACTGGAATGGGTGGAATGGATGGAATGGAATGGAATGGGATCTGTATTATAACTAACAAACTAATTAGACTACGTCGCCATTGATGGCATTTTCTAGCAATCTAGACGAGCCAACATACAACGAATGTATACTGCCACTGCTGGACCATACCCGGAGTTGGTCCTGTTACTCCTTCAAAGCCCGTCGAGTGCAACCCATGCCCGAGTGACGCAAGCTCAATGCGGAACCGCATCTTGGCGAAACAATCCTTCAAAAGCCAGATAACAGCGCCTCAATCACCACGTGCAGAGCCTCAAAGGACGCCGTCGCCGTTGAACCATGAACTAAAACGCCGGGGGGCGTGCCTTATCATCAACCACGGTAGAAGCAAAGCGTGATAGAGCTAGCTGACGACTGATGGGAACATCAGAGCTAAGGGGCGCTTCCGCAGCTAGCAGCCCTAGAGGAGGCTGAGCCCCATCGTTTCTGTTCTAGCTGGGGGGTTTGTGTCTTGGAAGACAAGACCTATTCCCGGCGTTTCTCTTACGCGCCAGAATAGAACAGCCCTGTCTATATTGGCGCGAGCTTTTTTCTGTGTCTCGGGGGAGTTGGTTCTTGGCTCTGACAAAAGATTCCACCCGGTTAGTCATCCGCGGCTTGCTCGAGGTTACATCGGCCCCTGATCAACAAGTGACGAGAAACATAGAGACGGGGATCTTCCGTCTCGGGTCTCGGCTTCGAAACCCACGTGTAGCCTGTTGGTGACAGACCTTCTCGGCCCAACACTGAAGGTGCCTTGCATATCTCGCTCCCAGTGGCCCACGCGTCTCTGGAGCGTTAGGGTTGCAGTGTTACAACGTTCAAGGAGATCACATTTCCTCATCGCTGCATAAGGGGGCCATTATTATTATCAACAAGCTCATCTCCTTTCATCCGGAGGTTCAGGAGGTTTCCCAGAACGAACCGTGGCACCTTGAGGGTTTACGTCAGTTCCTCATTCTCGACGTCAACAGCACTTCCAGGAACCTAAATTAATTAACAGACGCCTCAAGCTGCCATATCCGCATTAGAAATCCAGAGTCTCGGGTACATCCCGCCAACAAGGTCGCTTGATAGACACGATCGGCCTTGAAAGATTGAGCAACCCTTGCTAGAGCTTACGGTGTCTGAATCATGGCTCTGCAGGGCTCGCAGAGAGCATCTTCCAGCGTCGCTAGTGTTGCATGCAGATGAGCCGCATGCTAACGCACTCTAACGCGTTCCTTCGTCTGTTCTGTCGGTGTCTGCCTGAGGCTTGATGTCGTTGGCGGCGACGGTCCTTGGCTCGTGGTCGGTTCAGGTATGCTTGAGAGTCCTGGAGTTCTGCGTCTACTAGTGGGTGTTGTCCAGCACGGACAAATTGGGAATTGACAAGTAAAACGCCTTCTTGGTGAGTTTTTAACTGCCTTCTAGCCATTCGGTAGCATTGAGTTGTTCGCTAGTTTGCAACGTCGATGATCCTTGATACGAATCTATCGAGTAGGTTAACTACTTTCCATTCTCTGACTCCTGACAATAACAATTGCACCATTTAATTCCAGAGAGAGGCTTCAAGAAGAAATGTTATGATATCGGGGCGAAATTGTTTTTTGTCAATCGTCATGTATCAGTTTCGCTACTCAACAACTCTGGGTAGTGATCGTGAATTGTCACAGTATTCATATGCAATCCGTTTCTGGCAATGATAGACGTAAGGAATGAGGTGAAATTTATCTTTTATATGCCCCATCCCATCTCGGCAGATACTATCTAATCGCCAGGGTTCCCAAAGTTAGAGTTGTCAACATCGTACGAGCATCCAGCCACCTCTGAGATCTCAAAATGGAAGATCGTGGGGTATAGATTAAAGCACTGGCATGCTTAAGCGAGTTCATGGGAAATGGCGTGATCGATGAAAAAGAAAAGAAAAAAAATACCGGGTGAGATCAATCTCTGGTTATCGAGGTCGATGAGGCGGGTGATGATGTCGCATTTGCTGGCACGGTCGAGCCTCGGCACAGTTGTCTACCAAAGATAAACTCATGACTTCAGTGCAGGACACTCTTCTACGATGTAGCGACCCCACATCTGGTATTGAAGAACAGGCAAGGATTCCGGTTGCTTAATGAGTTAACTTTGCTACATCTTGTTACTGCAAAACATGCTCTCATAACTCGCCGTGGGATAAGTGACCTGAAGGCGGCTCTCCTCTTTTGGGTACCCAATGGCACTCCGTTCCCTTCCAATTAATCAGTTCATCTCACTCTGTATCAGTTAATAAACGTCAAATATGAGTAGTTTTAGTGGCATGTTCCTTCTTGATGCCTTCATCTGTGGTCTCGTTGTTTTAACGCGGACAGGAGACGGGACTGAAGCGCACAGTTGAGCGAGCATGGAATAGACCCCGATACCCAATCGCTATGTTGTAACTATGAATGCAGTTCCAGTATGTCTTGCTGCAATGTGGTTTTCCAAGACCTCACTGCCCACAACTGGTCCCAAAACAGGGGCGTCTGGTCCTTTATAAGCGACCACTCACTCCAACAACAGAAACATAGGGTGATTGTTACAACTCACTCAAGTTAGTAGCTTTACTATGCAATATATAAATGCGGTCTGGACACCAGTGATTTTTATCAAGAAGAATGAGCCTGGGAGTTGGTACATAAAGCTCGGATTTGTTAAAGCCTCCCTCCCCAACTGGCTGCGAACAACGTCAAATCAATAATCATAAAGGATATAGACACGTCACTACCGAGAGAATATATTTGCGGTTATTAATTGGTGACTATTAATAGCCTGTCTCCTAGAATGGTCAAGATTTTGAGTGGTTGCAGATTCTCGAAGGGATCGTTGAGACCGTGGACCTGGGCCGGCTCTGTGGCTTGCCTTCACCCCTTGGTTTATCTACTAACAAAGAACAGAGTCATATTATGTGCTTCGAGGACTTATCTGACTATATAATTCATTGTCAAGCCGCCACATCACTCGAGATTTTTATTAACCTCATTGTGTCAGGTGGGACTTTGCTCATCACATATGACATCTCTTTAGATTGACCACATCATCTTGCGTAAAACGAATTCTCGAATGGAATGAATTGCTTATTTATCGACACAAAGCGTTTTATCCTGTTCGATAAAGCCATGGGTCGGGCCGGCTACTATTTCGTCAAGGCCCGTAGCAGTGCTCCGGATGGTGTGCCACCACAGTCTACTAAGTTACAACAAATAAACAGCCAGATCAAACCCTGACAAAGCTTAATAATATTCATAAAATATAGATTTATCTTACTCCTAGAGTGGCACGAGAAACGAGAGATGGAGTCCCGGGAATGGAGATTTGGTCCAGATAATCCCACCAGTCCGATATACCCTGTACACCTGGGTCTCTTGAAGCCGTGCCCCCTTCGAGGCCCTTCTAGAACTCTTACAATCTAGCCAATCACTCACATATGTGCCTTATATGACATCAGATGAGAGCTAGTGATGAACCGGGGGGTTCGGGGGAGTTGTCGCCGAGTCATTGCCTATCTCACAGGGGTCCTTTCGACCTGTCGGCGAGGGGCTTCCTTTTTTAGAATCATGACATCTCAAGGGTAGATATGGTGATTGTAGAATAATTTCTCTGCTTATAACTATCTGTACTTATGGGTGCTCTAAGTTCATTCAACATCGAGATCATCAACAAGACATCTCTTGGCGGCATCTCCTGCAGTAGGAGAGGCGTTGCTAATTCTGCAGACTCAATTGACTCCGTCTCACAGTATGTATTCTTAGATTTCAGTGTCACTTGCGCCATTACCATGGGAACTCTATGGTTCACTCGTTGAGATGTAGTAGCAATTGTCCATGATTACGGCAAGTGATGAGCTGCAGATTTCACTAGTGTCATGTCACAATTGAGATACCGTATAGTGCCGTTAAGTACTGTTCATCTATTATTCTCTAGCTCTTGCTGTTTATAACGCTTAATCCATTTTATCTATTCCCTTACAGCTTAGCAGCCTCAATGCGGCGGCCCGTCTCGTCAAAGTTGATCTTCTGGCCCGAGTTGAGCGACTCCTGGAGGGCACATCCGATCTTGACAGCCTGGACAGCACCGCTCAGCTTGAAGGGCAGGCGGTTGTTGTCGAGACAGGCAGCGGTGAACTCATTGGCCTCGGTGACAAAGGCGTGCTCGAATCGACCGTAGTAGTCACCGGGGATCTGTCGCCGCACACCGGCGGCCTCGTGCATCTCGACGAGTGTGCCTACGGGGTTGGCGTTGATGGCAAGCTTGCCCTCGGTGCCGATCACCTCGGTCATGTCGTGCTGGCCGGCGGCCATCATGCGAGAAGAGTAGAAGTAGGCAACCTTGCCTCCCCAGAACTCAACGATGCCCACGCCGTTGTCCACATCCTTGTGCTTGCGCAGCTCGGGCTGCACCGCTGTGATACCAGTAGCCACGACGCTCTTGACGATAGAGTCCTGGCCAAAGTACCACAGAGCGAGATCGATGTCGTGGATGTTGCAGTCGACAAAGATGCCGCCGCTGAACTCGGCGTAGGCCACGAAGAAGCCAGAAGGGTCGAGCTTGTCGCAGGTCTGAGAGCGGAAGACGGAGGGGCGGCCAATGGCGCCAGCGTCCATTCGTTCGAAGGCGTCACGGTAAGAGGCGTCGAAGCGGCGGGAGAAGCCGCACATGACCTTGAGGTTAGGCTTCTTGGAGGCAGCATCGACGACGGATTGAGACTGGGGAGAAAGTTAGCTAAATCTCATAAATGACGGGCAGGGAACTGACAATCTCAACGCTGGTGCTCAGAGGCTTCTCGCACAGGACGTGCTTGTCGGCCTCAATGGCCTTGATGGCCTCCTCGGCGTGGGCGGTGGTGACAGTGGCGACAACCACAGCCTGCAGGCCGGGGTGCTTGAGCATCTCCTCGTAGTCGGTGTAGATGGTGACACCCTCGAGGTGGACGTGAGCCCACTCGACCTCCTTCTGGACGGGAGTGAAGGCGGCGACGAGCTCAGCTCGGGGAGTTCTGTTGTGGAAGTTGAGGGCATGACGAGCACCCATGCGGCCGAGGCCAGCGACGGCAACCTGAAGCTTGGGGGCCATTGTGAATTGTGAAGAGGAGGGGAGGATTGAAGCTGGGATTGAGAGAGAAGAGTGGTAGGTCCAAAGTAACTTTGGGGGAGGACAGGTACAGAGGCGGGTATACTTTTATCAGACAAACAACACCTTGAGCAATGAGATTGAAGAGCAGAGAAAGATGAGAGGAGCTGTCCAGTCGAGAAGCGTGACGAGCGAGCTCTCTAGACTTATACCTTGAGCATCGGGATTCGCATCGCCGAGGCGACATCCACCATCGGAGCTCCAAACCCGTACATCTCTGTCGAGAAGCTACATAACTCGAGGCTTTACCCCACGTCCAAGCGGTGACACGACCCGTGGCTTGAAGCGAAAAAAGTCACAAGATCGACAAGTCTCATCCGCATCGGCGAAAAGGCCGACCAATGACTATGTGTCGAAATGGAGTTGAAATCTCATCTGGTTCCCAACATGGACCTTGTTTGTGTGTGAGAGCTTCGAGATGCGGTGGGGCCGGTGGAGGAGGAGACGCTCTCTCTCTTACCAAGATAAGTAAGTATCCACGAACGAGCTTCGGCGCCTCCTACTGAATATGGGCATGCGCTTGGGAATGGCTGCATGACCCCTTGTCAAGCTCGAGACAAAGCCTCCACTCAACCTCCGCACTCTCCTCCATGACTCGGCAACCATGAAAATACCCCCGACATGATTAGAAGGAAGGACCGGGCTGCTCATGAGGGAGCGACTTCGGATCATGACGTTACCCCTTTGCCATGGGAAAATCCTACCGCCATCCTTGCAACAAGCTCGTTCTTCACCGTCTCCAGTCTTTGAAACGGGATTGGCTGGCCGATGTCTTCCCCGCATTTTTCTTGACTAGGAAGCTGCCCAATTCGTCAATCGGATTCGTCGTCCGTGGCTTGGGGTCGATCGCTTCGAGAAAAAGTTGCCGAAGTTTGAGATCAAGTTCCCGAGTGTAGTTCATCAGATGACTCGGATGTGAAGTTTGGCGATGCTAAGTCTCTTGATAGATAAACGGATACTGGTTAATTCAGAGAGAAATAACTGTATTGACCTCTTGTTCTCTTGTTCTGTTCGAGTTGCCTATCACTGCTCCACGACACCCGTCTCCAAGCATGCCTCATGACTTCTTACTACGGGGTGCCCGTACGATGTGCCAACTGGCTAGTACGTGCTAGATTCTAACTCATGATGCTCATGACACGTTCTCCAACGGTCGTCATTAACATGGGAGAAGCAGGTACGGTCCAATTGGAACCCAACTACGAGGCACCATGTCTGTGGTACCCCTTACACGTTGGCACCCCCTATACACCATTGAGACACGGTGTTCTTCAGCTCATGCTCTCAAAGCAGCTAAGTGACGTGGTCGGCCCCGTTAGGGTCTTGACAAAAGCTTGAGAAGCTCACACGGTTGGGACAACGGTTGTAACTAACAGGATTTAATAGCTTAAAGGTCTTATCTGAACACGAACTTCTACACATTCTAGCTCTCAAAGAAAAGCGAACTATCCCCAAACTCTACATAGAGGCTCGTCGTACGCGAGATCCAAGATCGACACCTCGCGAAGATATAATCCCCACCCCTCACGGCCACACTCAGGCCTTGACCATCTCACCAGAAACCTCTTCCTTTCGGGCCAACTTCATCTCCTTCTGAATCTCCCTCGCTCGCTGAACACCGAATCCGTGCTGGAAGATCTCTCGGATATCCTCAAGGGTCATTCCCTTGACCTCGGGGTAGCAGAAGTAGATGCAGACCCAGCCCAGGATACAAATGGCGGCGTAGAAGCCGAAGGCACCAGAGGGGGTAGTATTCTCCATCTGAGTCAAAAAGGTGGAAGCAACAATGATATTGGAGCCCCAGCAGGTCATGGTGAGCATCATGGTTCCCATGGCACGGACTTCCATGGGGTAGAACTCGCTCGAGAGCCAGGCCGTGTTTCCGATACCGGACGAGTAGAAACCCACAAAGACGACCATGCTCACGAGCACAACAATGGCAGGCCAACCGATCTCAGCGTCGGCAGCCAGAGATAGGTCGTGGTTAATGGGAATGTACTTGAAGCACACGGCAGCAATGACGAGGGCCAGACCCATGAAGGGCACAGTGATAAGCAAGATCCTTCGGCGACCTGCACGATCGACAAGCATGAGGTTGACCCAGGTGAAGATGAAGTTGGTTCCAGCAATGACGGTACCGACAGCGACGGGGTTGGAGAAGCCGACGAGGGAGAACAGGAGAGGAGAGTAGTACATGAGAGAGTTGAAGCCGCTGAGCTGAGAGATGGCCATGAGACCGCACGCAGAGACAAGGGCGCGGAAGTTGGCGGGCACGACGTAGAGCTGCTTGAACACCCACCAGCCAGACTTGCCAGCGTTGAGAGCCTTGGCTTGGTCGACATGGTAGGTGATGTGGCGGACCTTGTCCTGGATCTGCTCCTCAGTACCATTGGGGAAGATCCTGCGGAGAACCTGGGCGGCTTCTTCAGACTTTCCGTGGTAGATGAGCTGACGAGGAGACTCGGGGCAGAAGGGGAGCAGGGCGCCGAGGACGATGGCAGGAATAGCACCACCTCCGACCATGTATCGCCAGCCGCCAGAGACATAAGCAAAGCCAGCTCCGATGCCGTAGCTGACGAGCTGTCCACCGGTAATAGACATGTTGTCGAGTCCAATCATACGTCCTCTATACTTGGCGGGAGACACCTCTGCGATGTATCTGGTCCGTGTTAGCGCTCAGCCAGCTCGAGACTAATGGGTGGTTACTTACAGGGGCACAATCATGGCAGCGGATCCAACACCGAAGCCAACGACCAGGCGGCCGACAGTCATCTGGATGACGGAAAAGGACGCAGCCTGGATGATGGCACCGAGGGTAAAGAGCACACAACCGACATAGATGGCAACCTTTCGACCGTAGCGGTCGGCCGTGGCACCAGCAAAGATGGCGCCGATGAAGGCACCGCCAGAAGTGATTGAGGTGATCAACTCCTTCTCCTGCGAGGTAAGAGTCTTGCCGAGATCCTGATGGATGTAGACGAGCACAGCTGAGATGATTCCAGTGTCGTAACCGAATAGCATGCCGCCAATGGCAGCTGTGATGCTGACGAGCCACGAGAACTTGCCCGTCTTAGTTTGTTCGATCGAGTCAAGTTCATCCAGGTTGACCTCTTGGGTGGAGCCGTTAATGGCAGCATCCTCGAGGTGCTGGAGACCCTCCTTGTGATCTGCCTTTGCCATGATGGATGCCAAAGGAGTTGACAGAAGAGTAAAAAGAGTTCAAGAAGAAGGGGGAGAAATAGCCAAGAATACCAGCTGCAGCTGCGTGAACTGGTGGAGAAGACTCAGAAGAGTGAAGAAAGTGGGTGGATGCCGTTCGAGATGAGAAGTTGTCCAAGACGACGATCCCACGGCTTTCTTATATGCTACTCCAGGTGAAGCACGTCCCTCCTCCAGAGCTAACAACTTGATGAACCTGGCCAAAGGTGGAATACAGGGCCAGGATGAGAGGCTTTCCCCAAATCCTGCTAACGTGTGTAGTCGGCGAGATGGAGGGTGAGTTACACGGCGAGCATGCCGACCACATGGCGAAACGAGAAACATGCGAGGAGATATTGCCCTTCTCAGCTCCCTCTGAGGGGAAGTTAGGGCCAAATCTCAGACCAAACGATTCATTACTCGCATCAAGGCCCGTGGTGTGATAGGATACGTTTGACAATAACGGCATTTGGACCTCGGCGATTGGTCCGGGGAAGTCCAGGCCATGGGTCAGGGTAAGCATCTCATCCAAGCCTTTCCCCAGACGGACACTAACAGGTGCATTCCCCACGGGCGGGAGAGTATGGGGGAAGTCCATGTCCTGGTGATGGTTTCATTTCCATCGTGGAGTGACTCGATCCCCAAGCGAAAAAAAAAACTCCACCAAAACCCCCATGGGGAAGAGGGGCGAGCCAGTGGAGACGCCGAACCCCCAAGGTTCAGGGCTAAAACCATCTATCGAGCTTCTAATTCGCTTCTTCCATGCGCTATCGCGTGGTGGCTCGCTTCCCTGTGGCGGAGGACCAACCCCCCAAGGCTTAGGGGTTTTTCTTAGTGGGTTCCAGCGCGTGCGGGGTGTCCTGGGCAGACTTGCCTGTTTGATGTAAAAGGGGTAATTGCCCTTTTGGCCATCTTGGGGCCATTTCCTTCATCTTCCACTTTCATCTCCATCATCGACCGCCCCCTTCACTCGAGTCAACGCCTTCTATTTTGTCCCTTGCGGTATCCTTGCATACGAGGATACGGCATCTGGGCCCTGGTTTCCTCATGAGCCATGCAGGAGAATCAACCACCGACCACCAGCACAACCACCACCAGGCCGCTCAACCCCTGTACAGTGAGTGACCCACCACTTGTTCAACCTCGCTACAGTACAGTGTGCTGATGTTGCCGTTTCAAGGTTTGCAAGCAAAGGTGAGTCTCAGCCAGGCAATGTCCTCCGTTGGACGCCCTCTATCATGCTTGTTCCTAGGTATTGTGGTCTGACGTCGTGTTCCTTGCCACAGACACCTCAAGTGTAAGCACTCACTGGGAAGGCTTTGATTTTCCAGACCATGTCATGATGGCCATACACTGTCTGTTCTGTTTCTGATGCCTGTGTTATACAGGCGACAATGACAAGCCTTCGTGTGCCAACTGTCGAAAGAGCGACTCTGAGTGCATCCGCGGTTATAGCGTGAGGTTTCGTCATGGCCTGAATCCTAGGTTTGTCACTCACTAACTAGACCCTCCCCCTCATGCTGATCCCTCTGTAAGTATTCGGTCTGGAAAGACACTCGAGGCTGCGAAGCGCGAGTACAACTTTTCCCAGGATCAACCATGGGTCAAGACGAATCGGGCTCTGAGCTTTGTCGATGAGACTCCAGACATCATCAACATCCACGACTCGAGCTCTGGGAACTTTGATACTCTGGAAAACTTCAATATCGGGCCCGACGTCGAAACCATCAGCCATCACTCTTCACCGCCTGCTGCTCCTCTACAACGTCTCCTATCCAGAGAGTCCAGACAGTCATCCGAGCCGGAGAGGCCGAACTCAAGGCCAACCTTTGAGGCATCGCCTCATACCAGAGACAACGAACGCCCCTCAAAGAAGCGAGCCTTGAGTTCTTCATCAGCTGGTCCATGGAGGAATCCTCCTCGCTCTGATCCTAGTGATGCCCAGTCACCTAGCCAGAGTTCTCAGTGCGCCGCCGACGCAGGCCCTTTTACGAGGTACTCGGGATCCCCTATTATCGAGTCTCCCGTCATCAACGACATTGCTCTCAGTGTTGGGAGCCCCCATGTTGGCACAGGGCTGGACAACTCCGGCCAGGACCTCTCGGCCCTTGAAGATCATGTCACTGAGGCCATCTCTGGCATTTACCTCAACAGCCCAAGATGGCCTCTGGAAGATCCGCAAGAGGCAATGCTATTCCAAAACTTTATCCACGTTCTGGCACCTCTCTTCGACCTTTGCGATAACGAACGGCATTTTGCCACCATTGTTCCTCGTCGAGCCGTCACATGCCCACCCCTGATGAACGCAGTCCTGGCTGCTTCGGCCAAGCGATTATCCAGAATCGCCGGTTTCGACGGGCTGGTTGGTGATCGGTATCATCAGAACTGCCTTGACGCCCTGATCCCCGCCTTGTCTAGCTCGGCTGCGGTCATGGACGAAAACCTCCTGACTGCCATTGTCATTCTCCGTTATATGGAAGAGATGGACGTTCCCCTTACATCTGCAGACATGGCAGGTGAGTCACATCTCGTGGGTACTCGAGTCTTTGTCGCAGCTCAGGAAAAGGTGCTTGATTTCACTGGCCTCCGTCGCGCAGCTTTCTGGGTGGCCCTTCGACAAGAAATTCACATGGCCTTTATGCAGGCTCGTCCGGTGCATCCAAACTTTGCTCTGCAGGACATCACGCGCCTTGTGCAAAACGACGACTCTTGCTGCGCCTTTGCAAACCTTACCATTCTCCAGTGCGCCGCCTGCCTCCGCTACTGCTATGGTTCCGAGGAGCAGAGCGTGTCTGCGTGGGAGAGACTTCAGGAAGGCCAAGAGCGATGGTGGGCAGAGAGGCCATGGTTCTTCCACCCCATGTACGTCAACGAGGATGGAAATGGCATGTTTCCTCAGGCCGTCTATTTCAATGATGCTGTAATTACTGGAGTGTTTCACTTCCTCTTGATGCAGATTCTACTCGCAGCCCATAACCCGAAAATCCCCAAGCTCGGACCTGGACAGGCCAAGGCGGTCAAAAAGATTAACGAAGACATTAAGAAGACGGTCAAGATGGTCTGTGGAATTGCCGAGGTACGGTCATGTTGACTTGAAAATCAAAACGTGCTGCTGCTAATGCTGACTCTCAATAACTACAGTCAAATCAGCGAAACGCTACCGTATATGCGTATGTCCCCAACGAACGCTCCGAGTTGAATAATCAGCTGACAACTTGTCTGCAGATATGTGAGCCTGGCTATTACTATGGCTGGTGACCGGTTCACAGACCCGCAAGAGCAAGAAGCTCTCTATCGAGTTTTACAGAAGATGGATGTGCAGACTGGCTGGCCGACTGGATCTGCGTAAGGTCTACTGTCACGGCCAAAGACGATGAGGTTGCTGATGTTTGTATAGGCAACAGTATTTGAAGGAAGCCTGGGGCTGGACGGAATCACCAGCAATCATAAACACCGAGATGCCTATCGCTGGGATGCCGATTGCGGGGATGCTGAATAGCAACAGCATGCAGCTGGTTTAATGGTCATGAAGATTATGAATGTTTCTGGCAATATCTGAGTTCTCTTTGAATGTCACGATACTTGGGCGGCATAGTCTGGTGTTGAGGGCTGAGGAGGCGCAACTGGTTACCATGAGGGAGCGGCATTGAAGGCGTGGGCAGATTCCTTGAATTGATTGGGTTTAATGGGTGCTCTCATGATACCTAAGATCCGCTTTGACTGTGCATTGTGTTCTGTAATTGGGGTTTCCTGCATCGGCATTATCACCGACCCCTATTTATGGAGCACCGGATGACGACCACTTGTTACTGACGTTATGCAGCTTAAGACGTGATTGGATGTCAAACCTGAATATCAGATTGTTACATTTACCAGAATTGACGAGTCGCATCTCCATTACCAGCTTCCTGTGAGCGCACCAAGGCAACTCGGTACGGCCAGTATCTCGACAATTGACGTGACCCAACATAAAGGCTTCGATTTACGCCATCTCTATCAAATCATATGACATTCTATCCTTGCTTTTCCTCCACCTCCAACTCCCGGCGCCAAACCTTGAGCGGCATCGGCCCAGGCGACAGGTTCATGGCCTCCCTCCTCTCAGGCTCCCACTCCGGGTACGGCAGCGCCCACTCGTATCGGTGTACGACGCTCGCCAGCAACACCGTCTGTTCTAGGTAGCTGATGTTGCGACCGATACAGCCGCGAGCGCCAGCGCTAAAGGCGATAAAGTACGGCTGGAGGTCCTTTCCCTGTTCGCCGAGCCAGCGCTCAGGTACGTAGGACTCGGGTTCGGGGAAGATGCTGGGGTCGCGGTGTGTGACGTATGCTGAGATGGAGACGGTTGTATCGCTGGGGATGAAGTCGCCGAGAATGTTCCAGCCTTCAGGGGGTGTGCGGCGAGGAAGGCCAAAGGTCGTAGGAGGCGTGATGCGGAGGGACTCGTCGAGGCAGGCTCGAAGGTAGGGAAGATGCTTGACTTTGTCGTAGGGAGCGACGATTTCATCCGGCTCGAGGACAGAGTCGACTTCTTCACGAAGCTTGGCCATGCAGGACGGGTTCTTGAGCAGCCAGTACATGACATTGTTCATGGCAATTGCTGTCGTGTCAGAGCCAGCATTCATCATGATGGACACCTCGGCAACAATCTCTCCCCACTCGAGACCAGGAGGGTTGGCATCGCTGTGATCCATGAGAGCCTGGAAGAAATCGGGCAGTCTCTCACCCTTCTTATATCGCTCAAGACGTTGTGTGGCTCGATGGTACACGATGTCGTTCCAGCCCTCGTTGAGGTGCCACCACTTGCGAAAGTCTACCGAGATCCATTTCGACAGTTCGACGTTGAAGTTGTACCACCCTTCTGTCCAGGCGAGAATAGACTGGGCGCGAGCTGTTGAATGGAGACACTCGCGGTAGTTGACCTCGTGAATGGTCCCGTCCATACGTTCAGCCTTGACAAGGTCGTGACCTTGGTCAAGGAAGCCTAGTCGTTCGCTAAGACCAATATCCGCAATGGCATCGAGTGTGAAAAAGTTGGTGAAAGCGCGGTAGTCAAACGTTAGGTCCGTAGGGTCCGGTCGGACAAAGCCCTTCTTGAGAGGCAGCGTACACGCAGCATCCGCAGCACGGATGAAGCGCTCCGTCTTGTCGGCGACCTTGAACTCCCAATTCTCGAGGTTCTTGAGAGCATATGCCGCAGACAGGGCTCGTCGCTTGCGGGCGTGGTCGGCCTTGTCAACCACATCGGCGAGGTGAAAGTGTGAACCAGCAAGAGTCTCGTAAAACTCTCCCTTGAGACACTTTGTTCCGTGGCCGTAGATGTCCTTGATGGCTTGGACAGAACCGTACGAGAGAGAGTTGGGTCCCGTGCGGATCACGGGGTGCTCCTTGTGCATCTCGTACAGAGTCTTGGACCGGAACCCACGGGCGGCCTCGCGTACAAACGGGAGGTTGGAGATACCCGCCAGCGGGTGGAATTTGGGATATCGTCTGAGACCTTTTGCATCGCGGAGGTACTCGATGACGGGGTAGAGGATGAAGTAGGTGATTAGGGAGGCGGCTGTGAAGATGACCACTGCTTCTGCGTACATGATGGCGGTTGTGGGAGATTATGGCAGAGATTGCAAATTCTGGCCAAGAGGCCTGAATTATATCCCAGTGTGATACTCTCCATCTTCCATCTCTTCCGTTCGTTCAATCGCTGGGTCTTTGCATAATGAGGCGAGTCCGAAAGGACTTGGTGGGGGAGAAGGAGAAAGAAACGAGACAACATCGCTCACTTGCCATAACTATCTTCAGAAAGCAATCTTTAAAAAAGTAATCGCTAGTTTAGGAAAGTTGGCGGAGCAAAGTCTGGACCATTTGTATGCCTTCAACTCCAGCCCTCTCACTCGGCCATTCTCCGTGTTAGTTGGCCACCACGTCTCGGATACCAAAGCGATGGTGGACAAGAGGGGCCAGACGGCACTTGCGAGCCTCTCATGTCGTCAGCAATGTCGTTCTTCCCCGCGTTAAACCCCACAGATCTAGACTCCATCTAGATTTCCCGCATGTTAGTTCACGCTTCGCTTTCGCCCGGCGAAGGAGATGGCTTCCCGATAAGGAAGTTTCCCTTTTGAGACGGTCTCTAGTGGCGACGAGGGAATCCGAGAAGGACCAAGAGGGCAAAAAGTTCCGGCCAATCCCACCCTCCATCAACCCCAACGTCGTTGTTACTTTCAGAGAAACTCGAGATGTTATTTTTGACACTTTGAAGGACCCATTTTCCGTCATGAGAGAACCCCCGGATTTTTTCTCCATCTTTGGAGAGAGGCGACATCGTGGGGCATCGTCTTGGGATATGAATATCCAGTCTCCTCTTCTCGATTCAATTCTCTTCAGCACAAGATAGACTCATTCAACTCAAGGGCAATTGAACTCTTTCAATCATGTCTACTGTCTTTCCTGCAAATGCCCTGTCCCAACTGGGGCCACCCCAGACTGTCGCCGACATTGCTGCACTGACTGCAGTCGGCGTGGCATCGGCCGCCTATCTCCTCCGTGGCATCGCATGGGACAGACCAGACCCGTACGATTACATCTGGTACGAACGCATGGGGTCCAAGGATGGTGCAGCATCAAGACCCAAGGCGACCCGTGATATTGCCAAGAAGATGGAAGAGAGTGTACGTCTACCCCATGTCCCTTAAACCACCAACTCTAACACCTCGGCAGGGCAAGGATGTCGTCATCTTCTGGGGTTCACAGTCCGGCACAGCAGAAATGTTTGCCAACAGACTCTCCAAGGAGTGTCACCTTCGCTTCGGCCTCCAGACCCTCTGCGCCGACCTTTGCGACTACGATCCAGACTCCATTGCCAACCTCCCCCAGAGCAAGCTCGCCATCTTCATTATCTCCACCTATGGCGAGGGAGACCCCAGCGACAACACCGCCGCTCTCTGGGACTGGCTCAACAAGCGACCTTTTGATATCAAGCTTCCCAACCTCCGTTACATGGCATTTGGTCTGGGAAACAGCAGCTACCGCTACTACAACCGTGTCATCGATGTCGTGGCTGAGGCCCTTGACAAGGCCGGCGCTCAGCGTTTAATGCCCGTGGGCAAGGCCAACGACGCCCAAGGCGGCACCGAAGAAGATTTCCTCTCGTGGAAGGATGATCTCTACACGCACTTCCAGGAGAAGCTCGGCTACGAGGAGCGAGACATCCCCTACGAGCCCAGCATCAAGATCGTCGAGGACGAGTCCCTCGACATCATGGACCTCAACCTTGGCGAGCCCGTCCAGAACCGCAGCGGCCCTGCCAAGATCGTCAAGCAGTACTCGCCCATTAGACCCCTAACAGTGCAGGAGTCGCGTGAGCTCTACACGTCCCCCGGCAGGAACTGTATCCACATGGAGCTGGACCTCAGTGACCAGGCTGAGCTCCGCTACCGAACTGGAGACCACCTCGCTGTGTATCCCATCAACCCTGATCACGAGGTGCAGCTCCTTCTCAAGGCACTGGGACTTGAGCAGCGAGCCGAGACGCCTCTTCTCATCCGAGCCCTGGAGGAGGGCGAGTCCATCAAGATCCCCAGTCCTACCTCGTTGCTAGCTGTCTTCCGTCACTACCTCGAAGTGTCTGCCCCTGTCTCTCGTGAGACTGTCGGTGCCCTCGCTCGCTTCGCCCCTTCGCCAGAGGTTGCCAACGTTCTGGCAACCCTTGGAAAGGACAAGAAAGCCTATGCCGAGTTCATTGGCAAGAACCACATCACTCTAGGCCGTCTCCTGGCACTGGCTGCTCCTGGTGCTGTCTGGACCAACCTCCCCCTGACCTACGTCGTGGAGACTCTTCCTACAATCCAGCCCCGATACTACTCCATCTCTTCATCCAGCGCCGTCTCCGCCCGCAAGGTCGCCATCACCGTCGGCGTCGACAACTCCCCCCTCCAAGCCGACGCAACCAAGGCCATCCGTGGCGTTACCACAAACTACCTTTATGCCCTCGGAAACTCTCTCAACGGCGACGCTGCCCAGCCAGAAGTTGGCCCCGACGCCCCCACCTACGCTCTCTCGGGCCCTGGCGATACCCTCAAGGGCCACAAGGTCTTTGCTTGCATTCGTCGCTCAAACTTCAAGCTCCCTACCCTTGGGACAACCCCCCTCGTCATGATTGGTGCCGGCACCGGCATGGCTCCCTTCCGTGGCTTCATCCTCGAGCGTGCTCGTCTCAAGGCCGTTGGAAAGCCCATTGGTCGCATGATCCTCTTCTTTGGCTGCCGCTCCCCGGACCAGGACTACCTCTATCGCGAGGAGCTCGCCTCAGTAGCCAAGGAGCTGGACGGCCTCCTTGAAATCGTCCCCGCTTTCTCGAGGTCTAACAGCCACTCCAAGTCCTACGTACAGGACAAGGTCGGCGAGATGAAGAAGGATGTATGTGAGCTGCTCCAGGGCGGCGCCAACATGTACATCTGCGGCAGGGCGTCGATGGCTCGCGAGGTGGGCAACGTGGTTGAGGAGTCGATGAAGCAGCAGAACAGCTGGACCGACGCCGAGGCCCGGAGCTGGGCTGAGTCTGCCAAGAAGGGCAGCAAGTGGCTCGAGGATGTCTGGGGTTAAGGTTGTATCTGCATTGGCGTAATAAGGAGTTGTTTGCTTGACGGGTTATGACATGGAATGAAGGAGAGAGTCTAGAATGCCTCTTCTAAGAACGAAACCCAAGGACTTGTAGCGATATACTGGATCTGAATATATAGAATCCTAGAGATTTATTTTTTATGTACCTGGAGCTCCCATGTAATTTGTATGGTAGCTCCTAGTTACTTTGTCATTATACTGATGCCGCATATACCTCATCGTCGCCTACCGCTTCCTCTCAGGCCAAGCATCAAAGAGCCCCTCATAGATAGAGACATCGCCAAACGTAACTTCGCCCTCTCCGTCATGGAAGAAACGGATTTCAGTCGAATCAGCGTACCAGGAACTATCAATGTTAGCATCACTTCTGTTAAACATTTCGTCAAACCTACCGAGCCCAGGTGCTCAACGAAAACCGGTCATTGGCATGAACCTCCACAATAGAATTGTCTACGACAATAGTGAGGTCCAGAGTCTCTATCTGGTCCTTGCCCTTTTCGACAACATCAAACAATCGCAGCCGTCCTGCTTCGTTTCGCGAGTCAATGTCGCTAGTAGTGCGTGCCGCAGCGCTGGTCTTGTTACGGTCAATGAGAACAGTCTCGTTTGAGAACTGGTAGTAGATGTTGGTGGACTCGTGTTCCGAAGCCAAAATCTGGAAGCCTGCCTTGAGATCCGAGTTGCGAGCCGAGCTTGGGAACGAGATGGAGGTCTTGAGAACATAGAACTTGGACTTGGGATGTCGCTTAAAGGCCGTTGATCCAGACTTGCTAATGGTTCGGCCTTCCTCAGTGAAAGACTTCTTCTTGGTCAGCTTGGACAGCGCTTCGCGAGCGATGACCTGCTTCAGCGTGTCAAGTTCCACAACTCCCGACTCGTTCTTAGCCACGCGCCATGAACCCTTCTCCCGTGCGAGCTCGTTATCGACCACGTTGCTAATCTTTCCAACAGTCAACTCTCTCGGCAGGAGAAGGGAACCGGTCCAATTCTGCTGCGAAGTTGGAAACTGCTTGAGTGTACCATAATAATCACCAGTCAACCACAGGTAGCTGATGAACCTATCCGGTGCACCGCTCTTGGATGAAGCTTTCGAAGATGATGGCAGAACCTTGCCAGCAGCGGCATAGGCAGAATGACCCCAGTCCAGTTTTCCTACCATCGTGGGGGAAAACTTGACATCTCCATCCTCAACCGAGACGTTGCCTGCTGCCCAGAGCATCTCCCGAAAGTCCGACACCTCGGGTACGATTGGGTCGAGAGACCACTCGGCACCAAGGGTAGCAAAGACCTCGCCCTTGGAGTTGTATCCTTCCTCATCCAAGCTGAAAATGTTGGCGACCTCAAAGTTGAAGCCGTATCTTCCAGCCCAGAGTCCCTCACCCCAGGTGGAATTGGCCTTCTCATGCCACCACTCGCCCAGGTAGTCCCAGTACTGGAACTCTGGGTCATGCTGGCGGTAGAGGAACACGCTTGGGCCCTTTCCGTGCACACCGCCAGAGATGACGTTGTACCAGGTTCCAGGCTTGCTGTCCAGGAGCGAGTCGAGGCGAGAGTTCTGGAAGACGTAGGGGTCTCGGAAGCCCGTCACATTAAGAGCAAAGGGAGGTGACGGAATCACCGGACCTTGGTGCAACTTTGTGAAGTTTCGGCCACCGTCCTTTGAGACGGCCAGTGACTGTGTCTCACTGCCCCGGGTGTAGTTGATGGTCCATTGGATAGGTAGGTAGGAGACCGACGTGTAAAGAAGCGTTGGTTTACCGTCAATGCCGCTGGGGATAACCGACCCATCAAAGACAGCAATGGGGTCATTTGTGCCGCCCGCACGAATGAAGGGAGCCCCATCGGGATTAAGATCATGATACGTCACCAGATCATCCGTCGTGGCGCCTGCGGCACCAAGGTGAAGCCAGCCAACGTGGAAGAGTCCCGTCTTTGGGTCGGTGTAGTGCATGCAAGGGTCTCCGATCTGTCCGAAGGGAGGGAGCACATGCGCTCGAGGACGCCATGTCTCAAACAGACTGTAGTTGGCGAGTGTCGACAAGTTTGGGGGTGCGCGGTTGTAGTCGATCTTGTAGCCGGACGGTTTTGCCCAGGCCAAGGAGCCAGCAGTCAAAAGAAGTGTAGGCTTCATTGTTGGATAGGTCGTTCAATGCGCCATTGAAGCGATGAGAGACAATGATCCTCAGAGAGAAGCCATTGACTATATATGCCATCCATGGCGACCCACGTACTCGCAGAAGCGAGCGAGAACACGAGAGCTTGATGAGGGGAAACTCTTCAGGGTAACATCGGTCCCCAGTCTCGAGATGCCCTCCCCAACTTTTCATGGCGTGTCCGGCGATACTACGGCGATGGACGGGCACCTGAGCAGCCGGACCCTTCACGCTAGGTTAACTTTTCAATTAACCTTCGCCAAAGTCGTCCAGAAACCCGGAGTTGTGGGGAGTCGTGTGGGGAGATCGGCATAGTTCCTACCGAAGACATGGTATGGCCGTTGTGGTGTTGAGCTGCCGTGACGTATTCTCGGGGAGATTATTCTTGGCAAACATGGCATCTACAATGTTGCTCTCGTCATAGCAGCCACTTACAGGAGACTAGTCAAGGTGACAACCTTGCTAAACTAGTCTGTTGCTTTCTTTCAACCCTTGGAGCAGCTACCGAGAGACCCGAGAGACGAGGTTTGGGAATTTCTCTTCGAATTGGCTTCGAATTCAAAGGGATTCAAGCAAGCTGTCCGTCTCCCTGCCTGGTAGTAGTCGGCTAATGTCATGCGGAACAAACATCACGATACTCGGTGTAGGACGTAGTATCGAAGACTCTTGACTGGCATCCAGGTTCTAGGCGGGGTTTGGTTGTCGGGCCGAGGACATGGGGCGACTCCCGAAACTCATGGAACCATGATCGTGAGGTGTTGTCATCGGACTAGGATATTGGCTGATTCATTCCACTAGGCAGCCGATCTCATGGGAAGAAGAGATGGGCTTGTTGTGTTTCGGATGTTGAGACCAGTCATCAACACCAACAGAGACAACCGATGTTGGGGCGGGCAAAAGGCTGCCGGAGCAGACATCCGAATTCCGGATTCTGATTAATTTGGATAGATCATAATACCGTAGTGCTATTGAACTAATCAGTAACATAATTAATGACCTGTAGAATGCACAAACAAACATGAAGCATATTGAAACCCACATTGGAGCTATAGGTTACTATGTAGTCAAAGTATTGCTCACCTGCATCCTGCGTCTATATCCGCGTATGTATCCTCGCAGATGTCGAAGCGCGCCCCAGAAAAAAACACCCCGTGGACTGCACGATGTTTATTTTTTGAAAAAGAAAAAAACCAAAGAAAAGTCTTCGGAAGAATAGGCTATTGGCATCTGCTCAAGTCTGCAACTGGGGTGAACCTGTACCTAAAACTGTGAATCTCGCATTGAGGATCGTAATTGCGGGACTCGGACATTCTAGTTGCATCGCCGGCCGCGTCAAGAGGCCTTCTCTTCCTTGCTGCGTCTCCAGGATCGCATAAGCCTCACTTTCGCATCTATATTGGTTGACCGCCCCTTGAAAACAATTCCTTTTGCTGCTGCTGCGGCAATGCTATGGAGGCATTGCCCACGACCGAGTCAGAAGGAAAAGGGTCACGGACGCCGGCACCGGTGTTACCCGGCATCCATCGACTCCATGCAGCGGGAGACTCAAGATAGCATTATTCACCGCCGGATGGGCTGTGCTGCTGTGTGATGTGATGTACTGTGATGTGCTGCGTGATTGCTTGCGTTCCTGCTGTTGCTCCTCCGGCAGAGAAAAAATTTGCCCTTCTCGCATCTATCCATAGATGGATGGATCTTTGCCGAGCGATTCGATGAAACATCGGAACTGTTCTGGTTGGACCCGGTTTGGGGTGTTGTTTGTTAATCCGGACGCTCCCGCGCGTCAACGTTGCAAGCGCCGTGTCGGAGGGTTGCAAAGCAGGTGTCTCGGCTCGAACACAAACTGATTTGCTCATCAATTTGAAATCCCGCATGCCGTCATGGCCGATGACCTCCCTCCGGTGCCGCCATCGGGCACTGAAGGTGTAGACTTAACTTACACCTTGCTTCTCCCACGAGTGGGTGTGTGGGCGTGTGTGTGCGCTTGTGTCTGAAGCAAGGAGTTGGGAAGCGATACGGATACAGTTGTCGGAGATAGGTGTCAGCTTTGCCAACCCAACCAAACGGCTCCAACAATCCTCAGACTCGGTCTAGAAAGCGGCAGTTACAAACACCAGGTGGACGAGGACGGGCGACCGCAGGGGAAACTAGCCGCTCAACGGTCTCGCCATGTCACACCTCTTTACCAACCCTCGTGTCGTGGTCGAAAAAGGCGAGGCGCAGGGTACGGTACGCAAGGAGGGCGAAGAATCGGAGGGTCACGATGCAAGGCCTGACGTGGGGATCTACGCCATTCTCCAGACCGGTGAAAAAAGGCTGGGCCTGTCTCGGAGGTCCACGAGGCCAGCTGAGCAAACGGTTAAGTGGCGGATGAATTGTCTTGGGGGCTATAAATTGAGTTCCAGAAAAAGAAAGCCCGTGATAGGTGCGGCCAATCTCTAGCGGTCACATTGGGAAACTTGGTCTCATCATCTCGACCCCTTCTGCGGGAGCAGCACGACCCAAGGAGTTGCTGTTTGGCCAGGGCATGGACAGCGATGCTTGGGGTTTCCATCAAGCATCCCTTGTCCTGCATGGCTGATCTGGCGCGCGTCCACGGTGGATCGGAATGCCCTGATCCAACCTGCACTGAGACGTCCACGGTGAAATATGACGAAGCTCCTTGGCCGGTCTCTTCCCACGTCGTCTCGTCTCGGTGGGAGTTGACGGACCGGTCAGGGCCCAAGGCTGACGATGGCTCGCCTTGGAGTTTGATTCTAAGCCCAAGCGGGCATGGGGTAATGTAACTGTAACCCTGAATCGGGTCGGCTCGTCCTGTTGATTGATAACCAATCTGTCGGTTTCCAGAAGCGTTTTGGCCTTGTTTTCACGTCCGGGAGACAAGAGGATGAGAAAAGAAGGCTATCGTGGTGTGTATAGTAACAACTCGTCGGCTTGCATATCCAAGGCGGCCAAGGATGGCATGAACTTTTCAGTCTGAAGAAGGTGCATTCACGCACGCTCGATGCGATGACGGACGATGCTTGCCAGTTTGCTCGTGGGAACCGACTGATGCTGTGATGTGCCGAGCAAACCGAGACTGTGTGCATGGCTCAGCCAAGCAGCTTTTACCTCGGCGTGCAAGAGACGCCCGCATCTGTAGTCAATATATTCGTCTGACATCCTTCGGCCAAGCATGCCTCTACTTTTCAACCCGCACGCACAGGACTAGCAGGCTGCCACATGCAGGGGCCCGACCTGTCTTCGACCCCAAACCTGGAAGAGGCCCAGCATCCCGAGCAGGCGGAAGTAGTGGGTTCGGCAGTTATTGACTTGGGCGGTGCCTTGGTGCTGCGGGTCTCTCTGGCATCTCCCGACACACTGGGACATTGGATGCAAATACTATGTCATGTCAGACTTGGATGCAAGCAAGATCAACGTTGCTTGCTCTGACAGCGGCGGATCAAGCGCCTGTGACGCTCTCAGTCAAACTGGACATGTGTGTCGAGCCGGGATCTTGGTCATTGATCGGCAGGCCAGACCGGCAGACCTGAACAACCAGCCGGGAGAGCGAACGAGAGAAGAGCGAGGACAGAAGGGGAAGAGAAAAAAAAAAAAATCTCGACGCCGGCCGGGAAAAAGCAACGAGCCCAGCATCGGCGATAATAGCGACCACGAGCCGGGGCATGCGGTGTATTGGGCCCAGTCCAGCCTAACGGATTGCCGCGGCAAGGCCTCCGTACATGACAGACGCCAGCAGATTCAATGCAGATTCAGGCCAGCCAGCCCTGTTCAAGAAGTCCCCAAGTTGAGGTCCAGATCCACTCTATTCGGCAACCAGACTTGGTGAAAGCATGCTCCGTGTAAGGCGGACCCTGGAGGTCATCGGCGATATGGGTACGGGATTGCGTAAGGTATCATTCTGTCAGGGTCGTATTATCAGTCGCAAAACGCGCTTAACACAAGTCAGCAACTCTGGGTATTTGACATCGAGGGCTGGCTAGCTCACCTGAACTACCGCGCATAGCTCTTCATCATACCGAGGCCTGGCCGGGGTCCGCTCCCCCATTCACGCCCATTGTTGATACTGGCGAGGTCGACATTTAGTTGGTTGGGACTCCCGAGTTTAACCCCTGGTTCCTAAACCCCAGCATCCGTCCCATCACCTCTGGGTCCGATGTTGGCTGCAGCGCAGGATCTTGGTATCGACAGAACGCTCAAGGCCCGGGCCTAGGTAGTAGCAGGAGCAGTAGCGACGCACCTAGGAACGCCACCCTGTTACCAGTCTTGGGGAAGATTCGAGGTGTTGAGGATGCTTTGCTTTGTCTGAAGCCGACAGCATGGAGCTGGTGGAGGTTAGTTAATCAGAAGAAGAGGCCGGTCATCGCCAGGCCTGCCTTAGCGCCTGAATGGCTTAGCCCAGGGCAGCTCAGGGCAAGCAGCGAGGGTTACAGTACGTAGCAACAGGGCAGGCACCCAGCCAGCCAGCACCTTCCAACCCATGATAGCGGGTGGTCGGTGCACGCTGAGCTCTCCCCTCTCCCCCACACGCACAGATCCGGGCTCCTTCCCGGCATTCGTGAGTGGATGGTCTTCTGGGATTCGCCGCCAAATCCTAGTCGAGATGATCTTGTCGACTCCACATCAAAAAGAAAAACGACACCAAATTTTGCGATCCCCCAATCCCAGAAATGCGCAGCGGAGGAGACAACTTCGAGGAGAGACCAGAAGAAGAAAAGAGAGACGACAGGGCCAATCGTGTCTCGAGGACAGGGAGTCCCTTGCAAGTTCTCGCCTCCTTGTCGGTCAGGTCTGCTCTTCTCTTCTCTGTGCGGCGCTGCTCTGTCTCTCCACATCTTCAAGCGATTTCCCCCCTGTTCCCATTTGTTCATGTTTGAGAGCAAGGGTTTCTATCATGGCTTTTTGGGCTAATCGGCCATGTGCTAACTGGACGGGACCGAGTGCTCCCTGGTCTTGTCAGGGCTCCATGCCATGGGGGTCAATGCCTGCCCTGAGCTGGCATCGCCTCAGCTGCTCGCTTGACGTGGCCATGGTAATCTCGACCTGAAATCCAGGGCTGCTGCTGCGCTACGCCTCACGAATAACCTCATTTCTCCCTCGGCCGTACCTGATACTGATCCTAATCCTGATCCTGTGCCTGCAGACGTCTGCAGTCGATGTTCGTGTACGACATCGCATCGTCAGAAGCACGACACATCATCATCCTGCACATCATTGCCCAGAACCCGCTACAATGGACTGGGAGATGGGCATCCATCCGTCAGTTGTCTCTTCTGTCTTGTCTTCTCTTTTCACCTCGAGTCGCAGCCAAGGGGCGCCTCTCTTGGACATTACGAATCGTTCATCTCCCACGTTGTCCTCATTCCTCGTGCCCATGCTCCTTTTTGCTTCTCATTCATTCTTTTGTGGTCAGCCTCACTTTGTTTTTTTTTCTCTCTTTTCTCCTCAATTACAGTACTGCCACTCCTCATGTGCTGGTAGCCCCCAAACCTTGCTAGGATCGAGTTGGGCTCGGCATCCACCATCGAGCACCATCTCCCCGGCATTGCTTTTTCGCATCTGACGGAGCTGCACCAGCGTGCCAGAATCGTCCAGCCTTTTCCAAATCAAACCTCTAGCAGGTCTGTTGCCGCATGTGCCCTCGTGATCTAGGTTCCATCCATCAACCGTCCCCTTGCACGCTTGTACTTGGTAGTGCTCCACGGCCACGAGCAACATCCACAGACGCCCTTGGGGATGGCTTGGAGTACACGCCCCCCCATGGTTTTCCCTCTGCATTTGCTTCTGCTTGCTGCTGCACCTGCACGCCGTGGCCCTCTTGCTGCCTGTCCTGGACTCAATCGCAGATTCACAAACGCTCGCCTGTCCTTGTCGTGTCGAGCCTCATCATGATGGCCATGTCCGAATCCTTGCGCAAACACAAACAGCACATCGCCTCTCCTCACCCGCTCCCGTCTCCGTCCCCGTCCCCGTACCCGTTGCCGCCTTGCTAGGGATTGACCGGCCCCGGCACGGCCCACGCTGAGGTCCAAGCAACTCGGCTCACACCCGCCCTTCTCTTGTCTGTCACTCCCGAGTCGATTTGCTTCCCTGCTGGTGAGCTTAACCCGATGCGCCAGATCCCACTCTCTCTCCTCAAGGGGCAGAAAAAGCAATGTTGAGCTGGAGCCCCCCCCCCCCCCCGTTTACCATGTTGCAGGGCCGCAGGCCGTACCGATACCGACGTAGGCTTGTGCCGTAGTTTGCTTGCCAGCAGAAACTTCGTTCCTTCTGTGAGGATTCGCTTGTCAATCCCTCCCACGCCTCCGTCGAGACTTGGGCTCACTTGGTTGTGGCTCACATTCTCCTATTTCCTTGTCCTATTTCACCTCGTCCTCCCTTCTCTCTTCCCCTTCTCTCCTATCCTCTTCTCGTAAACTTCTCAGATTGATTGGGTTTCCTGTTACCTGGATGCAGTCTGCCGCTAGACCTTTCAAACTTCTAGCCGTCTTGCAACTTCACACAAACATCTCCGTGTCTGCGTCAAGTCCACATCACCGCTTCGCCCCCTCCCCGTTTGACGGCATCTAATCCTCTTCTGCCACATCATCCGCCCGACAACCTGGGCCCGCCCTATTTGCTTGCCTTCGTCTTACCTTGAGGCTTCCTCGGATATACCACGCCCAGTTGGCTACCAAACCTTGGCTGTCTCTACCAGGGTTTCTATCGTCATTGTCATATCCCTAGGACCCCACACACCCGGCGTCTCCCAAACACGTTGCTACAAACAAGTTCAACTCGACTGGATATATAACCCATCACCCGCACCCATTATAATCTTCAAACTCAATCAGCAGCTTCAATTATATCCCCCAACACTCGGCACCGGAGACCTTCCATTTCTACCGCTAGCATCTTGCTATCTACCTCAGCATCCACACGCCTGAATTCCCACCCTTCAAAGGCCTTGACATAATAACCAAGGTTCCCGCTTGGCTTCTTCTGTCTACCTTTCCGTTCTCTACCCAGCAACAATGGAAGTTCAACCCATCAACCCCACCGGCCCCTGGCAGGACCAGCTCGACCGTATGTCCTCCCCTCAACCACCAATTCACGGGGTTTCTGAACTAAACTCTTCTAGATTTCTGCCGTGATGCTCAGTTGCGTCCCCCCGTTTTCCAGATTGTGTCAGATCGTCGAGGTAAGTTCCCTGTATTTGACTTAACCCGACTAATGGTCACTAACTTGAATCTGAAGGCGGTCGTACTGCTTGGTCAAGTAGGGTCACGGTTCACGGCAAGACACTTAATGCTCGGTACTGGTATGACGGCAAGAACCTCAACAACGCAAGAGAGGACGCCGCCGAGTGTGCTGTCAAGTGGTTGACTGGGTCGAATACCAATTCTCCCACTCAATCCTGGAACTGGTAGACACTTGATGAGGGCACTGCTCACAAGCTCAACCGACTGTGCAGCAATCCAACCTACAAACCAGGATGGTTGGGCTCTTCTCTATTCACGACTGGGGGAGTTATCTTTTTGCGCTTGGGTCTGGGTTTTGGCGATATTGTTTTGCTGAATCGTGTTTGCTGCTCTGGCGAAGTATGTAACAGGAGTTTGGAACTGGAACCAAGCAAAACGAAAAGGGATGGGTACTACGCAGCCGGCAGATCCAGGAGGGGGTCTTCTCGTCGGCTGCGAGTTGTATTTTATGGATGCTCGAACATGGCCTGGTGTACATCGATGCAACGGCATTTCTTGCAGCACTTGGTGCGATATGGGCGTGTTGGATTTAGTCGGCGGCATTTGGTTTTCTTTTACTCAGGAGGGTTAGTTGCTTAGGGTTCGAAATTTGAGGCCTGCTGAACGCAGGTTTCCGAGGAGTTAGGCAAAATCGACTGTGCGATACCGGGAATTTGAACTGGGGCTTGCATTGTTTGAGGAAGCATGGTGACAAACAGACATGGAAACAGGATTGTTTGGCATCAAGACGGACGCAAGGTTGCATCAGTGGTGTGAGAAGGCGAAATGAAGCAACTTTTGATGAGCGGGGAAACACCTCCATCAACCTCTTATCATGGTCAGCCTCCATTGTCAGCGCAATGACAAGGACCTGGGTAGGTAACTCAAGAGGAGTGTATGGTTACTATCAGAATGTCGTTGAACCCCCACCCTCGGTGCAGCCACGGCTGATTGGGGTGGAAGTGAGCACAGTTGATCACATGAAGCTGCAGTTGAAGCGATTAGGTGATGGCACCCCCAATTGCCACGGTCTCCGGTTACGGCGATTCGGTACTTGACGACGATCATTTGAAGAAAAAGCATTTATTCTGACGCTTGGATGCAGTCGGGGCATGGTGTGGTTGAGTGTCAGTGAGACAGGCGTGTAGAAGATAAGTAAGTCTTGGCGACGTTGAGAAAACCTCTAGAATTACATATGAAACTAAGTAAATGTGAAAAGCGAGTGGAAATCTAGCTTCTAGGTACTAGATAGGCTTTGCTGGATCTCAATAGTATGGGCGTTAGGGAATGATGTGGTTATGGACGGCATATGGGAGCTACTAGGCAGATGGAAGTATAGCTCGAGTTCACATAGGTCATTGCTCTAGCCAAGAGTTTAACTCTCCGAAGATATACTATATCCGACTATTTATCGTATTGCCCCAGTCTTTCCTCGCAAATACCCGTAAATATCCAAGCTTTCCTCCTCCTTGTCGTCAATGCTTGGGGTCGTGGTGGTCCAGGAAAGTTATGTAAGCTACCAACGACAGTGCCCGGATTATTGATTTTCCGCACACCTCGACGGGGAATTTTGCATCGCGAATTTGCCCATTCATCACCAGAGCCACGAGCCTGTATAGTACCTTGCTCCACGAATTCGTTGCTAGCAACGCGGAGCTCAGCCATGTCTCCAAGATCAAGGGTTTGGGGCGCATGCAGAGCTCTCGCAGTTCGATCGAGGCCTGCTACCCCCCGGCCTGGGCCGTTCGCCAACACTCTTCCCCAGAACCGGTGGTACTCGAACGAGGGGAACGACAAGCCCCCGAAAGCGATTGACAACGCCCCGAAACCCGACGAGTCCCAATCCGAGCCTATTTCGCAGGATGCCAGTGCCTCCGAGGCCTCGACAGGGAAGGAAGACGCCGAGGTAGGAATTGAATTGAGACGATATATCGGTCTTGGCAACTGATGGTGGGACATTGCAGACTACTGGTTTGACCAGCTCCGAAGAAGTCTTGGACGATGCGACTCTCGAACAGCTATTCTACGGCGGCCGTACGGTATCTAGCTCAATTGAGGGCGGATTGACCCCGGCCCAGGAGCATATTCTCTACCAGGAGGGCACCATCCCCTCAGCCGAGAAGGCGGAAGCTCTCGTTGCTGCAGCTGAGAATGCCCACTTGACCCAAGCCGACACCGAGGTTGAGAATCCTGGACACAAGTTTGGCCTGCCCCAGAGGCCGTGGCCACAAGGCTTCAACTTGAAGAAGCGATACCATCCTGTGCTTGAGCAGATCACCCGCCTGTTGATGCGGGATGGCAAGCTGAGCGTTGCACAGCGGGTAGGTTTACACCATGAAAGGGCTTGGTCGGCGACACGGCTAACAATCAAACTAGAACATGGCAACAGTCATGAACAACCTCCGAACCGCACCACCTCCGATCTACAGCCCGAAATTTCCCCTCCTACCCGGAACCCCTCCGGCTGAACACCTCCCCCTCAACCCGATCCTGTACATTACTGTGGCCATTGACTCGGTGGCACCTCTCCTCAAGATCCGCAACGTGGCGGGTGCCGGCGGTGGTGGCCGAGCTCTGGAACTTCCAGTGCCCCTTGGCGTGCGACAACGACGACGTGTCGCCTTCAACTGGATCCTGGATGTGATCAACAAGAAGCCCTCCAAGGGCAGCGGACGCAAGCAGTTCCCCCACCGGATAGCAGAGGAGATCATTGCTGTCGTGGAGGGACGGTCGAGCGTGTGGGAGAAGCGAAAGGTGGTGCACAAGCTGGGCACGGCAGCCCGAGCCAACATTGGGTCCAACAAACTCAAGACGAAGAAGAAAATGTAGAGCGGGCACAGTTTTGGAGTAACCGCCCTATTTAGGTTGTACAGTAGATGTGCCAAATATGTAACATATCCAGCCTTTGACGCAAAGACTCGTCTTTCTGCGCTGGCAGACCACTTGAGCGGCTCTTGCGTGGTGCATGCCTATTCACTTACACCACTTGATGCTATGTATCATGAGGGATAGGCCCAGCACGTCCAACCGATGTTTACCTTGGAGAAACCCTTATCCGGGCCGGAGCATAGCACTGTTCCATGCAAAGAGCCGAAAGGATGCGTTCATGCACTTGGCAACGCTATGCTGGCGGGAATGGATGCGATCGGAGGAGCTCGGGGGAGGGAGCATTAAACGCTTCCGAGGTTGCGGATGCGGAGGAGCAGACAACGACGGCAATGGCTGACTCACGAGCGACACGCATTTTCTTCTGGGAGCAATAATGTGGAGAGCTATGCAGGTCTCGTGACAGTTAGAATTAAACAAGATGGATGTTCTGATCTGATCTATGTTTCAGCAATGGGGTGAGTCCTTGTGTAAAAGGTTTCGGAATTAGATCCTGGAACGGAAGGTTTCGGAGCTTGTCAAACGAATCTTGTTTAAACGGCGTTCGAGAAGAGCCTTGTTTGCCGAGATTCAGCAGACAAGGATATATGTGAATGACCTTGAAGTCCATCAATGGTGCAAAAAGCTACGGATATCTAATTCCAAAAAGCCCTAGATTCAAAACTACCGAAGGTGTCGGGGCAAACACGGACGAGGAAGCCATTGTCCAATGACGAAACCGATAATCTACAAGCGGCGCAGACGATGCTTTCACATGACGACACAATCACTCGATGAGCTCGGGCCAGGGCTGAAGACGGAGTCGGAGGCCACCAACAGATGATGAAAAGACTTTTTTCTTAGGCTGGCAAGGAAAAGAAAATAATAGAGTTGTAATAAAATGCTATCAAGTTGGGTTTCTGAGCAACCTAGAATTAAACTCACTCCGCAAAGTAATGACGGTGTGCCACTCCAAAACACCTTAACCGATGCTTACGCGCATCATTACCGTAAAGAGCAATGCCAGCTCCTGAGGAGAAGGGCGAGTCAGGACCAGAAACACAGGACATTCCCATCAACCAAGTCCATGCCCCTCCTTCCCCACTGCCACTGACTGCACTCCGCTCCGTTCTCCGTCCCTGTGCGTGTGGGTGCCCAGGTGCTTTTGGGCGGTTTGGGCGGCCACAGCCACCGGGCAGACAGTCGCTCTTGCCTCGAACCGTTCTCGACTCGACTCCACGCCCCAAGTTACGCAGCACGTCTCGTCTCCCATCTGCATTCTTTCCCCGGAACCTGGATCCCTCCACGTCAACTCTCTCCTCTTCTTATTCTTCATCTGTCACCCAAACAAGCAAATCTGTAGACAGTCACACGATCTTCTCGCCACGTCAACCCGGCTATTTCTCTTTCAGCTCTGGTTTTTTTTCCTCTACCCCCATCGCTCGATCCTCCCCCCGCGACCTTGCTGAATCCGAGAAAGGGAAACCCTACCTCCCACCTCCACCAACCGGGCTACTTCACCGAGTCGCTCTGACGTACGGCCCCCGAAACCCGACAACATCTTTCACCGCGTCCCAATATCTACTTTGACCGAGGATTGTCAACGCTGTTGAGCTGCAGCAGCATGTTTTGAAAGGCTCCAGGCCACGCGAATCGTCCATCTCTATCAGCCACCGCGCAATGCTCTCTTGGCCTACATCGACACCCCAGCGCTCCTTGCACAAATTCCCCCGCTAAACTGTCGCGGTGTGTGCGCATTCCCAAATCTTTTCGGTACAGAGTCTGTAGCCTCTCCTTGTTGCTACACGTCTGGTTTCTGTCGTCAATCGATACTACGACTTGGCCTTTTTTCGCTTGCGCATCTACTCCCAACTTCAGCAATCTACCAGACCAGTATTAACCCAACTGCGGTGCTACCAACCAACCACCATCATGTCGCGGAACCAACAGCCCATGAGCATAGAGGCCATGCTCGACATGGAGCGGCAGGAGGTTCTTGCGCTGCTCGGAAATCCGCAGCATTCTCAGACTTCCCAAGACCGAATGCGATCCGCTTCTCCTTATGCTACCCCGCGATCGCCCGTTCGAAGCATGCTGGATATCGATGAGCAGGCCGCTCCGAGCTCTCCTCGCCAAGCCGTGCGAAGCATGCTGGACACCACGTCCCCTCCCCCACCCAAGATTCGAAGTATGCTGGATCTGGATACTCCTCCATCTGGTCCCTCAAAGCTTCCCGGCACCAGCACAACTCCAAGCTCTCCCGTTTCTAAACCTGCCAGCCTCGCACCCAGCACTATTGGACACACTCGCAGCTTCAGTGATGCCGCATCGAATCCCGTCGAGTTTGGGCCTCGAGCAGCTGGAGGTCGTAATGACCCTGTCTCTGGATACCAATTTTCCGACATCATTACACGCAACACGGGTCAGCAGCTTCCCAAGAGAAACACACAGGGGACTTCTCTCGGGGACACGCTCCGTGGCGTCGACCGTGAACACAGGCGCTCCCTCGGAGGCGCCATCGGTAACCACAAATCCATGTCCCCTCACAACCGCCTGGGTTCGAGGTCTAGGTCGCCCGGCACAGTGCTTGCCCCCGGCACAGCTATGCTTGATGATGGCCAGATCTTTAATCTCAACAACGCCTATCGCCGGTTGACAGACGCAAACCTGGCGAGCTCGAGGGGCGCTCTGTCTACTCTGCCGCTGCGTACTCAAGATGACGGCCAGAGTGGCAGATTAATCAAGGATTACTTGGGTCCTGATGGCGAACACCTGGAATCTAGTGAAGACGACGACACGTTTTCCTCTGACGACGAAGACCGAGGCCGTAAGAAGGCCCCTCGGACACTCAACCCCGATGCTAAGGGCGAGACTAGTGAGGGTTCCTCTGGTGGTCGAAAATCGCAGAGCCTTCTTGCTGCTGCTGATGAAGAGAGTACGTTTGTGATCTCAGTCTATACTCGGATGGGTGCTAACATCAAAACCAGGAACCAAGGTTGCTTCAGGGCAGTCATATACGTATCGCTCCTTGCTGTCAGAGCCAGAGATCAAGGTCACCAATCCGTTTGGCGACAACGTGAAGAATACTAGCAGGGGTGCTGTACACCCCAACACGAGCTACAATACGGGAACAATATCAAGGGCTGCTTCCATTATTGACTCTGATGAGGAAGCTGACAGAGACGACATCAAAACGGCCCAGAACCTCACCGTGTCTATGTCTACTATAATCTCGACGCCAGAGTCCCATCGTGCGATTCGCATGATTTACCGTGGAGAGTACCAAAAGATTGTCCAGCAAGCGGAGGATGAGCATCATCGGCTCAGAAAGTACCTGGTGGCTACAGATATGAGCGACGAATCCACACATGCGCTCGAGTGGGCAATCGGCACGGTGCTACGAGATGGCGACACGCTCATGGCCATCTATTGTGTTGATGAGGAGCAGGGCATTGGTGATGCAAACCAAGTACCGGATGATCCCAAGGCTATGAAGGAGCAGGCGGCTGCTATCAACACCGTCGCCAACAGCAAGACGCCAGCCTCGGGAATGACAGCAGTGCCGGAATTTGTGCGAGCATCCATTCGAGACTCGAAGAATAACACGCCCAACACCTCCCCTGCGCCATCGAGCCGAGGAGAGCGCAGCAGAGCAGAGGAAGAACGGCGCCGAGCAGTCAAGGACATCTCTGACAGGGTCGTCAAACTGCTACGAAAGACGAGCCTTCAGGTGCGGGTCATTGTGGAGGTGCTGCATTGCAAGAACCCAAAACATCTGATTACCGAGGTGATCGACCTTGTCAGCCCGACACTGGTCGTGATAGGAAGCCGAGGAAGAAGTGCGCTGAAGGGGTAAGTGGCTCTCATGGTGACAAGATGAGCGCATAGCTAACAATGGGCAGTGTCATTCTCGGATCATTTTCCAACTACCTAGTGACCAAGAGCTCGGTTCCTGTCATGGTGGCGAGGAAGCGGCTCCGTAAGCAGGGCAAATACAAGGGCGTGAAGCCGGTCAATATTCTCAGCAACCCTGCAGCGAAAAGTCTATCAAATGCTAGGATCGATTAGAGGGCCTGTTAAAAGGCCATGAGCCAGCGGAGTTCTCAGGTTGAGGCAACAGGTTGGGGATAGACGAGATGATGCACATGCATGATAGGACAGGTGTTGTGCGAGGTGTGGTTCTCTTTTCAGCATTATGCGAGCTGCACATCAACGGGCTTTGACTTGGAGTACGATTCTTTTGGGTTGAGGGTGAAAGGACTTGATGTTGGTGGTTGAGTGGATGAGTTTCTGGGTAGCGTGGTCACTCACTAGAATTCAACGAAAGGATGGAGTTTTTAGTATGGATGGATGGACAGACGACTAGGTACTAGGTATTACGACTATGACTATGACAACGACTATGGCTTTGGCTCTGGCTACTGGTACTGTACTGTACATGTATACGTGTATGCAGGTGCAACATGGCGGGGACCAGGGCACATTGGTTGTTTCAAGTTTAATGCCGTGGCGGCTTGATTTGATAGTGAGGGATGAATGAGATGGCATCAAGAAGAGCTACGACTGCATGGCGCTGGATTCGCCTGTCTCAGGTTGCATCACGTGCCTCGTTTCTCGGACGCACGTCTACCTTATTTCGACGACCTGCGCTTATGACTTGAGATGGGGTTCATGGACGGAAGGATTTGTGAGCAACCTAGACTGAATGAATGGGGAATCGATAGAGAGTGACCTGTACTGTACAGTAGAGGCCACATTGCTGCGGGCAGGGTTTTGCCACAGGGCATCTGAGGCGTCTCATTGGTCCCCGTCCCCATCTCCCAGGCTCAAGGCCTATTGCGGCCACTGCTACGGCCAGCCTGACTCGCTTGCGGCTTTGACCTCGCCTCGCCTGGACCACCGCGAGGCTGAAACCAAGACCATGAAACCGCACCCTCACGACAACAACTTGCTGCATCTCCTGGACCTCATGCGATTGATCAATCTGTCCCCTTTGAGTCGCCAGCATGAGACTCCTCAATACCAGGACCTTGCAGCTTGAGACGTTTGACGCCGGCCCTGAAAAGTACGCCATCCTGTCGCATACGTGGGGTAGCGACGAGGTACTGTTCGACGACATCCAGAGCCAGGCGCGCATGAACGAGATTCGCCAGAAGAATGGCCAAGGATACCGCAAGATCTCTCAAGCCTGCGAGAAGGCTCTCGACCGTGGCTATGACCACATCTGGATCGACACATGCTGCATCGACAAGTCCAGCAGCGCTGAGCTCTCAGAGGCCCTCAACTCCATGTTTCGCTGGTACAAGGAGGCTTCACTGTGCTTTGCCTACCTCTCGGACGTTTCTCCTCAACCCTCAGGGGAGATCGCGTCCCTCAAACAGAGCCGCTGGTTCACACGCGGCTGGACACTCCAGGAGCTGCTGGCCCCAGACGAGGTTGAGTTTCTCGACCAGAACTGGTCACCTGTTGGCGAGAGACATTCTCTGGCCGCAACAATCAGCGAGATCACAGGAATCGAGGAGTCATTTCTATTACAACCGGACTCAAAGAAGGATCGCAAAATAACGACATTACTGCAGCGCGAAAACGTGGCCACAAGGATGGGCTGGATGGCGCATAGGGAGACCACCAGACCCGAGGACATGGCGTATTCACTGATGGGCATCTTTGGCATAAACATGCCTATTCTGTATGGAGAAGGCAACAAGGCTTTTCTCCGGCTGCAGGAAGAGGTACTCAAGAAGTCGGGCGACCAGTCCATCCTGGTGTGGAGGTGGCCCCTGTCGCAGAAGCCAGAGGAGACGCTGCACCGGATGCACTTTTTGGCAGATAGCCCGGCCAACTTCAACCTCCGCACGTACGCAGGACAGGAGGACTCGGAGCGCTTTGGAATAAGACTGACGGATCAAGGGCTCGTGCTGCGCATCTGGAAGTGCCCGTGCAAGGTGACGCGATGGAACTGGAACAAGAAGGAGCTCAGAGACGTCGGTGAGCGGTGGTTGGCCGTCCTCGACTGCAGTTTATCGCCCGATACACTGTCGCGGCCGGCCATTGTGCTGCGTGAGAGCCCGTACGCTGAAAACGTCTATCGGAGAGACCCCATGAGTGTCATCATGGTGATAGAGCACGACCGTAAAAAGTCGGGGTATCTGGATACTGGAGATTGTAGGCAGCTGTCCCAGATGCGTCCCCGGTTAATGATAGTGATACTGACTTTTTTCGGCAGTAATACATTCCATAGAGTACAAGCCCGAGTTCAAGATGGAGACGATTCTACTCGAGTCAGAGTCAGCAGAGAAAGAGCTTCGCCTTAGAGGAAGCTTCCCGTTCAAGGTCAACCTGATGCTCAAGGACCGTGAGCTCAAGCAACGAGCGGCGTACACGGGGTCCCAACGATACGTGGTGTCTGGAGAGTTGGCAGAGAAGCCGACGCAGAACCCTATATACGGAGTCTTGTTCTTTGGTGATGATGATACTGGCACGGAGCTGGTGGTGTGGTGGGGCTTGATAGAGGAGGGGACGGCCATGTACCACGTACACAGCCGGAACAATGGACCCCGACTCTGGAGCAATAGCATCCCCGTGTGCTTTGCGCAGTCGTGGAAGAACCTCACGGGGTTGGAAGAGTTTGACGCAAGCCTGGCCGAGTCGCTGGCGGTCAACATGTTGTGCGAGGAGTTCCCGCTGCCGTGGTCAGGGACGGAGCGTCCCTCGGTGGTGGAGGTGGAGGACGGGCTGAACCTGCAGAGCGCGCTCAACGACAGCAAGCCGATGGCGGCGGAGACGGTCATTGAGCTTTTTACGCAGTGCGCGCAGCCCGTGATAGAGTGCATCGGCTGGGGCATGCGGTTAAAGGCGTCGATGCGAAGCGTTGACTTCTTGGGGAGGATGTGCTGCGAGATGGATATCGAGGAGAAGAATCCAAACGTCGAGGTGATGTGATCCATGCGGATGTGATGCTGGCATTACACGGAGTTGGGGGTGTTGTTTGCCTACTTATTTTAGACGACTTGATTTCTGGATATCATGTTGCTTGTCGTTTTTTGTACATGCATTGGAGGGAGGGTGTGGCAAGCATGAGATGGAATGGAATGGGATGTCGTGGATGCAGGAGGTGGGAGTCAAATTTGGCTGTTTGAAAAGCCGAGCACAAAAATGTTAATCATGTAGCGATTCAAAGCATCAAAGCCGAAACTCTCAGGCTAAATCGACTACAGAAAGAAATCACGATATTTTACAAGTTTCTACAATCATTGTTGCTGCAGAATGCACTGATGTTTGGATGAATGAGTGAATGCTGGGACGGGGCGAGCCGGCTCGGGGCCGGGATAAGCCCCACTCTTTTTCAACAGAGGGGCCCCCGCCACCGCTTGAGGAGGCGACGCCAGCGTATCAACGGGTCGATAAGAGCACGAAACAAGGAGAACAACAAAAAACAATAACGAGAGACACGGGTTCGCGGGTGCCTAAAAATATAAAAAGCGCATCCTTTTCGTGGAATCTTCGCGCGTCCATCGCGGTATTCACCATGGCCATTTCCCACGGTGAATCACACACATCTTACGGAAACCCCCTCCCCCTCCCCCTCCCCCTCATTCTTCCATGACAACGAACTGTAAACAAATGCAGCTCATGTGACCAAGAGATGCCTTGCGCGTCAGGCCACTCCCACTCAAAAGACGTGTCGCGTAAAGTGGTCCCCTCTGAAATGAGTTTAGCGCGGGGTCGCTGAAACGGTCTCGTTCTGCACGGTTGGCGGGGCATGATTGGCTGTGACGCAGTCCGTAGCAAGGACCCCAACCTCTTTGATTTCGGGGAGAGCAAGTGCGTGCTGTTGCTGCTAGGGAAGGAGAGGGAGGGACGGAAGGGAGGTTTATCGGCTGTTGAGAAAAGCCGGGCCATGGATGATGAATGAGTGAGCATTTCCCTTTGGCTTGGTCTATGTTTCATCTTCTTCCCTCCTCTTTCCTTTCTCGACCTTTCCCTCCCTCCTCTTTTACCATCTTGAGCTGCCGGTCAAGTTGACGGGTCTCTACTTGCATCAGATCTGCCTTGCTTGACCTACTTCCCCGACCTGCTTACCTAGGGCTTCGCATCGCATTGTAATCTTACATGTCTATGCAAGCCCTGCCTCTCTACTCTAGCCCAGCAACAGACGTCCATCCAATCCATTCCGTTCCAATCATCCATCCAACCTTGCATTGCATAGTTGCCAACCTTCTTTCTAAGCCTCTATTTGTTCTCTACCTCTTCAACTATTACCCCAAAATCAGTCAATCAACCCCCAAAAGCACAAGAGTCTACAAGCAGAGACAGCTTAAACGTTGAGAAAGAAGGCCATCACTTCTGAACACACACAATCAAGTCAATCAATCAACACATCATCTCCATGACTCCATTCCTGACGGTAAACAACAACGTCTCGCTCGTCAGCATCACCATCGCCCCAAGCACATACTTCATCACCGTCCTTCTGCTCCTCATCTGTGCCGTCATCTACATCCCCCGCCTCGTCGCCTTTCGCTTCCCCAACCTTGGCATACCCTTGCCGTCGTTGTCGTCGCTGGTTCAGCCTCTGTTTGCCGAGCCTCCGAGCAACACTCTGCAGACAGTCGGAGGCGAGAAGCCTCTACCGGAACCCCCCTTTGCGAGGAGCCAACTTGTGCTCGAGGACCAGCAGCAGCTTGTCATCTCTGGCCAGGATATAGTCCTCGCTCAGCGCCGTCACCAGCTTCAGCTGCAGCTCCAGCTGCAGCAAGAGCAGGACCTCCTTCTAGAGAAGCACCGGCAGAAACAGATTCAGGAGATAGAGTATCACCGTCGTCGTGAGTCACGCCGTCCCCGAGACGACGACTCGCCCAAGCGCAGCAGCCATGACGGATCACCTAGAAAATCTCGACGCATCACTACGGGACTTCGATCTCCCAGCAAGCACACTGTCGCCCCGCCACTCAGTCCTCCGCAGCGAGGCGGCGACGGAAGAGGACCTCGAGGATTCGGAGGTCGCGTCCGCCGGTGGATACTCACCTCCAGCGTGGCGGAGACTCGGCAACGGAGACCGGAGTAGCGGCTTCTGGAGGGGACCTCATGACTTCCTAGCCGCTGGTACGCAACGTGGCCTGAGCACTCTGAGAGAAAGTTCTCCAGAGTTTGATGATGATAGTGAGGATGAGATGGTCCTAGAGAGGGCCATCAGGACAAAGTTGCCCAAGGGAAGTCAGAGCCCGGACAAGGGCCGGAGCCCAAGTCCCGAGAGGCATAATGATAGGACGATTCAGGTCAAGGCTGAAGATAGGGAAACTCCCGCAAGGGAGTTGGCTCTACAACACTCACCACCGGATAATTGTGAGTGGGCATGGCAGCCTCAGCTCTCACCCCCTCTCTGACATGGAACAGACATTCGCTTCGCCGTCCGCGCTGAAGTACAACACCGCACTGAGCCTATCGAGGCTGCCATCAACTTTATCCGTGATCGCTACAAGACCTTGACACGGACATGGTCCACCACCTTTACCAGTGTCCTCATCGCCTTCTTCTCTCTCTCCCTTTTCAAGTCTCTGCTCCAGCCCGCCTCGCCGCGGCCTGTGGGCGATCTCGTCAAAGTTGCAGGGCTCGCCCGCTCCTTTGAGCCTCTAATCTATTACTCAGAGCACGCCGTATCCCAGGTTCATGATCTACAAGCCACGAGTGTCGCTGTATGGGATCTTGGCGAGAGCGTGCGCACAAGCGACATGCGCGATGCCAACAGCATTGTGTCTGACCTGGATGCTCTCAGTGAGACCATGAAGACGTTGGCCATTGAAATGACCAAGTTTTTCGCTAGAGTCGATGGTGATATCGATGGGTAAGTTGCTGCACACATATACAAACCCTCAAAATCACAATCTCACCCCTTGTTAGCATCCTCAACGTTATGGACTGGGCAAAGATGCACCTCAACCGCCTCAACTCGTCTCCCTCCCCTTCAACTCTCTCCTCCGCCTACGACAACATCCACAACATCCTCTCCCAAGCCCACGTCCTCGAAGACGGTGCCGGCTCACCAACACCACTCGGCCGCCTCACCACCCACATCTTTGGCCTCTCCAACCCGCAGCGAGAGCAGCGCATGGTACAGCTCCTCTTCACCGAGTTTATCGCCGTTCTCGAGGATTCGATTCAGGCCGAACTACAACATAGCGTAACCCTCTTCGCCCTGTTTGAGGCCGTCGACTTTCACTTTCTCAACCTTGCCCGCACCGTCGTACGCGAGTCCTCAGCCCAGGAGGAGCTCCACGCCGACATGCTCTCCAGCCTCTGGACACGCCTTCTAGGCACCCGTGCCGCCGAGCTCCGCAAGTTTGAACAGAACCGTCAGTTATTGCGCAATGTCCGCGAGAAGACGGTCCGCAACAAGGGCATTCTCGTCGAGCACAATGGCAAACTCCTGACCCTCAAAGCCTCCCTCGAGACCCTCCGCAGCAAGCTCGTATCTCCTCTCGTCCGCGGCGTCAACTCGACCACTCTCACGCTCGAGGACCAGATCCAAGGCCTAAGCGACGTGAGCGAGTACCTAGGCGAGGTCAGGAAGCAGCAGAAGGGCAAGGTCATGGAGACGCTCTTTGGCAGCGTTCCTGGCAAGAAGTACATGATTGAAGAAAGGCCTGACACAGTCGTGGTAAATACCTTGTAAGGTGCGTTGCATTGTGTGGATTGGAGTACAACAACAACAACAACATTGGTTGGCGAATTGGTTTATCGCATGCAAAAAGGATAAGGTCACCACCACCGGTCAGGCAGGCAGGACAAGGTCATTTGCTTACTACTGGTCAAGCGAGGTCGGTTGGAAACGAAACAGTTTCATGTTCACTCTGGAATAGGCGTTTGGTTGCACTATTGGAGTAGGTAGGTAGGTACACACACATTCTCCTTGGTGTTTGCATGCATGTATGTACATGGGTATTTACACCTTCAGGAATAGCCCTAGTCTATGAATACATTTTAGTTTACAGTCACACAACTGTTTATCGTCTTGTATATCAGTAACATGAACGTGTCGGTTACATGAACTCGTAAACATGTCCATCGTTGCTCGACTTTATACGTAGACTCAGGGCACACTCACAATATTGCTGGTCAACCTCTACTCATCAGTCACACCACATCACATCGCATCGCATTCATACACCCTCAAAGTAACAAGACATTTCTTTCATTAGAAACCCTATCCGCATAAAACCTCTGCGTTGATCATGCCTGCAAACGAGCACCATCGGTGGGGGGTATAGGTCAACAGGCAGAGTATCAGAAAACCGTCAACGCCGTCCTGGTGGGTTCTCCCGACAGAGCGCCGCCGCCTTTGCCTTGCCATGCCATGAGCAGGCAAGCAATCGGCAGTTCGCCTCGAGAGCCAGCCACCTCAGAGTCCCCAAACTTTTGAGTTTCCCTTCCTGAGAAGAAATAGCAACCAAGTCTATCTGTACATAATGCGCCCCCTCAAATTGGGTAACACAAGGTCGTAAAGCATGTTGTTTGTTGCCTGATCGTTCATAAATTGCCTCGTCCAGGCATACGTCGTTCCAGTTGAGGGGGTTGCCCAGTCAGATAACCATGACAAAGGAAATGATAGAAGCCAGAGGCGTGGGTGAAAAGGTAGGTAGGTCCAGGCTTAAGCCTTGGTCTCCTCCTCCTTCTTGGCCTCACTGCCCTCAGCGCCGCCCTGGGCCTTGACGTACTCGTCGTAGACGGCGAGAGCCTCGTCGACCTTGGCCTTCAGCGAAGAGTCATCCTCAATACTATCATCTGTTAGTAACGTGCGTAAAAATCTCAAGAATGACTTGACTTACAGGTTGACAAGCTCCGAGTTGTCCATCTCCAGGAGCATACCGGTGATCTTGCCGGCGAGTTCCGAGTTGATGGCCTGGATCTTGGGGAAGATCAGCTCACCCAGAATCTGCTTCTGCTGAGCAGGTTGAGCGGCCTGGAGCTGCTGCTGGAGCACGCTAGCGGGGTTGGCGCCCTCGGCACCACGGCCAGCCTGAGCCTGGGGACCGTTTCCGTTGCGGCCGGCGTTGGGGCCACCACGACCAGCACCCTGCTGGCGGTTGTTGGGAGGGAAGCCAGGCATGGCACCGCCCATGGGAGGAGCACCGGGCAAACCCTGAGGGCCACCACGGCCACCCTGAGGAGCACCGCGACCACCAGAGAGAGCGGCCTGCTGAGCCTGCTGCATGGCAGCCATGAACTGAGGAGTACCGGGCTGACCGTACTGAGGAGGGAACTGGCCGGGCATGCCGTACATGTTGGGGGGGATCTGCTGAGGAACACCTCCGCGACCGCCCTGCTGAGGGTAGCCGGGGAACTGACCGGGACGGCCTCCCTGGACACCGGGCATTCCCATGCCGGGCTGGGGGAAGGGCATGCCGCGGCCGCCCTGGGGGATGAATCCGGGCTGTTGGCCAGGAGCAAAGTAGACAGGGGGCTGCATGTACTGCTGGGGCATGCCAGCGGCGGCGGCGGCCTGCTGCATGCGAAGCTGGTTGCGAGCCTGGATACTAGCCTCAAGCTGGCTCTTGCGAACATCCTTGCGCTGGGCCAGAGCGACGTAGAGGGGCTTGTTGCTGACCATGCGCTGGTTCATCTCAGCGACAGCCTTGGTGGCATCGTCAGGGTTGCTGAAGCAGACGAAACCGAAGCCCTTGCTCTTACCGAGCTTCTTGTCAGACTTCTTCTCAGCCTTCTTCTCAGCGCCCTCCTCACCCTCCTTGGTCTCCTCTGGCTTGTTCTCCTTGTCCTTGTCCTCCTGCTCCTCCTTCTTCTCCTCAGCAGGCTTCTCGTCCTCGTTCTCGACAGGAGTGTCGCGCATCACCTTGGCCGAGGTGATGGGGCCGAACTCGGAGAACATCTGACGGAGCTTATCGTCGTCGACATCATCATCGAGGTTCTTGATGTACAGGTTGACACCCTGGTACTTGTTGGCCTTCTCCAGGCGAGCAGCCTCATAAGACTTGCGCAGCTCCTCCTCGCGCTCGTGCTTCTTCTGGGCGCGGCCAACGTACAGGTCCTGGCCACGGAAGTCCTTGCCGTTGAGCTCATCAACAGCCTTGGCGGCGCTCTCGTGGGTGGTGAAGTTGACAAAGCCGAAACCGCGGCTCTTGCCCTCCTGATCACGGGCCAGAGAAGAGGAAGTGACATCACCGTACTGCTCGAACAGCTGTCGGAAGTCATCCTCGGTGGCCTCTGGGCTGATGTTCTTGACGTAGACATTGGTGAAGTTGGCCTTCATCTCCTCGAACTTGCTCTGGCGGTCCTTCTTGGGAATGTGGTGGCCGACATAGACCTTCTTCTCGTTGAGAAGCATGCCGTTGACGTGCTTGATAGCCTGAGCAGCAGCCTCATCTGTCTCGTAGTGAACGAAACCATAGCCCTTGGAGTTGCCGTTCTCGTCCTGGGCGACCTTGCAGCTCAGAATGTTGCCAAAGGCGGCAAAGGTGTCGTGAAGAGCCTTGTTGTCAATAGCGACATCGAGGTTCTTGATGAACACGTTACCCTGGCCAGTCTTGCGCAGAGCAGGGTCGCGCTGAGACCACATGATTCGGCAGGGTCGGCCCTTGATGATGGTGTAGTTGAGCTCCTCGAGAGCCTTCTCGCCGTCGGCAGTCGAGTTGTAGTTGACATAGGCATAGCCGAGGGAGCGGCGGGTGACGGCATCACGGCAAACACGAATGGAGGCGACAGCACCGATCTGAGAGAAGAGCTCGAAGAGCATGGCCTCGGTGACGGCGGGGTCGAGCTCGCCGACGTACAGAGAGGCCGAGTTCTGGGGGTGGGGAGCAGCCGAGCTGGGAGTGGGAGCGGCACCATCGTCGGCGGCGCCAGCGACAGCAGTGTCGATGGCAGGGGCCTTGGCATCACCGCTGCCGTTGAGGGAGGTGTTGCTGAGGTCGTTGGCAAGCTGATCAACAGCGCCGGGAGCAGCGTTGGAGGCCATTGTTGAAGTCGGGATCTGAGGTTTGGTATGAACCTGCAATGCGCAGCAGAGTCAGCGATGGGTGAAGCGCCAAAGAGAGGAGCGAATGGAGTAGAGAGGGGAGACAGGAAAAAATGAAGAAAAAGTTGACGAGCAGGAGGGGGAGGGGGGAATGAGGGTCCAAACGCACCTGTTTAAAGAGCCGACAGCGGGTCAAGTTCGCGTGGTACTCGACCTTAGCGAACAAAGGGACGGGGCAACGAACAAAGCGATGCGACCGCGACAAATGTCTTGAGGATTTGAGAAGGGAGAAGCCAACTCAAAGGGATGATGCCGTCGGGAAGAAGAGTCGCTCAGGCGGTGTCGCGAGAGAGACAAAGAGAGTGAGAGAGGTGAGGGGTGGGTTTGGTGGTGGGTTGTGTTTTTTGGGGGTTTTTTCAAGTTTTTTTTTGTGTTTTTTTTCCGGACGGAAATGAAGTGAGCAGAAACAGAGAACTAGTACGAAGACCGTACCTCTGGACTGACTCGACTTTATGGGTTTTGGGGGTTGAGTTTGATAAGGTTGGTGTTGCGGTTGAGGAGGGAAGAGGGAGAAATTTCGTCGGTGGTGATGGATATTTTTTTGCTCGTACCTACCGCCGTCGCACTTCCCAAACCTAAGGCTAAGGTAATATGATGTACGTACTAATTTGGCATCCACTGCTGTGGAAGGTGGGTGGAGGGGGAGGATTGGTGGAGTGTACCTGCCACCCAACGCCGCCTGTCTCCCCCTCTCTGGTACCCTCTGGGTGTCAACCTTCCAGACTCGCACCTGCCAGAAGGGTGGTAGCGGTATTTACCCGCTGATCGTGATAAACGGCGTGGTAGTGAGGCGGGCCATCACTAACACTTTTCGCCTAGCGGCGGCGTTATTTGGCGTTAGGAGGCGGGGGCACGTGCCCTACTCGCACCATCTCGCCAGTGGCCAAGGTACATGCGGCGCCTCCGGTGGGAGAGGGCAAACCGACGTTGAAATTTTCTGTCAAGCACACCTCTCAGCGACCACGCCATGGTGCATTGAAGCTAATAAACGGGCCCATGCTGTTTTTTTTGTCGGTTCGCCTCGACTCAAACAGGCAGAACGGTGCGAGGAAAACAAGGACGACGGAAACGTTGAGTTTGCGATTGCGACGTTCGTCTTTGCTTTGCTTTGCAGTTGCGCTTGCACCGTGTCTCATCAAAGGGATGACAACTGTACAAAGGGAAGGGGACTCTTGGCCCATCTGTCTGTCTTGTCTTGTCTTGTCTTGTCTTGTCTTGTCTCGTCTCTGCTGGGGCCCCGAAAGAAAAAGCAACGTCGCATGTGACGGAGGCACTTAGAAGAGTGCCATGGGTCGCTTGGTATCTTCACCGCTATGTCCACCGCCAAAGATACTTGGTGCTTCAGTCGGAGAATTCAAGCTCCCCAACAACTGTGGTCGACTGTTCGGGATGGCGATCCTTTGCTACAGTGTTGAATGGCACAGTTCCAGGCCAATCATGGCTTTTCTCGCGGTTTCGCGCATTAACTAGGGGATAGTCAAGGAGTTATCGGCAGTTCATGAGTCGCATGACAAAGGAAGGACATGGGGCTTCTAATCCTTCAAGCGAGTGAGTATCCGTATCCGTACTTCAAGTTCGTACTGTTGCTAGATAAGGAGTCGATAGCTAGATTCCAGTTGACTCCAAATTCAAACATTGGACGAGGTTAGAGAAGTTTATCGCAGGTCAAAAGCGAGGCCGTTAACCGTTTTGTAAACTTGGACGCATATCAGTGAATTGATTCCAATGTCCTGGACGGACGGACGTTGGTGACATTGACCAATAAGTGAGCCTTATCGCACTCGCTCTCTCAACCACCTGTCAGAGCATGGCCTGAAACCAAAGAAGGCAAGTGAATTCTACTTGAATAACATCGCTTTTGCTAAATCAGCACTTTAAATCGTCCTGGTTGGCGCAACCAGGTGGTCTTCTTCCTGGCCTGTCCCGTCCGCATTTGCGTTCTGCGCAGCTGCTCTTGTTGGTGTCCACGCAAGGTCCAAGTCCCGCCCCTGGTTCTAGGCTGCTCTGCTTATCTTATCAGAGAGCTAGCCCCCCAGGATGGTGACCTCACCTCTCCAATTCCCCACTGCCATCTCCAAACGCCGAAGGCGGCACGCACCCGTCGCTGACTGAGCCTAGAAGCTGAATCTTCTAGAAGGAGCATCACGATCGTATCGATACGCCCGACGACAGCGGGTGACCATGTTTCGCTCGCACGACTGACTCTGATACCTCTACAACCGAAACCCATCATCGTCCTGCCCCCTCCTCGTGCCGCTCGCCGCAGCCATGTTTTCCACGTTTACGGGCAATTCGAGACGCCCTCGAAACGTCAACCTCAGCGGCTCCACGGGCAACCCCTTTGCCAACACTTCATGGAGTCCATCCGCCGTCTCCAACGCCAGTAAGACAGTCTCGAACGCACAGGCCGAACGCGAGAAACGACAAGTTGAGCGTCAAAAGATCAAGTCGGCCGTGAAGATCCAGCGGGTCTGGAGGGGTCACAGAACAAGGGCAGCGTTGCGTGAATCTCAGCGAGCTGCATTTGATAAGATCTACACCTCGGATGCTGCTGGCAGCCCTGAAGACAGACTTCCTCGGGCTTTTCCTCTACTCCTCCTCGTTTTCTCACCACGACGAGATGACGACATTCGACGAGCAATCCGTTATGCACGTGATACCGAATCTGTCCCTCTTGAAGCGATTGTCCCATCCAGAACCCATCCAGCACGCCTAGAACGACTTGTTCGACTTCTTGTCGAGGCACTAGACACGTCCATTTCGGCAGGGTATGTGCATAGCAGCTGGAGCTTGGCATCATGTGAAAACCATCTAACCACGTCGTACAGACAGCTATCGGAAGATGCACAACTTCTTGGCAAGCTCGCGATACGAATAATAGCCAGTTCTCCGAACCTGGTTCTCCCCTCGGTCGGTAGATACTACACGGTGATCGCGAAAATATGTCAGGCCCAACAGTTGCCTGGCGAGTGGCCAGATATTGTGTTACAAGCTCTATCTGCACCACTAGGAGTTGATTCTGCAAGTGGTATGTTGCACCAGGTTATTGTGAAGGAATGTAATACTAACTCATTGGGTAGCATCGAGAGTCTACCATGCATACGCTTTTTCTTTCCTCACGAGCAGCAACCTGTACTTTTTCGAGACCAACATTGCTGTCTTGTCCAAGAATATCTCTCTCCCCGATTTGTCAAGGGCCATAATAGAAGGACAGCCTTCGGTTTCGAATGCCCAAAATTCAGAAGATGCTCTCCTCTGGCAGTTGGCTCACTTCATCGACTTGGGTCGATCCAGCGCCAATAACACCACGGGCTCTGCCATTCTAGAAACTCTGTACACTCAACTGGCTGCCCTCTCTTCCGCTATCAGCGTTCGGTTGTCAACAAAGTCACCAAATGAAGGGTTGAGTGACGAAGACGCCGCAGACGAGCATCTCGTACTGGATCCGTATATCGCGACCAAGTTGACATCCTTGGTGGAGAGCAATGGCATCTCACAAACACTACGGGACTTTTCTGTCAACCTAGCAGGATCTTCACATCACGAGTTTCAGGGTGTAAGCCTCTTAGCAGGTTACATATTAACCCTGCTTCAATGCTTTCCGGCCAGCAGCGACGACATTCGAATGCGTCTGTTTCTCGAGGAGATTCCTACATCCTCTGGTGATGTCCCAACAGTCAAGTTTCTGTGGGGTATCATGAGAAAGACTTCGGTGTTCAATAAACTAATGACAGGATCAGAACAGCCTATCGACGTGCTACGTAGGTATTTGGGTGTGACGCCGAGTACATCAGGCGCTTCGAGCAGTTCAGCCGAGGAGCAGGACTGGCGGATTATCCTTTTGTTCCTTGAGTTGTATATCTTTATCCTGCGACTAAGCGACGATGAAGACTTCTTCAGCGGGATTTATCCACAGCTTCTGCAGAGTAACTCATCGACATCTCGAATTCGATCCTGCAGCCTGTCACTGGAAGACGTCAGGCTGCTTACCATGTTCCTCAAAAACACAGCCTTCACCCTTCATTACAAGGCCCAGGAACTCTCCAAGTCTCGAGAAGCACTCGAAGCAGCTGCCAAGTCTCGCGTGAACTCGTACTTGGGCGCCTCGATTTCTCCGCCGGTGCAGAATGCCACCGCACTTTCTTCACTAAAAGGCCCAGCAAGATTGGGTTTGGACAGTCTACGAAGCATCGTCACTGTAGCGATGAAGATGCTCTACGAGAGAGACTCCAGAAAGCAATTCCTGCCAACGAACCATTGGCTCATGACGGACAAACTTGACAAGGAAGACTTTATCAGTGCTGTAATTGCAGAAGAGAAACGGCAGAACGAGGAAGACTCTGGAGACAGCGAGGACGAGGAAGAGGAGGATCCCCTCAGAATCTTTTCCACATTCGGCGGCCAGAGTCTATCACGGCGTGTGAGACTCGAACAACTGAAAGCCCAACAAACCCGGGCGATGAGGGAGCGACGGTTGGCAGAGATGGGACCCAAGCTGGAGATTCTCAAACATATGCCGTTTGCAGTGCCCTTCGAAACCCGAGTCATGATATTCCGTCAGTTCATCCAGCTCGATCGAGGCCATCGGGAAGGCAATATGCCTCGCCACTTCAACCCGTTCAACAAGCACCACGCCCAAATCCGACGAAAGAGACTCTTCGAAGATGCATACAAACAGTTCTACGAGCTTGGTGAGGGTTTCAAAGACCCAATACAAATCACCTTTGTGGATCAGTTCGGTACCGCTGAGGCAGGCATAGATGGAGGTGGTGTTACCAAGGAGTTTCTTATCAGCGTCACGTCGGAGGCTTTTGGCAACAACGAAGGGGCTGGCATGTTTGCCTCGAACGAGAAAGGACTATTGTTCCCCGATCCTACCGCCATGGATGTTCTCCGAGAGTCGTTACGGGAGAGCGGGCTATCCGAAGAGGATCCCGAGTTCAGAGAGTTCGTGACAAGTCAACTAAGACGGTTCGAGTTTCTGGGCAGAATCGTGGGCAAGTGCATGTACGAGGGTATTCTCGTTGACCTCGCCTTTGCAGGCTTCTTTCTTCTCAAGTGGGCATCGACTGGCCCTAACGACGAGAACAACTACAAGGGCAGCGTAAACGACCTTCGGGATATGGACGAGGACCTGTACAACGGCATGTTGCGTCTCAAGAACTACTCAGGCGACATCTCGGAGCTGGGGATCGACTTCACCATCGAAGACCAGGTCTCTCAGCCAGGTCAACCTGTCAAGACCATCACCAAGAAGCTGATTGCCAACGGCGATCAGGTACATGTTACCAACGACAACCGACTACTGTACATTTCGTACGTTGCCCGTCATCGTCTGGTGGTACAGCCCTCTCTTCAAACAGCAGCTTTCCTCCGTGGGCTTCGAGGAATCATCCGCCCTTCGTGGCTATCCATGTTCAACCAATCTGAGTTGCAACGCCTTGTCGGTGGTGACTCGTCCGAGATTGACATCGATGATCTCCGCCGCAACACCGTCTACAGCGGTCTGTATGAGATTGGTGACGATGGTCAAGAGCACGACACCATCAAGCTGTTCTGGAAGGTGATGCGCGGGTTCACAGACTCACAACGTCGCAGTGTGCTCAAGTACGTCAGCTCGACACCACGAGCGCCGCTGTTGGGCTTCTCACAGCTGAACCCCAAGTTCAGCATCCGCGACGGCGGCACAGATGAGGACAGACTTCCAAGCACCAGCACGTGTGTCAACCTCCTGAAGCTACCGAGATACAAGACCGAGGCGGTGCTTCGGGAGAAGCTTCTTTATGCTGTTACGTCGGGGGCTGGTTTTGATCTCAGTTAGCTATCATGATGCGATTACTTTGGGGGATATTGGTAGTTATGGAGTGGCAGAATGATTTGCATTAGCGACTGGAATGTACATGGATGGGGGTGAATGAATTCAGGACCGAGCATCTTAGAATACACAGGAATGGAAGTAATTTCCGCAAATTTGCTGATGGCTTTTCCCTGTGTGTATGGCTGCTGAGTCCAGGGCGAGTAGTAGAACCAGAGTGGTAAGGTATATAACGTCGAGGCTCTATAAATCATTCCATTACTTCACATCAGTCAAGGTAACGCTGCCATAGTTCATGAATAACTCTAACGTTGCCAGAGAACATGACTTGATAATCCCCTGAGTCATACACAGAAACTGTCTGAAAGAAGTAAACAGAGGCAAAGACGAGGAAAAGGGCATCATATCAGATACTCCCACATGAATAGATTGCACTTTTGTATTAGAAATAATCATTAATTCGGCCGTATATATATGGTGTAAGTCGTGTTATAACTCCTGGTAGTTCCTAGCTACCAGCATCGGTTTTCGCCTCCAGAGATCCAAAACCATCTGTCCAAACAGCCCATTCGCCCATGAGAACCTATACACATATTAGCTCGACGATAAGTGACAGCATCTCAAGAAACGTACCATGACCTCGTCCATTGATTCTCATTGTAACTGTTGACCGTCTCGTGGATCAGGCCGAGTCCGGCCGTCGAGTTCATCAACTGCCAGATACCATGGGCAATCTCGTCGTCGTCGTCGCTCGTCATGAGCTGGACGATGAGACCCATTGGCCACGCCATGCCCGGGCCGAGATGCGGTCCACCTGTGGCGTTGAGGATAGGACCCCTTGCGTAGTATGGGTTGGATGAACTGAGAACAAAAGCACGTGTGTTGTTGTAGAGGTGTGGTGAGGCGGGTTTGTAGCCAATATGTGGAATACTCAACAGCGAGGGCAAGTTTGCGTCGTCCTGAGTACCGGTTAGCATATCCTCTACTGGTTCCAGATTGTATGTGTGATATACCATGAGGTTATAAGATCCAAAGCCATCCACCTCATACGCATACATCTCACCAAACTCGGGATGCTCCACAATGCCATACTCGTTAATACCAAACTCAATATCTCCAGCAAGCTCCTCCATCTGCTGAGCCACCTCCTGGTCCAGGGGTGACATGATCTTTGCGCATGAAGCGAGGTACCGCGCAAACATCATGTTGGCGGGGATAAAGTATTGATATATGCACGCGTCGTCTGAAGGCCGGAAGAAGCTCCGTACAAGACCGATGTGGCCCTTGACGGGAGCGCCGCGGCCGTGGTTGGATACGGTCTCGGAGGCACTGTCTGAGTTGCGTAGCCACTTGTAGACTGAGTCCTGGACTCTCCCGTCCTTGTCGTAGGTACCCTCTTGCATGTGCTCAGCAACTTTAAGCAGCTTCTTAACAGCCTCTACCCAACCAAACTTTCCAAAGAAAGCACCATCGTCCGTCTTTTCGTAGTAATCCCACGACATCTGAAGAAAAGCAGCAAGCGAGTCGAGCTCATACTTGCACTCAAACACAACCTCCCCGTCGTACTTGGGGTTGACGGTGTCTCGTGCTTGGAGCGATCGCTTCGCGCGGCGGAGCTTGGCCTCGGGCGGAGGGTGGAAGGCGTTGCAGAAGGGCGCGTTGCGGATGTACCTGGCCTGGAGGTTGATTGCGCCGCGGAAGAGGGAGGCGATGTCGTTCTCGTCCTTGGGGGGTTTGGCGGGGGAGAGGATCGACTTGTAGGATTGGAGCTGGTTGGCGCTGTCGCGGAGCCACATGGCATTGATATCGCCGGTCGTGATGAAGGCCAGCTATACATAGTGTCAGTATATTCAAGACTAATTGGATATAGTAACTAACCTCCTCGTCTGGATTATCAGCCGCGACACCCCTCCATTTAATCGTAGTATCGACCGTGTTAGGCCACGTATTCTGGAACAAGTGAAAGAGATCAGGATCGGTAATGAGCTCCGTCATCTCCTCATAGATGAGGTGCTCAACAGCGGGGACAGAGTAAGTCCGACACTCCTGACTCGGACGCTGAAAAGGAAAATGAAAGCGGCCACTAGACGAGGGCTCATGGCCTTGACGGGCGTACTGCTCATAGTTGGGACATCCGGCCGAGACGGCTACGGCGGCCAGCAGAAGAGAGAAGAGTCTAGACATGGCGAAAATGGAGTCGTCATTTGCTGACGATCAATTATTACCCCGGAAGCATTGTGAGATGGATGTTTCTTCTGAGTGAAGGGTCAGCGAAAGGGGAAAAGCATGGATCTGAGATCCATGAAGGACGGTTTGGAGATGTGAGCTGTGGCCAATAGCGGCTCTTTACCCCTGGCACTTAATCTGGGGAAACGGAGGCCGGGTCTCGTGTTGGGGGCTTGAGCCAAGACTTTCAGGGGCACTGCCGGATTCTTCTTTGCAGCAGTTCGTCTGTGATTTCTTGTTCTTGACGGCTTTTTATTGCTTCGTGTGTTACTGCGGTTCGGTCTGGCGACCGGGTCATTCTATCTGCCTAGGCATCAAGGTCTTCTCCATCTTTGTCTCAATACAAGGAATTATCAAATCATGAGCTGTAGCTTACCACTTCTGGGGAAACAAGGTTATCAGATCCACGGGTCCATTCATTGAAGCTCAACCTCGGTACGTCCCTCGGGATATTTTTAGGTTCATCCCCAACAGCCCTACGAAATTGCCTTTTCTGGTCACATCTTGGAGATCAATATTACCCAGGGGAGACTAGACAATCCAGGAACTCAACACTTGGTAGATCGCAGATGGATCAAATTAACGAGTGTCCAAATCTCTGACCAATCCCGTGTTAGTGCTGCAAGGCACCAAAAAGAGTATTATTATCAAGGCCGTCTATAGTCTATCTCTATGCCGCCGTCCACGTCTATGTCTATCGTTCATCATCGTTCTGTACATCCTTTACTTTTGTTCAGGGGTTTCCTGCGCCAAACTTCCATTGACCGAAACGCTGTTGAGGAAATTCATCGAGTTGGGAATGGCTGGCACTGGGATCGTCGACGCGGGAATAGTCGATACAGGAAGAGACGGGTAGACAGTGGTCGAGTTGGGTTCTAAACAATAGTCAGCGCCCGATCACAGCCGATTCAGGTCAATAGAACTAGATGAATATCATACCTATCGTCACAAACTCGTATCTGACTGCCTGGAAATCGGTCCAGGGGGCTCCGCTCTCGGCCAGTTCCTTGAGAGTCCGTTGAATTCCGGGCAGGTTCATGTTGACGTACACGATGCCTTGCGTCAAGCTGGTGGCAAAGAGGCTGACATGGGGCATATCATTGCGTGCGAGAATGGTGTCGCCACATGGTTTCACCTGGACATACGGGTAACCGGGATGGGTCATGGACATGATCGGCAGGGCCTCGTTGATCAGCTTCACGCAGTCCCCGATGATGTCGGTACCGTTGTTGGTTGTGTTCATTCTGGATGAGATGGTAGAGTTTGGCTGGACGATGAGAGGGAGATGCTGGGATGAGGGCGAGTGGCCTAGTCGTGGTGTCCAACTTGGGGATGTCCAATGAGAGATGTATCCGGTTGGTTTCATATTTGGCAGATAGATTTATACTACCGAAATTGTCACATTCATTGGAGCATACAAGTGAAGCGGTATGTCTTATTCACGCGGGATCGTTCAGGCAAACCATTGGTGTTCAGTGATTCACATGGTAATGGTGATTGCCTTGCCAGTGGCTAATTAGACCCTCGTTCACGCCTTCATATGTCGATTATTGTGAATATGAACCGGATTCGGGTGTCATAATCTGAGTGCTTCATCCTTCATCCTATACACGTTGGGGAGGTGTCTAGTCTCTGAATATTGGACTCATTTCCCGCCTACCTGCAACCTGTCCGTGCCCTACATTTTCAAGGTCAACAAGGTAGGTGAATATTCACCAGTCAAGCTTCAGAGTCAGTCGATACACAATGCCGGGATATGAAGCGAGCTTTGGCCATTTCTTGTGTACATGCAAGGACATGGATCAGTGTCTGCGTATGACGTTGGCCCCTGACTTCTGCTTTGGTGTGTAGGGTAGCTGATGAACAATTTCCCCTATCGTTGTTGGAGGTGTGTAATCACGCCCATGGTAATGTATACGATTTGATAATAACATGGTCAAATGTTGATGGGTGCTAATCGATTATCGACCGTTTCTAATGTGACAACATGCCTCAGAGGCGTTGTTGATGTGGTGTGAAGGCTAGATATCACATACACCCCAAGTCTAAAAGTGACCAACCGGCGACTTGACTAACACGAGTTTTGATATCTCGCAAATGCAAGACCACATCACTCGACAACTCAAGTCGCCGCCATAAGCCCGACTTCTTCAAATTTCCCTCATCAGTGGATTCTATCATGCACAAACGTCCAAGTGGCTCGACGATACATACGACATCTAAGAGACGGTGAGAACCGCGGCAGACCGTGGTTATCCGGCGCTGACTCGTACAGCTGGACAGGTTCAGATACCTACTGTATTGCAAGACATAATTAGGAGTAGTGAGACAAGTTCCCTAAAAAAAAATTACAGTAGTTTAATAGCCTTTATGTTCAGGACATGAGATTTTGAGGCTGAGAATATCTATCAATAGCATCCATATCAGTCAGTGAATCCCGACTAGGATCTCGCACCACATCAAGCCACTCCTCAAAGCACAGATCTCCCACACCCTCACGGATCAAACCACCTGCCAGGGACTTGCAGAATCGGCCAGCCCCTCCCGGTCACTGTCACCATCACCACGTACATACGTTGTGGCATGCAGATCCAAGAAGCCGTGGCTTTTGACGTCTTTTACTGTTTAACCGTCCCAAGGCGTTGCAAGGCAAGTGACGGCGAAATAGGCTATTTGGGCCGAAGCAATGCGCCGGTAGCCAAAGCCGCGGTGAGAAGCCGGAAGAAGCCGAGTCTGAGCATCGGCCAAAGAGTGCAAGGATCCCGAGGGGGAGCTTGGGGGGGTAGAGTATTGACGTAAGTGCTAGAGCATTATCCTGGTTGATGGAATACGGAATTGACAATTCCGTGCTTTACTGTCACAGAGAAAGCAGAAACTCCAAGAGAAATGCATCGTCTTGTACCAAGTGAAGCCTCATACTGGGCGTCTCGAGAGTTCAAGATAAGCCCAAGCACGTGCATCAATGGATGATGACATTTCCACATGCTAGCGGTTCAACCTTACCCCAGATTGAAACGTGAAAGTCAACGTCCCATCCACCCCCATTCTTGAAAATCAAGTACTTGGCCAATACCTGGCCTCTACCTCCCTCCGGAGCCGAGCTCTAGCTCGTCAACCCGGTGCCGCTGGAGCCCATGGCACCTCCATCTGCGTCCTCGGTTCCGGTCTCTTGTAGGTCCTAACCTCGTCCCTCTTCGGCTATGAAATCCCGAGCGCCGACGAGGACGCCCTCAGATGCGAGAATCCCTCTTCTCCTACCACAGGGATGGGGATAGGACTTGAGTAAGCGGATAAATAGATATGTTGCCTGAACAGGCAAATTCCACCAGGACCCTGTTATCTATTGAGCGTTGAAGAGAGAGTCTCGTCGTGACCAAGTGACGCAACTCACCCAAGAGTCCATTGTCCCCTCTGCTAACTAGACACCCACCGACGAGCCAATTGACAGTCACTTAATGGTCAATTCCCACCAGAGCCAGCAACCAGAGACCGGCATCACACACCCCCGGCACCGGCACGTTCCCCACTACCGGCTCTTTTTGCTCTTGCAGCTGGAGGGCAGGGCACAAGGGAAAACGGCGAAAAGCTGCTCGACTCGCCGGTTGCCCCTCAGGACTTGGACTTGAAAAGCTTCCCTCCATCCCTCTCCTCCCCGCTTCGCAGCGTCTTCAATCCCTCTCAGTCTCCCTACATCATGTCGGCGGCTCCCAGACCTGTATCGCGCTGCGTCCAGCGCAGCTCGCGGGTGCTCTCACGTTCACAATGGCGGCCCACAAGGTCCAGCTTCTGTCCCGCGACGGCAAGATCCTGCCTTTCGAGGAGGAGTACCACCGCATGGCCTGTCATGAGGGTGCCAATGGCATCCCGAACCTTTAGCACTACCTCTCGTCTCCGCGATGACGACAAAGACTTTGACCCCGCGAGCATCGAGCGTGAGGCCGACGAGGTCGACGTCTGTATTGTTGGTGGCGGTCCCGCGGGGCTCAGCGCTGCTATCCGCCTCAAGCAGCTCGCCAACGAAGCCGGTAACGAGGACTTCCGTGTCCTCGTACTCGAAAAGGCCGGTGATATCGGCGCTCACATCCTCTCCGGCGCCGTGATCCAGCCTACCGCTATCAACGAGCTTATCCCCGACTGGCTCGACGAGGATAACCCCAACCGCTTCGAACATGCGACCCCGGCCGGCGACGATCGCATGCGCTTCCTCACCAAGACGGCCGCGATTCCCATCCCCGCGCCTCCACAGATGAGCAACCACGGAAACTACATTGTCAGCTTGAACCAATTCGTCAAGTGGTTGGGCGAGCGCGCCGAGGAGGTCGGCGTCGAGGTCTACCCAGGCTTTGCTGCCTCCGAGGTCGTCTATGGCCCCGGCGGTGCTGTCAAGGGCGTTGCTACCAACGACCTTGGCATTGGCCGTGACGGCAAGCCCAAGGAGACGTTTGAGCGTGGTATGGAGTTCCACGCCAGAGTCACAATGTTTGGCGAGGGTTGCCACGGCAGCCTGAGCAAGCAGGTCATTAACAAATTCGACTTGCGCCGAGACAGCCAGCACCAGACTTACGGCCTGGGTATCAAGGAGGTCTGGGAGATTGACCCGGCCAAGTTCGAGAAGGGTCTGGTTGTGCACTCAATGGGTTACCCTCTTTCCAAGGATGTGTACGGAGGGTCCTTTATGTATCATTTTGGTGATAACCTCGTCCAGCTGGGTCTTGTCGTGTCGCTCGACTACCAGAACCCTTGGCTTTCGCCCTACCAGGAGTTCCAGAAGCTCAAACTTCACCCCCTCTTCCGCAATGTCCTCGAGGGCGGCAAGTGTATCTCATACGGTGCGCGTGCCCTCATCGAGGGTGGTTTCCAGTCCATTCCCAAGGTCGCATTCCCCGGTGGTGCTCTCATCGGCGACTCAGCTGGCTTCGTCAACGTCCCCAAGGTCAAGGGCACTCACAACGCCATGAAGTCTGGTATGCTCGCCGCCGAGGCCGCCTGGACCGCCCTCAGCGAGCAGAAGGATGACGGCACAGTCTTCCTGTATGACTACGAGAACAACCTGCGAAAGTCGTCCATCTGGAAGGAGCTCAAGGAGGTGCGCAACATGCGACCGTCCTTCCACACCCCGCTTGGCCTTTACGGCGGTGTCATGTACTCCGGCCTCGAGGCCTACTTCCTGAAGGGCCGTGTTCCCTGGACCCTCAAGCACAAGACCCCCGACCACGCCGCCACCAAACCCGCCGACAAGTTCCCCAAGATCGAGTACGAGAAGCCCGATGGCAAGATCACCTTTGACATCCTCACGAGCGTCTCCCGCACCGGTACGAACCACGAAGAGGACCAGCCTGTCCACCTGCAGGTCAAGGACTGGGACGCCCATACCGAAGAGACATACCCGCCCTTCAAGGGCGTCGAGAACCGCTTCTGCCCGGCCGGCGTCTACGAGTACGTTGAGGATGAGTCCAAGCCTCACGGCGTGCGGTTCCAGATCAATGCCCAAAAGTGAGTCAAACTCCCCACCGCCCCCTTTGAAGCCTCACTCTGCTCTTGAGACATGGGGGAGAGAACGCGCATCCATGACGACTTCATTGCTAACATCTCTGCAACAGCTGCATTCACTGCAAGACGTGCGACATCAAGGCTCCTAACCAAGACATCAACTGGCAGGTGCCGCAGGGAGGCGAGGGTCCCAAGTACTATATGACCTAAGGGCCGAACAAGCCCGGATGTTTTGTTTTTGTTTCTTTACTGTGTATGATACCTGATTTTGTATACCTGGATGCATACTCGGCGCGTGTGGATGAGAGGTAAATATGGCCAGAGCCAGAGGAGAGGGAATCTGATTTGGTTGGGCATCGGAGTCGGCGAAAAACAACAACATGATCTCAGACATGAAGAGAACTTTCGAGAATGGACTGGACGTGATTGAAATGCGGCAACAAGTGAGATGCGGCACCTCCCATGTTGTTGATGTGTTCCTTTTAGCCGGCAGGCAAAAAATAAGGTATCGGAGCCGCATGGATTCCAGCGCTCAATGCGAGCAGATGGAGATGGTTTGAGATCTAGAACCTCGAACATGTGGAGAGCGGGCTCCGGTCGTCGTATGTAGGTGGCCCTTGCTTGCCCATGAGGGAGCGCGGCAGCCGTGGCACAGAATCAGAGAGAAACCTACATCGAGGCTGAGCAGATGGATGCATTCGCGGCGACATTCCACGGCCAAAAGCAAAAGCAACAGCAACAGCGCTGCTGGCTGTCTCGAGCGTCTTGCTTGAGCGTGATTGCTTGAGCGACGGCTAGTGTTGCAGGTGAGCAAGGGAAGAAGAACTTGTTCTGCACAGTCGCATTCGGTTCGTGCTTGACTCGACTTGGCCGTCAGCATGCATGCCCAGGGAGTTCGTGAAGAGCTTCAACAACAGTGGTCCTCCGGATGGATGCCAAGGGCCGAACAAGTTTTGCCTAAGCGAAGTGAGGACTGGGACTGGCCCCAGAGGTCATCCTCTCCATCAACCTTTTCCCTCGTGTGCGGAGTCGTTTGGGGATCCATCAAGATTGCAATGGGAGAATAAGCTAGCACGACAGGGCGACCCTGGTAGAAACCCTGGGGAATTTCAAGTGAGGCTGGTTCGCAAGGGATCTTTGCTTGATAAAACCAGGTCAGGGCGTTGAGCGGAGACGGGGTGGAGATTCAAACAAAGGTGGGCACAAGCCCCAAGGTCGCAAAATCGAGAAATTGTTAGTGAGGTACTTCTGTCAGCAACCCCCCATCACGGACGCGTTCTCGTAAGAGGTAACGGTACTGGGCGATCCTGGGACAATCGAAATTTTCGCGTCACCACTCTCGGGCGTCTAGTCACCCCGAGGGAAACGTGGCCTCAATGCAGCCTGGCCCAACATTCACGAAGGTGCTGGAGCCTCGACCCCATCATCTGTACGGAAGATGCGAGTCGCCGCATGGTTTGACTTGCGGTGAACGGAATGAAGGAGAGAGTAATAAAAGAAAAAAACCAGGACACATGACACCGGGACAAGAAAAGGCATCAACATCACGGAGCCTGGTGCAAAGCTTGCTGACAGTCATTCACGAAGCCCTTGTACTGGGTACGTGATGCAAACAGCCAGTCAAGGGCCACACAGAACCAGCCTCCCTGGTGTCGCGACAGGACTCATGCCAGCCCGTCTCTGGTTGGTTGCAGTTGAATGACTCACAAAGTCGGCCGGCGGCTGGGGCCACAAGGGCACCAAGGGCACGAGGGGAAAAAATGGAAAAAAACCCACAGCCTGCTGGTTCCCGCTTGAGCAGGGAAAACTCTGCGCGGTATGGCCGAGCGCCTTGCGCATCCCATCGCAGATTAGATGAAGTGATGCGCCGAGCCGTCTGTCTGCTGCTCTCTCATGGCGTGACCTGACATGAGACGTTTGCGAGACGGACGTCGCAGAAAGCAAACGAGCACTCACTCATGCGGGCGCAGCACAACGACTTTTGTGAAGTGAACAAGAACGACGACACGTCCTAGGGGGGGCACTAGGACTGAGAGAAATATCAGTAAAGGGGGCAGAGCGTGTTTCAGGGTGTCGGTGTCCTGTTGGTGGTTGGCGACAGTCGGTGGGTGGTTGGATGAGAAAAGAGAGTCCCACGGGGGGCGACGAAAGGGTTTGACAGGGCCGAGGGTGGCTGGAACTTGAAAAGAGTGGGTTGGGTGCGCGCTCCGACGACGGGGGTACGCGATTGGGATTCGGATTGGGGGGCGACTCTGGGTGGACGCCAGCGCAAGGAGCCTGCGACTGGACAGCCAGCGTGAGAGGGGCGAGCCCAAGAAAGCCTGAGATGAGTGAAGTAAAAAAAAATAAAAAAAAGCGCCAAAAAGCAACCAACCATGGTCCGTCGGTTAGGCCCTGGTCCATAATTTCCAAGCCGTCTCCGTGGCCCACAGGGCATTGAGGCTCCATGGATAAGCGCTGTGACGCTCTCTCTGGCGGCCAGATTGCGTGCTGCCCGTCCCAAAGTCCGAGACGAGTCAAGTCAGTCCAGGCCAAGCCAGGTCAAGTCAGGCTTTTTCGCCGCCGTGGTCTTGGTGCCCGCCCGCTCCAGCTGTGCCCGCCTTTTCCGCCGTCGTGATCGCTCCCGTCGTTGCTTATCGTCGTTTTCGTCCGTCACGAGTCGTTTGCCGATGTCCGGTTCTTATTCTCGTTCGTTTTGTCGTCTCATCTCATCGCTGCTCGGTCATCGTCCTTTATCGCTTCCGTCGCGCCGTCGTCTGTCTCTTGTTTTGTTGCGTCGTCGAGGTCGTCTCGCCCTCTGTGCCCAACGTGCAGATTGGTGCGAGGGATGGCGGTAAGTAAGTTGGTTGGGAGAGAAGAGGAGGGGAGAGAGAGTGACGGGAGGGACAGAAGAAAGTCCAGGGGGGAAGATGACGAGGACAGCAGGAGATGGCTGACCACGGCTGGACTGTTTGCTCACAGGTTGCTTGTGATCTCGCTGTTCAGCGGGCACTGGCCACCATGGATTGGGCAGCGGGACCCCCTGGCAGTGGCGATCGCAGGCCTCTTGGGGCTCTCCTTCACTGTGCATCTCAGCCTGCAGCAAGTTCGAGTTCGAGCGCGCGCAGCAGGGATGGGATCCATGGACAGGATTGGATGCGATGCGATGGAAAAGAACCGAGGCTCACCTCTTGAGGTCCTAGGTACCTCGACTCTGAGTGTGTTACAGCGTCACTTCAGGGGCTCAATGCTCAGACTGGGGTGCGTGGGTGGGAAAAAAGGAGATAAAATCAGCGTCGCGATAGTGTTTGATTGGCCGCATTGACTTTAGCGCGTGCACTAGCGTCTGCCAAGCCTGCCAGCGGCGACGCCACAGGTAGCGTTGTTGCCTGGGGTGTCCTGCCTGAGCGGCCTTTGACCAAAATTATAAAGAGCCGGGCCTCCCCTCGCCCGCCTGTTTCGAAGGACCTGCGCGGAATTCCCGACCGACGGCCTTACGTACCTACCACTTACGTTCGGCTCTCCTCTACCTAATACCTGCTACCCCACGACGTCACACCCCACACACCACACCACCACCAAAAAGTCATCGGACATTTTTTCTTTTTTACACTTGTCCACCTCTGCCTTTGACCATCATCACGTCAAGGCTCACTCCCTTGTCCCTATTTCTCTCTTCTTTACGTTATCTCACCGTCGCGTTCGTCTTTCGGCAGACGTGATCGCTCTCTAGTTTGGGAAGAAAAGGACCTGGTGCCGACACCCACATCTGCGACCAGGCAAAAAGAACTGGAACACGTTCCTTGCCCTCTATCGCTCCTTGCGCGCAATCGATTTCGTTGATCCCGACCAAGACCGGAAGAAAGCGATCCCCCGTCGCCACCGTCGACGTCGCCGAATCGATTTGCGCTGTTGTAGACAACAATAAAAAGAAGTTGCTGTGAAGTGAAAGAAGTCCTTACTTGGTCTTCTTGAGTCCTGGTTGTTGGTTGGTTACTCTCACGAGCACATCACCACACGTCAAAAAAGTCAACCGACTTCACTGCATAACCTTCCACATCATTCTGCATTGATCCTCTGCCTTTGGCGCTTTTTGAGGACAATCATAGTCGTTCGGACAGCTTTCTTGTAGGGGACACATTCACTTGTTTCTCTCCCGCGCCGATTGGTAGGTTGCCCCTCTGACTCACTGCACCGCCTCCTACCCCACCTATAAATACCCCGTTTCTTCTCCCATTTTCAAACTTCCCTCTTCCATCATTCCGGCGATCGCTCTTGTGTTCGCCTTCAACCACGTCGCGCACTGCTCTACCTCTATCGGTAGGGCGCTTCTTTTTCGCTCATTTCGACGTGCGATGCTAACTGGATTGTCTGGCAGATCTGTTCAGCGATTTTTACGAACCGTTGACACCTCTCTCGATACCGACTCCAACCATGGAAGGCATCCAGACACACCCCTCGAACGCGGCGCAAGCCAAGGCCTTCACTGCGCCTGGGTCGCTGTCGTTTCCCGGGGCAACCAACGAGTTGACACCACCCGCTGGCAACGGGAATGCAGCTCAGCTCCCTGCTCCCAACGGCCAGCAGGCGGCAAATGGCAACGGGGTGACTCCCGCGACGCCTGCCGCTACGCCTGCTGCCACTCAAGGACCTAGTGGAATCACTCCCACTCTTCAGTATGTATCCTCCTGAGTGATCTTTTCCTGCTCAGAGAGGCTTATCTCGCAAACTTAAAGGAACATCGTGGCCACCGTCAACCTTGACTGCCGCCTTGACCTCAAGACCATCGCCCTGCATGCGAGAAATGCAGAGTACAACCCTAAGGTACAATAGGTTCTTTGTTTGCATCGTGTTGCGACAAGTCGCTAACCTGGTCAGCGTTTCGCCGCTGTTATCATGCGAATTCGTGAGCCCAAGACCACGGCCCTTATCTTTGCCTCTGGCAAGATGGTCGTCACCGGTGCCAAGTCGGAAGATGACTCGAAGCTCGCGTCGCGGAAATACGCCCGTATTATCCAGAAGCTCGGCTTCAACGCCAAGTTCACCGACTTCAAGATCCAGAACATTGTCGGCTCCTGCGACATCAAGTTCCCCATTCGTCTCGAGGGTCTGGCTTCGCGCCATCACAATTTCAGTTCTTACGAACCCGAGTTGTTCCCTGGTCTTATCTACCGTATGATTAAGCCCAAGATTGTGCTGCTCATCTTCGTCAGCGGCAAGATCGTCTTGACAGGTGCCAAGGTCCGAGAAGAGATCTACCAGGCCTTCGAGATGATCTATCCTGTGTTGCAAGGTTCGTACACTGATTTTCTCTTTGGCAAGACATTCACTGACTTTCATTTCAGATTTCCGCAAGGTCTAAAGCAACATCTACTCTTCGAGATGTCACAGTCTCGGATCACTACTATACCACATTACCGACGTGTATGATAGACAACCCGTCACGATACCACGATTGCTTTTTTTTTCCTCGCCGTTCTGCTTGATTTCGATAACCGAGCAGAGCGGTCGAGTTGCGTTTGTATCATTTTTGAATTGTTTTCCTGCATTGCATCGGCGTTGGCGAGGAAGGCCGGAAAGGGCATTTTTGCGAGGGATTCCGGTTCAAGAGGAAAAAGATAAGACTACTCATCCCGCGACACATCATAGATTGCTCGCGCCGGTCCTGCGGCGCATGCGCTCAGTTGACTTGAGCGCCATTAATTATCAAAGGGACACGCTGAGTGGAGGGGAGGAGGCAGCAAAGTCGTGAAGCGTTGCTGGAGCGAGCCTGATGAGGCTGAAGAAACAAAGCGACCTGGAGACGGGACGCGTGAAACACAAGGAGAGCAAAGTCGGCGATCTTGGTCATTGGCTGAGATATCCATCAAGTCGCAGACCCAGATGGACTGAACAAGACTTTGAGGCGAGGCCTGAAGAGTGCAAGCACTTCTGTCCTGTATTCAGATAGGAATCAAACCCAAGTTCTCTCCCAAATGAATGAACATGCCTCCTGATGTGATGTGTGTCTTAGCCAAGTGTGTGTGCCTTGCGTTTTGTGTGTCATCCAAAACAAAACATCGCGTGCGTGATCCCCAGCTCACGTGCCCGGCCAATCGCCCTATCTTTGATGGTCATGCCGGCCAGGCCCCCGGAGTCTAGCCCCGATCCTCGGCAGAGCTAACTTCGCCCAGCCGCAGTGATTATGCGGTTCTAGTGCCATGCTCACGCCTCCCCGTCGGCCACCGCCGTGATCGGGAGGTGGGAACAGGAAAAGTCTTCGCCTTTTATCGGCACACTTCGACCGCCTCCTCGGGAACGTCCACGTAGATAACAAGGGAACGTTCTTCTAGACTTCTAGAGAAAGCTTGTCGTCTTCCCATTGACACGTAGATCGCCCTCGTCCGTCGCAATGGCTCCCGCTCCCTCCTCCATCCTTATCGTTGGCTCTGGCGTCTTCGGCCTCGGCACCGCCTATGCCCTCACCCAGCGTCCCTTCTACTCAAACACCTCCATCACTGTTGTGGATGACTGCGCAGGCCAATTCCCTCCGGAGGATGCTGCCAGCGTAGACTCTTCTCGTATCGTGCGAGCCGACTACTCAGACCCTCACTACGCCGCGCTTGCCGCCGAGGCCCAGGAACAATGGCGACAGCAGGGTGACGACGAAGTTGGTGGCCAGGGAAGGTATTCGGAGTCGGGCTTCGTCCTCTGCGCAAGCCACCCGCCCAAGGACTTTAACCTCAAGAAGTCCGGCATGGACTATACCAAGGAGAGCTGGAAGAACATCGAGTCCATCGCCCAAGCCACGGGTCTGCCCACTGATAAGATTGAGAGGCTGGAGAGCACAGAGGCCTTGCAGAAGAAGCTCGGAACAGACGGTTATCCCGGCGATTGGGGCTACTTCAACGGTAACTCTGGTTGGGCCGATGCCGGAAAGGGCATGCAGTGGCTTTACAAGAGAGCCAATGCCACTGGACGGATCCAGTTCGTTGACGGCAAGGTGACAGAGCTTGTGACAGAGGGCGACCGGGTCGTCGGCGCCAAGCTGAGCGATTCGAAGGTTCTCAATGCCGAGGTGGTGATGGTGGCTGCAGGAGCCTGGTCCGGCTCCCTCGTCGATCTGCGAGGCAGGACGGAAGCCACTGGGCATGCCGTCGTGTACATGGACATCACAGCGGATGAACAGAAGGCCTTGGACAACTACCCGGTGGTATTGAACTTGAGCACTGGTCTGTTCGTGATCCCGCCGCGAAACCAGGTCCTCAAGATCGCCCGCCATACCTTTGGATACATCAACCCCGTCAAGATCACCAAGGCTCTCCCTCCGTCGCCCACGGACAAGCGAGAGCCTTTTATCGCATCGCAGCCATACACCGCCCGAAACGACGCTTCGAACCCTCTGCCTACCGAGGCCGACCGAGATCTTCGCCGAGCACTGAAGGATCTGACCCCCGTCCGTGGTCTGGAGAACAGGCCATGGAAGGAGGCTCGCATCTGCTGGTACTCGGACACACGCGACGGCGAGTGGCTCATCGACTACCACCCAGGCTGGAAGGGTCTCTTCGTGGCGACGGGCGACAGCGGACACGGCTTCAAGTTCCTGCCCAACCTGGGCGACAAGATCGCAGACGTCCTGCAGGGTCAGGGCGGAAAGCTCGGAGACAAGTGGCGATGGAGGGAGATTGAGAAGGATGGCGTGGGAAGGGAGACGGACGGTGTTTATAAGGGTCTGATCACCGAGGACGGAAGTCGAGGTGGTCGCCCCCTTGTCTTGTGCGACGAGCTGGCCAAGGGGCGGGCTCCGATTGGAGAGCCAAAGGCTAAGCTATGATAGAACATTAGATGGCCTAGATCGTTTAGATTGGATAGTGTACAGATGAAGCGTTAATAGTCAAGAATAAACTTGTTGTTTTGCTGGACAGTCAGGTCATGATCGAGTGCATGCACGACAAAAAGACGAGGCACTAGTACACAGGAGTCTGCGTGTTATCTCTTCACGGTAGCTGTAGAGTCGAAAGAACCAGGAGACACAACAGGTCTAGAGTGTTTCCTTTCTTATTGATGTGTGTATTTAATTGTTTGATATATTTTATCTGAATTTACTTAAAATACGCATCAAGGGTTAATTGACCTCCTCATTGTCCAGGAGTCTCATTTATTTTTGTTGATGCGCGGTGTAGGGTGAGCCTCCCTCCAGTGCGTGTCCCGCTGGAGCCTTGCAGCAACAACGCCCGGGCCACTCAGCTGTCGCCTTGCCGTTATGGGTGCTTGACCTCAACGCCAAGCAAGCTCTCAAGCTTCTCTCGTCATCCATCATCGCAAACATCAACAGCCACCCCCAGCGCCTTCCCCCGTCAACCCCCAATCTCTCACCTTACGCACGCAGTCGATACATACACCGCCAGTTGATACTCTTCCCGATAAAACACTCCCGCCCGCCGCCATCATGGGCTCCGATCCTCAGTACGCGAAATGGCCACTGCTGCCTCTCTCGCAGCACGTCTTCACTCTCACAAACGCCTATGCCTCCAAGACGGCCCAACAAGCCGCCGTCAAGGTTCTGCAAGATGCCATCGCCGAGGACAAGATGGCTCCCTTCTACCGTTACCTCGCCCATCCCCTCGACGGCGTCCTCAACACCATCGGCGAGGGTGGCGCCTCTGCTCCCGGCAGGCCCCTCAGTCGAAAGTCGAGCCTTGTCGGTATGGTCGCTACCAAGCCTGCTGCCACCGTCATCAGCCTTCCTTGGGATGAGGGCTTGTATAACCAGCTGAAGGAGGACAATGACCGCGAGCTGCAGGAGTTCCAGAAGGAGGAGGATGAGGCTGTTGAGCAGGCTGGTGATACTGAGATCATGGCTGCCAAGGGCAAGCGCGCAGAGTTCTGGGCCCGGGTGGGCGACAAGGTACATCTCTAGAACTCAAAGCGATGCTCTACGTATACCCGCTAACACCCCCCTAGGACAAGGCCATCGCCGCCTACGAGAGCGTCTTTGAAAAGACGGGCATCCTCGGTACTAAGATCGACCTCGTCCTCGCTATAATACGCATGGGCCTGTTCTATGGAGACAAGCCCCTCGTAAAGAAGCACGTCGAGCGCGCCAAGACTCTGGTCGAAACGGGCGGTGACTGGGATCGCCGCAACCGCCTCAAGGCCTACGAGGGTCTTCACCTCCTCACCGTCCGATCCTACAACCTCGCCGCCCCGCTGCTGCTCGACTCTCTCTCCACCTTTACCAGCTACGAGCTCTGCACCTACTCTAACCTTGTTGTCTACTCGGTTCTCGCAGGCTCCGTCTCTCTCAAGCGTGTGGACTTCAAGTCCAAGGTTGTCGATGCCCCCGAGATCAAGGCCATCCTCGGAGATGGCGAGGACAAGCTGCTGGCCCTCAGCGGCGCCCTTAGTGCTGGACCTGGTGCCGATGACACCACTGGTGTCAAGGCCCCTAAGACTGCCGCTGTCAACCTGACCACTCTGGGCACTAGCACCGACCAGCCCGAGGCCGAGTTGGCCATCGACTTTAGCCCTCTGGCCCTTCTTGTCAGCAGCCTGTACAACGGCAACTACAAGACCTTCTTTCGATCTCTTGCCGAAGTTGAGGAGCAGTTCCTAAACCAAGACCGCTACCTTCACGAGCACAAGAGCTGGTTTATCCGTGAGATGCGCCTGCGCGCCTACCAGCAACTGCTCCAGAGCTACCGCGTCGTTGGTCTTGAGAGCATGGCCAACGATTTTGGTGTGACCGTCGACTTCCTCGACCGGTAAGTTACCCTTCATTAAATGTGAGAATATACTGACTTTTACCTCCAGTGATCTCGCCCGCTTCATTGCCGCCGGCCGCATCCCCTGCACCATCGACCGTGTCACAGGCAAGGGTGTCATTGAGACGAACCGACCCGACGACAAGAACAAGCAGTACCAGGACGTGGTCCGCCAGGGCGATCAGCTCATCACCAAGCTGCAAAAGTACGGCCAGGCCGTGCGGTTGAGGGGAAGCGAGAGGGCGTAGAGCTGAGGGGGGAGCCTCTGATATCATGCCAATTACGCAGGGTTGCTCTGGGCGAGGATGGGAAAGGAGGGATTGCTCATGCCCACTACCTATTTGTTTGACTGTATGATAGATATGGATTAGACAAGCCATTGCGGTAATAGATTGGCTGGTGTCCCGGTGATGAACAAAAAACATGGGCTGATGCCCACGTCAAGGCGTGGTGGTGACAAAAGATACTTATCTGATGAGCACATGTGTTGATGTAAAATAACTCAGTCAAGGCCATTATCACCATCACCAACATGGCACGATAGGCGTAGACCAGCAAGGGGTCAGTGCATCACGACAACCCTCGAGGTAAGGGATGAACTTCCATGGTATGGACGCTAGATTGAGCCTCTATTAATCCAGATCTATCTAGCCCGACGCTAAAATGTTTGCATTTGTTTGTTTCTCTTTTATTTGTGACCATAACCTTTGACTAACCCGTCTCTTTTTCATGACATGCCTCCACACACCATGGGCCTCATGCCACGGACACCAGGGCCGAAGACTTCGGCCCCGAACCACCGAGACCCCTCTGGCAGCAACCCCGCCATGGTTCGCAGCGAAACTCTTGGCAGGGGTTGAACCGGCGACGCGCAGCCAATGCTATCGGCCGCTTTATTGGTACTTCTCGAGGAACTCCTTGTGGAACTTGATGATGCTGCCAACCCACTCGGTGCCGGGGGCCAGGAAGGTGGTTCGGAAGTGGAGGGTGCCCTCCTTCTGGCCGAAACCGGCGCCGGGGACGACGCAGATACCGGTGGCCTCGAGGAGGCGCATGCAGTAGAACTCGTCGGGCTTTCGGCCCTCAGCGGCGGCGGCCTCGGCGGCCTTCTCGGGGAGGGTGATGGTGGGGAAGAGGTACATGGAGCCCTGGGGAGCGGCGCACTCGACGCCCTCCATCTCACCAAAGGCCTTGTGCAGGGCGTTGGCACGCTCACGGAGACCCTCGAAGATGCCGTTGTACTCCTTCTGGTAGAGCTCATATGAGGGCTCACCCTCCTTGGGAGGGTTGACCATGAGCTCAACGATGCACTGTCCGATGACGGGGGAGCAGAGCATGATGGAGATGAACTTGTAGATGTTGGCCTCAACCTCGGGGTCGAAGTTGACGAGCTCAAAGTAGCCACCACGGTGGCCACACTCGCCGACCATGCCCTTGGAGATACTATGGAGGGAGGCGAGCTCGAGGCCGTCAAACTTGCCGGGGTTCTCCTCCTGGAGACGTCGGAGGACGGCCTTGAAGCTGTGGAACTTGCCAACAAAGACGTTGGTCTGGTAGACCTCGTCGGCCATGACGACGAGGTTCTTCTCGTTGGCGAACTCGAGAACGGCGCGGATGTCCTCCTCGGGGAGAGAGGCACCGGTGGGGTTGCCGGGGTTGATGATGACGATGCATCGGACGTCGGTGCCCTCGGCGACGGCCTTGTCGTACGAGGCACGGATGATGTCGAGGTCGGTTCCCCAGTTCTTGGACTCGTCAAGGAGGTAGGGGACAGCCTTGGCGTTGAGGAGAGCGAGGGTGGCAGTGTAGAGAGGGTACTGGGGGATGGGGATGAGGATGCCGGTGTTGGGGTTGGCGCAGATTGTGTGGAGGAGCGTGTTCACACCGGACGAGGCACCGGCGGAGAGGTAGATCTTGGAGGGATCGGCAGGGAAGCCATCACGGCCTGGGAGAGTTAAATGGGGCCCTAAAAGGCAATCAGGGGGCTCACTCACGCTCAATGAACTTGGCGACGCTCTCGCGGATAGCAGGAACACCAGTGCTGGCGCTGTAGGCACCGACAGAGCCAACCTTGCTCAGGAGCCACTTGGCACGCTCAATGACATCGGTCTTGTAGCCGAGGTGCTGAACGAGAGCCTCCTCGCTCTGGAGGAGCTGAGGGTTCTCAAGGATACTGGCGACCTGGCGGAAGAAGGTCAGGGGCTTCTGGTCGAGCTGCTGAGGGTTTCCGATGTTGGCCGAGATGACATGCTCGAAGGGGAGGTCGGCGGCGTCGCCAGAGGCAATCTTTGCTCGGTACTCCTCGGACTTGACAGCGAGCTCACCGCGGACGGCGTACTTGGCAGCAACAATGTGCTGGTTGATGTTGTCGACTGTCAATCTCATTTTTGCGGTGGTGGTGGAAAAGGAGCAAGACTGATGGTGGGGGAGCAAGATAAGAGCAGAAGTTTTTGGCGGGGTAGATTTATGAGGAGTCGACGCGAGTAAGGGTCGTCGCGGGGTAGTAGTCGAGGTAGCAGTAGCACAACTAGCACGGGGACCGACTATATATAAGGCGAAAAAAACATCGAACGAGTTAGCAACATAATCACCCAATCTTGAACAACGAGGGAATTTGTTATTGTCAATGCTTTGAGGTCGCAAGCCTCGGGCCAAGGGGGATTAGACCAGACAAGGATGAGATGATCGGTGTGAGTAAGAGAGACGTGCGCAAATAGAGAGGGAGAGGGAGAGGAAGCATACACTGTAGCACTGCGGGGGAAGACGCTGCAAGTTCGTGTAAGAGGACACGAGAACCGGAGGATGAAGGAGTAGAAGTGTAAGAGGGAAGGGAAAGGAAGGGTCAACGAGAATGAGGGCGGAGCCGGATACAAATAGAGCGAGCAGCTCGGGCAATAACGCAGAAGCTAATGTCTAATGGAAATAGACAACAAGCTCCCGTCGTCAGAGGCAGCAGCAGTAGTTGCAGCAGTAGCAGCAGCAGAAGTCGCATCGCAAAGCAAAGCAACAAAGCAAAGCAAGCATAGCAACGGCTAATTGCCCACCATCACCACCACTCACTCTCCACCCGCAACCACATCACCACGTCTGGGGGTGGATGGGGGGGACCCGGGTGGGCTGCGGTGGGTGGTCTTGAGACGCACGACGGAAAATCAGCGCATTTTGTGGGTGGCCGGTCGGTCGCCTGACATGGGACTAACATGGACGAGCGAGGCCATCCGCAAAAGCCAGCCCTTTCGTCCTCGTCATGGACAATGCGGCGCTCGCCCCCCCCTTGAGCCGGGAACATTCTACAGCGCTACTGTATCCCGCGTTGCCTCACTTCAGGGCCAGGGCCCATGGTGAGTTCAGGGCACCCCCCCCCTTTCTTCCCCTCCGTGGAGAGAGCTGCGTGGGTGTGGGCATGGGGCATGGATGGATTGGGGGGAAGAGCATGGATGGGTAGGGACGGGCAAGGGACGGGGATTCAAGGTCCGGACCCGGATCCCCGGAAAAGGACCTGACGAGGGGAGGATGTACGGTGCAGGAAGCTGATGGGTAAGGGTGAAACTGAGACAGGGCGAGCCGAAACGGCATGATCATGATGGTTGATGCTGATGATGACGACCTTTGACACCATCCAATTGACGAAAGAAACCAAAAAAAAAAAGATCCCGGTCCCCGGTCACCTCGTCCGAAGGAGAAGCTCGGGCTCGGAGGATCCCGAAGCGATGCCGGGGTTTGCTCGGGGCTAGGCCACCGCTCTCACCCATCAGATGGTGCCGTGCTTCGGGAGAAAGCGACTTGTAAAAGAAAAAAAGGCGGCTGAAGAAGGGGAGGGGAGAGGGGAAGGGGAGAAAAAAGATAAGCTAGGGACGTGGGAACAAGTGGGCAGCGCGTCGTGCATGCAGTGCAGAGCACAGCGGGAAGCGCGAATGGCATGCCATGACATTGCCAGGACGAGGAAAAATAGCAGATCCAATCGAACGCCTTGCAAGATTCGCGGACCGCTTGAGCTAGATCGCGCATAGGCGCGGCCGATGCCTCGGTTTTGTGACTCTCTCCGACGTCTTCTCTCTCTCTCTCTGCGTCTGGCATCTCTCTCTCTCACTCTCACTAGAGCATCTCTTTCTGACTCCCGCATTGTCGGGACCGGCCCGGCCATACAGACGGAGGCGCAGATGCAGGTGCATCGCCCGAATGGATGGGATGGTTGGTTGGTGTTTGTGCCGGTAATTCTTCTTCCCATCACCCACACACACACACGCAACGTACAACAAGCTCTCTTGACAAAACGTACCTGATGAGGCGGGGCTCCGCCAATGGCTCATCCAACGCTGGGAGTTGCAGGCGAACGTGTTGTCACTGCTGCTGATCATCGACGACCTCAACGGCCGCTGCTGCTGCTGCCCTCGCACCGCCTGGCCGAGGGACGCCGATGTGCGACGCGCCAACATGTCGGGTTATGTTACGTACTCTATGTGTCCTTTGGGTTCGGAGATGGTGTGCCCGAGGCGGAAGCGTGGAGCTGATCGGTGGAGAGAGAGAAGAAAAAAGGAACTGGGTTCGTAGGTAGGCAGTTAGTTGAAGCTGCCTGCTGTTGAACTGGTTGGAGAAAAGGTTTGGTTTTGAGGCTCAGGAAACTCTTGATAGATCTGAGTCGAAACAAAAAATCTTCAACAAGCTCCGATATAGGAACATTGGGGGGTAGTGTAGTGACAAGGACAAGCGAAGCGAGAGACAGCTCTTCCGGCGGGAAATTAGAAAAAAAAAAGGCGAGTCTGGGGAAAACCAGCCATGTCTCGTCTCGCCTCGTCCCGTGGGGGGCTAGCCATACATACCTATGTGTTGAGACCTCTTCAGTCACCGCAACTCGTAGATCCCGATGTCCACCTTGCGGAAGCTTTGATAAGAAAGGGTGGAAAAAACGACGGAGCTCGGCGCGAAGCGAGGCGAAATTGGTCAAAAGAGGGGAAGATGGATGAGATGAGATGGGGACGGAGGGTTTGAGAACGTGATGCAGCTCTTCCGGCCAGTGGTAGATCGTGGCAAGGAGCTACAAGTACATAGTGTCACACGGGCGTCCCAGATGATAAAGCACAGTACAGTAGCTTTACTACCTCCCTAGGTAGTTGTGACGCTCCTCTCTGTATTATATCGCTTCGCGCGCACAACTGCCCGATATCCATTCCAATCCAGTGAGTGTGATACAGCATTGCGCAAGGCGGTAGGGCCGGAAATGCCGGTCCCAGACCCTTCTGGACTCGGGACTTGTGCTGCACCCTTATCTCTATTCTCTGACATTATTTGCTCCTATCGTGTAGCTCTGCAGGTTGTGATAATTGCTTTGTGTCTGATGTGCTGACTCTGAGCCTTCTCATTGGTCAATGGCCCAGCTCAAGTTGCAGCACTAGGCCCCTCGGTGAAGCTCACTCACCGAAGTGCTCCTCACAGGTGAGGAGGGGGTGTCAAGCCGGCACTACGTTGACCCGCCTCCCGACAACCTCCGTCCTCCGGAAATTTCCCATCCAGCATCACCGGCACCCATCCCACCAGACAAGCCATCCAATCCGAGTCTCCCCTACGCCTCAATCATCATGGCAAAGAAGGGTAAGGAAGCTTTCCCTGGCGCATTGGTCGTCCAATTCTTCTGATTGTGACAGCAACTGACTCAATTCCCTCTTGCAGCCAAGGCTCGTTTGATGCATGTGCGCCTCATCTCCATGGCCATGACGGGCTTCTTCTACACCTTCAAGCGCCCCAGGACCGCTCCCATGATGAGCATGTTGAAGTATGATCCTATTGGTATGTCTCACTGCAATTGCTCTCTCTGCTGTCTTCTGTGCTGACATGGAGACACAGTCCGCAAGAAGGTCTTGTTCCTCGAGACGAAGAAGAGGAAATGATATCTATTCCGATCCTGCTCCATGATACCCACGATCCGTCGGTTCCGCCTCGAGAGAACTGATCTGCCCAGGTTGGCCAGAGAAGGGGAGAGAGGGAGAAAAGAAAGAAACGCTTTTCCGCCCATCGCGGCCAACACCATTTGTAACACTATACGACAGAGCATTGTTGGAGTTTGGGCCCTTGGATCACCTCGCCTCACGAGATGCGACGTACATGTACATCATAAACCACAATTTCACGTTACACCATGCATGACTGCAATTGATGACATGTCTCTGAAGCACAGAATTTGAGTCCTGAGGTGTCGTGCAGTTTGTATTACGGCTGAAGATATCACTGTAGACTGGCTCTTGATAAGTAGGTACATTTGATGGTCCACATCTTCAGTCTCAGTTGTCTCCGCCTCGAGATTGCCAAAATACTCGGTGTCAGCCTTGCACTGTCCCACCATCACATCTTTGAATGTCATCACCATAACAATCATGCACCGGAGCCGTTGCCTGTTGCCCTGATGATGATGAAGTGGGGACTTCGCCTGCCTCCCCGGATAATCGATGTATAAACATGTTGAAGATCTCATAGCAATAGTAAACCGGCGTGGTTGCCTGGCCCGTAATCATCGATGCATGGCCATGTCGTCGTGTGTCTTCCTCCAGTAAGAATGGCAAAGGCGAAACTGTCGACGATCGATAATGATGATGTGATCCGTAAAACACTCCCATCTCGGTAAGAATGACAAAACCGAAACTGTCGACGATCAATGAGGATGTGGTCTGTGAAACGCTACCATCTCAGCCAGTCGGCCGTTGAACGCACTACTTGCTCGTTTTTCTGAAGTCGCATTCCGTGACGAGACCATTGTGTCGCAGTGGTCTCAATCCCGGGCTGTTTGTGATAATCATGGGTAGAAGGTTGCGCCCGACGCCCTTCACTTCTTGCCCTTGCGGTGTCCCCTTTCCCACTCATCGTACGTAGTGAAGGGTGCCGAAGGCGAGAGTCTCTGGGAGTTTGCAGACGTCTTCGTCACGCCGCCGGAGCGGGCTCGTATAGCCGAACGCAAGCTTTCGGCATTGGCAGCACGCCGTCGTGATCGCTCTTCAGCAACTGATATCGTCGTTCCCGCTGACATCGAGTCTGTTTTGGGATCACCCACAACGGCCCTTCGACCGCGCCGAGGCCCGTCATCTGGTTGACACCATCGAGTTGGATTCTGAGATCCCCGATCACTGTATCCTGCAACTGGCAGTGTGCATCGCGCGTTGCAAGTCCCCCGATCTCTTCAAGGACTCATCGAGCCGGACGCCGAGATCCTCGGGGGCAACCCCTCCTTGCTCAAACTCCCGCCCAAGATTGCCATTGATTGCATCTTGCTGATCAACCATGGACTGAAGCTCAGGCAGAATTCTGGTATGTATTTAGTATATGTGAATGCAGACAACGGCCAGAGAACCACGTACCTTGCAAGGATGTTATCCTTGAATCTGTCGCCTGCTGCCGTCAGATCAGATGGGTTGATTCGATTGTTTGACAGGAACCACAAGATTGCATTGAACCTGCTGGGATGTTAGCAAAGTCAGCAAGCGGTTTGTACAACGTACTTGGAAAGGAAAAGATTCTGTTGATCCTGGAACAGCTGTTCCACTTGGTCGATGTTGACATTCTGTTGGATGCTGGCCCGAAGAGCAGCTACGGTCAGCCTCTCATGGGTGAGTTCGTCTTCTTTGTTTGTCAGATCTGCTCGTAGCTGCGTCAGGTCTGCCTGTAGCCGCTGAATTTCTTCATACTCTATTTTATAAAAATAAAATAAATAAAATATTTATATAATTATTTTTCTTATTTAATAATATTATACTATACTTTAGAATAGTTATAGAGATATAGAAATCAAGTCACAATGCTAAGCCAATAGCAGTCCTATTCGCGGCGTTGACTAACATTGCCACGTTGAGCAGAATGCCTCCATCTCAGTACCTCCTAGGCATGCCTGACTGAATGTCATGCCTCATCGGACTGCCTGGTTTCGTCGTACATTTCGGAAAAGACCAAAAGAGCAGTCATCATGGAGTTGGCAGCCTTTGAAACGCCACTGCCAATGACGACAGATAGCATGCACGAGAAACACCAAGACATGGATCTAAATATGGCTCATGGCGCTTCGCTTGACAGAGTCGAAACGCACAGGCCACCGCTACTTTGCTCCCCTGACGCATCCCAGCCGCCGTCTTCACGGACCCAGCATGAAAGAGTGAAACGCACTTCCAACACCAACGACGATCCCGTTGGCGATGCAACTCTCTGCCCAGGGCTGCAGCCCGGGAATGACCAATCCAGCCGCCCATCACAGAGGAAAACTCTAGAGCCGACAATGTCCCTGCATCAGTCACCCTCTGGCGCGTGACGACCAACAGGCGTCTCCGTCGTGGGAACGCCCTTGCGGAATCTCATTGGACGGACCCCTGACATAGGCGTTGCCGCTCGGCGCTTCGAGGTCGGCACTCACCAATCACAAGCGAACCCACCGTCGGCTGTTGCTATTTCGCAGTTCCAAGTCCTGCACTCGAGTCTCGGCCTTGTCATGGGGATCCAATGATAACTCGCCGTCATGAATCGCAAAGTTGGGAGCGACGTTGACTGTATCATGGGCTGGGCCACTACGCATGTGGGGAGCAGGGAAGCAGAGATATGCGAGATGGATGTAAATACAAGTGGCTGTCCCAGCACGGGGCTTCGTGCGGGAGAAAAAGTTCACTCTATCCATCCCACTTACACGGTCTCGCAGCTGGCTTCGACTCTTCAGGTTCTGTGAACCGTCATTTCAGTGCTCTTCAACAGCCCAGCTCCAGCCATTGGCATCCAAGCCAACGACTTCTGCTCCAAGACACCATGTCGACCACAACTGATCCCTTCCCTCTGGCTTCAGAGAAGCCGTATGGCGACGACAGTGCCCCGGATGTCGATGCTGGTACTGAAGCAGGTGCTTCCGGCGATAGCTCTAGCAACTCTGTCTCCATCTCTCAGGGTGGCATGATCGCCATCATCGTCGTGGTCGTCTTTGTCAGTCTCATTGGAAGTAAGTGGTTCCTGCAGTGCACGTTTCGGGTTTCACGTGCTAACTCTCTACCAGTTTCTACAGCCATTCTCTTCTTCGTCGCCAAGAAGCGTGAATGGAAGGTCAAGGAGACAATCAGGAGATCAGCCCGCAAGGTGGTTGCCGCCATTACACCAAGAAGGTCCGAGTTTCCATCTTCAGTCAAGGACTCACACTCGCTCCGGAATCGTACACGAATCGATGACGACGTCCCCCCAACACCTGGAATTCGGCCCGAGGATCTTGAGAAGGGGCTGGCCAAAGCAGAGGCAAAGCGGAAGGAGAAGGGTTGGGGACGCAAGTGAGGACGAGGAAGAGGGGGGATCTTGTTGCGAGACTGATGCAGTTGGCAACTGCGGTGGTACAAGGTACCAGGTACGAAGGAAGTTGTGTCACTCGTTGGGCAGCACGGGCAGGGAGGGTTGATGGCAGACTTGATGGGGGACGATGGGAGGAGGAACAAGAGTTGCGGTCTCAGGCGTTCTACGGCGGACAGGATCCGGGTATCATCATGTATAACTAGTAACCTCCACGCATGGGCTGTCTGATCTTTGTCTCCGGGAGCGAGCAATAACGCCTTTGCTTTTTTTGATAATGAAATTCCAAGCGCCTTTTTCCCCCACTGCATCTTACATCCGTCTGAACGTGTTGGAACTGGCGCTTCGTCGAGCACCAGATCGCTTCTCCCTGGGTGGGGGTGCGGCCTCCTCCTCCTCTCGCTGCCTCTGTTTCTTCTTTGACTCGGGAACAAATGACACTTGCCGCTCGCCGACCACCTCTCCTCGAGCCTTGTTGATCCGACCCGACTTCTGCTGTCTCGAGCCAAGTGCAGTGTCCCTGACTGTTCTGCCCTGGTTGCTGGTAGACGACACCCGCATTACCACATCGTCCTTTGACTTCTTTGGTGCCCTGATTTCATCCTCTCCCATATCGTCATCACTAGACTCCTCATCAGAGTCCTTGCCCTGATACCGAGTCGGAGCCTTGGGATCGACTGGCTGATCCACCAAGGTGCTGGGGTTGAGAGCTCGGAATTCTCCGCTAGTCTCATCAATGGCAAAGGCTTCATCCTCGAACAGCTTGCTGAATCGGGAATCGCCAAGAATGCCAGCCTTGGTGTCGACTTCTTCTCTGTTCTCCTGCTTCTTGAGAAGCTTGTCCACCAGTCTCTGGTTGACCTTGACCTTCTTGGTGCCCCTGATTCTGCTGGCACGTTCCTTTTCGACCTTCTCCTTGATACGCTTTGTCCTCTCCTCTTCCCAGACGTAGGGGTTGGCGATCAACCTAGCTTGCTCGTACAGCTTAGATGCCACAAAGTATCCATGCATGTATGGCCGGAGCAAGTTGGTCTTTCCAATAAGATGAGACAAGCTTAGCTGCTTGAGCTCGGGCAGCGTCAAGAACTTGTAGTTGTCGTATGTTTCCGTGTGCACCTCTTCTGCCATCTCCTCGACCATGTTGTCCAAGAAAGAGCACCATTTAGGGGCAGGGCCAAGCTGAGGAACGAAGAATGCATGCTGTTGTTTGCCTTCGTTGGCAGTAAGAAGCATACCGGTGTCCTTACACCAGGCGACATCATTGATGTCCACAAGAGGCTCCACGGATGTCCAGGGGTCTCCCGTCGTCTCATCCCAGACCTTGATGATACGCTTATCGGCAGAAAGAATCTTCTTTTCTTGCGAAGCGGTAGTCATATGAATGAGTTTTTGAACAGGGAAGCCATATCCTTGATCCTTCTTCATAAGGGGTACTGGCCGTCGTAGGTCGAAAATTTGCATCATGCCACTGGACGAGCCAGTGATGATGGATAGGCCTGAAGGGCTAAAGTCGAGTGCGGTGACCTCGCCTTCATGGCCTCCGAGTAGAGCAACTCTGGACTTAGACCGCGGATCCCAGAACTCGACAGTTCCTATTGAGGTTCCAAAGGCCATCAGGCTGTGGGTATTTTCTGCGATTGCTGCAGTGTTGACACTGCCAACACCAATACCTCCCTGCAAGCCACCACCCGTCATCTCATCATCGCCACCAACCTCAATTTGGTATGATTTCATGAAACGTCCCAGTTCCAGGTTCATTCGAAAAACTTCGCCCTTGCCATCGGCATCCAGACCAACGGCCGGAACAAGAGCTTCAGTCGATTGCCTATCGTAGACAAGATCGCGACCATATCTAGGAAGACGGACTTCAGTGTGACAGCCCATAGGGGTATGAAACTCGAGACGGCGATCGGTCTGAAGGTGAAGAGATTTCGAGTAGTCGGATGAGAGGAGGACGAAAGAGTGGTTGAGAGAGTTGGTGTGGCGGGCGAAGGACAGCGACAGCTGAGGTAGGTTGTGAACGTGGATTTGAGGCTTGTATGTGCCAGTGCTCATGATCCAATCGCCATCCTCGCTGACCCGGATACAGTTGCTTGCCTCCTCGAACTCGAAATCCTGCAGGAGCTCGACACGGTTCTGGTACTCGGCATCACCCTTCAAACTTCGCTTTCTGCGCCGGGCAAGCCAGTCTGGAAGGGGGCGAGCTGTGGACGCCCCAGAGATTGTGTAGACGGGAACGGTTCCCGGATTGGAAAGCTTCATGGCCGCGAATCGCAAAACGAGTCGTGTACAAAAAGCTTGGTGTTGTAGGTAACTGGCAAGTTTTGCGATTCGCGACGGGAGCGCAGGGTCTCAGAAAAAAATCAAGGTGAAGAAAAACTGCGCCCCACATCCACGGTGAGCTCGGTAGGTTCGGTGAAGATGTCCCCGCTCCTATCCGTGGTCGGCCATTCGAGCTCCGCATATCCCGGCCCTTCGGGATTGGTCCCTACGCCCCTGTATGGTTGAACGCCCAAGCGCTGACGTCCCCTAAGATCCAATCCCCGACCCCCTAAAACATCCCTAGCCAGTCCCCTAGCTAACCTGGTTGAGCCCGGCTGGTCGTTCCGCAAAGTCCCCCCATCCCAGCTGAGGCTCACTGGCCCTGGCCCTCCGCGCGACGGGCAGCCTCCACCGAATTTCCATCTCCGCCATCCTGCGCCTGCGACATCATCAACATCGAGCTGACCGACAAAGCCACATCATCATCAAATCCATTCTCATGCCGATAATACTTCGACCAGTTCTCAAGGCATAGCCTCTCTCTTCTTCAGTATCGGACCCAAAATAGCCACGACGATCGAGCGACTACAGCTCTCCGTGGCGCCATCCCGAGCTGCTCGGCCCAACACTCTCGCTCGTTGAGATGGAGTCCGGGGAGTCTGCTGCTCCAACAACCATCCTTTTCACAACGATATTCAGAGGATCTCTGCGTTAGCCCGTCGGTCGCAATCGTGTAACAAGACCGTGTCCGAGCCTCGAGACGAAACGACTTGCGCCTCGTCGCGGTACGTTGTCGTACCCTGAGCCGCAATTCACGGCTTGCGACTTCGGGGCGGCGAGCAAGTTGCCGAGATGGAGACCGGCGAATATGAAACGAATACCCTGTCGATTGTAGGTTCTGGATGTCCTAGAACTTATAACTTGCTAACTCGAACCTCCGGTAGAATAATATCGCGTCCATTGCCTTTCGCATCTACGAGCCGTCCCCCGACCAATCCCAGAGCTTCCAATCTTCCGCTCTTGAGATCGAGAGCATCCTTCGTGACCAAGGACGACTCGTCTCATACGATACCAATCGACTAGGAATATGGATTTTTCAAATCGTGAGCAAAGATGGCGCAACCGATGCCGTCAGCCCTGTCCCAGGCGCCACCCTCGAAGTTTGCGGATATACGCTTGGAATGGTGGAGGAGGGCACACTCGAGCCTATGGCCCTGCAAAAGAGCCGCATCCCGGGAAACACTACACAAAATCCTGCGGCGAATCCCCCCTCGGCCAACCCTACTACGGACTCGTCTCAACGGAACTCGATGCTCTCGCCGACGCAAGCTATGGGCGGAAACCTGCAAGAAGGAGATGCGCAGTTATCAGCTCAACCTACTGAAACCAAGGCGGCGCAACCTGTGCCAAAGACTATTTACGAGAATTTCATCGTTGCCATTCTTTTTTCAGTATCATTCGCGTTCTGTAGCCGATCGATGGCTGTTCCGCTCAACTATCGAACTGTCTTGATCCCTCCGCCGCTAGGCGACGCGAGTGAGCAAGAAAGGGGCTCTCTGCCAAGCGATCCAGTTATTGGGACATTCAAGACTTATCTCACAACTACTGGCTCCCTCATCATCAGCCTGTACTTTTCATACTGCAGAAGCATAGCATCAGTGGAAGACGCTGTTTCAACGGATCCCATTTCGCCAAGCAGCCCGATCCTTGCTGCCCCCTATGGAGTTTTGGCGACGAAACAAAGTTCAAGCAACGGCGATCACGGCTCAGTGGCTGACCATAGCCTATCTCAAACACCAAATACACAAGCAGTGGCCGTTAGAACAGTTGTGGATGCCCAGGACTCCATTTGGAAGCACTCATGTCTTAGAGCCCTCCAACACTGTGGACTCAACCCTTCCAACTTCAAAGCAGGCTCCTGGATTAATCTGCTGATTTCGAAGCCACCTTCTCCAGACGCGGAAAATGACCCAAAACGGACACGCGCGACAGTGCCTTGGCCAGGGGCTCTTTGCTTTCGGAAAAGGCCGCTGGAGGTTTCCACTACTTGCCGGATAGGAGATACGATGCTGAGTGGACATGAGGAATGCCATGATCCCTTAGGAAATGCTCGAGGATGGTTCAACTCGACGTCAGAAAGGGAAGAGAAGGTCTCAAAACGAAAGGCAGAGCGAGTGCTTGCAATCCCAAGGGAAGTCAACAGTGGCGAAACCCAACCCCAAAGAGTCAACGGGCAATCTCCCCTGACACTCCGACGACCCAGCACAGCGGCTGCTGGGGTCATGTATCCCACGCCTCCTGATGCGATTCAGCAGCATCTCGGCGTGACACCTTCAATAGACGGGACAATATCAAGTCCTGGCAACCCACCTCCAACTGCTGCTGCTGTTGACATCGATACCGCAATGCCAACAGTGACGCCGATGGCCGACCCCGATAACGACGGATGGGATGGGCATCACGAGTCCAAGAGGGATCGAAGTGACAGCAATCTCCTGGGCGAGTCTGAGAATATCTTGAGCGACATGGGCGAAGATGTCTTTGGCGACCACAACATTACAGAGGATGACTTTGACTTTTTCGATCAGCCTGACGGCAACGACCTGGACATCACAATGGGAGACTTGCAGCCAAATCCTATCCCGCCCCCTCCTCAAACTCTGCCCCCTGTGGTAGTCAAGCAGCCGGAGCCTCCAAAGCCCATCGAGGATCATACAGGGCCCAAATCGAAACCCGGGGTTGACGACTCTGTCTTTGCCAAGCCCGAACTGAAACATGCTCGAAGTTCACTAAACGATGATCACCGTGCAAAACCTGAGCGGCCCAACTCTACCAAACGAGGATCAAGCCCCTTTGACCCAGCAACAGTGTTCAAGCGCGTCCGGGCGTCGTTAAGCAGCCCTGTACAAGATTCTCGCAATCCTTCTCCGATCGCTCGCCGGAAGAGCAGTATCTTTGAAAAGGTCGAGTTTGATCCAAAGCTCCCTTTAATTAATAAAAAATACGAGCAAGGTGGTGCCTTTGACTTCTCAAGGGATCAAGAGGCAGAGAGGCTGAAGCGCGACTCCAACACTCTTTCGGATGCCGAGTACTTGGAACGACATGGGAAGTTGAAGCCGAGTTTGAGGAAACTGTCCCTTCCTGCCAGCACTTTCATCAAGGGCTTCACAGGGATGGACGTCTCCAACAACACGAGTCCTACGAGGATAAACGGGAACATGTCGGGTTCCGAAGATAGTGATCTCGAGTCTGATCAAGAGGATTCGAGCTCCATGTCAGGGGGTCCTACTTCACCAGTCAAGTCAAGTGTGAAGCGGGCGGTTGTGGACGACGATGTCCTATCTCAAGCTACATCGACGAAAGAGGCGGAGCTGAGCGAAGAGCCTACTGAGGAGCAACTTGCGATAGAGTTGCCAAGGCTGTCGAAACCGGAATCTCCTGAGTTGTTGCTCTCTCGATTCTTTTCAGAGCCAGAGCCTCTCAATGTTGATATCGGACTCTCAAACCAGGACTTTGTTGAGATTGCACAAATCATTACGGAGCAGGCGGCCACCGGACGCTTAGAGATTGGTATTGACCGTAAACCCGACGCAACGACTGGGTTGACGACAATAAGGGGCCAGGAAGTCAATGTTGCTCGCACTTCCCTGCAACTTCTCCACAGTGTCGTTCCCTCGAGCCTAGGAAGTGCATCGCCAGTTCGGTTGAAGGGACTTCTCGACATTCCAGACCTTCCACTTGTAGGACAGCCAAATCGTCTCCAGCCTAGACCAGCTCCAGGCAGAGATCCCAACTCGGAACAAATGCGGCCCAACAACTTGTACCAGATTCCCGTACCCCATTTGGAGGTTCGTAGGTCAGAGACGAAGTTATCTGTGCTTCCCTCGTCAGTATCATTCTGGGAAAGTCTTGGACTGGCACCCTCGTGGGGCACCAAAGACATTGCCTCACTCTGCATCTTTCCGGGCTGGAAAGGCATGCCGGATCATGTGGGGACGTTCCTCGACCGTCTGAAGAGCGTGTACGAATCTCTAAAGCTTGGAACCTTCAACAAGCTAGCGCTTTCTGGGGAGATGAAAGATGGTGTCTTGCCGTACGAGGTTGATAGGATCTCGACCTCTCCGGATGCCACCATTACAGGCCATGGCTCTGCCCTTGTTGAGAGTATGGAGGTACTTCGAGGTTCCTTGTCAGAGTGGAAGTCCAAGCAAAAGAACCTGGTGATTTACTTTGTCTATTCACCCGACAACCCAGCTTCTATCATCGAAGCATGCACAGCCTTCTACCGCTGCTTTGATGAGTATAGCGATTTGCTCGCAACTCGTCGAGAGACTCCACAGAATGAGTTGGTGTTACAACTTGTGTCTTCGGACTTGATATCATCCACGACATCTCTCGTCATCCCGAGTCCCTCAGAAATGATCAAACTCTGTATGGAAACGTACGATCGGTGTACTTTGTTCCTGGACCCCGAGTTTGGTGGCCCTACACCTGCTCCAGCGATCATGCTCGAGCAGCCTCTGCCTCGCATCATCGATTTCAAGCTCGGAAGCACGCCCTCCCAGTCTCTTATGCATGAGAACTCGTGTCTCCATGTTGGATATGCTGAGAGTCTGGACGGGCGGTGGATTACAGCAGCATGGACCGATAACCGTGGACAACAGCAGGCGACTGCTTCCTACTCCGTCACCAGGACAAGGACCCCTGACCGATCCACAGCTCAACAGAAAGCGGCTATCTTGGTTGAGATCTGGGCAACAACACTGGCTATGATGTCGATCTGGAAGGTCCACTGGCGAGTGGTTGTGACCAAGTCAGGACCCATGGATCAGAGAGAGGTTGAGTGGTGGCAAACAGCTTCCAAGCTGGATGACAAGGCCTCCTTCACCATGGTGTTGATGACGGTAGACACCAACCCATCCCTTCAACTTATACCACCAACAGTCAAGATTCCTCACACAGCAACCTCGGCATTTTACTCGACACCTGTCTCAACACCACAAGCCAGTATCGTCTCGCCGGAGCAAACCACAACACCAGCAACTCCAATGCGTGACAACAACCCCCCAGGTGCTACGCCTGGTGCTGAGAGTGCCGGCGAGATAGATGGCGACTCGTTCCTCATCGACGCCACAGATCAGACTTGGGGGGCTGTTGTCGGACACAGATTGGGCAATTCCACCACTCTGCTCGAGGTTCGACCAGCACTTGTGAGCGGCTACCTTATCAAACGAACCGGAACGAGGATCGAAGACCCGCCGGTGGTGATGGAGGTCAACCTCGTGCATACCGAGGCCACCCCACGGGCGTACGAACCCCTACTTAGAGAGATGCTGTGTTACTTCAGGGGCCTGGGGACGTTGGCCAGGGCGCGAGGCGTCGTGGACCGTGAGATGGATGTGAGACCCTGGCACATTGCGGCGGCCGAGAAAGGCGTGCGAGCGCTGCATCTATTATTATGATTCAATACAGATACAGTACAAGTATAGGCATTGGGAGGCGTCACTCGATCGATAGTTGGCGGGTGGGGGGTGTTTTGTCGGTGTATGGCGTTTCTAGCAAGTAGTTCTGGTGCATACATACAATTGGATAGGTAACTCATCATCATGCAAATAAACCTCGAATATGTCATTTTTACTCGAGTTCCTTGTCTGGCAATGGCAGTGGCGCAAGTTTAAAAGGAGTGTATGTGCATGTATTTGTGAATAAGTATCGTACTCTCGTCGTTGATGTCGTATCCTCAGAACTAATGACCGTAACCTTGAACTTAAACCACCCGCGAACAAAGGGAAAGGGCAAGGGAAAAGCAAAGAGACAGAAAAAAACACGCAATAACATGTTGCAAGATTGTTGGTCAATCTGTCAGTCTCGCAACTGCGGTAACCTCGAAAACGTGTCATGATGATTCAGAGAAGATCAGTCGTGTGGGTGGAAGGGGAAACGGATGTCGGAAAAACATGGTGACTGTTGATTCGCTCGTCGCTCGTCCGTGGAGAGCTTCTGTACTTGATTCGAGACTCGCTCGAGGCTTGAGTGAGGGTGTGTTGGTTAGGTAGGTTAAGACGAGACTCCAGCCCCTGCACATGACAACAACGTCTTGCAACGTCATAGTTAGTGAATGGCCGTAAAACACAAGCCTCGTACGCGCTTGTGGGTCAAACAGGCCCTCGACAAGAAAGCCGGGTCGTGTATTTGCCTCTCGGACAATGGATGTTGTCGAGTGCGCAGGACTTCGCCCTTGCTTCTCGTCAGGTGGGCGAAAGAAAACGTCAAGTAATCACTGGCGCTTATGGCCCGTGTGATCAATATATTCCTCACTTCGAAGATGGTGATATGTCGAACGTGGTTGTTGATGTCGGAACCTAGTGGAACGTATGGGTTGAGGTTAAGTCGGAGGATTTGTGACCCCCCTTGTTTCCTGCCCCCCCTGGACAGTGGATTAATTCAGCTGACTGTTAAACCTCGATGATAAGTTCCTCTGATGGAGGGTGATCGGCGCACCTTACCTTGGCTCTCGAGACCAAAGGGAAGAGGGAGTTCCAGGAAACAATGGGGGTCACAAACCCCCCTACTTAACCTAGTTGCTGAAGGATTGGGAAGCAGGGGCAGTGCCACCGCTTCGTCGCGAGAACAAATTCTCCCACAGTTTTTGGCCCATGATCAACCCGGCGTTGGTACCTGGGTACTGGGGGAGCGGGTAGATGGCGATATTCTCCTTCCTCTTCGGAAACCAAAAAGGACCAGGGCTTCTCATCTCGCTCTTGATTTCGATCTCAACCCAGTAAGCAGGGGCCTGAACCCCATCTTGCGTCCAGCCGTGGCCGTTGTTGCCGGGATAGAATGTCATCAGATCGTTAAGAGAGCAACCAGCTTCCTCTGCAGCTCCTTTGGTGAGGTAACTCAGCTGCATCCGTGGGTTGTAGAAAACGTCGATGGATGCCCATTCTTGGTTCGGTTTCCTGATCTTGACAGACTGAAACTGGACAGAATTCAAGTCAACGGTAGGTTGAGGTTGCTGCACCCAAGTCTGTGGGCTGAACGTATTTGTGTTGTTTGGTGCCTGCATAGAGGGGTGGTTGGTGTAATGCTGGCTTTGGGTGCTCCAATCCCCGGCTGATAGGGAGCTAGGTTGGGCCCAAGTATTGATGGTGCCCGGATCGATGTCGGATGTGCCTTGGTCATATGACGGATAGCCATAGACATTTATATTGTTGGTGTTCATGGTGTGGAAAGTTTCGGGAGTTGGTTGCTGTGCATTGTATCCGGAAGTAGTGTCGAGAGGGAAGAGGTCGAAATCTGGGCTGAAGACTGGTTGACCGTCCGCCTCAGGCGGCCGGTATGCTGCGGTGACACGGTCCCCGGAAAAGCTCACAGACAATGCTGTGGTACTTTCAGTTGTCGAGTATGAGGGTGTATCCAAGTTCTGTGTGCCCCCTGCTGGCTGACTGGGCGAGGCCTGAGCGGATGCAGGTTGCTCTGGTTCGAGCGGCTCCCTGGAATTGAGATACCTTTCCAGCTGTCTAGTGAACTGGGGACGCAATAGTTCTCTCTGTAATTGAGACGTTCTCCTCCGGGCTGGGTTGCGACGCCGAGCCTCCCTCATCTCCTCCTCAGTCGGTTGGGTTGTTATGTGGTTGAGTCAGGCTGAGAGAGGTGAGAATACATGACACCATTAGATAGCTAGTGCAGGTTTGCATTCCTAGGAAGCTGTTTAGAGGGAGCTTTCTTGCCGGTCCCGATAGACGGGGCGACCTTTAAAGCTCAGGCCGGGCGTAGCGAGGGGGGGGAAGAAGTGAAGGAGGAAGCCGATAATTGGACAGGTAAGCTTGGAGATTTATCAATTGACAGCCATCCCCCCTCCCGCAGATTCAAGAGCCTCACTTTCTACCCAGCCCGCTAAACAGCGTCTGTATGTAATTCCCAAAGGGAGAAGACCAGGTAAGGTGGACCAGGCAACCCGGGAGGGTCAGCAACGGTCCTCCTATGCAGGGTTTGAGGGCTCAATTTGAAGCAGCCCGACCATATAATGACAGCTTCGGATACAATGCCCGCAACCCCGAGTGCTTTGGGCCTCCACGTGTTGCGATTTCCTACGCGCTGAGCTCGTCAAAAGCAAGGTTCCAAGGCTGTGAGAGCCTAGTGCTGCATATCGGCACCTCAGAATCACAGGGAGCGGCCGAGAAAACACATATGATAGGCTAATAAACTCGACCGACTTTGTGAATTCCATCTTGCATGCGTTGGTTCGGGGCGCATGACGTCGCGTTGCAGGCTGGGAGGCCGCTGGGATTGCACTTTGAGACCATCACGTACCACACCCAGAATCGAAATGACAATTGGAAGAGCTAGCGGTCGAAGGCAGAAAGATGACGTGGCCCTGTTAAGAATTGACTCGATCATCTCTTTGGAAAGACGAGAAAGTGTGATGATAATCATGGTCATTCGCAACCGGGCCGGCTTGGAAAGCAAGGCGAATAGGAATAAAAATGTGGCGGCATGAGACCCCCTGAAAGACCTTTTTCAGATACACCAATAAGGTGACTACATAAATTCAGCCCTGACGTCCCTTCTTGCACTTCGTTGCCAACCTGACCACGTTCAAAAGGGGTCAACGTCCGGCCGCAATCCCACCCCTGACGCTATCTTTAAACCTCGATGGGACCTCATGGATCGTAAAGCCCTCGGAGAAAAGTCTCTATTCTCGCCGCTTGTCTTCTGTCCAGTGTACCGACACGGGTACGTCTCAATTCCTCTCAGTTGAACTCCAACAGGACAGAGAAGGGGAAAGCAGAAAAGTTAGGCTGATAACATCCGACACAGTTTTACTCGCCATGCAATACTTCAAGGTGCAAATCGATGTCACGGGTCTGTCTATTAAGTCCACCTCGGCCAGGCCTTATAAGGGACAGAGGGATCGCTCTCTCAACAAATCCACGTCACTCCAGGCCACAGCCCTATTCTGGAACCAGTCCGACAGAGGATACATCGCAATTGCCTTTGTAGAGAAGGCCATCGGGTCTCTGGCTCCTCATGAGCATTATGGCATCCATCTCATGGCTGAGCTTACTTGGAGTTTGGCCATCTTCGACAATGGCACCGAGACAAGTAACTTGCGAGTCGTATCTGAGTTGGATCACGATGTCGTCTTTGGGCGAGGGGCGGGTTGCGGCGATGAGAGCGCTCTCCTAGCCAACTCGTCCAACCATCTAAATGCCTCCTGGGAGGCATGGCTTGGGATCGCTGCTGTTTTCGAGCATCTCATAAGGCTAGAAGATTCAGAGCTCAGCAGGAAGTTAGCAGACGGCCCCTTTGTCAAATCCTTTGCCTTGAGTTGTGGTTTTATCTTCCAAGGGGAAGAGTCTGTCGAGGCATGCGCCAGCCTACTCCGTCAACGTATTGAAGACATCAAACATGACCGTCAATCAAAGCTCGACGATTCTCCCCTTAACACCTGTACTGCACCAATCGTCCCTCAGCTAAAGCTCGGCAATCCTCTCCTTACCTCTAGGACTGCAACCCCAGTCTCGACACCACCATCCGAGGAAACTGAAAGTTCAGTCAGCAACTCTGAGTTCGACAAAGATGAACTGGTATACGAGATGTCTACGGCGCCGAGCGAGATAACGTTGGAGCGACACTTGCACCAGCTGCCGTCTTTCCTACAAAGAAACAGCCGTGCTCACACTGAATGTATTCACAACACACCAATTCAAGCCGCTCAGGTGGCACGGGGTGTCTCGCCAAATGACTCTCTTGGCAGCTGGCAACTTGTCGAAAATGCGCCCCTGGTAGCGACAGCAGAGGACGGTGGCCCTTCGCAGGCCTACCAGGCAGAAACGAAAGAGCAGGAAGACCTTTTGCTTGATCAAAGCCAGACTTCCGACTTTGACATGCATCCGGGCCATAAAGACTGGGAGTGGGTTACAGATAGACAGCGATGGAAGCGACGCGGACGGAGCGGGCAGGAAGAAATTGACTGGTTCCCTGAGTCTTTCGCCTAACTCTCTCTTGATGGAGTCTCGCTCATGTTGATCAATCAGAATGCACGAGTTACTACCCTGGCAAAAAACGGTGAGTTCGGAGGTTGATCGATTACTGTCATTAACTTGGTACGTTCACACCTCCAGTTTCCTATCCAGTTTCCTACCAACACTGATTAATAATGTAAGGCTCTTATTATAGACGCAATATGCGCCTTTCTTCGGCTCGAATTAGTTCACTTCCTTCCACTCATTCCATCTTGGCAAGATAGTTTAAAGTTTGTATCAGTTAAGACGGATGGTTACCGCAGGAATCAATCAACAGTGTCTATTCGTATGCATCTATCGGAACGTGATACCCAAGTAAGCTAGACCCGCTATGACGCCCTCTGTTTTTAGCAACACTACCTTGCCTCCCGCTTATGTTGTCCATCCATGGCAAACCAATATTTTATGACTCACATCTAGAGTCATATCCTCATTCAAGAGTCGTTGTAGCCTACGAGGCTGAACAAGTCTAGGACTGGGTGGTTGATAAAAGAAAAGGGTTGCCTGAGTCAGAAAGAAAAGAAAAAAAAGTTCCTTCATCCACAACTAGACCGACTATTTTTCACGAAACAATGCTCCGAGAGCAATACAACAAATCAACAAAGATACAGCCATGGAAAAAAAGTCTTTGGTGAGCCTTCCAGATGATCTCATCCTCGACATTGTCGAATACCTCGACACGACCCGCGACGTCGCCCACGTCGGGGCCTTGAGCCGCCGCACGCAGGGTCTCATCCACCAGGACGGATGGCGCACCTTTGTCAAGACCCGGTTCCCGTCTCTAGACGTACCTACTGGTCTGGGCACCACGTGGGGCTCACTCGCTGATCGCGCCACGTACTTGGACAAGTGCTGGGAGAAGCGCGGCTTTTGGATGAATGTGCTTTATGAGAAGAAGCAGCAGCCGGGAAGATTTCAGCGAAGGGTCAGTGGGAGCCAGTCTGTGCTTTTTCACTCTGTACTCGATGCTCGTCTTTCGTCGTCACACGCGGAGGAGATTGTTGCTGCGGGTGTGGGTGAGAACCTCTTGGTACGGGTGAAGCCGGTGGATAAGCGACAGCCAGATGTGTGGCATCAGCTTCAGGGGCAGGCCCTTGACTACCGAGCTGGAACCGGTGATGTTACGGCAGTTTCAGTGATAGAAGATGAGGAAACTGCAGGTGTCGTGGTTGGGAGAGCCAACGGGGATATCCAAGTTCTCTCAGCCAAGGACAACTTTACAACTCCTCTGAGAAACCTCAAGCCAGCAGACGACACCCTCCTCAACCATGCGTCTGATCCTATGAGGAAATCTCCAGGACAACTCGCAGTATCTTCTCTACAATGGCACCCTCAAAGCAACCTCCTGGCGAGTGGCAAAGGCTCAGTTCTCACCATTCACGACCTCAACACTTCAGAAACAAGCCCCGTGGCGTACCACGACTTTTCCCAAGCAAGTCCCAACGACGAGGCATCACTTTTACGCAGCGCCAAATTCATGAGCAAGGACGTTGTAGCCTGCGCTCTAGGGGGTAGTCGAAATCCTCTCCGCTGGGGACAGCTCACCCCGACGGGGATACAGTTTAGCAACGCTGCCAGCAACCCAAGGCCGCTCGATGATGCAGCTGCTCTCACAGAGGTGCGACTAGGTGAAAAGACGACCATCCGGGCTATTGAACCTGTCAAGGGTGGAGGCAACGAGAATCTGCTGTTGAGTGCGTGGGATGACGGTACATATAGGTGAGGATATTCTATGATATACACCTCGAATCGAGTTGCTAACCCCTGGTCAGACTGTTTGATATACGCACACCCTCGGCACAAGACGCCGTCTACCGAGACCGTTTCCAGCCCTACGAGGCCGGCAGCTCCCTCCTCGTCTACGGCACAGAGCGTTTCGTCGCCGGCAGCAACACGGCTCCAGACATTCGTCTCTTTGACTTTCGGTATCCCAAGCCGTACCACCACACAACGGCTCTCCCGTGTTCGGCTCAGTGGCCTTTTCCCAGCCAAAAAGATGACCACAAGATGTGGAGGTCGGGTTGGGCTCCAGAATGCGAGCAGTGCCGTCCTGCAGACGGAACGGCGTGTCCGTGGCATGGTCTATCGAGGCGTAACTATTGGAGACCTGATGCCACACTCCACATCGGAAGTCCAACATTAGACAGAATCTACTGCCTAGCCAAGGCATCAGATCTATCAGAAACAGTCTACTGCGGCCTCCGCGGTGCCATCCTCGAGATGAACCTCCATCTCACCTCAGACACAGCCTACGAACAAGGACCTCGCACAACACCAGCAGGTTGGCGAATGGGAAGACCAGGCGGTAAAATTTCCCTGATTGAAACGGGTGTGAGCCTCTGTCAGGCAAAGGAGTGGTCTCTCGACAGCCGCGGCGTTCCAGAGCTGATCGTCCAGCGACCGCAGCCTCAAGCACAACAGACGGGATCGCCGGATCAGATGAAGCGGCATAGACTTGACTCGGCGTTTCATAGACTACAGGATTTCCAACAAGCACAGGGATGAGATGTACGAAGTGAAAAGGGGATTCGATACACAAGGGAACTGGTTCATTCGGAAAGGAACGGAGTTGGGCGGGAGTCTTTTGTGCATAGATTCTTAGATCAAAAAGAGTTGCGGCAAACTCTATAGCGCGCTTATAGATGCGTCTAAAACAACATGAACAGTTCTAAAATAAATCATACAAAGACCATCTCTCTCTCTAGCTCTAGCTCTAGCTCTTGCTCTATAGCTTTGACTCTGGCACAATCAGCGAGAGTCTCTCTTTCAGTGTAGTCTCTGCCTCCTTCTCGATCCTGCTAACAAGCTCATCACAGGTAGGAATGTCGTGAATCAACCCGATGACCTGTCCTGTGGTCCAAACCTAGAAATCATGTCAGTAACTGTTACTTTGCTTTCAAAAGAACAAAACTTACTCCGTGCTCTGTATCTCCGTTGATAAACACCTCCTTGCCTCTCTTACCGCTCACATACGGCGCAACCTCTGAAAACTCTCCCGTGGTGCTCTCCCGCTCAATCTTGAGCGCATCCTCAGCGACCTTGTTCTTGTACAGACGGCTCGTATTCTTCCACCGTCGCAGCAGAAGCGTCGTGTCAGTCTCTTGCGCTCGCACAATCTCCTCCTTGACTTTAATATGGATAGGCGCTTCCTGGGTACACATGAAGCGCGTACCCATGTTGACACCGCTCGCGCCGAGGACAAGCGCAGCAGCAAGACCTTGACCATCTGCGAAGCCGCCGCTGGCGATGAATGGCACCTTGAGGGTCTGACGCGCCTTGCTCAGGAGGATAAAGTTTGTAATGTCGCTCTCGCCGACGTGGCCAGCGCATTCAAAACCGTCAATGCTCAAAAAGTCGACTCCGAGCTTGACGGCGCTCTGAGCGTGGCGAATGGTGGTACACTTATGCAGAACGGTGACGCCGGCCTTTTTGAGCTGCGAGATGACGGGACCGGGAGAATTGCCGGCTGTCTCGACAATGTTGATGCCCTCGTCGATGATGGCCTGGGCGTAGGCTCCGTAATCAGGAGGAACCATGGCGGGCAGGAGGGTGATGTTGACGCCAAAGGGTTTGCCTGTGAGGGTGCGGCAGCGACGGATCTCGTCGCGGAGGGCGGCTGGCGTGGGAAAGATGAGGGCCGTGATGATGCCCAGGCCGCCGGCGTTGGACACGGCAGAGGCCAGGTCTGCCGTGCCTACGTGCATCATGCCGCCCTGGACGACGGGCACTGATGAGCGTTAGTAACAGATGTCATGGTGTTTCAGCATGATACGAACCTCTAATGCCCAGGCGGCGGGTAAGTTCAGTCGCAAACGGCATGGCGGAAGATCTAGTATGACGTTGCAATAAAAGACAAGAGATAAAAAATCGCAGAAAGAGAAATCTACAAATCAAATCTATACCAACAGGAGGAGATGTATGATTAATACATAAAATAAAAAAAAAGGCCGAGGCTGATGTTTCCAGAAAACAACCTCGACACCTCGGGATGCCGAGGCACAGGAACACAAGTCTCCGCTTATCATCAACTTGTCACTTGTCAACTTCGCCCTCCACTCTCGGCTCTTGTTCCCCCTTCCCCTCCCCACATTCGGCGCTCACATGCTTCTCCATCTTGGCTTGCATTCTCCGTCTCCGTGCGTTGTGTTCCTTTGTGGGGAGATGGAGACGCGGATCCATCCCCCCGGCGTGCACGTACCAGCACCATCAACTTCGTCACATGATGGACTCTAACAACACTTCTCCTATTATACTCATACTCTACCGACTTGGCAGTGTCTTGCCAAACAAAACTACGTCAACTGACACCATTTTCACGTCGTGTCACGAGTACAAGTCTTACACCACGTATCTAGGTCCATACTTGGTCTCACGTCAACCATCAAGTCCAGTTTAAACACATAAATATCAACTGTTTCTTGTTGTCTCCCAAATACCCTACCCATTTCATCCACAGAGCACACAAAACCATTCCCTGCCTCATCATATTGATTCGTCATCAAGTGACTCGAACCTTGTCCGTCCAAAACGCCTAGTGTACACGATAATCCCATGTCATAAGCCATCATGACCTCAAATCAGAAATAAACCCGCCCAAATTTTGCTGTGAGCCTCGACAGGTGTCTTCACCGCACCTGTCATCATTGCTCCCTTGAGCCAGACGCCAAGAAATTCCAAGGGTATTCATCCCAGCAGCCCTGCCGTCCTCAGCGAAACTGCACACGGGTAGCCTCAGTACTGATTGGTTCAGCCGTTCAAACCGGAGGAGTTCTCTCTCGCGGCTTGTCAATCAAGTCCGCGTAAGCGTCAAGACTTGATCCCATAACCTTGACAATTTCAAAGATGTGCGTTCCTTTAAACGTCTCAGCCCAGAGCCGAACCACCGCGCTGGCGAGCTGTCGAAGTTTGGCGCTATCGCTCGTTGCCGTGTCGTTCGGTCCGTGTCCCGAGTTGGGTCCCGCTAGCGAAGGGTCGATCGGAACCGCAAATTCCGTCTCATCCAGCATCCGCCGTACCATCTCCAGGAGGTTCTTTTCCTCTGGCGATGCTGTAGCGTCGTTGGGCCCAATCGCCGCAATGGTCAGGAGCCACTTGGCTACCAGAATAGCACATTCAAAGTTGCAAACTGTCAAACATTAGTTAGCAAGCTGATGAAATAAGAGGCGCATTGATGTCATGACTCACGTGAGTGTTGAATGCTCCATTCGGCCGACTTTGTCCTGGCCACATAGTTGACGCCCGCCTTTACCAACATGGACAGCGCATGGATCGCTTGGAACACTGCCCGGTGCAGTCTTAGACTTCGGACTAGCAAGGGGGTCCTGCTCAGGGCCGACGCCACCAAAAGCGGATCCCGGGTCTCGAGCGCCGTAGACGGAGTTACATCAGTATACAGCCGGATGTACGCTTGTCGGAGCAATGCCGTCGCCGTGAAATCCAGTGTTCCGCCCTCGATCGAGTCCGATACGCTGTAGTGACCCGACTCGGCTGCCCTGAGCTGATGTTGGTCCTCAAAACTGGTCTGCCACACCCGAAGAGCCTGCGACACCTCCTCAACATCCTGGGGCTTCATCGTTCGGTGAATGTTGTACGGAAGACCAGTCGCAAACGATGTCTGCTTCAACAGATAGATGTGTTGGATCAGTGCATGAATCAGAACATAGCTTCCGAATGATGACAAGTGCTGTGGGAGCCCTTGGTTCGTCCGTCCAAAGAGTCGCGAAAAGGCGTCGTGCAAGGTGAGCTCGATCATAGGCGTCGACTGGCGCATTTCTTGCCATTGCCAGGCTGACTCCGCCCTCCAGAGTTTACCCCGTTGCGGCAATAGGAGGTTCAACTCTGATGTTAGCAGCAGTGGCGGCATGTTGTAAGCGATACTGCAGAGGTTGAAGAAACAGTAAGCAACCAGCTTTGTCCGTGTGGCAGTTTCAAGTCGAATCCAAGTCTCCCAGTCATTGACAGCACTCTGATTTACTTCGGCCACAAGTCCTTCTTCCCGAATCAAGATGGCCAAGTTGCTCTGCAACGACAATGCTTCATGAAGAATCGTCGGTACGCCCCAAAGGCCGACGGCGAAGAGGAGCAAGACTGCTTGAATTGTCTCGATTCTTGCCTGGGGGGTGTTGGGAGAACTGCACAGAATGGTTAGAATAAATCGCTTGCTCAGCACACAAATCACTTACTAAGGCTCTCGATGCGTATCCTGGGTTGCCGGACGCTCTGACTGGGCAGATGCAAACGAATGGCGGTATGTGGCACTAGGCGAAGGTCTAGTAGAATGAGGACTGTAAGCCGCTGCGGTTGGCAACAAGGCGTGAACCTCGGAGATGCGCCTCCGTCGAATCTGTTCCATTGCTACCGACTTGGCGGCATACCACAGTGCATAGCCTCGGTTCTTCTCAAAGCGGTATTGTGCTCCCACGGCTAAAATAGCAAGAAGCAACTCGGGAGCAGCTTCGGCGGGAGAGAACGTGGGAAGATGCAAGAAGGGCAAGTGTTCGTGAAGACCACTAATGTAGCCCTCGAGGAATCTCGTCAAAGTATGCCGAGATGGGAACACAAAGTCATTCGGGAGAACGGCAGAGAACTCATCCAGTCTGTTCTTGATCACGGTATGATCGGCGACAGAAATGCGTAGCGCTGATGCTCGAGCCGAATCATCAAGTCCTCGGGCAGGGTCCGCTGAGTCTCGCGCGTCGGCCGGCATGTTCGGAAAGCGTCCTGGGAACAGTGCAGACTTGGATGATCGACGCTGAGCTGCGCCTCCTTGACTTCGGGACCACATCATCTGCTGCTCGGCTTCGAAATTGGGAGGGAGGAAATGCGAAGAAGAAGCGAACTCGTCTAGGAAAGGGTTATAGTCGTCATAGGAGCCATTGGGAGGCTGTTGGGGCACATAGCCAGATCCTAGAGGTTGGTCTTCTCGAGGTCGATCAGTCGTATATGCCACGATAGTGTCGCCATAGCTGCTTTTTCTTCGAGCATCTGGGGAATGTGGTGGAGGTACTCCATTGGTCGGTCCCTGGACGGCGTTGCCTGAGCTTGCGAGGGCGGCGTCGGACAAGAGATCGAGATTGCATGCTCCGGGTCTGGCCTGTGCGCGAGGATCTTGGGGTCCCTGAGGAGGCCCCTGGGGAGGAACTGGTCCATGGTGGAATTGCTGTGGTTGAGGCAACGGCTGTTGAGGTGGTGCAGGTCGCGCTGCGTTGTGATGCTGTAAAGCTATGGCCTCGGCGCTGATCTGACCTTCAGATACAGAGCTCTTGTGAGATGCAGTGGAAGTATTGGATGACAACTTCCTGGGACGGTTATTATCCTTGCTACCTTCATTGAGGTGCACGAGCTTCTCGTGTCTGACGAGAAGATCCCTGATGTCCATGTAAGCATATGTGTAGAAGACTTGGGCGATGATCAGGAGTAAAGCGTAGTTAGGATGAGACATGAACAACAACAGAAAGAGAAAGAGAATGAGCAGGGGGACAACGTTAGGTAATTGTGTGATAAGTGATGAGTGAGTGGCCAGGTGGGACGGGCTGAGGAACGGTGGGATATAGCGGAACTAGAGCATAGCATAACGTACCTTCGTCCGAAGGTCTTTCCGCAGCGATCCCAACCACATGAAAATGGCTTCTCCTTGGTGTGAGTACGTTCATGTCGTTGGACATGCTCAACGCGTCTGCATCCCGAGACATGGTCAGCATATCCAACATTCAGATAAGGATCTCGTTCGCATAGTAACTGACCTGAACCGCTTGCTGCAGTACTTGCAAGGTAGCGTCTTGGGCTTTGGCTGGCGAACTTCGGTGGGCTCTGGAGCGACGAGAGGCGCCGGGGGACCAGGAAGGGCACGAGGAGGAGGAGGTCCCTCCATAGACTGAATGGCAAGCATGGTGAACGCGGTTGCTGAGAAGGCAAGGCCTCAGAGCATTCGGGTCGTTCACGTAATTCAAGATATCAAATTGTGGGGAGAAGAGTTGAGGAGAAATGGAAGAGATGGAAGAGAGGGAAAAGGCGAGACAGATTTGGAGCTGGGGAGATGCAGGCAAAGATGGCGGATTGCGGGGTGCGTTAAGGGCAGAGCATGGCATGTGGAGAGAAATAGACGGTGGCCCGTGAACGCGAGAAGGAGGGATAGGGATGGGATGTCTTCCGCCGACGGGGGAGCGTCGGATCGGGGGTTACGGGGGGGCAGACAGAGAGAGGGAGGAGGGCACGGCCGCCCAAGGTACAAGACTGGAGGTACTGTAGAGATAATGGATGGGCACAGGCAAGCCTCAAAACACCCCTTAGCGCTTCCCCTCTCCTGTGCTATTTCGGCTGTTCCCCCTCTTGGGCCGCGAGGTACAGGAGGTGTGTACCCCCAGACGTGGTTGACTCTGGCGGTGGTGACGGAGGTGGAGGAACTGAATCTAGCGGGCGAGTGTTCGGCTGATGACTCCGAGCTGCCAGCGCTTTGTCGGTGTTGTTTCCGAGTTATCAGACGCTCCAGCTATGGCTGTTTCGTATCCTAAAGATAAAAGGCCACGGTGTTTCTGACGCCGTCGAGGTCGATATAGGTGAGTGTTGAGAGGCGGTAGGCTCAGGCAAATGTGTGGATGTGGATGTGGATGAAAGAGGGGAGAGACCCAGAGGAACAGAAAAGATTTGAGAGGGACACAAGGCGAATGCAAGGCCAGCAGGGGACCCTCTCTCCACGTCCACGGAGGAAATGGAGAAGCAAGCGAAGTGGATGGGCGTGTCAAGGTTTGCAATCCAGGTCTCGGTTTAGCACCCGACGAACTGGCTCAGGATCGGGCTAGATGGAGAGGAGGTGGATGTATGATGAGATGAATGGGATGGAACCCGGGGAAAAGAACCTGGGGATTCGTGAAAACCTGGGGCGAGCAAGGAGGCTTCTGGGAACTGGAACTGGAATCTCGGGGTGGCAGAAGCCGAGTGAGAGTTGACGAGAGGAGAGCCAGAGCCGGGTCAATGACTGGCTACCTAGGTGCTGCTGCTAGGAGAATGTCTCTCCTCGCCAAGTTCACGGTAAAGGTAGTGGGCGGTGGTGTATACCGAGTGAGCTGAGTGACGAGTAAGATGGCTTGCCACGTCGGTGCGCCCAGCGTCTGGAGGGACCAAGTTCCTTTCCGCGGTACGGGGGCGTCTGTCAAGAGGTCAAAGAGGGGAAGAGAGGAGACAAGATGGGAGCTCGAGATAAGTTCCTAAGCAGGAATGGTGTGGCAAGGTACAAGAGTCGTACCGTCAGAACTGTGCACTGTAAGAGAGGTGTCGAGGATGGAGTTTGCTGCCGAGTTAGGCAAGGTATGACGGCGTAGCGCGGGCGCAAGGGCCAGGGCGGGGAAATTGGAGGTGGAAGGAGGGACGAGACCCCCAAGGTACATGCACATCCGCCTTCTCCGGGGGTAAGGCGGCGTAGCGGTATCTAGCGGTTCAAGTATCCGTAAGGCGAGATTGAGTCGGCAGACGGTGGAGGCGGCTACTTGAGGAGGAAGTATGTACGTAAATGAATGCTTGGTCAAGAGGTGCGCACGAGATAATTATTAACTAATTAATTCCCGTCGTAAAAAAGAAAGTGTGGAGAGGGAATAACTAACCAAGAGTGTGAGTGGGCGAATGCATCAATCTGGGGGAATGCGTCTCCAAGGAGCCACTGGATCTGCGTGAAAGACAGCCACAAAAAGGTGTGGAGGGACAAAGGGACAGGAGGAAAAAGAAACGTGAGCATGAAGGATTCCCCAGTGGACGGCAATCGTTGCTCCATAGGCGCGGCAAGCAGAGGAGATATCAGATCAGCTATCAAAAGTAAAGAAACAGCATGTGCAAATCTGACAGAGCTACTACGTGGTAGATACAGCCATGCCGTTCCGCCGCGGAGATGACGGAGTGCAGAAGAGTTGGCCGGAGAATCTCTGGACTGCGCCCTACGCCAGCGAGTTGACAACCTACGTACTGTACCTTGGCTACCTGAACCTCGAGGCAACGTAAGTAAAACGGCAGAGCCAAGCTTGTGGCGGAGTCAAGGGCTTGTCTCTGGGTCTAGGTCTAGGCCGCCGGGGGGTTTGGGGGTGTGCTCACACTGGAGCTCAAAAACATCCCGGGGCGAAAGCCGCGGAGGCGGAGGCACATGCAACGACAAGAAATCTGGGCAGTCCTGGGCAGACCTGGGCATGTGTCGATTCGTGCATCTTTGGCAGCCACAGCACGCAGGGGGATGGTACGAAGTCGAGGTTTCCAAGGCAAAGAAGCAAAGAAGGATGGTAAAACAGCTGATGATTCGTGGCAACCATTCCAGCTGCAGAGCTGCACTGTAGCTGTAGCTGTAGTTGTTGTTATCTGAACCTACGGCGGGATTTGTAACAGTCGCCGGCCCGACGTCCGTTCCTTGGTGTTGTCTAGGGCCGCTCTTGCCGTTTTACCCTTCCCCAGCGTGTGTGTCCCCCCATCTAGCATAGGCACAGCACAGCACAGCACAGCGAGCACTGCAGGGCAGGTCAAGCAAGGTGAGAGAGAAGTACCTCGATTGTACCGAAAATGCCCCCATGGGGCAAGTGCATCTGGGGTTGAATCTCCGCATTCTAGTTTGGAGACTTTGTCCAAAATGTCCCACTTGGCCTTCTGGGTCCCCCCATGCAAGCAGGATTTTTTTACGTGTCCCTGTCGCGACCCCGGCCAATGAGACACTTGGCAATAGGCCCATCGTCAGGCTACCTGGTTACGGCAGGTAAGGTACTTGCCTACTTACCTTCTCACTTACCGACAATGGCAGTCGCCTTACCCTGCCTTTTCTGGAGTATAGGCGAAAAACCAGCCGTCTCTGGTCGGTCTCTCCAGCCAGCTCAGTGCCCTGAGCTCTGAGCTTTTCCCCTGGACCTGGACGCCATGACGATGTTCCCAGCTCTTTCCTAAGCTTAGTCTTCCCGTCCAACCGCGCTCACCTTCCATTCCCACTTTATTTTTTCACTCTTGCTAAAGAGCCATCCATCTTGTCACCACACCATGGCGAATCCATCCATCATGGCTTCTCCTCTTCTTAACTTCTAGTCCAACCCAGGGAAGGGAATTACTTAGTAATTAGTAATAGTAATAAAAAATAATAATTACTAACCCTACTTTTTTTAGTAATAATAATAATAATAATTAGTGGTAGAATTTTTAAGTAATTAGTAATTATTAATTTAATAATACTTAGTAATTATTATATTATTAAACTAATAATAGATATTTATATATTTTTAAAAAATTAAATAAAAATTAAATAAAAATTAATAATAATAGTTTTTTTAATATTTTTAAAATTAAATAATATAAAAACTTATAAAATTTACTTAGGCTTATTAATATATTTTTTTTATTTTTTTTAAAATAAATTTTTATTTTTTAGCTTTTTAAATTAAAAATAAATTTCTTAAATATTAATATTTCTTACCTTAATTTAAGTAAATAAAATCTTTAAAAAATATTTATATATTATATATATAATTAATAATTTTTATTTATTATATATATATATATTTATTAATTTATTAGCTATTTTTTAAAAAATTATTAATATCTTATTATTAAAATTAATAATTAGTATTATTATACTATTATTTAGTAGTAAAAATAGTAATTAATATTAGAAAAAAAAATTAGTAATTACTATCCCTATTTTTCCCTTCCCTGGTCTAACCTAACCTATCTGCTTCAAATCATCCAATCTCGTTCAAATCCGATCCGTCATCCAGCCCTAGGCCAAACCCCAGATTCTGCATGCATCAGCCATCTGTTACAGCGCCTAGCAAGACGGTCCCCTTTGATTGCTTCTCCTGACCAAGACGCTGCATCGTCTCGTCCAACCTCATGATCCTAGGTATGCACTTGATGACTGGCGTCAAGCCATGGCATCTTCGTTTCCTGATCGTCGTCGTCTTCCTTGCATTATCGTCTCTCTTATTCAACCCCCTGCTTCACATACACTTGGACAAGTGAAACTGTTTGCAACCTCATCCTCCCGTGCAGCTTAAACATCAACAACTTTCACAACTTCCCTGCCCAATCACGCCAAGTTCCATTCCCTCCCCACAGCCGCTCTTTGCGCCGTTGCCTCGAGACTTTGCCGCCATGTGGATGCCCGGAAGATGGGAATGCAAGCCGCTTTTCGCTGAGAGTGAGTGGAAAGCGGGGGTGAGTCCGATGCGGAGCAAAGGAGCATGAGCAAAGCAACGCCATGGACATGGACTAGCCCGTCAACGATGGATGCAGTATGAAAAGACACAAGGGTCAAGGGAAACGAAGACGGTCTGAGGGCAAGACACTCATGTTGGCACTTTCGTCAAGTAAACACATTGAGAATCATCGTCATGAGGACCAAGGAGAGAGAAAGACTCAAGGTAGACACTCTACAACGTCAACCTCCCATGTTTCCCCCTTTCAGCGGTCAGAACTCAGGAGGATATCTGAGGCAGCTGGGGTATCAAGGGATGGGCCAAGATCTCTCGTCCCCCCCAAGATGATGACAATTTGCTTTGTCGGTGTCCGATACAGGCAGACAGGCCATGCTCGCATCCGGCCAGAAGGCAAACACCTTGAGCGACAAGTACAAGACAAGACTCCAGCTCCTCCATATGCTCGCCTCTGTCTCTGCCTCCACCTGCGCCTGCGCCCTCCCTCGCCTCCACGCAACTGCAACACCACCACTAGAAACGGCGGCAGTCAGCCTCCACGCCAAGGTCCAGGGTCCCTGTCAACGGCCGCCTTCTGATGCTTGCCTTTATGTTGGGGGCCTCTTGTAGCGACTTTGTTGAATCAACGACGTAGTCCAGACAGAGGTTGCCAGGCTCCAGACAGCCTCGTTTAGTCGGGCACGGCTACAGGCGCAGTGTGGACGGCTCTTGTCTGGCGTACAGTACCGAGTGGTCGAATGTTTACCCATCTCAATCTGGTCTCAGTTCGGCGAGCCATGGCCATGGAGTTTTAGGTTCGTCCAGGGTTCGCTTAAGACATCTCATGGAGGCAAAACCTTCCGGATTCAACAGAAGTGGGAAATAAAAGTGTTCGCTGACGGACGGGCCAGGCGAGCGCAGTGACCCTTGTCAAGCGGTTGTCCATGGTTGTCCATGGTTGTGGAGGTGCGGAGACCCCCATGGTCGGTGCGTGTGGGGTAGATTTTGGATCTGGCCCCCGGACTGGTCTTGCAGGCATCTCGGGCTCAACCATGAGTCTCTGCATCGTATGAGCTCATCGTCTCCTCGCCGGCGGGCATGGCGCGCGAGGAGACGATGCAGCGAGGGTGCGAGCGTTCTATCCTCTTGGGACCCTAATGCGGTCCTGCCCTGCACCAAACATGGCCACTGAAGATGATGGTGACAAGGGCCATCCTCCATGGACGGCACCACTAGCACGGCTGAAGCTCTACCTGCCCCGCGTTCCAGGTGCAAGGCTTCATCTCCCCATGGGGTCGTCCTCAGTGTAAGCCGAGCCCACCCCTCTCTCTCATGCCGGAATGGAGCCGACGGATAGGCACTGTTCTCGGGGCAATTCTTCTGGTCATGAATACACGGGTTACCAGAATGACTCGCTTATCCCGCAACAAACACCCGCCGTGTAACAATTTCCCCCAACGACTTCACTTCCGAGCGTCCAACCACCGGCTTCGTCTCCGGTCCGTTATTATCACGTCAATGCACGTGTCCTGCGATCAAGAGGTTGCTGGCTTGCTCAAGGTTTCAAGCTCCACGTCTTCAAATCTGGGGTCCCCAGATGATTCCGACGAGATGACATCCGATCCCGGGGTAATTGGGATGTGGGGGGGTTGAGTTGGCATCCCCAGATTGCCCCGGTTGTCAAATCGTCTCACCGTTGTTGTTGAGGTTGTGCCGGAGGGGTTGTTCGTCAAAGGCTCGGGATCTCGGTTTGTTGTCCGGGACATGATAGACTATCTACCTCGGCCACCATGCCACTTGTGCCGCATTCAGCCAGGGCCAAAGCACAGGACGGAATCAACTCGATGGTCAGTCAGATCTTTCGGTTGCTGACCTATCATTGGCAATCCGACGGGGAGACCTGGCGGCTGAGAGGGGGCAGGGCTACTGTATAGGCCAGGCCAGCTTGATCTCACATTAACGGTACATGTGTATTACCTATCGCTGAAGCACATGCGGGCTCTCAAGGGCCAGCATCAGCAGGGGGAATCAGCATCGAGGTCGCGAATCAGATCCCCTCGAGCATTCTCGGCTGCCTCATTCGCCCGAGACGAGACCCGTTGCGGGAGTTGTACCGCACCCCTCTCGGCACCAATCTTTATGCCCAGACCCGCCATTTTGTTCAGGCACCAAGCCAGATATGACATCAAAACGTTTCCCTCTTGTCCTCCTTGGGTCTTGGGCCTTGGACATTGGACATTGGGGGTCTCAACCCTGAAGCGAGAAACCAACCTGACCGCTCTCGCTGCCCAGGCGGACCAGGCGTTGTCTCATGCCCTCTGCCCTCCGCCTCTGGGCGTCCTCGAGCGGCCCAAAGGCACACTTGTCGACCCAGCTGCCAACCCCGTGCTGCAAGACGTTTCTCGCCCGCAGAGTGCTGCCCTGTACATGTCCCACGGAACCGTGTAGTGTCATGCGTTCTTTACTGCTGCTATATACGCCACGGTGCAGGATGTTGTTGTTGTAAAAGACAATGTCGCCAGGCTGTAATTTGACGATAAGCTGGCCTGGCAGTGACTTGGCAAAGGGATCGGCGTCCCGCTCGACGTCTGTCCTGGCGCGCCTGTGAGAGCCGGGCACGACGATCAGGGAATCATCCTCCCACAGGGCAAAGTTGTACTGGGCGTGATACGCGTGCTTCCCAAGCCGCTCCATCTCCTCTTGGGGCATAGCCTCGGCCGGGATGTCATCGCGATGCCACCTCAACTCAAAGTCCTTGTCGGGTCTCACCAGCATGTTGAAGAGCTCCATGATGAGCTGGTCATCCTCGCACTGGAGCAGCTGCCTGACGATTCCGATGACGGCGTCGGAAAAGTACAGCTCGGTGAAGAGCTCGTGACCTGGTAGGTCGGGCTTCATAAGGTGCTGGACGCCCCAGATTCCGTGCTCGCGAGCCTGGCTGGCATCCCACGGGGGGAACTGCTTGCCCACGGTCCGGACGTGCGGCCATCCCCCGCCGCGCGCCAAGTCGGCGGCCTTGGTGCTGGCCTCGCGCAGAGCGTCAAGCTTGTCCTTGTCGACAATGGACTTGATGACGACGAAGCCATCCTGGTTCAGTTGGTCAAGATATGGCGAGGCTGGCATGATGGATTACGCGCCGGCTACCAATGTGGGGTTGGTTTCGTACGTTGGAGGTGACTGTCTGTCTGAGACCCGCGGGCCGATGATATAGGGCAAATCTCTGAGCCTCGCCTCGTGGCTTGCAGGAGGAGCAGCAGCAGCAGTAGCTCGGTCCAAGGGGGAGAGCTATGACCAGAGTGATGAGATCTGGGGTTTATCGGACGATGAGGACCCTTGCTGTGTCCGTGGGTAATTGCAGATGCGGTGTCGACTGTTTCTAAAGCTCGGGGACACGGCTTTTTTTGTGTCATCTTGTGTATGCAAGAACCCATGAGATGTGGGGAAGACTACCACCATATTCGCTCACGACTTGCTGCATCTCACTCGCCTGCCTCGCACACTGTAGAGCAGAGTGGAGGAGATAAGTGCTGTAACGTAGCAGCTGAGGAGACAGTAACCAACGGTTTGAACCGGTACAGCACACACATGTGAACCTCAAAGTGTCGGATCTCACTTCAAGTTGCTAACCTAGATAGTCATCATCATCGTCGCTCATTATCAAAAGTGCCCGAGCTCATGGCCCATTGCTTTGTTTCAACCTCGTCTGATTCTGACTCTTCAACTACACGCCTCGGCAGACCACTTGACAGCAAATCCCCTCACCGTCTTCTGCACCTCCAGGTCACCAGGGTCGTTCTCGAACAGCGGCTTATCCAGGCGGCGCTCGGCAATCTGTTCCACCTCAAAGCCCTGCTCACGCGCGATATCGAAGAAGCGCTCATCAGCCTCCTTCTTCCATGGTCGATACGATGTGAAAAAGACATAGGCAACGCTATCGCGCGATTTCCGCATTGTCTCTCGGATCGTCTTGATTAGAGCACCATGCTCGCTGTGTCGAAAGAGAAGATCTGCCAGGATGAGAATGTCGAACCGTTCTTTGGGTTCTTCTGGCTGGGTTGGGTTGAGGTGAGCGAGTAGAGGAATGGGATCAGCGCCCCAGACGAACCCAGCAGCATCGACGACATCAGCGATGTGTCCCTTGGGCTCGACCGTCTCATCACACTCGTCGATGTTTTTCTGCATGATCTTGATGATGTCCGGGTCCGGGAAATCAGTCACGACGACCTTGCGAGCGCCGAGGATGGCAGCAACCAGACTGGGCAAACCAGCAGCGGCTCCTAGCTCGAGGACCGTCTTGTTACGGACGCGAGTAGGATCATCCTCGAAGAAGTCGGCGATCATCTTTGCACCGTTCCAGAGATGGTGAGCCTCTGTTGGGCTGGCACCGACGAGATGCAGCGTTATGGGCTTGCCGTTCTGCATTGTGAAAACTTGGGACGTAGGCGGCGGCGTAGGGGGGTAGTAATCCTCCGGATCGTCCATGAGGCCGTCGAAGCCATAGTCCACCTCGTTGGCCATTATGATGTGAGGGTTCGACTGTATCCGAGTGATGGATGCCCAAGATGTAAAAGTGTAGTGAGTCTTTTTGGTGGCGTGAGATAAGGTACAGTCGATGTGACTCGAGTGTTGTTAACTTTGCAGCAACCGTTTATCGTCGATGCCTGCGTCTTCCAGTTTGAATCTTGCCCAAGAAACTCTTGTATCATGGACTGAATAGTTTGGTGTTTGATGTCGTGAAAGAGTTTTGACCAGAGTGGGCCGAATGTGCGCTCCCACAGTGCGTGCGCCATGGAAATGAAAAATCCACCTCTGACTCTCTGACTCGAACCGCCGACTCCAGATAATATCAATAATGCCCAACACCCTCATAAACTATGTCATGAACCACCAAGCAACACTGTAAACCCATCTGGAAAATAGACGCCTCTCCAACCCTTTCCCTTCCCTTCTCCCTATCCAAAACGCTGCCGCGCCAACTCCTTCAACATCCCAATCGTCCCCTCCTCCCTCTCCCTCCAAGCCCTCCTCTTCTCCTCAATCTCCTCCCTCTTTGCGCGCTCAATCTCCTCCCTGCGAATCTCCCTCTCCGTCTTGCGCCGCTGCTCACGCTGCTTAGCCTGCTTGTACTCCTCGAGCGAGTCTCCTCCCCCCATGAGCTCGCGCTCGCTGCTCGCCTCCATGGCACCGGGGCTCTTGTCGCGGAACGAGCGCATCTTTTCGGACACGGCTGCGCGCTTCTCGAGCATTCGTTCGCGTGTTCCTGGCTCTGCGCGGGGGACGAGCTCGTCGAGACGTTCGCGCTGGGTTGCTCTGTCGGCTTTGCGTGCCGCGTGGAGGTCTGAGATGGAGGCTTGTTTGTCTTCCGCTGCGAGTTCAGCGCGGAGGGAGAGATCCTGAAGCGTGGGTATTCCTGGCCCAGAGCGGCGTGTGTTATCCGATGTTGGGAGGGTAGGACCATAGTCGTCGTCGTCTTCTTCGCTGTTATCGTCCCTCCCCTTGGCATTATCATCCACTCTCTCCTCTCTTTCATCTCTTCTCGCAGTCGAGTGACTAGCGCGAGGAGCACCTTGATCCTGGGCAGTAATCTGAGCAAACATCTCAGGATCATACCATCCTTCAGCCAACTCCCCCCGATTCCACTTCCCAATGAAACTCTTCCACCTCCCCCTGATCTCGCGCTCATCCATCTCCTCAATATCCTTCTGCTTCTGGAGATCAAGGTAGTCGGCAAACAGCGGCCTAAACGCGTTCAGATCCCCCTTGGATAGCTGTCTCGCGTCAAACGGGAGCGTCACCGGTGCGCGGCTCGCATGTTCCCGGTGTCGATGTCTGGACGATGAGTGGTGGCCACTTGGCTCTGTCGAGTGTCTTTCATGGCGCGAGGATGATGTCTTTGCGCGCTTATGAGCTGGTGACCGAGAGCGTGAGCGCGAGTCTCGGCTTCTTCTGTCTCGTCTGTCGCGAGAGCCATGTTCGCGACGCGGCGACCTTTCGCGGATTCGACTCCGATGATCCATCCCAAGTCTTTTCCAGAATAACGGCGATGTTTCTTTTTATCTTTTTCACGCCCAAAGGTTGATGATACCTAGATATAGGGCTCTCAGGAACAATGCGTCAAGAGTACAGAGTGTTGACAAAGAGGCTCTAAGTTCGTCAAGCACGAGATTTTGGAGTCTAGAACATGGCGGACACAGTGCGCCCCGCTTTTCTTCAATTTGGCTTCATTCTTGCCATCAGAACTCAAGGCGCAAACACCATTAACAGGCTTAAGGGGGAGTTTCTGAATATTTTCTCTATCGGCTTCTGCTACCAAGTTCTGTCTCTTCTGTCCTTTTTGGTCGCTCAGCGACTTTCTTTCTTCATCATCCCAAAAGTCTAGGGGTATCATTGAATCACGGGCTTCCAAACCAAGTTCCTTTAACATCCGTCTTCGTTCTCCTTCATCTTTCTGCAACTTTCCCTTTCTCCCAGCAAATACGGGTCGTACATCCTTTATTTCGATGGCCCAGGTCAAGATAGGCGCCGCTCCTATGCTTCAGCAACCCCTTCTGCCATCACCTCGGAATTGTTGTGTATCACGCAGCCGAGGCATTGGCAATCATCTCCGCAAGGGCAGCTCGCTTGCTCGCCGGCACACGAGTCTCCAAAAGGATAACTGACGAAAAAGAAGTCGTTGGCCGATAGAGCCTGTTCCTCGCTGACCCCTGAAGCCGCCTCGGATGGTGTTTGTGGTGCAACTGGCGATACCGTCCCTTCAGCAGGTCCGACAGCAGGCACCGTTGTTGCACCCGAGCCGTTCGTTGTCGGGATCTCACCGTTTCCGTGTCCGTTGACGGGAGTATAACCGGCGCTGCTGTGGGTCTGTGTCCGTTGAGGATCGTCCATCATGCTCTGCCACGCAGATCGAACGTAATTCTGTGTTGCTTCGTTGTATGGGTGGGCCGCACATCCGATACACTGGCAAGATGCGCCACAGCTGCACTGGTGAGAAGTGCCTGCGGCAGAATGAGGGGTTCCTGGAGGAGGATATGGCATGCCGTAGGGAGACGGCATACCACCTTGGCCCGCAAACGTCATCGATGCCATGACCTGCCTCCACTGCTCGGGTTGCAAAGGCTGCAAGTAGGAGCCGTACTGTGGCGGGTAGGTGAAAACAGTGGGTTGAGGATAGTAAGCATACATGCCGTTCGGCATCATAATAGGTGTCGGTGGGAAAGGCGACATGACCATGCCATTCGGTGTTGAAACGTCGGATGTAGGCACCGTGTCTGGCTTTTGGTCCGGTTTAGGAGAGTTGATGCTGGACGAACAACAACTCTTGGGTTTCGTCTTGGTCGGAGGACTCGGCATCGAAGGAAGTGTGCTAGGGACAGCGGAATCATCATCAGCGTTACCACCGCCGCAACACGAACCGCCCTTCACCACAGGTTCCCTCGTTTCTTCCGGTATATGTGGAGTCGCCATGGAAACGCCATGGGAAGCCATGACCGGTTTAGAGCCATCCGAGCTCATCATGGGAGGCAGCATATGTGGTTGAAACATGGGGTACATGACCGGCCCAAATGGGCTTTCCGCCGGTGTCATACCCATGGCTCCATAGGGAGACATCTCGGGAAGGGGTGCAGCGGGTTTCTGAGATATGCCGTCATAGGCAGGCATGATATTAAGCATGCCGGGGTCCATCCTCTGGAGCGCAGCTGGGTCAACAGATGGTCGCCGACTAGATGCACTGCTCCTGGAGCTCGTCTTCTGCACTCGGTAACTTGAACTTGTCGTCTTGCTGGAAGGACTTTGAGATGTCGATTCGCTTGCCGAGTCGCCATTCTCGGGCTTCCCAGTGGGCGATTCGGCGCTTTTGTTGGAACCACAGCGACATGGCTGCTTCTTGGGGATGGCGGCTGTGACTCTGCCACAGGAGCATGGACGAGATGCCGGGTGAGGACAAGTACTCAGGGGACGGCCTGGTTTGCGAACAGGCACCATCAATCGCTCGTTCGCGTGAGTACATTTGGTCGAGCGATGGCCGCGGATGCATGGCTCGCTAGAACAGTCAGTCAATTGCGCAAAGGTGCATTTACATGAACAGGGGTCAATCGAGGTATGTCGGGCAGGGCGAAGAGACTTACCAGGCCATCTTCTGGCCGTTGATGAGAGGCATAGCGAGTTTGTGGTCGGGAGACCTGTGCAACGGGTGACGAGAGGTGGAGCAAGACGGTCGGCTTCGACTAGGTACTGTGACGGACTCAGAGCCTCACCTCGAGGCCTAGGAGAAGAGCGCAAATCCCGCCCGAATCGACATCAAGGCAGAGGAACACAAGGCGAGGAGTCGTCGGTATCTCGGCGGTACTCGAGGGCGAGATGAGGGGGTTCGGGAGCTTGCGCGACGAGCGAGGGACAGCGGGAGACCGGGACTCGAGTTCTGTGGCGGATGGGTGAGTCGTAGCGGCAGGAGCGACGAGGGTCGGAAATCGAAGCAACGAGGCAATTCAAGAAGCGCAAGCGCAGAGAATTGAAAGAGGACCAAGTAAACAATAGAACAGGGGTGTCTAAAGGAGAAATCTCTCTCTTTTTTTGCCTCCCTTTCAAGATGTCGGTTGTTGGATGGAAGCGAAGCGGAAAGGTAAAGCAAGCAGGTGCGATCCAGGCCCACGACCAGTCTCCAGGGACCCCAAGTCAGCAGCAGCAGCCAGGCGCCGTCTGCGCGCGCGCCGTGAACGAGAGGGAAGGAACGACAAGCACAAGCCTCCAAAAAGTCCAAAGGGTTGCTAGCACAAGCAGGCATCCGCCCCCCACTATGCGGGGGGTCTACAGCAGCAAGCGCGCCCCAAGACTCGCCTAAACCCAGCTAGGCACTTGGCTCGCACATTCACCATCGTTCACACACACACCTTCAGCGGCAGGGCCCTTAAAGTGTCTGCTTCTCATGACCCGGGGAAAAAGGTATCAGGGCCGAGTCATGATGGTCAAGGTGTTATTGTCGTCGTACGATGGAAACACTCTTTTCTTGACTCGGGGAATATTTTACCACACGGCTGAGGGCTGCCGACAACCTGGGGAGAATCCAGGCCTTGGAGATGGCTAAACCATGGGGTGTCACAGCGCTCAGCTCGGCCCCGTCTCCCTCCAAGAAGGTGGCCCAACCTCCGGCCGCCGAGACGGAGGCGGTACGGCCGGGGCATCGGGATCGACCTCGGCCGGCCGGCGTGCTCTATCTCACATCATCCTCAAGCACGGGCAGCGACACAGACAAGAAAGGGGTCCAAAATCTCACATTATCCTCACATAAAGATCAAAGCCATCCTTTTCTCGTCCCTTTGAGCTGTCGGTCTTGTTTTCTCGCTTTCTCTCTCTCCACTCATGGAACCGCACTTTCTCCAGCACAACCCGGCCGAGTGAGCAAGTTTCCATTGGCCGAACGCCGTGGGCGCATCAACACCACCACCCGCCATCCAAGGATGGATCCGAAGCAGCTCCTCCTCCACTACTAGAGCCTCCCCAAACAGTACCGATTTCTCCTCTTGCTTTCTTTATCCATGTCTTTTCGACGTTATTCGCCTCCATGGTTGGCTTGGCTAATTACACGAGTAGATATTTCCGTGCCCAACTACAAAGAGAGGCACGGTCCGCGGGCTAGTTCAGGCTTGATCCAGTACGATGAGATCCACTAGATCCGTGGGACGCCTTGTCCGTCCCGTGCAACTTCGCCAACTCTGGATGGACCAACGGCGTTGCTTCCTCTTGTAAGCACGGCTCTCCGAGATGTGTAATGCTTGACTGTGCTCTCCCATCTCCGTCACATTTCCTCTTCCATCCCATCCATGTCAGTCTCCCGTAAGATCCCAGCGCATGTCATCTCATCCCATCCCATCCATGCCTCCGGCTACTTTGACTGCCGATCTACTACATATCACATGTCTCAATAGACCTGCTTTCTCCGGCACAGCCTCGTCTCTTAGGTAGGTAGCAACGAACACAGAATACGTCTTTGCTCGAGGAACAATAAAGCATTGTCCCGTGAAGAAGCCCTGTCGAGATATCCGTGGAGACACCACGCCATGTGCACTAAGCTTTATCAGCCACTGGGAACTATTACCTCGTTGGGTCATAGAACCCGCCACATGGAACCATGTCTATCGTGCTATCCACTGTTGCAGCTGGGCACAGTTACTGCAACGTAACAAACGTATCGTGAACAGCTACTGTAAGTCCTTTCAACAAGCTTACACGAGCTACCTAAGCTTCCCAAACTGGTGCGATAAGAGAGAATATCTTCCGTTCAAATCCATTATCTTCTTGTCAACATTTTCCCCAGTTGTTTCTGACGTCAAGCGCCAACCAAGTTAAGCTCTAAACCACTCGGCCTCGCTAAGGGCTCACAGACCGTTGAATTGCGCCATCTCACGATGGCATCAACCAGCCCAGAGATTATTGGTCAATAGACGAACGCCGTCTTAGGGTCGAAATTCTATGGTAGGATAGACGGGACTTTTATTTTTCCCATATGAAAAACCGGTATTTTGTCTTTTAGAGGAGGCCATCTTCATCTTCCTCTTTGCTCGAGTCGAGTCTTCAAGGGCAATACAAGGACAGGTGATATGACAAGTTTTGGCCAAACAACAAGATTCAAGCGAAAAGAGAAATAACAAAAAAGAGAGATTCATAGGTGGGCGGTTTGTAGGTGGCGCCTGGTCAGAGGTGGATTTAGGTATGCGGAAAGAAGAGAGAGTTTAAAGGAGCGGAATTGAAGAAGAGACCACTTAACCAGGACGCACGCTGAGCACCAGCATGTGCTTTTAGGGTGGGAGGGAAAGGAGTAACCTTGTTTATAAACCTCTCAGCCAGGCCGATAGAACTGAAAAAAAAGAGTGGTTTTTAGGTTTGCGGAAGACGTCTCTTTCGCTCTGCTTTCGGTTTCAACCCGCGTCGCATCACATTCCCGGAAACACGTGATATCTAGCCGGGGTTTCCCTGATTGGTCGGTAGCTCAACAGCCGCCCCACATCCTTGCGTAGGTAGGGATACCCTCTCCGTGGTAATATTAAAAACAAGACGAAAATCTGTCTTGAACTTTGATTGGTTAGTCTATTAGTCAGGTTTCTCCACTAGGTACCAGTATGTACCGTATGTACCCCCCGCACGATGCTCATCTATTGGGCAGTCGAGGAGCTTGTGGGGCCTATTATCCCGGATGGCTTGATAGAACTCCACAAGCTCCTCGACTGCCCAAGAGATAGAAGAGAGAGTCTGAGAGTTTATAGGAGCGGAAGTAAGGAAGAGTAAACCACTCGACTAGGGCGCTGAGCACTCGTATGTGCTTTTAGGGTGGGGGAGAAAGGTGTAACCTTGGTTGTATATTAATACCAACTCGCAAGTCTCATGTTGACACCTTCTCGGGCTGCCTGTCTCCCGTCCATCCCCTTCATCCTTCAAGAGGCCTTGTCAGAGTCGTCTGAATCCGCAAACATATCCACGGCCCTCATCCGCTTCCTAGGCGGCCCTCCAACGCGCGCTGGCTCTTCTTTGGGTTTTGATTCCTCGACAATGGGCGGCGGCGGAGGAGGTGCTGGCGGCGGTGCTGTTCCCCCAGCCTCATCCTCTTCCATCGGCTCTCCTATCACATCATCCTCCTCAATAGGCTCGCCTTCTATGTCGTCCTCGTTGATGGGCTCCCCATCGATGTCATCTTCTTGTATCGGTTCTCCCTCGACGTCATCCTCTTCTACCGGCTCTCCAGCGATGTCGTCTTCGTCGATTGGCTCGCCAGGGACATCTACTTCCTCGGCAGAAATGGGCAATGCTCGTTCCTTTTCACCTTGTTGCGCCTCCACTGCCTTCCACTTGCCCTTCTTCTCCTCCTCGGTATCATCCTTGTCGACAGTGCTCAATGATGGAGGGTTCTCAAAACTGCGCACAAACAGCTCCTGGCTTTCGGCCGGGAACACACACCAGCCCTCCCAGAGATTGAGAACCAGGTTGATGCTTCGCTTCCACTTCTCAGCACGGAGACGGCCCCATTTAAGCCGCTCAGCCATAAGTCCGAGAGTCTCAAAGATCTTGCGGTCTTTAAGCCCCGTCTCGAAAAGTTGTCGGAACCGCCAGGCGTGACGCACCCCGCTTGTCGAGGACGACGACAAGATATCGCTGATGACATACAAGGCCACCAGACTGGCAGCGCTAATGTCGGGACCCTCGTTACTAGGCGCCTCTTCCGAACCTATGGCTGGCTGTGTCTCTTTAGTATCAGGCTTCCTGTCCGGATTTGCCCCTGTCAAGGCGAAAGGCTTCTCGACATTGGATACGATCAGGTCCACGACCTCATCAACTCCGCGACTGGCATGCGTGATCGCAAAGGTCGTCACTCTTGCAACGTCGCCCTTCCTCAACCTGCCTATTGTCGTAGGTAATCGAGCGAGAAGGTGAGTGAGCTTGGCCTTCTCAAGTGGGTTGAGAAATGTGTTCTCTGACTCTCCCTCCGGGTTTTCTCGCTTGTTCTCCTCATCAAAGTCCTCTTCGTCTGATGAGTTGTACTCCGAGTCAGAAACGAACTCGTCAAGTTTTGTCGTGTACTCGTAACTCAGGTTCTTCTCCGGCGCCTTCCATGCGTGGGTACCGTCGAAAAGAGGCACATATCTCGCCTTTTTCTGTGACTGCTGAGATCCTGTGATGACTTCCCATAACCTCCACCGATACCATATACCTCCCTGACTCCTGGCATCCCAAATCCATGCCCACTTCTCCTCCCGTTGAACCTCAGGTCGTGACATGAGCAGTGCCTCATACTCTGGTCCGTGCTCGAGGACTCCCTCTATGACCTTGCTTATCAACTGGATGGTTCTCACATCCTGCGGTGGTTTCACCGGAACGTGTAAAAGGTTGGCCCGGTTCACACCCGCTCCAGGAGCGCCGTATGATGTAGGAGGCGCAAAGCCCCGGTGGAAGCCATGCTGCGCCGGTGCGGTGTGTGGCCCTGGAGGTTGCTCTACCGGTTTCGCCCCGAACGGTTGTGAAGCAGAAGATGACGATCCAAGAGTGGGCAGGGCAGCTGAGGTTGCCACGGCTGAGGAGAGATGACGGTGGAGGGAGAGGTAGTATCCGTACCCCAAGTAGCGGTTTTGCAAAGTATTGACGGCGGCATCGATCTCGTTTGCGGGTGTATCCTGTGATAAAGTCACAATAGAGACAGTGTGTTTCCGCTCCGAGTTCCCAGAGCCAGCCGGAGGCACAATTTTGACATGCTCAACCGTCAGGTTCTCCGGGATCATCGCCTTGATCATCGCCGGTGAGGTTCCAGGTGGCATGCTGGACAGTCGTAGTGTAGGCTTTGCTACGGCCCTCTCTTCCGCCCGATTCGTCGCGTCGCCCGTGTCTTCATCGTCGCTCGTGTTAAACGCCCTCGATGCGGATAGCGCGCTGCTTCCAGGGCCGGAACCTTCCTCGTAGGCCAAGATCCCCTTCTCCCGCGGTGGCCGCGCAAAATCCTGGAACGATCGCTTCTTACCGAACGAAGATGGAGGAGGACCAAGGCTCCCCGGTCCGCTCTTCAGTCCCGACGTCCCAAAATGTCGCCTTCCAGCGCCAGATCCGGGAGGAGGGGGCCCTCCAAAGCCAGGACGCGGGCGCGACGGCCCCGAAGAGCTGTGAGAACCATGACCGTCGTAATCGTCATCGCGGTCGAAGCTCTTTACAAATTCATCATATACGGCGGCGGTTTCGGCTGCCTCTCGTTGTCGCTTGGCTTCGGCTTCGGCTTTCTGTCTCTCGAAGGCGGACTGCTTGGTTGGTTTCTGGAGCTTAGCCTCCAGGTCGGGGAACTCGGATAAGCCTTTTCCAGCGGACATGATTGATCCCGCGACGCGTATGTCTGGTTCAGTTCATCGTTTTGGTTCGAGGATGTATAATCGGCGTGAGACAAGAAAAGTGCAAAGCCCCGAGCTCATGCGCCCAAACGGTCGCGATTGCGGCGTCTCAAGTAGCTAGTTGTTGCATAAACCCCGCTACAATTATATTGGTCTGGATCAAGCTCGATGGACTGGGGTACGTACCGTTTGCGGCAGTGGATGAGAGCTTGAAAGCTTCATGCTCAACTTGACCTATACCTCGTCAAAATTCATCAACTCGAGGTCGAAAGTTCTAGATAAATTTAAATAATACCTAGTCAAAGCTCAATTGATTATATGCAAGCCCGGCCATTAAACCGCATCTATGATGCTTCTTAGCCATAGTAGAATCCACCACCCGGGCACTCACCAAACCCGATTTGCAATAACACACCATGGAAATCCATCATCGGGTTTGAATATGATTATTCTATCATCAAGATCCCCTTCTCCGTCCTCCGATTCATACCCGGCCGAGTGCTCAACGATAACCAAAGGCCACACGCAAAACCCAATCCCCGTTCGGGTATCTAGCCTCAGTTCGGTCCCGGTGCTCGTTCATCCAGCCAATCAGAGTTCGTATAGTACTGTCTTCAACCCCGACGCCGACCGTGTCCGACTTGAGCCTCACATCATCCCATAGAATTTGGTCGAGAATCAAGTGTTAGTTAAAGAATCCTTTCATGCATATCAAATTTCAGTCGCCATCATGGAAGCCCATAAATACATGCTGCCCCTCGACGGGTTCAAGAGGTCTCATCAGCTCACCATCCTCAATAACTACTTGCAACGATAAAAACAACTAAAATTACTTACAACAACTTTAACCAACATGGCTGCCGATACACAGCAGAGCCTACAGAGGCAATCAGAAGAAGCCATCAGACTTGAAGATGGGCCAACTGACCCCAAAACTGAGCCCGAGACTTCAGCCAACGACCAAGCATTCATCTCAGGGGGGAAACTTGCCCTAATTCTCGCCGCCCTCTATGCAACCATGTTTCTCGTTGCTCTGGTGAGAATATCCCGCTTCCTCAGATTTCATTCATGAGCTAATCATGCCTAAGGACCGCACCATCATTGGAACCGCAGTTCCTCGCATCTCGACAGAGTTCCACGCCCTCGACGACATCAGTTGGTACGCCAGCGCCTACCTCATCACCAGCAGCGCAACCCAACTCCTCTGGGGCCGCATCTACACCTTCTACTCGACAAAGCTCATCTTCATCGCCGCCGTCGTCATCTTCGAGGTTGGCTCCGCCCTATGCGGTGCTGCCCCCAACTCGACCGCCTTCATCATCGGCCGTGCCATTGCCGGCATGGGTTCCGCGGGCATCTTTTCCGGATCTTCTGTCATTCTCACCCAGATCCTTCCGCTCGAAAAGAGGCCCATGTATATCGGCATGATGGGCTCCATCTTTGGTGTTGCTTCCATTGTCGGCCCCCTTATGGGCGGAGCATTCACTGACAATGTCACTTGGCGATGGTGTTTCTATATCAAGTCAGTTTACCCCTACTGTCTTTCAATTTTTCACGCATTGCTAACATCTCTCACAGCTTGCCTATCGGAGGCGCTGTACTCGCCGTTCTCTTCCTGTTTCTTCATGTCCCCCAAGTTACAAATACCGAGACTCTCAAGAGACAGTTCATCCGCATGGACCCTATCGGCACCGTCTTGTTTCTCCCCGGTATCGTCTGCCTCATTCTCGCTCTCCAGTGGGGCGGTGCCTCCTACCCCTGGAGTGACGGACGAATTATTGCACTCTTTGTGGTGGCCGGTGTCCTTCTCCTGGCTTTTATCGGCGTTCAGATCTGGCGTCAAGAGGATGCCACTACTCCTCCCCGCATCGTCAGCCAGCGCAGTGTCGCCTGCGGTATTGTTTATGCCATGTGTATCGGAGGCGGTATGATATCTCTCCTCTATACGCTTCCGATCTGGTTCCAGGCCATCAAGGGCACATCAGCTATTCAATCTGGCATCGACACCATTCCTCTCGTGCTATCTCTCGTTGTGGGAGCCATCATGTCAGGGGCCATTATCACCCGTACTGGATACTATGTCCCTTGGATGTTCGTCGCCACCATCCTGACTTCAGTCGGCTCGGGCTTGATGACCACTTTCAAGATAAACACTGGTCACTCAGCCTGGATTGGCTACCAGGTCCTCTTTGGTCTTGGTCTTGGGACGGGCATGCAACAGCCTAGCATGGCCGCTCAGACTGTCCTGTCTCAGTCAGACGTCTCTATCGGTATCTCTCTCATGTTCTTCTCCCAGTCTCTAGGCGGAGCTATTTTCATTTGTATTGGACAATCCATATTTGTCAACTACCTTTCCGATGGTCTCAAAGCAGTTAGTGGTATCAACACTCAGGCGATTCTCGAGGCTGGGGCAACAGCATTGTCCGACCTTGTTCCGGCCAACAAGTTACATGAAGTTTTAGTCGTGTACAACGACGCCTTGCAAAAGGCCTTCATTGTCGTGGTGGCCGTATCTGCTTTCATGGTGGTGCCCGCTCTCGGTATGGAGTGGAGGACCGTGAAGAACAAGCAGCAGGGCGGAGAGGAGCAAAAGTGAAAAAAACAAGGATTCAATCTTTGGAACAGTTTAGTTGTAATCGATCGGCATTTCACCGTTTACAGTTACATCTATCTACCTTGGGTAGTATCCCAAGCGTACTTGTTATATACCTACATAGCGTATTAATAAACACTTAATAAACATTCTCTTCTCAATGGAATTCCCTTCTGTGTGAATATGTAGACAGTGCTTTAGAAAAATTATAACCATGGTTACTACTCTTTACCTCCTTATGGTCTGAAAGTTAAGAATGTAATTTCGTAAAGAGGGTAATCCAATGCGAGAAATAACAACACCCATTAAACTTGAAACACAAATGTGCGACTAATTCCCCTCATAGTCAATCAGTTGCGTGACAATAGGCGTGGTGTTTGGAGCACATACTCTTACAGATAGAGTAGGCTACTGATATAGGGTAGGCAACTTGCAAATGATTGAGCGCACCAAGCGGGTGGTCCGAGCGCCCGCATGCTCCAAAGGAGAGTTGCGCCTTGTACCTAAAGTCAACCTCACTTCTTCTCCCTCTTTCAACCACCAAAAAACCGATTTTTCTTCTTCAACACTACAAACCCCCCATATTCCGAATCAAACCGGAATTTCCAAACCAAGACCCCCACAATGGCTGGAGACTCTGGCCACAGGGGCGCTGATGGCCGGGGCCATCGCAAGCGCCCTGCCAACGATGAACCCCAGGACGATCTCCCCCAACCCTACAACGCCAAAGAACTTCAACCCGCCAAGCGACGCGCCCTCTCGCCATCCGATCAGCCGCGGAAGCAGAAGCGACCCGGCGCGCGCGCGCGAATCTCAGAGGCCGAGCGAGAGGCCATCCGACAGCGTCAGATCGACCGAGAGCGCCAAGCCGCTGCTCAGCAGGCTGCCGAGGAGGAACAGAGCAGGATCCGGGGCATCAACGATGTCGTGAGACAGCATTACAACAATGTTCCAGAGAGAGGGCGCGACTGGAGAACAAGAGACAGCAAAATCAAGGGATTGCGCGTGTTTAACAACTGGATCAAGAGCTGCATCATTCAGCGCTACTCGCCCGATGAGGACCACACGCCTGGTTCGCGCGAGGCGGGCCGCTCCAGCGGCAAAGAATTGCTCGTGCTTGACATGGGCTGCGGAAAGGGCGGCGACTTGAACAAGTGGCAGCAAGCCCCTCAGCCCATTCAGCTCTACGTTGGCCTGGACCCGGCCGACGTGAGTATCGACCAAGCTCGCGAAAGATACAGAGCATTGAGCGGCCGTGGAGGCCGCGGAGGACGAGGAGGTCACCGAAGGCCACCGGCTCGTCTGTTTGATGCGCGATTCCACGTCAAGGACTGCTTCGGCGAGTCCATCGAGAATCTCGACATCATTCAACAGGTGGGCTTTGACCCTTCACCTATGAACCGCCGGGGCTTTGATGTCGTCAGCATGATGTTCTCCATGCACTACGCCTTTGAGTCGGAGAAGAACGCGCGGAACATGCTACGCAACGTCGCTGGTGCCCTCAAGAAGGGAGGCCGATTCATCGGCTGCATCCCCAACTCGGACGTGCTCGGTGAGCGTGTCCGCAAGTTCAATGAGCAGGCCGCTGCCAAGCGCGAGGCCAAGGAAAAGGAGGCTGATGGTTCAACGACGCCTCCCGCTGCTGAACCCGAAGACGGCGAGCTGGAAGAGGGCGAAGCCGAACCCACTGCCGAATGGGGCAACACTATATACCGCGTGCGCTTCCCAGGCAAGACACCCGATGATGGCGTCTTCCGTCCCGCCTTTGGCTGGAAATATAACTTCTTTCTGGACGAAGCGGTCGAGGAGGTTCCCGAGTATGTCGTCCCGTGGGAGGCATTCCGTGCTCTCGCCGACGACTACAACCTCGAGTTGCAGTTCCACCGCACGTTCCCCGAGATCTGGGAGGCTGAGAAGGATGACCCCGATCTGGGTCCTCTGAGCGAGCGCATGGGGGTTCGTGAGCGTGGTGGTGGCCCTCTGCTTGTCTCGGACGAGGAGATGGAGGCTGCCAGTTTCTACATTGGCTTCTGTTTCTACAAGGTCTAATACTCAGGGACGGCGGGTAAACTCATCAAGTCATGGTACGAAGCACACGGATATAGGCGGCAATGGTCTCGAGAGCAAGCGGAACAAGTAAACAAAAGCATGGCGGTTTTATTACAACTTTATTTACCACGCTAAAAGAACGACGGAGCTGGGTATCATAGTCTTTCTTACTTTCTGAATGGCGAATTTCAACATGTCATAATAGAGGCCTTCCCTCTCTTCCCGAGCCATCAATCCAAAACTGATATTATCCTGAGAACATGGCAGGCAAACGAAGTGTTCGTTCGAGCTTCTATTTTGCACGGCATCTCGTTTCCCAAGATGGACAAGTACATCAAATAGCGTTAGTTGCACGACGCCAAATCATCAACGCAGCAACGCCAGCACAAGCTGTTGCTCCGAGTGCCACATAGAGACTTGTTCGGTCTGGCCCCTCCTCGTTGCTCTTGGGAAACGCTGTGCTCGGGTTCGTGGCTGCATCGGCATATGCGACAAAGAGTTCGCTGATGCTGCCCCAAGTCACACTGACGTGCAATGGCAGGCTCATACTGAGCGAAGAGGCGTATTGATCTGGCTGGAGTTCGCTCCGCTGGTTGGTCTTGTCCTTGTCGGCTTTGAGCGCAGTGTAGATGGAGGGTAGTTCATCTAGGTGTGGGTACTTGGAGCGCAAGTTGACAATATGCGAGAACGAGTCTGGGTCCGAGGAGTCGTAGGCGTAGCAGATGAGGTCGCAGGCATCCAACTTGGCCTGGTTCTCTAGGATTGCGGGTTCTAGTTCCCCGAGCTCTTCGAGGATTAGATAGACCTGCTTACCGCCTGGGAGCTCAACACTGTTGACAGCTCGGCGGGGCTTGATAGTGGGATGGTAAAGACCATCAAAGGGACGGTTGAGGAAAGAGTCCAGCAGAGCAGATTTGCCTGCCCCTGAGGCGCCTAGGACATAGCACAATACAACGTTGCGCTCAACGCGGCCAGGGCGTCTTCTCCTCTTGCGAGGCTTGGTGATCTTCAATGCGGCAGTGATTGGATCCTTGGGGTTTGGTGGCTCAAAACCGAGATAGGCCAGGTACTCGATTGTGGTTTTGGGCTCAATAAAGGTTGTCATGCTCCACTGGGCAAGCCATCCCTGGAGAGTGATATGGCCAGCTTCATTCCTGACTGTCGAAGAGGGGAAAGACGAATCTGTCCATGAGCTTGGGAGGCCTGAAGTTGGAGCGAACAAGGCCTCAAGCTCTCGATCGTTGAGACCACCATCGTTATCCTTGTCAAAGAGAAGGAATAGGTCGACAAAGAATCGATATCCCGCAGGACTCAATTCAGCTGATGCATACTCGGGGACATCGAATTTTGGCCGTATAAACTTGTCTTCCAGGCTCAGGCTGTCGGTATAGTGGTATTTCCGAAGGATGATCCAAATAGTTTCGTGGCGTCCCTTCTCAGCATACAGCTTGTTCAGCTGCAAGAAGCCAGGCAGGTCGATCCCCCTCTCCAGATCAGAAGTGGGTAATGTCTTGGAGATACTGAGCTTGATGTTGTCTAGGTCGTCTGCTGTCAATGGTTTGTCGAAACAGCGGGCTTGAAAGTCTCGCATCTCCTGCTCGTTGAGATATCCATCCTGATCCTTGTCGCATAGGTAGAAGATGCGCATCAAGGCACTGACACAGGCAGGCTTAAGATGGCCCTCCTTGTAATCGAAGAGGGGAGCGATTGGATGAGTTACAGCCTTTTGACAGAGGAAGAAGACTTCGTTCACATTGCGATGGTCTCTGGCGCTGGTACGAATGCAAGAGTCGATTTCGCGGAATTCGGCCATAACAGGCAACATTTCTTCCTCAACCACCTGGGGTGTTGTTCCCTGCCCAGCAAGATCGGACTTGTTGGCACAGAGAACAACAGGGACATTGACACCAAGTGATCGGAAATAAGGCATCCAAAAGAGGGCAACCCTTTCGTAGCTGTAGTGGTCGGCATAGACGAGGAGGATGACATTGCATTTTCGAATCTCTTTACGGAGAGTGGTTCGGTCTTGTGGACGAGCAGAGGTATCGACGATCGTAGTTGAGACATTTTCGGGAGTTCCGATGCTTGGGGGTATGGTGATTTGGGGGAGGACGGGTTGTATCCTATTGGAGACGAACTGATCTTTGACCAGCGAGGCAATGAGGCTGGATTTCCCAGTGCTCTCGTCACCGCAAACACATATGCGCACTGAACAGAAGAGTTAGTTTCCTATTCAAGTAATAATGTGATTGGCTCTGCGGATGTAGATTGGTCGACGAATACTATTCGAGAATGTAGGATAGGATGGCGGGCAAGCATGATGGAGGTCATGACAGGGAAGCGTACCAGCAGCCATGATGGATATGTTTCTCAGGTTGTCGGTCAAGTTGTGTTATTACCAGCGGTCCATGACCTGTGGGAATGAGTGTCTGGAATCTTCGTCGGTCGTTTTCGAATGATCCTTGGCCAAGATATCAATGGCAATGGTAGAGGCTCAAAGAAAGCTGAGTTGGGTTGAGAGCATTGAGCAAAGCGGGCGGGTAGCAATGATATGAGGCCTCAGGCTCAGCCCAGGAAAGAACCGGAGCAGCGGGAGATGACAAAATAGCGTCGTCGGCTCAGACCAACTCAGCTCAGGCCATGAATCTGTGAATCTGTTGGTGGGACAGACGCAAGATGCAAAAAGATGCAGTCAAAGCTGGGATGGCGATGATTGAAAGAGGTGACGCGCGCCGAGCAAGGATTGGGGAGGAACATGGTGCTGGGCCAATCACCAACTGACTTTGGCTCAAGCCACAGAACATAGCCTAGAAGAATAGGTTGGTAAAAATAGGACATGAAGAACACTTACATAACTTCAATAATCTCTGTTCAAAGCCTAGATCTTGACATTTGGTTCGCTGTTCATTGACGACTCTGCATCAGAGTTGACGCTATTCAACCAAGTCTCCCTTCTTTCAGCTGCGTGAACATCTAAAGGACCTCGGATTCGCTGATCGTCATCACGTGACGGACTAGATAGCAAATCTTTCGCTTTATCGGTTTTTGTCAGCTTGAGTAATCACCCAAACTCTTACCCCACACCTTCCCAAGATCTCCAATTGACCAATCCGAAGCCTGCTTACACAGGATGAACAATAATGACAAAGTCGATTAGACTGCCGACATGCTTTAGCTATATCTCGTCAGCGTTGGCAATCATCGTGAATTGAATTTATTCTCCTGCAGGCACGTTCTCGAGAGTTCGTCCAAATCGTCTATATATGTCTCGCTTCAGTCCCTTGGTTGCGGTTTTCGTAGCTACAATTTCCATCCTCATCATCATCTACTCACCAGCAAATTACCTCTCAAGCATCAAGCAACTCACTGTAAACATTATCTACCCAAACACCTCTACAAACACAACTCTTTCTGAGAATCAAATGATCAACACCGCAAAGAACATGTCCAAGTCTCTCCGCCAAGCCAAGATCACCCCCCACCGCTCCAGCACCCGGGGTCACTCTGACCATGGCTGGCTCAACACATACCACAGCTTCTCCTTCGCTGACTGGTATGACCCAAGATTCTCTCACTTTGGCTCTCTCCGCGTCCTGAACGAGGACCGGGTCAAGGCCAACTCGGGTTTCCCCACGCATCCTCACCGCGACTTTGAGATCTTCAGCTACATCCTCGGTGGAGAGCTTACACACCGAGACTCAATGCTTGCCAAGGGCAAAGAGGGAGGCCAGTCGGACAAGTTTTATCGTATGCACCGTGGCGATGTTCAGTTCACCACTGGAGGAACTGGTATTGCTCACTCGGAGATGAACGAGCACAAGTCAGATACCGTTCACTTCCTCCAGATCTGGGCCATCCCCTGGAAGCGTGGCCTGACTCCCCGATACCACACCCGCCACTTTAGCGAAGAGTCCAAGAGACTCGGCTTCGTCAACATCCTGAGCCCTCTCAAGGGAGGCGAAGAGGCAACTGTTCAGCAGGAAAAGGACGCCGAGGCTGTTCTCCCCGACACCATCCCCATCCACGCTGACTTTGTCATGTCTGCCGGCATCATCGAGCCCAGCAAGACATTTGAGTGGACAGTTGGAGGAGGGGCCACCCAGGAGGCAAAGAGAAAGGTCTATGTGCACTTGCCCATGACCAAGGGAGGAAACGCCAAGATCCGACTTGACGGCCGGGAGGATGCCGAGCTTTCGGAGGGCGACGGCGCCTTTATTGAGGGTGTCAACGCCGGCGACAAGCTGTCGGTAGAGAGCATTGGAAGCGCCGATGCAGAGGTCATCGTCTTGGATACTGCTTAGAGGCAAGACGTCGGCAACGATATCCGTCCGAATCGGGCCGTTGCTGCACCTGCAGCATTGGGTAAAGGACTGGCGTTTGATGAGCGCGTCTAAATGTACTTAGCGCAAATGAGTGTAATGAAAACATAGAGTCTTGTAAAGAATGATCTGATCCATTTTTTCCTCTTCCTTTGTGTGCGTGCTCTGCAAGTCAAGTGCCATTTCGTTCATCCTTGTGGCGTAGATGAGATTGATAACTGTAACCACACCGATGGATTCATCCACAGTAAACAGCAAACAGTAAATGGATGTCGGGTAATAAATCTAGAGATATCGATGCAAGCCAAATTGCTCAGCAAAAGTCCACCAGTTAAAGACAAGGATGACTTCGGGGTTGCATGATGTTTTGTTGAAGAGATGCCACCCTAGAGCCAGGGCACATGTAAAGGCCGGTTTACGTCCGGCTTGGCGTGATCGCTTAGATTCCAGCTCGTACGTCAGCCTGTCAGAAGCCAGAGGTGCCTGGGAACTCGTGGGACCCATGGATTACCGACCCTGGAAGGTCGTTAGTGGTGTTGCTATGTGATTGCCCATGCTGCAGTGTTGGTCGAGTTGAAACCCGAAAGCGATAACGGAGGTGAGGTTGCGAGTTCAGAGCAAAGCTATGGGAAGCGAGGTTAAACGGGAGCAAAATGGGCCTGGAAGAGAAGAAATTTCGAGAGGCAGCCACGAGTCTAATAAAAGAAAGGTTATTGAAAGAAATCGATACAAGAAGCAACGAGATCAGGGTGTAAACCAGAGCGGGCGAGAGCCTGGATCAAAAAAGCACTCAATCTGTCTACCAACAGCAGCCAAAAAGATAAAGACTGGCCAGGGGTAAAGCTTGGCAGAACGTCGACACCTAACCGCCCAGGGTAACCCGTCGACTTTGGTCAACTTTGGCGCGAGACGGTGTGGTGGGAGAAAACATCCGCTGTCAATGAGCAGAGATGGTGTTGCGCCAAGGCCCAGCTGGTCGGGACGATCATTTCCCAACTATTCGAACTACTGGAAGAGTACAGCGCAAAATAAGAAATGGAAGAGTGTTCATTTCCAGAAGATAGCCGAAGCCATTCGTCAAATAGTGGGTTCACGCCCGACGACGGCGTTGGTTGGTGGTGGAAACCATTGTCAGACTATAGGCAGAGGGCTGGCACCGGAGGCGGGAAAAGAAGAAAAGCGACAAAAGCCCACGCGTCCCCTTTCCCCTGCTTCACAGAATCCACGGTTTCGCGGCCTGAGCAAGGGCTTTATTTGTCAGACCGAGCACTAACCGCGGCGCAGCAAGAGACTCATGATGGTGTCAGGCTTGAGTGACAGCGACAGTCAGAGTGACAGTGACAGAGCAGCCCGTGGAGTCGATTGGCGATCCGGAAGAAAGCGAGAAAGTGACGATCCAGCGCAGGGAAGGACCCCGGATCGGCAATATCCTAACTCGGACGCCCTCACCACCCAAGGGGGCAGGCTGCCTGACGGTGCAAATGAGACGCGGTGGGTGGTCCAGTCAGGGGTTGGTATTGATGCTCCCAACCAACTTACACAGAGCATTAAACATTAGGGGAAAATGCACTCGAGAACAGCCCCGAACGCTGCAAATCCCGTCTAAATGTCACTCCGTCCTGCACGAGCCATATCATCAAGGATGATCCTGAAAAAAAAACTCCGTCTAGAAGGGGAAATCAGCCAGCCTGCTCTTCTCCCCCTGGCGAGTCTAGCCCACCATCTCCGCTAACAGTTTAGCCCTACGGCGCGTGATGGAGGCCGTTACAACATGGCATTGGGCGGTGGAAGACGCAGGAGCTGCTGCTAGCTCAGGGACTAGCGCACGAGCCGCTGTGGCTTCTTTTCATCCCACATCCCGTGGCCCCACGTGCAGCAGGGGTCATGTCCAGTGACTCGGTCTTACCAACCGCTGTTGTAACTGTCGAGACTTTTCATCACAGCTTGGGAGAGGAAGACTAGGACTTAATGGCGCGAGACTATTAAGTCTGCCTCGCACTTGGAGGCTTAGCTCAATAGAGGAGAGCCTTGACCGCTGCGTTAGAAACCGGTAGTGTTCACTAACAGATGAGATGGCCTTCAGCTGCTGAAGCTTGAAGCCACAACCGAGACACCCATATTCTACAGGAGTCGAATTGTCTCATCCTCGGAACATGTTCGAGAAAATACCCGAGCCCTACGGGCTTCGCTTACAGGCACTGTCTCGATGTCCATAACCGACGTCACCTTGTGTCCGAAAAGGCCTCAAGCGTCGTCCCAAGCGTCCAAGGATGGGAATCGCCTCCCTCGCCAAGATGGAAATCTCCAGTTTCCTGCCTGTCCCATTTCCCATATCTCTACCCTCCTCACAGAGCATGACACCACCTGCTGGCAAATTGGCGGCCGACTTCACCATCCACCTTGTCGTCGTCCCCCATTCTCACCTTGGCGGCCCCGGCTACGCGGCTTATACACCCCCTGCCCCAATAGTCTCTCGCCACCATCATTCTAACGCTAAGCCTGTTCCTGAACATGGCAGCAGCTGCAGCCTGTGGTTCTATCGCTGTGCCCGCAGAAGTCTGCATGAGGCTGTTCACACCCGCCGCTCCAAGTCGGAAATTGCTTTGGCGGCGGAGGCGGCACTGGTTGCGCCCCATCCAACTCCCTTGGGAGACTCCTCTCTGAATGGAGTCAGCCTGACGGGTAGGGTCCAAGCCATGGCCCAGATAGGAAACCGCCGCTTGCTATGGCTGCGGACTGCAGGTTGGGCTTGTGAGAGGAGAGATGCCGTCTGGAGGAAAACCCTCCTAGTCGCCGCCTCCACGGTGAACGTCTTTTTTCTTTCCTTTTCCTTTTCTCTCCTACCTTTGCGTCGTCTATCAAACCTGTTGACTCTGTCAATCCTAGACACGGCTCGTCTTAGGCCTTGTTGCAAACTTTGGTTTGCGTCCTTTCTTTGATCTCAGTATCACTGCATCACACTCTTTACGGCTTCGGCCACATTCCAGTCTCTATTACTTAATACTCTAATTCTCCAAGCATAATGGCTCTCTCTCTTACTTCCGGCCTCGTTCAGGCCTATGGTGGCCTTAACGGTTACTGGGTATGTATTCAGATGTCACCAAAACATGAGGGTTGTAACTGACATCGATAGGGACAACTCGGAAACGAGGCACTGAAGAGCTACTGTGACAACGGTCCCGAGTATGTGACACTGTCTTTCGTTAACCAAGCCCCTGAGAACACAAACTCTGGTTACCCTGGCACCAACTTCGCCGGACACTGCTGGGCTGGAACCTACAAGAACAAAGACGACGTCGGAGGAGACCTCCTGAGCGAGTGCTACCCTATCAAGGAGGGCATCCCTTACTGCCAGGAGCGTGGTGTCAAGGTTCTCCTTAGCATCGGCGGTGTCTATAACGAGAACGGTGGCAACTACAAGGTGACGACTGACCAGAAGGGTGTCGACTTTGCCGACTTCCTGTGGAGTGCCTTTGGTCCATATGACAAGAACTGGAACGGTCCCCGTCCCTTTGATGCCGACGATGGAAGCACCCGACCTGCTATTGATGGTTTCGACTTTGACATCGAGCACGACTTGCGTATGTAGCCCAACTCCTGAATTGCTCGGTTTGGCTTCCCCAGGTACTGACATGTTTTTAGCCAACGGTCCTTACATCGCCATGATCAATGAGCTCCGCAGACTCAAGAGCGACGTCATCATCACTGGTGCTCCCCAGTGCCCTACTTCCGACGAGTACTTCTACATGAAGCAGATGATCAACGAGGCCAAGTTTGATGCCCTTTTCATCCAATTCTACAACAACGGCTACTGCGATGCTATCGAGGACCCTAACGTGTCTTGGGACCGGATGAACTATGACGAGTGGGCGGACATTGTTGACGATAGTCAAGCCAGCAAGGGGGCCAAGATCTATGTTGGACTGCCCGCCAGCAAGGACGCTGCCGGCAGTGGATACCTCGAGCCTGACGCGCTCAAGGAACTCGTCTGCAAGCTGAAGGACAAGCCTCACTTTGCCGGTCTCTCTCTGTGGGATCTCACCCGTGGTGCTTCTAACTGGGTCGACGGCAAGACCTACAACCAGCATGCCGTTGATGCTCTTGAGTACGGATGCGACCCCATCCCTACTACTACCACGAGTGCGATTTCGTCGACCACCGAGGCCTCCTCTACCGAGTCTACGACTACTAGCGATGTCTCTACTACCACGTCTGATGTCTCTACCACCACTTCTGACGCTTCTACCACCACTTCGGATGCCTCTACTACTTCTGATGCCTCGACCTCCGAGACCGCTACCTCGTCCGAGACCACCACCTCTTCTGATGCCTCGACTACCGCTACTTCTACCGAGGCTACATCCACCGAGTCCTCCACTGAGACATCTACCGAGGCCTCTACCTCCGATGCTTCCTCAACCGACGCTTCCTCGACTACTGAGACCGCCACCGGAACTACCACCGATGCTAGCACTGATGCCTCCAGCTCCGTGACTGAGACCTCCACCGATGCCACGGACTCCTCAACTGCCACCACTGATGCTTCCACCACTGGTACTGATGTCTCCAGCACTGAGACCTCGTCTGTTGCTACTGACTCTGCCACCACTGACTCTGCTACCGGCACCACCGAGACATCAACTGGTACCGACGCTTCCGTCACTGGAACCTCCTCTGCTGCCACTGAGTCTTCTGCTACCACTGATGCGTCCACTGCTTCCACCGATAGCACCGAGATCAACACAGCTACCACGACTTCCGCTTCCGAGGCCACTGACTCGACCTCTCTGACCGAGACCGAGACCGAGAGCGTTCCTACCACGCTGCCAAACACCTTGACCACCACAGACTACACCACGGCTTCCACCACAGACGATGTCAGCCTGACCACTGACACCGCCTCTGAGAGCGTCCCTACATCTCTGCCAGTGACTTACAGCACCTTCCACGGCTGGAACACGACTTGGACCACTGGAGCCACGCAGACATACGGAAACCCCACTCGATCCTCGACCTTGATTCCCGGCCAGACCACCACCAAGTGCTCGACTGAAGGACAGGCCTCTGTCACCCGCTCTGCGACTGTCAGCATGACCACCAGCACTGTCTGCACCACCAAGGTCTACACTGTTACTAAGTGCCCCCCTGAGGTCGTTAACTGCCCTGCCGGTGGATATGTTACCACTGAGACCATCCCTCTGTACACGACTGTCTGCCCTGTTACTGCCAAGGCTACTCCTACTCAGTACGCTGTGCCCTCTGAGTATGAGACCAAGACTGTCTACACCACGAGCGTCCACACTGTCACCAAGTGCCCTCCTGAGGTTACCAACTGCCCAGTTGGCTCTGTCACCACCGAGACTATCCCCGTTTACACCACTGTCTGCCCTGTGACCGAGAAGCCCAAGGCTGCCCCTACCAAGGTTCCCGGCCACAGCGAGACCAAGACCCTCTACACGGCCAAGATTTACACTCCTACTGAGTGCCCCGCTGGTGAGAACGACTGCGTTGTTGGAAAGCCCACCACCGAGGTTGCCTCGTGGACTACCGCTATTGTTCCTCCCAAGGAGACCCAGCCAGCCCAAGTCTACCACCCTGAGATCCCTGAGGAGGAGGAAGAGGTGACAACCGTCAAGGCCTCTTATACGGTCTACACTAACGTTGTTGTCCCTCCTGCCACCCTCGAGACCACCATCAAGCCTGTTGTCACCGAGAAGCCCTCAGGCGTCGCAGCTCCTACTGGTGGCTGCAGCGGCCCAGGCTGCCCTCAGCCTACCGCAGTCCACACCCCGACACCCAACAAGCCCGACTATGCCCCCATCACACCCGCGACGGCCGGAGCCTCTTCTCTCGTCGCCGGCCTCACCGCCGTGGTGGGTGCCGTCCTTTTCCAGGTGTTTGTGCTGTAACGTGGAACGGCCATTTTGTTTTCCTATCTATGCACCCTTATGTTTGTTCTCGTATATAGACTTGGCAGAAAAGTCTTGATGGGCTTCATGGCTTCATTATTTACGCCTTTGTCAAGTTATTGTACACACGCTCTTTTACGTTTATCAACCTGCTAAAGGTTACTTACCAATTACGTGTCTTATTAGTTCTTTCACAAGATATGTATAAATGTATATGGTTTTATGGACAAAATGTTGACGACTGTTGATGTTGATGTTGAGGTGACGAATTGTTTGCTTGCTCTGAATAGTTATGCGGCAGGCGTCTAGAGCAACTAACACGCATACTTACAGGGACCAAATGTCTCCCAGCTCGGCCGGCAACTGGCATCGAGCCCCAGCAGCTGAGAGCATCCTTAGCAATCCAATAAATACCTTCCATGGTAACCGAGCACTTCCAGTATGGAGGTTGTTGAGGTGACCATCGGCAGTTCAATAATCCGAGACGAGACGCCTTGTTTGATGAGCGTTTTACTTGAGCGCAGATCCCTCAAGGCAGAGAAGATACGTCAGCGGCTCACGCTACAGGGGCTTTAGTGGCGTATTCGCGGTTCGGAGGATGGATGATCTTTGCGTTTAAAGGCGCAGATCATTGAGAAACTGAGCAGGTCAAAGAACGGGACACCCGATGATGCCGTTGATTGCGGGCGATGGCGATGGGTGACTAAGCTGAACAAGGTCTTCCGGCCCGTCTCCCCTTGGATTCCGGCGGGGGCCATCCACCTCTAGCCTCCGACCTACCGACCTCCCCCGGTCGAGGTATGTTTTCTGTGCTGGAGGGTGGGCTGGCAGGCAGGCTGGACTGGACTGATGGCTGGGCTGGTATTTAACTAAATTCCTTGGTTGTCCAGGCAGCTCAGCCAGGATGGATTGGAAATGGCTGGAAACGTCATTGGGGGGAGGATACGATATAGATGTATACGACAGAGCAGTAGAAGTACTGTAGGTACTGTCTGTACTGCAGTCAGAGTGATGATGCGTACGTAGACTGACACGTACTGCATAAAAAAAGAGAGTTACAAGAGGCAACGATTTCGGGGAATTCAAGCGTTGTGGTTGGATGCTGGCGGTTGTCATGATGGATGGATGGTGGCAGGCCGCAGTGGCTGAGTCCAGCTGGTACCGTACCTGTGGTGGTGTACTAACGTAGTAGCAGCCCAGCCCAGGCCAGATGAATCCCGCTTCCCCACCTTTGAATAGAAGTTGTTCCCCTCCAACAACAGGTTCAAGTTGAAACAAGAAGACGCCCATCTCTCGCTCGTCTTCATCTCCGACATCTGTCAAGGAGCTCCCAGTCATTGCATCTCGCATCTTGCTTTTTCCTCTCGGTGCAAGCAAAAGCACCGCGTCCGCATTGACATTGACAACACACCACCCAGATCTTGGCCCCCTTTCCCCGCCTCCAACTTCTCCGGCGATTGGTAGTCGGCCCAACATGTCAGAGGCTGGCGACAGGTAAGCTCTCCATCACATCCCCGTCCCAGCTTGCGATTGCACAGGACAAAAGCTCTGCCATCTCCTGCTTTGTCATTGCTGCTGCTTCTGCTTGGCTCTGTGATGCAGATGCACCGCAGAATGGGCCACATCGCATCTTTAGCCCGCCCCCCAGCATAAAGTCAGTCCACCTACTGACCGCTGTTTATCTCTCCCCCTCCAGCACCCACAAGCGGTCCAAATCCGCCGCTGCGCTCTCCCTCCTGCGGCGCAAAGACACCCGAGAAGAAGAATCCGGTTCCGAAGACGGGAGGGCCCCGAGAACTCCTTCCTCCTCCAACCCTGTCCTCTCCATGGCGCATCAAACCAGCGTCCGCGGCCATGGGCCAAAGCCCTCCATTTCGGGGAGCGGCCTCTCGCCCGTCAACTCTTCTCATCAGTATCAGCAGCAACACCAGCAGCAGCCGCACAGGTTTGCGCCTACGCCTCCTCAGCCCGACAAGAGCACCGCAAGCCTCGAGCAGTCTGTCCGCAAGTTCAGGGTCGTTGAAGCCCTCCGCAGCGGTGACACGGCATCCATATCTCGCGTCATCAGAGAGACGGCCGAGAATGGACCTCGATCGAGTATCTCATCCGTAGGCACCTCAGGAGGTGCCCTTGACGACACAACCATCCTCCACCTGGCCATCCAGTGTGCCGAATTTCCAGTCATCGAGTACGTCCTGTCCGACGGGCAGGGCTCCATCGATGTGAACGCCCGCGACAAGGAGGGCAACACCCCGCTCCACTTGGCCGCAGTCCAGGGCCGAACCACCGTGGTCAAGCTCCTCCTGGAGCAAAAGGACATCAACGACGCCATTGCGAACGCACAGGGTAAACTACCACTCGATGTGGCCCGAAACCCCGAGATTTTCCAACTCCTCCAGCTCTCGCGGTCGCTTTTCGCCGAGGCCAAGGTCAAGCAGGTCCAGGAGCTGATCGAGCGGGGCAACTATGGTGCGCTCGCTGGAGTCCTCGAGGAGCACCGTGTCAAGACCGTCCTCGACATCAACAGCCCTGAATTCGCCTCTGAGCCTTTCACCGTCCAGACCGGCGGCACTCTCCTCCACGAGGCTGCCCGAAAAAGAAATACCAACCTCATCCAGGTTCTCCTCCTCCATGGCGCCGACCCGTTCCGCCGCGATCGAAAGGGCAAGCTGCCCCAGTCCGTGACCAACGACGATGCTACAAAGGCTATATTGAAGCGTTCGCCCGCAGCCGTTGCCGCCCAGCGCGGAATCCAGGAGAAGGCCGTGCTTGGGCAGGCTGCGTCTCAGGGCGCAGCTGGCTCGAGTTCTGGCGACCCCCTGGCCGGCCGAGAAGCTCGCGAGATGAAGGGTTATCTCAAGAAGTGGACAAACTACCGAAAGGGCTACCAGCTTCGATGGTTCGTGCTCGAGGACGGAGTCCTCAGCTACTACAAGCACCAAGATGATGCGGGTTCCGCATGCCGCGGCGCCATCAACATGCGAATTGCCAAGCTTCACATGAGCCCGGATGAGAAGACCAAGTTTGAGATTCACGGCAAATCCTCCGTCAAGTATACCCTTAAGGCGAACCACGAAGTTGAGGCCAAGCGCTGGTTCTGGGCTCTGAACAACTCGATCCAGTGGTCCAAGGATCAAGCCAAGGAGGAGGAGAGGCGAGCTGCTAGGGGTGCCGAGCTCCTGAGGCAAGCCAAAGCCGACCCCAGCACCCTCTCTCTCCAGGAGTCACATAGCGAGAATACTAGCGTGACCGACCTACGAAGAAATAGCTCTCAAATCGCCAGCCGATCTTTCTCCAAGGTCTCTTCCGTCGACCAGAGACCAAACTACCCCGGCCCCGGCACCATTGGCAGCCTCGAGGACGACGACTTTGTTGACGTCCAGACCGACGTGGATACGAACCGAGGACCCAGGAATGGAGGTCCTAACACGCATAATGATGTTGATGACGAAGATGATTACGGTGACGACATGAGCATGCACGAGGAGCCTACTGCTACAAAGGACGCTCTTAACATTACGGCGCAGTCGGCCAAACTCCAACTCGAGACCATGTCTCACGTCCACCAGGCTATGCTTTTGGAACTTGCTCAGAACCCCAACACCATTCTTTCGGATCCCAACATTTCCCAGGCGCTCGGCACATACGATGCAGCCATTAGAAGCTTGTCAACTCTCGTGGCAGACCTGCTACGGATATCTAAGGATCGCGATGCCTACTGGCAGTACCGCTTGGATCGCGAGGCCAACATGCGCCGTATGTGGGAGGAGAGCATGGCACAGGTAGCGCGTGAACAGGAGGTCCTTGAGGCCCGCGTTGGTGAAGCAGAGAAGAGGCGGAAGGCAACAAAGCGAGCACTGCGCGAGGTTATTGAAAGCGGCATCCCGATTGCTGAGCCCCCCGTCGAAGAGACGCTAGTCGAGGAGCAACTCGATGACGACAGGGAGAAGGAGGACGAGGAGGGAGAATTTGAGGACGCAGCAACAAAACTGCCACCGGCAGTACCCAAATCACCTACTCTCAAGACGCTTCGGAGGAAACCTACAGTTATTGTCGACCTGTCCGAGAGCGAGTCTGAAGAGGAAGATGAATTCTTCGACGCCGTTGATGCCGGCCACGTGGAGGTATCTGAACTTCCTGTGGAGGAGACCAAGCCAGAGACTCAAGATATTATCGTATCTGGAGGGTTGGACATTAGTCCATCCTTCAAGGGCTATGAAAACGGTATCAGAAAGAGACTTAAGATGGACGCTGACGACCGGCCCAAGATTTCTCTCTGGGTAAGTAATTTGAATACAGTTAAGTCTACGGTGCTAATAATGAGTAGGGTATTCTGAAGTCTATGATTGGAAAGGACATGACCAAGATGACTCTCCCTGTATCGTTCAACGAGCCGACCTCGCTCTTGTACCGTGCCGGTGAGGATATGGAGTACGCCGACTTGCTGGACCTTGCTGCGGACCGAACCGACTCTATTGAACGACTCATCTACGTTGCGGCTTTTGCGGCTAGTGAATACGCTTCGACCATTGGCCGCGTTGCCAAGCCATTCAACCCCTTGCTTGGAGAGACGTTTGAGTATGTGCGACCTGACAAGAATTACCGCTTCTTTATCGAGCAAGTCAGCCATCACCCTCCGGTTGGTGCTGCACATGCCGAGTCTCCCAAGTGGACATATTGGGGTGAGTCGGCAGTCAAGTCCAAGTTTTACGGCAAGTCTTTCGATATCAACCCCCTGGGCACCTGGTTCCTGAAGCTGCGACCTACTGCCGGAGGAAAGGAGGAGCTCTACACGTGGAAGAAGGTTACGTCGTCAGTCATTGGCATCATCACTGGAAACCCCACGGTGGATAACTACGGACCAATGGAAATCAGGAACTGGACCACGGGAGAGGTAGCTCACATCGAGTTCAAGCCACGTGGATGGAAGGCATCCAGCGCATACCAGGTTTCTGGAAAGGTGCTGGACGCCTCTGGCAATGTCCGATTCAGCATGGGCGGTCGCTGGAACTCGAAGCTGTACGCGCGCCTAACGCCTGGCTACGAGGCGGCCGTCGATGAACCCAAGGAGAGCGGTGAGATGCACCAGGGTGGTCTCACTGACCCCAACTGCGCATACCTTATCTGGAAGGCCCACGAGCGACCTACTGGTATTCCCTTCAACCTGACACCCTTCGTCTTGACATTCAACCATATCGATGACCAGCTCCGACCATGGCTTCCCCCCACGGATTCGCGTCTTCGACCTGATCAGCGTGCTATGGAAGATGGGGAGTATGACTTTGCTGCTGATGAGAAGAACCGACTTGAGACGGCTCAGCGAGGACGACGACGTATCCGTGAGGAGCGAGGAGAGGAATTCCAGCCAGCATGGTTCTACAAGACGCGCTGTGAGATTACGGGCGAGGAGTACTGGCAGTTCAACAACAAGTACTGGGAGCAGCGTGACAAGGCCGGCCCGAACGGCGACCCTCAGGTTGCTTGGGAGGGACTGGAGCCCATCTACGAGGACCACGTTGATGAGGACACTATACGGTAACCTCAGACTGGAGTTGATGCTGGACGTAAAATAAATATAGCAAAAAGAAGCGGTTTCGAGAGGTGTTTTTTCTAGTTGGAGTGCGAGGAATGTTGTATAGATAGAGTTTTTAGGATAGTAGCTGCCTGCAATCACACCTTGCCGTTCGTAATATGCATGTATGTTTGAGGATTACAAATGCCGAGATTGTGAGTGATGGCCGGAGTCACGGGCTGCCAAGATGTGATTAGATATTCGGCCGATTCGGCCCCACCCCCGGCTGAAGATCCGAACCTCGGCAAAAAGTCTTGGCTAGGGGTAAAGTTACGTATGAGGCTCGTTGTACAAGGACGACACATGAAAACCGCCATTGTTGTTGTTCTCGTTCCTGAACACATTCATATAACGTAGCACTCCTTTTCTGCTGAGTATTTGTCTCTGCTTGGACATCCACTGTGCTGTAAACAGTACTACCCCAATTATCGCAGCAGAGCCAAGATGTCGCCGCCCATGGAAGATAGACCCACGCTCCTTCGGCCGCCGGAGCCCGACTCCAACCAGTCGCTGATTGAGAACGTGCTGGACGTGACGGAGCTCAAGGTCCTGGGTCAAGTAAGTCCATCAACTCGTAGGACTTGCCAATTCCAACGCTGACCGTACAAGGACGTCTTTACAAACACGCGTCCCCAGTGGCATCCTCCGGGTGCCCGCGGCATCTACGGCGGCGCCGTCATTGCGCAGTGCCTCGCCGCAGCGCAAAAGACGGTGCCAGAGACTTTCCTCGTCCACTCGTGCCACTGCTACTTTCTCCTCGCGGGATCATCCGAGACGCCTATCCTGTACCACGTCGAGCGCGTCCGTGATGGTCGCTCGTACGCGACGCGCACAGTCCAGGCTCGGCAGAAGGGAGCTTGCATCTTCACCACCACCATCAGCTTTGTCCGTGAGGCTACCTCTGATAAAAAGAGACAAGAGGTACGCCATGCGGCGAGTTTGCCAGAAGGTGTGTCTGCGCCGCCGGATAACTGGGATGGTGAGCCTGAGTGGGCTCGTACGGGGCCGTTCCAGAGTCATAGGATTGAGGTTCTGCGGGCTGGCGATCCAAAAGCTAAACCGCAGGACCGCAAGTCTCGACAGTGGATGCGGTCGCGGCAAAAGATCTCTCCGTCAGGTGGACATCAAGCGCATCTAAACGCTCTGGCATACATGTCGGACAGCTACTTCATCGGCACTGTATCCCGCATCCACGGACTCTGGCGGTTCCCCTTTTCTCCAGATGAGGTACCCTCCCTGGACGAAGCGACACAGGAGCAGGTGCGCAGCCTGTGCGAGTTTGAGGGCATGGGTAGTAGCGTCGAGGAATGGCGAGGCCGGCCACACCTGGGCATGTTGGTGAGTCTCGACCATAGCATCTACTTTCACGAGCCGAAGGCCGTCAAGGCCGACGAGTGGATGTTTACCGAGATGGAGAGTCCATGGGCTGGCGATGGCAGAGGCGTTGTTTCGCAGAGGATATTCAGCAAAGATGGAGAGTTGTTGGCTACGTGCTATCAAGAGGTAAGTCTTTGTTCCAAGTACTTGATGTGATCTATGCTAACGAATATAGGGCGTTGTTCGACTCAAGCAAGACGGAGGAGAAAAGAGTGCAAAGCTATAGAACCTTTGGCTGAGTAGCATTCATTATCAAGAGCGTTTGTAATATTGTTGAAGAGCGAGATAGAAGGTTTTCACGGTTGGCCTGGATACGATTCAAAGTTTACAACTGATAATTCACACAAGTTTTCTTTTTCTAGAGTGAAGTAAACGCCTGTTCATTTGTTGTCTTTGTGGTTCCAAGAACAATGAAGAGTGCTCACATGTAAACCAGCGGAACAAGCATCAACTGACGTATCATGCAGACTATGCATGTCTCCCCTTTATGTTCTAGCAGGATCCAGCTACTCATTTCTTGATCATTGGGAAATAGCCTGCATGCATTGCATCATGCTTCTATGTTCGCAACGAGATTCACAAGAGAGAGGCCTCAAGGTTTTGCATAAATAGCACATTGGGTTGTGAAACTCCCAGAACGACAGCATCTCAGCAACCCTCAACGCAAACACCGCCAAGACAGCTTTCCACCAGTTTTCGTCAGATCAACACCGCTGTTCTTCTCAGCAACACTTGTCAAAGATAATCACCATGTGTCACAAGACGATGGCAATCTTCACGGTGTGTGCGCACTCCCAGAAGGTCCCAACAATCAAGTGCGACATGGCTCAATGGTGGAAGCCCATGCTATACAAGGATCCATGCATCGTCACGAGATTTGCAGAGCTGACCCGCGGTTGGTGTCCCGAGTGCGAAGCCGTCTTCCAGGCCAATGCTGTCAACAGCGGTGTGGCCAAAGACTTTGACCCCCGATCTGCCGAGTTCATCTCGCGGTACTGGGCCTACAAGAGCCAGGCGGGTTGGGTAGGCCCCGTGGATGCCACTCGCTTCCCCAATGATCTGGTTGAGAGAAAAGATGAGATCGTCTGCAACACGCTCGGCGATACTCGATATGAGATTTATGCCCTGCGGCGTGAAATTGAGGTCTACCGTGCTGACAGGATCTGCATTGAGAAGCTCAGTTGCGTAGCCCCCGGCCCAGCTGATTTCCCTGCTATCATCGACAAGGCCCGTCGCCTCACCCTCGAATGGGGTCTCCTTGGCGAAATGGATGAACCCTCGTTCCCTAAACTCAGTTCGTTTCCCCCTAAGTCAAAGGCTGTAGACATGGCTAAACAAGATCAGAAAGGCAAGGCTTCTGAACAGGTTGCCCAATGCGAAGTCTGCAATGGGAGTCACCCTGAGTAGATCCCTGAGAAGCAGCAAGTGAGTAATGACAGAGACTGGTTGGGAAAACGTGTGACGGAGCGAGCCTACCATAGGACTGTAGGTGAGGCGGGTATTACCAGGTTGAGAGGGGGATAGATATCGGAGTTGCGGATAGGCGTGTCGTTAATTAATTGATACCATTATAAATTCCGTTGTTAATATTGATACTGTAAAAGAACTGACGTGACGGTACCTCCTTGTTGCAATTGTATTACTGCGGTATCCGATAGCACGTAGTGTTGATGTGAATAAGGTCTAGTCACGCTTGGCAGGACAAAGAGCCAAGCAGCTGGAACAACTAACTTCTGGTGCATTCCAACAGGCTTGGCTTTTGAACATGGCATTCTCCTTGGCAATCAAGTCTCAGACAAGTCTCGGTTCTGAAATGGGGCCATGGCTGTTATTCAGATGACAAGCCACAGAACCAGGGCGCCCATGAAGCTAGGTGAAAAGGCAGACAGGAGCTTTCCATCGGCTAACGGCGAGACCTGAGTTCAAAGGATAGAACCCATAGACATGACTCAGGTGTACTGCCGTTAAAGTGTCCGTCACTGTTCGAGGTGATGGGAGTCTAAGCGGGGCTGCTCATGGATAATCCATGACGTTGACATCGAGTTTGAGCTACCGTGCGACCGATGTGAGGGAGCACTGCGAGGGGTTGGAGACAAATCCTACAGTAGCTTGTGTAGGTACCTGGTCGCTAGAGTCGTCTTCTAGGCTACTGTCGGTCGTTCGCTTAGAATCACAGCAAAGGCGCTATCGCTACGATATATGGAATCCAAGGAAAGTGATGCTTTTTCGTTTAGCGACGCTTTCGTGTGGCGTAAAGACAAAAAGAAGCCTGCGAAACTCATGCAACCTCGATTACGGCCCTGCCAGGGGAACGCCAAGTCCACTGCATGACAACCTCGTTGCGCCAAGGTCCGAGGCTGAGGTGTAGAGCTAAAAGGCGAGGGTGTCGATACTGAGGCGCAGTAGAAAGGATAGACATAGTATGGATATCATGTGAGTCTAGATGAACGCGTCATTATCGTGATTGGCCCAGTTCGATCCATCTTTCGTCCTGTTTCTGCCTCTGTGTTGAAGACTTGTTGGCTATGACAATGTCTCGGTTCTGCCTTGGTAAGTTGGTGATTGGAGGAAATCCTTATGCAGGTGGAAGAAACGCCAGGTTTAGACCAGGGTAGAACAAGCCTCGGCAGATCCTTTGAAAATGCGCATAATGGGAGTTTGCTTTAACCAGAGAGTGAGTGATCAAGAGATTCTTTTGTTGAAGGAATCTCCATCAAGAGACGGAAGCTTTACAAGTATCTCAGGTACCTCTACCTCTAGGCTGAATCACGCTCAGTGGTACCTTGCCTCTGTAAAGTGGCGCTGGCGCTACCGTCGGTAAGGGAAGGCGCACCCAGTGGGCATGTGGGCCTGGGAAGGTCCGGGGGGCGTCGAGGCGTCGTCAGTGCCTGCAATTTTTAGCTCTACCAGTCTTTGAAACATGGGAAGGTGGTGACTCTGGCTGAGTTAGATATGGAAGTCGATCCCGCATAAATCAGCAACCTCCATTCTTTCTCTTCCCCTTCTCATCCTGCTGAGAGCAAGTGTCGTTTGGTGGATTTTCAGGTGTTGCTCTTAATTCTTTCTTCTCAAATTCCATCCCTACTTTCTTTACTCTTCTTGTTTTACTCGTTTCCCTCTTCTCCGTCGTTCCTTTAATCATCAGGAGGGTTGTCGTCAGATAAAGTTCGGGCAAGCACGGAAGGCATAGACGCTCCGACGACTCCATCGCGAACCAACGATCGATCGACACGATGCGCACGCTCCCCCTCCTCTTGTCCCTCGTCGCGGGAGCTTCAGCTGGCACCGTTTTGGCTCCCGTGAACAAGAAGAAGCTGGACATCCCATCAACGCTCCACAAACGCGACGGTACACTGAACCTCGATGGCTTCAACAACATCTCGGGCGGTGGCTACTACGCCAAGTTCGAAGTCGGCACGCCGCCTCAAGAACTCAGTTTCCTCCTCGACACGGGCAGCAGCGATACTTGGGTGAATTCGGACGACACCGACTTGTGTAACGACCCTGAGTTGCAGGCTCAGATTGGCTCATGCTACGCCACATGCATGTTCACCACACGATGCGCATACGGCGACACCCAGCTGACATCATGACAGTCAACCCCGATGACAGTAGCACATACAAAGTTCTCGATCGCAATGGCTTCGACATTAAGTATCTTGATAGCCGTCGCATCGAGGGCGACTACTTCGAGGACACCGTAACCATTGATGGCAAGAAGATCAAGAAGCAGCAGCTTGGTCTCGCCGTCACCTCTGTCCGCCCAACTGGCATTATGGGCCTGGGCTTCTCCGCTAACGTCGCCGCCGAGAAGCCGTATCCCGCCATTGTCGATACCATGGTCTCTCAGGGCTTGATCGAAAGGGCGGCTTTCAGTCTCTGGCTCGTATGCCACCCAGTGCCTCCGCCACTCCGACACAGTCCAACTAACGTGGGTTACAGAACGACCTCTCCGCCGATGATGGAAACATCCTTTTTGGCGGTATCGACAAGTCCAAGTTTGTCGGCAAGCTCGCTACCCTGCCCCTCGTGGCTTCAGCCAGTTCCTTAGACGGCAACGTCACCTCGTTCGCCGTCAACATCAGGAATATGGAGGTCACGATACCGAGCGGCCAAACCAAACTCAGCCTTGAGGGCTTGGGCTCCGGCTCTGTTGCCATCCTCGACTCTGGCTCCACCATATCCCTTATTCCTGACAGCCAAGTCAAGGATATCTACGACCGCTTCGACATTCTCTCCCTCGGCTCCAGTGCGGTCCCCTTGGTTGACTGCGCCTACGCCAATGACAAGGGTGATGGCATCAGTTTTGAGTTCGAGTTCAAGGACAAGACCATCTCAGTCCCCATGGACGAGATGGTGATTAATGCCTTTGCAGACCAGCAGAGCGCATTCGAAGACCCGCGATTAGACCAGTATTTTGGTGACTGGGATGGTGTCTGCATGTTCGGCCTCAGCGCCGCCAGCAACTACGGTGTCAGTCCCAAGGGCTTCTTCCTCCTTGGCGACACATTCCTGCGTTCCGCCTACGTTGTCTACGATCTTGCCAACGAGCAGCTGGGCATTGCTGAGGCCAACCCCGGCTCCAGCAAGAGCGACATTGTGGAGCTGAACGCTGACGACAAGGATTTCCCTGATATCCAAGGTGTCGCCAGTAAGTCCACCTTCAGCCCTACTGACGCTTCCTCTACTACTGGCTCCCGCCAGACTGTCACCGTCACCGCCGGATCTGACGCGTCCTCAGGCAAATCCGGCGACGACGATGACAGTGCAGCTGGCCACCTGGTCCCTGCCCTCATGGCTATGTTCATGATGGGTTTGGGTGCTTTGGTGACAGTTCTGTAAAAGGGTTTGGGCGGGAGTTCAGTGTTTGAGGATAAAAAGCCGGCTGGCGTAGGGCATGCATTGCAGCATAGCATGGACTGATGTATTTCGCTATCACATCCATTTCGGGGGCAGAACCCCCCGTGAAAGTTTACGTCTCACGACATGTATATACGATACCCCTTGTTGGAAAGAAACATGGTCATATTTGCACACATCAACAACCATTTGTACATGATCCTACCCCCTGCCTATCTCAACCCTGATACTCGCACAACTAGACACACCAGATACTTGATTGTTCGGTTTAAAAACAAGGCATATACAGCCTGCTGGATTCACTCTACTATCCACTGCTTGGATCAAGGGTCAGGCCAGTACACACATCATATAGATAGATCGCTTTGTTGTTTAACTCCTAATCCATTTTAATTCGCAAACCCCGAGACCGTGACCCATGTGCACAAGTGCATGCCCCAACGCCCAATCTATTCTATCATCCCTTCCTTGCTTTGATGAGACGATTGCCCTATCCCATCTTGTTGTATCGCTCTCTGGCCTTGTCCTGCACCGTGTTCACGTAGTCGGCGTAGCTATTCTTGGTCTTGCGTTCAGCAACCTGGGCTGCATCACCAAGATTACCGCCCTCTGCACCGAGACCGACACCCTCCTGGTAGGCATTGGTCACGATCACGTCGGTTCGCCCGTCTCCATTCGCACCCAGGCCTGCACCAGTTGCCCAGCCCATCTTGGCGAGCATGCCAGCGCCCTTTGACTGGGCTGGCTTGGCTGGCGGGGCGGGCTCCTCTGGCTTCGACACCGGCTTTGGCTTGCCTTGTGGTGCTGGAGTAGGCTTGGTGGGCTGGTTGTATGCATCTCGTCTCTCCTTGGCGCGATCACGGTACTGAGAGGCTGCTGCAGCATCCATCTTCTCCTTTGCCTCCTTCTGCAGTCGCTTATCTCGAGCGGCCAGCCTAGGTAGGGCAGCTTTGACCTGCTCCTCATTCGCCATGGCGTTGGCATGGTTACGCGACTTCTCGTGAATGTTGACCTCGTCTACTGATTTGTACTTGCGCATGCAAATCAGACACATTAGACGATCACGGTCAACGTATGAGATTGGTGGCTTCTCTGCGACATCGGCAGGAGGCTTCGGTGTGGTGTCAGACGAAGCCGGTGTCTCAGACAGAACCGGGTTGCTAGAAGCCACAGGCTCAGGGGCTCCAACCTTGGAGGCTCCAGATATTGAGATCTTGATCGCAGATTGAGCTTTCGGTCCATCAGCTCCGCTCCCTGACAGCGATATCCGCAGAGGAGTTCGGTTGACGTCGCTCAGCTCAGGCTTATCAGACCCTTGATCGTGGGCAACGCGGAGCTCATCTCTCTTTCGTTGCCACATGGCCATCTGTCCAGCCATCGGCACCATCTTCTTGGTAGAAGACGCAAGCAGACTACCATCTGCCTTGCGCTTCTTTGGCTTCTTGTCATTCCCTTCATCAGTGGGTCGTTTCGAGATGCTCTCTCCCTCCGGAGGTTGCGTAGTGACCACCTGTTGGCTGGGGTAGACGTGAAAGTCTCGGTAGCAAACACGAATGGTCGGGTTGAACAGAGGGTTGAAGGACAAGTGGTCAATCTCGGGTGTCACCTCCCGTTGCTCAGGCACAAAGACGCCCATGTGCGTGCTAGACACAGTGACCGGACAGGCCGCAACAGTGAACGACCGTGACTTGCGGAATTTGGTCATGGCGGCTGTGGCATCCTTCACTGTCCAGAATTCCGCAAAGCCGTACTTGAACGATTCGTTGGTGTTTACGTCGCGCATGAGGAATACGCGATGCAGGGACCCGGGTCTGGCACCGTAACCTGTCGTGTCACCAGTTGGCGCTGTCGACTTCAACTTAGGCGCACCATTTGAGCTGTCTTTAGGGTTCACTGGTTTCACAAGCTCCAGGCGCTTCATGTCGTCCGCCAGCATGCTCTCGTTCACGAATGACGCCAAGGGGTAGACAACGAGAATCTGAGATGGCACGTCGGCAGCATCTGCCACTCCGGTAAGGCTCAGTTGCCACGCTGGGGCTGTTGTAACATGTTCAGCACCGATGTAGTGAAGAGAGCAAACACAACTTACCGGCTTGAGGACCACCGCATATCTTACACTTGGTCCGAGTAGCATAGTTGGAAAAGTCACACTGGCTTTGGTCAGCCCAAGAAGCGCATATTCGTAGCAAGAGACCTACTGTAGGGCAAATCCAATTATCGCCAGGGCCTCCTCGAACATCAGACTCATCGCGAGTGTCTCGGCTCCGAGCGTAGTGAATATACGCATCAAACTTCCCTTCTGGTACGTCATCAGTGGGATGCGACAATTCAACGAGAAGCTTTGGATAATGCTCTCTCATAAAGTTAACTGCATGATCGACTTCCTGGAACTGAACAAACGCCCTGCGATGCCCTATCCGACTTTGTCAGTGACGGCCAGCAACAAGCGCCCAGTTGTAGATCTCACCCTTTGAGGCTGACACGCGCACGTCGATCGAGGGGAACTCGGCGGCAATCGAGTTGCTGAGAATACTTTCTCGCAGCTGCAGGCTCTCCAATTAGTCTTGCGAACTGATACACTGGCCGGTGATCGGATATGGAGCTCGGCGCCGTTGTTCGTGGTCAGGACAAGCAGCGCGGAACAGATAACACCTGAACAAGCGGTTTTCCAACTCAATGACCAAAAGGTATTTCCAGGACTTGGATTCACTTGCTCAGATCGGTAGGGTACCAACCTCGTTCGACGATATGCTGAATGGTAGACCTTCGAGTATGACGGTATCGCTAGGCTTGCCGGCCTCGCGCGTTGGGCTGTGGGAGCGGCTACGGTTGTCGTAGCTTCCTGACGGGGACCGAGAGTTGGGGTCATCCTCGTCTCGGTACCGGCCTTTTCCACCTCGGTGCCTCTCGTTCTCGTATCGGTCACGACCATAGTCTTCTTTGCCGGTGTAGCCGCCTTCATCATACATGCCGCCATAGTCGTGTTCGTCTCGGGCATTGTACCGGGGGCCTCGTCTCGAGTATCCATCATCGGAACGTCCTTGTCTGCGATCGTACTCCTTGTCGTAGCGCATGTCGTCGTCCCGGTGTCGAGAGTCTCTCCCCCGTGGTTCGTCGCGGAAAGCTTGCCTGGGCGGAGACCTGGAATGATCTCGCCGTCCCGTGGGGAAGTCAGCCGAAAAGCTCAAATCATCCATGGAGGTCCTTCTCGTGTCTTCCATCACTGCCAGAGGCCCGGGTTGTGTGTTTACCCTGCCGCGATCGGTAGCCGGCGTCTCGTTCGTGGTAGTTGTCGTTTGGATTCATTCTTCCCAGTCGAGCGTTTGCGTCTAGTGATGGTGGTGACGGCGCATACAAGCGAAAGCGCGTACGGTGAATTATTCGTATTCGCGCAAACCAAACAAAAGTGAATGGACAGATAAGAAGGTGAAGAAAAAAGTAAAATGGAAAGTTTGCACGGCGAAATGTTTGTACAAGGTCAGGTTGTTGGCATGCTTGGACGGGAAGAAGTAGGCTGATGGCATACTTCCTAAAATGGTATAGCGCCTATGATGCGCTGCACGAGGTCTCACTGATGTGCATTAAGTCACTCTCAGCATAAATGGATGTGAATTAAGGCTGCATCTCGGTTCTATTGTTATCTCTTGAATGCACTAGAATATCATGATGTTTGATTTCATTCTACTTCATGATACCAGTCCTCCGCAAGGTGCCGTCGATGAGAGTCACACAAGTACCACCAGGTAGATTAGAAACTCTCACCACTCAACAACAAGACAATCTGAAGCCGGGTTTTGGGCTTCGTGTCTCGGCAGTCTCTAGGTCTTGTACGGAATGCTTCTAATCGCTGCATGTGGATCCTTGGAATGGATGCTTCGTTCCAGGTCACCCGGGTCAAGGAAAAAACGAGATACTAATACAATAAACATATTTACTTACTCTTCTCTAAATATAATTAAGAAAAAATAAAGCTCTAAAATATTATAATTATTATAAGATCTTTCTAATAATTTTATAATAAGTATAGAAAATTATCTATTAAATCTTAGATAAGTTAATTAATACTCTCTGCCGTTCTGGTGTCTCGTTTATTTCTTAACCCGCGTGCAGGTCTATTCCATAATTCACATGAACCTAAGCTTACTCCATGGGGCTCTCATCCCCACCATATGTACTGCGTCTGGATACAATATTGCTATGGAAGAAATGAAGAAGACTATTCAGGGCATTTATTACTTAAATAAAACCATTCTCCTTTAAAACATTGTCGTCCAACGTAAATTCTCCTTGGTTCGTTGTCCCCTCTTGGGTACTAGTCGTCAGAAACCCAATCAACCCAATGACATATCCTCCCACTCTTGACGACGACAACTCCAAGGCGAGCTTCACCTCTTCACTATCACATAAACCGTAGTCAAAATGACAGCCTCGGAAAATACTCAAGATGCCTGGGAACTGTCAGACGAAGGCTGTCATGTCGCCCTGACCCATGACCATCTCAACGCCCAGGCCATCATGGACCGTGTGCGCAGCCCCTCTGCGGGTGCCATTGTGCTTTTTGCAGGTAAGCAGCAGCATCACCTCCTCACCTTGATCAGTCATTCAACGACCGCAGGCACAACTCGTGACAACTTTGCCGGCAAGCCCGTCAAGGAGCTCCAGTACACGGCCTATCGCCCGCGCGCCCTGCGCTCCATGCTCACCATCGCGAAGGACGTTCGGGATCGGCACGGCCTCCGCGGGGTCGCCATGATTCACCGGCTCGGGACCGTGCCCATCGGCGAGGAGAGTATCCTGATCGCCGTTTCGGCGCCGCACCGGCAAGCGGCATGGCGGGCGGGCGAAGAAGCGCTGGAGCAGTGCAAGGAAAAGGTCGAGGTTTGGAAGCGTGAGGAATTTGAGGGTGAAGAGGGCGTTTGGAGGGCAAATCGCGATGGAGTCATGGGACAGCGGGAGGGGAAGAGTTGAGCGTTTTTAAACCGCAATTAAGAAAGGAAGGACTTTTTGAATAAAAAAATTCATTCGCTATCATCATATAAACCTTGAACCTAGACATATTCCCCTATCGTCATGAGGTAGGTATCTCCAACCTCCCATGCCCCCCGCCTACCATGCCTCAATACTCCGAACATCCATACCTCCACGGCGAAATCCAACCGCTAACCCCTCATCATTTTATCATAAACGCACCTATCCTCCCATCCTTGAAAAAACGCACTCTCTCTCGACAATGTCTATGCCACCTTGGGTGCGTCGAGCTTGGGCGCCTCCACCTTGGGGGTTTCTTTCTGGTAGACCGGAGGCGGCTCGGTGAGGATCTCGAAGGGGCAAGGAGGGGGGCTATGGCTGCTGCAGCAACTGCCAAACATCACTAGGTATGTGTAAGCTCGAGCCCAAAAACACAATATTAGAGTCTTGTCCAACTTACCGATGTGGCCATGGTAAGCCTCTGTGAATGTGACGTCCATGCCCAACCCTTGGATCTCGATATCTTCTGAGAAGGCGGAGGGGTAGACAATGATTCCGTACTCAGAATGGAGAATCCGCCAGAACTCAAGGGGAAGCCTAGATACTCGGTCAATTCGATCGCAAAGGTGAGCGCATTTCAAGATGCTTACTTGTATTGTCCACGCTTGACACAGGCGTGCATGAAGACGCAGACTGTCTCGAGGACAACACGGCCTTGGTTGACAGCATCATCCAACTGCTGCGTCTCGAGACCGTAAACCCGCTTGAGACGCTCCTTGGAGCAGCGCATAGCGATGGACCACCCCTTGGCAATCTTGTCGATATCCCGCTCGGGCCACTCCGACATGATGACTAGATTTTGATACTTGTTGGGGGGGAAGGGTGGAATATGGGCAATGATGCTGGTGTAAGTGACCCTTGGGGTGGGATGGCGATGTTGCAAGACTTGGTAGAGATTGCACGAAAGAATGCAAGGTGATGGAGGAGAATAAACAGGCACAATGTGGAAAAATAATTGAGCAGCCTCTTTCACTGAGAACCTCTTTGATTCAAGTACCTTTGTCCTGTCCATGCAGGTGCTCACCACATCAACGCGAGTCGCGTGGGAGGAAGCCATCAAGGTGCCTCGGTCCATCAGTCTTAGCAGCATCGACTCCCCACGTCCCTGGCTAAAAAGTCCGTCAAGGTTCGCCAATCACGGTCGTCCGAAGCAGCTCATTGACCCCGGTTCAAAGTTGATTGCGGCTCTGAGTCGGCGTGGGGTCCGTCATGGCTTCCATCAACCATGCAGGAGGGGGAGGGGGAGGGGGAGGGGCAACTAGAGGAACCCTTCTGGCCTGCCTCTTCGTCATCATGTCATGTCATGACCCATTGGGCCGGCTGATCACGGGATTATAGAGGGCAAAAGATCTTGGTAAGAAAATGATGGGATTAGAGTAATAGTATAGTAGTGTGTGGACATGATATAGTCCGTCCATCCAAGGACATATATGTGTAGTAGTCGTGCTAGTAGTTATGTACTAGGTCATCAAAGTCAGATCGCTCATGGTATCTCTTCGCTCCAGATCATTCCAACCCATAAAAATACAGTCCATCTTGCAATGCATCTCCAGACAACTCGCCTCTTACAGGGCAAAGTTCTCAGTGTGCAAGAAAATCTCCTCCAGTTCGTCGTCGCCCCAGATCTCGGCCTGCAGTCGCGCCACCGTGTTGGCGACGCCGACCCTCATGGACGGCGGCCCGCACACAAACACCGCCGTGCGCCGGCCAAGAATACCCCGTCCATCGGGACCGCCAGTCGCCCACTCCTTGAGCATGTAGCCCAGGTCAGGTCGGCCATACTCCACACTCCATCCTCCATCGATCTGGTGGGGCACAGGGAATGCGAACCGCATCAAGCTCTTCTGAAACTCGGTCGGCGTGCTGGCGAAACCAAAGTCGAAGCCCGAAGGGGGTCCGAATGTCGATGTAGGTCGCGGCCGTACCGGTTCCAAATTGGTAGTTCGGAGATGCGCGAGCTCCGGGGCCCGGACCGGCAAGTCTTCTTCATCTCCCGGCCTCGGGTCCTGAGATAGTCTCGGTGGTGCGTAGTTAAAGTGAGGTGGGTTTTCAACGTTTATTGGCCTAAATCGGAATTCTTCCTTTGTAGGCTGATCGTCTTCGTCAACTTCCGGTTTCTTGTCCACGGGATAGCCATAATTATCGAGCTTCTTGAGCGCCTCCTCTCGATTAGTCGGTGGAGGACCAGGTGGTGGAGGCGGGAATTGGTGAGGCTGGAGGTACTTCTGCTGAGGAAGAGCAGTGATGCGATCTTCATCCTCAGCGCGGAGTTCTCTCTCGCGCTCCGGATCACCCTGAGCCTCGGACTGAATCAAGGCCGAGTTTCGCTTAGAGGCAATACCGGCCACAAACCCATCGAGCTTGTCGTGGAACATGTGGCTCAGAACCCTGGGGTTGTTGGGGCCAGCATTGGGAGGGCCCTGGTTGAAGGGGCCTGGAGCATCCATACCAGGGCGTGCTCTAACAGCTGAGGTGACAAAGAACTTGCAAGTGACACTCTCAGGAGGGGCAGCCTCTCGGCAGATGCGCAGCTCCTCACGGAACCAGTCCATCGCCTCAAGTCGCTTCAATGCCCAGACGACAACGACCTTCTTGGTAATGGCCTTGCCATCTCGCATTCTCTTGATAAGATTCAGGAGCTGCGACACAAGCGCAGTGATACCACTGCCTCCCGCAATGAGAATGCAGGTGTCAAAGGCAGCGAGATCACGACGCATGCCACCATAGGGGCCGTCCAGGAAAGCACGATAAGTATGAAACGGTCCCTTGTCAATGGCTGTCTCCAGGACCCGACGAGTAAACCCTCCATAGGGTCGGAAGACGAGAGTACAGTCGCGGTACTCCTCACCATACTCCGAAGGGAAGTCGTCACTACATAGTGAAGCGACAGTAAAGGGGTGGTTCTCAAAGAGAGAGATGCCCGGCATTCGGAGGTAGAAGTATTGTCCGGGCTTCCATCGCTGTTGGGTTGGGATGGTAATCTTGATGGCGTTCTCTGCCATGAGTGTGATGGCAGCCTCGTCGCCAACAAGGAAGGACATGCGCCAGGGCTTGGTCCAGTTGAGCTTGAACAGTCTCAGGAAGTAGGAGAATGCCCAAATGCCGATAGTAGTCCAGAGATAGGCCCATGACATGAGAAAGTTCTTGGTGTGCCAGAAAAGGAGACCAACAAAGAGCATTCCTACTGGGATGTGAAGAAGGACAAACACCTCGTATGCCATTCTCCTGATGAATGGGAGAGACGCCACACAGAGCCAGATAAGGGGCACCAGGCAGGCAATGCCGGTGCCGTAGATGATACCGCTGCCACCAGGAAACAGGCGCTGGAACACTTCCATGCCGCCATCGTCCCAAACGGGCTGGATATAAAAGGGGATGGCGTGGACGAGTGAGAGGAACAGCAGGAGATAGCCCGCCCATCGGTGGAATACGTTGAGTCGCTCAGGGCCGATGCCGATAAGAATGGTCAGGAGGTTTGCCTTCATACTTGTCGCGATGATCCAAGGCACCAAGGCAACACCAATCATGCCCGCGCGAATCGCCAGTGGTGGTGAACCAAACTGGATGCTCTGCCAGTACAGGGGCTGCTGGAGGAAGCAGTAAAGGACGACAAAGATGAGAGAGACGAGGACGGTAGTGAGAACGGCCAGTGACGAAAAGGTAATTCGACGTTTTCCCAATACAAGGTCCGGGATTGGGCGGTAAAAGATCCAACGGAAGAGAGCCAGGGTATCGTTGACAATGCTGACAGAGGAGAAGTGCGCCTTTGGTCGGAATGCCTTCTCACCAGGCACCTCGCCTTCGTGGAAGAGCCGTGGGCTCTGTGCGCCCGGGATTCCGCCAGACATGGCATATTCTTCCTGCATGCTATACAGGTGTCGGTAATGCTCCTCCACCTCTTGCTTGTAGATGGCTTGTCGAATCTTGTCCTGCCAGAGATGCCAGACTCGCATTATGAGAACGGTGCCGATCAAGGCAATGGCGAAGTATGACCATCCTCGGCCATATTTGCCAGACTTTTCCCAAGGATCGACAGTTTGCGCTTGGATGAGACCGGGTGGACTTGTGGGTGTGATGGCGATTTCAATGCGCTTGACCAGGTTTGAGAAGGCCTCGCGGATGTGCAGGTTGGGAGCCATTTCGACCAGCGACGGAGCTCCAGATGAGGACGATAAAAGAAAGAGGCGACGAAGCGCGTTGAAGGTCTTTTCCTAATTCGTCATGAACGGCGGTTATGGTATATAATTCAAGCTGGTGAGTCGGTATGTAAGGGCCTTGGTGATGTGAGACGATGTCGTATCGGCGCCTCCAGTTGCTGCTCTATCAATTGCTGTACGGGTTTCGAGGGTCTATAAGTGCACAATAGGGATAACCGGTCTATGCTACACCGAGTCGAAGAATGCCAGATCCTTCGATTGGATGTAGAAGTGACAGAGGCACGGACGATAAACGAGAGTATACAGAAACACCTTGGTGCTGGGGGGATTTGGGAGAGCAGAGGATTAAAACAAGAGCTACGGTGGGGGCCGTGAGGGCATGCGGTCGGATATATGGCCTCAGGCGATCGGGTCTTCACCGTTCAGCAGACAAGACTAGACCAGGGAACTTGGACAGGGTCCGATGGGAAACGGCAGACGGTGGGTGCCTCTCGTGATATGGCGGCGGCAAAGCTTGTCACCGCGAGCATGGGCATGGGGTGGATAGGGAGAGGTGGGATTCGAGATTCGCCATGTGGAAAAGAGCTTGACCGGTCAAATCACAGCAGGGAAGAGCTTCGACAAGCACCGTAAAGAGGCGCGCCATACTGCGCAGAATGTGAAAGGTCACCCAGGTTTTCCGGGGCAAGCGGCTGACGGAGCATCGATATTGGCTGACGCTCGAAATGCAGTCTCCCCGCCTGTGGACCGCTAATCCGTCACACAGCCGCGAGAGCTGGCGTGGTTGAGCGAGGAACAGACGCAGCCGGCGTGATGATAGTGGATGGGGAGGGTAGCATGCAGGCAAGCAAGAGTGGACGAGGAAAGACGATGGCGGGAGGTGGAGGTCCCGGCTTGTCTGCCGGGGCCGTTGGCTGCGTGCGGTCTGCACTTTCGGGCTGGGGATCGCCGCGATGGATGGCTGGGGTCGGATTTTGTTTCCTCTTGTTTCTTCTGTTTCTCTTCATGTTGGGGGCCGTGGTTATAGGCCTCGACACTTGAACAACCATCAACAGCTTCCATCTTGCGAATGTTATCACGAAATGACTCGGCGCTATACACAATGTCAACAAACAAGGCCTGGACTCGTCAAAGCTGCTAGAGCCTGGGCATTGTGATTGAGTGAATCGAACGAGTAAAGCTCTCAACCGTCGTTGGCTCGTCCCAAAGCCACGGAAGATGAGCGTCTGAGAACGTGGCGGGATTGGATGCGCAAGGTGCATCCGAGCACAGGGTTCCTGGCACTTGCTGCGGCCCATGCGTCCGTCGCCTTTCTCGATTTGCGGTTGGAAGCTGTTGGGGGCCGGATGGGATGGCGGAGGAAGAGGGTGCAGGATCAGAGTGGAGCTCCGAGATGCAAAGCGGTGATGAGGCTATGAGAGCCTCTGATTGGTTCAGAGACGCCGTGACGACCCTTGCGGATGTGCCATGGCTTCTCGAGCGGGCGGCAACAGGCGACTCGCGATTCGCTGCGGCCCGTGAGGGCTTTGCCGGGGGTTTAATCGCGTGCGTCGTCGATTCGTGCACCGTTCCGTCCACTTGTTTTTTCTTCAGTGACGGGCGGTTGGCCTCATTCGACGAAACGGGAGTTCGCTGCCTGTCTCGGGGATTTGATGCTCGAAAGGGGTCAGGAATCATCCGGCCACCCGTTCATCGTTCGATGCACAAAGACTCTCACCATGTCGCACGACATGTTCCTCAAGTCTGTTGGTGATAACCCGCGTGCCATGCACCTTCGCTGCGGTCCGAAGCGGGACGGCGGCCGCTGCACCATAGGACCAACAATGGAACAAAAGACCCTATGTTCCCTGGTCTTTTCCCCGCCCCCTCTGTAGCTTGACGTCTCTTTCGCAGCTTTGCCATTCCTTCCAATTGAAGTTTTCTGCTGTTGAGCGCTGAATGTTCCGGTCATGATGCCGGTCAGCAACCAACAGACCGGTGCACTAAGGTTGATCATTGCTTGGATGTGAATCCTATGTGATGACATATCCGGACTATCCGTCATCTGGTGTGGTATCAACATGAGTATCTGTAGAGTCGTGCGAGTCAAGGGTTTGTTGTCACGCGCTTACAAGTTTGTGGTCAATTATACACCCGATGGTAATATCTCATCGATATGGTCTAAGTTGTCACCCAGCGGCTTGGTGACACTAGACATCACACTTTAGCACAACCCACCGCACTCCAGATTCGGAATTTGTGTATTATATCGCAGAGAACCCGATTCGCGCGTCTCCAGCCGAGTCAATAATGACCAGTATTATAGTGCCAGGGACGGCGGCAAGCATAATTCGGCGTCAACATGTGAAAACTGGGTTAGTTACCCTACATTGTCGATGCGAATCTGAGATTTGGAGATTCGAGTTCAGCCTCGTACCCCGCCTCGACACAATTGGCCAAAGCTTCCCCCAAATCCACCAATCAATCCCACGAGGCTGTCATTGTTTCCAACTTTTCATCATCCTCAATTGTCAAAGACATTGAGCCTTCTCCATAACCATTCCACTACAACCACACGCAAGCCTCGGCGCCCAGAGGGACAGTTCTTTCAACATGTCTCATGCTTCTGGGCTTTCTCGCTCAACCTTTGCGAAGCTCTCTCCCCATCCTTACCTGCTTGCGAACCTTGATCCCTCCGACGATGCAGCCCCAGCTCGAAGCAATCGTCGGGCCCCGACCGACGTTCGCATCCCATCAGTGAACGCGTCAAGCCTGTCGCACGCACATGGAAGCTCCCTCGTACGGATGGGCGACACCACTGTCATCTGCGGTGTCCGAGGCGAGACAATCCTGACCTCCAACATCCCGAGCTATCGTGCCTCCAACACCGAGACTGAGCTGAAGGAGTATGATCTCCTGGTCCCAAACATCGAGCTCGCCACAGGCTGCGCCCCCCAGTTTCTTCCAGGCGGTCCGCCCAGCACACTAGCACAGACTCTCAGCACGCGTGTCTACTCCCTCCTCCACAGCTCCAAAGTCATCAAGCCTGAGGACCTGCGGATATGGCACACCCTGCCAGCCGAAAACCTCGAAGCAGACGACGAGGATCGCATGGAAGAAGACGAAACGGAAACAAAAGACGGAGAGAAGGCTGTCGTGGCATACTGGGTACTCTACGTTGATATTTTCTTCATCTCATTTGACGGGAACCCATTCGATGCTGCCTGGGCTGGCACGCTGGCTGCGCTACGAGACACAAAGCTTCCGAGAGCACGATACGATGCGGACCGAGAAACGATTGTCTGCACTCGAAAAGACCCGATTCCCCTCACCATCACTAGTATCCCAGTTGCTTGCACCGCAGCTGTTTTCACTGGCAAGGAGACGGACCGACCCACTGACGGCAAATTCTGGATGCTTGCCGACCCTGACAGGCTTGAAGAGTCACTCTGCGACGAGAGTGTGACTATTGTGGTGGACTGCAAGGATGGGGACATGAAGATCTTGTCCATCTCGAAGCATGGAGGCACAGCCTTGACTCCCCAGCTTCTCACGTCGAAGCAGTTCTTGAGTTGGGCAACGAAGCGGTGGGAGGGGGTTAATGCGGCAATCACTCAGTCATAGAAAAATGATACCCAAATACAAGGATGACAATACAACACGAGCTACTTGGAGAAGCTGCTTAGATCTACAGCTTTGGTACTTCATTCTTGGTTCTGGTGAAGAAATGTGTCAAAACCATTCGAACCACCCTTTCAGACTTTATTCTAGGGCAGTAGATACTGGAAGACAAATTGCTCTACCACTCAGAAAAGTGAGTAGTAATGAAACTACTCACGCCGCAGACAATGTTCCGCCAGAGGAGGTAGACACTGTGTAAAGGGCTGAGCGGATGATGAGAAGAAAAAAAGAAGAAGAGAAAATCCAACGTCAATTTCAGTTGAATGGAGGTCCCGCGCACGGACCACGGAACCGAACCCAGCCCCACCTCGGCCTTCAAATCTCCGCGTCGCAAAATAAAAGTCAGACTCAACTTCCTTCTTCCTTCATCCTCATTCTCCCTCACCATGGAATCCCTCTCAGACACCCTGTGGGATGTAGTGATCAGCGGCACTGGGCTACAGCAGTCCCTACTCGCCCTGTAAGCTTTGGATTCCATCGTCGAGACTCTTGTCGTGTGCCTTGATCAGACTGACCCAGCCTTCGTTGCTCGAAGAGCTTTGTCGCGTTCAGGCAAAAACATACTCCACGTCGATCCTAACGACTACTACGGGGGCTGTGAGGCGGCTTTCAGTCTCCAAGAGGCGGACGAGTGGGCTGAGAAGCACAGCTCTGCCGACAACGGGAAACTGTTTTCTGCCGCAGAGGTCAAGCGTGATGCCAATAGCCCAGCTTCGGCACGAGCTTACAGCTTGGCCCTTGCGCCGCAGCTGATACACTCGCGATCGAAGCTAGTGACGCAGCTGGTCGACTCGAAAGCGTTCCGTCAGATCGAGTTTCTCGCCGTCGGATCCTTCTACATCTACCAACCACCTTCAGACTCCTCCCCGAACCCCCCCCTCAGCAGGATCCCCTCGACTCGAGAAGATGTTTTCTCAAACACATCTATACCGGCCCGGTCCAAGCGGTCCCTGATGAAGTTCCTCAAGTTTGTGCTTGACTATGAGTCGGAACCTCAGACCGATGTGTGGGGGCCTCGTGCAGACGAGCGCTTGGCAGAGTTTTTGGCGTCCGAGTTCAAACTTGACGCTATACTTCAGTCCTATGTCGTTACCTTGACCTTGAGCCACGATGGAAACATCTCTGTCAAAGACGGTCTTGCGATCATTAGCCGCCACCTGACATCTATGGGTGTCTTTGGGCCTGGCTTCGCTGCCGTCTACCCCAAATGGGGTGGTCTCTCTGAGGTAGCTCAAGTGGGCTGCCGGGCTGCTGCTGTCGGTGGTGCAGTCTACATGCTGGGCTCCGGCATTCGGGATTTACAGAAGCCGCAGGCTGATCAGGCGGATGCGCCATTGGCGCTCACCTTTACTAATGATATCGAGGTGAAGGCCAAGCTGGTGGTTCAAGGCAACGAGGAATCGGACTCAGAAGGCCGCCGAATCAGCAGACTCACTGCGGTGACCAAATCCGACTTGTCAGCTCTCTTTGAGCTGCTGACCGAGGGCGCTCCCACGCCAGCTGTTGCAGTCGTTGCCTTTCCAACTGGTTCAATCTCTGACGAGGATGGAAAACCCTCAGAGTATCCAGTCTATGCAATGGTGCACTCGAGCGACACAGGGGAGTGCCCTACTGGACAATGTGAGTTTAACTCTTCTTCTTATTCTATCTTGCGCTTGCTTTGGTGTTATGATGATTCACATACCGAATACTTATCTACATTGTCTGAATTTCATTGACGATCATTATCTCTGACAACCTGATACACACCTCACCTTTCAATCTTTGTTTGCTGCACATGCTTGCATGACATAACGCTAACGAATGATATCAGATGTTCTCTACTTGAGCACCGTTCGTACATCGTCGGCCAAGATTGTTCTCGAAAAGGCTTTGTCGTCGCTTCTCGCTGTCGTAGCAGACGGCCAAGAGGTCACTCCTTGCATCTACCAGCTATACTACGAGCAAAGTATCCGTGCCAGCACCTTGAAAGTCGATGGCAATGTTGCTACCTTTTCGTCCTCTTTGTCAAGCCTGGCTTTTGATGATTCCCTACTGGACTCGGTCCAGCAGGCCTGGGAGTTGACCACAAGTGGTTCCGGTCAGGACGAGGCGGAATATATGAAGTTTGAGGATCGAGAACGCGGAGATGATGACGATGCTTACGATTAGATAATGTCTTGACGCATAATGAAATAATATGACTTGAATTCCTCTCTCGATGTGAATGATGATTGTATCATAGAGACTATCTTGCTTGCCTTCTGCCCACGTACTTGAATACTGTCCGTTTTACCTGTTGCCTTATTGTCCCATGACCCCATATCGCCCACTTGAGCCGATCCCACCAGTTGGTATCCGCATTCTTTAGCCGTTTCCCCAGGCGACCTGTTGATCCCGATATTTCCCATACTGCTGTAACCCGAAGCAGTCTTACAACCCCAAAACAACATTCCCATTTGTTACCCGAAAATCAAAGCAGCCCAGCCCATATCATGATATTCCGCAGAGACATGTCCCATCACGTTGTGTATTCGCCAGTCCCGGCAGTTTGTTGCAGATGAAAACAAAAATAGAAAAGAATGAGGTATATCCCGGAGTTCGAAAAGAAATCTAGGCCAGTTCGTCGACCATGTCATCGTCTTGCTCAGGAAGAGTCAGCCCGATGCGAATCGTACCAAAGGGTTGGTTCTCGGCGATACCATCCTGTTCGACAGCGAGGGCGCTCTTGGTTGCAAGGGTCAGGACATGCATGAAAGCCTCCGAGATGAACTTTCTCGCGCTGGCTGGGTCCTCAAGTTCGTCGGTGAGGGTGTCAAAGTTGATCCAGCGGCGGTCGACTCGATCGTGAGAGCGGGTATATCCCTTGGCCTGGGCTCGAACTGTAGCATAACCGAGGAAATCGAGGGCAGAATTGTCGAGACCCTGTGTAGTGTTCTGCGTGTCGTTGCCAACAGGCAAATCCAGACCATCCAGAAAACCGTCCTGCCCGATGGAATCGTTTTGAGAGTGAAGCTGTGGGAAGTCGTCAGAACCATAAGGCAGAGCGGGAATATCGCTCCAACGTTCAATAGAGCGAACGATACTTCCGCGGCCAAGAAGAGGGCTTGGGGCAGGAAGATTCTTCTGCACACTTCCGTGTCCTCGAATGGATGAACCGGGAGCAACTGAGGGAGGGCGACTCCAGGGAGCCATGGAGGAAGAGTGTCGATCCTCGAGAGCTTGAACAACCTCCATGCCCATCTCAGGGGCCATGTCGTCGCCGGGAATGATTGCACCCATACCGCCATCTAGACCGCGTCCCATCTCAGCACCACCATCCGTCTTTTGGCGAACACGTCTCTCATCACCTTGGTCTTCTTCGAAGGCTTCGGCAGAAACACGACGTCGTCCACGGGACTTGGGCTCCTCTTCCGGCTCAGGCTCATTGCCCTGAAGACGGGCCAGAAGCGACATGCCAGAAAAGTCCGCGACGAGTGGATGATCGAACCCTGCAAGAGTTCTCCCAACGCCTCCAATACCGTTGCCAAAGAGGAAGGCCTTGGCATTCTTTCGTGCTTGAGTCAGAGTCGTTGTCGGGATTGGCTTTCGGCTTGCCTCCATGTTGGCAAGATAGTTGACAGACCAGCTGCGAACCTCGGCCGAGGGGACATGGTCTCTCTGATCAACCATGCGGCACAGCTTGCGAGGTCTTCCCCGACGGGCGGGGGCCTGGGCCTGCTCGGTCTCAACTGATTCGGTGGTTGGAACAACTGAGGAGGTGGACTTTTCGGCACGGCGACGCTTGGGAAAGGGTTCCGCATCAGGCAGCGCATCTTCTCCCATGATGACCACGTTTTCGCCACCGACCTGCTCCTTCTCAGGGCCAAGGCCAGCGATGTTATCCTGAGGCTGGAGGTCGAACCCAGGAAGAGGCGGGAGCTCTGGCTCAGGCTCGCCAAGGCTAACGAGGTTGCCGTCGGCGTCGAAGTTGAGAAAGACACCAGGGAGGCCCTCAAGATCATCTCCGCCGAAAGGGTCGAAGTCCGCCAAAGGATCTCGCGGGTTGAAAGGCTTCGGAAAAGGAGAATCTCGGTTGAGGTCAGTTGGAAGACGGTAGCTGCCTCCCGAATGCGAAGATTGCGGGAGGTCGAAGCCCAGCAGTGAATGATTTCTGCCTGAGGAGCCGGTGACTTGAGTCAAAGGAGTCATCTGGGAGGCATTATGCTGAGAAAACTTGTTCGAAAAAAGAATCAAGTCGTTGGCGCTGGTGAGGAGATCAGGGTTTGGCACGCTGTTGGAAGGGTCGAAGTTCGGATCATCCTGCAGAGTGATATTGTGACGCCTTGGATGGTTAGTGAAGCTTGAGAGACGGGAATGAATGGAAGCTTACTTGGTCTTGCCTGCACGCGGGTCCGTTTCATTTGTTTGCATGACTCGAAAGAATGTCATCATGTCGGCCTGGGTCTTCTCGGCGTCTGAAAGAACGTAACGGCACTGCTGGGAAAACACGCGAGAGACGCCATAGAGGAGATTGCCTTGAAGACGCAGAGCCAGAGGGGCCCCGGGATGGATGATGGTCTCGCATGCCTTGGGGACGTTGACCTCTTGGATGGCCTTTCTGGTCACCTTCTTCTGATTCGTGTTGCCGACCGTGGCCACCAGCCTGAGAAAAGGTCAGTGTAAATCAAAGAGAGAAGGATTGAGAATGTAGACCAAATGGTAGCAACCCCATACTGGGTGTTGCTGAGAACTAAGAAGGGAGTTAGCAGTAGGCCGAGGGCGAGCGATACTGGGCGGACGCACTCTCGTGGCTATAGAACATGGTGCTCTGCCTTGCTCATTCAAATCCTTGAGTACCTAAAGAAACTTCCCGAGAATAAAGATAAGTAAAGAGAAACCAGAGCTCGTCAGCGTGGTTCTATCGAACCCCTTGGCCAATGCCCCGACGAGATGTTGGTCGTGATGCTGGAGGATGTTGGCGTGAGGTTTTCGGAGAAGACAATTGAAGAGGAGGAGGGGGGAAAGCGCGAAAATGGAACGAGGAAAAAGTGTCACGAGTCAAGATCAAGTGCAAACGAAGCTCATGGGCGGCCAGTTTCGGCAGCTGGTCGTCAGTGTCAAGCAGCTGGCAGTTGAGGCAGGAGCGACTGGGACCTGAACTCGCCGTGGACCATACATTTGCCTCACTATTGTCAACTCAATTAATCAAGAGAAAGACATAATTCACTTCTTTTGGAAACCTAGTTATTCATGCATATGAAGACTAAATGGTTCTATTTATTCCACCCCTTGGTCCTAGTGGCCATGCCTCTCGAGCCCAGGTCTCAGTTCTGCTCGATCTTCGCACCTTCCAGCTGCCAGGAGCCGCCATCCTAAACCTTAGGATGAGGTTTACTTGAGACAAAGCCTGCCCCACTAATTATTCAGCAACACCAAGCAGGATCTCTCAACTCAATTACATCTGCTGCCGACATCACAACCTCATATTCCACTCCTCATCGTCCATCTTGGAATTGGTTCGATTATGAGTCCTCGAACCATCATACCTCCCATCAAACAACCAACTCAGGTTCCGTGGTCTAGTTGGTTATGGCATCTCGTTAACACCGAGAAGGTCCCCGGTTCGATCCCGGGCGGAACCACACTTTTTGCCCTCCTCACCTTTTGTTCCCCGTGGATTCGACGACTCCTTAATTTTTTTTTTTACAGCCTGGAAGTGACAATGCCCTCGTTTAGCACACTACTGGTATTTGAGGGACGTATGATGCTCATGGGAAGGAGGTGTTGCGAAACTGTGACATTCAACTACTTCTACGCCATTTTGTGACCCTAGTTGATAGAAGCCATAAACCAGAGCTTCCACTCGGGCGTTCTATGATGACGGTCCTCGTTAAGGATTTCCGTCATTTGAATCGATCTAGTCCTGACAAGCACTCTCCAAGATTACCATATTACTTGTGGGTGGTTCGAAGGCCAGTTCCGCTGGCAATCAAGGCAGCGCAGAATCCAAGCAAAGCCACCGCAGTCGAAGCTCCAAAAGCGTACTTGAGACCATCATAATAGACAAGGCGTGCCTTGAGCTGAATATCCGGCGGGAGGTGGCGGATAGAGTCGACCGAGTGTCGAATTTGATCGATGATCTAGAGACAAAGTGATCAGCATTTACAAACACTACCGGCATAGCTGACATGAAAAGAAAAAGGGCGTACTCTCCATTTATCTGATACCTCGCTCAGTGCGTCCGGCAACCGGACGCTGAGCGTAGTTTGCACAATGGCTGAGGTGACTGAAACACCCCAGACGGTTCCTAGGGAGCGGATGAGATATACGGTTGAGGCGGTGACTGCATGATCTGGACAGGTCCGGTCAGTTTGAGAAGGACTTAATCAAGGACAGGCTACTTACCGGCATGGTCAAACGAAGCAAGAGAGGTAAAGAGAATACCAGGGTAGATGATCCCCTGGCCAAAGTTTGCAGGAAAGACAAACACAAAGTACTTCCACGTGGAGTCTTCAAACCCAAGTGAAGTTACCAGAGCATTACCCACTACCATGAGAAAAGCCCCTGTGCGGACAAGAGCAATCAACCTGCCCCAGCGAGACATGACGATGCCAGCGATGACACCGCCAATTGGGGTGGCAAGCGAAGGAATTGCAAGTCGGGCGCCAGCCGTGGTGGCTGAGTCGAGTAGGACGGCTTGGAAGAAGAGTGGGAGCATGAAGAGATACTAAACGACGAGTTAGCGATAAGGTAAGTTAGTAAATATCTTCTACTCACACCGTAAGCGGCCATGCCAGCACACACGTTTGCGGCTTGCGTTGCTATAGGTAGTCTCCCCTGGAGTAAACGTAGAGGAATCACCGGGATAGCACTCGTCCTCGCTTCAACTAGGAGAAACAAAGCGAAGAGGGCAACACTGCCAACCAATGAGCCGATAACCCAGGGGCTAGTCCAGGGCAGCTCATTGCCTCCAAGGCTCAGGCCAACGAGCTGAACTGAGACAGCAACTACCAGCAGCAATGAGCCAGAGAAGTCAACCCTCTTCCAGACGGCACCCAGTCCGCTGTCGAGAGAGAAACCTCCGGGCTGATTGGCAACAACGAGATACCCAATCACGAAAGCCACGATGGACACTGGAACTTGGAGGAGAAAACACCATCGCCAACCAATGTGGTCTGCGATTGAGCCTCCGAAAGATGCACCGGCGATGGCACCGAAACCGAAGATGCCATTTTGAAGGGCTTGGTACATTCCTCGCTTTCGAAATGGGATCATATCTGAGTTGACGATGGTGGCTTCGGAGTGTTAGTCTTGATATTGTCGGGTATGTTCAATTCATCAACTCACCCATGGTCATCAATCCTCCTCCGCCAAAACCCGTCAGTGCCCGCATGCAGTTGAGAAAGATCACATTGTTGGCCACACCGCACCCAAGGCATCCGGCAGCAAAAGTGATTGTTGAGATAAAGAAGCATAACCGACGACCAAAAATATCAGAAACCCTTCCGTATAGGGGTTGAAAGGCAGTGCTGGTGACGAGATACGACGTGGTCAACCACGATGCCGTGTTGGCGGCGTCAAACTCGGAGCTGATGACGGCGTAGGTTGCAGCGGTGATAGTACTATCAAGTCCGTAGAGAAACACATTGGACATGATAGCCAGTTGGATCCAGATGAAGCCCCGTGGGGGTTTCCATGAATCTTCATCTGGGGCGCGGAGGAGGGGTTGATCCTCGCGGGCTTCGATGTCGTCTGCAGGGTTCAAGACCCCAGGTGAAGGAGAGGAACTTCTCATGACGAGATGGTGTAATTTTTGTGAAACGAAACTGAACGTCGAGACTGTGGTAGTATGTCGTATAGTTGAGTTGAGACGAGGTTGTGGGCTTCAACACTCTGGCAGTAACTTGTGCGTGCGATTAAAACCTAGAAACTCAATGCCGAGAACCGTGGGGCATTTAACGGGTCATCGGTAATGAATTGATAGATCGGTGTGACTCTACTGCTAGCACATGTCGAAATCTCTTGTCCGAATCACGTATTCGAGGTCCCGAGAACCGGTGGACCCTCGGAAACAGGGATGCCAAGACGATATTGTACCACTGCATCAACTCGGATGTCGGTGATGCAACTGTATGAGTGATGGACAATTTACCCAATTGAGCTTCTACGGTAGTAATTGGGGGATAATTCCGTTGTACGTACATATGGACTTGATAGTTCCTTAACAGTCATTAGACATTGACTCCAGTCAGTAGTTGAGGATGGCTACCTTGGTTGAACCCGAATCTGAATAGATGCATCCCACTACTTTGCAAAGCAAGACGATGTAATGGTGACATGACCAAGCAACTCTTGGGCCTCATGCAAGAACTCGTCTAGCCCAACCTCACCTCGACACGTCACGGAACCTGCACATCTCAACGTAGTCCCCTTTGTCGTCATACAGATTGCATGGAATCACGCAATGCATCATCTCAAGCATTGGCACAGAACTCAATCTTTATTCCCTCACCAAGAATGGCGATCTTTCCCCGCTTGTTGATCTCTCAATTGTCCAATGGTTTCCTTGGCTAAGCAATGGCGTGCTGCATTGTGTATAACGGCGACATTGGTCTCTTGCAGGCTTATATATCACCACATTGCCAGTGAGAACAGCATCTCAAACAACTTGATCAAATTTACAACTCTCACATATCTCTTACTCTCTTGACTTCAATCTGAAAATCAGTGGTGGACTTTGGGCTCGTAGGCTGCATCAAGGTGAATGTACCTTTTCTTGGACGAGATGGAGATCCGGGACGCTGACGCTGCTAGCAACGCTTCTTCATCTCCAACATGAAGCACTCTCTTTGTAACTTGGCTGCTGCTTCTCTGGCCTTGGTGCCTCTGGCTGCCGCCGACTGGCAGTTCCGATCCCGTCCTGACCTGGCACCTCCTCGTCTCAACATCACCATCCCTGCCACGGACGAGGTCGAACCGGGATATCTCTTCGTGGCCCCTTTTGCTGGCTACCCAGACACTCCTACTGAACAACATGGTCCACGCCAGGCAGGTCCTTACATCTTCAGAGACAACGGCGACCTTGTCTGGTCTGGCTATGGTCTCTACAGTATCTGGGCCACCAACTTCCAAGCCGGGCGCTGGAAGGGAAAGGACATTCTCTTCAGTTTTGAAGGTGACCACAACGCTGGATATGGTCATGGGCATGGCCACATTACCATTGTGGACCAGCACTATGAGACGATCCGTGAGCTGCGTGCTGGGAACCACAAGTTGGTAGACAAGCACGAGTTCCATATCGTCAACGAGGAGACTGGTCTCATCCAGATCTATCAGCCTGTGCCTCGAGATCTTCAGAAATGGGGTGCCAGTCCAGAGCAGCAGTGGATTGTAAATGCCATTATTCAAGGTTTGCACCAAATGCTGAAAGCCTAGTCTCTATTGTATTAACTCGGCTACAGAGCTTGACATTGCCACGGGCAAACTCCTATTCGAGTGGTCCAGTCTCGACCACGTCCAACCAGACGGTAAGTCCATTACCAAATAAGCAACCCCTTTCCAATGCTAACCTTCTACAGAAGCAGTCCTCCCCATCAACCCCGGCCAAGCCGGATCTGGCTACAACAGTTCCGACGCCTGGGACTACTTCCACATCAATAGCGTCGACAAGGACGCCGAGGGCAACTACCTCATCTCAGCCCGTGACGCTTGCGCTATTCACAAAATCAACGGCACTGACGGCTCCATCATCTGGCGCCTTCATGGAAAGCGTTCCAACTTTGCCGTCCCTGACAACGCCAAGTTCTGCTTCCAACACCACGCCCGCTGGCTCTCCCAGGAGGGTGACGTAGAGGTCATCAGCCTGTATGATAACAGCGCACATGGTACCGAGCACAGCGGTGGCTCAGAGGTCCATACAGCGCCTACAAGCAGTGGAAAGATCCTGCGACTCAACACAACCTCGTGGACGGCCGAGCTAGTTGCGGGCTACTTTCCCCCCGACGACCTCCTTTCCAAGTCCCAGGGCAGCACACAAGTTCTTCCTGGTGGAAACGTCCTCGTCAATTGGGGATCTGAGGGAGCTCTGACTGAGTTTACAGCCGACGGCAAGCCCATCTTCCATGCCTACGTGGACTCGGGCTTCCTTGGCGTTGGCGCTGAGAATTACAGAGCTTTCAGGTACAACTGGACCGGGATTCCCAACGAGACGCCCGCAATTGTTGCACTCCAAGGAAACGAGGGTACCAAGGTGTATGTCTCTTGGAACGGCGACACTGAGACGGCTTTGTGGAGGTTTTACGCCGTCACTGACGAGTATGGCTCTCGAGATTTCCTTGGCGAGGTGAAGCGAACCAACTTCGAGACCAGCCTTGTGACTTCCAAGAACATCGCCAGTGTCGCAGCTGAGGCCGTTGATGTACGCGGAAGGGTCATTGGCTCTACGGCTTCTGTTCTTGTCGAGGCTGAAATTCTTCCAGCCCAGTTTGACAGCGCAAAGGGTCAGAAGCCACTGAGCAGATACAACGCCTTGGGGGCAGACCTCTAAACCCAAAGCCCCAGACCGAGCCTAAAAACGGGCCAAAGACAACAAAGACATTCGTTTCAATATCAGGAAGATGGGAGCTCGTGTCATGAGCCCAGATGCTTGAACCGAGTGGGGGATATGGCTTCGCCTACGCCTCTGCCACACGTGATATCTAGCCGGGGTTTCACCGATTAGTCGGTGGCTCGCCCTACATCCTTATATAGGGATACCCTCTCCGTGGCAATATTAAAAATGTGACAAAAATCTGTCTTAAATTTTTGATTGGTTAGTCTACTAGTTCATTTTTCTCCACTAGGTACCGGTATGTACCGGTACGTACCCCGCAGAGATGCTCGTAGTACATGCCACTGACGATTTTGGAACACGCGTGTGGTTTTGCTTTATTTATTTTATGTACCCGACAATCCTTTAACTTAGATAGATCATCAAGTCACTCCTTTGCTGAAGATGGTTGTGTTCAATGACGTCACCTACTGTGTTGTGTGGACGAGGCATACTGCGCCAAGGGCTTGGAATTGTTTGAAAGAGGATTTTATTCTATGATATTCCTTTTCTTTCTTCCATATTCGCTATATATAATTGCAAGAAACAGAACTCTCAAGACCTTTATAACTCACCATGATATGAACATTGACGATTATCCGTGTTGTGTTGATCCTCGTCAGTCTGGTAGGAAGTTGCACACCTGACTCGTGAAAAGAAGAATGACCAAAAACGGCAGCTGTCGGTCAAACAATGCAGGTCCCGGGTTTTAGTGTCTCTAGAAGGTACCAAATCCCGGAGCTTATGCGCCGTACTGTAGAAACTGGGGTAAGAAAACGTACCTATGATGGATCATGGGCATGACGTTGACGAGATGACGTCGTCGATTCATCACGATGCGGCCAGTGCCAAACGCTGCATGATGGCAGGAGGGGAACAAACTCAGAACCTTGGGTATAAATAAATCGTCTACCCTGACACTGATTCACTGATTCTTCACTCTTAATTCATCAACAACAAAGCTTGACAAGCACATCTCGCACTTGCACAACACACTCACCACAACAACTTCACATTCAACATGCCTCGCCAAGGAGACGGTTCTTCCGACAACGGCCCCTTTGAGGCCACCGAGCACAACATTGCTCACGGCGTCGGCAAGCCAGACGTGAGTCCATCCTCTTCAACACTCAAAATATGACAGCTAACACACAACTCGCACCAGTCCGACCGAGTCGACCGCGCAGACAAGACTGCTCCCCTCCCCGAGGGCAAGGACGAGCACGGCGCGGGCCTCAAGGACGCCAACGCCAGCGGTGGACAGAGCCAGGGCATCAAGCAGGGCAAGGATGTTGGGCAGGGCAACTAGATTTGGTGATGGGGAAGATGGCTCTAGCGATCTGCACGTGAGTGCGTCATGACGACATGAATGAAATGCAAGAAAGAAATCAAAAGAGTGTTTACCATTCGGTGAAAGGTGATTGTTTGCGAGGATGTGATGCACTGGAGGTTACTCTTGTTGCTGGCTGGGGTTTTGAACGGCAAGTATCAAAAACGAGAGCCCTCATATGTTCAACTGACCAGACAACCTCAGGTGTAACGGATTCCAGTATCATCACTTGGTCTTTTCTACTCTCTCTAGGTTTTCTCGAGTGTCAGTCGATCCATCTCCTTTAGTTCTCCAGCTGCCAAGCTTGATGACCATGGAAGGATGTCAACGAAGCATCGAGATTCAACAAGCCCCACATCTCCACCCAGCCACAGCCCCCACAAAAAGGGACACCAGAGCACGTGCCGCAGAAAAATAAGATGAAATGACTCAAAAAACTCCACGCCACCACCGATATAATACGAAATAATCAACATCCCGTCCAACAAACAACCACACCAAGCGGTTCCTTCACCGCTTGGACTCGGTCTGGTGGTCTAGTGGTATGATTCTCGCTTAGGGCAAACCCGAAAGCAAGCTTGCGAGAGGTCCCGGGTTCAATCCCCGGCCAGACCCTTTCTTTTGCCCTTCAGTACGATGGGTTCCCTTTCTTTTTGGTTTCTAGACCAATTGGTTGGTTGGCATTGGTGGTAGTTACTCAGTTACCAAATCTCACCTTTCGACGACGTCCGTGATGTTCCTCATCCTCTCCCGTAGATCGTCCTCCACTCATCTCATATCGTCTCGGCTCCCTTCTCTCAACTCTGTCATACACATACCGACGTCTCTCCCTCTCTCTACCAACAACTCGAACCCCATCATCTCCTCCCTCCAAGTCCCCCATTACCCGTAGCCAGTCCCGAATCCTCTTTTGCTCATCATTATGGTGCCTTTGTCTCTTGGCGAGATAATAGATGATGTCCTCTAGTGGAGGGACTCCTCGTTCCTCTTGCCAGGTACCTCTTCTATTGCTGCGTCTCTTGCCCTTCTGTGCGGTGGGTCGAGTGTGGTCCTTGTCAGGGCATTTATAAGGGGGTTCACGATCTACCCTACATTCTCGACAAGATTGATGATTGTCACCACAAAACTGTCCAAGGTTATCAGTCAACATACCAATTAACACTGGAACATCATTTCTATCACTTACAACGTTGACTTGATTGCCAATGGCGCTGTTATTCCCCTCTCGTCGAGTCTTTGTCGGTGCACAACCTCCATCACAGGAACATGGGCCATCATGATCGTAACTCCACTCCGACCACGAACTCTCACTCTCGCTCTCCCAACATGCCTCGGAAGGCTTGGACGATGAGAAAGGGACCGGACGTACGCCACGATGTTGGGGTCGTGCCCTCCTACCTCCTAGGCCAGCCAAATCGTTCCAGCAGTCGTCAATTTCAGCGATACCATCAGCCATTGTTGCAATATTTAGTCGTGAATAGCGTATTTCGTAAAGAAAAGAAGATTGCCGAGAGACCACATCCCTCTAATAAAGACAAACGGCAGACCGCAATTTGTCTTCTCTAACCATGTTTGCGTCGTACTCGACGCCCGAGCCCGCGCCGACGATCAAGGACAGATGCAGAATATGGGTATGACAGACTCCGACTCTCGTTGAGCGAGTGACCTGATTACTCTAAAATCTATTTGCACAAGAAGATGTGACATCGACGGGGAGTTTTCATCGTTACGTGCTCGCGTGCTGCGGCCGCCCATGTAACCATCTCGGCCTCACTTGTCCAACGTAGTGAGCGAGCGACTGGATGTAGATGACTCTCCAATATCCTTGTGTATCCCACCTTCTTGTGCGGACCATGATACGCTGTAGGTAATCAAGAAAGAATCAAAGAAAGAAAAAAACATGCTCGACTACCCAACCAACCCAACGCCATCACGATATGCGCCGCCAGATGCTGTCCGCCGGGATGATGTGATATCCCGGCCCTTCGTCCTCCACCTGTATATTTTCGTCGAAATTGGGATTAACCGACGGCGCCCTTTTTATGCATTTGTCCCTTTTCTTCACTTTGCATAACCCTCGGATGTATTCCCCACGAGGCTCAATTCGTACTCGAGTTCGCTTCCTCGCGTAGATTCCTCCTCCATTCAGCAAGATCGTCCATCCCCTCTAGACTTCCCCTGCGACCCCAGTTTCTGGGCTGTCTCTTAAGGAATGCACCCACGGCACCGAGGTAGCCCTCGTGTCGCAAGAAGTAGGCCTGCTTCTCACCTTTACTCCAGAACTTGATGGCATAACTCAGAGTGTTGATGGTCTGGCGGTGGCCACGGATAAATGACCCACCAAAGTAGATGTTGGAGAGGTTGTGGATTTGTGACTGCAGGTAGGCGATTTGGCCGATGTTATTGGAGATGGCGTATAGCAGGGATCGCGAGACGTCGGCACCCGAGAAGGATGCATCAGGGTTGGAGGAGCCAGAGTCTTCTGCTGCAGACTCGGCCTCGCGCTTCATGCGGAACACCTTGCCAAACGAAGAGGCAATGGTGGTACTCTTCAGCCCGATCTTGGCGTAATCAGTGCCGTAGATGTCGCCCACCAGCATATCCACCTTGGTGTTGTCTCCGTGCGCCGCCTGCTCCAACATCTCGTCAAACGTGCGTGCACCTGTCAGCAGAGACAGGAGACCCCAGAGAGTACCACCTCCTAGCGAGGTACCGCCTACTCGCTGGTGTGAACGTGGGCCTGTGACCTTCAGGAAGGAAACGCCCGAGCCGATATTGACAAGAAGATAGGGGTAGATGTTGTCCTGGGGTTCGACAAAGTGCATGGGGTCTGTCTCGGAGTAGGTAAAGACCTCGCGGGGGATCTCGGTGATGAAGAAATCGAGGCCTGCAAGTTTCGACAGTTAGCGCAAGTATAGACGATTAGGTAGTTTAATACAACTTACCAATAATGAGGCACTCCATCTCTTCCTCTCTCGAGACATCCACACCCAGCGCATCTCGAATCTTGTCATAGAACTTGAATGCGCCACCACCCGTGGCCATAACACACAGCTCGCCGGGTTGTGATCCATTGACAAGCTGGTTGTCGCGCAAGTGTCGCATAAACTCGACAAAGTCGTCGATGCGATCCGTCTCGAAGCTCTGAAAGTTCAGCCGGCCGCCGGGGTCGGTCGAGTCGACCTCGCGCGAGAAGTAGACGAGCTTGGCCAGCGATCCGCCAATCTATGTATACAATGCGCCGTTAGCCCCGCGCTTCTTGTTCTTGCTTAGGAAGGAATACATACGTCGATCGCAATGTGGCTCACCACGGCCGTGTGGTTTGGCAACCGGATGTCGCTCGTCTCTGGATGCGTTGGACTCACGCGGCCATTGACCGAAGTCAACCCTCCGGCCGCAGCGCTGGTAGCCGAGGCCGGGGTGGCCGTGTCCGGATCGACGATAAATGCGCCCTGGACATTGATCTTGACGCTGCCGGGGCGGTTGATGGTACTGTCAATCTCCTCGGTCGACGTCATGGTCCTGAGTCGACGCTTTGGATGCGAGGGCGGAGCGGGGCCGGACCCGTTCGGAGTGTCGACAATGGCCTCCTCGTGGTCTGAGGCAGGCGTCATGGTGGTTGAGCTCTAGTTGTTGAAGTTCTTTTATTGCGCGCAGAGGTAGGTTCGTTGAATAGAGGGGTGATGGATGGATGGATGGGGTGGTGGAGTCAAAGGGTCCAGGAGGCGCAACGGTCCTCGGTGATGGCACGCGAGAGCGTTGAGCGGCGCAAGTCAATCCAGGTTAATATGGTATAGCTGACAGTCGAATATATGGCCAGACAAGAGTGACCGAATGGGTGAAATTAAGGAGAAGAAAAAGAAAGCAAGACCTTGGACGGGTTGTGGAGGGGTTATCAATCGGATGGGGAGATTGAACCATGGGATGGGATGGGGGTCATAAGAGTCGTTGAATGTCATCTTTATCGATAACGAGGCTACAGGCATTCTCAGTACCTAGGTCCGTCCCGTCCCCATGGATTATAATTCATCATTTTCTCCAAAAGCCGGTGGGCCGAGGCTCCGAGATGGGGGGTTCCTCTCTTTCAAGGCCGTCCATACCCTTGGATCCTTGGGGAAAGCTCCATTCCTCTCGGTTTCCCCAGTCTATTCATTCATTTTAATGGCGCGTGCTCTCAACAAACGCCGCCCGAGCACACACACATCAAAGGTTCTCCTTTTCTCCGGGCGACGTCCATTGTCATATGATCTTCACTTGTTGCCCCCCCCTTATAGCCCTGTTTTCACCCTCACTCAACTTACATTCACATTCACACTGTAGCCTCGACATTGCTTCACCACTTACACAGTCTCTCTGCACGCACAGTAATCCCGATGGCCCGGGCGGTGCTGTGCGTGTGGTGCATTGGTAGAGGAGGGGCCAAGGCTGCATGAGGCGGGCGGGCAGCTTATGCCGATGCCGAGCTTGGGCCAAATGCCGGAGTCGGCTCTTGTCACGGAATTAACAGACGGGGCATGGCATCTGTGATATGATTGTTTTGAGCATCAACAACAAATGAATATCTTTTACACCTCTCAAGCTGTCTCTAATTATATCCTACAAGGCCTCTAGACCTCGAGACGCGGGCATTTACCCGTACATGACTAGACTCCAGTTGACTCACTGCCAAGCAAACAAAACTACCAGGGTATCCCTCTCCAGCGAATTACCAAGACGACAAAGGAAATCAAAATGATTGTAGACTTCTAAAAGTATCCTCCCCCGGGAATGGCCACAAAGACCGCCGTAATAACACCCCCGAAGAGGACTGAAGCTAGGATCGCCTGGATGAAGATGGTATCTTGGATCTGTCGCAGTGCAGGCTCCTGGATCCAGACTTCGCGATCAAACACCTTGCGGACAATGTTGCGCTTCTCATACTTGACGATCCATGGCTCATCCTCGTAGCTGTTGGTCGACCCAAACGACTCAAAGCTTCGCTTCTCCATGTCATCCACGTTCTCACTGTCCACAAACAGCTCCCACGGCCTCACGTGCCGGTGATGCATTCCGTGGAGGACGACGCACATGCCTTTGTAGGCTGCGACCAGCGTGCTGATACCCAGTATAAGCGCGATCGCCACCAATGCTCGGTAGCCTCGCCCCGCGCTGCTGAGGGCAAGAATGATGCCCAGCACGATACCTGCCACGATCAGCCCCACGCCCAATGATCGCGCAAAGAAGACGCGTGCAGGGTTTCCGTTGCAGATGGACCATCTGACAAAGTTGGGGTGAGCTTGATGCCGAAGACTCGAGTCAACCGTCTTGAAGACATTGCGGAAGGCGCTTGGGTGAGTTGTTTGGGACAGTGCTTGGATAGCCGCCCTCTGCTCACAAGACGACAGGTTCAGTTGTCGGGGAGCACCGTCCATCAGATACGTCGCAATCACTCGGTTGATTTCTTCCCGGAACGGTTGGATCGTGACTGTCTAAATGTTAACTTTCTGAACCCGTTCCATGTTTGGAAATGTCTTGACTCACAAGGCTGCCGGGCCCCAGCCGCTTGGAATGCCTCTGAGGCTTGGCTCTGATAGCTCGCAGCGTTGAGCGAATGGACTGTGTTGGATGCCGTGTAGATTGAACCGTCATCGCCTCTGCTGCTCTGCGGAGGCGTCGCAAACGGGTCAGATCCGCCCAACACATTTTCGTGGGCGCCTCGCTTCTTATCAAAGTCTGTGCCTTTGAACATCTCTGCCGCCTTGGGCTCCTTTCGCATCTTGTCGGCTTGATCCTTTCGGATCTTGAGAACCGTCTCGTCTTGCATAGTCTGTGTCCACTCCGGGGCCAGCTTGATATCGGCCGTCGAGGTGGTATTGAACCGCTTCTCATAATCTTTGAACCAGAGGTAGAACTGAAGATTCTCGGCGGCATGCTCGACATAGATGAGGTAGCTCATGAAGTCACGGACAGTCATGGGCTGTGGGGAGGAGTTAGCATTCTTCTCAGACTCACAAGACGAGATGTACGAGCTCAACTTACCGGACAGGTGCCACCGCTGATGATCTTGTCAAAGGCGAGTGAATCAGGAATGCCAGCAGAATAGCCAGAGCGACCAGACTTGACGGACCCATCGCTCTTCTCTGTGTCAGAGAATGAGTCTCCGCTGTTGCGGAACGTCTCCTGGTCCACATGCTTGGGACGGGTGTAAGTGAGAGGGAGAAGACCCATCTTGGGCGAAGAAACAATATAATAAAAGAACGGATGAAAGTGGCTGTTGAGAAGTGAGGGCAAGAAGCTGAGGGACGGAATCAAGCAACTTTCAAACAAAACTCCGCAGCCCAGGACAAGAGGATAGTGTAGGGATTAAATAACCTGCTGGAGGAGACCAGAGATGCACAAGAAGCCGCCTCCTGGTCATTCAGAGTGGCCAGTGGCTGGCTTGAGGCACACACGCCCGCTGGGGAGTGACCAGCATGCCGGAACCTTTTAATGCCCACTAAGGCTAGCCTCCCCAGTCTACCGTAGACCTACATGGCATATTCCACTAGAACAGATGGCTCCGGATGTAAGGGGAATTGGGGCGAGGTGGACCTGGCAAGGCTTTAGCAGTGAACTCTCCGAAAAGTGATGCCGCCTCGCGACAGCCATGGCTCTCGAAACCCAGGGACACGGTCAAAGTGCTTATCCCACGAACTTTCGTCTCTCTTTGACCGAAGAGCGAGGTAGTTGGGAGGGTGAATCGAGCCTTGGACGACGCGTCTAGGTGTCCTCTGCTTGGCACCGACGCCTGTTGACTTGTCCCAGCATCATCGTGCTTTCAGGGTGGTTGTGATTACCCGCTAGCTCTGCGTTAAAACCTGGACATGGACGCACGGTGACAGGGGCTCGGAGAACTGGGCAATCATAAACGACCCTGAGAGCAAAATTCTCCTCTCGGAAAGCAGCCTTCCCCTCCATCTTTGCTGTGCTCTGTGCCTCCCAGATGCCTCTGTGGTCAGGAAAGACGGATCGATCGGGCACGGTGGGTCTTGCTTGGGAGCCCACTATCTCTCAAGTTAGGATCAGGGAATGGCACTCTATTTTCGCTTAGATCTTAGTGGCCGTCATAATCCTTGCTTTGTGAATGGTGACTGGTGGCGGAGAATCGGAACTCGAGGATAGACGGCGCGAAGTTTGTGTTTCGGTGTGGCTTGTGCTCGAGCTTTGAGCGAAGCGGATTGGTGGCCGCGCCAGGCCAGTCGAGATCTCTGAAGGAAAAAGAAATGATGGCTTTCAGCTCGTGCCCTCTTGGCTGCTCGACTTTGCCATGTTTTCTCCCAGCCAGCCAAGCAAAGGCAGCGGCTACATTTACCCCTGTACGCCCTACCGCCTCCTCTGCCCTGTGCCGACGGGAATGTGTAGTCGAAGTATGTTCAAGGCTGGCGTCAATGCCATCGGCCAGTCCGCATCAACGGTCGACGTCACACAAGAGGTGAGTTAGACGTTGAATGCTGGCTGCAGTAGCCTAGGTCCCAAAGCAGGGCAACTGAAAGCCAGGCCCTGAGCCAACGCTTACGAGTTGGCGTGAACTTGTCAGTCAGGGCGTGACCAGCTAGCCCTGAGCCAGCGTTCCGGTGAGGTGCTTAACATTGACCTCACTAAACTCCAGTCCACACCCAACAGTGTCTCGACCTCATGTCCCAGGGACTGCACGAAGCACGGGCTCTGAGGCTAAGAAGGCTGGCAGGCGTCCGGCCCTGTCGTACACGGGATGGACGCGCACCTTATACGAAGTGCCCTGTTCCCTGTTCCCTGTTGCTGGTGGAGACGACAGCTTGACGCAAGAATCTGTGTTGATCTCGAGTTGTATCCAAAAAGTCGGGACTGGGGGATCGTCACTGACAACCCGTTTAAGACCTGACCGACAGGTCAGCTTCTGCAAGGTCATGTTTGCTGCATCGTGAAACGCATTCAGGTCATGTCGGAGCGACGATCTTGTCCTGAACGGATTGTGGCTGAGGACTGGTTGTTGAAGGGCGACAATGCGTTTCTCGGACTCTCTCCTCGTGCGCCCTGACTATTGAATAGTCCCAACACCAACATTTGTAATGGTGACGACGGCACAAGGCCTGCAGACGCCCCGGCCAGCCTGGAAATATCCGTACGGAGCACCGGCTTTGTCAAGAGGCAGCTAATCTCGACAACTGTGTCCGTTTAGCACCGTCTCCGTGACGGACCAACCAGCTGTGCAAGGGTCATTCAGCTCTCCTCAATGATGCCGCCCATTTGGACGGCACGCATCTAGATCTTTCTCCCCCATCGATTCCCCCACCTCGGTCCCGATCGTCTGTGGTATCGTGGTGCCTTCCCCTGGTGAGGTCCCCCACACGAGTCCTTGGCCCTAGGTGGGAATAGGGCTGCGCAAATTGTCTCGGAAAAGGTAATTTGCTTTTCGGTGGCCGCGACGCCCTAGAAACCTGAGTCACGAGCCTGACGTTTGAGGTAACCGTTGAACTAATGTCTCATCCGTTGGTGCGGAAAGGGGTCGAGTTTGAGGATGTAACAACGCGACCCTTGGGTTCAGGGCACTTGTCAAAGTGTTTGAGGGGATGTTGTAATTGTGACGAGAGGAGGGAAAACAGGGCGAAATTAGCGGTTGATGGGTTGTTTTGCATTGCATCCATCCCGTCCAGGTAAAGTGTGGCTGGCGTAGTTGCCTTGACTGCAGCGGCAGGAGCTGCAGGGAGGCCAGAGCTGCAGCATCTATCCGATGCGGCAGTTGCTCCCGCCCTTTTGGCCAATCCTCCCTGTCCTCGACATGAAGTCATTGCTTTTTGTCTTTGTTACTATTTCCAAGCACCAGGAATTGAGACTTCTCGGGCATCAGTGACAACCAACTAATGCATGTCTAGGTATGCAGGTTGCCAGCCTCTAGGTCTTATCACATTCGAAGAGGACTGTGCGTGATAGCGCCTGCCTGGTTTGCATTGGGTGGTGGGTTGATCCTCGGTCAAGTCACAGTCATAGACAACCTCCACCACAAGGGAGGATGTTACTGATATCACAAACCTGTTGAGCAGTCATCTATTGAGCAGTCATTTTCTCATGGCCTCGGACGATGAAACCATATCATGATTGGGAGCATCTACTCCGTCCTGTCTCCGCTAGGCATAGTATGCGTCCTGCAGTTTCTGAGCCTCTGTGGACACACCACCCTTCTCTGCCTGCTCTCCTCTGACATGCTCACGGCCCTCCCAGAGCTTCTCCCTCTCCAGTAGGATCTCTTCCGCCCATGCCTTGCCGGCCTCGGTACGCAGCTTACGTGCAACGCCCATGAACTCGCCCAGGTCTCGCTGACCCTTGCCGTCCTTCTCGTACTCGACAGCCTGCAGCATCAGGTCGATCTTGTCAATATCTTGCGCAAACTGGGCCTCCGGAGTCTCGGCGGCCTCGAACTCGTGCCATAGCTCTCGCAGCTCAGAGGTATGATGCCCGCCCCATCTAGTGGCAATATACTCGATGGTTGCCGTTTCCCGTCTGGCCTTCTCGGTCTTAGACACTCCGCTGAATGGGGTGATGTCGCCCACGACCGATTCAGCAACGTCGTGGATCATACACATCTTCATACACTTGACCTGGTCGAGGCCCTGAGGAGCGAACATGGCTATCATGCCCATCCTATACGAATGGTCTGCGACCGACTCGGGGCTGGTGCTGGTTGAGAACTAGTCGTGCATCCCATGCTGGACTGGACTTACTTAATGCCATGTCTCTTCCATCCCTCTCGCTTTGTCGTCTTGAGGCCCCCTAGAAGGTGAAATAGGGAGATTGGCGACTTGGACCCTTGAACCAAATCATTCCCAGCCAAGGCCTTTTCAACCGTCCATGGCTCAGCGGCATCTGGACCACTTGTTAACACCGATATGTGTAGACAGGAACAAAGGTACCTGGACTGGTTGATATACCTGTTGGAGCTGTTTCTGGCATCTTGCCTTCAAAGTCGATGAGGTCTGATGAGTTGAGTGATGTCTGAATAACTCTTCCATTCTCAGCTCATGCATGCAGCAGAGCTTCCCCGCTTCGGCTAATCTCGGTCCGTATACATAACGACAATCATGCCCGTCTTGAGGAAATGAACGCTGCTAGCATGAAGTTGAGATAATTGGGGGCCGTTCATAGATATTCAGAGGATACTTACTAGGTGACTGTGTAGCGGCCTTATGGGCCAAACATATGGTTGAGCCGTGATTCCAGCTTTGACTACGCTTTCGTATGAATCAGTAATGACTGCTATTGCTTGATAGATACTAGTAAGCACCAAGAGCATTGTGCATGGCATCTCATCTTGTAGAAGGGCCATACCCAGAACAGTGAGAGTGGGCACCGTCAATCAGGTTTAGAGGGAGGATGTTCTACTTTACACTGAGGGCCGCTATTATATAATTAGAAATAATATTTTGGATATGTCCTTGAAATAAAACTCTTTGAGTCCATAGGAGGTGGGTGCATTCCTACTGCGTGAGTTCCGTGGAGGCTCTTACAACCACTGCTCCCCAAGAGACAACACTATGTCAGTAAACTCGAGGCTGTATTAAAATCGGGCGATAATATTAAGGCATGAAATTGCAAATACTATTAAAACATGCATGCCGTGCGCTGAAGTGCAGCTCATTTCTTCAAGTTTCGCACTCGACGGTTCAACTACCAGGTGAGATGTTAAACCAGAGGATCGCCATTTATAAGCTGGAGTGAGTTTTAAACATTCACAAAGGGTATTCAAGAGTTGTTGATGTAGAATAAATTGAGATTTGAGCAAGCAATATATGAAGCCTTCTGAATTCTGGGTGTCTCTATGTACTCTTGGCTTCCTTGATGTCGCCATGGAATTGTCTGACCAATCCGAACTGCTTACGACAGAAGATCGAGATAACTAGCCCTAGATGTATAAGTAGCAAATGTGGAACTTTGACATAGCTTAATTTGACCTCCTGGCCGAGTGTTCGCGGAGCGGCGAGCCAAGTGACGAGGCATAGAGCCAGGTCAGTTGACCCTTATCTCAACGAGAGGGCCGATTTGCAGGAACCCTAGGAATTTGTAGGTATGGATTGCTTTTAGGCATCTCGATACAGGTTCTGGTCAATCTGACTTGAAGAGCCTCGCATGCAAGATCTCCCGATAGTGGCTTGGGCTCCTACCACATCGTGGATCTATGCCGTAGGCATCAAATGACTCCCCTTAGGAGACACAAACCGTGAATTGAAGTATTCTGAAGAGATGGAAAAGTTACACCTCATGAATTGAGTGCTTGTTAGCTCAAGATTACAGAGTGTTGTTGTTAAGGCAACTGATTGACGAGCGTAGCCTTCAAGTACACAAACTTGACAGGATATCCTCCCACACGTCAACACAAATCACTTGTATTCTACGGAACGATAGCGAAAATCGTGTGCCGACCTTGCCATATTTGATCATCGGCAAGAAGAGCAAACTGCAATCTTGAGGTGGATGACGGTGTTGATACCAACCCTAGTAATGCCGTCAAGGTTTTTGTGTGGAGTCGAGGAACCCCTCACCTAATTGAAGCAACATGCCCAAATCAGCTGAGATCTCCAAGAATAAACCGCCAGGGTTCAATCATGGCCTGTTCCTGGCCGCCGACTGCCGGCGTCAACAACACCAACTCCCGAGGAGCTCCGTCCAGCGGTGAGCCAGGTGTAATTAACCTGCCTCTTCGGGGAATGGTTTCAAACTCACTTATTCAAAGGAGCCTCAACATCGAGATTTGAGCAGGATATCATTCAACCTTTTTATCACGGGCATCCTGGCTCGATAGGTTGGAGGCTATCAATCCCACCGCTCTCTGGCGCCCCAGCACCCCCACTTCATGCTGGCGTGGAGACGTGTCGATTGATTGACTGTTTCTTTGGCTTTCCATGACTTTCATGGATGTTGGCCAAGTTTAGCTTGACTCGTGCTTGTCAGGTAAAATCCACGTGGCATTTGTTCGAGGTCGGTTCGGGAAAGGCATCAAATTCCAACCAAAGCAGGCGGTTCCCGAGAGTCATGGGCTCAGCTCGGATCTCACCGAATTCGCCACTTTTAGGTTTCGAATAGCTGCTATTCTTTGCTATTGACAAATCAATGGAGAATTTTGCTCGGCTCGGTCCAGGAACCCGAACGTCATTCCCCCGGAAATGCGGTGCCTGTTGTACAAAATCGACAAGAGGCGGCGTTCATGCGGCGTAATCCGCCGCAAGTTGCCGTTTCGGTTTCACTCCCACCCGCCGTCAACCACGGATCTAGAGCTTCCGGAACCGTCTGATTGTACCCTACCGGCGGGCATATACGGGAGAATGACTTTGTTCCTGTGCCTGAGGCCGACTAGCGTTGTAGCTGATAATCTAATCTGATCCTCTCTGCCTGCGTCTGCAGAGAATGACAAATACTTGCCCGATACAGGACCCTCCTTACGTCTCGGCGCCGACTTGCAGCCGAGCCTCTCTTCCGCCAGCGGCCGACGGCGACGTCAGGTCAGGCTGTGAAGAATTATGATAGTCTTTCATAGTAGATATCACGATGGGACAGATGAGGCTCGCAAAAGGGCCTTATTCCAAATACATCATTCCAAATACATCCCTGGAGGACCCCTGCGTCGGGACCGTCTCCAGCAGGGTCAACTATCAAGGTCCCCCCGTCCCTCAACACCAAAGACAGCGCAGCGAGCGCCGGTTCCACTTGGGCCGCGTCGCCCGCGCTCCGGTCAAAGGCCCACAAGGCCTCACTGACCTCATCGCCGACCCCTCTTGCGCCAATGCCGTCTATGATTGTGTGGACTTCTCTCCGCCCCTCCGATTGCTCTCCGAAGGGGCAAACAGCGGGGAGGCAACACGGACAATTGGAGAGGGTAGGAGGGGTTGAGGGGCAGGATTGCCCGGTGGGTGCCCGGCATTAGAAAGATTTCCGTCACGGAAGGAGCGAACCGTCACCGACCAGCTATCTATATATCTTGTGCATATTTCTTCAACCTCTCGGCTCTTATCTTTTCTTCCTCTCTCAAACTTGATACCCTCACAACTCTCACCACACTCTCTAATCACCACCAATCTACCAACCAACACCAACAAAACAGCCAAAATGACTGAGCTCAAGGCCGGCGACAACTTCCCCGAGGGTGTCTTCTTCACCTACATCCCTCCCACCCCCGAGATCTCCAAGTTCTCTACTTGCGGTACTCCCGTTCCCTACAACGCCAGCCAGGGTATGTGATTCTTCTCGAGCCTCTCACCGCATCTTCACATGCTGACTTTTGACTACAGAGTTCAAGGACAAGAAGGTCGTCCTCGTCTCCATCCCCGGTGCTTTCACCCCCACCTGCTCCGGCTCCCACATTCCTTCCTACACCGAGCACATCGACAAGATCAAGGCCAAGGGTGTTGACCAGGTCATCGTTGTTGCTTTCAACGATGCCTTTGTCATGAACGGCTGGGCCAAGGCCAACGGTGTCACCGACGACAGCATTGTACGTTCCATGCCCCAGAATAACCTCTACCAAGATGCATGACGCTGACATTTGCCTAGCTCTTCATGTCCGACAAGGATGCCAAGTTCTCCCGCAGCATTGGCTGGAACTTCGATGAGCGAACTGGCCGCTTCGCCATCATCATTGACCACGGCAAGGTCACCTACGCCTCCAAGGACGACCACCCCCAGAGCATTGAGACCTCCGGTGCTCTCGGTGTCCTGGCCCAGCTGTAATTGAGCTGCGGCACAAAAGTCTCCCAAAAATAATAGACTAGATATGAGCATGAGACACGATAGAATCTAAACATCACTCCCACGAAGGAGCATTTGAGCACAATTCTTGCCTCACATATTGTTTGCGTGAAACCGTTATCTTGTGTCATAAGCGTGTGTGTAGTAGCTCTCTAATGAGCAACATGATGATACCTTCATTTGACGCCGTGAGTTGTTGACCTAGCCACCCCATGTCGAGCAAGCACACCTTCTTCTTGGTCACGGCACAAACAAGAGATGCTCTTTTGACCATTTGCACCGATATGGCATTGCTCAACTATCAATGCACCCTATGGCATTCCATGCTCCCGAGATTGTAGAAGAACCGGCCGGACAAAGACACAAGAACCACGGACTCCACTCTCCCATTTTCATTCATCCTCCCTATTTACCATCTTAACGGGTTCGCGCCTGAACCTTGGGGGCAGCGCCCTTGGCACCCTGCTTGCTGACTTGTCGGCCGGCCTGACCCTTAGAGGCGGCGAGCTTAGCCTTCTCAGCCTTCTTGGCGGCAGCGTCGGCCTGCTTCTTCTCCTTGCTCTCCTTGATGGCCTGGGCGCGGGCAGCGGTGCGGGCCTCGGGTCGGATGTTGCGCTTCTCCTTGATCACGTCGAGGGAGGCACCGACAATGCCTCGCTGGGCCTTGACGGCACGGCGGGTTCGCTTCTTGGCAACCTCCTGTAGTATGTGTCAGTCCTGTCACTGGATATCGGAAGAGGAGAGGGTGTGGGTGAACGCGAAGCGCATCGTCCCCAACACTCCTTCTACTTGGTTGATGCGTACCTCAGAGATACCCTTGCGGTGCTGTCGGCGGTACAGGACGGTCCAGGCGATACGGCGGGGGTTCTTTCGTTGCAGGAAGAGGGACTCCGACTTGCCGTTCTGGAATCGGAAGATCTTGCTGTCGCCGCGGACGTAGAGCTTACCCTGTGATGCGATGACCCGTTAGCCTCCATGTTCTCATCACAGACATAACCAAGCTGATCTCCTCCCATCCCCATGATACGATCCCGTCATGCTCCTTCAGCAGTAACCCAGAACTTCGCATTTCGATAATCGGACCGGGGGGACGGGGAAGGGCAGAGGCAATGGAATTGGCGTACCTTGCCAGGGTAGATTCTCTCGCCGGAGAAGGTGTCGTCGTAGGTTCGCATCTTGTCGCTGGTGTGCTTCCTAAAGGGGGCGACAAGGTGTTTTGTGTGGTTGGACCGTGGGGGATTGGGCGATGGGCGAAAAGTAAGAGGTTCGTGATCCGGCGCAACCTGGAATTTCTCGAGTTGTGTGCACACTGACTAAGCGACCTAGGGCAGGCGATGCGCTAAATGACGCCGCGCATCACGTGCACCTGCGCGAGGTCACCCTGACCTCAAACTCCACCAGGACTGGGGTGAGTTTCGTCCAATCGAGAGACTTGTCGGCCAACGACCATCGAATTACACAGATCACCTTGCTTCAAATTCTTGAAATTCTTTTTGTATCATTTTTGGTTACTTGGATCCTCTCGAGGTATCGTGGGCATGTCTAAATGACCTCCCAGCCAGATCTGATCGCGCAAACCGTGCTGCAGCAATTTGACAAACTCCCTGCGAAAAGGAAACCCACTGTTCGCGACAATGGCCTTCATGAGTGGGTGCCGTTGAGCGGCATCGTTGCCGAACGGGATGGCATCCTGACCTGCCTGGCTCTAGCGTAAGCGAGCCCTATCTGCCACCCGTGATCCAGCACATTCTAAGTAGACTCGTAGAACAGGCATGAAGTGCCTTCCGGTGTCGAAAGTAGCAGAGTCAAATGGTGTAGGCATTCATGACTGGCATGCCGAAATACTGGTCATAAGGACCTTTAATCGCTTCTTGCTTGACGAGTGTAAGAGGCTTCTCGACGGGGATGACGGCTCTAGTATCCTTCGTAGGACGGAGAGAACTACAGCCAAGGAGGGCGACATGTCATTGAAGCCATTCGAAATTAGAGATGACGTAAAGCTTCATATGTATTGTTCAGAAGCACCATGTAAGTCGCCCAAACCACTAACAGTGTGTATGTGGTTGACGAGTTTAGGTGGTGATGCCAGTATGGAGCTCACAATGGCTGCTCAGGAAGATGCTTCACCATGGCCAACTCCAGATGCAACAGAACTTGCCTTGGCTGACGAAAAATGTCTGCCAGGGCGAGCTTACTTCTCTCAACTCGGCGTTGTCCGTCGAAAGCCAGCTCGAGGAGATGCACCTCCCACTCTGTCCAAGTCCTGCTCTGATAAACTCTCCCTCAAGCAGTGCACTTCACTCCTCTCATCTCTAACCTCTCTTTTCATCGATCCGTCAAATGCATACATACACTGCATCATATTGCCAAAATCGCAGTATTCTGCTTCAGGATGCCAGCGTGCCTTCTCAGCAAAAGGTAGGATGAGCCCTCTCGTTAGTAGGCAGTGGCAGGGAGAGTATGCATTCAGAGAGTTTGAGGCTATTACAACAGAACTGGAGTTTGAGTTTTCAAAAAGAGCTGTATCAGCTCGAGCAAAGGAGATTTCTGCCAGCAATCTTGCCGCCGCATGGTCAGATTCAGGTGTGGAGGAGACCATCATCGGTGGTGTGATCCAAGGTCGGAAGCCCTTCAACACAAAGGGAGCAAGTCAAATGTCCAGACGAAGAATGTGGGAGACAGCAAGAGAGCTGTCAAGCAGTCTAGAGAATGCAGGCTACGCATCCACCCACCTGGGATGCGGCACATATCATGACTTGAAGGAAAGCCCGTTGCTTGCCCATAGGAGACAGGCAAAGCAGGAGGCTCGACAAACGGCCTTGGCAGGATGGATAAGAAACGAGGGAGGGTCAGACTTCCAACTAGAAGAGCGTAGTCATGGTTGTCATCATTAGAGATTGGTATTTCTCCCGATGTAAGTCGTATTTTTTTTCTTGTACAGATCAATCAACCTCAGCCAGCCGGGATACAGCCGTTCCACCGCGACATTCTCGCAAGCCGTGACCTTTTGTGTTGTGTACCGACTCCCAGTTTTCCTGACGCAGAAGACGCCTTGGGAGCTCTGTGACGACCCTCCTCCTATGGATTCCCAGGTGCAAAACATAACCCACCTCGCGGGATAACCTAGCCAGCCTCTTGACCGAACATGCCCACGATTTCACCAGCCCGTCGCATTGATGGAATTGAGCAGATTTACTCGACCTTGCTCTCAAAATTCTCACCCTCGACGAGATCGGGAATGTCGTCCTCATCCTCACCCTTCTCCTTCTGCATGTTCTGGTAGCTCTCAGCGAGCTTGCGGAGGGAAGCGAGCGAGTCGGGGCCGAGCTGGTTAAGGATGCCGGGGACGAGCTCGGTAAGCTCCTTGTCCTCACCGTTACCGTAGATGGCAAAGGTGTTGGCGGGGACGGCAGCGTGGACTGTTGAGGGGGACCCATGTCAGTATTTAAACGAAAACACCAAGACCCCGCGCACACGACATGATCAGAGTGGGATGACTAACCCTTGGGGGCAGCAAAGTGAATGACGTTGCCGTCAGACTTGAACATGTTGACCTCCTCAATGGCCTGGATGGGCTGAGTGTTCAGCTTCTTGAGGGCCTGCTGAAGCTTCTTGTCGTCGGCGCCGGAGCGGGCGGGCGCACGCTTGACCTTTCTTCGGGGAGTGCCCTTTCCACTATGTCACCAGGTTAGCTGCGATGGTCGGAGGCGGCGGGGGAAACGTCGAAGTGCGCAAAAACATACCCTGTGTCGCAAGTTAGCCCTTGAGTTTCCTCTCTTATAAGACCAAAAAATTGGCAGAAATTCACATACCAGTTCGGGCTCCCAGGCCAAGCTTCTTGAGGCGCTCTTGGACGTCGGACATGATGGGCGAATTTCGATGCGGGGGGATCGGGGGAGACTCGATCGAAACTGCAGCAATGCTCGTCAGCTGAGACGGATTCGGACGGGGAAAATCGAGTGTTGCAGGCAAAGATGCCCGGGGAGGCGTGCAGGCGCGGGTTGGGCGGCGTACCGGTGAGATAGGCGTGGGTATTGAGCTGTTTGTCGCCGTCGGCTTCGAACAGTGGTGATGGATCAAAGTAGATTTTGTGCGTGCCAAGAGTTTTCGCCTGTGGAACTACCATTTCGCCGAGGGGAGGAGGGGGCTCTCTCGTTGTGTGGTCTGTGGCCCGCCCTCCACTTTCCACTTGCGCCATTGACTGACGCCCGTGACGTTGTACCTAGGCCTGGCTCGTGGGGTAAAGCCGCACAGCACAGGGCATGCTCGTAGCTCTCCACTATGTGACCTGGACAAGATATCCCTGGATCATTGTCGCCATGCTGTTTGTGCATATTAAAGAACGGAGAACCGTTTGCCGAGACATAGTAAGTGTATCCTTGGTTTTACACAAATAACAATGCCTACCTAGATAGGCAAGTGTCAGTGTTGCGTCTACATCAGTCTGCAAACAAGTCGAAAGCCTCAGCAGAGAAGCATGGATATCAGTCAATGCAATATTTCAACAAACAACTACCAACTGTCAGTCTTGTTGATCGAGAGAAGTTGGCTATATTTTTCAGTCGTTAGAAACCCCAATTGCTTTACATAGATGTTCATACCGTCCATCATGACTGCCGTTCACCCAGTTGTTGTACACGAGTAGCCTTCCATCACGTCAATACTCTTACAAGCACTCGATGGGTATCCAAAGTTGCCCTGTCATTCCGCCCTGTTTTATTTCGAATCCAGACCAGCTTCCCGTCTCATCTCTTCTCGTCGGGCATCAGTCTCTTGCTGTGACGCCTTGGCCGCAGCAGCAGCCGCCTTCTTCTTTCGCTCCTCCTCCTCCTTGACCACTATCCAGACTGATAAGGAGGTCAGTATATGTCGTCAATCCTCAAACAGGACACACTCACTGGGCTTGTCCGACTTGGAGTACTCCTTCAATCGGGTCACAAAGTCGTCAAACTCTTGCTGTCGCTCCTCTCTGTTCTCCAAGCTCTTCTTTCGTAGTTCGGGGTTATATCTCGATCGTAGCTCCTCTTCGGTGGGAGTCAACCACATGGTAAAGGCAGGTCCGCCGACAGCGACCACAGCGCCACTTGTCAATCCGTCAGTTCCGGCTCAACCAGCTGCTCCATTGTCATCGACTTACCCAAGCATGACCTTGGTCCAGAACCACCACCTCGACGACGGCTTTTTCGATGCCATGGCAATTTCTGGAGAAGCCGCAATTACTTCAATTCGGTGAAGTTGTAGTAAAAGTGCGCAATGGCGGGTGGGATGAACTCTGCTTCAGTGCCACTTCTTCCAATGATGATTTTCGCGATTCTGCATCCGTCATTGATTTGGCAGTATGCACTTCATTGGTAGATCACCAGGTCGGGCAGGCGGTCAATGTTCGGAGGTGGCCTTGTCCCGACTCCGACGTCAACCTCTCCGCCACTTGCTCTCAGCCACATCGAGGCTCGCAGTCACTGAAGCAAGCTGTGAGCAACACCAATGACCAGGCCAGTGACAAATGAAACATTGCAAGCTGACATCGCTGGCTGCCGGAAACAATTGTAGTACCGGATGATATCTGATACAATGGGATTGTTTGTCAATTGGTTCCCTCTGAGCCACAATTTGGCGGCGGCAATCAAGTTGTACAAGCGCCCAACGGATGGCCACGCATGTGGCTTGGCCTCTGTTTCAACCGCCCACACAATGGAATTTGCCTGTCGTGCAAAACATGCCGTCGCGAGGTGGCAAGACCCATCTTCCCAATCAAGACGCTTCACAGCCTCTGACTGGTCGAAGCTTGTGGTCAGCTCGGAGGCCTGCCTGACGTATAGCGTCTCGAGAAGCCATCGGGCGGATTGAATATCCCGGCAATGTCAGATATACGAGCCAGTCCGTCGATGTCATGGACCCATTCACCTTCAACTGTTTTCTCACGTGAAGGCCACAGCCAAGGTCATCGGGGCTCGATGAGGCCTCTTCTGACGTCGAAATGGTGGTAAGCCAGGTTCGGTTTGACAAGTAGACCCGCATGGCCGCGTTCAACAAGTGCCACAATGTCTCTCATCCCGTGGCGGCTGGGCCAGATATCCTCCGAAAGGGTCCGCAAAGCCTCTCATCGGAGACACCACAGAAAGCGTTCGTCGATGAGGCACGGAGTCTTGGCCGACTCCACAGATGATGTTATGCGAGGAACCGCGCCTGGGGCCGCTGGGGTCGATCGACCACGGAGAAGCGGCCTTGAAGGATCTTGCTCATTATTTCGTTTCGACCCGGAGAGCCAGCCCCCTCTACTGGAGCTGTTTTGCATGACTTTCCGTCGAGTTCGATGGCTGGATCCCATACGTCAAAGGAGGTAAGCTTCACCAATATGAAGCCGAGGCCATGCCATTCTGATACACGGCAATGCTTTGCCTGGTGCAGAGGGCTCTGACGCACCCCAGCGCATAATGATCAGGGTAGCAGCAGGAAAAAACAATAGATCAAGTGCTACGTGGTACCCATGAGCATCAAAGGGTTTGATAAAATGATCTCCTGGACAAGAGCCGATCAAAGCTAACATTTGATGGCCAGGGGCTGGGTTGAGCCACAGACAGCCATGCACCCGCTGGCGGTTGAGAGCCAAGCCGGCAGCGGCGTAGCGCCCCGTAATTGGAGCCACTGGAATGGGTAGGTCAGTGACGAATCTCGTGATACGGCACCATTGGACCAGCATGGCTTGGGTTAGCCATGAACGGGTTCGCGGTGGTGGTAATGAGAGAGCTGGATGGGCCGATGTGAGTCGGTGAAGAGAGCTCCTTTCGGCCACGACATGTACGGTCTCGAGGACCTCAATTTTCGTAAATCGCATTCTCATGACCTTGGTAAAGAGCTTCGCTTAGTGAACACGCGAAGAGCTAGCTTTCTGAAGCTAGAGATGGATGATGAGGATCGAAAAAAGGGCCCGGGACCCTGGAGGCCGGATGGAGACTGACAACGTTTTCAGGACTTTTCCAGGGGCAAGCCGCATCATGACACCCCCCTGGAAGCCCCTCGGTCTCGCTTCTAGGGTGCCCGACCCCTCTAGCCCCTCCAACTGGGCTTCAAGTTAAGGCAAGGTACCGCCCGCCAAGTGCTGCACGGCTTCAGTGGCCACCAGGACATGCAGATGGTACCTGGCCATCCCCACCCAAGGTGACCTCGAAAACGGCCCTACACAGCGACAAAGCCACAGGACTCGAGGAGGATTGGCGCCCTGACCCCACAAGCTTCGATGGATGTGAAGAAAGAAGATGGATGGACGGGATGTGTTCTAGAGAGACTAGACCAACCCTGGGGCAGGTCACGTTGGGGGTTGGAGGCAACCTTGGAGAAGGTACAGTACAGTGCCTTCTGTGGTCGTTTCGGACGAGCCAGACATAAAGGGAAATTCCCTTCCGCATCTTAATCTGCGCCATCTTGAAGCTTCCTTTGTCTTACCTAGGTCTCTCTCTTGTCCTCTTTTTTTGGGCGCTGCAACTCGGTCAAACAGATTGTCTAGGGCCCTCCCTGTCCTTTGCAGTTTGCGCTGTCATTATTACCTACGGTACCTATTATCGTCTTTTGTTACTACCTTGCCAACCTACCCAACCTATTATTATTACAGTACCTACTCCGTTCCGTTGGCGGCTGTGCCTGTGCCTGTGCCTCTTCCCCGACTGACCCGGCTCCGTTTCTGCGCGGCCTGCCAGCTGTCTCCCTGTCGCTCATTGCCAGCAAGTCTCTCAGAGAGCGGTCACATTTTCACCTATTCATCTTTCCCGTCTCTCGTCCTTGGGGTCGACGGTAACCGTCCTCTGCTTTCTGTCTCTCACGCTAGTCCTGCGATCTGGACTGCCGATCACACGCCATTCCGAAACTCGGTGGCTGTAACTGCGGCAATGCGACTGTAATCCTTTGCGCCTACCAACCTAAACACCTTCTCTCGGCGGAATTTGTGAAATCCTACAGCCCCCCTGGGTCCTGGGTCGCTTGACGACAACCTCACCAAGGCTCTGGAAGCCAAACCCTCCAACTTTCGTCCATTTTCGAATATTGCCAGCGTATAATCATGGCATACGACGGAGGCTACGGCGGCCAACAACGATCTTACGGGGGTCCAGCGCCACAAAGGCCTGCCCCGCGACAGCAGGGCGGCGCGCCTCCACAACAGTACGGAGCACCACAACAGTATGACGATTACCAAAATGGCTATGGATACGATGGTTACAATGAGGGTTACGGGCAGGAATATGGGGGACAATATCAGGATCAAAACTATGGACGAGGGCCACCTCCGCCTCAAGATCCGTACGGACCTGGGCCAGGTCGCGGTGGACGCCCGATGCCTGGTGGGCGCGGAGGAGGACCAGTTCCTCGCCCACAGACAGCTGATCCCCACCGAGGACGCGGATATCCTCCTCGGGGAGGCATGGGCCCAGCACCAGATCGAGGCATGCCCAATGGGCCGCCTGGAAGAGGCGGTATGCGACCAGGTCCTTATGGCGCGCATTCGGATCCAGCAGGTGAGTCCAGCACGCGCCGTGTAATGCTTCTGTGCTGACCATGACCAAAGCACGCCGTGCGCCAATGACAAACACGCCCCCTATGAGCCCTCGAGACGCGCATTTTGGAAATCAGTATCCCCCACAAGGTCAAGGACGACGACCAGACATGGGGCATGAGCAGCAGATGGTTGAACAAATGTCCAACATGGATTTGAACCAGAGATCAATGATGCCACCAAACGGTCGCCCCAGTTTTGATAGCCAGCGAGGTCAAGGCGACTATGGACGACAACCCGCGAATGGTGGACGAGGTCCTCCTCCCAGAGGATATCAGCAAGGCTATCAGGACTCAAGAAGTGCCCCCCAAAGGCAGGATGCGGGCTATGGACCTCAAAGGGGCTACGGGGGGTATGACGATGGATATGGTGGCGCGCAAGAGCCTCCAGCTGGCGGTTTTGGCCCGCCAGCTCGAAGCATGACCATGCCTGTGGAGGATACTAGGTCAAGAAACAATCCGCCTCCTCAGCGGATGGACCCGGGGCAATACAGCACTCCTGCTGGACGAGGCATTCCTCAGCGGCCCTCGACCGCTGGAGGTCACCGGGCACCTCCTCAGAGATCATATACTGCCAACCCACAAGTAAGTGCAGGTGGGCAGTATGGCGGAGAATATGGTGATGGACAGGGCTATCAAAAGCAGTCAGCAACATCGTATGACGATGTCTATGACTCTTACTTCGATAACCAGCGAGATAGCAACGGATCACAGCCCCAGCAGAACCGGGGCAGCTACCCCGACTTTGACGCAATGCCATCCCAGGGCAATCGTGGTTCTTTTGAACAGTCGATGCGTCCTGCGGCTGAGCAGCCTCAGCGTGGAGCGCATCAGACGGCTGTGTTGAACCATGCCAAGTCGCAGCCTTCGCTTCGCCAACCACAAGCTGCCGTGTTCGAGATGGCGGGTGATGTACCAGATGTACCCCCAGTTCCACAAATGAACGCCCACCGAGGAAGCTATGATCAGGCCTATCACGGCCACGGCCACGGCTCTGGAGGATATGATCAGATGCCTCCAAGGGGGCCAAGCGCGCCTCCTGCGGCCATGAACGGGGCACGAAACGGAGGACCAATGAACCCAGACGGCCTACCCTCACACCCAGCACCTGTACGCCCAGGACTCATGCAGGACTCGGTGGTCAATATGGGCAACAAACCAGCTCCTGTACGAAACTATGGCGTTTCCACTCCAGCTCCTCCACAGCCCCAACAACAGCAACGACAACCTCAGTATCAACAACCTCCACAGCAGCAATCCCAATATCAGCAGCCCCCGCCGCAACAATCACCACCCCGAAGCAATGTTCAACGTCAGCCTGCTCGGGATGAAGGCCCCGTTACCACGCAAGAGCTGGAGCACCTAAGGATGGTGATCAAATCCAACTCGAGTGATCAAGACTCGGCTCTCAAGTTGGCGAGGAGATTGGTGGAAGCTGCTGACGTGCTGGCGCCTAAGATGCCCGATCCTAAGCAGCGTGGCCGAGCCCGCGAACGATACTTGATCGACTGTCACAAGATTCTCAAGAAGCTCTCAAACGCGCAGAACCCCGATGCCATGTTCTTTCTGGCAGACTGTATCGGCAGAGGCCTATTTGGCGAACCCGACAACAAGGAAGCATTCACGCAATATCAATCTGCGGCAAAGCTTGGACACCCGGGAGCAGCTTATCGAACTGCAGTGTGCTGTGAGATTGGACATGAGGATGGCGGCGGCACGCGGAAGGACCCGATGAAGGCAATTCAGTGGTATAAACGGGCTGCAACACTCGGCGACCCTCCTGCGATGTACAAGGTGGGAATGATCCTTCTCAAGGGTCTTTTGGGCCAGCCCAAGAATCCCCGGGAGGCAGTAGGATGGCTGAAGCGAGCGGCCGAGCGGGCAGACGCCGAGAACCCCCATGCGCTTCACGAGCTTGGCCTGTTGTACGAGTCGGCGCAACCCAACGACGCCATCATCCGAGACGAGGCATACGCGTACAGTCTGTTCCTCCAAGCTGCCGAGCTAGGCTATAAATTCTCGCAATACCGGCTTGGCTGTGCCTTTGAGTATGGCCTGCTAGGATGTCCCATTGACCCTCGGCAGTCCATCATGTGGTACTCCAAGGCGGCAACACAGGAGGAGCACCAGGCGGAACTTGCCCTGAGTGGATGGTACTTGACGGGCAGCGAGAACGTGCTTGGTCAGAGTGACCAAGAAGCATACCTGTGGGCACGCAAGGCGGCCATTGCTGGACTGGCCAAGGCTGAATATGCTATGGGCTACTTTACTGAAGTGGGCATTGGTGTCCCGCCGAACCTAGAAGATGCAAAGAGATGGTACTGGCGAGCAGCCGGTAAGTTGACGTCCAACCAGACCTTGAGGATGCAGACAACTAACTATTTCCCACAGCTCAGGAGTTCCCCAAGGCCCGTGAACGATTAGAAGACCTGAAGCGCGCAGGCAAAAACGGAGTGCGCCAGCGAGAGCGCATCTCACGCAGCAAGATGGATAGGCATCAGGAAGGAGACTGCGTTGTGATGTAATCATCACGGTCGTCCCTTGCTGCTCTTGAATGGATGTCTTGATGGGCTGTGAATGACTTGAATGGCGTTTACGACAGTAAAAGACGGCACGAACTAAGATGGGAGAGGCAGGGTGTGGTATACCCATGTTTATTTGGCGCAACGTCTGGATAGGGGGAATCTTGGGGCGGATGTGGTGACCAAGAAGGCGTTGAATCTGGCGTAATTGAATAGGCATGTCGCGGTTGAAAAGGCGCGGGCTTGGTTAAGTTCTGGTCAAGGAAACCTGGTACAAATAAATCAAATAAAACATTTCATAACAAAGGGTGGCACTCGTCGCGGTGATGATCACAGTTGAGAATAGGGGCTTGGTGGTTGAAATGGCAATGGACCTAAGTTGTTCATGTGATTCTCTCCAGGTACATAGATGAACCAGTTAAACACAACCAAACCAACATAAGCCTCATATCAGCTACTTGGAAGACGCATACTCATCCTTGAGCTTAAACTCTGCCGGTCCATACTGACCAACCTGTCTCCCGAGAGGAGTCATGTCAAGCATCATCAGAGTCGTCAACACCGTCTCCCCACCCCTGGCAAACGTCGAATACGTATGATAGATCTCGCCATCCTCCTTCAGAAAGACGCTATACCCGGGAACATCACCGCCCTCCCACCAAGTCTGCCCCTTGGCCTCGACTTCATCCTTTGTGCGAAAGTTGAGCAGGGCCTTACCCCTGGCCTCGTCGATAGTGGCGAAAAAATCATAGTTAAAGTCAGAGTCGCCGCTCGAGTACCACGGCCATGTCCACCCGTTGCGCTTCTTGTACTCTTCGAGCTTCTTAGCTGGGGCACGGGATACACAAGCAAAGGCAGTGTTCTTGAAGTTGAGGTGTCGCGGGTCAGGCAACGACTCGCCGACATGAGAGCAGCCACGACACCCCTCGTCGTCTCCGGGCTTGAACATGAAGTGGTAGACGATGAGTTGATCATTGTCCCCAAAGAGGTCTGCGAGGGAGGTGGTGGTGCCATCAGGGCCTTCAAAGGTGTAGGTCTTGTCAACCTTTACCATGGGGAGGTTGCGGCGCTCGGCGGCGAGGGCATCACCTGCTCGAGTGTGTTCCTTTTCCTTCTCGAGAAAGTCTTTTCTGGCTGTGAGCCAGTCTTGGCGGTTGACGATCTGTTGGAGGTGTAAGATGGGGGATGCACATGGATGTAAGAACTTACCTTGCGCGTCATTTTGATAATGTTGAAGGATAGTTGTAATCAGAATTGAAGAATTGTTGTAAAACTATTGAGCAGCCAGGCTTCTCCATTGAGACATTCACTCATCTTTATACCCAAGACAGCCAGCAGTATCACAAGGACAAAGTAACATCGTATATCTCGTATAGAACCTTTAGCCATGTTACTCCGTGAATATCGAGGTAGTCCAAAGAACTGCGGGGTTGCTGCCTCGACGGCGCATCCTCTACGCGTCGAGATAGGCGCGCCTTGACTGCAACTCTGCGTCACAGCGACGCCATTTCGTCGCCATGTCACCTGACACCAGGATCTGCGTAGTGCTGAGAATTGAGAAAGGGTCCGTCGAGGGCATCACGGGGGCATCACGGGGGCATTAGGTTACTCAAGATTATTAATCCAACGAACCTACTATGTCCCGCGAGAATGAAGCCAGGTCGTTTAGCCTAGGCAACTAATGTCGATCATTGCTGGATGGAAAGTTAAGTCTCATGTTAGAGAGGACCTTGATCTATTCGAGGTGAGCTTCGTCAGAGCACTTGAAGTATACAGTGAAGATGCATGTAGACATTCTTGATCAACTCTAACACTATCATTGTATTCCCATGTAAGCAATCTTGGATCGGAGAAACTCTCTGCGCCATGCCGACCATCTTCTCATACCACAGCCAGTCATAACGTTTCATAAGCCTGCTAGGTGACCCAAAGCTTCTCCCGAGTGTCTGTGAAGGTCATCGTGTAATAAGAGCCAGTACTACTATACCGATCTATCCGGCTTCATACCATGAAAATGCTATTCAAACCGTTATCCGAACCCCCATGACCGTAACATGCAGTCTGCCATGATGCCCATGAATGCCTGTCCCACGCCGTAACCAATGATGAACCAAAACGCTACAAAACATATGCATATGCTGTACCAAGACGCCAAGCAATGCTGCCCAACTTCTAGAAAACCTCTAGAACATGGTCTAGAACCTCTCCATCAGGTTCGCCCGGACTGTCCACATCCGAGCCCTCTTTCCGTAAATGTACATGGGGATCGTTCCCAGCATCAGAATAAGCTGGATGATGCCGATCCATATGTAAACCATCTTGGGGCCATCTGCGTGCAACCAATGAGTAACAAAGAGACTGAAAACGAGGCCGTGAAGCACATTCTTGGAAAAGTTTAGAGTCACCAATGCCTCTCCGGCATATTGGCGGTAGCTATCAACGCAGAACGTGATAGCTGTGGTCGAACCAAGAGAACATCCGAAAGAAACGATGCCAAAGAAGATGGTTGGAACAATCCAGTGCTTCTTCTCTTCGGCTGACCATCCGAATCCCATGAGGCCTATGCATGTGCTGACCAGGATGGGTGCAGCCATGACGAGACGAAACTCGGGCTCGTAGAGTCCACCATTACGGCGAGCCATTGCCTTGACGATGATGTCGCTGACCTTGCCTGCTACGCCAGTTCCCAGGATTCCGCCCACGAACGGCGAGACATAAACAAGGCCTGTCTGGAGGGCATCAAAGTCGTAAGACTCTCTGTCGCGATAGATCATGGCAATTGACTCGGAGATGACGATAAGCCAGCCAACAGAGCAAGAATACACCAACGATGACCAAAGAACGGCCGGATACGCGTACAGGATAAATGGCCGAACCATGACCTTGAGCCATTTGTCGTGGTTGAGGCGCCCATGCCAGGGCCTGAGTTGCTGGGTAAAGGTCTTGGGAGGTTGCTGGCGGAGGTTGTGTGTGTAAGCCTGGACCTTGGGTGGTTCCCTCAGTCTCGAGGCGTCCATCTTCTCGCTTTCAAGATTAGGGCCCGACTTGAATGAGGCGACATTAGATTCACTCCCAGTTGCACTACTGAAGTAGGGAGGAGTAGGTTGAGCGGGCTCATTCGAGGGGGAATTCGCAGTCTTGAATGGGGTTGGGTGAATGACAGTGGCCGTCGATTCTTCAGACGCAAAGGCCTCTGGGCTTTCTTCTTCGGCGTTCGCAAAGCCAACATGAAGATTCCTGTGCCGGTGGCTAGGGCCAGGAGATGCCGGTTCCTGCCCCTCCGAACCAGCACCTGTTCCTAACTTGCCGTCCTCGTGCTGTCCTGCTGCGGCGGCTGGAGATGTAGGGGCCCCGGTTTCGCCCTCCATCTTAACAGCTTCTTCCCCTGTGTCTTCCGTTCTATGACGTGACGACAGTCGACGGAGAAAGCTTGGTCGCTTCAACGGCGCATGTGGCTTGGGGTGAGGAGTTCGGTCCCAAAAGGTCTCGGGGACAAACAAAAAGAGAAGCACAGCGCCAAGACCAATAATCATGGCCAAGATCCTAGAAGATTGTCAATTGAGGGTTTGACTAGGATTGGGGTTATGAATGCTTACCAGAAGACCCAACGCCAACTCAAGGCGCCAATGATGACGGCACTGACCAGAGGGACCAGGTTCTTGCCGCCAAGAAGAAGCAGCGTATAGATACCGATACGATAGGCTCGCTCGTGCAGGAAGAAGATCTCGGCAATGGTGGCGGATGGAAGACATTCCACAGGGCTGACTGCAACGCCTTGAAAGACTCTGGCAGCCAGCAGAGAGTTGAAGGACGGAGACCAGGCGGCCCAGAGAGATGTGCCAATGAAGAGAATGGAGCTCGCAAGATAGACCGGACGCTTTCCCCAGAGGATTGCGGTGGGGGAAAAGATGACAGAGCCCAGGCCCATGCCCATCATGTAGAGTCCTGTGGTCAAGGATACCCTCTCAACGTCAACATTGTAGGTTTGTGCAATGTCCGTGAAGCCAGCGGCCACCAGAGGAGTTGTGCCGCCACCAATCATGCAGTAAAAGCCAAGTGACAAGAGGGCGATGTCCCGTCTCCAGGAAGGCCAGTTCAGGGGGTCATTGGCCGAATCCTCGGGTTGGGGGTCCAGAATGATGGCGCCATCGCTCGTCTTCTTCTTTTCCTCTTGCACTTGAGGACGGTTTGTTGCTGATGCTCCTGAATTCCTTCGCGAGCTGACTGGAAAGCCTGTGGGGATAGATGAATGCGAGTTCCTTGCCTGCATGTTCCGAAGACCAAGTGGCTCATTGCGGTGAGAAGCAAGAAGCAGAACAGATCCTATTTCATGTCAGTCTTTTCCCAGATTCACGCAGTTCTTTGCCACTGACCTGGAACTTCAATGGTGTCTTTGTCGTTCAACACTCCCATACTCCATTTCGATGGCTTCCATCTACCATCTGAGGGAGTGCTGGCGGCGGCACCGGCACCAGCGCCCAAAAGGCGCCGCCACTTCGGAACCTCTGGCTTTTCTGCCATGATGGCTTCTCGGCTAGCTTGTTGTAGCTTTCGCGGCAGATGCAAAAGTCAATTGCGCCGGGAAAAGTTCAAGGGGAGAGAACCCTGAGAGGTAGGGATAATTGATGTGGATAGTGATTTCTGGACCCCGGTGGGTTTCCTGGAGATAAAGACGAAGGTGGAGATAGCGCCGAAGTGAGGATTAGGTATGCCGGGTAGGTGAGATATCCGTAACAATAGTTGTAGGGTCAAGGGAAAGGGTTTGTTGTCCCAAAGGAATCAAGACAGCAACCCAATGTTTGGAGGAGTAAACACCAATCTCGAGCTGCAATCTCCCTCGTCTGGAGATGTCTTGCCTGGAACAGGCCGGTGCTGAGCTTGACGTCAGAAAGGAGAGCACCACGGGCACCTGCCGAGATTGACTGTGCTGCTGCTGCTGCTGTTGATGAAAGGGAAAGAAGACAGGACTCGAGAGAGAATGGAAGGAGGAGAGTCAAGATAAAGAGTCACCGGACGGCAAGAAAAGAAACATGAGTAATGACCATGAGATAGATCATCTCAACACCCGCACCAAGCGAAGCGAAACGAGCGACGGACGGACCCCGGCGCGGAGGTGGAGGTGGAGACGGAGGCATCCACAGGCGGCGACGGCGGCAGAGCAAAACGGTTGCAGTGAGCACAGCTGACGAAGGGTCTTCAATACAGCTCGGCCGGAGCGGCTCCAGGGCAACACATGACCCCCCCAGCGCCGTCGCATGGGGTCTATGGTCCCTGTAACTGGTAGAGGGAAGGGTCCTTTGGCTGTGGTCTCTGCAGCCGCTAGATCGTATCTGTGGTGCAATGACATCATTTCAAAGCTCATCTTTCATCCCTTGTCGCAAACTTTTGGGGCGAGCCGCAACGCGGACCCTGCACTGCGGGCGCCTCTACCTTTAACCTTGCATCTCTTTCTCATCTGCTGCAGTGTGACTTAACTCACTTGCCACATGCTATCCTGAGAGTTGTTTACTACTGGATATTGCAACTTCAGATAGAATGCGTGCCGGTCTCTCGTCTGGGCTACGGCCCCTCTGCGGGATGGCGTCTTTAGCCAAACCGTCGCCTCGTATGATTTCTCGCGCTTCGCTCTCAACAACCACCCCGCGGCAAGCCAAGAACCATATATACGCCCCGTGAGTGCTTCTCTGACCTCCATGCACATCACATGAGCCTGCACATGGCCCTTGTCTTGCACCCCCAACTCCCCTATGTCGATCGTGGAGAAAAAGTCCAGTCCCTCCTTGTTTTTCTTACCGCCAAGTGACGTGCCGGGTTGTGCTGTGCTGTACTGACCGCTTAATCCTAGCATCCGTAACAACGACTCATTCTCAACCTATCTCTCTCTCTCAACCTCATCCCGCACACCCCTTCTCACCCTCTGGACCGCATCCTGGTGCTCAACCTGCAAAGTCGTCAGCCCCCTCATCCGGGAACTTGTCGAGTCCGGCGTGGGCGAGGATGAGGGCGGTGTTTCCCTTGCTACGGTCGAGTTTGACTCGCCAGATATCATGTCTGGGAGCCCCAATCTTGCCATGACCTACATGATCACCAGCATTCCCACGCTGCTGAGCTTTGACGGCGGAGAGGCCCAAACGGCGACCAAGTTGGCGGATGCTAGGAAGCTTTCTGACAAGGAGTTTCTCAAGGAATGGATCAGGACTGAGGCAAGGAGACAAGGAGGCCGTGGTGGAGGCGGCGGAGGTGCTTCGTCGGCGTTTGGAGGATTATTTGGGAGGTGATGATTCGAAGAGAACCTCACCAACTCCAATGGCCTACTGCCACAATGTAAAGTAACCGCCTTTCTATCATGTATAGTATCCTTCTTCAAAAGTCCGGCTGTGCTACTTGCTGAAAGCTAGATGGCTCTTTACTATTTAGGTTATCTAGAATAGCAGCGCCTGAAAGAACAAACCTCGTTCCCATATCAAAGTGATGCTACTCCTCCTCTAACCACTGCCAGCCGTAACACGCTCCACCAACATTGCATCTCTATCCATATCATCATTCTATTGCCCGCACACGAACCACGCATCTCTCTACTTATCAGAAATCCATTATCGTGTCGATCTCCCCTCACATGTTGATCCCCCACCCCGTGGAGCTTCCCTTAGGAGTGCCTGAATACCCCTCAGAACACAACTTTCGCCAATCTGAATGGCATCATGTCCGCTTGTGCGAGTGGCTGGCGCTCTACGTCGAGGGCGGGCTTTATCCAACAACCCTTGGCACTCATCAAAGCGCTCTCTAACTAGCGAGGGTGATATAGTATTATTCGAAAGCTTGGGTTTGGATGGGGCAGGACAAAGTGGCTCGCCCAAAGAGAGTGAGTTCATACTACGCATGATCGCCTGCTGTTGCCAGACCTTACCAATTTCGAGCTCCCGAGAGGGTCAAGCCCGTCCAAGAAGAAATATCACGGTGGCCTTCCATCGGAGGTGGATTCTATAACTAACTGATACGATTGGCAATGGATGTTCCTCCGCGCCCGAAGACCACAGCAAGCGAGCTTCTTGAGCATCCCTTTTTCAGCGTCAGATAATGGGTGTGTTATAGTGTAATCGAGACCGAGTTTTGTTTTGTAGCACAAAGAGTAGAGTAGGTTAATGGCATTGTTTTCGTGTAGGTTAGTCTAGGTTAGCAACACAACACCAGTTCCACGGCGGCCTGATATTGGTATAGACTTTTGGTATCCATGCTGAGATGACTCCGGCAATGAAAAGTGTGTATTTCTTGGACTCGATTGGCCATGAGTTGCTGTATGGTATCGCTTGTTTTAGTGTCCGTTCTAGTTATCATGTTTGATGTGAAGATCGAGCGATGGTTGAAGTGGGTATTGTCGCAGTTTGTGGAGCGCTACCAGATTGGATTATTGAGGTGCAGAACTGGGCGATCAAGCATTGAAACGACATCCACGGCATTTGAATTGGAAAAGGCAAGATCTCTGTATCAAGATCAACTCCAATTGATCGATACACTCGCACTCTCATCACAAAACCATCAAAGCGACGAGCCGAGCCGGTCTAGATGACGGCGGCTCGAGACTCAATGACACCATCAAGACCCCTGTCATGGCCCGCATAGAAAAAGGATATCGCTGACGGCTTGAACCCTTATCCTACAACCAATCAGAGCCCAGCGCGAATTGCCGATCCAGGGACTTTTCTGTCGATCGGGTTTTTTTTCCCTTGCTCGTTCGCTCGAGTCGGAACGGGTTGAGGGTTTCGCGCCTCTTTTCTGATTATCAAGCCGTTCCGAACCGTCGACGACTTCTACCCATCCATTCCAATATATGGCTCACCCTCCCACAATGTCGCACTCCTTCTTCCCTTCCTCATCGCCAGGCCCGAGTTACACACTCTATAGAAATGCTCCTCCTCTAACTCGCATCATCGGCCTCGGAGCCTGTACCTGTTGAACCGAGAGATTTACGATTCCGTCGCTGACCCACAAAGACGAGACCAAGACCGAATGCGACTACGCCCACTTTGGCATCGAGCGAATAGATTAGATCCCGCTGGGTCTTTTCTATATCCATTACTCGTCGATTAATCCTGCGAGATTCTTCTTCTTCTGCCTCTGTCATCCAATCCTTCCTCCTGCGACAATGGACCCCCTCGTGGCCGCGGAGCTCGCAAAGCTCCAAGATGACGGAGTCGCCTTTCGCGCCCGCCAGCGGCACGTCCACCAGACATGGGCGCGCACTTTCTCGTCCCTCCCAGAGCTGTATATCCAGCCAGAGTCGCTGGCCGAGGTGCAGAAGGTGGTCAATCTTGCGCGCAGGTGTCGTCGGCGCCTGGTGACGGCGGGATGCGGCCATTCGCCGTCAAACATCACCTGCACGTCGAGCTGGCTCGTCAACCTCGACAACTTTAACAGGATCATTTCTGTGGACAAGGAGACGGGCGTGGTTGTCATGGAGGGAGGGATTAGGCTGTACACTCTATGCGAGGAGCTTGAGAAGCATGGGCTTGCTATGCCCAACCTTGGGAGCATCAACCAGCAGTCTATCAGCGGCGCCATTTCTACTGGTACTCACGGTAGCAGTTTGCGCCACGGACTCATGTCAGAGGACATTATTTCTCTCAAGGTCACCCTCGCCGACGGGACTACAGTCCAATGCTCCAAGGACACAAAACCCGATCTCTTCCGAGCCGCCCTCCTTTCCCTTGGCGCACTTGGAATCATCACAGAAGTCACCTTCAAGGCCGTCCCGGCCTTTAGCCTCAAGTGGAGGCAGGTCATTGACACTGACTACAAGATGTTTGAGGCCTGGAACCACGAGCTGTGGACGCAGAGCGAGTTTGTCAGGGTCTGGTGGTTCCCTTACACGAGGCGTGCCGTGGTTTGGCAGGCGGACAAGACGGACGAGGAGCACCGTGAACCACCCCAGAGTGGCTACGATGGCGCCCTTGGATACTATGTCTACCACAACCTGCTGTACCTCTCCCAGTACGCCCCGAGGATTCTTCCCTGGGTCGAGTGGTTCGTGTTTGGCATGCAGTACGGCTTCCGCAACGGAACAAGCTCGTCGGCCGTTCAGCCGAGTCGCAAGGCCCTCCTCATGAACTGTCTCTACTCACAGTTTGTTAACGAGTGGGCTATCCCACTTAACAAGGGTCCTGAGGCCCTTCGACGGCTGAGTTCATGGCTCAATCACTTGTCGCCCGATGACCCCGACTACGTCCCCCACAACATCCCCTTCTCCGCCGAGGGTCTCTACGTCCACTCGCCCGTCGAGGTTCGTGTGAGTGACACCACACTAACTTCCAACACGCGACCCTACCTCGACATTACCGTCGACGACGGACCAACCTTGTATCTCAACGCCACGCTCTACCGACCCTACTGGCTGGACCCTCCCTGCCACGACAGGTACTACGAGGCGTTTGAGTGGTTGATGAAGGACCTCGGCGGCAAGCCTCACTGGGCAAAGAACTTCCAATCTCAGCGTCCAGAGATCGAGGCCTTCTACGGCAAGGAGCTCGACTCCTTCCGCGCAGTGCGGGACAGCGTCGATCCCCAGGGCATGTTTGTCGGGCCGTGGCATCGTGACCGGATAATGGCGGACGGTGCGGGACTCGAGCTGGAGGAGGTGGAGATGCGGAGGGAACAGAGCAGAAAACGAGGCGTAACGACGTTTGGAACCATTTGATAGCGTTAAGATTATGACGTGGCTCTCACGAGGGATACGAAAAGGTTTACGATATGACTTTGATACGAGGTTGTGCATGTTCTGATGATCACAAAGTTGAGTGTATAGAAGCCTCGCACCTCAAGACTCCAATGCATACCCACCGTTTCCCCTCGACGTTTAAGAACCTTGTGCATTGACTACATCTCGGACTAAATATAAAAGGCTGGTAAACGCAACAGGTTCTCTAGGAACAGTGGCCGCTGGGTATACTACTAGGTACGGGAAAGGAACGACGATGTAGCCCACGGCAGCCAGTCAATGGCCGCCTCATTCATGCCCAGAGGTGGTTTTTCTAAATCTGTCGGTAGCCGGACTTCTCATCAATGTGTCGGTAGCGCTCGCGCTCCTTGCGGTCCTTGAGAAGGCAGGCGATGCAGAGGACAAAGATGGCGTCAACACCTGGATGTAGTTAGTATATTGAGTAGCACGTTGAGATATAGGGACCAACACATACCAACAATTCCAAAGACAACGGTAAAGATGCTATCGATGTGCAGGTTTGAGAAGCTGGAGATGGCTGTCGCGCAGCCTCGTAGAAGAGCTGCGCTCGCAGGGCTGGTGCACGTAGTGTCCATGACAAAGGCGGGTGTGGTACTGTTGTAGTATCCGCAGCACTCAAACTGTAGCTTCTGTTAGAGACATTTTTGCCATTATTCGGATTTGACATACAGAAGTCTGGATCAAGCTCTGGATTTCAGGTTCTTGTGCAATGTAGATGTCAAAGAATTGCTCCCGCATCTTCAATGTCATGACCCAGAGAAAGACACCAACGCACATGGTGAAGACGGCACAGAAAGTCACCATGTATCCGGAAATCTTGAGAATGCTGCGGGCGGGCATGACGAGTCCTGGCAGGGTGACGGCAAACGTGGCGAGAATAAAGGCGGCATTGACAATACCAGCGGTGAGAGGGAATCGTTGGTGAAGCAGATTCCTTGTGGCACGTTCGCCATCATCAGGAGCATCGTTCATTTGGCTTCTGACGACCAGCGAGAAGACCAGCTCGAGGATGCCCGAGGCGAGAAAGAGAATGTCGGCGGCGACAGCCGCAAGAAAGACTTTGTTGGCCATGGTGGCGATGTAGGCGTTTGGCGTAGTAACTGAAAGAGCAAAGGAAACCGTCTAAACTGGAAATCGGAACACGCTTGCTGAATGGGATATCGTTTTCGTCCTCCTCTTTTCGAATGACTGGATTATACTGTAGGAGTTGTTGCTGTTGGACTGGACGACCTGCGTCTTGGATATTGAGTCTCGTCAAGAGGTAGAAGTGAAGCGAGTAGACCGTTTTCAAGGGATCGACACTCGAAAAACGGTGACGATCTCGTTTCTGATAATTTAGTATATGAACGAAAGAAAGAAAAGACAACCGCCGAAGCGAGCTTGTCAAACGTAGGTACTGGAAGCAAAGAGAGAGAGTGTATGAACAAGAGAAACTCCTGGCAGCACCGCACAAAGGAGGAAGACAGAGACAAGACAGCAAGGCAAAAGGAAGGACAATGGAAAAACTCGAAAACACCAAGGCCAACCATGAAACAAGACCACGACTGGAGCGTCTCGGCAACATCTGATCATTGTCAAGATCCGCAACCGACACGGTTTCAGGGGATGGATCTTGACGCAGAGCTGCCGATGGCCGACGGGGCGAATGGTTCCACGCCGAGGCGGTGGCCAATCAGAGGCCCAAGAGCCTGGCCGAATACCCTGTTTGGGACAGCGATTGTTGGAGCCAGGGACACTTGCGACTCAGTAGCAGCCCAACTATAGGCCCTGTGCAAGTCGAAGAGCCGCCCGACGGTAACAAGAAGAATCAACTGCCAGCAACAGCCGCCCGAGTGGAATTCTGGTATGATCTTCTGGCGTGACAGTGTTTCCCTTGATGAGATCCCGATCTTGATAGTCGAGTCTCTTTGCTCGGCTATCATCATGTCTTGGTACCACCAGCCGCATTCCTAGGCGTTGCCCAGACTTGGAAGAGTCGACGTCGTGGATTGGAGGATTTTCCCCCCTTGACAGATGCGACGACCTGAGGCTAGACACGATGAGGAATAGGCAGAGTAGGGGACACACTCACGACTGCGACGTCGGTGGAGGTGCTGCATAGCAGACCCTGGTTTGCCGTTGGGGTAGACGAGCTTAATCTTGGTGAAGATGGAGATGAATGCCCTTTGGGGGATGGTGTTGGGTTTGCCCAGCAGCTCGGACCCCAAAGCTCCAAGACAATCAAATAAAAGGTGAAGCCATCACCAACATCAATTGCGCATTGTCCCCAGTATCATGTCTCTGCCCTGACTTATCCACATTGTTGCTCGACGACGGTTGCAACGTGCCGAAGTCTCGGCCAGAAAGACGCGACGGAAGCAGTGGTTCGCGACTCTGACACGTGCGGCCAAGATGCATGCATCCCTACCTAGGCTTTGCAGAGGTTCAATCTTCTGGAGTTCATGGTTGACCAAGCCACACGCCTTGAATGTTTGCTGATGACATCAACATTCATGCAGAGAGAGAATCAGGATGCTGTCATCGAGCCCCACGATGGAAGGAAGGATGCGTCCATCGAGAGATCGAACAAGAGCCGAGGCGGTTGCGAAAGAGAAAGGTGACGGGAAACACCAATGATTATTATCCCACACACGTCGTATGGACACCTTGACAACGCCGTCATGCTGCAAGTGAGAATAGCTGCAAGTCAGCAACTTCAAGCTCTTCAGCTCCTGCACTGACAACCATGACAAATCACAAGACATCCACGGGGTCTCCTGCCCAAAGATACCTGGAGGAGACGACACGGGGTCGCTTGCCTTGCCTTTTGTTGCAGCAAATAAAATTGACCAGTGAAATGTCCGAGCGCAACCCCACAAAAATAATGTAATTATCCAGATGTCTCTTTGGCCCCGTTAAACACATAGCTGTCTCTGGCATGCAGGCTGACCCACCTGCTCGCCAACTACCACCTCCAGGCCACGACCCTCCATCTCGTTTCTCCAAGGTCCAACAGCGAGGAGGCATCCCCTCCTACGCCACCAATGCTACTTTACGCCGTCATCGACCGTTCAACTGTAAATACGAAGATCTCTTGGCCTGCCGCGTGCAAACAGCCTACGTCGCCGTTCGCAACGCGATCATATCACGTTCGGCACTGTGTCTCCTTCGGGGAGCTTCCTATTTCGGTCAAGTCTGGTGAGCAGGGGAGGGCCCCCTTCACAACCTTAGCAAGCTTTGGCCCTGGGGCTAGGCCATCGAGAACTGCCTGCCCTGCCCTGCCTGTCGCGCCCTCGACAGCCGAGAGGTCGAGCAAGGCCTTTTCCACCCGCTGTCGAACAAACAGACGCTGGAAGTGGAGGTTGGGCTTGGCTGGCACTTCCCCCGCTTCGGTGCAGTTGCAGCTCATGTCCGGGCCGTGCGCCAAGTTGCGAACAGAGAGGAGAGCCAGGGCTTGACAGTCCCATCTCGTCCATCTGGTTCATCGTCATTCGCGAGTATTGTGTGACACCATTCCCTCTGCGGAATGAAGCATTTCTGCTTCGGTCTGTGCCTCCAGCCTTAAATGCAAGATGGAACTGGATGATATCTAACCCTTTTCGACCTGCGAATTCTCCAACATCTTTGAATACGGCTTCAAGTTTAAAACCGCTGCTCGAGGACTCGAGTTCTTGCTCTGGGCATTTGCCTGTGCCCTTCCCCGCCTCGTGCATTTCGGCCGGCTCCGGAATCGACGCGACTCAACTTACGCCATCCGATCATGTCAAGGTGCACTTATTCCGCCCTAAGGGTCGCCCCTTCATCACGGACAAACAAGCCCTGGAGCCCTTCCCGCCACCCTCCGACGGAGCCGAGGCCCTCGTCCACCAATCCCCCCCATCCACTGTCAAGGCGCTTCAGGATCCCCCGCTTCTTGGTCGGCGAGCTATCAGTGCGGCCGACGCGACTGCTCCACAGGGTTTGCTCCTCTCCAACAACAGAGGTTGGGACGATGGGATGACATGACGGTGTGCTCCCGGCTCAGACTGTGCTGTATCTCCATTGGAGCCCACCCCACCGACGCTGGTCATGGTTTTGCGCTTGAGCACCTCTGCTCTGGCCGATGCATGGCATGGCATGGCATTGTGCTCGCGGCCTCCGTGTCATTGAAAATCGCCCACTTCATATTGACGGTGTCTTGGAGGCTTCCGCCAATCATGCCCACGCCACCTTGCGGTATATTTCCAGCATGGCTTTTTGGAGAGGAACCGCCATTTGCCAGGGTCTCGATCAGTGTAACCCCGGTGGTCGGTAGGGTAGAGCCGAGGAAGCTAGGCCCGCCTATCCTCCGACTCTCCTCCGTTTGCTGTGGCTTCTTCATCACGGACCTTTTGGGTCCCATCCCCTGCAAACTAGGCGAGATGGCCTGGCTATGTTGACAATGGGCCAGCTGGCATCGACATCTCTGTGGCATGTGTGAATCTGAAAAGCTAATGAAGCAAGACGGCACCTCAGCTCACAAAAGACCGTCGCTGAACCTGGCCGGCAACGGGGGCACTTCTCTGGCAAGTACCCCATCCTGCTGCTGTATGTTGCACAAGCAGGGATATAGAGGCGCTTGGGGATGGGTTGACCTCTCTGTCTTGCGCGCTCAGTCATTCTCGCGCCGAGAAAAGTCCCCCACTTGTCTGAGCAGATGATGCGACACGCGGTCGAGGCCTAGCTACCCAGACGCAGATGCACGCGCAGACAGGGGAGCAATACCATGTGCCATCTCCAAGACCAAAGCTGTTTCCTTTGTGTTTAATTGTGTGTCCTCAACGACGGAACACTTGCAGCAGCTGGCACTGTGCGACAGATCTGCGCTAGCTAAGATTTGGTTGATTGCTAACAGGTCAAGCAGGGGAGGTTGGACATTGAGCAAGCAAGCAAGAAAGCATGGCAAGCACAAGCACGAGGGACAGGGCATTTGATTTGGTTTGGGCTGCCGCCCTACGGGCCGGTCGCGGGAGGTGCAGAAATGTCTAAGCAGGTTGAGTTTGGCCAGGCACTTGGCTTCGGGTACTGGTGAAGATCTTGGTGATCCACGAGAGTCTGAGGCCAAGTTGCAAGGCACAGGAGGTGAGAGCGTGTGAATGCAACCTCGGGGGAAGTCTTGATGCTGGGAGCTACGTTATGGTTCGTCACGCGGGCGGCATGCATGCGGCACAGAACGGCCCACTACCTCAACGGCTCACGATAGCCAGGGATAGGACCGAGAGTGATTTGAGGCACCGCGCAGTGGTTGACAGGATCTCCCCGCGAGCAGTGGGAGCCGACTCCGCGGACTGTGTCACTCGCTTGAATGGGCGGAGCGGGATTCTGGTGGAGCACCTTTGAGTGCTGTGCTGCTCGATGGCCCGAGTCGTGGGTCTTTGCCTCCACCAGACGAGCCAGCTGGCTGGCTGCCTAGCAAAAGGACTCGGTGCATGTAGAGAATCCGCTTCAGCAGAGTGTCAAATGTCAGCACAGAGCCGACGAGACGACCTTGCACAGCTGTAACGGTGGTCATTCTGGGTGTGGTCCAGGGGAAGAGACACCAGGCAGTGGCTGATGGTGGAAACGGGGGCACCAACAGGCGCAGATGCATGTCGTTGACAGGGCCATCCGTCATCACTGACGTCCCACCCTGCCTGTCTGTCTGTGACCACGGACGAAGCTCCTCTGCCTGTTGGCAGGTTGGCCGGTGCGAATCTCGGCCCCCGAGTATCTGATGAATGGTTGAAGCTCTCTCATGCACAGCAAAGACGGGAGAACCTTGCGGATGGTATGTGATGGGCTCATTTGATAGACGGTGAATGGATGAATTCGACGAGATGGGGTCGGGTCCATGATGGAGAAGCCTTGGACAGGACAGGGCGCGGGTACATTGGAGGGATCAGCCTCTGCTGCGTTCATCTTCAAGCCCCTCCTTGCAAACGACTCTGTTGGCTTGCCTTGTCTCTTTATACAGGGTGATCTCTTCATTGTCCACAGGAGCGTCCGTGTGCAGGACGGCTACAACCTCACTATGCCTCCTTTGATCGCGGGACCAAGATGACATTCCCCATTCCCGTCCCTGTCCCCGAGTTTGACGGAGAGCCGTGGGCCAACCATTGAGGCTCGACTCGACTCGAAAGGGCAAACGCACGCAAGCAGCCAGCCGTGGAGACGGGGAGCAGATGGGATGGGGGATTTGCCAAGGGCGTGTTTGTCTGGGGCAGAGGGAGCTGGAGCCGTCCGTGACAGGAGGACTCGGGAGTTGGGCAGGGCGTGTCAAGGCCATGGGGAACCTAGAATGGCGCGCTGTGTTTGTGTGTCGTGTCTGTGTCAACTGTACTCCCACTGTACTGCCATCTCTGCATCGTTGATGGGTCTCTTTCCTCTTTTCCGTCTCTGGACGCTACTATCCATCAATGAACCACCATGTATCATGTCAATCCATCTCTTGACATTTATTGCGACCCCATCATGCTGCATCACACAGACCAGACCCCATCTTGAGCTTTCATTCCACACGTTTGGGCCCTTTTCTAATCTCCCGACTGGCAACCAGCAGCTCCAAATTCCCTCGCACTTGGATGAACCCATATCCACACAGACCATGCACCTCGATATACGAAGTACCTTGATACAGGGCACTTGCAGATTCTCACACCAGCTCTCACACGAATACCCACAGCCCACTCAGGCGCGGAATCCCGGTCGCACCAGCAATGGCGCGCTGCACGCAGCAACCCACCCGACGCTTGAATCGCCGACTCCCTAACTCAGCAACAGACAGGCCAAATCCGAGTTTTTGATTGGTCGATGCTGGACCTTGCATCCCATCCATCCCTTCCCTCCTCAGGCTCATCTTGCACCCATTCCACTCGTGGAGACTCCGAGCCCGTTCCGCCGCTGCAGCCAAAAGCTTGCTATCTTAGCACCACCGAACAAGCCCCCCCTCTGGCGAACAAGCTCTCTTCCCCTCCCTCTCGAGATGAAAGAAGGCTGCTTCTGCTTCTCCTTCTCGCCGTTTTGTTTCCGTGCATGTTGCGTATAGAGATATAGCACGAAAGATCAGAGTAAAAACGTAGAAGAAAATAATGAAACAGAAGAACACCATCGCTTCTGTTTGCATCCATCCACTGCCCGCTCACACCCTGGCATTTTGAGTACCTGCCTGAACTTTTGGGCTCCTTGTAAGCTTCGAAATCTGCCCCACAGGTTACCGCTCCACTCTCAGACAAGCGCCTCGTCAATTGCATCCGGATACCCATCGGTCGCAAGCGTGGGTTGGCAGGCGGGTGAAAGATTACAAGGCCGCTTGCCCCATAGAAATTGTATGTGAGGACCGGTCATGTTTTCCTTCACCCACCTGGTTGGCAGAAACATCAACACGCGCTAGAAGGATATCTTCTTCCTGCTTCGCAGCCTTTGGTACAAGTGCCTCGCCCCGGTTGCATACAGTATCAAAACCCTGCCACTTCTATTGTCCGTTATTGTCACAATCCCCTCGCCGCCGCCGTCGGGACCCCCCTCCCCCTGCTCTCTCACTTGGTTTCGTCGCGCGCGCACTTGCACTTGCCTCGCCTGGCCTCGCTTCTTTCCCGTCCGCGCCACCCACGCCCTCCACAGCCCGCACCCAGAAAAAGGAAAGGGCCCCCCGACCCAAACCCAGACACACCCAGACCAGACTCGAAGCAGCAAACAGCAAGAGCGTGCCCAACCAGGTTTCTGCGACAAGAAACGCAGCGCACCGCAGCTCCCTCCATTTTCTCTCCGCTCCCACTCCAGATCCAGTATAGATCCATCGGCACCACGCTCAAAGCAGTATCTCCACCACCTTTTTTTCTTTGCTGCCGTCGCGGTTCGTTCGTGGTAATACAGACACGAGAGCTTTCTCTTTTGAGATAAAATCGAACCCAAGCCCGTTTGAGACCATCACTCATACAGAAGACGCCATGGCCGACATCACAGACCAGCACGACCAAACCTCGCCCACCGAGCTCGACGAGTCGCAGAACGTTGGCAATGGCAACGCCGCCACCGAGTCTCGCGGCATCAAGCGCCAGCGCCCTTCAGCAGGCGACGACGACGATGATGATGACGAGAAGGGTGGTCGCGAGCGTCGCAAGATTGAGATCAAGTTCATCAGCGACAAGTCTCGGCGACACATCACCTTTTCCAAGCGCAAGGCCGGAATCATGAAGAAGGTTAGTTTCTCATCATATACACCTATTATCACCATCAGCATCATCGTTACCATCAAAGAGAATGACTTGAAGCGAATTCAATCAAATGCGCGTATCAATGCCATTTGGACACTCGTCCGCTACCCATTACCAATCCTTCTCTGCCTCTAAGGCCAATCCAACGCCGTGTCGCGTTCCAAAGCCTTCCAAACTGCCCGCTCTCTCTACATCGCGCGCATCAACTTGACGTGTCAATCGCTAATCCTCAACCTCTCCCATCTAGGCATACGAGCTTTCTGTCCTCACGGGCACTCAAGTCCTTCTTCTCGTCGTCTCTGAAACCGGTCTCGTGTATACCTTCACCACACCCAAGCTCCAACCTCTCGTAACAAAGGCTGAGGGCAAGAACTTGATTCAGGTACTATCCCATCACTCAGAGCGCGTCAGCAGCCTCATACTGGCTGCACACGTGTCGCGCATCAAAAAGACCTCTGGCTGACATCATCTAGGCATGCCTCAACGCACCCGAACCCACGCCCGGTAACGAGAACGGCGTGGATGGTGGTGACCAAGTCGAGTCTCCGGAAGAGCCCGCCAACCAACATCTCCCCCCTCAGGGCAGCCGACCCGGCATGCCCCAGAACCCTCACATGCCCAACAACTATATGCCCGCCAACCTACCCATGGATCCCCAGCAGGCTTTGGCGTATCAAAGCTACGTGCAACGGAATCAGGGCTACGGTTCAGGCATACCCCCACAACCGGGCATGCCCTCCAACAACCACCACCAGTCGTAATGACGCACCATCACCAAAGATGAATCTGAATCTTTGGTCTCTGATACCCGGCGCTCAATGCTTGCTCGAGACGCCGCCTCTCGACCTTGCGCGTCCCTTCTGGACATCAGAGCTAGTCTTGCGAGGTCCTGGTGATATGGCGTTGGTAGGGTGTTGATTTGCCACCTGCATTTTTTCTTTTATTTCTTATGCTCGGTTCGCGTTGTTGGCTTTGAGGCCTACAGCAGGCCTGATGGGCCTCGGTGGTGGTCTTTGTTAATTACGCCCGGTAGGCTTTGTGCCGTTTACCTTGGCTGGCCTATGCTGTCAGCTTGGTTTACTGGTATTGAGTATGTCGGCAGAAAGTCTGCAATCCGAGTAGTGGCGCGAAGGCCACTCCAGAACGCCTCAGGTCTTTTTGGCGAGGGCTATGCGAACGGAGTAATTTCGTCTCCCGCCTTTGGTGGCCTGCGGAAGGCAGTTGTTAGTGTTTAGGAGGTGAGTCTTCTCCCGTTGGGGAGCCCGAGAAGACTCGCCTGACTTGCGAATTGCTCGAGAGGGAGAGATTAGGGCGGGATAGGATGGGGTTGGAAGGAAAGGGATGGGAATGGACTCGATGAAGGCACGAACGATAACGGACGGGAACTCGATGTGGATTTGACGAATCTATCATGGGCCAAAAGAGACAACGGCTGTTTTTCTTGGCAAGTTTAAAGGGTCTGGTACCTGATCCTTTGCCTGAACTGCTCGTGAGGTTTTGTATGCTGTTGATGAGGAGGTTGACTCGTGTATGATGAAATCATTTGATAGAATTGATTTGGCAGAACAGACAATATCAATATTGTCCAAGCTGGAGCAATCTTTTGAGTATTGAGAAGTGGTGTAGATGGGATGGGCGCGACTTATATGCCCAGGCTCAAGCGGACTTACCCAAGAGAGGAGTTCCACAAACTACCCCAGAAATACAGGCATGGAGATGCAGGCATCCGATCTCGACAAAGCCTGGGCTTCTAATCCAATCCAATCCACGTCTTGAACGTGGCTTTGCCTTCCTAATGAGGTAAATGCCAACTCAATCTGCAAAGGCCAGCCCAACCCGGCCCGTGTGTACGTACGATTGACAAACGTTCCGTTGCCGCCGCCGTTGGGTTAGGCTTCGTTGCACCCAAGATCCCTGGTCTCAGACTACAGCAGAAAAAAGGAAAGCCCCGATGAGCTGTCGCGTGTGCCTCCTACCGCATTAGGGGATCTGCCAATACATGATTGGGAGACGCCTATTTCAAGGTTGAGCTTTACTATTTTTGTAATAATTTTTTTTTGGACTCGTTCTCACTCCTTTCCCCGTATGGGCTGTGCGCCGTGGGTTGGCATGACGTGGATGGGAAAGGGGCGCCTTTTCCTTGTTGGGAGGTTTAGGTGGGGGGATGAGATTGGGGGCCTTAAAGGATGAGATGAGAGATTTGGGTGAGTAGAAGGGATTAAAGAAGATGTGGGATGCAAGTTACAAGAGTTGATGCTGTGATTGTGGTGTTTGTGTGCTGGTGGATGTAATCTTTGTTGCCTCCTGACGGTGAATGACCTGTCATTATGCTGACGGCCTGGACACGACAGGAGTTGTGCAAGCAAGTAACAACTCCTTTTTTTTTTATACAAAGGCCAGGAATTCTATAAGTCAGTATGCATGCATGCGTAACGAGATCAAAAGTCATTCATCCCTGGTCACGGAAAGAAAGCGTTCGAGGTTGCCCCTAAAGCCCCATGACACTTGGTAAGCATGGACCGCAATCACATAGGATCAAAGATCTTGGTGTGCCTAGTTGTAACTGTGGCAATTGCCTGTCAGCCGAGCTTTAAGAATCGAGCTACATGGCTTTGCTCAGGCATTCTGCTCCTTCTGTGGTGGACTCGCCATGAAGAACCCGGAAGAGGCAGTGATTGTCAACCCGGTATGACTAGTCAACAGAAGACTTGAATACTCAGCAGGAACATGGTATCCTCCAACTAGTTCAATCAAGTCGCAATGCATATCCCATTGCCAGGCCGCAACTGTTCCTGGCCCGTGTCTATGCCCCTTTACCCATATGCACGCAGGTTCTCAAGAGGTGATTCTCCAGTCCCTATAATCTCGATCCGGAGAGCTACTATAGTTGCATTGCATAAATATCACACTGCTCTCGTCTATCTATCTAGACCTGCAGAACCTCTTTGTTCATGGTCACAAAGAAAAACACAGGGGAAGGAAACTTTGTGTGGCTCTTGTACGCCGCTTGCGCGGGTCTCGCGCGCTCCCTCTTTCGTGTGGCTGTGTTCGCACCATTTGTAAGCTGTTTCAAAGGACAAGGACTTCAAACGGGTTGCTGTGACTGCGGTTAGTTAGTGTCAGTGTGTCCCTCTAATCTGGCGATGCCCTCATCCTCCTTGTGCCCTGCTCTGTGGGCCGGCCTCGCGCCCAGCTGGCGCGAGGCTCGCTTCTACAATTGTCTGTAAACTTGTTTTTAATATTGTAAACTGCGACTGGAATGCTCTCCCTGGTTCATCATTTTGGTGTTTGCCGTTCGTGTCTCTTGTGCATCTGCCCACCATAATCATGGCTCAACCAATAAACTCGAGCAAACTCTCCATTGAGAAGCGGAAGAGCAAAGTATTCTACCTTTTCATGTGCATAAATTGCTGCAGAGTTGATCTAGAAAGAAAAGAAGAGACAGAGTCACTGCAGGTGTCGAGTGTTGAACACGGATGACTGACCCCCCAATTCCTGGTCTTGTGATAACCTCTTCCTCGTAAGTCTCACTGTCATATTCATGCTTCCAGCTCATGGATTAGTCTGACAGAAGTTGATAAGAGAGCTCAGGGACGTGGTGGGCATATGAAGGGCTGTGGCCGATCTTGTCATGCTATGGGTGGTCCTTTACCTCTCTTCTCTATGGCGTTTACTTCCATCATGCGATTGAGTTCCCAGAGTATTGTTCCAGATCTTAGATTAGCTGAGAAGATAGTTATGGCTATGCTTTATTTAAGATACTTGGAAGGTTCTCGAGGGGGGATAATGTTAAGGAGGAGCCTTTCCCAGAAACCAGTCATGGTTCAAAGACCAAGTATTGCCAACCTGTGCATCGCTTGCTTCACCCCTTCCATTCTCCAAGAGGGCTATCACGATGTCTCAATGAACCATCAAGGTTGCATTAACTAATAGGTTGACATGAAGTTGTAAGAACGGGATTTCAGCGCCAATCACGTCTTTGTTCTCGACTAAACACGCAAAGTCTCAAAGTTACGTAGTGGGTTAACAAGGCGGGACAATTGACGGGTGAGCTAGTGCTAGATGGTGATAGCGCGCGCGGAGCAGGCTAATGGAGGTGAGCAAGTTTGAGAGAGTTTCCAATCAGAAGTACCGATACTTGAGATACTTGATGTGGATCACCATCAATCAGTGTCCATCACCTTGATGGCATGAACATGTTGGAAACTAGGTAACAATCATGGAATTAATTCTAGACGCCATGTGTAAAACAAGAAAGAAATGTCTTTGTCCCATGGCCCATTGCCTGCTTGCTTGCCAAATATGAAACCAAAACGCCGTCTCGGGCTGAAAGAATCCTGTGCGCCTGTATCGCCTCAATCCCGAAGATGAACAAAGAGCAATTGTTGTCTAGTGCTCAACTGATTGTGTATATCGACCGACTGCGAGGCTGCCGACAAAGACGCCGGCCAGGACCGAGAGGAAGTAGCCGACATTCATGGTCATGACGGCCAACATGCTACGCAACTGTTAGCTTCTAGTGCCAGTAGAACGATGGGAGGAGACGTACAGAAGATATCCAATTCCGACAATGACGGTGTCGAGACACGCTCGGACAGGGTCGACGCTGAACCGCCACGGTCTCGCAGCAGCTCGCTTCCTCTCCACAACCACCACCGTCTCCTCGACACCATTCTCAGTCAGTGTCATGCGGCGCGCATCCGGGCCCGAGGCGATCTGCTCTGCCAACGGAAGCTTTCCGTTGACGGCGACGTATCGACGGGCAGCCTCGCGGTCCAGCCAGCGAGCTTCCTGCACGGCCTTGAAGGCTACGAGGCAACGGGCGATGATGGCGAGTATGGCGAGGAAGATGCAGGTACCGGCGTAGGCTCCGGCGCTTTCGGGTGTCCAAGAGTCTGAGTAGAGAGGGGTTTGTCTCTGAGTCTGGAAGACCATGGCCATGATGGAGCTGGAGCTGGAGCCATGCGACGAGTGCGACGAGGAGGAGGTGTGGGAGGAGTCGGCATCAATGCCGGGCATGTCGTGACGGGGAACGAAGGACATGTTGGTTGTCTTTTTCGTGGTTTTGGTCGGATTGATCAAGGGTAGAAGGTGAAAAGTGATTGGAAGCACTTTCAGTGATTCAGTAACAATAATGGAGCGTGCTAAATGGCAGAATGAGCGATTGGGTGAGGTTGATGTTGATGGCCGCCGAGGCTGTCACGACAAGAGGATGTGGAGGAGTAAAGATGGCGACCGTTGTGGCATTCTCAATCGAGAAAAGAACGACACCAAGAGCCTCGAAAAATAGACCAAGACATTCACTATCTAGCTGACCAAGCAAAAATTGATCCAATTCCTCAAGATCAACCCGGGTTGAATGGATGCCGAGATAATCATTTCTTGCTCAAACAGACTCGGTCGTCGCAGAGTTGCGCACTTAATCGCTGCTAACAGAGGTACCGGTACTTGACGAGGTACATTCCCACTCCACCACTCACGACTTCAACTAGCGTCTTGGACCTCACAACTCGAAATTGGCAATTGATCGTCAAAGAAACTACAAGCAATTTTCTATGCATTTTTGATAATATCAATTCAACTCTTGACATCTAGCATATCTCAGCATGTTCGTCTCCTTGGTGTTTCACATCTGCAGGCTCTGAACGAACTAAACTCGTCAACGTCACGATGACAACTCTTTCACCATTAATTGGGGATCAAGTAAACCCAACAGAAACATCCATCACAACATCACGCTACAGGATCTCTACAATGCTTCAATCAGGAGCAACAGGATCCCAACCGCATAGACCTCGTTGTGCCGTGTCTAAGCTCCCTGATACACAGACGTCGGGGTGTTAGATCCTCATCAGACCTTTTCCAAAGATCCAAGCGCGTGACATGCAACATAAACCTGGATTCTAAAAGCTTTCCTAGAATAAACTTTCCTAAATGTATCCAATCTTGTCCTCTCGGTCAGCTTGGATCGGTGAGGGGAACGCATGCGTGTAGTGTAATTGATCGACTGACTCAGTCCTTTCAACAGGCTTCCATATTCCGAGAGACTCATTAGTGACACTCACCTTGAGTTTGTCTGCGGCCTTGTAATAGTTTCAAGATCTCCTGACCTGAGTGAGTCAATTCAATCATGAGTCAACTCACGAGACACGGTCCGAAACCAAGATGCAAGGCATAACATAACATCAACCAAACCAGTTGGAACAAAGTCCGTAACCATTGTGCCGAGAACATTTGAAGACTCTCACGGATAAAAGATGGTTCTGAGTGTGAGTACATCATGAGATATCTGCTCCGCCAACCAGCGTGTTGTTCCTACTCACCTTTAGCTGCAGCATGATCGCACGCTGGAGAGATCATGCACAGCTGAGTTTGGCCTTGGTTGCTTTCTAAACCATAGATATGTGTTGACAGCATTTCTAGCATGAAACAGAGGCCTCCTCACACTTGGTACTGCAAAGAACTCGGCTCAATGATGCGCTCTCATCGGACCGCCTGACTGTGACTTGTAATCTCGCATAAATTTCCTGGACACAGCCAATAGCGATGTATGTTTCCTGGTCACGCAAGGGCGTAGTTTACAAGACGAGGACTAAATAACCTTGATATTCGAGACTGCATGATAGAACGAAGAAGCTATTCCCAAAGCTAGGCATCGACATGACCAGAACCTTAATTCCTTCCATCAGGCCAATTCCAACCAAATCAGATCTTACAACTCACGCCATATGATGCATAGAAGGCATATAGACGCGTCAAAATCTTGGTTTGTCTCCTCTTTCTCTAACCTTGCCTGCAGACTCCAGCCAATAACCTCACATCAAGGAAGATCAAGAAGGGAATTCTAGGAAAGTGTATCTAGAGCTCGCAGCAAAAAGAGAACATCATGCATCGATGTATCTTCGAACGGAAGTATCCGCCGTTGTGAAGAGGCGGACTTGACCGACCGAGCCCATCCTTTTATACTTTGCACGCAAGCTCACGAGGCATGTACCTTGACCGTGAAGGCTTCAGATCAGGTACCGGTACTATCAAAGCTTAAGAAATCCAGTCTATGCATCGAGTTTCCCCGAGACGGCCATTCGTGGCTTCTGCGTGAGTGTTGGGGCTTGGCCTTTGTAGGATGAGGGGAAACTTTGATGCTCTAATTGTTGGTGTTGAGTTGACGAAATGACGTTTTGGTCTTTCGGACATTGGTGTTCAATATGACGAAATGGGTAGGAATGCAAAAGGAAAGAGAAGAACAGTTTTTACAAGTTTGACATATCAGCTCTAACACGTCACTGGCTATCAGGGTCGTCGTCTGTAGGCAATCGTGAAGGGGGAGCATCCAGTGCAACATGACCGCTGACATCAGCATGTTGACAGCGAAGAGAAGATGCCAGGCACAACAGCCAATCGAGTTTGGCCAGGTCTACGCTGCTGGCTTACAAGGCATGCTGTCCCGTCTGCCATAGGGCGACGGTCACTACGTTCAAGGCTACAGTGTGTGGTTATGCAATCCCCTGGTGTACTCCGTTTCTCCCCATATCGCCAACACAAACTCGTCGCACGTAGCCTTCTACCCCAGGCCCTGTCCTCTATCTTCGGCCCTGTGGCTCCGACAACAGGGCCACGGACAGAAGAGGTATCTTCCCTCCTACAATAGCATCATATGCAGTGCTCAGTCACCATGTAACCCCCATCCAAATCCCAGGTCACAAGAGTTACACAGCCAACACAACAAGGCTTGCACAGACTCCAAGACAACAATCATCTCGTACAGCACCTGAGGCCTACACCAATATTTTCCGATATATTGCAATATGTTTGTCTTTTATCCACACGCCCAACCACCCTTTTTTTAGAAACTGCTTCGAGGTTGTACAAGACAGGGCTCGGCTCCCGCGCTGACAAAGTGCTCTTTCTCTTGCGGCCCGACGACAACGGGTGGTTGCAGGAAATCGGTTCCGGGGGTAAGAAAGGATTCGTGACGACGTCGGAGGTTATCGAGTTCGAGGAGTAGTTTCTTCTATGATGAAGAAAAGGGGAAACTGCCTTGGTTGCTCAGCAGCTCGGCTCGAGTTGCTTCCCCCCTGAATGTCAGTCAGCCTTCACGATAATGGCCCTCGGAGCTGAACTACGAGGTCCAGTTCTGACCAGTCACGCCTCAGCTAGATCACCTCCTCCAGGTAAGCAAGCGACCGTGGCTCGTCACATACAAGAGACACACACACACGCACACAGTCACATCCCGCAAGGGAGAGGAGAAGCAGGAAACAAGGCGCGTGATCCAATCGGAATGGGATACGGTCAGAGTCTTGTTGCACGTCGGGGAAGTGAAAAGGGGGGGATATGGATCGGCGTTTGTCGACAAAGTACGAGAGATGAAAGGGCAAGGTATTCTTGTCTGAGGTGATAGGATAAAGTGTGTGATTGAACATGATCGACGGCAGACGAGGCGAGCATCATGGTGATTGATGCAGACGGACACGTCTCGTATGCAACCGCCCACAGCCTGATGCCATTGTCGTCAGGTCCTGGCCTGGCACTTTGAGGCTGGGCATGAGATTCCAGGCATAAAGTATCCATACGCATAACGCATGCAGTCAGCACAGAGGAGTTTGAATGCAGTCAAGTCAAGACAACACAACACAACGGTGAACAAGTTTGTCCAGGTCCATGCGGTGAATAGGGGGTCAAAGGTTCTGGCCATCAGATACCAAGGCTTGTGATGGAGGATGCCCGACTTGTTGTGTCTGAGAGCAAACACACAGGCGTGTGCACTTCATGTCACCACCGGCCTCATCCGAGGTCGTTCGTCGGCACTTGGTCTCTAGACCCAGGTTTCCGGTGAAGAAGCATTTGAACAAGAAGCCATACCAGATGCGTGTGTGCCTCCTCCATCTAGATCTGCCTTGTGGACTTCTCACCCCCCTCCTCCAACCCAGCAACAGACAATGTCTCTCTTTTCAAGTGATCGAGCCTTACTACGGAACGCCCTCCCCGGGGAAGGGCTGGCCTGATTTGTTCCTACCCGTTCCAGACCCCTAGCTTGGACGCCCCCCCTCCCCATCCCCGCCCGTTCTAGTCTCTCCCCATCCTCGCACTCGCCTAGGCTTCCCCGTGCGGTCAAACGCCTCCGCCCACAAGCCTGGGCTTAAAAAGCCCGCAGGTCAAAGAGACAACAATTGAAGAGGAAGGGGCGGATTTGCCACACATACACACACCCCTTCAGCCGGGAACGTCGTCCGTCGTTCACGTTTGGATTGCGGCGGTCCCGGCTAGCAGGTTTGACGTTTCGGCCTTTGCCTGTCAGAGCGTTTTTGGCTTTTGCTAAAAAAAGAAGGAGAGGAGTGTGAGGGTATTCCCAGTTTTGATCTTGACCCGCATTGTTGAGGTGGTGGTGACAAAGTAGTTAAAGTAGCTCATACACTAGCTGGAAGAATTAAAAGTCCAGACCCTGTGATCTAACCCAGGTTCTTGCCGTTGGTCAGCATCCTAATCTTGATCTTAGTGATAACTAATGCTAAGGATATCGAAATGGATATCAAAACCTCTTCAACACCATGGAAAGTTGTTATACAAAATGCCCCCATATGGGACTAACCAAACTCGGTTACCAATTCATTCACGCGTCTATCTGGCTTATTCGCGTTAGAGCCTTGGCCCTGGTCTTTTTCGTCAAGCTTTTTTTTTTTTCTTAAAGACAATCAATGTATGCAACCCCGTTTCGCGCCCCCTTGCAGCCACCCACCCACCACCATCTCAGAGCCTGATTTCAGATGAATAGAACCTTGTCGCAAAAGAAAGGCGAAAAAAGACCAGATAAATCCATGAATAAAAAAAAATCTCTTGCATTCAGCCTCCCAAGGCCCTAGTCTCAATAAAAATGTCACAGATACATACCCACCCCCCCTTACCGTTCTCTTGTCTCTCATCCCCATGGTCAACCAGGATTGTCCTTCTGCAAGCCCAACTACCGCACATGGCCCCAAAGGGAATAACCCGGACCGCCTCCCTGTTGCTAGCTGGATAGATAATCAGGAGTAAAAAGGAAAAAACATGCGCAATAAAATCAAACAACGACTGGTAATAGCAAGAGCCCACCAATCTTGAGGCCTGCGTTTGTGTTGGAGTATTGGACTACTGTCCAATACATCTGGTTGCGGTTGACGCGCCAGATCAAGATTCAGATGATAGTTGATACAAACAGACAGCAAACATCTTTTTCATCAAGAATTAATCTATTCCCATCGTCTCGTCCCCTTCTATTCTTGACCCTTCTCAGCGACATCTAACCCATCACAACCATTCATCACGACTATCAATATCATCTCCTGCCCATATCTGACTCAATCTCGATCTACACAAACAAAAAAAACAAGGCTCTGCTGCAATAGGACACAATCTGAACCTTCAACTCCAATCAATCAATAAACCTGCGCTGCATCTGGGTCCATCTGCCAGCCTTCCAATCACCCATCAAGAGACTTCAGCCCAAGTTTGACGATCCCGCCCTGGGATTGGATTGGACCCCGTAGCCGTCCTTCCCGCACAGGTCCGCCTTCAATAGGCACAACGGTAGTCTACTGTGGCTGGCTGACGCCCATTCTCCGTGCCAGACAGCCATCCCACCTCCAGCTTAAGCTCCCCCAACACTAACCAGCGTGGGCAAGTCTGTCATTCCCTCTCCGGAACCTGTCTCTCCCTCTGTCTTCTCTCACTGTTCTCTCCAATGCCTTGAGAAGAGAAACAGTCTCTCTCACGCCTTGTCTCACTCTTCAATACCCGTTGTCGCCCTGCGCCTCCGGGACACCACTACCAGCACAAGGGGCACATCATGTTGTCGAATAAAAATGTGAATCAGTGCATGAAGCATCAGTGAATCTCACTTTCTTTGTTATGGACCCGTTTAGGCCTTCCAGAATTTTCCCAGCCTTGTCCTTAGTACACCATGTCCGTCCCACCCATCCATCCCATGCCGCCATGAGTGAATGTTTCAAGCAAACAAAATATATCAAGACTCCCCGTCAAAAAGACCATATAAGAGAAACCAAAGAATCCCAGTTTGAGGTTCCCAATTCCCCGTCTAGACCATGCCGTTTAGAATCCATATACAATTAGGCCAGTGTCTGATAACCATGCCATCACCCTTCCATGCCCGTCCGTCCATCCGTCCAAGGCCGTGACCCTTCCGTGAACCCCTTAGCCCGGCGAAGCCCCTTTGTTTGTTTGCCTTCTTGCATGATGCCGAAACTTGGTTTCGTTCTGTGTTGGTTCCCTCTCATCTCAATCTTCTCATCTTCGTCCATGACCCTTCCTTTGAACCCAAAAACCCAAACTCAAACTTAATTCCAAACCCAAACCGTGGTAGCCTTGTCAGACCCGACTGACACTTTTCCAGAATAGAACACACAAGTGACGCAAATTCGTCGTCCATAGCCCATTGTCCTTGCTATTGTTGACCCGAGGTCCATCGCCCTTGACGCCGATAACTCATTCTCCCGTCCTCCGTTGCGCCCATCCGTCCGCGGCAAAGCCTATTCCATGCCGTTTGACAATGCATTGAATCGTATAAGGGTTGAATCTGTCGTACCTCGAGCCAAGAACCGCCTTCGAGGCCTGTGGGGTCGGGGTTGCTGATTGCTTCCCATCCTCCACCTGCATCTGCCGCCTCCCGGCTCGAGTCCATCCATAGTTGTGCGATTTCCTCCACATTAGCACCATACCGTTCGCTCACCCCTTGAAACCAAATGTCTAAACGTCATCTCGAAACAGGGGTATCCCAGCCGCAGAAAATCAATCACTCGTTCTCATCGGCCTTTCAAGGTTCTCTTTTCGTCTCGGGGCTCTCGTTGTCCTCACTCCGCTCCGCTCCATTGCCGTCACCATTGTTGGTGGCCTCGTTAGCTTTGTTCTCGCAGCCCTTGACCAGTCTATGCCTCTGTTGATATTGTTAGCAAACCGCCCTTCATATCAATGAAGCTGAATTACAAGGATCGACAGTATTCATACCTTTAGTGCATCCTTTCGCGAGAAGCTCTTGCTGCAGAAAGTACAGGGGAAAGGCTTCACTGCAAGGTGAATCCTCTTATGCCGCTTCAAATCATGGTTGCGGCTGAAAGACTGCACACACTGGTCGCACTTGAAAGGGCGCTCTGACTGAGGAGCAGGTTGAGCATGTCCGTACATCATATGATGGGGGTACTGCGGCACGCCCATCCCGGGAATCATCGACATCTGACCACCAGGCTGGTGAATGTTGGACATGACGGATCCGCCCATGGTGGGTAGAGACTGGTACGGATACGGTCGATATGGCGCAGGAGGCGCCATTCCAGGTCCTTGTGGCTGACCTGAGAGTGAACCCAAGCCCCTGGACACTGGGCCGGTGCTAGGAGGCGAATGCTGTGTCGGAGAAGGCTGAGGCGGGTAGGAGGGAAAGTTTGACTGTTGTGGCGTAGACGATGCAGTGTAGTAGCTCGGCGTGCTAGGCGGCCTCGTATGCGTATACGAGTCAACGTGGGCGGGTGCACTCGAGGGGGTAGGAGGCTGGGTAGATACGGGGTTCTGCGAAGTCAGAATTGCGCTCTGAGGCGGTTGGGATGCCGAAGACAAGCCTGAGGGAGAGGTCTGGCCGCCTCCGCCAGAGAGGGAAGTCTGAAAGGGGTGATGAACCTGGTCATATGGTGGTGGGGGGAGTCCTTCTCCTCCAGTCGCCGGAGACTGGGAGCTTCGCGGGTGGTTAAACTGCTGAATCGACGGGCTTTGGCTGTAGATGGAGGAGCTGCGGCCAGCAAAGTGCTGCTGTCCGAGGGTGGGCTGAGCCTGAGTCGCGGAGCTGACGGTATATGACGAGCTGTTTCCCGGGGTAGGCCATGCGCCGTGGACGTGGCCTCCGTACGAGTACTGGATTCCGCCGGGAGCTTGGGATCCTTGGGAGCTGCCGGTGTGGACGCTGGAGAGACTGGGGCTCAGGCCGTCACTAGCTCCTGGCGAAGGGGTCAGAACACTGGGCGAAGACGAGAGGCGGCGATCGGGAAAGGGGCCGGGGAGGGGAGGATACGACGACGGATATGGGTACCCAGCCGAGTCGATACCGCGCGGGTTGTGGTAGTTCTCATAAGAGTCTCCAGGGATATGAGGATAGAGGGGATCTTTGGCCATACTTGGTACATCTGCATTGGGTGGAGGCAGAGAAAAGGCTGGAAGTGTGCCAGCAGCCGGGCGGCGTGCAGAGAAGCTCTCCATTGCCATGTCGGGAGGTGGAGGTTCTTGTGGTGGTGGGGAGTTGTGGTAATGGCTTCCGCCGCTGCCTTCTTGGTCACCTATCGCTAGTGCTGCAGCTGGATGCCTTTTTGGTCTGGATGAGGATGTTGCTGGCGGGCGAGATGCTGCCCTGGTGGATAAATGGCCTTGTCGCCGGGTTCTTCGTCTTCAAGCGGCCAGGAATGAAGCTCTAGATGGCACGCTGTCGCGATCCTACGCCGTGGTGTTTGGGGGCTGCTGTCCAGACGTTGGCGGGCCGTCAGCGTCAAAGGCTGGCTGTAGAGGACAGGTGCGCGCTCCCGTGTCGGCAAAGGCAAAGGCAATAGGTAGAGTTTGGTCTGACGGCAGAAGATGGCTGATGAATGGCTTTGAAGTCCGGGAAAGGCGTTTGCTTTGTATCGCCGAGGGGCTGGGGTCGACCACACCAAAGGAGGGGAAGGAGCTCTGAGCTTCTTGTATACACGTCGACAAGACCACTTGCACCCAAAGCTCGCTCGCGGATGACGGTACAGTACAAGTACAAACAGCGGGATCTCCCAGGCGATGGATGAGTTTGGTTTGCTTCGAGGTCCGAGGCCAAACTCTAAGCAGCACAGTGAGTGACAGGGGATGGCGGTGGTGATGCAGTCAGTGCCAGGCACGGGGTCAGCACTGGCAGGCAGAGAGAAGATGGGATGAAAGAGATTGGATGAGAAGGAGGAGGGAAGGGGAGAAGAAGAATAAAAATCTGAAGAGGATGATCAATGTAGATGAATGAATGCCCTTGCAAGGTCCAGTTAGCAGAGCAGTCAGTCAAATAGTCACGATGCTGCCAGGTTGGAGAACATGAATGGGGTGGGATTTTGCTTGGGGTGTCGTCAATGGGAGTCCAAAGACTTTCAATAAGGTTTGCCCTCTCAGTGGCGTCCTTTGGCGCAATATGTATATGTATACTGTAAGGTATCTTGTCGGGGGGGGCTCCTGCCTCGACAGCGCGAGGCGCTCTTGCCATGACACACCCTCCGTGGTGATAGCATCTACGAGTAACACCCACGCAGACATGGAGAGAGAAAAGAACAAGATGGATCCATCCATATGGGGATGGATGGAGGAGGAAAAAAAGAGTTGAGAAGAGTGAACGAGCGCAGAGGCCAACAAACAACGAGACCAACCAAAAACAACCGAAAGAGAGTGTGAGACTGGACCACCCCCCTCCCCATCCCCATCCCCTCGAGGTGATTGTGGGAGAGGGGGGTGGTAGGTGCAGGGGCCCTCAACTGCTCAGGCCGTAGCTTGAAGCCTTGGCATTCTTCTGGGCTTAGCGTCTTGCTAGGGCCTCGCTGAGACGGGATCTCTAGGGCACGACGCCAGACGCCAAAATCGACTAGCTCGGGAGGGCTGAATGGATCATGGACCCAGCTGTTGGGCCGGGGCCTCGAAGCTGGACCTTGACTGGATCCAATTGGATTGGACTAGACTCCAGCTCAAGGACAGGTCCTGGTATGGCCTGGCCTGGCCTGGCCTGCTGCGGTGCCGTAGTGTATTGTCCAGTGCTGGTAATCAGCAAGCAAGCAAGAATGAGGTAGGTCCCCGAGCCAGCAGCCCGCACCGTCATCACCTTGTGGAGCGATCTAGCAGCCCAGCTAGAAGACTAGGAGACACCTGGAGAAGGATGAGGGTCGAGTAGTAGAAGTAGACTATCTGTACAAAACAAAAACAAAATGAGAGACAAGACGCCAAACCAGAGTGTCATGTACGTGCAGAAAGAGATGCACGCAAAAGGAGAACAAGAGCAGCAAAAACATCTCTATCGCTACCAGCCCACTCCCAGCACCACCACCACCACTCCCACCTTCACCACCACCCACTACCACCACTAGCGGAGGGCACACCCAAACGCACTGGCACTGGAACTGGCACTGGCCCATCCCCATACTGGAGGCACTGGAAGAGCGAGCTGGCTGCAAGCACCACAGGGCAAAGGGTACCTCCAACCAACCACCTACAGAGTACCACCACCAGCAACAGGCCCGGAGCTGGAGCCGGAGACAAGAAGCCAAGGGAAGGGGTGGCGCCAGAGCGAGCAGGGGGCACACACTCCCCCTGTTCTGTCTTTGGCTTCGCTCGCTCGCTCACCGGGTGTGAATGCAGCGGGGGTACGAGACATGAAAGTCAAGTTGATGAATGAATGAATGAATGAATGACAGCACAACAAGGCACAGACCATATTGAGGTGCAATTGTGCTATTCAATCAATGAATCCTGTTGCTGGGAGTGTGTGCCGTGTTGAGCTGAAGACGACAACACGAGGCTCGGCGAATGACTGAACGAATAACTGAGTGAATGAATAAACGAACACATCCATGAGTGGTTGATGCCATGCACAACGAGAAACACTGCGCAATGAAAAAATGTATGTACGGGGTAATGTATGCACATGGACCCAAGTACTGTACCTCGTGGTGGTTCAGCTGCCGTGCCGACACCGACACCGACCGACACAGCAAAGAATGGGTGCAAATTGCCTTCTTGCTTGCATGTGAGATGAGGAGTTGCGCCGTGAGTCGAACAAGTCTAACAGGAGACATGATGCGTCTGTGTGTTCTTTTCTCTCTGCCTGCGTCTCGATCTGGGAGAGAGGCTTCTCGCCCCCGTGATATTGTCCCTCACATGTTTTGTTTCCCTCCCCCCTCCCCCAGTTCAAAGCAGGTCCCTTCGTCTGGTCTTGCCTTTCCACTTGATGTTGATCTCCCTCTCCTCTGGCACACGGGATCGCCAGTCCCCGTCCCTACTCTTTGCTGCGTGGCTGACCCAGATCGGGAACCAGGGGGGTGGGATACCCGATGCCCACATTGAACGGCACGCAAATCCCTCCCGCAAAACGCACACGCCTTCTTATTGTGGTTTTTTACTTCTTCCTCATCTTCTCTTTGCCTTGGTAGAAGGGGGAGAAAAAAAAGAGTCTGGCCTGGGGCTGGGGGGGGGAGGCTAGGTTGGTCCTGGTCCTAGTCCTGGCCCTGGCCCTGGCCCGGGTCCCTCCGTCATTGCATGTCTTCCACTCTCCCTATGCGTCGCTCGTCTACTCTAAGCTATTACGTCTATGCCTTCCATGTAGTGCAGTCGCTGTTGCACTGTATTCTGGCCATCCGTCATGTCTCGTGGGGCTTCCCAAGTCCGGGGAGGGCTAGACTGTCAAACCGCTGGGCTCTTCTCTCTCGAACCTGAGCGCCCCCCAGCCATCAAGCCCAGTTTCCCCAATGCATTGAGTCCTGGCCTCCCGGCTGCGGGCTGATGGCCGCTTTTGGCTGCCCTGGCTGCTTTGGCGAGGCTGCTTTTGGCCCTTGGCCCCCCGGCTGTGGCAGTGGCGGGAACCGACCGGCTGGACTCTGTTTCTCCCACGACCCCTGGAGGCGCAGAGCGCACAACGGGGACGGCGTCCGGAAGGCGTCCCCTGGTTGCCCCCCCCCCCCCAAGATGAGAGGCAGATCATGCTTGTCATGATGATGGTGATGATGGTAGTGGTGGTGTTGAGCCCTGGTAGTCAAGAATGTGCTTGACATGCGTAAATTGGTAACCCATAACCGCTTGTGTCTGCCTATCTGTGTGAGTGGGTGTATACAACGTGGCAAGTGAACACCTTTTATCATGAGCAGTCACTTTCTGGCAGGGCTGCTACCAGGTACACACGGGCCCTATTCAACACTGCGCTAGGCGACGTGCCAAGAGGGGAATTCGATGGAGAGCCTTGTCCATCCAGAGCTGGACCCTGATTCTGGTCTTGGTTCTGGTTCTGGTTCTGGTTCTGGTTCTGGTTCTGGTCCTTCGGCAACAGCGAAGCCGTGATCGAAAGAAGGACCCATCAGTCGCCGACCTCAACGACACTATCGCGGATGGATCTTGGATATGGACCCCCTGTGTCAGTCACACGGATCAATAAGCTCACGGAGACGGCACCGACAGGACCGTGACTGGGTCCAAGCCCCGAGCCTAGAACCTCTTGCTCCCTATTAGGGCTCGACGGCTGCAACACCAAGGCCTCAGAGCGACGGGGGCGCAGTTGTCTAGTCCATCTGGACCATGTACCTGACGCTTCTTTCATCATTGGACCGCCATGTCAGGGAAATCTAGAGAGAGAAGCACGCACTTTGAGCCAAGCCGGGTGGTCGACGCTTGGGCAGCAGCCTCCAATGCCGACCTTGGCGGCATCAGAGACAGCAGGGGTTGCGACTTTCCAATATCACCATCCTGCTCCTGGAGACATCCTTCCAGGAAGACCCAGACAAGACAGCTGCTTGTGAGAAGACGCTGGTCCAGTCTTGCTGCGCGGGAACCAGGGGGTGGGAGCCTCAAGAAAGACAGCCACAGACTCATCAATCTCCTCCCCTGCCCAAGTCCATGGATAGTATAGTATCTATCCGACTAGTCCAGCATCACAGCTGTTCAGCACGGTCAATGAGACGTGATTCATCTCAAGACAGCCAAGATGCAGAGACAGCCAGATGCCTCGCAAGAGAGACATGGACTTCCACCAGCATGCCCCTGGAACACGGCCTCAATGGCGTATTCATTGCCCACCGTAGTTTGTTGCTGCGCGAGAACTGGACACTTCAACCCCATGAGCCGTCTTGCTTTTCCCATCATGCTCACATCCATAAGCATGTCGTACAGCATCCTATAACTTGCCCATATGTCTGTCTCAAATTCTTTTTTCGGGACTGGCGCCAATATCGCTGACTTTCTTGCTTTGGCTGCCCACGCCGGTCCAGGGTACACCCTTGCTTGGCTCCCGCTTTCGCGGTACTGGCTGCAGAACAGGCTGGGTCAAGAGTTTTGTCGTGGATTGTCTTTTCCTCCTCTGCCGCCGAGTCCGATGGGATGGGGACCTGAGTGAGATGAGATACGAGAATCAGACCTCCAACCTTGCTTGTGTCCGGCTACTCAAGGCAGCTTCGGAAAGGAGAATAAAATTCTCAAGATTGCGGCAAAGAGCACAATGCTCGTATATGAGACGGGTCCGAAATATCCCATACCATCCAATGCCATGCAGTGCGATGCCAGGCCCTTGCCGCTATCCATGCCCCATGTGTATTGCCCCGATACCCATGTCGATTATTTTCTGCACTGTAACTCATTATTAACGCCCTACCTGCCCGTGGCTGCCATGCATTTGGGGGCTTTGATGGGCCCCTTGAGCATTCCCCAGATTTGGGTGATCTCTCAGAAATGTGAAGAGAGCCTTCCTTCGTCAGGTCCCGTCTGACTGGCAGTAAGCGGCAAATACGTACTGCAGTAAGCGGCGTGCGCAGTGAAACCATACACCGTTCCTGTCCATGACAATCGCCCCGAGTGAGATGAGATGAGGAATACGGCCTCGCCTTACAGTACGTCTCGTGTCGCTCCTCGCGGCTGTATCCGTCCTGTCCTCCGAGGAAATCATCCTTCCTCATCAGTCAATGACATCCAAAGTTGCTTCTCTCGCAACTCTCACCCAGCCCCTGTCCACCCACCGGATCGATGGCCCACCCCCCTGTCCCGAGTCTCCCTCGACCCCTGTCCTCATCACTGGAGCCCGAGCTTGGATGCTGCAGGGTGCACGCCCCTTCCCCTGGCTCCCAACAAGGGGCTTGGTAGGACGACCGGGGGAGGATCCCTAGTCTTTGGAGTCCATCGTGGATCCCGGCGCGACACCTTGTCCCTCACTCTGCTGAGCCCTTCCGCCGCCATCGACGGATAGACTCAGCCATGCTAACCAAGCTCTTGGGAACGCATCAAGGACGAGGCGCTCGACTCCCGCCCAGCGACGACGCAGGTCACAAGTCATAAACTTTGGCGACAGCAGCCCTCCCCAGTCCTCTGTCTCCTTTTGGCCTTTGGTCCTGCGGGCGTAGCCACCCTGACCTCTGATCCGTCCGCACGATCAAGCCCATCGGGTAAGGCGGCCAAGCCAATCGACGTCTGATCAATGGGTGAACCAACTGGCTGGAATGGAGGTGGGCTGGAATGAAGGTCCGTGACCGACCTTTGATCTGCTTCGAGTTTTGGTCTCAGTGATAAGGTCTTCTTTGTAGGATACCTTACTCCACAGAGACTGGCACCCAGCACATGTTCATCATCCTCTGTGAATGATGTACAGTACGTGCACATCGTCAAGACCTCTCTCTCCATGATTTCCCTTTTTCAGCCCACACAGGCCATAAATGACCAAGCGCAGGAAAATCCCAAGATGGGGTGACCTCAGTACCCTTGTCGCAGTCAAGTCTCTGGCCCAGTCAGCTTTCATGTCACTCGTCCAAGCAAACTTGGCTCTTTGAACCCCGGTGCCTGGTTGCAACGCATCGCAGCAATCCCTCGCTCATTACGGATACAACCAGAGCCTGATTTTTTATGAACTGTGTGGTTGCTTTTTCCTGAGCGTCAACTCCCAGACCGGCGTGTTTTGCATTTTCGTCGACCGATCCTCAGTCCGCATGGCAAGGTGGCGATCATGCCCTGAGTGAGCGAGGGCTTGTGTAACATCACCGATCACCATCTCCTCACATCTTCCTGTCCACACGAGAGAAACAGTCCTCAGACCCGGGACTCTTGACCTCCGCTGCATGTCTTTCATCTTCCTGCATCTTCCATCGTGCGAGACTTTGTATCAGATTTGTTTGCCACGGATGCAATCCCCGTGCTTTGTCTTGACACTTCGTTCAACTCGGAAGCTTGGCCACCGTCAGGAAGAGTGTTGCAGGGAATCGGCCATCTGCAATGCATCAAGCTAGGATGGAACAAGGTTAGTTGACCATTCCCTCACATCTGCCCGTGGATGGAGGTGACCAACCATGTACTGTACGTACTTGCTTTTTGGGTCCATGAATACTGAAGAGATACATATCTGTCTGCCCTGATTATTGAATCCACAAGAATCGAATGCAGTCATCTCATAAACCACTGCCGTCGCATACTGCGCTGTGTAGGACTATGCGGTTCTGTAGGAAATCACCACAGGATTGGCTTAGAGCAGGGCATACCGACCAATATCTCAACACAAGCACACAGTCACCGTGTACTGCAAAGGATGAGTTGAGAGGGGTGGGCACTAACAATGCGGAGGTTGAAGAAGCGCCAACAGCCCAGCGCAAGGACAAGGCGGGACAAAGCCCCATTCAGCAAGCCGGCAAGCCAGGAAGCAAGCCAATATGCCAGCCATTCAGCCTTTCGCAACGGTCTCCTAGAGAATGGGAACAAACTGATCCAGGCAAGCATTCGAAGACGTTGCTGGTTCCTTGCCATGAACAGCTCACTCATCATGAGTCCTAATATCGCGAAATGTCAGACCAAGACAGCACAGCGACCAGGTGAGCAAGCAAGCAAACATCCCCAACAAAGTGTTCTCTCCTGAGCCGGTCAGAGAAATACGTACCTACACTCACCTGAAAGCTTGCATGGGACAATCCGCGAGAGTGACCTCCCAAATCCCGGTCCGTGCAAACCAAATTGGTTCCATTCAACCAACAGTGAAGCTGGTCCACTCACAGAGGCGGCTATGCGAATATAGTTCAGTCCTTTCGCACTGAATACATCACGGCTCCTCTAGTCGCCGTCGGATGCGTGACAGCTCGGTTCCCCGCCGAGCTCAGTTGACGCCAAACTCTGCGCTGTCTCCTTGTGATCTCCCGAGTCGCCGCTCTTCTTAGGGTTTGCATCCGACTAGTGCCAAGTCGTTGACGCCGAACTACGTCGCGCGTAGAACCTGGTCCAGACTCAGCTGAGGTGCATGGACCAGGAAGCGAAGAGGTGAAATGGCTCAGGATGCCTGTCTCGCCCTGGTAGGTACAGTATCTGCAGGCAGGGCTTTGCCGTCATGGGCGCTGGGGCCAACAGCCTGCATGACCAATATCGGAGCCCCAGCATGTGCCATGAGTGGCCCGTATGCCCATTCTCTTCCCGGTCGTGTTCCACAGATCACATCGCGTCCGCTGCATTCATCCCGTTCCATCATGGGGGTGAGATCATGATGCAGGATTCAGGCCAAACACCTGGCCTTGACGAATAGCCAAGGGAGGTTGATTCTTGGTGATTCCTGCGCTTTGGTCTGAGTTATTGTGATACCGTTACACGGTGCGGTAGCATCTCCCGAGAAAACGCAGCACGACCCAGAGACAAATTTCAGCTGGGTGCAGCTGTCAATCACCGAGGCCTAAAATTGGATTTCGCAATTTCTCAACAGATGCTGATTACGTACTCAAAGCAACGGTATCAATCGACTCCGGATTGTACCAGTAGTTGACATGATCAGGCCGGGAGCTCCGCCGTAGATGTTCTTCTTGCTCACCATCGCAGGCCATCTTTGTCCGAGGTGAAACTTCGTCACATGGCTAAACTCGTCTAACATTCCCCAATACAGGCAAGGCGGGGGAGTCTGTCTCGACATTAATCTGCTTCCTGATTAGCCAGCGAGGGAGATGAGGCTCTGGACCTTGGTTGCTCGGTTTTCCTGCGAATCAAATAGCAGATACTGCGCTAGTTGGCCCCATCGCGGAACGTAGACGCTCATAACCTTCCAGGCTGATTCCAGCCGTGGAGGAATGTATAGACGATGATATCCTTTGTTCGCTTCAGTTGCGATCATGATATGGCCATCTATCGGTTTCGCCGTTGGCTCCTTGATGAGCGTCCGATAAGCCTGAACGTGTTATTGAGGCTCAATACCGCCTGTTGGATCGCCAGGGGAGATCCTCTTCAGGTTGTTAGCCATGTAGTGTCGCCCGCCCAACGCCCGATGATGCACATCTTCCATTGATAGACAGACAGTTCCGGGTTCCCCAGATACACCGACTCCAGGTGTATTTCGATTTTGGCTTTGGGGAGGACAGATCGCAATCGAGTCCTTTCATTCCTGTCTCTTGGTTGCCTTATCAGCAGCCAACCTTGTTCGACGCGATGGATTGAGATCGACTGCCTGGGTGCAGTGTTGTCACGTTCTCTCTCCATGAGGCTCCAGACGTCGTTCTGGGCGGGAGATGGTGTGTTACTGCACAGACAAGTCGGCAACAGCCTCTGGGCCTGTCGTCCCTGTTCGTCTTGATGTTGATGGCGGCTGTTTGATGGTCAACTGAGCTCCGCTAAGAGAAAGCTTCTTTCCCAAGGCGAGACAGCGACTCCGCCAGCATTCAACTTTTGGCATCGCGCAACCCCGTTGGGATCATCTGCCAGATGGCTGATGCCACCTTGGGCTTGGATATCCCCAAGTTGACGACGACTGCAGGGTAGTGTGGGGTATGGGGCGGCGGAGGCGTTGATTGACGAGGATGATGGATCTTGAGATGGGTGATGCTGTTCGAGGATGGAGAACTGGGTCAGCAAGCAACATGTGAACCCTTGATCCTTGGGCCAGCACCCCCAAGTCATGCGCTTTCAGGAATCTCAGAGGGATCTGCTGGGCACCTGCAGCATGGGGAAACAGACGCCGTTGGCTGAGGCATTCATGGGTTTAATCGCTAGCGATTGTCTGGTGGTGTAAGATGGAGGGATAATTCCCCCTCGTTGTCGGAGACGAAGACTCGGCTGGTGCCCGAGCCAGGTGGTTACAGTCGCAGTCGCAGTCGCAGTTAGAGTCGCACTTGCCTGTCTTCTAATTGATGTCATAGCATTGGATCAGACCCAGGTTCCTTCCAGTTTAATCTAGCTTAAATGCCTGTCCAAGGGAAAGACCTACCTATGCCAAGTATCTAGGTTCCTGCCTGCTGCACAACATCACCACCACTTCCAAGAAGTTGCTCTGTAAAAATTCCAGCCGGCAACTCACATCATTGGCTGACTAAGACAGACACGCTGCCACGACCACATCCCATCCATTCTCCAAGTTGCATCTCCATCTCCACACAGCACACCCAGATGGGTGCATGGATCTCGGCCAGCCCCTGTCAAGAGGCTGCGGAATGCTGCCGCCACCATCAAAGCCAAGACGACTTGGAGAGCCCCCCTTTCTGGGGTCAAGGCGCCATGACACACCCGGCTAGCCGGACTTCAGATGACACAGCAGTGACAATGATAGCCGAGAAAGAATCGATAGCTTCGGTTCCAAACTTTGGCTCGAGCACAGTTGATCAAGCGTCGGTTTCAAGGATAGCCTGTCTTCTCACCGACGATTTTGAACGAGAACGCCCCACGCCAGGCGCCCGAACTTCTAATTGCTCGACATCGAGAACGTGCAACGGACCAGCGGTTCACGACCCAATATCGTATCGTCCAATTTTCAAGACAAGTTTCAACCGACCGCCGGAAGATGCCATTCACCCCGGCCCAACTGAACTTGCAACCTCCGAGCGCTCTGCGTGGTGGGACAGCTAATGACTCCGTTGACTGGCTATGTAACTCTACCCAGCCAATAACCCCAAGGTCGACCAGACCGGTTGCCCAACCCAACAACAATGAAAGCATTCATGACTAGCAACCTTGGCCTTGGCAGGTTGGCACGTCCTCCAGCTCGCGAGTCCGCAGGACTAAACACCAAACCGAGCGGTTTGACCGAGATTTTCCTGGGTGGTCCTCGCTTACACACCTCCAAGCATGGTGCACCCACAGCACCCTCTTCTCCGGACGGCACCACACTCACACCTGTCAATCCATTGTGGCGATCCTGACCCGTCGATGCGAAACGCGCTGCCATGTGCCAGAACTAGATCCTCAAGAGCCAGGGGCACCAGAGCAAAGCTAACCGCAAGCCATCCGTGTGCCAAATTAGCCCGGTGGGCCGCCAGCCCGATGGCGTCTACCGCTGGTGGAGGCGTGCCTTCACGATAAGGCTCTCAGCATAAACGTCACGCCTATGCAAGCTCCATTCGTTAGCAGCTTGGCCTGAGCATCAACAAAGCGGGGATCGTGCCATAAGGCGGAGCAAGATGAAGATCGAGACCATTCGACCAAGGTCGTCCCAGCTGTCCGTCCACGGCGGATTCCTTGCCCATCCCGGTAGTACGGGACATACTAGATCCCATTGCCCCATGTCGCACGGATGCAGAATCCTCCATTGTACTATATCCGAGGTTATCGTAGGTTTGACGACAAAGGACTCGAAATCGCCGACTCACTTGGTGCCACACGGATTTCGCGCACGACGGGGAGAATGGGCTTCCTGGAACAATCCTCCGTCTAAGCGACCCACTGTGTGTCTGGGGGGACACGCGAAAACTGGTTACCGCGCCGAGACAAACGAGTTGGTGGGGGATGCCAGCTGGGTTTTGATGACGGTACCGAGCACGAGTGACGCTTCCGTCGGCTCAGCTGAGTTCGCGCAGCGGGTGCTGTTTGTACAGGTCGGCTTCCAGGAGAAATGCGCCCTGTCTACAGCTTAATCAAAGAGCTGCTGTGCGAGTGTCACACGACCAGGGGCGATGGAACGTACCGCACAAGGTGGAAGGACTGTCGAGACATTTGTACAGCCCATGTCCTCGGATCCTTAAACGACTGCATGCGTTGTCATTTTCACTCCCGGACGCAAACCCGACAATATCAAATTGAGAATGAACAACCATGGGCAGCCGTGCGTCACTGCTGAGAGCAGCATCTCTTCTGTTCAAGGCAGGTAACCTCACTGGCTACATGATGCCTCGCTAAGCCATGAATGGAGTGGATGTGGAAAAAGCCGTTCGGCACGTGGATCTGCGTCTTGGCTTCTCAGCCCTCAGAGAAGCGCTAGGCACGGTTTCTGCTTTCTTCTTGTCAGCCCCCAGAGGGACAACCTCCGTCAATGGACGAGGAGGGAGAGAGGCAGAAGGGGGATTGCCAGACCCAAACGATCGTACATATGTATCTGCCAGGGTCAGAGACTGGTTGGGATGGGGGTCGGCCGCCCTGCGGCCTAGGAAGCTGGCTCTCAGGATTGGCACAATTGGGCATCCCTGACCAGCATGAGGCTGGTTGCTACGGTGGAGAAGGCCTTCTTCAACACCAAGCGGCCGCCAAATGGCGGACGATCTGCACTGAGCATCCCTGCGCCGATCGTTCCTGGTGGCGTCTTCAGTCCAAGCCTTCTCACTAGGTTAGTCCCTAGGGCGTTATGTCAGGACGTCTGTGTGCGCCAACCGCTCTCAATATTAAACTACGTGCATCCTGCTTTTGTGCACGAATTTCGCAGCCAGAAGGAGCGACATCGACGGTATTGAAAGCGGGTGCCAGGAGTGTCACACTGTCTACCAGATGCGCACGATGCACACTCCTTGCCAGGGAGACGCCAAGGGCGTCCGCTCATGATTGGCCCCCCAAGTTCTACTTCCCTGCCTATAGGACAGTTGCGGAATTGCTTTTTCTGGCACAGTGTCTATCGCCGATAGCGTCGCCATGCCGCCGTTGTCGTCCCCGGCGCGGTCGTCAAGATATCCGCGCGGGAGCCGCGCCTTGCTTTGCGGCTCTCCCTACGTTACGTCAAGCGTGAGTCGTCGTCGAGTTCTCTCGCCTCCACAGGGCGGGCATCCTCAGCCTGTGCGTGCGTGAACGCAAAGATCCATTAACCGAACCCATGGAAGATGCCCCAAACGCCAACGACACAGACTCATGCTGCGAGACTGGCAGTGGGCGCGCCACTCACGCCCAAAACACAACAGGAATCCCCAAGTTCAGGGCGTCCGCCTCTCAAATGCCGAGGGCCACTTCACCTAAGCAGGGGCGTTGCGCCAACAAGCATATCCCGGGTGCGTCGTGTACCTACTGGATGGAGGCGAGCGCATGCTTGTGCGGACCCCCAACATGCAGCTGCGCTGCGGTGGAGTAGCTGAGGTGGTTGCTTTTGCGAAGGGGAGCATCGATGAATGGCATGGCGATGGGAAATTGAACAAGCAGGGCTGGTTTGTGCGTCTGAAGAGATTGATTTGGGCTGACTGCTTCTGCGGGTAGATGCAAGCCACTCCATGGCGAGGGCCAAGGGCTCGGGGCCCAAAGCAAGAGAGGGCGACTTATGGGTGGATGGTCTCATCTGTCGCGTTGCTCGACGAGGCTCCAGGATAGTGTGATGGTTGACAAGGTACGTGCATATGGATGGTCCGTGGTCTCCCAGACAAGCATCAAGACTCGCATCGCAGTACGGAGTACACTCCCCAGCCGCCAGATTGAGCTCTTGAAGTGATTTGCTCGTCCCTCCCGGTCACTGTTTGTTCAGCAGGAATGCCCACCGGACCGGTCAGGTAAGATCACGGGTTTGTCTGTGGTGGCATCATGCCTGCTAGCTTCTGCTTGAAGACGACCAGGCTGAAGGGCATGGACAAGCCGCATCGTGATGGGAACTGCCGCTTCGCGGATCATCGGTGCGCGGCTATCGACCAAGTTGCGGCTGTTGCGGCTGTTGCTGCGTCTAGCGAGTGCTCTGAAGGGTGAATGGCTTGGTGGCTGGTGGTGAGCTGACAGCGCAAGATGCGATTAGAATGGCTCTAAAGAAATGACATTCTGCCGATCAGTGCATCCCAAGCTACCAAGCTTATGTCAATCGGCACCAGGAGCGTTTCGGTGGTGGGCACACGACTCCCTCCCCTGGCTCGAATCGCTGGCCCCGGTCAAGTCAAGAGCAGATCTCGACGTCGTTTGCCGGTTCGGACTTTGATCAACGATCAAGAATGAGAAATATGCCGCGCCTAGATGGATGATTACTACCCTCCATGATTGAATCCTTGCCCCAATTCCCGTCGATTCAGTTCAATTGATGCGTCACACTTGATGAATTGCCGCTGACGGTTTTGTAGGATCTGGCTTGATATCAACATCAAGTCCTTTTCCTTGTGCAATACGACTGCTCAGTCTCTAGTACACAGTAGACTCTGTCGTTCCCACTCAATGCCCGAGCAGCCTGGCTCTTCACCGACCACCTACAACCCGGGAGGTGTGGTGATGCTATTCCCAGCCTTGGCCAGGATGCTGCCGACATTCTGCTACACCAAAGCTGCAGCCATCACGGCCGCCCGGCCTATGTGTGCTTGATATGCTCCAAACAACTCCATCTAGCCGCCTTGCCCATGACCTCGCCACTCCTCCTGCATGCAACATACAGGGAGACAGGATGATGCTCTCGAAAACACCGTCACGTGTCGCTTCCCCGCGAGACCGACACTTCATCTCCAGCGAGATGCTCAAATATCATCCGATGCGTTACAGACCTTACTTGGTCCTTTACACACTGGATCCGTTACTACAGCACCTAGACTACGTCGACGAAATATGGAGTATCTTCCTCAAGAGATTCACAACGAGATTGGAGCTTTGTTCGCCGATTTGTCTGAGAGTTGGAGATCCGTGCCCCGGTCCGGTCCGGCCGCGAGACGGCATACCCTGGCAACCATCTCCCGTCCATGGCAGGAGGCTATCGAGAGACAGACATTTCGCCAGCTTCGTCTGAAAAGCACCGATCTCGACGGTTTCGAGAAGATTGTCAGAGGCAGCCGCCGCCGCTACCTCGGTACCATCTTGTACACCATCATCCTCCCAGAGTACGATACGGACGCTCGGGGCCGGTTTGAGCGTGAGCCGGACCGGCGAGCCAACGATGAGGTCTTTACCAAGGCATTGAGCGATCTCTTCGGTATTCTGAAGACATGGGACGATGAGATAGCTGGAAAAGAACACCCATACTGCATTCGGCTCGAGATTGAGGCCATCTACTCGCCCTCTGATGACCAGAACCTCAATGCCGGACTTCGAGTTCCGGGTCGTGTCACCAGCCTGGAGCCAGTCGAGCCTGGCAACGAGGGTGACGTTGCTCATCGGGACCTTCAAGACCGTCGATTCCAGTACTCTTATCTTGCTCTGCTTCGGCCTGAAGAGCTTCCTATAGTCACCTCCCTTGTTGCTTTCACCACTCGTGCAACCAAGAGGCCGCTTGCTCCGAAGACGGCCATCGACATTGCAGCAAAGTTGCCAAACCTGCGGAAGGGCAGCTGGTTCATGAGTGATACAGAACGACGCTATCCAGTTTTGCGTCGGTCTCAGCGGCATGAACTTGCCAATTCTATCCGGGATTCACTGCCCGGCGCTACCAGTTTGAGAACACTTGAAGTCTGCATGCGCCAGGAGCTCCTCTGGAACCATGCGTGGCATCCAGCAGACTTGACGTCCTCAGACACGGCCTCTGACACTCTGTGCGGCGCCATTCGCGAGGCCACGGGCAGCCTCAAGGCCTTGACGAACCTCACCATCACGGGTTGCCTTGATCAGTCTCTCTTCTGGCCTAGCCCTACTGCTCATCTCCCGGAACCTTTCTGGCAGAACCTGGAGTGCCTCGATCTTCAGTTTGACATGACTACTCCTTCTAGAGGTTGGTACTTCAAGGCACGTACCCCTGCCGAGCACATCGATGCCCCGGCTGCTTTGGGCTCGGATTCTCTGCTACCTCCTGGGTACGGACAGAGTGAAGAAGAAGATATGGTTGCAGCACTTCAGTATTCAGACTCAGAGAACCAGCGACGGTCGGGTGACTCGATGTGTCTGTTCCGCTGGGTGCCGGATGAGACGACCATTATGCCCCTGATTGAGGCCTTTGGACGAGCGTGCGCTCAGATGCCCGCGCTGAGAATTGCCTCCCTCACGACGACAATCCAGGTGCCACTCCAAGTCCATCAATGGCGCAGCGTGCCTGTACGGTCTCCCTGGGGCGTGTCGTACGCTGCTCCCAGAGCCGAGTTCTCCCGGCAGTGGCAGCTTGACCCTGCATTCCGTGAGAATATCCACCAACGGAGGATCTTTTGGGATGTCAAGGACTGGCTTCCGGGCAGCCATCTACGAAGAGTAATGAGCGAGATTGGGCGAGACCGGCACGGTGATGAGTTGGTCGAGAAGCACGTCGATTTCTGGGCAGCCGTTATGAAGCCGCGAGAGTTGGCGCGGTTCAGGTGCTCTTACTGGTGAGGGTCCACCTGAGTGAAGGTAAAGTAATGATTTTAAAGTACTATCATGGTGGTGCAGCTGTGTGTTGGCATTGGCTGTTGCTGCGCCGTGGAGTTTATTGGTAAGGACGTTATGCTTGATGTTGGAATGACACCCGCCTCTCTTTTGTTGCTCACGCCGATCACTGCTCTCCTATGTTACTTTTCTTGGTATGCCTTTGGGACTAGGTTCAGGCTCTCTATCTTTTGTTGCTCGGGCTCTTCGCACTTTTTTAGTTCATCGTTCAGTATAGGCTCTTCTGGATGATCCAGATTGATGCCTTGAAAGGAGTCAATCAATGGGCACCATGCAGATTTCAATACGTATTCTTAGGCCACTGAACTAGGCACTATCGTGCAGAATAGTATTATTCCCCCAAACTGACATGTAAATGTTGTATTCGTGGCTGGGCTTGATTAGATGAAGTATGAGTCGTGGCTTGAGGTCTAGGGTAGGAGGACACCGTTCTCAAGCTCTGGAGCCCTGCGCTCTTTGGTGATATTAAGGGTTCTCTTTCGAATTTAATAGGTTGTTTATACTTGACAGGTAGGTTGGTAGTCGGTGCTGCCTCCCTATGTGCGATTGTTATATAATGGCTGGAGTTGTCGATGAAGCCTGAGTATTATCAAGCATCACCAGTTGCCTACGCAACTTCGGATTCGGCCAGAATCTATTATCTAGATCCACAACGACAACATCCAAATGCCGGCGCATTATGCTAACAAAGATCTGGTAGATAGCTGGCAGGCGCAATGAGGTGAACCCACCAGGAACCTATGCGTGAGAGATCTTAGATGTCACTGGCTCTATTCCATGGCAGGGGAATAATGTCAAGAAGATAAACCGCTGAGACAATTCCTTGATCCACATATTGACTTGATAAAGCATTAACTCCATTTTGTCGCAGTTCGACTGCCCAACTATGGTGATATAATAACAAATGATATCATTACCCGGGACCATGACGCATCAAAGGCCGTCGTTATCCAAACATACAATCATGAAACGCTCCCAATTTCAGTTCAGGCATACTTTTTCCCACATGTTCCGATTCATTTACAGCTTGGAAGCAGGGCTGGGGGGACCAGCCTGGGTGATCTCGTTGTAGAGGAGACTGGATTATTGTTAGTAATTTGATCTGTGTAAAATTCTGTTGAGTGGGATAAACTTACGTAGTGAGGAAGTCGGCGTAGTCCTCGCCAGTGACCTGGCCAGAGAAGTACTGAGCAGCGAGGTGGAACTTGTTGCCCTTGGGACCGGCGGCAGCGAGCTGGTCGGCAGACTCCTTGAGCAGCTTCAGGGCGTAAGCCTTGTCGACACGCTTGCCCTCGGCGGTGGTGACGCCGTGCTTGACCCATTGCCAAAGCTGGCTTCGGGAGACCTCGGCGGTAGCAGCGTCCTCCATGAGGAAGTTGATGGGGACACAGCCGACACCTCGGATCCAGGCCTCCATGTAGCCAAGACCGATGTGGAGGTTCTTCTTGATACCCTCCTCGGTGATGGTACCGGGAACGTTCATGTTGAGCAGATCGTTCTGGCCAATGGTGACATCCTCACGTCGCACGAAGTGCTGGTTAGGAGTAGGCATGTGCTTGTTGAAGATCTCGGTGGCGATGCTGGCGAGAGCGGGGTGGGCAACCCAGGTACCGTCGTGGCCAGCGCGGACCTCACGGAGCTTGTCGGCGCGGACACCCTCCATGGCCTTGTCGTTGGCGGCAGGGTCGTTCTTGATGGGGATCTGAGCAGCCATGCCACCCATGGCGTGGACACCACGCTTATGGCAGGTCTGGATGAGGAGCTTGACGTAGGCGTCCATGAAGGGAACAGTCATGGTGACGGCGGATCGGTCAGGGAGGACGAAGTTGGCGTTGTTGCGGAACTTCTTGATGACGCTGAAGATGTAGTCCCATCGGCCACAGTTGAGACCAGAGCTGTGGTCGCGGAGCTCGTAGATGATCTCGTCCATCTCAAAGGCGGCAAGGATGGTCTCGATCAGGACGGTACCACGGATGATGCCGCGGGGGATGCCAATGTAGTCCTGGGCAAGGTTGAAGGCGTCGTTCCAGAGACGAGCCTCGAGGTGGCTCTCCATCTTGGGGAGGTAGAAGTAAGGACCGAAGCCCTGGCGCTGGGTCTCGATAGCATTGTGGAAGAAGTAGAGACCAAAGTCGAAGAGGGAACCAGAGATGGGCTCGCCATCAACGGTGAGATGCTTCTCCTCGAGGTGCCAGCCACGGGGACGGACAATGAGGGTAGGGAGCTTGCGGTCAGTTCGGAGCTTGTACTCCTTGGGGCCCTGCTTAAAGTCGACCTGACGACGGTTGGCATCGTAGAGGTTGACCTGGCCGTTGATCATGTTGTCCCATGTGGGGGCGCTGGAATCTGGAGATGGGGCCCATGTTAGCGGATCCGATGCATTTGCTTGCATGTGATGTCATTTTTCCAAAGTCATGATGGTTCGCTTTGGCGGAGATGAATACCCGAGAGATTGCAACCTCGGCATAAGCAGAAACATCGCAATTGAACCAATGACACCCAATTGAATGCAGATAATAAAAAGACAGCTAAACTTACCCTCGAAATCGGCCATGTAAGTGTAGACGTCGGCGTTCAGGGCGTTAACGACCATCTTGCGGTCGGTGGGGCCGGTGATCTCGACGCGGCGGTCGACCAGACCCGGGGCCGGGGGAGCTCCCTTCCATGTGGGGTTCTCACGGATGTGCTTGGTCTCGGGGAGGAAGTCGGGCAGAACGCCCCGGTCAAGCTCGGCCTGGCGGACCTTGCGGCGCTCGAGGAGGGCCTTGCGTCGGTCGTTGAAGGAGCGGTGCAGGAGGGCGAGGAAGGCGAGGGCCTCGGGGGTGAGGATCTTGCGGTGGACATCGTCGACCTTGCCGAGGACGGAGACGCCCTGGAGGATGGAGTCGGTAGAAGCCATTGTGATTGTTGAGATTGGTATTTGATGAGAGGATGAGATGGGAGGACGGTGGAAGTCTCTTGTATATATAGACTTTCACGTGTCGGCGATCAGGATATGACGCGGGCTCCGGCTATGAAACGCCAATGGGAGGAGGAATTCTCTGTCGGTAACGGGCAAACTCTGTCAAGATGAGATGTAGTAGTCGTTATGTCAAGGGGGTATAATGCAAGCTTTGGCTGAAGATGATGGGCAGCCAGAGGTGATGAAGTCAAAGAGGTCTGAAGTAAGAGAAGGAGGAATTGAGACGACAGGCTCCCCGGGACTGGGCTATTATATAGAAAGTCTGAACTGAAGCGAAGCGTAGCAGTAGCAGTAGCAGTTGGCTCTGCCGCACATCAAATTCCTAAAGGCGTAAATGGGCCTCGGACTACGACCGAGAAGGCAGGCCGCGACCGAGTCACGGGCGCTCGCCGGGCCTGGGGAAGGGGAACCAAGAAGGAATCCGGCATCCAACCCCAAAACGTTTCCCCACGAGCGAGCGGCGACAAGCCAAGCATGGCCCCAGGACCCAGGGAGGGTGTGCGCGGGAATCAGCCGCCCATGCAAGGCCGAGACTGACTATGGCCGTCTTGGATGTCAAGGTGAAGGTTCTTGTAGATAGGATCGAGACGTCGGTTTGTCAATTGCACAGACTTGCTGGTCCATGACCGTCTATGCCAGCTGTCTTGTCATTCTCAACTGCCAGAGCATTGTAATACAAAGCCTCTACTTCATCTGGAACCACTTCGTCCACGGTAGAGGCGTAGCCAATTCCTCACGGCCATCGTCCGTGCCTTTGCTCGGTAGCCATCGGCCTGGCTCGGGTGGATGGAGCAAAGCTCTCAGCATCGAGGTAAGGAAAAAAAAGAGAGGGCCTGACGCTAAAACGGTTCAAGGTGAGCAGAAGCTGCGGAGAACGAATGACGGAGGTTGAGCGAGAGGGAGAAGCATGTGCGCTGCGGGCAGTTCCCATGTGGGTTTTTAGTGGATACACAGGGGGGAAGCCGCAGCTGGGGGCGTTGAGTGCCGCAGCTGTAGGTGCCACACAGAGCAAACCTCGCAGAGGGAAGGTGTCATGGTACTTGATGTGGCGGATGAGTACTTTCCCCCCGGTACACCACACCCTGCATGATCATGTATCCTTTCCCAAGATCTTGTACACTTGGGGTAATTGCCCACCTCTCCAACACCAAAACCCGTTCCCCAGAGAACCCTGGGAAAGAAGTTGGCTGGTTTCAACTGGCCCAAGCTCGGACGAAGGCCGAGAAGGTCTGCGCTGCGCTGCATCATGGTTGATTCTTTCGACGCCTCCATCTCAGATGCCCCAGACCCAGACCTCGGCTCCGGTTACGTACTTTGCCTGTTCCTGACAATGTGGCATCTGCTTCCGTCTAGGGGAGCATTGGCGGCTCTCTCTCTTGCATGCTTATCGACGGCTTCGGCTGAGCCGCGCTGGGGTTTCGGTCTTTTCCTCCGAACCTCTTTTGTTGGACTTGATATTTGTCTTTGTTGCTTCTTCTCTGGACGATGCAACATATTTCAAACTTCGAAGTATTTTCTACATGTGTTATCGAAAGGATTATACACATACTGCATGATATCTGCCTTGAAGGAAGGTATACAGTTGATCAAGCGGGCCATGAAGTCTCAAGTTTGACGTTTCGACAGCCAAGGTCAGATCTCGGTGAAGGTACGTACCTCCGGACCCAAGCGCCGGCAGAGCATCCGATCTGCCGACCTAGAAGCCGAGGCAGCTTCAATTACCGCCACCTTCGGGGGAATCCTCCGAAGCCAGGCTCCGGAGTATCGCCGCCTCGGATCCGACCTTTGCTTGGACATCGCCGCAGACCGTGAACCGCGCAGTTCTTTACTGAGAGCTGTCTGACCTTTACTATCCGCCCATGTCCATCCGTTCAAGACCGGCCGGCCGTCTATATCCGAATGGAACAAAGGCTCGGAACTAGTTAATTGCTCAAGGAACTTGATCTCTCTGATCTTTATCCGTCTGTTTGCCATCTCAAAACCAAGCGTGATGTCCAAGTAGTTCAACATGGCGCTCATGTTGCAGTTGCAGTTGCAGTACTTGTTGATTCAAGATACTGTAGAATAGAACTCAAGGCAAGCCAAACAAGAAAGCAAGAAAGAAGGATGGTTGTCTGAGATATACTTGCAATGGAATCATGATGTTGAATGCAAGATCGGACATGTGAATTTATTCATTAGTTTGACAAACTCTTGCTTGCACAAGTGACGCTTGGCATTCGGCACTTGCTTGCTGACGCTTTTGCACACATCCTGTGACATTTGATGTTACGCATGGTGTTGCATTTCTAGCACATGTATGCAAGTTGGCTCCCCTGCTACCATCCTTTTGACAAAAACATCCTCTTGCCGGGGCAGGATTCGAACCTTCAACCTGGAAAGTCTCAGACAGAAAGGGCAGGAGATCCAGCTGGACCAGACCAATCATACAAATAGCGGCTTTCAGCCAATGAAACCACAGAATGGCACCCCACAGACTGATCCTTCTTGAGCTCACAGCTTGCCTGGAGCTTTTGTTGGACGCACGTATGAGCATGAGCTTTAGCAAGCTACAAGTCAATATGACTGACTCCAATTCAGATAGCCAATACTTACAACCATGATTTCCAGCCATTCTTTACTTATCTGAACCCCTCAAGAGCAACACTGGTCAAAAAAAAAAAAAACCATCTCCGAGGATCGGCTCTGTGCTGTGCTGTAACCGCTGAGACGCTTACAATGACGCAATTAATTTGTCAGCACCTAAGAATGACGATGGGTGACGAAGGTGGGGGGCTGCCTCTGCTGTCTACCCCACCTCGGCATCGCGAGCTCCCAAACAGCTTGCGAGGAAGCTCTGCCATGTCGTAGGGGGATTGGCTGTGGGCATTGAGGAGAGGGGCCAGATTCCCGATTGAGCCATGTTCATTGGAACCCTGGGAGAGTGGGAGTGAGAAGTAGCGAAGGCCGAGTCGAGGAGTGGAAGTTCGGACTTTTGTGCAATTCCATTCCGAGGTCCCCTCTTCAAGACTTGCTTCTGCCCCTCTCTCGAACCCTCTTTTGCTTCATTCTTGAACAGCTTCATCCAAAACAAACAACAAACCAGATACCCAATCCTCATCAAAAACAGAGAAAATCAGTCAAAATGGTCAAGGCTGGTAAGTGTGCATCCAGGAGAGCATGGTCCCCTTTTTATAGACGCGAGATCGCTGCGGGCTTGGGAGCAAAGGAGGGGTTTCGAGCTGGTTTGAGCGGGTTTTCTTGTCGAGTCGTGTCGTGTCGTCCAACGGGATGACGAATGTCACCCCGAAACGGCGCGTCTACCCTGATGGCTACGGCTCAGCCCTATCTATGGATGCTGGAAGGCTTCCAGAAGGGATGATTGACGACTCGGCGAGTCCCTTGATGGACTCTCTGGACCTTGATGGCTTGCCGCATGGCCAGGGAGGGCACCTGTCTGGCTTATCCATCTCGCGCCTTGCATCACATTGCATCAACAGCTCGCTAACATTGGTACTTTACAGTCAGCGTTATCCGTGGTGACTCCAAGGTCTCGGGCACCGTCGTCTTCGAGCAAGAGTCCGAGTCTGCCCCTACCACCATCACCTGGGACATCACCGGCAACGACCCCAACGCCAAGCGGGGCTTCCACATCCACACTTTCGGTGACAACACCAACGGCTGCACCTCTGCCGGCCCTCACTTCAACCCTCACCAGAAGACCCACGGTGCTCCCACCGACGAGGCCCGCCACGTTGGCGATCTCGGCAACATCGAGACCGATGGTCAGGGCAACGCCAAGGGCTCTACCACCGACTCCCTGGTCAAGCTGATCGGCCCCCACAGCATCATCGGCGTAAGATATATATACCCCCTGTTCCTCTCGAGCATGACTGACAAGGCTGTTAGCGAACCGTCGTTGTCCACGCCGGCACCGACGATCTCGGCAAGGGTGACAACGAGGAGTCCCTCAAGACTGGCAACGCTGGTCCCCGACCTGCTTGCGGTGTCATTGGTATCTCTAACTAAGGATAGAAAGAGTAATGAACTGGGTTAGTTGAATCAAAAGGCGGCAATCGATACATGGCGAAAAAGCACACCGATGAGAGGATGAAGGTGGAAATATGACCTTCCATAGCTGCAATGAAATCGAGCCAGAATCAGCAACCATAACAAAGCATCTTATGGAGCTTTTTAGTCTACGTGAAGAACCTGCCTGTCCTAGTCTAGGGCCCTATGTTTCCCCACGGGGTACGTTTGGGCCCGAGATACCTGGAGTGGAACGATTTCTTTGTGGGGTTGCTGTTGAGATGCACCATTGATCAGCAACCTCATGAGTCGTAAACTGACGTTGATAAAGTGCTATTTACAGCTATTAAACTAACCCAAGCCAACCAGTTGGCCGTCCCCCTGGAACTGACCTGGCCACCACCACACACATTGTCTTGTCACGAGCCACCGGAGCATGTGTTTTCTCCAACCCTTGTCTTTCCACCGGCTTTGGTGTTGTGGTATGGGCAATGAAGGAGTATTCCACTCGGCCTTCCACAGATTCTGACATCTGCGTGATGGATATGCCCTCGGGAGATACCGAGACAGAGTCAACAGTGATCTCCAGCTGAGGATCGACTGATGTTGCTCCCTCAACAACTATAAGACCTGAGACCTTGACTTGAAGCGTCTCGCCGTCGGATTCCGGAATGGCCTCAAGAGTTTCGATCCTCAACTCCGGACGCGAAGCTGTGGACAACCCCCCCTGACTCAACAGCAAGATAGTGTCAGAGTCAAGAGCAGGCGTGTGTCGAGGAGCAACACGATGTCTCGTCGCAGCCTCAAAGGCATTGGCCCACTTGAGCAGCTTGACATCGTCATAGGCTCGACCAGCAAAGGTGAGGTTCATAGGCACGCCCTTTTCCGGCATGACACCCATGGGAACCGAGACCGAGGGTATCCCAAGGTGCCTCATCGCCCGGTTTCCATTGCTATAGTAGACCCCATTCCGCCACGCCAGCTTCGCGCCCTCAAAGCTCGAGTCTGCGTCTGCGGGCCCTACATCACCGGCTGCCGGGAAGACGACGCAGTCACAGCCGAGCACTGTCAGCCAGTCTTCCAGGAGGTGTTTGCGCATGCCTTCCAGAGCTATAACAGCTTCTGTTAGACCTGGAATCTCCCAGAAGGTGGTGCTCTTGGTGTATTCGACTAGTTTGTGATACTGGATTGCGTTGGCGTGCTCAAAGTACTTCATCTCTGGCGCTGTCCGTAGATAGTCTGGGTAGATGGTCAACGGATCGATAGAAGAAAGGTCAGAAATCGTATCGTTCTTGAACCCCTTTATGAAGTCGTTCCAAGCGTGAGAAATCATGGCGCTTCTCTCCATCGCGTTCCACCCCTTAGGCCGTCTGGGGCAGTCATTGGGGAGTAGATGATCGTTTTCGTACGCCGTCATGGCTGGAAAGTCTGCAACAGGAACCATCTCGGCCCCTAGGCCTTCGAGATCTTTCCTAGCTTGGTCCCAGAGCTTGATGGTTTCTGGGCTCACATCCACCGGTCGTGCCCCTGCTGGTGGAGGACCTCCTAGGAAGATCTCAGGGACTGCAATTCGAAGGCCGGCCAGGGACTTGAACGCTGAGATCTCCTTGAAACTGCTCGGTTTGTCCAGCCAGGGCTTCTGAACTTCGATGATAGTCTGCTCGCGCCAAAAGTCACCCTCGGCCACGGGATCAACAGCCGCAATAACATCAAGCAAGTAGAGCAGATCCCTCATGGTCCTCGTGTGAGGCACAGGAACATCGCAAGCCGGATATAGAGGCCATGTACCCCGGATAGATAAGAAGCCTCTCGACGGTGTATAAGCAACGAGGGCATTGTTGGACGCGGGCGATCTACCTGACGAGACGGTCTCACCACCCATACCAAATGCCGCAAAGGAAGCAGCCACAGAGACGGCAGAACCGTTGGACGATCCCGAAGCAAAAGCCGCGGCTAGATATTCTGGGTTGTAAGGATTCTCAGCCCGGCCGTAGATACCTCTCTGCATACCGCCGCATGCTACAGCCGGCATATTGGTACGGCCGACTAAAACACCACCCGCCTTCCGGATGATCTGAACAAGAAAGGCATCTTCGTTGGCGATGAGGTCTTTGAAAGCCGGAGACCCTGCGGCAGCTGTCATGCCTTTGACTTTGTAGCTATCCTTGACTGTAAAGGGGATGCCCTCAAGGGCGCCAACGGGGGTGCCTGAAGCACGCCTGTCGTCAGACTGGGCAGCTTCCTCGAAGATGTCGTTGTTGAGTATGGGGAGGGAGTTTAGAGCAAGGCCGCGGCAGTCATAGGTGCTAATTCGTGCGAGATACCGCGCGACTAGGTCGACGCTGGTCAAGGAGCCGGACTGCAGTGCATCTTGGAGTTCTTCGATTGAGGCATCGACGAGGTTGAGTGTGGCCATTGTTGATGAAGGATTCAAGTTGAATAACAAACTGATTGGGCTTAATATTTGCCTGGGAATTTATTCATGTCCCGAAAATGGCGTCTGAGATGGAGTGTTAAGAGATGAGTCTGCCCCTTTGGAGTTATATAGGTACTGAACACCACCTGGGCTGGTGTAAGTGGTTGAGATAACTAACAGAGAGTATCCACAAATACCACGCCCTTTGTGTTGTGACAATAATGGGCGCCTCTTGCATGCAGTCAGAGGCCAATCAGAAGTTACATGTCATGGCATGAGCCTAGTGTCGCTTCAACATTCCTCATACAGAACCTCCGACGGCATCATGTCAACCACACCAGCAGAATCAACCAACTAGACTGCAAATGCTCATTTAAATGCTTCCCTCCCTATCAGATAGAACCTCGTGCTCCCTAAAGCCGTGGCAGAATTAACTAATTATCAACTGTTGAGAAATAAACCAGTCCAGTCCATGAACCCGAAGTAGGCCAACGAGCCGAATAATAAGACATGCTGCTCTCTATCCCCAAGCTGCCTCTGTTACATCTGCTTTTGACTCTGCCGACTCCCTCTGCCCCTTCAAGCACTATTCGCCTCCTCAAAACCGACCGTGAAAGACATGCCTTTGCACTCCAGACCCCGAACCAGAACCCAAACCGAAAAAGAGCAATCGTCTCATACATCCAACTCCTACAGCACCCTGTACATGATGCCTTTGTGAATACAATTCCCTGACAGTCTGATGATACTGACGAGGCATGTCGGTCAGAATCTTGACACACCTCGTCCCTCTAACTTTTCCTCTTGTTGTCGACTGGACAATAAGAGCTTGGATGACCGCAGCTCTAACTTCCCGAGTTGAGCGTCTTGATCATCATCTTTTGCTTGTTCCTGTCCGCAACAAGCAGACCCCGGGTCTCAAAGATCAATCCCATCGTATCCACGACCCTGTGGAAGCTGCTTGCCGCACCCCGCTCTTGGGTAAATCGGATGATGCTGAGCGGTTGCTTCTTACCATGCTCAATCACCATCATCACCTCGGCAGCGAATGACACTTCCTTCAGGTTGAGATCTGCATCCATCACGTTAGCATTTGTATCTGTCACCGTCTTGTCCTTGGTCACACTTACAGTTCTTAGCCGCAACCCGTGCAAAGACAATGTTTCGTTGCTTGTCCACCTGGATGCCTCGAATGCCATACTTGCGCCACTCCCGCAGGAGGATAGTAACCTCTTGTCGTGCTCGCTTTCTCGAGATGGCCATGCAAAGGTGGCTCATGGCTGGCTTGACTCGGAATAGTCGTGCCAGCCAATTCTGCTTCACCTCGATATTACGAACTGGCCCAGAGCCAGATTCGTGCCATTTGGGCTGCGGTGCCTTGAAATGGTTGGTTTCATTGCTCACGGCAAGTACATCCGTAGTTGAAGGTTCTCTGTCATCGGGTCCTGTTGCCAAGGTTAGATCATCAATCTGCTGTTGTTTTGTCAACTCGAGGCATGACTCACCACCGATAGACATGATCGAGTCTCTCTGCTTGTTGCTCTTCCAGAAGCTGAAGCTGAATGTCTTCTTCTTGGCAGGAGCTTCAGTCGAGGTGGAATCGCTTCGTTTACCGTCGCTAGTGGTCATGTACGAGTTGCAATCCTGCCATTCCGCTGACTCCCGGCTATGTTCTGATCCGACCTTGGAAGACCTCTTGAACCAAGACGACTTCTTCTTCTTCATCACCACTTGGACATCGTATGACGAGGGCTCCAGAAGTGTTGTCGTTGTAGGACCATCGCTTCCCGAGCTATGAGGTGCGTCAAGTTCTCCACGGTGGTTCTGGCTGAGGGCTTGATGTTGTCCTTGTCCTTCCTCGGTCTTCTTCTTCCTCACGTTGAGTGGCTCGGGAATCTTGACGGGGCTCTGGTCGCTTGGCGAGTGCACGACACGGATGCTGTTTTCGACTCTGCTCAGGTATTCCATGCCGCGATCCTTATGGCCTCCGTTCCTGGTTGGAGTGTGTGGAGGCGCTGACACGATACGAGCTTTGTCGTTGGAAGCCCCAGCCTCGTTGATTGATGGCAGACCAGCCGACTTCTTGTGTCTCTGAGAGTAAGTTGGTGCTGAAACAACTCGCCGCTCGGCGTGTCTGGTAAGCACAACTGGCTGTGCCACCTTGACTTGGTCTGCTCGCAGCTCCTCAAGGTGCGAGTCCCCTGTAGTCGGGCGAGATCCCATGGGCGTTGGTGCTAGCGAGCTGCCATCGTATTCGTCCATCGGGGATGGCAGAGGAGGTAGCGGGCGAGTACTGTAAGACTTGTTCACATCGTCCAGCTCCGTGATTGAGCCACCTGGAGTATCGATCGTCAACGAGAACGGCGTCGACTCATAGGTAGTCCGGTCTGGCTCAGTGAGAGAACCGGCGATGGAGTCCTCCTCCATGAGTGAACTCTTGAAAGCCTCATCGCAGTCCTTGGCAATGTTGCTACTGAAATGCCGCAGCTCTTCCTTGAAGATCTCTGACGCATATCTCGATCCAATTGCGGTCTCAACACTAGCCCGAGGGGTGGCTTGAGGATCTGGCTGGCGTGTCGGCTTGGGTAGCATGCCACTGGGCAGGCTTGGAACTTCAGGTGTCTGTGATCGAACCATTTCTAGTTGGTAGGTCGATCCCTGCTCAGTCACGTATGGCGGCGTGGCAACGTTACGGTTCCTGGTGGTCGAGGTCGACCGCTTCCGCACGTGGGTAAAGTCGACACCTCGTTTGTGTCGTAGGCTGTGTGCGATGGGAGTTCCCTGTCGGCTGCTGTGGAGAGACGACATTGAGCCCCGAGAAGACTGAAGGCGACCTGTAGTAGAGTTCCGGACTGAAGCCATCCGCCCACGACGTGCATTTGAACCACTTCGAAGCCTTGAGGCCTGGCTGGCGTAGGAACCCGTCTGAGCGTGACGGTGAATGCTTGTCCTTGACTGACTGGAGTGTAGCACGGCACTCTCTTGAGGTGGCCCATAATCGGCTCCAGCCTCGGGTTCGGCAGCATTCGAGATGACGGTGAACCGCGATATGGAACGCCCGTGACCATTGCCGCGCGGCTGGGAAAATTGGCGGGTGGATACACGCTTCTTCCATACGCTGGGCTTCATGTGGTGGTAGTCGCTCATGGAATGAGCCAACTCGGGCTTGAAGTCTTCCAGTTGCTTCTCTCGGTAGTTGTGCAACAACCAGTAGAAGGCTTTCTGATCATTAGGTCTGGGAACGTTAGGTAACGAGACTCTGACCCAATGGATGGCGGCAAACACTTACTCATCGCATGTCAACTTCAGCTTGAGATCACTCTCACTGAACATGTGCCACATGGACCGCAGCTGACGGAGAAGCTGGGGATCCACATCCTTGGCTGGTACCGGGTTGTACTGGAACCCTTTACGTGTGTCGGGCAACTGTTCGTTGAGGTCTCCGAGTTTATCGAGATATGCATACTTCTGAACCAAAGGGTGACGCCAAATCTCCTTGAGGGTGATGCGTCGGTCAGGGTTGACCTGCAGCATACACCGGATGAGGTCCTCTGCCTCAGGGCTCAGGAAACTTGGCATCTCATATTGTCCCTTTTTCGTCCTGTTCATCATGGCGCGAAGATCGGGATCGTCAAAGGGGAGGGTGGCGGAGAGCATGGCGTAGAGAATGACGCCCATGCTCCAAATGTCTGCCCTGTCTCCACGGTACTGTCTGTTCTTGAGAAGTTCGGGTGCTGCATAGTGAGGGCTACCGCAAGCCGTGGCGAGTTGGTGGGTGTCAGTTTGGTGGAGGGCAGCCATGCCGAAATCTGCAATCTTGATCTGGAGATCGGCGCTGATCAAAATGTTCTCGGGCTTAAGGTCTCGATGGCAAATGTTGAACGAGTGACAGTACGAGATGGCGCTGATCATCTGGCGAAAGAAGTAAATCGAGACCTCTTCACTCAACCTCCCCTTCAAGTTGATGAATGTAAACAAGTCTCCTTGGTCGACGTACTCGAGGATGAGATACCTGAGAATGTCAGTATTAGTAGACGCTAGCAATTTATGGAGAGCACCTACACTTCTGAACGATTTTCCCAGATGTCATAGAGCTTCATGATGTTGGGGTGTTCGATGAGTTTGAGGATGGCCACCTCGCGCTCAATAGCCATGGGAACACGCATCTCGCCATCGGCCGGATCAGGAAGGCTGTTGTCCCACTTGCTTAGGGCTGCTAAACTGCTGTCTTGGACGAGGTAGGCCATGCGACGGTTGACAATCTTGACGGCAGCTAGCTGGTTGGTGGCAGTATGGCGGCAGAGCCGTACACGCGCAGATGACCCCTTTCCTAGCGTCTTGCCCAACTGCCACGGGCCGATATGCGTCTTGTAGTTCTTTTTGCTACGGCCGCTGCCTGAAGAGTCGTAGGATGCTGCTGAGTGTCGTCGCTGATCTTCCACATCCTGAGGAGGTTTGAGGGTATCCGGAGCCTGTGTGGTTGGGCCGTTCCGCTGAGCCTGAGCCTGAGCCTGAGCCTGTGGTGGATGTGGTCGACCAGAAAAGTAGGCGGCAGGATGACTGTAGCCTGAGCGAGGAGCACTGTTTCCCTCGGATTGATCGTAACGAGGCTTGTACCGGTGGGAGTCTTGAGCGTGATAGGAAGAGTTGATGCGGTTCGAAGCCTCAGAGAGAGGCGCCCGAACGGTAGAAACCATCGTCTCGGCCATGATGATCGCCGTGGCTGCCGAGTGTAGATCAGAACATAATATTGCCAAAGCCTGAAGAAGATCAAGGCTTGTTCACGTGCGTGAAGAGGAACAGAGAGGAAGCGTGAGTTTGTCTAGGGAACTAGGAACGAGGCCGAGGTTGAAGCAGGCCGAATATCGGTCGGTGCAGAAAAGACAAACAACAAACAACAGATGCGACGAGGAAGGGGGTTAGGTAGGAGAGGGGCGATTAAAGAGAGGGAGACAGAAGAGAAGGCGAGAAACAAAACGAATGTATTGGGCGGGAGAGAACGAGTGGCTGAAGAACCGAGAGCCCACGCGGCGGCGGGAGAAACGAGAGTGAGTGAGTTGGTGAGGAGTCAAAGAGCGTGCGAAACAAACGGGGCGAAAGAGTGAGTGAGGGCCGGCCGATGGGATCGAGCTTGTCGGGCAAGGAATGCAATGGATGCAATGTTTACAGTGTTTGGTGAGGCTGGGTCCAAAGCGCAAATTGAAGGGAGGCGACGTTGCTGGCATTTGACTTGCATATGGCACTGGCGTGCAGCTGCACCTGCCAGTTTGACAGTGCTCAACCCGAGCTGTCGGTGGAGAAGGATTGGATGACGATACCTGGCGAGAACCGACAAGGAGGGGTCCTTGTTGCATTGAGGCATCGTGATGCATTCCAGTTTCGAGGGTCGTGGCCAATGGAGAGATTCATTGAATGCCGCTGTAGGCCTCCCGTAGGCAGGGAGACGATGTATCGTCGAGGACTTGGACTTGATAGATGCGCCATGTCTACCAGAGCCTCGACTCGATATTCGTATCCGAATCATCACTGTGAATGACCGGCCTGGGCTTGAAGTTGAAGATAGCTACACAAGAACTGAGATACAACGGTCCAGATGTATCATTATCACCACTGGGTCTAGACAAGGGAACACAAACAAGGATCTGGCCATCAAGCAAACAAGCACATTCTCACCGGACCCACTAGGTGGATGAAAGAAAATGCCATTCTCTGCTCAAGACTTCTATGAGCATCCATGAATATGGAGTGCAAGTGAGCTGACAAGCAGTCGGATGGTGGAGGGAAATACTGTGCGAAACTCTTCGCGCAGCTTTTCTCAAACATCGGGAACAAAGAGAGTCTTCCGTGTCGAGGATTGCCACCCAGAGAAATGTCTTCTCGGAAGCACCAAGCATTCGGACAATGAAGTCATCCGACAGGAACTGGAATTCTTAAGGGATGAAGTTGTCTGACCCCTTTTGAAGGGGTTCAACTTGGCGGCGCCGGTGAATGACTAAGCTGAGAGGAAGCCACTATAGGACGAATGTCGATCAAACATTGTCTCGAGGTGTCTTGAAGCCCGAAATACATTTTTGTGCCTCGTTTCATCCTGCCACGGCCGAAGATTTGGCAAAAAGTTTGCGGTGGTGGGCTTGTGTTTGTACAAGGTTGAGGGATGGACTGTGAATGTATTGCTTGACTGGTTGAGCTGAGCAGCCTGGTGTAGTGAAAAAGGCACCTGAGAAGGCATCTGATTGTGGCTGAAGGGGATATCTAGGCCACATCTCATTTTGAAGAATATCAGAATGCCTTGTAATCCACGTTCCAGAGGTTGTGGGCTGCTGTGGCTCTTCTAACACGGCTGAAGCTCATGACACCCATTCACAGTCGCAACTGTAGATTATACGGATAGCAAGACACTCAATAATGCGTCCGGATTACTGCACTTGGCAAGTACCTACCTACCCATCTACTACCTCTGTCCTTTTCTTGCAGCCCCAGCTCGCCTCACACAGCTTACACAGACCCCTACTACACTTACAGGGGACTACCTCCCATCCCCCAAAACCCCACCACTTTAACTCCTGTCAACGCCACATTTGCAAGGCGCGCACTGACGCGATTGGACGCGTTCCACGGACGGAACCTATCCAATTCCATTCATCTCTTCCCTTTGTCTCTGCAATATCTTGCACCTCCAAGACAGAGCCCCTCATTCTCGAGAACCATCGTCGCCTTTTATTCTTGCCCGCATTGCAAGGCGACTCCCTTCCTTCTCTAGGGCGACATGACCCCCGCCTCACGCCGTCGCAGGCGTTCTGATACCGACGATGGCGACGACGATGAAGACCGTTATCAAAACCGATCGCAAGCGACCGCTATCGATTCTCCCAAGCGACAACGACTCGACCCTGATGCAACTGACGGTGCGATCGATGATGAGCCTCATGCGCGAGGAGTAAACGGCACTTCAAGCAGCGCCGATGCCGACAACGGTTTCCAACCCGGCGCCATCGTGAGGGTCAGCGTCGAAAACTTTGTCACCTACGAAAAGGCCGAATTCTTGCCAGGACCGCATTTGAACATGGTGGTCGGCCCCAATGGTACCGGAAAGAGTTCTCTGGTTTGCGCCATCTGCCTCGGCTTAGGCTACAGTCCAAAACACCTTGGACGTGCCGGGTCAGTCAAGGAGTTTGTCAAGCATGGAAAGGACACTGCGACTATCGAGATTGAACTTCAGAAGCGACCAAAGGATCGAAGAAACTATGTCATCAAGGTCCAGATCCGACGAGAACAAAATACGCAAAAATGGTGGATGAACGGGAAGGAGACCAACCACAAGACTGTCCAGACGTTGATGCGGAAGCTCAAGATCCAGGTCGACAACCTGTGCCAATTTCTACCACAGGATAGGGTGGTAGAGTTCGCTGCCTGCACCCCTGTGGACCTCCTGCACGAGACCCTCCGCGCAGCTGCGCCTGAAGAGATGCTCGACTGGCAGAAACAGCTACAAGACCTCCACAAGGACAAGAAGGAACTAGCCGAAGCTGTTAGCACCGACACGGAAACGCTAAAGAATCTTGAGAACCGACAGCAGGGTCTCCAGGCGGATGTGGACAGGATCCGAGAGCGTGAGGAGATCCAGGAGCAGATCAAAAACCTCCAGTCGGCTTTGGTCCTTTCCAAGTACAACGAGGCCCGCGCAAAGTACCAAGATGCCAGGGAGCGGAAAAAGAGCGCCGAGAACTCGTTAAGGCGCCTCGAGCGGGAAAGCGGCCCATCCCTAGAGGCAGTCAACGACAAGCAGGTCTACGCACAACGGATCGACGCCGCAATTTCTGGAAGAAAGACGGCCATGAAGAGTGCTGAGGACGCTGCAAAGAAGTTGGCGCGTGATGTTAGCACTGCTACCGAGAATCTCAAGTTGTTTGAGAGTAGACTCGAGTCTGAGCACAAGGCTTTCGACGGCAAGAAGAGAGAGCTCGCTCAGTCCAAGTCCAAGATTACGTCCCTGCAGGCTGATTTGAGGAACCGACCGGAAGAATTCAACCCATCAGAATTCAACCAAAAGATTGTATGTGCCACTAGGCCACCAACGATACAGACTCACTAACTGGCTTTTAGCGTAGTGAAGAGCATACACTCCGAGAACTGGATGGCGAGAGACGCGAGTTGTCTACCCAACATGCAGAGGTCAAAGCAAGAGGACGCTCCCTGAACGTACAGATCAAAGAGGTCGAGCAAAACGTCGAGTCGTTCGAAACCAAGCAGGGCCAACAACTCAACTTCATGAAGAGGCACTTCCCCGAGCTTGCAGCTGGCTGGGATTGGATCCAGCAGCATAAGGCCGAGTTTGAAAAGGAGGTCTTTGGCCCTCCTATGATTAGCTGCTCCATTAAGGATGAGCGATACTCTGACCAAGTCCAGTCGCTTCTCCAGGGCGATGACTTTACTTGCTTCACAGCCCAGACAAAGAACGACTACAGAAAGTTGACTGACCAGCTCTATCGCGTCCAAAGTTTGTCTGTCGTCATCCGAACCTGCGCCCAGCCGTACAGTGCGTTTCAGCGACCTGTCAGTGCGGATGAGGCAGCAGACATGGGGCTCGATGGGTTTGCCATCGACTTCTTGGAGGGCCCCGAACCCGTACTGGCGATGCTATGCGCCGAGAAGAGGCTCCACCAGTCTGGCGTGTCTCTAAAAGACCACAGCGATGCCCAGTACGACCGTCTAGTTAAGAGCGGCAAAGTTAACTCCTGGGCAGCGGGAAGCCAGTCGTTTACGGTGCGACGCCGCAGGGAATACGGCCCTCAGGCAATGACGGCCATCACCAGACCCATTCAGCCAGGCAAGTTCTGGACCTCGCAACCTGTCGACTCGCAGGAGAAGCAGGAGATGAACAAGCGACTCGTCGAGCTCAATGGCGAGCGAGACATTCTGAAGGCCGAATTCCGAGACCAGCAAGGCAAGCTCCAGGGCATTGACGACCGAAAAGCTAGCATCGAGGACACTATTGTGAGTGAAGGCATGCTATTTTGTCGAACCTCTCTAACCAGAAATCAGGCTCGCCTAAAGGCAGAGAAGAACACCCTGCAAAAAGAGTATCAAAAGTGGCAGTCCCTGCCAGAGAAGATTGGTCAGTCTGCCCACGTCCATGACCTGACCCTCGTTTCTCTCTAACATGCCGCTAGAATCTGAGGAACGCTCCAAGGCGGCTCATGAACAGGCCCTGCGCGAGATCCGTAAGAGGATGGTTGAGATTCGCTACGAGTGGGATGAGGCTGTCTTAAGCCGAGCAGAGCTTGTTCTCCGTCACAAGCAGGCAATCGAGAAGATTCGCAAGGCCCATCATGGTGTTCTGGAAGCAGAAATCCGGCGGATCGAGGCCCAATCCGATATTGTCGGGTTGAAGGCACGAAACGCCGACATCATGGAGAAGCTCGAGACCGAGCGGCAAGCTCTGCAAGTGGCCGCTGAGGAGGCTGACCGAGCCCGGCAAGAAGGCAGGCAGCTCTCTGAGGCTGTTGAGCAGATCCTCGCCGCCGAGCCCGACAAGCATGAACTCTTCGGGCAGCTCTGTGAAAACAAGACCCCCGAGGACGTGGCGAATGAGATATCAGCCGAAGAAGCCAAGCTTGAATGCATCCACGCCGCCAACCCCAACGTCGTCCGCGAGTTTGAGAAGCGTGCGCAGGAGATTGCCCGGCTGACTCGTAAGATGGCCAACGCGAACGAAAAGCTTCAGAGTTTGACTGATAGCGTTGAGGAGCTCATGGCCAAGTGGGAGCCAAAGCTCGACCAGCTGGTGTCGAGGATTAACGATGCCTTTGCCTACAACTTTGAGCAGATCAGCTGCGCTGGTGAGGTTCGCGTTCACAAGGCCGAGGACTTTGATGCCTGGGCCCTAGATATCATGGTCCGCTTCCGGTATGTCGCCCCCCCCTTTCCTCCTCTCCTATCTGATCCCTGACTAATGTGACTCTAGTGAGAACGAGACTCTTCAGCAGTTGACGGCCCATCGTCAGTCGGGTGGTGAACGCGCCGTCTCGACAATCTTCTTCCTCATGGCCCTCCAGTCCATGGCCCAGTCTCCCTTCCGCGTCGTCGACGAGATCAACCAAGGAATGGACCCCCGCAACGAACGCATGGTTCACGAGCGCATGGTCGAGATTGCCTGCCGCGAGCACTCGAGCCAATACTTCCTCATCACCCCCAAGCTTCTGACGGGCCTACGCTACGATCCTAAGATGCGTGTCCTTTGTATCGCCAGCGGCGAGCACATGCCCCGCGAGGGCCGCAAGCTCGACTTTAAGCGATGCTTGAAGATTCAGAAGAGCTTGATGGCAGCAGCTGCTTGAGGGAACGGGCTTTGGCTGCCTTTGTTTTGTAAATCTAGTTGAATGTATCGACGGACGGGAAGGGTTACGGGATTGGGATGCGTCTGGCGAAAAGGGGATACCATCAAAGGGATTAGATCAGATGATACCAGATAATGTCTTAGCATCAAGTTACTTGCTACACTGTTTCGTTCCGCGAGGTCTCATGAGAACATTACACATACACAATCTCGTCAACAGATATAAACTAATGGGAGCAGTACAACTCAAGTATCAAGCCAATCACAACTTCATTTATTCATTTAGTTCCTGCTCCTGACCGTACAAGTCTCCCTAGTTTGAAAATGATTTTTGCTCTCTTTGGAAACACCATCTCCCAGCCCAGCTCCTCTCCCCCCTGGGAAAAATCAAGAAACCTGGCCCATCATCGCAGACTGGCTATTCCCGTCCCCCTTTAATTTTTTTACCGTTAAGCCGAGGGAACAGACAGAAAGTGCCCCATATTTTACACGTATTTCTCGAAAGACAAGGGCGAAGAAGAAGATGAGAAAAAAACAACAAGTATATGAACCCCCTGGTTGCCTGTGCCGAGCAAGCGACAAAGGGGGTAAAACATGGTCGACGCATTCGACGTGAACTGAAACAAACAAAGAGCGGGTAATATCAGAAAGGTATAAAGAATGCTGGCTGCAATAACGAAAAAAGACGACAACAATGGCGTCCGCCACTGGACGGCCAAAACTCCATTCGCCTCTACCAAGCTCAGCGGCAGTAACAGCAACAGCATGTACAGGCGTTGAACCATTGCCCGTCAGGTAGTCAAGGTAAATCAGCAACGAAGACGGCGGGTATAAGTGCGTCGTGAATGCGTATCGAAATCCAGAATCGCTTCGGATTAGGGGTGACGAGACTTTTCTCCGTCATTGTGGTGATCTTCCGTGTCGAGCCTCTTTCGCCAGTCGGCCAGGCTCTCGCTGAGGCCAATGGGGGTCGCAACGTCATCGTCCTTCTTGGCACTTGTCGTCGACTCGAAATCAAAGTTGGTGCTTAGTCGATAGTTCTTGTTGGTCGCCTCCCACTGGCTTCGGAGCGTCTCGAGCTCGTTGGCGAGGCTATCCAGGGCTGCACTGTTTCTAGCTTCCAGGCCGTTCCCGCCAGTGCCCCCGTAGATGCTTTCGCCCTCTGAACTCTCCTGTCTGGAGTGACCCATACCCATACCGTTGGGGCTGGCTGCCATCTCCGAGTTCATGCTGGGTACTTGTCGGCTACGTCGGCGGTAGTTGTCGACTGAATGTTCAACCTGGTCGAGGAGGAGTGCCACCTTCTGCTCGGCATCGTTTGCGCGCTGCTCAAGGAGAGAGTTTTCCGACTGTAGCTGCTCCAAATCCTTGCGATGGCTGTTGAGCTTCTGAGTGGCCTCTGCGTTGCTCTTCACTGCTGCATCTCGCTGTTCGTAGGTATCCCGAAGCTCTCCTTGAAGGCTAGCGAGGCGCTTCTCTATTTCAACTCCCGCCTCTTGTAGTTCAGCCTCCAGATGTCGAACCTTGTTCTCGAGTGCTGCCTTCTCATTCTCCCACTCGGGTGAAGAACCGGAGCCTCCAGCCTGAAGACGATCCTCCAACTCCTCAATCTCCGTCTTGAGACGGCCATTCTCGGTCTTATAGCGGGACAGCGAGTCCTTGAGCTGCTTGAGCATCTTCTCTGTGCCCTTCACATAATGCACGGCTGACTGATAGTCACTCTCGAGCTGTGAGAGCTTCTCACGCCAGGCTGCTTCAGACTCCTGGACTTGGATTGCAAAGGTTTGCTTGGTCTCCTCGTGGGCAGCAGCCGTGTTCGCCAGTTGAGCTTCGAGATCTCGTACACGGGTCAGATCAGGTGAGTTAGTTCGTGGACTAGCAAGACCGCGGGCACGGATAGAGGCGGTAGGGCTGATGCCTCGTTCGCTAAGGATGTCCTTGAGAGCATTGTGTTGGACTGTCATGGCGTTTGTCTCGAGCTGTTGAGCAGCCAGTTGATTCTTGAGATCCGAGTTCGCTGCCTGGAGGCTTTGCGTCTCTCTCAAAGCAGACTGTAGCTGCCTCCTGATACCGACTCCTTCGCGGCTCGACTGCTCCTGGTATTGCTCTAGGCCGGCAATGCGCTCCTCGGCGCCACGCAGTCTATCAGCTGCAGCATCAGCCTCCTGTTGGTACTTCTTGACTAACTCGTTGGAAGCAGTGACCTGCGCCTGAAGGGCTGCAATGCGCTCAGCATCAGCGGTGCTGGCCGCAGGAGCGTCACGTGCCGAGATCTTGTCCAGTCCAGCAAGAACAGCTTGACGATGGGTTCGAGCCTCAGCAGCATGCTTCTCAGAAAGCTCCTCAGCATCGCGCAGCCGCTGGGTGGTAGTCACGAGTTCAGCTGTTCGAGCTTCGTGCTCAAACTTGAGCTTGTTGAGCTGTGCCTCTAGTTTCTCTCGCTGGCTGCGCTCCTCAGTGAGCTTTGACTCTATGAGAGCCTTTGAATCTTCCGAAGCTGCGATTGCGGCTCGCAGGGAATCGAAGGCATCGTTTTGATCCTTGGAGCTGCCCACAGCCTCCTCATACTTGCTTTCCAAGTCATTCTTCTCGATTCGAAGGAGCTCCGCAACAGCAACAGCCTCGGCACATGTGACGGATTGTTCACGCGCCTCGTGCTGAGCGAGATGCAGTTCCGCCTTCAGCCGTTCGACTTCAGTGGAGGTTTGCTGCTTGTAGCTTTCGAGCTCTGCCATGCGCTTCTGTGCAGCGTTCGTAGTATCATCTGCCAGTTGGCGAGCTCTCTTCTCCGAATCAAGGTCACTCTTGGTTGACTCGAGCCTGGACTGGACCTCCTTGTGAAGGTACAGAGCAGAGGCGAGCTTTCGGCTCAACTCACTCGACCTAGCCTCGGAATCATCTCTCGGTCCGTCAAGTTGAGGTGTACTGGCGTTGCTTCCACCCAAGTGTGCTGCAAGCTTGGCCTTGGAATAAACAGCCTCTTGAATAGCTGCATCACGCTGCTTCTCTGCTTCAGCAATCTGCTTTGCAGCAATAACTGCTTGCTTGTCCACTGCGCTTTGCACGTTGGCGAGCTCTGACTTCATGGCCAGCAGAGCCTCTATCAAGGGTCGATCCTCGTCGTCAAAGGTTTCGGTCGCCTTGTTCTCAAGTAGAGGGCTGTAAGATGTGTTGGGAGCGTAGCCAGCCTTACGAGCGAGTTCCAGTTCTGAAGCATACCAGGCGTTGCGGTTTCTCGCCGAGTCCAGCTCCTTGAGGAGGACAACAGTCTGAGAGTTCCTTCCAGAAGATCGCCGGGATAGCGGGTTGCTTGGTTGTCGAGTAGGAACTGGTGGTGAAGCTGGACGGGGCGTTACTGTTGGCTTAGCCGGTGGCTCTGATGAAGCATCTCCTGAGCCCGCAAATCGGCTTGGCTGAGAAGGCGGTTTGGCCCTGGGTACATCTCCGTTCACATGATCCTGCCTTGAGCCGGCACGGGCGGCCTGTTGCGTGGGTGTCCGTCGACCGTTCGAGGCAGGGCTATCCGTCTCGCTGATGACCTCACGTGTAATAGGCGATCCGGTGTGACCCATTCGAGGAGAGCCCGACATACCACCTCGTTCAGCAGACTGTCCCCGAACTCGGGCAACGGCAGAAGTGTCCACCGTGGGTCGAGCGGGCATAGGGCCCTGAGGAGGAGGTCCTGATGGAGGGGCAACTGAAGCTCTGGGCAGTTTCGAGTTCACAGGACCCCCCGGAGGTCCATGGACGTCAGCTGCATTAGGGGGTGATCGATGCCCGTTGGGGGGAGCAGATGGTCCTCCCACAATCATCTTTCTCGAATCGGGCCCGTTTGACCCATCTCGTGAGCCATGCGGGCGATTTCCCTCGCCAGCACTTGGTCGTCGTGCTCCGTGAATTCGCGGTTGGGCGCCCTGTTGCGCGGCCTGCTGTGCATCGTTTGGATACCTAATCTTGGATGTATCGAGGACGTATAGCAGACCCAAGTCGCTCACGGACGTAGTTGTTGAGCTTGGCTCTCCGCCGAGAACCACTATCGACTTGCCCACAGTCGTCATGCTATGTCCTGAACGAGGTGAAGGAGATGGACCCATGTTCTGGAACGTGTACCACCGTCTTGACGAGATCCTGAACGCCGCGAGATCGCCGAGGTCTGTTCCTTCCTCCGTTCGTCCACCAAAGACATACATAACGTCGTCCACGAGAGCAGCAGCATGGCCTTCGCGAGGCGCTGGGATGTAACCGATGCAGTCGAGTTGAGACCACTTGTTCACGGCTGGGTCGTAACACCAAACGTCGTTGAACCACTGGAAACCATTGGTGCCGCCAAATCTACCAACATGTCAGCCAGAACTATAATCAACAGACATCGGATAATGAATGCTTACAGGTACATCTTGTCGTTAAACGTAATCATGGTGTGGTTGGTTCGCGCGGCTGGCATTTTGGGACTTGTCTCTCCCTTGACCAAAATCTCCCAGCGGTTATTTGACATCTGGAGCTGGTTAAGATCGAATGCAGAAAGGTCATTCATGAAGAAGCCCTCGACTTGGCCACCGAAGATGAAAATCTTGGAGCCTAGTATATTAAGAGAGTGTCCATATCGACCCGATGGTCGTTGCCCAGCTGGCAGAGCGCGGGACCATTGTCTCGTTGCTGAACATCCGTTAGCTGAGGGAACGCACTGGATGGGGGATTAGAGCGTACAGGTATTGAGAAGGTAGAGAGTTTCGTCAAGAACATCAGACTCGTCGATCTTGGTGTCACCTCCATACACAATGAAAGCATTGCCAACAAGTAGACTCGAATGGCCAACTCTGGGCCCGGGTCCCTCTGCCGTCGTTGGCAGGGGATAACAGGCCATGTTGCCTCCAGCCTCAATCATCCAAAGATCGCCCTTCACGGTCGATCCGTTAATCAAACCGCCCATCATATAGACATCGCCCTCCTTGGAGGATACTGAATTTACGGCAGCGCCATATCGAGGGAATGGGGGAGGATGTGTTGAGGTGTAGGTCAATCGCCGTTGCGACCAGGGATAGAGGGACGCGTTAGGACTGTTCGCCGGAGGACCGTTGCGCTGTTACAGATCAGATTAGCAACTGTTGATACGCCCAAGTGATTGAATGAGCGGTTAACTATGCGCGGGCAACTTACTGGCACTTCTCCGACTTGTACGGGCTGATCAGCACTTCCACCGCGGCGTCCATGTCCATGCCCAGGCCCATGATCCGGGCTTCCATTGCTGCCTTCATTTTCGATTGAGTGTAAGCTCCCGGTGGGAGTTGCGCGATGCTGGACGGCATTCTTTTCGGCTACGCGGGCGCTGGCACTTTGGATCGATCCTTGTGAGCCAGAGCCGGCCTCGCGACTAACAGGCGCCTTCTCCGGGTGCTTCTTGGATTTGAAGAGGAAAGCCATGGTTGATCAGGAAGCAGCCGCTAAGCGGCGAAAGATTGATTTGGGAGCAGCACTTGGTGACTTTCGTGGCGATGATGCGATGAGTTGGCAACGATGATGGATAGTATCTCGGGGTAGCCGTCGCGTGTAAGAGAGGATCACGGGGAGACGAAGCGGATGGCCCGACAGGAGGGACAGACCTAGCCGCAGATGCAGGAACGAGAGTGATCGGAATTCGAGATTCGGGATGGCTGGGCCAGCATCGGCGACGGCGTCGACAGGATTGCGGATCGTCACTGGAAATTTTCGGTGGTAGTCAACCTCCCGAATTTTGGGGTGAGAGTCGACGAGAGGGGGTTGGTTTCGAGGCGGATGGATTGCGCTGGGCTGCCACACACCTTCGAGGAGCGCGGGACCTTTTTTGCCTTGTAAAATCGACCTGCGTCCAGGCAGTGAGAGAGTCGTTTAAGCAAAAAGCCGATGTCCAGACGCTCGAGGGGAGTGTGAATGAGCGACGATGCGGCGAATGGAGAAGCCCCCGTTGGGTTGGCGTGGAAGAAGGTGAAAGATGGGAGGTGGTGATGGTCAGGTACGGAGGAGTTGGAAATGAGCAGCCAGCCTGGAGCCAAAGGCGGCGACAGCTGCAACAGGAGCGAGCAGCACCAGCCAGCAGCAGCGACACGATGGATGGTTGGATGGGACTTGGTGCATCCTTGCTTTCGCCTCGTTGAGGTCGCCTGGGCTGGGTGGGTGTGCATGCGGTGCACTCCGCGCACTGGGTCCTGCCTTTAGGGGGTGCCTGTCCATGTGCCGGGTCCTCACAGCGACCTCAGGGCTCTGGCACCTCCTGTTGCCCGCTGTCCTTTGTTCAAAAGCCAGCGCCTTTCACCTGTAAACCCTGGAGCTCCTGGCCAATCGCGGGTCTTGCACCGCCCCGGCCATAGCCCGGCTCCAGCTTAGACGACATATTAGGTAGGGGTTGCAAGACGACTTGTACAGTGCCGCACTGCAGCGGATGGTGGGCTTTTGTGGGGGTGAGCGCGATGTGACGGGTACAAGAGCGGTACCTCACATGAGTGAGGGTCAGCGCCTGAGGAAAGGTACCATATAGTTCCCTGCAGGGGCGCAACGCCATCCCATATCCCTAGATGGGTCTTGGATCCAGGGGCTGGGAGTAACCCAACGTTGTCACATTTCTTAACGACCTCCTCAGTTTTACGTTGGAAAGGCACAAAAAGAAAAGATGGCCGGCCTGCCACTCTCGATACCATCTCGTCGACCCTTGAACCCTTTTAATTAATCTTGACCATTACGCAGGTGTGCCGCTTGGCTAGGGTTCCTCCCGTTCTTCCATTCTCTCCAGATCTTCCTTGCATCCCAAGTGTGGATTCTCCTGGCGGCTGGGGACCCGACACCAACTGGTGCCAGGCCGGAGAGATGGCCTGGCCCCTAAGGGATGTCACCCCTTTCACATTTAGAAACCCTCGTTGTTCATGGTGGCTGCCGATTTAGTCCTAGATCTTCTACAAACACTTGCTGTCTTGAGAAAAGTGGCAAGCCATATTGGATATTCTTAGAGCTCCATCGACTTGAAGCACAGGCTACCATTAGCCAAGGGATAGGCGAGCCCAACAGTCAAACATGTGCGTAGCTCCGGTGTTGTTAGAGAACCTGGATATGTTTCGTGTGCACCCAGGACGAGTCTCGGTCTGTCATCTCACCGTCGGTTCACACCCGGCTCTTGTAAGAGTGTAATAAGGCAAACACGACTACAAGCCCTGCCCTGGTAAAGCTCCGGGCTGCTTGACCTCTACATTTCCGATAGGCGTCGGCGGAAAGAGGACGTGTTTCTTCGACATCTGCGCTCAAGTGAGCATTCCATTAAATGGGACCTCTTGGCGACTGGGGATGCACGTCATTGGCTTCGATATTATGGATCCCGCAACCCAGCCGAGATATGTTGCTGACAGTACACCCAAAGGCCTCCGTTTCAGTCGGCAGTAGGATTCAACGGTGATCATCATAATCAGATGCTCGTGACCGGTTTTCAGCCTCGAAAGTTCATCCTGCACAGCTCCTCAGCATTCCCCAAAGCACGTTGCAGGCAGGGTTGTTGTTGAGCGAGGCCCTCCGCCCGGACATTAAAACGTCGTCTTCCAACTTACCAACGTCAACGCCCCATGTCAAGACTCGTTTCATGTTTCCCGCTAATGACGCCGGACGGAGCGGGCTAGAGCACAGGCCAAGCTTCCATTCTTTTTTTTTGCCCCACCCTTCAACCTTCCACCGTTCTGGTTGTCCTTGTTGGAAAAAGGGGAAACCTGGTCTTTGGATAAACCTCAACCATCAGCCCAAGATTCCTTAAACAGAAAGGTCCCTTCTCGATTTGTGGAAGCTCGTACAGTGTTTTCGTACTGTGGTTCATGCTGAGAAGAGGGTATTGGATGACGAGCTCGGCCGAGCAAGTAGTCATTCCCGCTCGCAACTTTTAGAACTCTTCACGCTCAAGCAAGATCTTCTTTCGCAAGTGGCACCGGCCCGCGGGTGTGGCCGTCCGTCTTACGGAGATAAGCCGCCGCTAAGGCGTCAATTCAACCTCGCAAGATCAGATATTGTCCATGTACAATCAGGAAGTTGTCGGTCTACGCGTTTGTCGACCCGATTGTCAAATCTATTTCCGCCGGGATCCGCTTTCGAGGTGCCAGCATTAGCCTGACTCTCCCCGTTTTCGAGAAGCAGAACAACACGATGATCCATGCTGCCGGTTACCAGATAGGGACAGTGATCGTAGCCGCCCAGACACCCTCAGCATCGGCGCTTTGGATAAGCTGTTATCGATTGGGCGGCAACATGACAGCCAGCAGACAACAGCGGCTACGGCTTGAAAGCTGACGAGTCCCAGGCATCAAGTGCCTGAACGACGGAAATGGCTGAGCAAATGAGATACGGCATGCCGCAGCCCGCCGATCTGCCAAGCTTGCTCCCGCGCCGAGTCTTGTGAAAGGGGATGCATGAGAGCGCATAATTCGTGGACGCTAGAGCTAGGTTTACGCATGTCAGTCTTGCTGGTGGGCTCCAAATCTGTCCGTCGTGTAACCACGGGTCGTGCATCCTTTCACAGCCATGCTGTGTAATACTGACAACTATAGATTTGGAGCTGCCTGTTGGGATGTTCGGTCGCTTCATCCAGATAAGAGACGAAAGCCACGTGCAAGGTCACGCGCAGGTCCCTCTTAACCATGTCAGGGTTAGCGCTTGTGGCTCGACTGATGCCAAGGCATGTGGCAGTGCGACTGTTGGCCGACTGGGGGTTGGGGTAGTGTAGCGCAGAGAGCGCATCAACGTGACATCCATGGAGACCATAATGGGCCGGTCAGTGGTCAGTGGTCAGTGGTCAGTGGGAGACTTGAGCTGAATTGCCGGGGACTCGATCATAGAATGCCGACGATCAGTCCTAGACGGAGCCGTAAAAGCATCAATTGTCAACGTTGAGAAAGTGCTTGCCAAAATTGTTAGGAATATTCCAAAATACACACATGACCCGAGGCCTCAGGCACCAGCTCCTAACAAATCATGACCGCGTTAAAGGGCGCTTGAGTTAGTGGCCCATCCGGTGTTAGGGATTCCTAATTTCTGCCGTGGACCTGGTCAGCCGCCGCACGCCGGCACCACAACTCTTGACCTCATCTTCTACACTGCAGAAACCTCGGTCGCGGGCTCAACTATATTTTATGCCCTCCACCGCCAAGCAATTCGGGCACTCCGAGCGCCTATTCATCATGCCAGCTTGAGCTTTACTGTCTCTGTAGAGTCCGAAAGCCATGACCGCTGTGTCGCTCCAACAGACGTCACCCGCTCCGCATCTGCTCCCCAGCCATAACCGCACCCGCTTCGCCGCCGCGAGCTCCTCCGCCAACGCCAGGCCATCGCCGACCCACGTCCACCACGACAACCACGCGCTTTCCCGCCACGATAATCTACCTGCGCCGGCAGCGACAGCGACAGCAACGCTCCGTGACCCTCCGCCCGCGATGGCGCTGAGATCCGAATTTAACGGCACCTCTGCGCCCACCGCCGACTCCAATGGAGTCGCCTCGAGAGCGCAACCGGTGCTGAATGGCCGCCCAGCTCCCAACCAACTTCCACGATCTGACGACGACGATGATGACCAACGACCCTCAAGCGCGCCAGGTCGACGCAACGGAAACGCGGTTCTCGAAACACGAGATGACATTGAGCATCACCAGCAACAGCGGCCTTCGAAGCCATTGCTACTCCGGTCCAAGAGCGACTACGCGCGGCCCATGGACGAACCAGAGATCGTGAAGGACGATATACCCGAATGGGGCGCTAGGCACGGCTTCGAGGATCACTACCAGTCCGAGGACATAATATCAGACCTGGCTAATGTAAGTTGTGCCTCCCATTCAGTCCTCATCTACTGGTCGGCCTGCGCGGATCCACCTAAGGTTGGATATTCTTGATATCGACGACTGGGGTGTATGAACCCTTCAAGATGGAGAGATATCCGCCACGGAGCCTTCTCTGCGCGAGGACCTCGCACCTTCTGTCCAGCGGTCGTCGTTCTGTCGCTGTCATTGGGTGATCAAAGCTCTTAAGCTTAAAACCCGGCACATGCATCTGCGGGATTTGGAGCTTGGATGAACCCATGAAGCTAACCACGACGTATAGAATTGGTACATGTACTTCACCGATAAACGACACGAGACGACAGGCAAACCCAAGCCGCTTCAATATGAGCTTCAAGACTGGCGACAGAGAGACAGGCTAAAGACAGTCTCTGCGGCCCTCGCAGTGTGTTTGAACATCGGAGTCGAACCACCCGACCAGCTCAAGACGAGCCCAGGCGCGAAGCTCGAGGCCTGGACGGACCCGACGATCCCGCCCATCCAGAAAGCTCTCGAGAACATCGGCAAAGCACTACAGGCGCAGTATGAGACCTTGGCGATTAGAGCCCGCTACAAGCAGTATCTGGACCCTTCGGTTGAAGAAACGAAAAAGTTCTGCATCTCCTTGCGTAGAAACGCCAAGGATGAACGTGTTTTGCTTCACTACAACGGCCACGGCGTGCCCAAGCCGACCGCATCAGGCGAGATCTGGGTATTCAACAAGAACTACACCCAGTACATCCCCGTCTCGTTGTACGATTTGCAACACTGGCTGCAAGCCCCTACCATCTTCGTTTGGGACTGCTCCGAGGCTGGCAACATCCTCAACAACTACCATCGATTCGTCGAAAAGCACGAGGAGGAGGAGGAAGAAGCTGCCGAGCGTGACCCCAACTACACAAAGACCAACTTCCGGCCATACATCCATCTGGCTGCATGTGCCGTCAAGGAAAACCTTCCGACGAATCCTCTCTTGCCGGCTGACCTCTTCACGGCTTGTCTCACAACACCCATTGAGATGGCGCTCTGGTTCTTTGTCCTTCAGAACCCACTCAAGACCAACCTCAGCCCAGACCGAGCCAAGAAGCTCCCTGGCCGCCTACAGGAACGACGAACACCATTGGGCGAGCTGAACTGGATCTTTACGGCCATTACTGACAGCATTGCGTGGACAACCCTTCCTCGCGACCTCTTCCGCAAGTTCTTCCGCCAGGATCTGATGGTGGCAGCTCTATTCCGCAACTTCCTGCTCGCTCAACGCGTTATGACTGTGTACGGTTGTCATCCACAGTCTTACCCACAGCTTCCAGACACTCACCAGCACCCTCTCTGGGAGACTTGGGATCTGGCTGTCGACATGGCTCTGGCTCAGCTCCCCATGCTGGAGAAGAAGGAGAGCGAGGGTCTCGACTACGAGTACCAGAATTCGACATTTTTCACAGAGCAACTCACTGCTTTTGATGTCTACCTGACGAGAGGCGACGCCATGGCCCAGAAGTCGCCTGACCAGCTACCCGTCGTTCTCCAAGTACTGCTTAGCCAGCAGCATCGAGTTCGCGCACTCATTCTACTTGGCCGGTTCCTTGATCTGGGCCCCTGGTCGGTACAGCTCGCTCTGAGTATCGGCATCTTCCCCTATGTCCTGAAGCTTTTGCAGTCTGCGGCTGCCGAGCTCAAGCCAGTGATGGTCTTCATCTGGGCACGACTCATAGCAGTAGATATATCATGCCAGCAAGACCTGATTAAGGATAGCGGCTACAGCTACTTTGCCCAGATTCTCAAACCCTCGGAGGGGCTGCCAGTTGTCGATAGCGACGAGCACAAGGCCATGTGCGCCTTCATCCTGGCCATGCTCTGCAAGGACTACAAGAACGGCCAGATGGTTTGCAACCAGACAGACATCATGACCTACTGCTTGACACATCTGCAGAACGAGGAGAACCCACTTTTGCGACAATGGGCATGCCTGTGCATAAGCCAGCTGTGGCAGGATCTCCCCGAGGCTAAATGGCGTGGAATCAGGGAGAACGCCTACGTCAAGTTGGCCTATCTCACAAAGGACCCCTGCTGTGAGGTTCGAGCTGCTATGGTTCACGCCATGACTACTTTCCTGGGCATACCTGACCTCACGGACGAAGTGGCTCGCATTGAGGAGTCTATCGCGTGGACGATCCTTGACATGGGCAATGACGGAAGCCCGATGGTCCGGAAGGAGTTCGTCGTCTTCCTCTCACATTTCGCAGTCCGATTTGAGAGCAAATTCCTGGTTGCAGCCTATGAGCAACTGGTAGAGGAGAAAGAGTATCTAATGTACCCTCCTCAGGATGACGGCCAGGAGCACAAAATGGGCCTCCATTACGCCAGGCCTGAACACCGTAACCAGGACGGAACGATCAAGTCGACCTCCCAGGGCTTGTCTCACAACACTGTCTACATGGCGCTATGGAAACTGGCGCTGGTGCTCAGCGTGGATCCTCACCCCGAAGTGCAACGAGAGGCGACCATCGTGGTTGACTTCGTTCACCACACCCTCCTCAACTCGAGTGTTGGCGCCCCAGCACAGCTAGTCATGGCTGAGATCCAGAAGCGTGCTTCGAGGTTGGCACACCGTCACACACCCAGCGCCAGTCAACGGACAAGCGCCGCGAACGCTCAAGTTACGCAACCATTGCCTTCCCCTGGACTGCTCCGTAGGACTGCCAGTCTCCTATTCCCTTCGTTGATGAACACCGAGGACAGGTCAAGACCATCAACGCCGACAACACCAACTCCACCGCTTCCTCGATCACCCTCGCTGAAGCTCACGCATAGTCCCGTACCACCTGAACAGAATGATCAATCATCGTCATTTGCACAATATCATCTCGCTCCTGAACCCTACTCCGGCGCCTACCAGAATCGAAACTTGGCAAAGCCCCCAACCCTTCCGCTCAAGAGCAGGTTCTTAGAATGGTCGATCGAGTACTTCCGCGAGCCACAAATGAAGCCAAGTGAGGCGGACGAGCCCGGAAGCACCGAGTACAACGAGCGTCTCTGGCGAAGAGCTCGCAACGAGGCTATCTTCCGAGAGACTCAGCCATTGAAGCAACAAGCCGGAAGTCATAAGTGGAACAACCAGCTCGGTATCGTTAACAACGGTGCTCAGCCCGCCAAGATGACCTTCCACCAGTTTGAGGATCACCTTGCTGTAGCCGATGAAGGTAATACCGTCTATGTGTGGGATTGGAAGAAACAGGGCCGCTTGAGTCGATTCAGCAACGGAAACCCAGAAGGGTCCAGGATCAGCGACATGAAGTTCATCAACGAAGACGACCAGGCGATGCTTCTGACGGGCTCCTCGGACGGTGTGATCCGGGTATACCGCAACTACGAGTCCGACAGAGAGATTGAGCTTGCGTCGTCTTGGCGCGCCCTGACACACATGGTTCCCAGCAACGTCAATTCAGGCATGGTGTTTGACTGGCAGCAGGTGACGGGCCGAGTCCTTGTTGCTGGTGATGTCCGAGTGATTCGAGTCTGGTATGCGGCGTACGAGACCTGTATCATGGACATCCCAGCGCGGTCTGGGTCGTGCGTAACATCATTGACTTCGGATCAGATGACGGGACACATGTTTGTTGCCGGCTTCGGAGACGGAGCTGTACGAGTGTTTGATACCAGAAATCGACCTCAAGAGTCCATGGTGCGCAAGTGGAAGGATGAGTCAGATCGGCAATGGATTAAGAGCGTCCATATGCAGCGCGGAGGTCAGCGGGAGCTCCTGAGCGCGAGCCGAAACGGCAAGGTCAAGGTGTGGGATATTCGCATGGACAAGCCTCTGCATTCTTTCCAGACAACACGAGATACTCTTCGGACCGCGACCACGCATGAACACCTGCCGGTCTTTGCTGTGTAAGTACCTACCTACCTAGATAATCAGGTGCCGGGTGGTTGGGTTTACAGGGATCATCGCTAACAGTCTCGGCAGGGGAACGTCAGCCCACTCGGTCAAGGTCTTTAACCTCGACGGCCATGAGCTCTCCAACGTTGAGCCATACTCAAGCTTCCTGCAGCAGAGCCGAAGCTCGCCCATTTCGGCGACGGCATTCCACCCCCACCGACCCATCCTGGGGTGCGCCGCTAAGGGCGACCACCACATCAACCTGTTCACCTGCGAGAAGTCTGAGCCGCTGTCCCTGGGCTAGCGACCTTGGGCCCGCCGGTTAGGCCTCTCTTGATGCGCTGAGGGGAGGAGGACATGGTGGACGCAGTTTGATACCCAGATGGAGGAGGAGGCTGGAGAGACGGCCACGCAAAAGGCGTGGCGAGGGTCCAGACGGACGGTAATTCGTGCTCTGCATAGGCTGCATATCATATCATATCATCCGGGGTTTCGTTTCTAATACGGGCGTTCAGGGGCAAGGTAAGCGAGGCGAGGGGAGGCTGCGTGTTGACAGCGATTCTACTAATTGACGGACATGTTTGTCCGGAGCGGTGGCCTCGCAACGGAGTGATGAGTTAGACGGGGGAGGCGATTCAGGAGAGGTGTACGATATTCTTAATGCGCATTGCCGAGTTGATTGATGGCGTTAGAAGATTAATGATTAGGGAATAGCCAAATTCAAGCTCAGGTTGAAGATGTCAAAGGTAGCCCAAGAAATTCACCGTGATCACAGACACGAAGATATCCATGTTTTCAATCGAGGTTCTTTCCCATGACGGGATGAAGGGCATCTCCGGAAGGGAAGGCGCATTGCCATCGGGCGCCAGCGCCTTCCATACCGATAGGTAACCCCACCATGACGCCGCGGTCGAGGGCGAATCGTCTGGTTTGGCGGGGCAGGTGCGGCCACAACCAAGGGACCCCGCCATTCCGTTGCCTGGATCTTATTTGGGAAACCACCATTCCACCACCACTTCACACTTTTTTATGCGTCACCTCACTTTCTCCGACATCGACACCGACACAGTCATTGTCGATTTCATCACCTGATTTTCGCTCCGGTGTCGTCCTTAGTCAATTCGACTCACCTTGACTCGTTACCGACCCTATTTCTTCCTCGACCTCCCCCCCACCAGCGATCGTTCCGCGCCTCGAGCAGAGATACCCCGCCAAAAAATCTACTATCTATCAAAGCAACAATTTCATCATGGCTGACGCCCCTACCGAGCAGCCTACCGCTCCTCCTCCCGCTGAGGAGAAGGCCCCCGCCGCCGAGGGTGGTGAGGGTGGCGAGGCTGGTCCCTCCAAGAAGGCGCTGAAGAAGGCTGAGGCCAAGGCCAAGAAGGAGGCCGAGAAGGCCCGCCGAGCTGCTGAGCACGAGGCCAGGCAGGCCGCTGCAAAGGCTGCCGCTGGCAACACTGAGGATCTCGCCAAGGACAACTATGGCGATTCCACCCACCTCACCAAGATCGACGCCGAGCGAATCAAGCTCCGAAACCTTGGCGATGAGCACCTGGGCAAGACCATCAAGCTCCGTGCCTGGATCCAAAATGCCCGTATGCAGGGCGCAAAGATGGCGTTTGTCGAACTCCGTGAGGAGCGTGACTGGGCCATCCAGGCTGTTGTCGCCGCCAGCCCCGAGGGCGCACCTGTCTCCAAGCAGATGGTCAAGTGGATTGGTGGTCTGAACCTTGAGGGTTATGTCCTTGTCGAGGCCAAGGTGGAGAAGCCCCTTGAGCCAGTGAAGAGTGTCAAGGTTTCCAACTACGAGCTGCACCTCACCAAGTGCTATGTCATCAGCCCCGGTCCCCAGGTCCTGGGTATGGGTCTTGCCGTCGCCAACAGACCCGTCACCAACTTTGACGATGAGGATGCCGGTGGTCCTGTCGAGGAAGTCAAGGAGGGCGTCGACAACCTGAGCCTCGAGAACGCCCCTGGTGCTAGCATGGCTACCCATCTCAACAACCCCGTCATGCACAAGCGAGCTCCCGTCCAGCAGGCCATTGCCGATGTGCGTATGACTGTGCGCAAGCTGTTTTCCGAGTACCTCGAGGCGAGAGACTTTGTTCAGTTCGAGCCCCCTTGCCTGATCGGAGCCGCTTCTGAGGGAGGATCCAACGTATTTGGCCTGCCCTACTTTGATAAGCAGGCCTTCCTGGCCCAGTCGCCCCAGTTCTACAAGCAATATGAGATTGCTGGTGGTCGAAAGCGGGTCTTCTGCATTGGCCCCGTGTTCCGAGCTGAGAACTCCAACACTCCCAGACACATGACCGAGGTAAGTTGATACCGAGACCCGAGCTTGAGATTGAATGCGGATGCAGATGCTGATCGACTGCTCTAGTTCACCGGTCTCGATCTGGAGATGGAGATTGAGGATCACTATCACGAGGTCCGCGAGATGCTGGAGGGCGTCCTTCTATACATTTTCCGAGGTATCAAGGAGCGATGCGCCGAACAGATCGCCCTCGTTCGAACCGTGTATCCCTCGGAGGACTTCCTCCTTCCTGAGCCGGGCAAGGAGGTTCGTCTTACTTTTGCTGAGGGTCAGGCTCTCCTCCGTGCAGAGGGCCCCGAGGAGTACCGCAACGTGTCTGACGACGAGGATATGTCGACACCTCAGGAGAAGGCGCTTGGCGCGCTGATCAAGGAGAAGTACAACACCGACTTTTACGTACTTGACAAGTTCCCCGAGGGTGCGCGACCCTTCTATGCGCTGGAGGACCCTGAAAACCCCAAGGTGACCAACGCATACGACTTTTTCATGCGAGGCCAGGAGATCCTCTCCGGCGGACAGCGTGTCCACGTGCCCGCGACACTGGAGGCGCGGATCCGCAGAAAGGGTATTGACCCAACCAGCCAGGGCATCAAGGAGTATGTCGACATCTTCCGCAGCGCTGGAGTGCCCCCGCATGGCGGTGGTGGTATCGGCTTGGATCGGGTGGTGGCATGGTATCTCAACCTGCCAAGTGTGCACCTGGCGAGCTACTACCCTCGCACGCCCAAGAGACTTTTGCCGTAAGAAGAGAATTGCAGGAGCGAGGCTGGTAAAGGTCGGCTTCAGAAGCCGAATGGAGCTGCAGGGACTGGGGCTACAGACTACAGTAGACAGAGACAGAAGAAAGAGGCCAGACGGGTGGTTGTAAAAAGAAAGATTAGCTGGGATCCAATGAGAGATGGGTATGTAGGTTACAAGCTGAGATGGAAGGGATCAAGCCAATTGGAGTAGGTTAGACAGACATATGACATGAATCATGACCCATCTCACCTTGCTAGCAGCAGCTGTGTCCCCATGACAGCGTGGGCCCTCTACGTAAGTGGTGCATTTCGGGGGTACATGAAGAGATGACGACTACTGTAGTGTGCAGCGCTGTGCTGTACTGTACTGTACAGTACAGTACTGCGGCATTAGAGAGGGAGTGGGCGAGGGTTAGATGGAGGGATGGATGCAGCTGAAGCGATGGCGTTGAGCCTCAAGTGCTTTTTCAGGGACTTTGTGGATGACGGCGTTGACAGTGGAGGGTTACAGGGGAGGGGAGGTGGGACACGGGGCGGGCTGTGAAGCGAGCGTGGGGCAGCCGTTACAGTGATGTACCTGCCCTGCCCTTGACACTATTCAGCAGGTGCGTAGGCTACTTACCACGTACCGATGGTAGTTGGGGGTGGTACGTATCTCTGCATCCATCCCGTACTCGGCAAGACGGGTGCCACCTTTTCCGAGTGGCAGGTGCGGACGTTGAATTGGAGAGCGAAGAGTGGGGTTACCAGTTGCTTAATCGAGCCGGAGGGCGGGTGGGATGTAGATTTGAGTGGGGCCGGGGTGGGATGCCGATATTTGGAATGGCAGAATGGATATCTCTAGCGTCAAGGAAAAACTACTGCCTGCCTCCATTACCTACCTACCTTGGTAACTTAACCACCACGTACGTACATACAGTAGAGATGCAGCTCTCAGAGACCCTGGACTATCATACATATCAGATCAGCAGCGGAGGGCGTGTCTCGGAGGGAAAATGCCGCCTCCCCGGTCCACGGGTTGGTTAGATTGGGCATCCAGACGTTCTCTCGCTCTTACTTCCTCTCTTTTCTACCAATCTCCTCGGCTGCATACACGCATGCATGTGCATAGGGTCTTGGGTTCACGGCGAGTCTTTGGTCCAAAGGTCGGGGAGGGGTCTCAGGCTGGGACAGACTCCCAGAGACAGGGCCGTTTCAGCGGGGGCGCACCAGGATGAGTTTGGGTCTTGGGTTACACATGGACAGACAGTCAGACACATGCTAAAGTCGGTAGTAGACGTTACCGCGTAGATAGTCAGGGAATTACGGGAAGCCTACCGGTGACACTGCAGAACTCAACTCAATGATAGACACAGACTTACATGGGATGGGGTAAGAGGGCCACTTAGCTCCCTGACCTTGGGGTCTCAGCTCCAGGATCTACATCTAGTTTAGTCTCCGACCAGTCATCCGAGACGGCATCTCCAACATCACCTCATGGCAATCTCAGCGGTTCCCAAGCTGCGGTTTTACGATGGATTTTCGGGTCACGTCGATTCTCGCAGAACGAAAAGCAAGGCCCAGGGCAGATGAGGGGAGAATGGAAAAAGGAACACGAGCACGGTTAAGGCACCAAGGAAGGCTCAGCCAAGCCGAGAGCGGCCTAGCCCATGCTGCTGGCTGTTTCGAAGCTGTCGTACGCAACGCACCTCAACTGGGGGGGGTCCCTCTGCATTACAGCACGCACGCACAGTACATTACAGGGCCATCTGGCTTGTGCGGGCGCCTAGGCGGGCGGGCGGCCGACTGAACAGAGAGCGCGATTGGAGCTGTGCCCTGAGGGGGTTGAGGCGTCCATCGGGTTTGTTTTTTTCCTGCCTGTATTTGATGAGCTGGCTGAACAAACTAGGACCTAGGGCGGGGTTAACGATGGGGAATAGGGCCGAACAAAGGCATGCAGGGTTCCTGTAGGGCTGCCGGGGGGAGTAGGAGTATGATTATGACGGGAGCAAGAGGGAAGAGGAGGATGCTACTAAAATACGAGCAAAGTTTGGCGATGGTGTTGAAGCTGAGGTTGAAATTGGAATAGATTCATCAAGTTTGCCGATCCCGAAACAGGGAATAGAGCACAAGGTAGCAGATAGATGATATGAACGACAGTCTACAATGGGCGTGTGTTCAGTCAATTGCCGTAACAATGCCAAGTTACGGCAGAGCCAAAAGGGTAATGTTAAAGAATCGTCTCAGAAAAGGACTTGACAGGTAAAAGCAAATAACAAAAAATAAAGAAGAAGAAAATCCCCATGTCATACAAACGAATTTCCCTTAAAGCCGCAGAAACCCATGCGAAGCGAAGATCCCGCATCCGCATCGACAACCCCATGTGATGGATCACAGCCCGCCCAGACCGAGTTAACGCAACGTACTAAAGGCCCAGGATCAAGCGGCCCACTAACAGCCAGTTCCCAGCGCCAAAAGGCGGGCAGCAAACAAAGACAGACAGGGAGGATCTAGACCAGATTGTCGAATGGCGCATGATGTTGATGAGGGACCGTTGAAACTATGATTATCTGTTTCCCCATCCTGGGGGACGTTGACGCGCAACCGAGTCAGTCTTGAAAGCTCGAGGGGAATGACGCCCACATGGTTGCGTCTTGGCATTACCTATCCGAGGCCGGTGAAGAGGAGGAGCTCCCTGTTCTGTAGCTACCCAATTCTGTCCATGTCACCTTGACCTTGCGCTTCCAGTTTCCTCTGGAGCTCTATACGAACGTTGGGAGTTCGGGGGGGTTGTGAGATGTACGATATAGAGGTGGCATACAGACAGTGAGCGTCAGTATATCTGCTCCTTTCGGTACGGACCGGTGCAGCGGGACATGGAGTGCAGCTCTTGGCCAACTGGAAATCATTATGAGCGCCTGATAACGCCACCTATGGCTTTCATTCTGAGAGAGGCAGCTGCAATGACATTGGAGCAAAGAGACACTGGTCCCAATGGCGGGTAGGACGTGCCGCCATCTCACATTGGATCGCAACTGCAACTGCAAATCCCGGGATAGCGGGTAAAACGGGGTGAAGAGAAGCTAAGAAAAGGTGGGCAGAAAGATCCATGCCTGGGTGAAATCAAGCGACGACGAATAAGCTATCCAGTAACGTCGGCCGCCTTGCTGCAGCTTCCATCTCGTTAGCTTCAGCCTCGCTCTTGGGCGTGGGTGGAAGTGGAACCTTTGTCATCCAGCACTTCGGTAAACTTCTTGGTGCATTGGCATCCATCTCCCGGGACCTTTCTCCCGTGAGACGGCGAACTAAAGGCGGAATCTCCTCTCCTCTACCCTTTTTCCCATCAAACATTGGCCGAGCCCTTGTTCTCCCGTCGGGGAAAAAGAAGAAAGAAGTGAGCATGGGATAGGGATAGGGATACAAGCAGCATCTCCCTAGGTATGCAAGTTGAAGGAAGATACCGTCGACCCAAGAAAACACCAGGCCTTTACTGTATATCGCCTAGCTCGCAGATACATCACCACCCACGGCACCTTCAAGACCTTTCCTTTAAAGGGCCCCTCCTTTCCCGTCCTCCCGTGGCTGGCCAAGTTCGTGTGTGACGAGACGAGGTCCACGTTGTTGTCGCTGTCGTTGTCGAGGTACCTTTTACGCTGCACAGCGCCCACCGAGTACCTACCCTCTCCTCTCTACCAACACTGGACTGAACTAACCTTACCTGACACCCACCTCCTGGTACCTGCCTTCCCTGCCCGCTGCAGTGATCAAGCATCATCTTTGCTCCATCGCTCGCTCCTGCTCCTGCTCTTGCCTTTCATCCCTCCTCCTGTCTCTCTTTCCTCTCTCGCTCGCTCGCTCATCAACCACCTCGTATTAATCCAATCCCCGTCCAACTTGGTCTCAACAACTTCATTTGACAACCTCTTCTCCCCCTTTTTGACGTCTTCGAGCTTTGGCTCTTCAATACGAACTGTTTAGTCATCTCGAAACAGAGCCCATCTTCTTCTTTTCGCAATTGCGCGGCCATTCTCCTCCTTCTCCACTTCCCTACCTAACGTATCGCCAAAATCCAACCTCCGCCGCCTCCGATCGCTACACCATGGACTTCACCGGACAATACAACTTCCCCGGCACTCAGCCCTACCACCAGTTTATGCCGATTCCTCCTCTAACACCATCGCACTCGCATTCTGCCGGCTCCGACGACTTTAATGCATCCCCGCCTGTCAGTTGCTCCCCTTCTCCGCGATTTCCCCCACTCCCCCAGGTGCAGCCCTGCCTTAGCGCTCCTTACCTGAGCATTACTCTATCAATCTTTGAGCCTCAAGCCCAACCTTTTGCCCGCCGTTTTCACCAACGGCATTCCTGCATCGAGTTCTTATAAACCCGACGTCCCCTGTGTTCCTCTGCTGATCCTCCTCCTTCCCCTCGTCTAGGAAAACTACGACAACTTGCCCACAAACCACAACGATCAGTTCCAGGCCTTCGACTACGCCTCCCAGGGCTTCAACGGCAACCCTCACCAGCCGGCTACCGCTTTTCCAGGGCCGCCGACTCCTCCTGGCCAGAACGTCTTTGCCGCCCAGGTCCAGTCTGTTCATCACCAGCAGCAGCAGCACGGTGCCGCCAAGATCGACTCCCCCGAAGACCAGAATGGCGTTCGTGGTGGTAGCGAGGAGGATGATAACCTGACACCGGCCCAGTCCCGCAGGAAGGCCCAGAACCGTGCTGCGTACGTCCCTCTTGCTCTCCTTCTCAGATCGTGACCGAGGAGTCCGCATCTGCAGTGGTACATCAAGCACTGTGGAGTGGCCTGACCAGATCCTTGGCACGAGACAAATAAACCCCTGAGCTAACACTCTCTTCTCCCAGACAACGTGCTTTCCGTGAGCGAAAGGAAAAGCATGTCAAGGACCTTGAGGCTAAACTCGCGGGTCTTGAGGCGGCACAGCAACAAGCGTCCCTCGAGAACGAACGTCTGAAGCGAGACCTCCAGAAAATGTCGACTGAGAACGAGATTCTGCGTGCCACCTCGCACGTCGGCCATGGCTCCATCTCTCCAGAGCCTGCCACCGGCCCGATGCGCTTTAACCCTACCGAATTCTACTCCAACGTCCTCCAGAACCACACCAACAAATCCCCCTCGCACCGCATCGTCACCGCAGATGATGGCGAACGGCTTCTTGCCGCCGGCGCTGCATGGGACTTTATCATCTCTCACGAACTCTTCAAGAAGGGTCTTGTCGATATTGGTGATGTGAGCGAGCGCCTTAAGCACTGCGCACGATGCGACGGTCAAGGACCTGTCTTTTCGGAGCGTGCCATCAAGAGCGCCATTGAGCAGAGTGTTGCCAGCGGCACGGATGACCTTTTGTAAATGGTCACGAAAGAGGAGAAGTGAGCAAAAGGAGGATACGCGGCGTATACGGATCTTGGATGATTGATGTGTATCACGGCGAAGGAGGCTGGTCTGGTGGATTGGATACCCCGCCCGCCGGGGCTTTATGGCGTGGCGTTTTATGCTTGTGATTCTCGTTTGGTCCAGGAAGTCGACTGTTGAAACTCCTTTGGGGGGTGATCAAGGACTCTTGTTGAGGACGTGCATAGCCTGATGATATACGACGAGCACAGCGGGTACAAGGAGTTACTAGGGGGGATAGACGTGGATCGTACGTAAGGACGACCAGGCCGAGGGGATTTTGTCTTTGATTTTTGATTTTTTGTGTGCTTGGGTTTATATGTAGTGATATTTGAGTGAACATAGGAAAAAAAAAAGCGGTTCAACAGTCATGATAGTAACGAGTCTCGAGTACAAGCACTTGATCAATATACTTCTATTGTCTAGCAGCTCAAGTAAGGGCGAGATGGACGACGGGCAAAGCAATAATAATTCCGGTGCCCAAGAAGCGATACCTTGGGCGCATTTTAATCGTACACTGTGTTGTACATGTACCATCAGTCTCCAACAAGGAACGATAAAGACAGACGACGCTACGCCAAAAACTCCAACCAAAACAAGATGAGAATCATATCCTTATCCTCCTCATGATGCAGTACCGTCCGTCATATAACAAGCAACAAAGAAAGTCCCTTTTTTTTCTTCTTCTCCTCGTCCACCTCTTAGAATTAGCGTCTTCTCACGTCTTGAATCTATGCGAGAAGCAAGTAGCAAGCAGGAACCCTCTAGATATCCGTATCCCTTTCTATTTCCACCCGTCCGTCTGCCAAACCGCCTCATTTTGTTGTAACCCTCGCCCACTCTCATCGATATACCATGCCCAAGGACATGCCAGTATATCTCTTTTGACACGTCTTATCCACCGACTTTAGTCAACCAGTGATTCGACACGATCACAGCTCGGAAGTGATGCGCCAGCAACTCATGGTCCGAGTCAGTTGTCGACAAATGTCCAATTTGGACACTTAATCCTTCTTCATGCCGTTGGACTGCTCCTCGTGCTCGACGTAGGGGTGCTTGATAGTCAAGCACCAAATGTCGAGGTAGTCGCAGATGGTGACGATGACGTCAACGACAAAGCTGCCGTAAACGCCGACAGCGGTACCGAGCATCATGAACATGAAGGCCACCTGGTAGACGTTATCACCGAGGGCGCTGGGCCAGCCATATCCGAGGTAGCGCTGGAAGATGGGGCCCATGGAGTCAATGACGCCAAAGGCAATGGGCAGGCCGAGGACGTTCCAGTAAGGGAAGCGCAGGTGGACAAGGTGGGCGGTAATCATCTGGCCGACGCTGTAGGCGTTGACGAGGCCGGCGAAGAGCGCAAAGGGGATAAGATGGCACTCGCGGATCTTGGGCTGAAGGTGGAGGTAGGCGACGATCAGAGCCCAGATGCTGAAGAAGGGGACGAGGCCAAGGAGAGCACCGCGGGAACGGTCGCCACGGGAGCGACGGGCACGGATGACGTTGAGGGAGGACTCGACCGTGTTGAAGACGAGCACAATGCCGCCCTGAACGAGGTACCACTCAGTGAAGGTCAAGTTGTAGACGAAGGACGGAATGCCAAGGTTCGAGGGCACGCCGACGGTCTGGAGCATGCTCTGCTGCCAGAAGTGGGCACCACCGACGAGGCCAGTGAAGATGAAGACGCAGACGATAGCTAGAACGCCTTCAACGGGGCCATTGACAATGCCGAGGGTGAGGGTCTTGGTATGGTAGGTCTCCCAGGTCTGGACGTAGAAAGTGAGAAGGGCTAAAGAGAGTTAGTTAGCACGTTGAAAGCAAGGTTCTGATCGCATCGTCTTACATGCAAACAGAGTGGCTACGGTCTGCCAGCTCTGGCCCATGTTCTGAGAGGCGGCGAAGATGAGGACCTCGAGGGAAGTGTTGCAAGCATCGACTCCATGATCGAAAAGTTCGCCGAGGGGTCCGGACTGTCGGGTTCGTCGTCTATTGCCCGAATTAGTAGCTGTCGCAACCCATCTATTCTCCAACCCTCGTCTCGGTAGCAACTTACGCCTGAGATCCGTCCACAGCGTCAAATGTCTGGTACAGAAACAAGCCCAGGGCCCACGAGTAGTACACCCACGAAGGGCAGTCCTGGTCGAGTGTGGGGTTGTACCATAGCAGGGTGAGGAAGTTTGCGACGACGAAGGAGAAACCAGTGAGCGTGATGAGGTTTGGGGCCATGCTCATGGGGAAGCACTTGATGACGAAGTTTGTGTAGAATGGCTTCAAGACATATTTGGAGAGCAGCGAGCGATCGACGCCCGAGTACTTGTACTCGCGGAGCGCGGGGAGCTCGCGTTGCCGTACGTAGACCATGGTTGGCGATGGCTTCACACAGTGGTCAAGTTGGAATAATGATTGCTTGCTCGTGTGTGCTTGTGCTCGCGCTTGCTTGTCGGATGCGAGGTTTCGGGTCGATCGGAGGAGAGGTCGGTCGGTCTGTCGGTAGGTCGGTCGTTATCGTGTCCTCTTTTTTTTTTCTCTCCCTCGAGCAAGTGGGTAATAAAGGCGGTTGGTTTCTCGTCCGATCCCGCTCTGCAGCTCTTGTATGCGCTGGCTGGCTCGCTGGCTGGCTTGCTCGCTTGATCCAGATCCACGCGCGTGTCGACCGAGACTTGTTGCAGACGATTTTCTTCTGTTGAATCCGTGTCGCTGGAAGGTACCACCCGCGTTCAGTTTCAGCTTGCGACAAGTGTTTGAGCAAGAGTCTGCTTATTAAAAGAATACGAGAGGGTCGTCGGAGAGACCTTGGTTGCCGTGAGAGGGAGAGCAAAGAATGGATGGAATGGCTCACAGAAAGAAAAAAAAATGCCAGCACGAGCAAAAGTGGATCGGCACAAACTAATAAATGAATGCCCTCTGAAATCATGCGCTCCTTCCTCCCCTTTCACACGACACCACTACCATACTGTACTTGCACCATACCTGCCATGTCAAGAAAGGGCTCGAAAACCGGTAATTTGGCAACAACAGCCACAACCCACACACGAGCTCACTCACTCACACCATCCTTCCCTCCCCTCCCCTCCTTCTCTAACGCATTTCAATGCGAAATTAACGGACAATCGATAAGGTCCCGGCTTTTGATGGTGGGCTCTAGGTAGGGGGCCCCCTGACAAACGTCATGGGAAGACCCACTCACACCTCGAGTCAACTTCCCTCAACCTTGATCGTGGACTTCAGCGTCACCTCTCGTTCATGTGCCATCATCCATCATACATCAAACATCCATGTCTGCAGCCCAGTTACACCTGGCCATGTGCTTCCCCTGTCATCCATCTCATGACCCCAACTTGAATCTACTGTACACTATCTCTTGATCTCCTCTTGTTGCATTATCCAATCACCCTCTCCTCTATAATCTCTACCTGATCTTCCCACTCATCCCCAACCAGGCACGCCATGACATCAAGACAATCCAACTTTGTCACGTCCAACATACTACTCACGCTGGCCAACACATCACGACCATCATTATCTGTACACCGTGATTTAAATGTTTTGCTTCATTCATTCATATCGGCTAATGTCTACCGTAAACTATCAGTAAACGAATCAGCCGAGTTGTATTCCCTTAACCCTCGTATCCATCCTTCAAGGCCGACATCTGGACCCAGACTTCCACGTCCTTGTCCACCTGTATGTCGATAGCACTAATCCCTTCCTACTCCATTTTTGTTTTTGGCAGAAGCCATCCATCCAACCTTCCTTTTCGTACTTATTCCCAAACTATTCCTTGATACCATCATCGACATGTGGAATAGTTCATACTCGTCCGAGTACATCACCCTTTCCAATCATCCATCACCTTATCCCTCATCAGCCTAAAATGCCGAAAACTCCTGGGCGTACTTCTTCTGCAACTCATCCTCCTGGAACTGCTGAACCTTGACAAAGGCCATGTTGAGCAGAGGCCCAGCAAGCTCCGCCACCGAGAGGTGCTCGATCTTCTCAGTTTCCATCGATCGTTGCTCACCACCCTTCTTGATTGGGCGACCATCTCCCACAGCTCCGAACTTGCACTTGGGCTTGGGGAACTGGACATCCCATGCGAGTTCCTCGGTTGTGGCACTCATGAAGTTGGCGCCGGCGTACCAGGCGCGTTCCACCATCTCGCGTCGCTTCTGGAGCTTGTTGGCCGCCCAGACATCGTTGTTGGGTGCGTATCGACCGGCCGAGGTAGCTGGAGTCGGGTTCCAGCAAGTAGGATAGGGCAGCTGCTGGGTGAGAAGGGTTTCAAAGGGACAAGCCGGCTTGTCGCTGGCCAAACCACACGGGTTCGCATCTCGTTCCTCGTTGAGCTTCGCAAGGAAAGCCTTGGTAGATGACATGGTCTTCTGAGGAGTGACTGAGATGGGTGCAGTGCTCAGAGAAGCTGTCTGCTTGAACAGAGGAGACTTGAGCTCGTGTCTCTTCTCGTCGATTCCCGCCTGCTGAAGGGTCTGTCGTGTAATCATGAGGACATCATCGTCATCCTCCTGGTCGAGATCCTGGCTAGAAGCTTGGGGCTTGAGGGCCTTGAAGGTGGACTTGAACGTTGAAGGTCGATATTGGCGCTGGCCAGGAGGGCCTGCACTCAAAGGTCGAGGAGCTCCGGGGCCGGAGGCGAGGGTTGCAGAACCGAACTTGTCAGAAATGCGGCCGCCGACTGCGGTATCGAAAGGCTTGACAGTGTCGGGCTGAATGGCACACGACTTGTCGGGAGGATTCCAGAACCCATCGTCTTGAGGTCGACTGTAGCCAATGGTCTCTGCCTGGGCATGTCGCAACATGCTGGGAGAATCGACATGGATTTGGAGCGGCTCTTGGGGACCGGGACGTCGGCTGAGGGGAGTCGAGGGTTCCTCGCTGCGCGTAACCGCCTTGTAGCCTTCCATGGCCGCCTTGGTTCCGCGAGAAAGCGCCTTCTGAGCCCTCTTCTGGTTCGGGTTGGGGTAGGAAGCCAGGTTCTGAAGAGACTTGACTGTCATGTTCAGCAGCGGGTCCATGCCCAGCTCATACTCAGTCTCGTTATCGTCACTAGCCTCAGCGTCGCTAAGAGCGTCGTGCACGACCTCGGAGAAGAGAGAGGCGAGAGGCGAAGGGGTGGCCGAGGCCACAAGGCGCGGGACCTGAGCGGACATGTTGGCGCAAGTGTGCTCGGTGTCGTGAATGGGGCTGATGGCCCGGTCGAGGGTAGTCTGCATAGGGCTGTGCTCCTGGCTCGACGACGAGTGGTTGACAAACTTGACAGGTAGAGATGCCAGGGCGGACTTGGGGAACAAGGAAAGGCCAGCAGTGTGAAGGCCAGCCGACCACTTCAGCGAGCGGCCTCGACGAGCAGGCGGCTGGAGCGGCTGGGCAGTACTGGGATTGTATGGGGTGCCAGCAGTGGTGTAGGTGACCTTGGAAGCCGAAGTGGGCGCGGTCGAGGTAGAGTCGATGCTACCGGGAGAAGATGCGCTATCCATAATGACTTGGTTGCAGTACAGCTTTCTGGAGACGGGAAGCGCAGCTGGCGTGCAGTGCGAACTAAGGAAGGTTCTTGTTAGATGGATACTGACACACGCAAGGAGATCCGGACGCCTTGAACGAGAGAAAAAATGATAGAAAGATGACACTGCGATTCCAAGCCAAGGAAGGAGTGGGTGGGTAGAGGGGATGGTAGCATACAATGCTCCGAAAGAGAATGCAAGGAGGGAGGGGGCTATCAAGCCTTCGTCATTGCTGGGCAAAGAGGTTTCGACCGGCGACGAGAGATTGATGTTGGGGAGAAGAGAAAGAGAAGAGAGGAATTTTGTGTCCAGGAGGAAGAAAGAAGAGATGTGCGGTGCAAGGCGGGGGTGTGAAGGTGAATTCGGGAGAAAGAGCGATTGGGTTCTCACAGGCAGTTGCGTCTTCCTTCGCACCTGCCAGAAGCTCGCATCTCGGTGTTTCTCTGTCGAGGAAAGAAGGAGATGGAGCAGCTGACGTTTTCGGAAGGCGCATCCCCTGAAGAGAATATAGGGAAGGAAGGAGGGATATCGACTTACCAGATGCAGAAGAACGATGCGTTCCAACTTGAGGGGATGCGAAATGCTGAAGTTGAAGATTGTCGTGCTTCTGTGAATGTGCGAAGATGTTGAGAGGAAGTGGGAGAGAAGGTTCGGTCGAGGAAGAAGTCATACACCTCGAGGGTCAGAGAGCAGGCAGATCGGGGGCCTCGAGGTGCAGAACAAGATGCGAGGGGAATCTGAGGAGCAAGTGAGAGGAAAGTGAGGAACTGTCCAAAAAGGGAAATATTCCAAACCCGTCTGGCCTCTACCTCTATCGTTTCTGTTTCCCCCCACCTCGAGCGTCGTCTTGCCCGCGAGTTGAGGCTCTAGGACCAAGCTGCAGCGGAGTCGCCCCTGGACAAAATTATATCGAGAAGAACCGCCGAAGCAAGGCCAAGAAGTATTGACTTTGGCCTGAATGAAAAACAACGAAGCCAGATGGTGATCTACGATGACATCTTTATAACTTGGCCATGTTGGCAGCCGTGAAAAAAAGGCTTAGATGTATCGACGGTGAATCACATCCACACGTGTGTGGTGGTGATGCCATCAGCTGGTCAACAGTTCTGAAGCACCGACAGAGACAATAATTGGCCGAACTCGGAACACAAGTGCAGCAAACACATTGGTGATGATCCGACAGTAATGTCAAAAAAAGAAAGCACATTGATGCAATGATTCTTTGTTGATTCTCTCCATCAAACACTCTTACATACAAAGGCTCCCTGGCCATTTGGAACCTATTCACATACATCCATGGCAACCATACACCAACACATGTTACCCGTGTCTTCCCTGTCCGTCATCATTCCCCCAGCAAGCGTCTTGTTTCTGCGATAGTTCATGCATGCAGAGACGCTCGTGCTCGTGACCACATTTCCATTAACGACATTTCCACCAGGGCCAGCCTTGTCATCCATCAAGTGAATTCCCAGGCACCGAAGATAGCCCGGGACTCCCCATCGGTATGAGTCGAATTCAACCAAGAAGAAAAAGTTTTGTGTATGCTTGAAACCCCCATATCTGTTCAAAGGATATAAGGTCAGGGGACCGAGGCGCTTAGCTTAGCCACAAGGTGCAAATCGATGCATCCCACAAGATTGGGCAGCTGGTCAAACCCCCTCATTAGTCTAAATGTTGATGAAAGGATCGTGCGAAGAGAAGGCGAGAGTAGGTATCCAAGAAAATGTGCCCCGGAAAGAAAAGGGGGTCTTTAAAGCTATCAAACCCAAAAACGCCTGAACGACCAAGCTAAAACAGAGGCGCATATATAGGCAATCAACGCGGGGGCCTGGAAGCAAATGCTAAGCAAGGAGGTTCACGCTCGGCGGATTTACTAGAAGCCGCCTGGCGGATATGCACTTCCTGGCACCATTCCAGGACCTCGCCCACCTCGTGCGTTGGGCAGCTGAAAGTCCGGGTTGTCCAGGATCATGTCTTGGCGTTGCTGCTGCTGGTTTACTGGTCGTCTCTGAGGTACCTGTTGGTATGGCATCGGGGGCGGTGGGTTCGGGTTCCAGCGAGGGTTGATGCCGCGTTGAGAAATAGAGGTGAAGTTAGACCTTTCAGACTCGGCAGGGCTTCGGGCGCCTGGGTTGTTGGCATGAATATCTTCGTAGATAGGCTCGATAGGAGGGGGCTGAAGGTTGTTGGAGGAGGTGCCGGGAGGCGTGTTTGACGCAAAGCGAGGATCGACGTCTTCATAATAGTTACTGTTTCCGCCCGCCATGGCCTGCTGCGTAACTGGAGGTGTGTTTCTGCCAGGAAGCTCGGCCGCTGAAGGGCCTGTCACCAGAGGAGATGGGGCGCGTGGTGAACTGCGACCGTCGCCTTGGTTCCATGCCGCTCGGGGAGGAGCATATTGCCTGTGTCTGAAGTTAGCATCTCCAAGTTGGCCAGGGAAGCATATAGCATACTCATCGGTGCTGTACTTGCTTCCGTCGCTCATGTAAGTATCATGTCGCTGCGGGATTCGCCCCTGTTGCAGGCCAACCATTCCAGCCACATCCGCATCACTATCTCTCAACTGTCCATTTTCTCCTTCACGTTGAGCTGTTGGAGCTGCATCCATTTCGATTGCCTGGCCGCCTATCGTGGCAGGCTGAGTTCCCGGCAAAGGAGGGGGAGATTCGGCGCGCGGCAAAGGCGAGTCAGGATTGTAGGCCGTGTATGAGACCGCGCTGACGCTGGGCATCGAAGGGTTCGTCGAGTTGTATCCATTAGAAAGATCCGATGGCTGGTTGTCGTAAACACCATAGGCTTGGGCAGGAGATGGTCCCCGCTCGTACGACCCGTTGTTGTATCCAGGAGGTGGCGTGCGACCTCCCCTCATGCTGCCATAGGCCCCCCTGGGCGGCGGTCCATATCCTCCTCGACCTCCCCTAGGAACATATCCGCCCCTTCCAACAGATCCATAGCCTCCACGGCCACGGATTGGGGCCCCGTGGTTGTCGTATCCACCACGTCCATAACCACCTCGTCCGCCACGGTAGCTTCCGGCACCTCCTCTTCCACGGTTACTCATGCTGGGCGAAGGTCCTCTCCGATTCGCGTACGGGTCAGGAATATCGTTAATGGGGTTTCCAAACTGATCACGCGAGGGTTGCCTTTGTGGGCTTCTGTTGAAGGCGGCTACCTCTCCCACGCTGGCGGCCTCATTGATTGGCACTGGAGATCGATTCGATGTGGTTCGGCGAGTGAGTGGGATGTTTTCTTCGCTGGTCTGGTCGTTCTTCGCCTGCTGCTCAAAGCTCGCGAAAGCGGGGAGATTGTCGTGAACACCATTGCCACCACTCACCGTTGGCAATGTCGGCTGTCTGGTAACGCCTACCTCCTCAGCCGGTTTGTTCTGGCCAGCCCTGTTGTAGTAGTTTTCGCCGCTCATCTCGGCATTCTCTGCGATGCGCCTCTGCCGGTCTTTTCTGCTTATCAGAGTGCGGCGCATGGCGCAGGTTACCAGGCCGCTCATGGCCACCAAGATGGTGGCAGCGAGAACCAGATATGAGCCCCATGCCAGGTGCGGAACAAATAGGAGTACATCAATCAAGAAGGCCAAAAGGCAGATCAAGAAGTCGAGGAATAGAAAGATGAACAGTATGAGTAGGAATCTCGTAGAATGAGACGGAGAATGAAGGTGAGACACAGCTGCCATGATAAACAAGATAAGTGTGATGAGTGCAGCAACTGGGTGAACGACGAGGATAGCTGAGAGCGTGTTGCGAACGCCAGAAGGCAAGTCAAAGGCTTGCGGATTGTCCCCAACTAGTTTTTCTATACCAATGTCAGCTTTTTCCAGCAACGACTGTCTTTCGGTTTGAATAGAAACTCACCAGTGTCATATCCAATTCCAATGTTGCTACACCCCTTGCCGCTCTCGCAGTAGCCAAATACACCGTACGTGACGCCAGCGAAGTCGCTCAGCGGGATGGCCTCAATTACGGGAGTAGAAAGAACGGCGAGCAGAAGCAGCGCAAAGGCCGCAAACAGCAGGATCGACAGCGGAGTGGCTGGCCGCAACATGATGGCGATGCGCTATGCGCTTGGTTGAATCAAGGGAACAAACAACAATGAAGCGAGCGGCCGACGTCGTCAAGACGCGGGGACAGGGCAACGCGATGATTCAGTGCTGCACTATTTCGATGGTGTTGTCGGTGGCAGCTTCGGTAGACGTCATGGGTCACGAATAATGGTCGTTGGAGAAACGGGCGTGATGGTAGCGAAAAAGAGCTTCGCGTAGCTGGTGGGTCGTCGGTTTGAAGATGAATCGTCCTCTTTTCTGCAATCGAGTCTGTTTTTCCCAATATCCTTCTTTCTATGGCGGTCTATTGTCGTCTTCCAAGGTTGGGCTCAACGATAAGGCTCGGCTAGGGTTGTAGGATGGGGCGCAGTCGCAGTCGCAATAGCTGAGGTGAATGGAGCTTCAAAATGTTATCGAACTCGGCCAGTCTTGAGTTCAGCGGCGCGTAAACAATGCGCACGCGTTCTTCCAGGCGTGATGGCCTCGGTGGCCGTTAAAGATCGTCGTCGACGTCAACGTCGTTGCTCCAGAGAATGGCACGACGTTTAGGATCAAGAATGGGTTGGTAGGTACCAATATCTGGCGAGCAGCGAGGAGGGGATATGACCTGGGCACCTGGGATTCTGAGGTGTAATCGAGTGCTCCTTCCAACTTGGCTCTGTGTGGCTTAGCTTGGCGCCGGGGGGTGATTGTGGGCGCTAGTCCAGGGATGGATGGTGGAACTTGGAAGAGTGGGTGCGTTGGCCCAGGTCCCAGGGGCACGATTTGTGCTGAGTGGCCTTGTTGTCCGCTATCGGGACCTAGACCGTTGGCGAACGCCTCTAGCTGGGAGCTGCCTATCTTTTGCGATTCATCGAGGGACAGCTTGAGCAGTAGATGCAATACCTAGCTGATGCTTGAAAACAACAAGATGCTTACGGTCGCCATGTTTTCCCTGTGTAAGAATCTCCAAGGTTCTGCACATGCATAAGCGAGACAAGCCGTGAGTCTAATTTGGCTCAAGTCAATGCCCTTCCTCCCTCGTCCCCCATCCATCCATCCTACCATCCTGCGTACCATCCATCGAAAAGACTACCCATTCCCCGCTCAGGCACGTTATCACTCCATCCAACTTCGCAGGGCTAGTCCCTGTCCAACCGGGTCCGCCGCCCGTGGAGCTTCCCCGTTCATAGAAGCCCACCAATCGCCCGCGCCGCAACCGTCATTTCTTGGTGCTGTCGTACGAACTGCCTCTCACGCGCCTTTGTTCGTCTTTGATCTAATTTCCTCGTCTTGAGCCAGTCCGACCTGGCTCGATCGATGCCGCTATTATCGAGCTATCGTGCTGGGACAATTTCAAGCCTCCCACAGCTCGAGGCTTGGTGGTATCTGACCGGATCGTTTCCTCCTCCCTCCAGCATGCTCCGCGAATGCAGATGACAGCATCCCCTCACGGCCTTGACCTTGTCTGAGACGTCGATGGGACCAACAAGCCAGCCAATTATGAATAATCTGCGATGCTATGTGGTCCAGGTATGGATGGACTTGATTCAGAACCCTGCCCGCGATGTCAGGCTACCTAACATCCAGAGTCCCATCTGGGAAATTGAACTGTTACCTTTATCGACCTCGCTTTCGCAATGACCTACGCGTCCAGACTCGTCTCTTCCCAGGCGTGATAGAGCTTCATTCTGGCGTCACCCCGGGGTTTGGTCTCCCCACCCGACACACGGCCGAGAAGCCATTAAAGTCAATTGTGCGCTCCACCGACGAATCAATGTGCAACTCTCAGAGTCCCAGGCACGCGGCTCCAATTTCCGGGAGTGACAAGTCGCGCCAAATATTCATGCTCTCAGACTCTCCCACAGACGCTCTACTGCACCGGCTACGTAGTATGAATCAGCCTGTGACGGCCCGATGTTCCTGTGTGGGCCTCGTCCGTCCGCCAGGATCTTCCACGCACGCATCGCACATACGCGCATACGCGCATCCGCCGCGCGCACAGAATCTAACAGTGAACCCATCTTTAGCATCTCGATGCTCCGTCCCGCCCGCTGAGACGAGACAAGCTGCATAAGGCTCCACGTTTCGGCACCCGTTGGCGGGCTGTAACAGATTTTTTCGAGTTTCAGATCAACCCAATACGAGCACCGTAGCGCCATCCTGCTGCTTGACTGGTTCGCAGATCTCAAAAATCTCGAAATAGATATCAGGGCGTTTATCTGGTGTCCGATCCTTGTTATGTGGTTCTCCTTCGTCGTGAGGCTCTACAGATGCTGCGGCCAAATATAGCCATTGTTTGAGAGCAGTGTTAGTCTAGAGCTTGCCCTACCCGCTACGATAACTCTTCTAGCCCTTCACTATTTTTACTAGTGACGACATTGTTCACTTTCTTGACAATGTTCAATCGCATCCGTGTTATTCATTCAACAGTGTTGCCGTACACAGCATACGTGTCACCCAGTTGAGACGTGACACGGAAGTAACATGAAAAAGGTCCCGGAACTACAAGAGAACTCAGCCAGCCTTAATATGACACCACCGCAAAACTATCCATAGCAGAAAGCGTCGTGCAGGTATGGTAATCTCTTTGATTGCTAAACCATATCCTCCCTACGACATAGACTCGATGTAACTACAGGGTAGCTGACGTCTACCTAGATAGATGCCAGTGCATGGGGGTGATAGGGCGTTGACGACAATGCTTGGTGTTTGCTGTACTAGGGGGAAAAAACGTCTGGGAATAAAATTAACAAATGGGATGCGAGAACAGCCGGTATATGTTGTTCTTGTTCGATAACTTCACAGGTTACGGTGAAAACGCACCGACGATTGGATTGATCAGCCTGAAAACACATGAGCGTACATTACTTACACTAAGTTACGGACATGCAGATATACAACCCCTATATCTACAAGGCAGTTGAAGGTTCAGACTGATGTCTTGTGGTGCCGACGGGTTCGGTGATGCACCAGGAAGAACCTATGACAGGCAACTCCATCTTGGTGACGGTTGAGCGACACCGGGACTATGACTTGGAGTACCTAGACACGCTTCTATTTCCTGACGAGAAACGGAACACGCCGAACCCCCCTTCAATCGGGCTACAGCTGTCGCAAAACTACCTGGTCTACCTAAGTAACCAAGAGAACAAAGACATTTTACACAAAGGCGCGGGCTGATGTTGTTCCGTGCAGCTCACGATAACCTCCGAGACAAGCAAACTAGATCGGTATCTCCGGCCCCGCGGACGACAGGTCGCGTGCCCCAGCCAATTCTCCGAAGCTCGCCGGCGATAAGCTTCCTGCCCCGGTCTTTTTTTTTCTATCACGGACGTCATTCCTCCGGACATTGCGCAAAGTCCATCATCCCGCTTCTTCTTCACTTTGTTTGCCTCTCTACACTCTACACCACACAATTGCCTCTGCGATTGATTGTCTCTTTCCCGCTCCCAGTACGACTGCTCGTTACACCTCATGCTGCGTCGCCTTTAGCCAGATACAACCCCTCAATCGCCAGCATGTTGCGCTCCAGCATGCTTGGCTCCTCGGCGCGAGCCGCCCTGCGTCCCCGGCCCACCGTCACCGGTCCCTACCGAAGATTACAATCCGGAGGCCCGTTCCAGGCTATGCGACCACCGTCGCCGGCCGAGCTCGGTGCTCCAAAGAAGGCAAAAGAGTACCGAAGGGGACGGCGATGGGCTCGGCGGCTCTTGATCATATCCGCTGTTGGAGGCGTCATATATATTGGGGACAGTCATTTCTACGCATCCGGGTTCGGACGATCAATGCGCACCTTTGGGGCCGGACTTCTTGTTGCCCTCGACTACAAGCTCAACTTTCGCCCTCAGCCGCTCACCGGAGGCACGGTACAGGACCTACACAACCGCAATGCGGAGCGGTTGTTCAACCTGCTTCGAGCCAATGGAGGTCTATATCTCAAGATTGGGCAGGCCATTGCCATGCAGAGCGCCGTTCTACCTCCCGAGTTTCAAAAGATGTTTGGCCGAATGTTTGATGATGCGCCGCAGGACGATTGGAAGGATATCGAGAAGGTAATACGCGAGGACTTTGGCAAGAGCGTCGAGGAGGTCTTTGGTGTCAGCTTCACAGGCAAGGAGGGTATGGGTTTGATGGAGCGCAAGGCTCGGGCAAGTGCAAGTGTTGCTCAGGTCCATTGGGCAAAGCTCGCCGACGGACGAGAGGTGGCTGTCAAGATCCAGAAACGTGAGATTGCCAAGCAGATCTCATGGGATCTGTGGGCATTCAAGTAAGTCAATGCCCTGCACTGAAACCTCTTGTGCTTTCTGACGCCGACAGGACCGTGACCTGGATCTACTCCAAGTGGTTTGACCTGCCACTGTACACACTGGTGCCTTTCATCACCGAACGACTTGAGCTGGAGACCGATTTCGTCAACGAGGCCAAGAACTCTGCAAAGATGCGCGAACTGGTGAATGCAGAAAGCCGCCTCAAGGGGCGAGTCTACATCCCAACAGTGTACCCCGAGTTCACGACAAAGCGAGTTCTCGTGACCGAATGGATCGAGGGTGTGAGGCTCTGGGATAAGAAGTCTATGACGTCGAGTTGGCTCGGAGGCTACGGCAGGGGTTCGCCGGGTGCCGGAAGCTCCTTGCCCGAGGTCGATATGGCCGCCGCCCGCCGGGAGCTCCGAACACGGCCGTATAGGGAGAATCTCAAGCCGGAGCGTCAGGAGTGGCGGGGCCGCCGTGGCCGAGGCGGACTGGGGCTCTCCACGCGAGAAGTCATGACGACCATGGTAGATCTGTTCTCCGCGCAGATCTTTAAGTGGGGTGTCGTCCACTGCGACCCACACCCGGGAAACATCTTTATCAGACGGCTCCCCAACGGCCGGGCTGAGCTGGTTCTCATCGACCACGGCCTGTATGTGTACATGTCTCAAAAGTTCCGACACGAGTATGGCACCTTCTGGAAGGCGCTCATGACGTTTGACAACAAGACGATTGGTCAAGTGACGGAGGAATGGGGTATCAAGGCGGCAGATTTGTTTGCGAGTGCGACTCTCATGCGGCCGTATGAGGGCGGTGACATGCGAACGCACAAGGGGATCATGAAGGAGCTGGAGGGCAAGACGCCGGGCGAGCGACACTATGCCATGCAGCAGCGGATGAAGCAGGGCATCCGTGAGATCCTGACAGACGAGGAGAAGTGGCCAAAGGAGCTCATCTTCATCGGCCGCAACATGCGCATCGTCCAGGGCAACAACCAGTACCTGGGCTCGCCTGTCAACCGCATCAAGATGATGGGCGAGTGGGCGAGCCGCAGTCTCTTTGAGGATCCTCGACTGCCATTTGGCCAGCGCCTCCAAAACCGCTGGCGGCACGTCATCTTCAAGGTGGTCATGACCATGTCGGATGTGGCCTTTTATATCTTTAAGATACGGCAGTGGCTGGGTATCGGGGGCGGCATGGAGGACGAGATGGAGAAACGCATGAAGGATGTTGCTCAGGACTTTGGCATTGAGCTCCAGCATGAGGTGTTTGAGGGCTGATTGCCTTGTTGATCATTCCCCCGTCGGAGGGATGGATTTCCCGCTGTATGATTATGATATATCCTCCCTGTCATCTGTATGAAAAGTCATGGTGTACGTTAGATAGATGGCGAGTTTGGGGCATTATTCCGCTTTGGCGGAGGCGTCAGGAGAACCGGGATAGAGAGCGTACCCGCAGGTGTTTGCTACAGGCGCCCTGGCATCCATCTCATGTCACTTACAAGGAAACGAAAATAGAAACCACTCTTCAGTTCAAACCCGAGGGCATGGCTGCTTCCCGTGCTGAGCGCTCAACTTTGAGGCGCGGTTTCATGAAAGCAGATTTATGCCGTGTCACGGTGAAACCCGCACGGAGTTTTTAACCATTTGGCCTTTGGATATGAAGGAGGATGAACTAGAATCTGTGATGCGTAGCACGAATGTTGCGCAGAGCCATGTCCTGGTGGGTTGGCGCTTATTACACAATGTCTTGCAATGAACGACTCGAGGCAAGACCTATAGATTGTGTCGTGTGGTCAACCGCCCATATTTAGTCTATCCAGGGCAATCTCGTTTCGTTTCATGAGTCAAGAGCGTCTGGCTCAAAGGGATCTCACTTGAAGTCCCGACAAGGAACCAGCTTTGTCGTCGACGTTGGGCTGCACCATGGGTGGAGCAGCCTGGTGATCTGCGACGATCAGCCCTGATCAAGTCAGCATAGGGCATGGCAGCTAGCTCACTCGACCAGTTGACGAACCCATATCTGATGGACACTCTAAAAAGACACGACTCAAAAGAGTTGAAACGAAGGGTCAAGAGATGGATCCCCCGGGCTAGGGTTCGGAAAGCCGGGACAAGGTAGGATTTATCCCCGGTAGTTGCAGGGGACCTGCAATTTCAGCAGGGCAGGTCACATCGTCGTGTTCCTGGGGCAGGGGACGACGGAGGCTCGTCGGGCTGGTTGAAGAGGTTAGCTGCGTCTCTGGTGTTGCGACTCTGACTCTGACTTGGGCTGGCGCTTGGTGTTGATGTTGAATGTTCTACACGTGGCGTTTTGAACAATGTCTCGAGACGGGACTCACAGACAATAGGTATCTATCGGGGAGGTGGAAGAGGTTCAAACCAACCCATGCACCGTTTCTAGAAAAGCGGCCCGCAGGAGTTGAAACCGAGCCACTCTTGGAAGAGCGTGTTTTGTTTCTTCTGTCAGATGCGGCATGTGCCCTGCAATGAAAGCCATTGCAGCTTGGTTTGCAGCAGGCTCCATCCATCCATTCCAACGCGTGTTCGGTGGCTGGCGAGTTTTCCGTCGATAGGCAGGTAGCCGTCCAAGTCGGAGAATGGCACTTTGCAGTTGAGGCGACGGATACTGTCCTGGTGCTATAGGGGTCCATGTTACCACAAGTGGAAGCTGAAGCCTTTAGCGGCCCAGACCTTTGTGGGCGGACTGTGGACGGATGCAGTTGGCGGAGTGGAGCAGATGGAGTTGTCCATGTCTTTAGCGGACACTTTATCGACTACCGCGGTACCTGCATCAGTGGGCCGTTGAAGCTTGATGGGGAGGTACCTCAGCTGAGCCAAGACGGGCATATTGGAGCATGACAAAGCTGGAGAGACACAAGATGAGGATATGTGTATTCTTCTGCGATATGAGCGTCGCATGTAACCAGTTCTAATTAATTAATTGATATTGGATCCGTGTCTTGCACAACTCCAACTAAACACTTTCCATCCATTGGAACCCAAAGGCATGGGCCCGTGGCGTTAAATTGGCGGGGCCTCGCGTCCCGCTTAGTGTGTTTTGTGCCTCTGAAGCACCATCTCGGGGTACGTACCAAACTCGCCCATCAAGTGGACGAACAGGAGAGATGAGGTTTCTTGATGCATGGCTTAGCTGAAGGAAGCACACGATCTTTTTTCTGGAGATATTGAATCCCGCCCCTTTATGCGCTCTTTACTGGATAAATGCCGTGGAGTCCGTCGGTTCCCTATTAAGGATTCTGGCTGGCCCCCCCCCCCCCCTAACTAATTCGCCATCCATCCCACCCCCTGGGCAAGCTTGGGTTTTGGTGTCTTGGACCCTGCGCCGGCGCTAGCGCTGCAGAAGAAGCTGGCGAATCGCGTCGCGTCTGGGCCTTTCCCGAGTCTTGTTGTAGAGGGAAATGCGCCGAGAGCTTGCGACGATCAACGTCTGTCATGGCGATGGCCATGGATATTAGCCACGGAGACGAGATGAGGTGCAAGTCGGACGGAGGGCTGCAAGTCTGGAAATGTGGCACTGTATCTATCGAAACCTAAACAGCCCCGGAGGCACCTTGGTTCTTGGGCTGTGTACCCGTATGCTCTGTCCCTGTACCAATCGATGGTTGGTGTGTGTGACCATTGTAAATTGTTTCGTGCCATCATCACCCATCCCATCCGCCCCTGTTCTGCATCTTCCACGCCCCTTTCCGCTTTCCAGCCTTTCTTCTCTGTTTCTCCCCTGTTGCCGTTCTCGTATCTAGCGCAGTACTCAGTGGACAGTAGGCAACTCACTTACCGAGTGCCAATCTTGGCCCCCCGTCCATGGCGGCGCTGCTTTCGAACAAGACTGGTGACAGCCAATCAACCACCCCAGCACACTCGAAACCATTCGAGCCTGGATTCCCCTTGCAAAACGGGGACTCGCTGCTCTTGGGGGGCCCCTGGACGTTGTCCATTCGTTGCCAACGTCCTCTGACACGCATCTTGTCGTGTTTCCCATCCGTCTCGAGCAAATAAGGGCTCTACACAACTTGCGCGCTTCCGTCGCTCGCTCGCACACACTGCCAGACCTCCACTGCAGGGAAAGCCCAGGCCAGCTTGCACGTCCAACTCATCTCCCGCTTTGCTCTGGCAGTAATTACATCTCGACCCAAGACTCGTCAACTCCAATCGAATCCAACGCTTCGGCCTTGTTTCTAACTCCTTCTCCACCCATCTCTAACGTTCACTATCGGTACTTGCACCCCCCCACAACCACAACTTTGCTCGACTGGCGCGCGCTCGCGGTCTGGGCATCCATCTCATCCCCCATCCCATCCCATCCCATCATCATCGCCAACAGTCGCACGCGGGCTCTTCTTCCCTCCTGAAATCGCACATCTACTTTTCCCTGTCTGTACCTGTGGCTGACTGAGGCTCGAGACCAAATACAGCCCAGACGACCTGGTTGATCTCCCCTTTGGCTGTCGACCGCCGCCTCGTCTCTCCATCGCCCGTCACTTGTCCATCACCATCGCCTGTCGATAACCAAGCCCGTCGCCTGTCAACCCGCTTTTTACGCCGCTGGGTCCCTTCAACCCGTCGACTATCGTGCGCCCACCATCCGTTCACCCTCCGTCTCGTTCGCTCCCGCCCCCGATCTTTGGTCACTTCCACTCTACTCTCGACTCGACTCACACGCTCGGTCGTCGCTGCCCCATCCAACCCTCCCTCCATCTCCATCTCCGACCAGTAGTTGGTTCCTCCCCGCCGCTTTCCACGTGCTCCGCACCCTTCCATCCTTCGCGCGCCGCCAGCTTATGCCCTCCCTGGGCCATCGTCCCTCCCGCCCATCGCGACCCTTTTCTTTTCATGATCCATCCCCCAGAGGATGAGCAACGACCAGACTCGTCGTACCAGCTTCGGGATGTTGCTTCGACGCAGTAAGAGTGGTGATCTGGGCAAGGGCGGCCGTAAGGCGCAGGCCCTTAGAGAGGCCGAGCTCGAACGTCAACGCCAGGCCGCTTCTCGTGTTGCTCCCAAGCTGCCCGAGTTCGCCAACCACAGCGAACAACTCTCCAAGTCCTTTGGCCCCGAATTGCGACCCGAGTCGCCAGCCAGCGCACCCCGTTCCGACTACACTGCCATTCGACCCTCCGCCGAGTACTCGCGCGGCTATGGTGCTGCCATTACCTCTCCTGTCGCAGTCCCTGTTCCTCCGCTGCCGAATGGCGGCTACGATCCCTATGCCAGAACCGAGAGCATGACCAACCGTGGTCGGTACAGCTATGCCAGTAGTGCTATTAGCACCGTCAACAGCCCTCGTCGCGTTCGCAGAAGAAAGGATCCTACTCCATTGAAGTGAGTGTTGATTGCCCTCTTACATCTGCATTCCCTTGGCGTCAAGCTACTTTTCGTCGCGTCTTGATCTTTATTTTCGTGTAAACTAACCTGAGCCTTTAGCATTCTCGTCATTGGCACACGTAACTCTGGCAAGACTTCGTTTCTCGAGTTTCTCAAAACCGCACTGGCCCTGCCACCCAAGAAGCGAGCCAAGAAGGGTGACGATGAGGTCCCTGAAAATCGCAATTCTCCCTCTGGAAACTTCATCCCTCACTACCTCGAGACCGAGATTGATGGCGAGCGTGTTGGCCTGACCCTTTGGGATTCAGAAGGCCTGGAGAAGAATGTGGTTGACCTTCAACTTAGGGAGATGTCAGCCTTCCTTGAAAGCAAGTTCGAAGAGACCTTTGCCGAGGAGATGAAGGTTGTGCGCTCCCCAGGCGTACAAGATACCCACATCCACGCGACCTTCCTGGTCCTCGATCCTTCTCGTCTTGACCGCAACATTGCGTCTGCGAGAAACCCAGCCATTAACGGCCAGCAGAATGGCCACGCCTCGAGCATTCGTGTTCTTGGCAGCCTTGACGAAGACCTTGATCTCCAGGTTCTTCGTACCCTCCAGGGCAAGACAACTGTCATTCCCGTCATTGCCAAGGCAGATACTATAACCACGAAGCATATGAATGTGCTCAAGAGGAGTGTGTGGGACAGCATCAAGAAGTCTGGCCTAGACCCTATGGAGGCTCTTGGCATTGACGATGAAGACGATGGCAGCATCTCATCTGACCGGATTGCCGAAGAAGAGGATGAAGATGACGAGGATGAGATTGCTGGACGCCGAGAAGGTGCTCAAACACCCGAAGGCGATGATCTGCCGATCCAAGGCTCGCGAGATAGCCCGGCCGCCTCCCCTAGCTCTAAACGGTTGTCAACGAGCTCTATCCGACGACACCGAGCGCAGGAGGAGGCTAAAGAGAAGGATGATGAAATTCCCTTCTTGCCGCTTTCCATCATCAGCCCTGACCTGTATGAACCAGGTGTTGTTGGCCGACAGTTCCCCTGGGGATTTGCTGACCCTTACAATGAAGAACATTGTGACTTCCAGCGTCTCAAGGAAGCTGTCTTCAGTGAATGGCGTTCTGAGTTGCGTGAGGCCAGCCGAGAACAGTGGTATGAAGGATGGAGGACGAACCGACTCAAGCAGAGGGAAGTTCCCTACCGCCACAGATAGGTGGCTTCAACCGAGAGCGAACCAATGGTTGACTCAAGGGAGGACATGCACATACCTCATTGATCGACTATGCTTGCTTTTCAAGCCAGCCCGCTCTCATCTCGAATGGATAAAAAGAAACCCACACAATACCAAAACCGCAACATCACGGACCTTTTTCCTTAACGCCCAAGCTACTACTTTCACGTCATAACATTTTCGGAAACTCTGCAGCATACCCCTTTGTCATTTTGTTACATCGATCGTTTTCTGAACTCACGCACGAGAGGAGGCATCCATCGATGGATGTTCACGGAGAGACATTGTCTCCACTCGTTCTCACGGCTGATACCCCTTTTGTGAGACATTTGCTCTTCACTCGACCGCGCAGCTTTAGCCTGCTGGACCAATGATTACTTATAAACAAGTTGTCGACGTCCAACGGTCTCACCACCGGCTCATGACATTTTTCTTTGACTTTGTTTCTTTTCAAAAGATTTCTATCTCGAACGGCGGCGGCGTTTGTGTTAGCGGCCTCGACAAAATAAGAAAGCCTCATTCAAATCACAACGATACAGTTATTGCTCAACTCAGATCACCTCTGCCCTATTGCCTTTCTTTTTCGCGTGTCGATAGTTGTGTGCGTCCTGCAAGGCGCTGGTGCCTGGCCTCACAGGCTGAGGAGCTAAAAAGGATGAGGACCGCGTCCTCCCTCCGTCTTTTACGACTTGATGGTTGCACGTTGGGAAGAGGCCAAGCAGCCGCAGGGAGGAGGAAGGGCAAGGAATGCAGAGGATGTATAAGGATATGTGTTGGTGCAACTCTGTAGATTTACTACTGTCCGGGAGACGTCTCTTTTTCTTAGTTTCTTTTTTTTCTCCTTTACTACAAATCAATTTTTCAACGTCTTCTTTCCAACAGGGTTCGTTACTGTGGTAAACAGCTCGGCTGACTTGATTTCAAGCCTTGACTATTCTCTCTGACCTTGACAGAGCATTTGAAGTGGTAACGGTTGTGGCAAAACTCGGTTGTAAAAGTCATACTATATACAGTAGCTATCATATCGATCCATAAACGCCCGCCTTTCTCATTGTTATCACGACCGGCCACCTACTTCATAACGTTCATAGCAAGATACCAACGCTCCAACGATAGCGATACACTCGGCACCAACTTCGACCACTAGGCGCAACGGCGTCTAAGAGGTCCCCATGGATGCTGTCCTGAGTTCAGTGCCAATTGGGCGGCCATCTTCATCGACATCGGCCACCTTGCGGTTAGGGTTCTTCCCATGAGACTGTATTTTCATAACCTCCTTTGGCCCTAGCATAACATCGTCGAAGAGCGGGGGCAGATTTTGATCCGTCAGGAGGAACTGGACCTTGAGGTTGCGGGCCTTGTCGCGGCACGCCTGCTGATTCCGTTCTTTTTCCCAGCGTCCGTCGCCTCGCTTTTCTATGAGGGACCACCCGCAATGACACTCGGCAATGAGGTCGATGAGCAGGTTGGTATCATGATCAGTCCAGGGGATGCGTTTCTGCGGGCCTTGGCTTGAGTTGAAGCGGTTCTGGAGGGCCATCTCTGCGCGTTTCTCATTGACGGCCCTGAGGTCGGGTACTGAGGACTGAGGTGGCGCGGTAGGCGTTGAATCCGGAGTCTGGCTAGGAGAAGGCTGAGAGTCGGGTACTGAATGTTGAACTCGAGACTTCTTGGGTGGTGGGGGGCCCATTAATCCTCGGGGCTCCTCCCGTCTGATCGGCTTGACCTCACGGGTATCAGTCTCAAAGCACTCTCCCCCGGAGTCTTCATCATTGTCGTCATCATCATCCGAGTTCACGAACGGGCCAGGCCGCTTCCTCTTGGGCTGGAGCGGAGGAAGTGAATCCCTGAGCAAAAGATCCGTATTTTGGTGATCAGGATAATCGAGAGGAGCATCCCGTCTAGGTACCGCGAGTTGTTGATTCGATGGTGGTACTGTGCTCCCTCCCCGGTTCCCTTCTTGCAAGGCCCGGATGGACTCTTGTCCAACAAACAGACTTGGCCTAATATATGTATTAGTGCTGACACCCTAGACGATGGCATAGTGCGGTTACTTACTCGGCCTCGCCAGTCCCGGCGCGAATAATCGACTGCGATTCAGATGCGAGATCGTCAGCTTGACTCCCCATCATGCTCATACTCTCTTGTTGATTTTCGTAGGGAGTGAAAGCTCGAGTATCGAGCTGTACCGAAGCTTGTTTATCAACAGGCTTTAGAATCTTGTAAAGGGCCTTGAAAGTACTCTGAAGCTCTGGGATCAGTTGGTCCAGACCAAACCTTTCCTTCAACAGGCTGATGGCATCTCCTGTCTTCTTCTTATGGACAATATTGACAATTTCGGAGACGCGTGCTGAGCAGAGCTCATCGTGATCTTCGCCTTCTCCCCCAAGTTCCAGGAAATGGCCACCGGCGAACAGGTGGGCGTAATTTATTTTGCCCTCTCCTACATCTTTGCAGAATATGGAGGCAATAAGTCTCTTGTAGTCGGTCTCGCCGGTTTGACGGGAAAATGAATCAATGAAAAGCCATGTCCGGAGGTCTAGCGTGGTTTCTGGTTCTTGGAACATGGATTGTTCTAGGACAAACCACGCTGGAAATAAGGGACAAAGGGTTTTCAAGAAGGATGCCATCTCCCTCTCGTTGTCGGGGTTAAAGTCGCAAAGTTTGTCAAACGCTGTCACCACATTGACGCGCGCGAGAGCGGCAGACTGGCTGAGAAAGGGTGCCCAGTCGATAAAGGGTGCTGTGTCTTCTTCCTCATACTCTGCTCGGACGCTGTGAAAGGCGCGTCTTTTGATTGCCAGGCGGCCATGGAAGACATCTGGATCCGTGTCTCGTTTTCCGATATACTCCATCAAGTCGTCAGCCTCCCTGCACAAGTCGGGGATGCTGAGCTCCAGGATTTTCCGTCTGGCGTCATTGGCCTCCAAGCCGACTCGGATCTCCTCGCTGTGATCTTCAACGGATGCGCCCTCCTCATCGCTATAAATGCTGGATTGGACATAATCGCGACTCCCGGATGGCTTGACATCCTCAACAGACCCTTCATCCTCGCCAAACTCGGTCTCGTCGTCAACTCGACCAGGGTGCGTTGCGATGCTGCTCGCAATACTAGCGGTGTCGACTGGAGCGTTGCGCCGAGCGACCGGGTCCCTTAGAAGCTTTCCCTTGGACTCTTGCGTGCTTTGGCTCTTGCGCGGCGAAGAAGTCAGGAGGTTAATCCCTCTATGTCGCGTCGCCATCGGCGGCAGCGAGCGAGCAGGCGCAGGCGCATAGCGACCTGCGCGCTTCGCATAACTCCTAGTTTCCATAGAAGCGATGAGGTGCAGGAGACGGATAGACACTGTCCGATGCTATAAGTCTTTCGAGAGCAGGCAAAGACGCGCTGATGATGGTTGCTGAATGTTTGTTTTGCGATCGTCTTGCGACGCTGACCCTAACCCTAGAAATTGCCTGTGGCGCGATGCTGTGATTGGTTAGAGTGGTGAAGAGCGCGTGGTGGGGCGGAAGCGAAGCTTGGACCATCCCCAATCATATGCTCAAGTGCGGACCTCGCTGCCATGCGGTCGTAAAAAAAACATCAGACACCCTTTCTAATTATCATAGCAAAATGTAGATTTAAGGCCTAAGAATTTGAAGAAAATTATCACAAGTAATCTCATAGTATTAGAGAGTGATTGTGCTCTTACTAGGTTCTTTTATTTATTCCCTAGTTTACTCATAATTACACTATCAAGTCTGTCATCACATGCATTATGCTCTCTTCTTCGTCTTGGATGCAGCAATCTGGTCCGGACCGAAAAGTCCCGCAAAATAGGCTGTTCGTGTCAGGAGGAGGAAAAGCTGTTGGCAAATGTCAGCTGATGGTCCAAGGCAATTAAGAAACCCATCCCTTACTGTCATGGCAATGTTTCCCCAAGCCATAGCGTTCCACTCAACAGGCCTCACAAGCTTTCCCCACCCAAGCCCGTAGCAGCTGAACCCGACGTGACCGACATCACCGAGCCAGAGAGCGACGAGGTAGGCTCGGACGACCTTGTTTTCGGATGTCGTCGATAGGACTGCTATGCCAATGAAGGCCATCAACAGATAAAGATTCCCCAGCTGCCAAGCCACTACGATACTTCCTTCAGAGGTAGCAATGCCATCCTTCTGAAGGACTTGTTCGCCAATAAACCAAGCTGGATCAATGACAGCTCCGAGGAAGCCGGCAACCCTAGGCGGAATGTGAGTAACTGTACAATGAATGATGGTGTTTATATCCGTACAGGGAGATTGGTTCAATAATGGTGAATACCACACGGGGAAAGGTTGGGAGAGAAGATGCCATCGTCACAGGTCAATCAATGTCTGGCAGATGGTCACACTGAAGTCGCAAGGTGTGTGTGTGGCTGCCTCTCAGTGGACCAGTTGGAGCTGGAGACACGATCTGATAACCCGCTTCCGTTCCCCAAAGGCCAAACCCGAAGCCGGCTTCCGAGGCCGGTCCCAACAGAGCAAAGTCGGTTCATCACAAGCGAGACTCGTACAGAGAAACTTGCCGATGGAAGGGCATTGGCCAATCCGAACCACTCGTGATCCACTGCAAGGGGGTTGAGGTTGAGCCGAGGCGCTACCCCGGGATAGGAAGTGGTGCCCCACTCTTTCCCTCATATCGGTCAAGCTCCGGAAAGTAATCACGGTCATAACTCACGATAAGACCAGCCTTCCCCACTCCTGGAGAGCAAGTCTCGCCATAACAGCATTTTCAAATTCAACACCAAGAAAGCGCTCAAGATGTCTTGTTGATTGAGTGCCTATCTTGAATGAAAGCCAAAGGTTTAATTTCCATTATCGTAGAATTAGATTTGGTTCTGGGGCACGGAGGAAGGTGTCAAGGCCCCGGAGAGCTACAGGCTCCTGTTAGTCGAAAGAGGGTTTGTCCCTTGGCCAGCTACGGAAACCCGCCCTTCTCCACTAACGAACCAAGGCCCAAGGCCCAAGGTCCAAAGCTTCACCATGTGGCGATTTCACGTGCTGCTCCAACAGAGAGGCAAGCAGGTGAGACCTCAGGCGTTAACGACCCCGACTCTGTGTGAATCAGTTTCCCATTCCCATGGCCGAAATGGCGCTCTGAGCTCTTGTCCCTCCTTCTCAACGGCTGTTTCTTTTCCCCTCCCCCTCTCCTCTCCCTCGCCTGAACCTGTGTGTGCCTGTGCCTGCTTCTCGGTGGTCCTCGACTTATACCCAATGTGCCATCCCAATCCCGCGAGCCCACGATGGCCACGATCGAGCCACGCTTGATTCATCTGCTCAACGAGCCGACGACGCCCCAGCTTCCACATACCGATCTTCCCCCGCTGCAGTCTCTTCCGCTCCCCAAGGCTGCCGACCGAGCCCTGCCCCCGCTTGAGCCCGACACGAACCCGCGAGGCGAGAAACCAGCCGCCGATACTCAACCCATCGCCAACGGTGTTGGTCCGATATATCTTGGGGCTGATGATGGTACCCTCGACCCTTGGAGGGAAGGAAGTCGTCAAGATGGGAAGTCAGCGGCGACTTCGGGACCCTTTCCGCTGCGTCTGGCTCTGGGTGATTCCGACGCTCCGGAATCATCCCACTCGATAAGCCGAATGCTGGATGACAGTCCCGATCTCCCGGATGATGCCTCTAACAAGAAGCGGCACCGTGGGCTTCATGTCAAGGATGACTTTGTGCAACTGCCGCAACCTCTCAAGAAACAAAAGGCCGCCCAGCAGGCGCCTGTCATGCCACCTATCATCAACGGACTCCATGAGCCCCCGCCACACGCTGCCCTGTTTCCGCCAATATCGTCCGATTCATTTGATGGGAAGGATGGTGCACAGATGAAGATGCTACACGAGTTCAACCAACCTACACAGGAGACTGACAAGAATTCCAATTCCAACAAGGGACGAAAGCGGGCGACCAAGCCCAGAAGAAAGTGGTCTGAGGAAGAAACAAACCATCTCTTGCTCGGCGTTGACCGGCACGGCGTAGGAAAGTGGACCAGTATTCTCGAGGATCCGGACTTCAAATTCAATGGCCGAACAGCCGGAGACCTCAAGGACAGGTTCAGGACTTGCTGCCCTGATGAGCTTCGCAAGTCTAGCAAGTCATCTGAGCTTGGTTCACCGTCACGCTCCGGAAAAGGGACGAAGCAGAAGGGTAAGACTGATACTCATTTGGAAAAGATTTTGATAGACGGGGATACTTCTTCAACAATGAACAATACCACGGTTCCACAGAACGACACAGACGGAACCCCGAAGCAGAAGAAGAGTCGTGCACACCGCAAGAAGATGGAAGATCTTGTCGAACTTGGGATTCTCGGTCCCTTCAAGAAATCTCATCGTCGTGAACGTCGGCCTTTCACTGAGCAGGATGACCGAGAAATCCTCGAGGGTCTCGACACTCATGGCCCTGCATGGACCAAGATTCAACGGGATCCTCGCTTCCATCTCTCGAGCCGACAACCCACTGACCTGAGAGATCGGGTACGCAACAAATATTCCAACATCTACCATCGCATAGAGAAGGGCACGTTTCAGACTAAGGAGGCCGGCCGTGGGAGTGACATCATGGAGCCGTCGGTGAGCATCTCAATCGAGAACTCGCTCAAGATGTCAACGAGCACTGCACTTGAACCCCAGACAAATCGCTCAACGTCGCGAGAGGATCTTCCCAGGTGGCCACTACAGAGGATGGATACCGGTGACAGTCTACATGCAGCCCAAGGATTCGAGTTTGGAGAAGCCCCCGCCCCCCAGTTCATGGGCGGTGAGATGGACATTTCACGCCTACTTCTCGATGATGCAAAGCTGGCACAGGGGAGCCAACGCTTTGGACTCGAGGGAGTTCCCGGTCTGACACCACCGTCAGGTGCTCCACAGGAAGCTCGCATTAAGGAGGGGATGCAACACCAGGGGAGGTAGTACAAGGTGCTGCTATAACGTCATGAGCAGGATGATCTGCACTAATGTTTACGAAGGTTCCGATGCAGGAACAGGAGTTGGGAAATATTGAATTGAACAAAGGGTCAGGGCGTACGTAGATTGGAAGACATCCATGGGACAACAAAAAATGGCAGCAAGCGCTGGTCAACGGCCATTTCTTACGGGCTGACATTATACACTGGCGCTCATGGGAGGGAAAATAAGGGTTGCCTCGCAGGCAAAGATGGATTGTTTGAGAAAAGTTTTAAAAAGGAACATTGTTTGTTAGATATCCTCGAATATTACTGACGAGAGATGGCAATGGCCATACATCAGACCTTGGTTGGTCTGTAAAGTAATACGACTTTTAGTGGTTGAGAATCTTGGGTGTAATTAATCCGTGAGGACTGGTGATGAACACCATGAACAACGTTACCTCTGATATACTCCGTAGACAGGGGCAGAGAATCCTCTTGTCCCAGTCGAACCGCTGCACGCGATTCCTTCAACCCATTCCACTCTCCAATGGTCTCCTCGGATGGTTGCGGAGGTGGATCCATGAGGTTCGGATTCATCAGCTGACCTTGCACGTGATCCACAAATTTCCCTACAATCGTAGGGCATGAAACCCCTCCACCGGCTAGCGCTCGCGAAAAAAAAGTGTGGTCTATCAATTCGCACTTTTGCTCCTCGTCCATTAGGCCCTTCGTCCATCTTCCTCAACACCGTCGACTAACCAGCCAACCGACACCATGGCCCGCGGAATGTGAGTACGACAACGAGAGGAGCCATCACGGTCTTTGCAGACAAATGCCCCCGTCGATGCGCGACTCTTCCCCGCCGTCCCTGGCCTAGAGGACGAGATTCTGACCGTCTCAATAGCAAGAAGCACCAGAAGCGCCTCAGCGCCCCCTCGCACTGGCTGCTTGACAAGCTGTCCGGCACCTACGCTCCCAAGCCCTCTGCCGGTCCTCACAAGCTCCGCGACTGCATGCCTCTGATCGTCTTCATCCGAAACCGCCTCAAGTATGCTCTCAACTACCGTGAGACCAAGTCCATCTTGATGCAGCGCCTGGTCAAGGTTGACGGCAAGGTCCGCACCGACTCCACCTACCCCTCTGGCTTCATGGATGTCATCACCATCGAGAAGACCGGCGAGAACTTCCGTCTCGTCTACGACACCAAGGGCCGATTCACCGTCCACCGAATTCAGGCCGAGGAGGCCGAGTACAAGCTGGGCAAGGTCAAGCGTGTTCAGCTTGGTCGTGGTGGAATCCCATTCTTGGTCACGCACGATGCACGAACGTAAGTTCTGTCAGACATCATTCAGCCGTTGGATCAAGCTTTGGTCGATTCGATTCACCTGACACGTCAGGAGCTTTATTTGACGGTTGTATGTTCCTCCCCGTAACCCCGTGCTAACGAGATTCTGCAGCATCCGCTACCCTGACCCCCTGATCAAGGTCAACGACACTGTCAAGATTGACCTCGCCACTGGCAAGATCACCGACTTCATCAAGTTCGACACTGGTGCCGTCGTCATGGTTACCGGTGGACGTAACATGGGTCGTGTTGGTGTCATCACTCACCGTGAGCGCCACGACGGTGGTTTCAACATCGTCCACGTCAAGGACGCCATTGACAACACCTTTGCCACCCGTGAGAGCAACGTTTTCGTCATTGGCCAGGACAAGCCCTGGATCTCTCTGCCCAAGGGCAAGGGTGTCAAGCTCACCATCGCTGAGGAGCGTGACCGCCGACGTGCCTACGCCATCGCTCACTAAAGTGTGGATGGTTCTGCGTAAGGAATGGGAAAAATGGCATGTGGTCTGGAGTCTCGGATTTGACGTTTGCTTTACGGCTTTAACTACCCTGGAGATAGCCAGCCCCATGAGGCTACGATAAAAGATGAATTTGAGCCAAACACGCAGTGTCGTCGATTCCGAAGAGTTGTTCTTGCGTTATGTGACGTGTCCATGTTTGATTGTCTCTGCCTTGAAGCCTCCGCTAAGCATGTAGTGACTTGGGCCTCCAGCTTAGAGTGTGATGTTGGACTAAGGTTAGGTCTCAATTTTGAGTAAAGCATGCAACAAGTGACAGCAATGTCTATCTCAAAGGTCGTGGCAAAGCTCCATGGGATGCGCTATTTGGCCGAGGTTTGAGGCCAACCAGCAGCAACTGGAGCCGTGACTGCACCTCGGAACCGCAGCTATCAGGACTTGCAGCAACTGCTCCCACGTTATGTAGGTGGTTTTTCTTATGGAAGCCACTGAGGCTTACAGACAGAGTGGAGATGTATGGAGACAGAGTGGGAGCTACCTAGACAGAATACTCTATAGTCTCGAAAGGCGTCAACTGGTGGATGAATTGCAACATGGTGGGCCAGTGTTGTAATATGTACCGAGGCGAAAGGATAGATGTCTAGAGGTTTTCCGAGACGTCGGAATTGACTTTTCGAAGTGATATTCTGTGTTCGTTCATTGGACGGTTGAGGTTGTGAAAGGGGACACAAGGATTGCTTGAGCATGTTTGCTTCGCCCTATCACCACTGCCTGCAATGTTGAATTGGCCAGCAGGCATGGTTGGTTTAGTGGCAGAATGCATTTGACAGATACACAGCGCATTTCTCTTTGATGACAAGTCACCTTTGGCTCTCCATTGTTGATATGGGCCCCTGTTGCTGGGGTTCTGAATAGGCCACGGAGTTGAGTCGAGAAGGTTCCGAAGCCAATTGATATCCCGAAGGATCGAGCATGGTGACGTAGGAAATGGTAGGTGATCCAGGCACTGTGAGAGTCAATACTCGGACGGGCTGCCGAGACGGGACGGAATAAACCTCCATCAGGGAAGCATGCCCAATAAAGTCGAATACGATTGCTTTACCAAGCATGAGTCTGCAGGGGCTGTCATTTGACCTGGATGCGCGTGAGGTTGTGCATATCCCGTTGTAAGCCATGATGCCTCTTCCCTGGATACACCCCACGTCGGTCGAGATTGCTGATTACGACGTCGGCAATCAGCCAAGACCAGATTCGTCTTCCTCGGCAGAAACCCCCCAAGCTCTCCATCGAAACTAGCTACTTATCCCTCTCGACCCCCAAACTCGCAAACTGGACCAAGTGGGCTTTTGTGTCTGTTGCTCTCCACACCCTCCCACGCTTGCAAGATGCAAGAAACCTGGACCGGTACGCAGGGGCTGACGTCCTGGCCTGGCCCTGTATGTAATCCCTAATCCCGTCCAGGAGTGAGGGGGGCGGGGGAGGCCGACGCAGCCAGGACAGGCTCACCGAGGTATCAGTTACGCACGAGGGCGAGAATGCTTGACTAACGGGAACTGGAAGCAGACTCGGCGACGGACCGTCCTTTTTTCGACCATGCAGGTCTCATGCGCCATGCTCCTCTGCTGTGCATGCGTGCGTTGCCTGCTGCGTGGGGAGCGAGCGAGGCGGCGGACGATCAACAGCCTAACCAGCTGCCATCTACAGCAAGCTACATACACAAGACGGACAACACGCTCGACACCCACGCCCTGCTATTCGACGGCCGGACCATGGGCACGAGATCGTGTGCCCACTGGCCGTTTATAGCGCCGGGCCGCTAACGGAGAAATGAAAAGAGAGACAGAGGGAGCCAGCCATTTTCTTCTGTATTGCATCAGTCAGTGGAGGGTGAGACCGTCATCGCTCGGCGCCGCTCTCCACTGGCGCCGCCCCACGACATGTCGGCGATGGTTCCTCCTGCCGACCCGACTCGACTCGACTCCCCCCCGGGTACTTATACATCGTGACCTACGTTTCCGGTCCCGACCCGATCAAATGAATGCCCCCGTTTTAGGCTTTGCCGGCTTGGCCTGAAGGATCTGATCTGTCTCGTCTGAGTTGTCTTTGTTTTGTTTTGTTTTGTTTTGTTTTGTTTTGTTTGTCCGTTCTGGGCTTTTTGCTTTTGGGCACATTTCGAGGCCAGACTCGCTTAGAGGCGGCAGCATTCTTCAAAACCCATCCCAGAGGTAAAAAAGACTTTCCAGTGCTGGAAAACCAGAAAATCACGGTTCGTGAGAAAAAGGGTCAAGGGCTCGGTTATCTGATCAAAGAGAGATCTGAATCTTGGTTCCACTTCACGAACAATTGCGGGTCCCTAAGGCGTTTGTTCCTTTCTTTCGGACGAAGAAACCGCTACCGGCCTCGGGCCTATTCTCACCAAATCTCCAAAATGCTCACCAGCAGAAGTACGGCACGAGCCCTCCTGGGCCGCAGTGCTCTGAGGTGCAGTGTCCGCCGCGGCTTCACCACATCGTCAAGACGTGTTAGCCCCGAGGCTTCGGCGTCTAGTCATGGCAGCTCCGACAAGACTTCAGGTTGGTCTGGATCAAGGGTATTGGCTGTTGCTGTTGGGGCCGGAGCTCTTGGTTGGGGAGTCGCCAGTTTAAGCAAACAAGATGATGCCAGCCGGTCTTTGGGACTAGTTGCCCACCAGTCAACAGAGTCTCGTTACGCTACACTGTCCGAGATGGAAAAGGTAGAGACATTTAAAGAATTCTCATTGTTCAGAGACTGACTTGCAAAGGCCATCCATAAAATTGAGAAGGAGGTTGGTGTCGAAGGCTTCATCTCGACAGATCCTGAGGATCTGCATGCCCATGGCTATTCAGAGTGGTCGACCGTCAACCCTGACACCCTCCCCGTGGCAGTGGCATACCCTCGTACAACAGAGCAGGTATCCGTCATAGCTCGCATCTGCCACGAGCACCGTGTGCCCATCATCCCCTACTCTGGCGGCTCGAGTCTCGAGGGAAACTTCTCAGCCCCTTACGGAGGAGTCAGCGTCGACTTTGCTTACATGGACAAGATTATCCAGTTCAACAAGGATGATATGGATATTGTTGTCCAGCCTAGCATTGGGTGGCAGGATCTTAATACGCAATTATTGAAGATGGGCAGCGGGCTCTTTTTCCCTGTTGATCCTGGTATGCAGAATCTGTGGTCTTGGGGAAGCTCAGAGGCTGACTACAAACGACAGGTCCGAGTGCCAAGATTGGCGGCATGATTGGGACAAACTGCTCTGGAACCAATGCTGTGAGGTACGGTACCATGAAGGACTGGGTCATCAACTTGACTGTTGTCCTGTCTGACGGACGCATCATCAAGACAAGGAGAAGACCACGCAAGTCATCGGCTGGGTACAACTTGAACGGACTTTTTGTTGGCTCCGAGGGAACCCTGGGCCTCGTCACAGAAGGTATAAGCTCCATGACCCCTTTCGAGTATTCATCTAAGCTGACGCTCGCAGCCACCCTCAAGTTGGCCGTCATCCCTGAGGAGTATTCGGTTGCCGTCGTCACATTCCCCAGCATTCGCGATGCCGCGGCCGCAGCAGCAGGCGTCATGCAGACAGGCATCCCAGTTGCCGCGATGGAGATCATGGACGATGTGCAGATGAGGGTGATCAACCTGGGCGGCGCTACCAAGCCGCGAATCTGGAAGGAGACGCCGACGCTTTTCTTCAAATTCTCGGGCACCAAGGAGGGTGTCAGGGATAACATCACGCGGGTTCAAAGGATCACGGCGGCCAACAAGGGCGGCGACTTTGAGTTTGCGCGGGATGAGCGCGAGCAGAAGCTACTGTGGTCTGCGAGAAAGGAGTCGCTTTGGTCAATGCTGTCCTTGAGAAAGAGTGGCCAAGATGTTTGTAAGTGCTATACCTCTTGTAGGGTGTTATAAGTCGACTGACATTCTCGAATAGGGAGCACTGATGTGGCAGTCCCCTTTAGCCGATTGGCTGACATTATCGAGGTGAGCAAGAAAGAGATGGACGAGCTCGGTCTTTTCGCTGGAATCCTGGGCCACGTCGGTGACGGAAACTTCCACGAAGGCATCATGTACAACAAAGATGTGCCCGGAGAACGTGCCAAGGTGGAAAAGTGCGTCAAGAACATGGTACGACGGGCGCTCGACATGGAGGGCACGTGCACGGGGGAGCACTCGATCGGATGGGGCAAAAAGGAGAGTTTGCTGTGGGAGGTTGGGCCTGAGACGTTGGCAATCATGGCGACGCTAAAGAGGGCGTTGGATCCTCGATGGGTTATGAACCCAGGCAAGATTATGGATGTGCCGTGGGAGAGGACCGAGTATCCAGAGGCTGAGATAGCAGTGACTCCCAACAGGGTTGTGAGGGGCGAGTGAGGGAGTGGTGTATTGCATGGTATAAGGGGAGATTAGAGGCTGATTATTAAAAATGGATGTGAGTAGAGTCTAGAATGTACCAACCAACCTACCTATACGTTTGTATTGATGTGGTGATCATTCTCTCCGGGATATTGTAGGGTAACTAACCCCTGAGCTCAGATTTGATGGATGCGACAAGTCTTTCCTCACGAGATCAATAGAGCATAACATGATGACTCAAACTGTTTTTCAGTGGCACATTTAATATACCATTGATTGGCCTGGTGGTGTAAACGAGGAGTAAAGGGGCATATTTGCCATTCTTGTTTGCTCATGCGTGACGGACGCAGCTATCCGTGTAACAGGCATTACTGACAAATGACACTTCATCATGACAACACTTTGACGGGAGCAAATGCGTGCGAATGTATTTGTTGTCTTTTCATTTTACTATCGCTAGAGATGCTTGGTTTGGAACTTAATGTGGCTATTGTTGGCAGCGTTCATAAAGCTGGCAGCAGTGTCAGCTCCTGGCGCTGTTGCTCCTTCCTCATGTTTTTTCATCCCATCTCCCAGCGACACGAAAATTCTTCCTTATCATCCAAAGTGCTGCAAATCAGGCATCTCTTCTCTTTGAGCGCTCTATAATACGCGCCCGGTTACTGCTCCCCACTGAATCACTGTCGCAGCGCATCCACCTCCACTGCCTTGTGTATTGAGGCCTCTTGCCTTCTTCCACTTCTGCTTTCTCCTCCCCAACATTTATCTTTTCTATCACGCACATGTGCAATTTTGTTTCGACACATACTCGGCGCATATCTCACGGATTAGATCTACTCATCTACCTTCTTGGTATATCATCTTCCAAGACCGTCGCCGAGATCACCATCGCGACAAGTTGAACCATGAGTTCACAGAGGCCCCCTCCCAGCGGTCCATCCAAAGGCCGTAAGCGGCCGATGAAACCAGGAAAGCCAGGGAGACCTGCAAAAGGAACCCGAAGCCCGACTAACAACGCGCCCGCGTTCCAAACCCCGGCCGAGTGGCAGACATGGCCCGAGATGACCATCCAGATCGACAAGTTGCCCAGGTCCGTTACCACCTCCAACCTCTGGGACTGGTTCTCGCACGAGGGCGAGATTGTCTACATCGACATCTACGAAATCGCTAGAGACCCTGCGCTCTCCTCAGCGAAGGTCAGGTTCGAGCCGCCTCCCAAGAGGGCCTTTTGGTCCACCGGCACCTACTGGGTCTCTCACCCAGACGTGAGTCGGTACCCCAATGGCCTCAAGATCTTCGTGAGCCCATTGAGAGGGACCCCTAGGTGTTGGATTCGAAGTCCCGTCAGCCCAGATCGTTACTACCCCATCAAGATCACGCTGCACCCTCTCGCCATCCAGTTCGGGAGCATGCTGGGACCTCGAAGCATCAAGGTTATGAAGTCGTTCTATAATACCGTTGACGAGCACACCCTCAAGCTTGAGATCAACCTCAGAGCCATGCGCTTGACTGCCTTCTTCCCCATGGAGGTTGAGACACGAGGTGGAAAACATGTTCGACAGCACAAGGTTGCCGTCGACTTTTCCAAGATGAAGCACGTCCACCAGAGTCCGGCTGATGAAAATGGATGCGCCCTGGTGATGCCCGTCAACGTCCCGCCTCAGTACTACTGGAAGCGACCCAACATTCGCTCGTCCTTCTCTGACGAGGCCAACAACTGGAACACTACGGAGACGTGGAATCGTGCTACAGACCTTGTCGAACAGGCTGGAATCCCAATGAAGTACCCCGTTGCTCTACACAACGACTACAAGGACCCTGGCTTCATCGATATCGGCCGCTGGACTACTATTCGCTTCGTCCTAGATGACAGCACCTCAGAGACCAAGCTTGCTAACCAGCAGGTCGTCAGCGCCCTTGATGACTTCAACATCACCACACAGGTCCACGAGGACGGCGAATTTCGTGTCACACATGGTGCACATGCAGATATGTGGAAGCACCTGGAGCAACCGACTTTGGTCGAAAATGGCAACGCCCTGGAGATGCTTCAGCAGACCTCGGACCCTATCATACACCTGCCCTTTGAGATTCGCTACCAACTTGAGGTTTGCATCTCTCGGGACATTCTCAACGAACACACCATCACTCTCGAGTTCCTCGAGAAGCTAGCCTCGATGAACCCTAGAAAGGCTAGACTTTATCTCGAATACCTCGCAGATCAGGGAGAGCCTGTTCAGAATCCCATGTCCATCTTCCAGAATCCCGAAGCCGAAGCCTTTTCACCCATCGCTAGAATTCCCCAGTACTGTGCGCTCGTTCGCAAGGTTGTCGTCACTCCGACGACAATCCGCTTCAATTCACCAGCCGTGGAAATGTCCAACCGTGTTATGCGACAGTATAAACACATTCAAGATCGCTTTTTGAGAATCCAGTTCGTCGAGGAGCTTGAGAATACCAGAATCGCCATCAACAAGGACCAAAATGACGAGATCTACAAGAGAGTCCTGCGCACAATGTACCAAGGCATCCGCATTGGCGACCGCGTCTACGAGTTCCTGGCCTTTGGCAGCTCCCAGCTCAGAGTGAACGGGGCATACTTCTTCTGCCCTACAGAGCATACTTCTTGCGATGATATCCGCAAGTGGATGGGACAGTTCAGCCATATCAAAGTTGTGGCCAAGTATGCGGCTCGCCTCGGCCAGTGTTTCTCAACCACACGAGAGGTCCGCGGCATTTCTTCTCCTGCTATCCGCGAGATTCCTGACATCGAGCGAAACGGACACTGCTTCTCAGATGGCGTGGGCAAAATATCCCCCTTCGTGGCACAGCTCGTCAACGAAGACATGGCCCTCGACATCTTTGATAAGCCGTCGGCTTTCCAGTTCCGTATGGGAGGCTGCAAGGGCGTCCTTACCGTCTGGCCGGATGCCAAGGGAATGGAGGTACATGTTCGCGAATCTCAAAAGAAGTTTGAGGCGGACTCCAAAGGTCTCGAAATAATTCGTTGCGCTGGTTTCGCAACGGCTACTCTCAACCGGCAGACCATCATCATCCTCGAGAGCTTGGGAGTTCCTATCAAAGCATTCACGGATCTTCTGGATCAACAGCTTGGGTCGTACGAACAGGCCATGCAGGACAACGGTGTTGCTATTGAGATGCTGGCTAAATTCGTCGACGAACATCAGACAAACCTCGTCATCGCCGAGCTTCTCAAGGCCGAGTTCAAGACAGACGAGCTGCGTGAACCATTTGTCATCAATGTCCTCAGTCTTTGGAGGGCATGGTCCCTGAAGATCCTCAAGGAAAAGGCGCGAATCCAAGTCGAGAAGAGCGCTTTCGTCCTTGGCTGCGTCGATGAGACGGAGACGCTCAGAGGCCACTCGAAAGACTCAGAGGGGTCCAAGCCCAAGGATGTCAACATGCTGCCCCAGATCTTCCTTCAGATCACCGACTCCAGGAACTACAACAAGACACACATCATACAAGGCGTGTGTATCGTAGGGCGCAATCCATCCCTGCATCCAGGAGATATCCGTGTCGTCGAGGCGGTTGACTGCTCAAAGCTGCGTCACATCAAGGACGTCGTCGTGTTTCCTGCAACAGGCGACCGACCCGTTCCCAACATGTTGTCTGGTGGTGACCTCGACGGTGATGACTTCTTTGTCATATGGGAACCGAGTCTGATTCCCAAGACATGGAACTATTCACCCATGGATTACGCAGCTCCCAAGCCTAAGGAGTTGGATCGCGACGTCAACGTCGATGACCTCAGGAACTTTTTCGTCAAGTACCTGAAGAACGACAAGCTCCCGCTTATTGCAACCTCGCATCTGGGCTTTGCCGATCAACTTGGGCCCATGTCCCCAAAATGTGAGTACTGCCGGATGTGACCCTCCTTGTCAACCTGTCTGATCACGCATGTAGGTCTTGAACTCGCAGAGCTACACTCCAAAGCCGTGGACTACCCCAAGACTGGGGAGCCGGCGACGCTAAGGCGTGACCAGCAACCTCGAAAGTGGCCGCACTTTATGGAAAAGAAACAATTCTACCACTCAGACAAGGCCCTCGGTGTCATCTACGACAAGGTTGTCAACAAGGCCAAGGTCATCCAGTTCAACCCCATCTGGGACAGCCCGTTTGACGATCGAATCACAAAAAAGTACAAACTAGACAACGAGCTACTCAAGGCAGCAAGAAAGGTCAAGTCTCAGTACGACACCGCAGTCCGACGGCTGCTCAGCCAGCATGACCTGAAGACCGAGTTTGAGCTCTGGACGGGTTTCGCCATGTCAAAGCCTGCCGTGGGCACGGATTACAAGCTGCAGGAGAGCCTCAGCCACGAATATGATGCACTGAAGTACCGATTCCGTGACATCTGCTACGAGGCTGCAGGTGGCAAGCTGACTGACCAGGTTGATCGCTTTGTGGCAGCCATGTACACCGTTACCGAGGAAGAGACAAAGATTGCACTTTTCGAACACCACCGGGGTCCCATCAACGACGCTGGACACATCCTGCAGCCCCGAAAGCTGGAGCCAAAGTCAATGCCGCTCATCAGCTTTCCATGGATCTTTCACTGGGTCATGTGTCGTCTGGCACTGGGGGCCAAGTATGACCCCAAGGCGTCTGTTTTGGCAGCAGCCCATCGGAAAGCGACCCAGCACCACAGGTCGTCCCCCGACCCCGGACCCAGGCAAGTTTCTGCATGCAGCAAGCAGGAGCAGGAGACCATGCCAGAGCCTGGTCTTGGCCCAGAGGTCCATACTCGTCTGCCGGATGGGACAGTTGTCCATCGTGGACAGCCACTGGCATTGTTTGAACCTGATGATGAGAGCTGCCATGACGACGATGATGCGCCATCTGAGGCGTTGCTTTCCATGGCGGACGAAGGGAAGGCGTCGACAGGCCAAGACAAGTCAGAGCTCACTGACAGCAGCAGCAACAACCACAACCACAACGGGGGCGGCGGCGTCAGTCAGGAGGCATCGGATAAGGCCCCCGAAGAGGGCGACACATGCGGCGGACAAGGACAGGCGACGGAGCAGGATGTGGAGGAGGAGAGCGCCATGGATCGTCTGGGACGTCTCACTGGAGAGTAGGTAACTGATGGATGGAGCTTTAGAGGGGGTGTTGCAGAAGCCGGGTTAACAAACAGAAGCAGACGAGCCTTGGGAGTCATAGCGTTGCATGCCGAGGAGCAGAGTACCGTAAAAACTCAATAAACACAGACACTTGGGTGGAGTCGCTAAAATCCCCTCTGCTAATTGGATAAGAGGTCGGATCTTTACTGCCAATGACCGCTTGTGATTCATGCCTTAGCCTCTCCACCCAAGTGTGTGTGTTTATTGAGTTTTTACGGTAGGCACCACTCTATCCTATAGAACCTTATGCTCATACAGTATCCGTACATACGCAGCACTCGAACCAAAAGATGCGTATGTATCCATCCATCCGCATGTGTCATCCGTAATCTCAAGTCAGCCCGTCTGCCCGTGACAAGACTTGGCGATCGCCAAATCACCGCTTGATACACAGATCAGTGCGGAGGACCCATTTTTCGCCTGCGGTCACCTCCCGCCCTTCGTGCTAGATTAGCGTCAAGTAGTCAGCCTTCAGAGCCGCTTCTCGCATGGTATTGGCCGGGGGGAAACTTCTTGGAGGGGGAAGAGAAAACGTGGAAAGGGGAAGCCTTACGAGGAGACAATCATCTCCGTGCTTATGCAAGAGGAGCATGCCCGTCTCGAGAGGGACAGCTATCTCCTCACGCGCCAGCTTGCGGTCGTTTGTGTAAAACACCGTCTCTCCACCAATGCAGCCCTCAGAGGGAGAAGTCAAGTACAAGAGCAACGTCCAGGTGGTCCGAACTGGAAGGGGGGGAACCGCGTCCAGAATCAGGTTGTTGGAATCATCATCTAGAGGGAATTGATCACAGTGGTTAGCCAAGGTTTCCTGCGTTGCCCGCAGAAGAGCATGTGTGTGTCCGGGAAATGTGTCCATCATGGCCATGGCAGGGGACGGATATAAGCCAGAGGCTTGGCACTGCAACGAGGCCGATCTAATTCGGGCCGCAGACACCATCACCACCGCGGCAAGTGGGAGAAGAAGCCGGAGACAGCCCGAACGACCGTAGCGCGTCCGTGTGAGACATCAGGGACCGGCTGGTGCAAGAGCCGACGGACGGGGCTGACGTCGGAAGTGAGGGTGGTGTTGAAGATGGAGACGTGATCAAAGAGTGTGCGGAGTGGAATAAAATGCATGTTGAGGAACATGACGATGCACCTACAATGGCAGTCAAAGAACTGTCCCTTCGAGTAGCGGTACACCCGAATATTGGGAGACAAGCCGACAGGCTCACCGCCCCTGTAAACAAAGGTTATCAACAGTTCGTAATCTCGGCTAGCAGGCACCATCCATTGTGAACAGCCAAGTTGCTTTTTCTCAGTCGGCACCCGTAGCGTAGGACGCACGCAGGATGACCAAGAAAGAGCCCTGTGTTTCAATGCGAGTGACTGTGAAACGGATCAAACTGAGACTCACCATCGTTCCTCGACATGACCGTCTAATATCACGTCCTTGAGCCCCGTCTCCTCCCACAGACGACGAGCAAAGTCTGGGCTGTCAACTTGAAAACGGTCATTGACTCGGACTGCCTCGCCCCGTTTTGGACGACCTGGCGTGGTCTGAAGGGGGAGGGTCTTGAGAAAGGCCACATAGTCGCGACAGAGGGAACGCGGGAAGAAGGAGGGAATGAGGATAACCTTGGATGTCAATGGATGTGGTTGAGGAGACAGGTCAACGATTGGCAGCGGAGGCTTGAACGCCGGCCAAAGAGGAATAGCGGGAGGAGGAGGTGGTGGAGGAGCCGTAGCCCCAGGCTTGGTTGGCCTCGATGCTTTGCTCTTTGGCTTCGCCATGGCTGTCAAGAACCTCAAAAGTAGGTAGTGTGTTTTCGGGGATGGCAGCCCTGATCTATCTGGGTGGCGAATCGTGAAACAAGAATTTGAAATAGAGATGTGAATCTGGGAAAGGGTTGATTAGCCTTTCATGTGCATATGCACCATGTACCACTTTCCCATCCAGGAGTTGATGCAGAAGAAGACTGGGGAAACCAAGACAAGAGGCCTGAGCAGGAGCTTGGCGTAATGTGCCAAGTTGGTTGGCAGTCGAGGAACTCCATACCCGTACAGTACGTACAAGGAAGAGAGGTTCGGAGCCGACACCGCACCGGAGACTGAGATGAGGCCTTTGCAGGAGACGAGATTTAGGCGCGATATCCGTACGGCTCTGTACGCAAGATGCAATGGATGATTGATACCCGAAGCTAACGAATGGTGGACAGCTAGCCACCAGTATCCCTCGTCTCTCACTATCTCAAGCACGAGAACGCCGGGGCTGAGAGCTGCGAAGACGAATGGACAAACGCTGAGGCGCGAGCTGCACGTAGCAGAGGATTAGGTATGGTGGCAGCCGTGGAGGAGATGGTGAGGTTCAGCTTGCTTTTTGCGCATACGCGTACCAAGTTGGGTAGGTCGGTACCAGCACTTGGTCAAAAGTTGGTACCTGGTAGATACCAAGGGTGGGCCAAATGACTCGCTGCAAGAGAAGGCGGCAAAGAAGTCTGTCTGTCCGCCGTCCAGGTGCTTGGATATGCAGGCCTGGTTAAGCTAGGCTAGGTTACCCTGCCTAGCCTGGTCGACGAGGGTCGTCCCGCCCTGTTGAGCCAGCGCCAGGGACTTGGGATGAGTGAGGCGGATGATGGCCCAATCCAGCTGAAATCACCAGCGGAAAAGGATGAGATCGTCGTTGGGGTCGGTAGTAGAAATATAGAGACGCGTGTGATGGCCTGATTCTGACGATGGGATCGACATTCCCACTCAGTTGGCGCTGACTGTCTTGGTAACAACAATGGTTGGTTGGTTGGCGGAAGAGGCTCCGATCAGAGAGACTCGCAGAGGCTCAAAGCCCTGGCCTTGGCCGCTGAGGTCGAAATAAAGCAGGCGGCATTTGCAGGCACATCCTTGTAGCGGGACCATCACCCCGCAACATGCATGCCTGGGCTCCCATGATCTACTGCGCCGTCCGGCATAGTCAACTCTTCTTCCACACTATGACGCAAAACTTGGCCTTTGTATGAGACCGGTGAGGCGCTTGAAATCCCTGGGTGGGAACCCTCAGGCGGGTCGAAGAAATCACCGCCGCTCTCCCTATACAATTTTGGTGCTGGGACCGGCGGTGTTTTTTTCGACCCGCCTGACCCTCAAAGCCATCAATGACACAGCAACCAGCTGGTTACGAGTCGGGTATCGTCTTGTTGTCTCGTTTTCCAAGGCTATTGGACCGGGGCGGATGGGCGGCACACCTGTCTGATACGGTGGCTCGCTTTGCAAGAAGGCTGTTCCCTGCTAGTCATCGATCCGTGGCCTTTAGCCCGCGGTCCAGGTTTGTGCCTGCATCGACCACGAATCCATGTCATGTTGAACCTCGATCCGACGCTCGGTGTATGCCTATTGTCGCCTCGCCTTGCCTCTATCGAACTCCTCCTTCTTTGTCCTGGATGTGTCAACAAAATCTCCGACTGGAGGACAATCCCCCGGAGAACTAAGGCCGCTGCCGTCTCGTCTTGATACCCACTTGCGTGCCTGGTTCTATCGTCACGTTAGTCCCAACGATCGTGACCATTGGTCATGTGTGCCTGTAAGGAGAGAGCACCGAGATGGCTTAAACCCGGCTCCTGGACCAATGGTTCAAGAATTGCTTCTTCGCGGATCGCGATAGTCGAAACAGATGCACCTACAGATGCGGCGTCTTTGGCGGAACCAACTGAGCCAACCATGGCTGTAACCAGGGGATCATCGCTCGCTCTTAAGTCGAACAGCTCTGTGCTGTGAGAATAAAGCCAACCCTCTTCTTCCCGCGGGATTCTGTCCATCACCCAACTGACTAGTCAGCTCCGTGGGAACATGCTTGCCAGCTTCGCCCTTCTCACCATCGCCCGTGCCCTCGGCGAAACATCCGAGCAGGGAAAGCCTCGAGCCGTGGTGTGCATACGGTCATCGCAGCGACTGAGCTGCACGATACAGCGGTTCGAGACCCTATGGAGGGATTGGGCCGTATGCGCAAGGGTCCAGTATCGCAATCGTCAACACCCCGAGCTCGATCAACTCTTCTCCAGGACGTCCAGAGTCATGGCCTACTCTGCCATGCTCATCTGCGACATCAAGATGGTGATTCGAAGAGAGGCCAAGGTGAAAGTTTCGAGCGCTCGCGTCATAAGGATCCTGAGAGCGGCACGCAAAGCCATCATCTCCGGCCAAAGAATCACACATCTCGAGCAGATGCAGTCGTGGGTTCTCCCAGAGAAGCCGCCCCCGGGAACGCCGGCATCGGATGTGTCGGTGCTCGAGTACGAGCGCAGAAGGAGGCTCAACGAAAAGGCGGACACGCTAGTGCAGCGGAGAAAGAAGCCTGTCCAGTGCTGCATGTTTGTCGCCCTGGCCTTGTACCAGTTCCTGTATGGAGACGGGCCCCATGAATTTGTCGCCGAGTACGAGGACGAGGTAGTGCGAGACACCTTCAGCCGCGCCATCTCGGTAGACGATGCGAAAACATACGAGAGCCTGCAACTGAAGGACCATTGCCGGGCGAGGTTGACGCCGCCTCAAGATAAAATACCCAAGAGCGGCATCCCGTTTGGAGAGCTCACATGCATCCCTCGATTTGTCCGAAACCCCATGGCGTGTGGGACGCCCGTTGTGACGAATCAGTTCCGTCTAGAGAGTGAGTCTCCCAAGCCGAATCGTGGTCTCGGCTTCTGACTGATGGTGGCATAGAGGACGAAAGAGAGTTTATCAACCTCAACCGAAACAACAAACCACAACATATCGGGTCAGCGGAGTCTAGCGATAGCTCGAGTTTTGGATCACCAGACAGCTTCGAATCATGAGCATTAGCAAGTTGTGCAGTATAGAGAAGCAGATGATGTATTGGTGACTGGGATGGGTGGACAGGCAATTAATATGTATATAGCGAGCAAGGCAAGGAGCAGCTTATATGCTACTAGGCCATATATGGGTTGGTGCACTTGTCGGGTTGCTGTTTTTCCGGTGGGGAAGGCAAACCTGCTGCTGCATTTTCAGCATTTGACATTGGAAGGAGAGAGAATACAAAGACAAACAAACACCTCCATCAAGCGCGCTGCAGCATCATCTGGATCCCGGCTGAACCAATCATCGAGGTGTCGCTTCTCTAAGATCTACGTATCTGGCATTCAATGGCCAGCACGTACGCTACTATGCCCGGCACTGCCAGCACCCCTGCGGCTCAAGTTCATCGAGCTACCGCGGCTCCAACTGAAGTCCCATCAACGTCCCAGCCATGGACCCGTCCACTCAAGCAATTTGGCCTATTTGTCGCCGGTGCAGGATTTATGGCTGCATCTATAGCTATCTCACGACGCTCAGTATTGAGAAGGCGGCTGGATTCCCTCCCCAAGTTCTACTCATCCAATCGGCAGGCGGTAAAGTTCGACTCGGCGGATAGGTCTTTACTTGCAGCGCAGGCTCTTGGACTTGCCACACTCAATGTCATGAGCTTCGCTGTCTTGTTGGTCGGAGGAATATCATGGGGCTTTGATCTCTCGTCGGTTCAAGAGCTGCGAGAGAGAAGTCAAGCGGCAATTCGTCGGCCGGGGTTGGTAAATCCCGAGGACGAGAAGGAAATGGAGAAGATGATGGAAGACTTGATGGCTCGACTTGGCATGGACAAGCCAGCACCATCCGAGAAGCCATCAAGCGACTCCAACAAGGACTGAAGTCGACAGTTCTATCAAGACTAGCCGACCAATGTGTCCTGGAGGCCCGGTCCCCCTCGACTCGATATTCGAAGCGGGCCGGATGACCGTTATGTACGATAAGCTATCCAGCACTGAGGAGCACGCACACTCCAATCTCACCAAACAACACTTGGCCACCCGCCTTCAAGGATTTCTAGCCGGGACGGAATTGAGACATTCAAAAGCACGGCACGCTTCGCCAAACTCTTGTCTTGTCTTGCTCGGTCACTTGGAGATTTCCCTCGCAGGTGTATGGAGGACATACCAAACTGTGTGGAAGCGGGCCGCTTCTGAACGGTCTAGAATACCAAATAGAAGACATTCAACCAGTAAAGGTTGAGGCATGTGAAACCGAGAGACGCACACGCAAACGACGAAGCAAAGAAACTGCAACCACACTAACCTGTCCATCTGCCGCCTGAGCGGAGCGTTCATGAGAATCGGACACACGGGCTCATTGGAGCGGCCGATCAGATGCACCCGGGGCAGAGGTGACAGACAGTGCGTGCAGACAGGATGGAAATCTGGCTTGCGACTGGGTGACTGTCAACCCTGGACTCCGTCTGGGCCTGCATCACATCACATGGACCATGTTTGTGACAACTCGAGCAGACGCCATCGACGCTATCGGCTCGCTCCGCCATCGGCACCGTTGGCAAGTCTTATCAACGGCTGCTAGCCACGTACTATGATGTTGCGGCTAAGACCTTAACCGCTTCTGCATCGACTATTTCGCGTTGGATCTTGGACGTTGAATCTCGATCTCTGGAGTCCTTCTGGCCGAAATCAAGGAGCCGAATCAGTCAGTGCTGTTGGTAGCCAGCACGAATCCCTGGCACGAACTATCCAAACGGAATAGACGTTGACAGAAAAGAAAAAGCAATATGATCCACCTACGCGCCTCTTTGTCTCAAAGGGGAAATACATTGCCGGCACTTGACCTTGTTTACGGCAAAGGCTTCAAGTTCGCAGGATTGTTACAGCCTCGTCTCACCGTCTTCTCGGATGGTCGCCCAGACCTACCGGCCTACCCACCTTTTTACCTTGGCTTGACACAGTGACTTTGGAGACTGTGGCGGTTCGTCCGTTTCTGCGGGAAGGGAAGGGAAGGGAAAGGAAGGGAAAAGGCTGGGGTAGTGATACCGAGACCAATCAACAGAGCTGGGGTTGATGGTTGAGTGTCACCCCTGCCGGCCACTCCACTCGGTAAGCGCCATCAAGAGTTCCTGGCCAAAGCGTGCGTGCCTTAGGGCCTGCGGAGACGGTTGACACATCAGATCGGGCTGTGGACAAGGCGATGAATGTGACAACGATTGTTGGTCTCTCTGTCAACACTCGCCGTGCCATGTCCGCCATACCCGGGGCTGAGGCCGCGGGACATGACATTGGGTAGCATCCATGGAACTCCACAGAGAAAAGGCTTGTCAGTTCATGTCGATTATCAGCTGCCTTTCCATACTTAGGTCTCCTTGCATCTTTAGCGCACGTCGAGTCGTGGCGTCTGTATAATGTGGATGACGCCCGCGATTCAGGGTCTGAAATTCACCCTGTCGGATTTTGATTTTACCTGTCGAATTTCCCCAGAAAAAGGCATGATATCTGCACCCATTCGGCCTTCAGCTACAACATGGATGATTTGGAGCCCGACTTCCGTGTCCGTATCTGGAGATACACGTACAAAGTCGAGGGCCATGGTGGTGATCCCATCCTCCTCAACTCACCACAAGAGTCACCGGATGAACGCCACGACACGCTTGTGCTTCGCCAGATCAACTCGGACGCCGAGAACAAGGTGTGGGTTCAGGAACAGGCCAGCCAACACTTCAAGAGGCATAGCGATGCTCCCGAGGGCCCATTGATGGACGATGCACACGGTGTCATTGTACGAGATGGGCAAGCCAAGATGATTCCAAGACAAGGGGAAAGGGCAGCAACTCACGATTACAAGCGAGGAGACCGGGTCTGGGTCGAAAGAAGCCTCGTGCCGACGCATAATATCGATAACGATGAGAACCGAGTCCCCGTTATTGACCTCGAGTCCCTTCGACTGTTCGAGCTGCCCTTTGACTACATCTGCTTCGTTCCTCAACTCAGCAAGAGAAGCGAATCAGGCGAACACCATGCGGCAGCTGTTGGTTCTGTGCTCAACACCTTTCAGGGAAAGAAAAAAACCAAAGCTCGCATCTACTTCCGCTGGATGGCTGAGACACCGGACAAGGTCTCATATGTGTGGTTGAATAAGAAGGACAAGCATGATCTCGAGGAGATGAGTTCTTACGCCAAGATACAAAACATGGAACGGAAACGGCGCATCTTTCGAAACCAGTGGCAGGCTCTGACCAAGAAGCTTGCTTTGTTGGGGCTGTTGATGGGGGACGAGGTGGTCCCTGGAGCGGTTGACAGGCTCGAATCCTCGAGCGACAGCGATGCCGGAGATCTCGACCTCCACTGGAGAACCGGTCCGACGGCGGTATGCTTGTTTGTTACTTGAAACTGACTTGGAGCTCAAGTTGACTGATGTGCAGAGTAGCTGCTGCAACCTTGATCCTTGCCCAGCTTTCAACGACCCAGACCTCGACCTCGTGGCGTCCTATATTGGGGGTTACCAGTGGATGGAACACTACCACGTGCAAGATGATGATCTGGATGAGTGCCCTCGTGGTTCTGAGCACAAAGGCCACTGCGTCCTCCGCGACAACCGGACGAGATGTGCATACGCAACCGATCGAGTGCCACACACGTGCTGCAAGCTTCGCGAGAATCCCGTGCTCCCTGGACCGGAAGGCGACCCATACGACGTAACTTTGCCCCTGTGGGAGACAACGGCCGGGGATGACTACTTTGTTGATGCGACGAGGAACGTCCGGACAAGAAGGGAGCTTGAGGACCGCGACGAAATTCCACCACAATTATTGCAGGTGGAAAAGGAAGCGGCACGGCAGGATTCGATGGAATCGGAAGATGAGGCCGAAGAGACCGATGAAGACGAAGATGATGAGCTGGCGGACGACAACGCGATGGACGAGGGCTCTATAGAAGATGGCCCTATGACCGATAACTCTGTAGATGGCGACTCTATGGGGGATGACTCCATCGAGGACGATTCCCTTGAGAGTAGCTCTATAGAGGAGAATTCTACTTTTATCGACGACACGAGAAACGAACCGACACGATCACGAGACTCGCCTCCCGACCCCCAAGAGGGCTATGGAGATACCGAGATGATGATGACGACGACGACGACGACGACGAACCCGCTTGAAGACACACAGCTCCCTCTAGGATATACTTTCGTTCAGGCCCATACTCAACAGGACGCCGGGCCCTTCTACCAACCGACATACAACATGTTTCCTTATGCATTCCCGCAAAACGACCCTTTCGGCCTCGCACCCCCATTTGATCCAACAAACATGTTTGATCCGCTGTACCCATATGCGCCCCAGGATCCTCCCGCTTAAGCGCACCATTGAGGTTCGGTGGATGAGGGTGTTGGCTGTGAAAGGACAGGTCACTCTAAGAGTTGACTTGGCTCTGCTCTCTAGCAAAAGAGCATCTACAACATGAAGCAGACGCATATGCTATCATTGTTGTTGTGTTATAGGTGTATCGGCACCTTGTGTGTGTTTAATACCTTGGAACATGGATGGCAACATGGCGCTATAAGGCAGGGTGCTACAAAAGTTTTTAGACGTGTATATGTATGCATTAACAATGAGCCATCAAGTTCTTCGTTATCACTACGTAAAGTCGATATTCATCTTGCGCAACACGCTGACACAAAAAACATATGCTACAATCCACCATTCAGTCATCATACCATCCCATCCCATGCCAACCCATTATGCCATGCCTTTCCTTCCATGATGGATCCCCCTGACATTACCAATTGCCCAGAACAATGCTTTCAACGCCCGTCACCATTCGCGCCATTCATGTATCCTATGTGCTCGCTCGCTCTCCCTTCCCCCCTTTTGCACCTCTTACAAGAAGCCCTTGGTGAGGCTGGGCACCCGGTTTAGGCTGCTCTTCCTCTTGGGAATGTCAACGACCGACACATCGTCGCCTTCGCTGACCCTCCAGGGGCCCATGCGACTCCGGACGCTGCCGATAACGCTGCCCGATCCCTTCTCGTTCCGCAGGTTCTTCCAGCCCTCGAGCTCCCGCTCTAGGCGGAGCGACTTCTCCTTCTCCTCGCGCAGTTCGCGCTCAGCTCGTCGGGCAGACAGCTGGTTGTTCGACTCGGAGGATTGTAGCTCCTCGATCGTCGTCAGAAGCTTCTCGACCTTGTCGCGCATCCTCGAGACGTCCTCTGAGAGCTGCGCGTTCTGCTTATCCTTGCGGTCAATCCGCCCCTGCAGGTCCTTGACGATACGGTCCACGTTGCGGACAGATCGCTGGGACTTGCTGCGTTCAGTCTCCTGATCCTCAAGCTGAGATTCAAGCTGTTGACGGTTAGCATCGGTACTGTAAATAAAAAGGATGGCATTACTCACCTCCTGAATGCGCTTGTGGAGGAACTTGACATCCTGGCTCGCGCTGGAGTAGCCCTTGGTCTCAAGGTCAATCAGCTTGAGCTGCGCCTCGTTCAGGTTCTTCTCCAGCGACGCCTTCTGCTGCTGCAGTTGGGCGGTGGTCTCACGCTCTACCGTGACATCCTTTTGGACCTCGGCTACAAGGGCCTCGGCTCGCCTCATCTTCTCAACAGCAGCAGCGGCAATGTCCTCCTGCTGAGCAAGGTTCGACTTGAGATCCAGGATCTCCTTATCCATGTTGGCCGCATTGCGAAGAGACGGGCTCTCTCCCTTCATAAGATCCTCCAGACCAGCCTTGGCCTCTTCGAGGCGTGCCTCGACGTTGCGCTTCTCTCTCAGAAGGAGATCTCGCTCTGCGGCGATCTCGTCGACTGAAGAGCGGAGAGTTCGGACCTGAGACAAGAGAGAGACAACCTTGCCTTGGGCCTCATTGTGAGCATTAACCGCCTCGTCGCGAGAGGATGCAACATCAGCCAGAGTCGACTCCAGGCGTGACTTTTCCTTGGACCAAGTCGAACTGTTGAGGACCTCATCATCCCACTTGGATCGGAGCTCGTCGAGCTCTTCCCGAAGTCGGGTGATTTCGGCTTGCTTGAAGAGCTTCTCCTCGCGAGCAAGGTCAAGCTCGTTGGTGAGGGTAGCAAACTCGGCTTGGTACTTCTTCCGAGTCTGCTCCATGCTCGACTCCTTGTCCTCAATCTCCATGGCGCGCTGGTTACGGTAATCCTCAAGCTCATGCTGGAGACGCTTCTTGGCCTGGCTAGCTGCCTCCAGATCGGTCGAGATGTCTTCCACCTTCTCTTCGAGACGCTGGTTCTGGTGTTGGAGGTCTTCGATGGTGGCGTCCATCTTCTCACGCTCAGACATGACCACAGCGTACGTGTCTTCAGCCTCCTTGGCCTGCGACTTGGCAAACTGCTCGGCACGGCTAGCCTTGAGGACAGCGATCTCAGCCTGTTCAAGCTTGCCGAAGTACTCGTCGGCACGGCTCTTGTACAGGTCTAGGCTGGACATGACGTCGATGAGCTTCGAGGTCTCGGCGTCGAGACGAATCTGCAGATCGGCAAATTCCTGAAGAAGCTGGTTCCGGCTCTGCGCCTCTTGCTCCCTAGCCATCGTCATCTCGTCAAGGTCAGACTTAACGTCACGAAGCTCAACCTCGGCCTTGGCTCGATCATGTCGCAATCGCTCGAAGTGAACCTTGATGTCGGTCAACTCGGCCACAGCGTCCTTGTGGCTGTGAACCAAGGACCTGCGCGAATCCTCTTGACTGTTGAGCACTTCCAGGATCTCCTCGTGCGTTCGGGTCTGAATGTCCCGCAATGACAGCTCGCCTGATCGAATAGTCCTTTCCAGTGCAGAAACCTTCTTGTTCGAGTCATCAAGCATATCGTGGAGACGGTTGTTGACACTCTCGAGCTTCTGGATCCGACGTAGAGAGGGGCTCTGGTCGTCGTAGTTCTCTGGAACGGGTGTGCTTCGGTCAATCTGGCTTTGGAGATGACGGTTCTGCATCTCTTTGAGTTGAAGCTGGTTCTGGAGTTCCTCAACTTCGGCCTTGAGATCCATGCGGCTATTGAAGCTCAATGTGTCGACTGTCCGGTCAGATCGAGTCGAGTCTTGAAGAGGATCAAAGTCCTGGAAGCGGCGTGTGGGGGTCGAAGTGTTGGAGTAGTTTCGAGCATGAAGCTTGGCTGCCCTCCTTTGGGTTGGCGATCCTTGGAATGGCGCCTCGTTGAGATGGATCTCTTCAAGCCTGGGTCGAGTGGGAGAGGTGTCGTTGCGAGTTGCCCTGAGATCAGCAAGCTGGTTCTCGGCGTTTGTTCTGGCTGCTGTTTGCACACGGAGATTCTGCTGGAGTTCTTCGACCTTCCTCACCAAGTCAAAGTTCTGGATGAGGACCTTCTCGTCCGTGCCGTCTGATTGAGGAGGAATAGGGGCCTCCGGGTCCACCGTTCTCAAGACATCGAGCATTTGGGCTCTGAGATCTTCAAGTTCCTTGTCTCTTGAGTCGAGAGAAGCTTGAAGTGTGCGAACGGTAGTCTGTGCTTGAGTTCGAAGTTGCCGTTCCGATTCAATGTTTCGGTTGGCTTCAGCCAGCTGAGCAATGAAGGTCGAAGTGGCCTTTTCGGCGTTTCTGCTGGACTTGACCTCGCGAGCAACCTCATGGCTGAGGTCCTCAAGGTTCAGTTGCAACTTCTCAGCCCTCTTCTCAAGGGATGCAATGGCGATCTGAGATTCACCCAATTGCTTGTTGAGTTTGGCGTTCTGCTCCTCAAGCCTGGCCTTTTCGCGTTGAAGAGTCAAGATCTGGCCACGAGAAGCCTCACTGGCGCGAGAGCTTGAGCGTGCAATCTCCAACCCCTTTTGCTGAAGCTTGTTCAGCAAAGCCCGGTTGTCGTTTTCCGACGCCATCAAGCGGCTCTTGACAGTGCCCAGTTCCCGTTCGAGTCTCTCTTTGGCCTGGTCGTTCTTCAGTCCAAATTCGCCCGACTCTAGGATGAGCTTGTTGAGGTCTTCGATCTGGTGGTTGAGCTTGGCACACTCGCCTTCAAACCATTGAAGACGTTCTTGTGCCGCGTCTAGATCCTTTCGAAGGCTGTTTTCACGATCTCGTGCTGCTTTGGATGCTTGTCGCTCACCGGCAACTTCGGCTTGCACTCGCGCCTCCTCTGCTTGCGTCTTTGCTGCCCGAAGTCGTCGGATTTCTTGTCTAGCCTCCTCACGCTCCTGCTCGGCTGTTGCTCGAGCCTCCATGGTCCGCCGTAGGGTGTCTTGCTGAGCATAGAGTTCCTTCTCGATGATGATCTTTGACTCGTTGAGACGGTCGAACTCGTCCTTGAGCTCCTGATACTTGTGCTCGCCGAGTAGCTGCACATCATCGCGAGACTGTCGTTCCCGGCTCAGTTCCATCTGTGTCTGGTACAATTCATCCTTGAGATCCTTGATTTGAGACTCGACCAGTTGGCGATTTTGATCAGCTTGTGCATCCTCTGACAAGCGTCTCTCAAGCAGGTTCTTGGCGTCCTCCGCTTCTCGCTCCAACTGGGACTGCTGAGACTTCATTGCGACCAGCTCAGCTTGAGCGTCACGGAACTTGGCAGCAGTCTTTTCCATCTCAGAAGTCAAAGACTTCTTCTGATCCTCAAGAGACTGTCGCTCGCTCTCAAAGTTCTTCTTGTCGGTTCGCAGAAGGGCTAGTTCGCTCTCCTTTTTGCGCACAAGGTCCTCGTAATCGGTTGACGTCTTTGACAGCTCCTTAAGCTGGGCTTGGATGTCACGGTTCTCACGGGATAGCGTAGACTCGCGGATCTTGCTGGTTTGAAGCTCCTTTTGGGCCGTGTGAAGCTTCACCTCCAAATCTTGGTCGACCCTGAGCAGCTTTGTTTCCAGGTCTTGAACCTTTCTCTCCTTCAGGGACAGCTGACTTTGAGCCACCTTGATTTCGTCTTGGAGTGCAACCTCCTTCTCGGCCTGCTCCGCTTGCTTCTGAGTGACCTCGGCGAGTGAGTCTTCAAGCTCAACAATCTTCGCGTTGAGACGACGCTTCTCTTCCTCCAGCTTAGCGATGAGGGTGGCGGCTTGCTCAAGTTGTGAGCGGTAAGTCTCGACCTCTCGCTCAGCACGGTTCTTGGCTTCCAGCAAATCGTCCAGCTCGTCCTCTAGCCTTTCTTGGTCTTCGATGGCACCTGCGAGTTTCTCCTCAAGCTCAGCTTCTCGGAGCTGGAGGCGCTTGAAAATCTCCTCCTTGTCCAAAGCAAGTGCTCTTTCGCTCTCAAGCGTCTGCTGAATACGCATCATTTCAGCATGGCAGTTGCGACGTTCCTCCTCGAGCTTCTGGCGGTTCTCCGATTCGAGCTGCATCTTCTCATTGAGCTCTTTGATCATGGCATCTCGCTTCTTGACCTCGGTTGCTGTGCGAGTGGAACCGAGTAGAGGCTTCATCTTCACAATCAGCTGCCACCAAGGGTTGTCTGCCAGGTCCAGGTACACGTGGAAGTTTCTCTGGATAATCCTGGTGGCCTCGGTCCGGAAGAGTCTCTTGTAAGCTGCGCGTCGCTTGATGAATCCCCTCGCAACGGATTGGAATCTGGCCATGATCTCGGTAATGAGAGCGTCTCTTTGCTCTTCGAGTTCAGCGAGCACGCCCGCTCTGAAGAAGACCTTGGTAAGACCAACTCGGTACAGGGCCCGGTCGAGCCCAAGCTTTTCAAGCATATGGGCAGCAACAGCTTGTCCCTCGAGGTAGCCCCTGGGAAGATCTTGGCAGAGCACCTCGTATCGTTGTCTGAACTCGGCAAAAGGGAGTCGGTTGGGGAAGCCGGTGCGAGCAATTCTGATTCCTTCCAGGACACCATTGCAGCGTAGCTGGTCGAGAACAAGGAGGTTGTTGAACTGTTTAGGCTTCTTCTTGTGGTTGGGAAGAATGCAACGAACGAAATGGGGATGTGTCGAGTTGAGCTGTGACATCAGGCTGTGAAGATGCTCTTTGTGTTTCTGGGCGGCTGTGCGGAAAAGCCCCTTTTTGACTCGACTTCTTCCGGTACCATGGTCATCCTCCGACTCAGCACAGTCGGCAAAGAGAGCTGCGACATGCTTGTTTGTCGAGGCGGCGAGAAGGCGTGTGACATTATCATTCAAGGGGTCCTTGTTCTTCTCCAGCCACCCCTCGGTGGAATACTCGACCTCGGCGGCGTAGTGCGTAAGAATGAAGCCTTGTCCAAGACGGGACGGTCGGTATTTGGCAGACTTCTTGTCCCACAAGGAGTTGAGTTTCTCGGTGAAGGACTTGTCTGTGGCCTTGGGCATAACACAGTCTTCGTCCAGGCATGAGAAGACACCGATCGGGTTGGAGAGTTCAATCAAGTCAATGGTAGGTTGTAAATCGCGCCCAAAGTCGATGAACTTCCACTCAATCTGCTCTCGAGCATATTCCTCCTGCTCCAGGACAAACATGTGGTGGTTGAAGAACTGCTGTAGCCTCTCGTTGGTGTAGTTGATGCACAGTTGTTCGAAGCTGTTCTGTTCGAAAATCTCAAATCCAGCGATATCAAGAACTCCGATAAAGTGCGAATCATCGAGACCCATGCCATTCCGGTCAAGTTGACGGTTGATTCGTGTGACAAGGTCGCCGAATCCTCGTTCGTATATGCCCTTTGACAAGGCATCCAGACCTAGACGAACCTGCTCAGGAGTCTGGACCTTTTCAACCCATTCACGACCAGCCTTGACCTTGGGATGGAGCAGGCCCTGAAGGAACGGTTCTAGGGGTACACCGAGCAGCTTGCAAACCTTGGCAGCCTGGACCTTTGCGTCTGGAGCGAGACGGGCCTGATCTGCGGCTCGACTCTCCTTGACGACGTTGATATTGCCCAGATGCAGCACAGCTGCCACAGTCCTCAAGATTGATGCCTGGTCCTCATTGGTGAATCCCATAACGTCAAAGGCCTCCATGAGTGACCCCCACTCCTCGCGATCTGACACGCCCACAATGGTGTCATGTCCGTCTCGCGTGTAGTTGAAATCCTCAACACCAAGCCCATCAAGCATGAACTCTCGCTTGGTGCTGTGAGTGGCACCTTTCAGAAGCTGGTAGAAAACGTGATAGTTTCGCTCGTGAGGGTTGATGTGGACGACTCTGGACTTCTCCAAGAGATACCAGTCGATGAAGGCTCCGCAAATGGCGCCATTCCGGGTGAATTCAATGCGAATGAACTTTCCGAAACGTGAAGAGTTGTTATTGCGGACCGTCTGGGCGTTACCGAATGCCTCAAGAATTGGGTTGGCTCGCAGGATTTGCTGAGAAAGGTTCGAGTGTTGCCCCTTGTTCTTCAGAGCTGAGTCTGACTGAGCAACAGCGGCGAGATACTGGATGACCTTTTTTGTATTTTCGGTCTTGCCAGCACCAGACTCTCCCGTCACCAAGATGCTCTGGTTCTTACCCTCCTCGACGAGGTTCCGGAAGGCCTCATCAGCCATGGCGAAGATGTGAGGCTTGGTATCCTCCCGGCTTCGTCCCCGGTACATGTTGATGTAGTCGTTGTTGTAAATAGGTAGCGGCGCATACGGATTGACCGTGACAAGGAAAAGTCCAGAGTATGTATATATCAGATCGGCCTGGTACCTCATGTGCAGGTTGTGGACAACGGAGGCCTCGTTCAGGTGTGTCAATTCGGCCATATCGTTTGCTTTATCGAACTTGGCGGGGTTCACTTTGTCGACGCTCTCGGCATCGACTTCTCGTTGCTGAACATTAGTTAGCAGATGCACCTGGCTATCACCTAAGATGCACTCACAGTTCCATCATCGCATTGTACAAGCAACTGGTTTCCCTCCAGTTCCTCCACAATCCACCCGCGGACGAAAGCCGCCTGTGGATCCTTAACCCATACATAGCGTTTTCCAGAGAAGTCGTTTTCACCTTCAATACCCTTGACTGTATCTGAACTCCGCCTCATTTCTTCCGTCTTGATGAAGGACGGCGCGAATGTGGTCGACGTCGGTGTCCCGCTCTTGGAGTCACTGCGATGCTGCCGTGATACTGCCCCGGGCAGGCCCTGGGATGCTGATACCGATCCATTCGAGTATGTTCTGTTGTGCGCAGGTGGTGTCGATAGTCCGGGAATTTGTGAGGGGGAGGAGAAGATGGCAGATTTAGGTCGGATAGCTTGGCTCGCTGCGGGCGAACCGGAAGGAGCTCTCGCAAAGGGATTACTGCGCCGATTCATAGACCCAGCGCCGTTGAAGGCCATGGTGAAGCGACCGCATCAACAGCACCTGGCGTTGTGGGATCGTAGAATGATGTTCCGGACCGGACGGGTGGTGGATGTACTTGCGCAAGTAAACAAAGTTGACGGGACAGGGAATAAGGGAAACAAGAAGCTTAATATCTTCTTGTAGAAAGTAAAACAATAAAGGGCACTTGCGCTCCGAGTGAATTTACCCCTTCATGAGGAATGTCATCAAGCAATGCAATGCAAGTCTGGGGTTAAAATGCACCTTGGGCTGCGAAGGAACGGGCCAGTCGCACTGATACATGTGGTCGCGTTGCCGGGGCCATTGTAGGTCAAAGTAAACAAAGCTAAATCACGTGAACGACGCAATGCGGAACCGCCGCGCTAACCATAACCGGACTAGCCGAGCCGCCGCTCTCAAGAAGCGACTGAATTTCAGTCTTGTCGCTTCACCTTCCACAAGATCCCTGTGTCGCGCGTCTCGTGGCGATCGATAATTCTTGTGCTTTTCATCATCAGTGATGCTAGGCACCTCACGCCTTACTAACCGCATTAACTGCTTCTCCCTTTAGATTCGATTTCGATAAGTCTAGAGCATTGTCTAGAAGGACGACATCCATTCTCCTGTTCTGCCAGGCTCGACACCATCGCAAGCGGCTCGCGCACAAGTTTAGGTAGCTGTCCTACCAAGGTCCAGTTCCCGCCGCTTTTTCTTGCAAGACGAACTCGTCGGTCTCTTGACTGCCTGGCAACCTAGATGTGCTTGGCTATCAAACAAGTATTGGAATCACCAAGAGCTAAAAGCTCTTTCCATCGTAGCCAAGATGAGCTTCTACGGTTCCGGCTACGGGCCTCCCCATGGCTACCAAACCTCACAACCCTATGAATATCCTCCAGGTCAAGCGTATGCTGCGCCGCCGTTCCTTACGAGTGCAACCTTGGAGGACCAGCATACAGCTTATAGCCATGGCACTGTAGAAGCCTACAAGTACAATCACACCGCCATCCCTGGATTAGGTATGGGCTTCTCTCACGACACCGCGCCATGGCAATCGGCCTGGCCTCACGGCCCCGTCGATGCGCAGACCGGACCAAACGATCCATCCCCGATAAAACAGACTACCGCACCCGTTGGACGCGCGACAAAGGACGTTGACGTAGCTCAAAATAAGCACCACAGCTCAGGCAGTGACGATGATGCGATGGAAGAGGGAGAGGTCAGTGAAGGAGAGTTGGAGGACATCTACGAGCCTGGCGAGGTTGGCGTTACCAAAACTGGTGCGCGCGATCCGCAAAGCCTAGGGCACAAAGCCCAGGTTGGCTACCACGATGCCAGGTCCCAAATTCCTACAGCCGCAACGCTTCCAACCAACGCATCTTCCAAGGAGAACACCTGGAACGGAGATCAGCCCGCTCGAGACCGCTCTGGCTCGTACTCGCCCTATCTCTCACCACGTGAGATACAGTCGAACGGCCTCGAAAACGGCGCGTCAGGCGCTCGTGCGTACCCTTCCACTGATATTTATTAAACGGTGCTCTTTACTGACTTTGCACAGAAACACCACATAGTGATGGACCCCCTCAAGTTATCGAACTCACGAGCCCAAACCACCCCCAGCATGCCCATCTTCGTGACAGCGAAATGGGACAGACTCAAACAAGCCAGTCAGACAAAGTGCTATTCGAGTTCAAGAAGCGGGCCCAAGACGCAATCGTCCGCCTGTGGCCGCTCAATGTGCGATATCAGAACTACGTCGAGGAGGGAGTGGACAAGATGGTTCTCGATCAACTGTTCATGGAATTGGGTCTCGATATCACTACCCATGGCCCAGTCTTGGAAGAAACAAGAGTGCTTGCAGCACCCGAAGCTACGGACACATCGAATAATGCGCAAAATGGAAACAGCCACTTGACGACAACAACCAACAATGAGAAGCCAGAGAGCACGGATCGAGCCAAGGACAAGTCGGAAGAGCGAAAAGACCGAATAGCACGACTGCTGGCTGCAAAGGGTTCCAAGCCAACTTCAGCAACTGTGGACGACAACAAAACTTCAAAGGCTTCTGTGGCCGCCTCCACCGCAACTACCATCAGCAAGCCTGAGAAGACGAAATCTCAATCGGAAAAGTCCAAGCTGATACAGCAAAAAATGGAAGCACTCATGAAAGCGCGGGAGGCGAATGCAAAAGCAACGCAGGCCCCGACCGCCTCTATTCCTGTTCCATCATCCTCTGTGGCACCTGAATCCAGCGAGACACCAAGAGCTGTATCCCCTGATGCAATGAACCTCGATGATCAGCCAGTGGCCGCACCGGACAGGACTGATACGGCCTCGGCGCCCTCAATTCCAGGACTGTTCTTGTCGTCCAGCGCGCCATCACCTGCCCCTAATCAACGCAAGCGGCCTGTTGCAGCGGACCTCAACGAGCAATCTACAGCTGCCGCGCAGAAACGCCCCTTTGGCCAAGCGCGTGACTCGCGGCCGTTCCTAATCGATGTTAGTGATGATGAGGACGATGCTGAGATGGAGCTCGATTCTCCTGAACTCCGGCCCTCCTCGATTCAACGGCCCACGACGCCTGGTTCGAGAACTATTTCCTTCCGTGACCATCCAGCATTGCCCGACAGCGCATCTCACCGCGCCGTTTCTAGCCCCAAGGCAGTGGGAACTCCAACGTCCAATGTTAACAGCAAAGTCAATTTGGAGAACATGAACAAAAAGATCGAGGATATGAGACGGAAAATCGCTGAAGCCGAAGCCCGTAAGAAAGCAAAGCAGTCCAACAACGGTTCGCCTTCTCTTCCTCAATCCCAGGCTCAATCGAAGGAGGGCAGTGTCGATGCCGCCTCCGAGCCAACGCCTGCGGTGTCGACGCCCGCAGTGTCGACTGAGCTCGGTTCGGGAGCTGCTGTTGGCGAAGGTCGTGCATCCACACCACTTCGCCGCCGCCCGTCTTTGAATGCGCTCGAGACCGTGCCCAAAACCCGGGCTCGAGATCAACAAGCGAGACCTGCACTTCGTGCTCGAGTTGCCAGTGAGCGCCTGCCCATCTTGGAAGCCCGTAGGAGGGAGCAGACTGTTCGGCTGGAGCACTTGCAATCTGAAGTCGTTAGGATCACAAAGGAGATTCAAGATAGCTTGGCTGAAGAGGAACGACTGAAACAAGATGCGCTACAGTCTGAATCTGAACCGGCTTCGCAGCCAAGCGAGCCCGAACTGGAGGCTATCCAAGGTGAGCCCCCGGATTCGGATCACCAAACGAGAAGACGAAGCGCACTAGAATTTGCTCCCGAACTCGCTTCATCCCGGAGACTAATCTCTCGCTCAGCTGAACCAGTGCCGGACCTGCCTGCTGCAGATGATGCTGCTGTGGAATCTCCGGGACAGAACGACGCGATCCATTCGAGTGACGAGGCCGACCAGGATGCATCCATGGATGAATCCTCAAGCAGTGATCTAGCCGAAGCTGCAGAGGCACCTGAAGCGGTCCAAGTCGAATCCGTGACAGAAGAACAGGCAACCGTCGAGAGCATTGCTGATGAGCATCATCATCCATCTACCCCTAGCACTCCGAGCTCTGCAAATCACGCACAGGCTCCTCTAGAGGGCACACCCCTTGGAGATGGTCATGGCGATGATGCAGAGCTGGAAGATGTTGCTATGGAAGAGGTGGCGGGTGACAGCAACGATGAGAACGAAGTTGATGAGTCCTCGGATGAGTATGAACCAACAGAGGCAGGCATCGAATTACCATCTCAACAGGCCCCTAGCCATCCACAGTCCCCGACCAGCCAAAGCAATGTGGCCGATGACACGCTCCTAGAAACGACTGATGCTGACATGCAGGGCGCTTCGGTCACATCGCCCATTCCTCACACAATCTCAGCAGGCAATGGAGAGTTGGGATCTGATGACAATGGAGAAGTAGACTACTTGATGTCTGCTATTCATCGCAGAGCTAACGCCAAGCAGGTCAACGAAACCATGACGACGCAGGGAATGTCGGAAACTAATGGCCCTCGGTCATCGTTCATCCCGTACGAGACACCCCTTCATTACTTCAGGGCGTATCGTTTTCACCCCCAGTTCAAAGACTCAGTGACTGGGGGGCTGCGATCCTTGACATACAGCAACAAAATCGACGTGAAAAAGGAAGTATGCCCTGATCAACTCAGTGAAGGAAGCTGCCCAAGAGGCAACGAGTGTCCATTCCAGCACTTTGAAGAGATGCAAGCCCCGGGTACGTGTCACTTTGGCTTACCATGGGAGAAACCACAAGCCGAGGCGAATGCCAGCGGAGGGAACGCTAACGTGCCAAACGGCAACAGATGACCAGATCCTCCTTCAGCTCGGTGCCTATGGTAACTACGAGGGGGAGCAGAAGCAGGAGTACGTTGCAGGACTTCGCGAACTGCTCACGGATTTCCGCAACCGAAAGGTGAAGGACTTCCAGACAATCAGTCAAGGCATCATCGAATACCGCGCCAAATTCCATGGCGACAAGTCGAAGGTCCTTCCTCTAGGTGGTGTCACCTTATGAGGGCGCTCGTGAGAGTATCTATTCCCTTGCAGACAACCCCTTCCCAACCTGTTCGTAATCCCGCCTCTGGCCGTTGTGATGCCATCCCGCCAGCCACCATTGCACCCCTGGTGACCTGACGGTGATGGACCATCCCTCAATTGCCACGCTTCTATGGTTGCGTCAACTTTCGCCTCTCGTTTTCTCCTTTCCCGCTGCCGGCCTTGGCGCGTATACGATACCCTCTTGCCTTATTCCTTTCTCGACGATATCTATTTTTATCTATTGCAGTAGACTGGCGGCGTTGAGAAGTGGTGGCGAACTGGAAGAGCACAAGGAACAAGATGGCAAAAATGAGCTCGAGCGTCTCCAGATAATTTGGGGGGACACATTGGAGAACCATGAAGTTCTCGTGTCATCTGGCTGTAGGGGGTGTTAGGTAGTGATATTCGAGTAAAAGCCATCCATTTCATGTTAAAAGACCTGTTCAGATCATTCCCTCGTGCATACAAGTTGTGAGCAACACCAAATGAGGTCGATTTAGTAATTGTTAAGATCATGTCCAAGGTGACGTTAGGGGCGAGCAATGCGCCGCACAGTTGAGCAGCATTATTGGTTATCATTTTCTTCTTTTAAGCTTCGACGCTCAATTACTCATGTCGTCCCTCCTCCTTGAAAAATAATTCAACCTCATAGCATACCCAGAGGGCAGATCAAGGTAACCCAGCAAGAGAAATACAATTTTACACACAATCAAGCCATCATGCCCAATACATGTCCCTCCTTCTTGGGCTCTCCCCTTGATATGAGGGGAATCCATTTGATTGCAATGTCTAGCATTAAATGAATCTGGCAATGGTACGCTGATCCACTGCCAATGCGGGAGCCCAATTAATTATGACATGGAGTACTTAACATTTAATAATAGACAATAACTGTTAAGGGTAATCACGGTGATAACCTTTCCGGGAGCGGATACTTTTATAGCTAATACAAAGATAGGGATTCAAAGCGCCTAACTACCTAAGTTGAAATGCATCCTACTGAGTGCTCTCAAAATGGAGGTCAATTAAGTCGGGAAGGAGGTCCATCAGAGCTCTCCTCTACCCCAGATAATTGCATCATAAGAGGAGCAATTGCCTTATGTTGAAGCTCATCAGCAATGGCTGCTTGCCGTCAGCATCTTGGCCAATAGGTTTCATGCCCTAAGTCTAACGCAGGTTGGGAACCAGCCACGCCACCTCGAACCCTCGAGTTGAAGATCAGCTCATCCGGGTTGGTTGTCTTTGCCTCTGAATGAGGCTCAAGGTGTTCCAGGTGCATTGATGCAAGCTCAGGGAGCTGCTCAGGCGACTCGTGCCCCGCACTCGAATTCGCTCCGGGGCATCCACCCACCACAAACCCCCTGAACTCCGACCCCACACTCCCATGCCAAGGTGGCCTTTTAGCGGCGAACTCGGCCTTGGGGCCACCTTTCCACAAGGCACACGACCCGACCCATTCATGGGCAGTTAACTTCAACTCCACACGGGATGCTTGAATGAAGCTTCTCCTTGTTCCTTCTTATCCTCGAATCGTCCTTGTTTGAGCAGCTCTCAAGTTTCTCAGCAAGGCTTCATCCTTTTAAAGTCATCCCCCCTCTACTCTAGGTAAGTAGAATGTTCTTAATTTCAATTGACACTCTTCGCGTGCCCCTCTTCCCCCTCCATTGTGTTCGTCCAATGTGGCGGTGTCAAGTGGCAGCTTTGGTGGGAGATCAGGAGCTTGGAGCTCAACTGGCGGCAAGCTTATTGTTCCATCAACGAGTTTGTCCAAGCATTGCGCCCAATTCGCAGCTAACAAGCACTTTCTCGTGGCACTATAAACCCTTGGTGCTGCGCTTGTTGCCCTCGAGCTCCCGTCTCCCTTCCCCTTCTGCGTCTCGCCGCAGCTGTTAGCCGATAGTTCGCATGATTCGACTAACACAAGCCTTGTGTTGATAGGTCTTCCCGCTCCGTCTCGTGTTACGCCCATCATGTCCAAATCGTTTGTTGGCAACGTCAAGAGCGTTCTCAGTGGCGACACTTTGATCCTGACTAGCCCCAACAACCCCAATGCTGAGCGAACCTTCTCCCTCGCCTACGTTACCGCTCCCCATCTGAGGCGTGAAGGCGATGAGCCTTTCGCCTTCCAGTCTCGAGAGTACCTCCGCAACCTCGTCGTCGGCAAGCCTATCAAGTGTTCCGTCCTCTACACCATTCCCACCTCGGGCCGCGACTTTGGTACTGCTGAGCTCCAGGATGGCACCCACCTGCCCGATGAGCTGGTCAAGGCTGGCTGGCTGAAGGTTCGCGAGGATGCTGGCCGGAAGGAAGAGTCGGACGACGTTCTCGACCGACTCGAAACCCTCCGCCAGCTCGAGAACAAGGCAAAGGCTGAGGATAAGGGTCTCCACGTGGGTGTTGGTGGCATCATCGAGGTGCAAAACGACCTGGGCGGCCCCGATTTCATGAAGGAGTGGAAGGGCAAGACTGTGGACGGTATCGTCGAGCGAGTTCTCAGCGGTGACCGACTTCTGGTGCGACTCCTCCTCTCAGAGAAGAAGCATGTTCAGCCCATGACTCTGCTTGCTGGTGTCCGAACCCCCTCCACTGAGCGAACACTGCCCTCGACTGGCACCACCCAGCCCGCTGAGGAATACGGAAATGAGGCCAGGGCTTTCGTCGAAACAAGACTCCTCCAACGTAAGGTCAAGGTTGAGATTGTCGGCGCTAGCCCTCAAGGCCAGCTTGTGGCCACCGTCCTGCACCCCCGCGGCAACATTGCCGAGTTCTTGCTCCAGGAGGGCCTCGCTCGTTGCAATGATTTCCACTCCACGATGCTCGGCGAGAAGATGGCTGCTCTCCGCGCCGCAGAGAAGCAGGCACAGTCCAAGAAGATCAGACTCCACAAGCACCACGTTGCCAAGGCTGAGGGTGGCAACCAGGACATGATTGTGTCCAAGATTATCGGCGCAGACACCATTATTGTCAGAAACAAGGCTGGCACCACAGAGAAGAGAATCAACATCAGCAGTGTCCGAGGACCTCGAACTACAGAACCCTCCGAAGGCCCCTTCCGAGAAGAGGCCAAGGAGTTCCTTCGCCAGAAGCTTATAGGAAAGCATGTGCGAATTAGCATCGATGGTACCAAGCCTGCGTCTGAGGGCTTCGATGCCCGAGAAGTCGCCACTGTTACTGAGAAGAACACCAACATCAACCTCCTCTTGGTCGAGAACGGATGGGCATCCGTCATCCGACACCGAAAGGATGATACCGACCGAGCCCCCAACTATGACGAGCTGCTTGCTGCTCAGGAGAAGGCTAAGGAGGAGAAGAAGGGCATGTGGTCTGGCAAGCCCCAGAAGGCTAAGCAGTACTCTGATCTCTCTGAGAACGCGCAGAAGGCCAAGATTATGCTGGCAACTCTTCAGCGACAGAAGAAGGTCCCCGCCATTGTCGATTTCTGCAAGGCTGGCTCCCGATTCACCATCTTGATCCCTCGCGAGAACGTCAAGCTCACCATGGTCCTGGGCGGCATCCGCGCTCCTCGAGCTCCCCGAGCCGACGGTGAGGGTGGCGAGCCCTTCGGAAAGGAGTCCCTTGAGCTTGCCAACCGCCGATGTAACCAGCGCGACTGCGAGGTTGACATTCACGACATGGACAAGGTCGGTGGATTCATCGGCGAATTGTACATCAACAGAGAGAATTTTGCCAAGGTGTTGGTGGAAGAAGGTCTGGCCTCTGTCCATGCCTACTCTGCTGAAAAGTCAGGCAACGCTGCTGAGTTGTTTACTGCCGAGAAGAAGGCGAAGGAGGCCCGACTTGGTTTGTGGCATGACTGGGACCCTTCCCAAGACGAGGAGTATGAGGAGGAAGAGGCTGCCGAGGCTACCCCCGAGGCTGAAGTGTCGATTGACAAGAAGCCTACCGATTACCGCGATGTTGTTATTACCAACGTTGACGCTAATGGCAAGATCAAGATCCAGGAGATTGGCAAGGGCACGGCCGCCCTGGAGAGTCTTACGAGTGAATTCCGAAAGTTCCACCTCGACTCCAAGAACAACAACCCCCTCAAGGACGCACCTAAGACTGGCGAGTATGTGTCTGCCAAGTTCTCCGCCGACGGCCAGTGGTACCGAGCTCGTGTGAGGGCAAACGACCGCACCGCCAAGAAGTCTGAGGTCGTCTACATTGACTACGGCAACAGCGAGAAGATCTCTTGGAACCACCTGCGCAGCCTGGATCAGTCCAAGTTCGGCCCACAGAAGCTCAAGGCTCAGGCCGTTGATGCTTCGCTGTCATTTGTGCAGCTCCCCACTGGCGCCGACTACTTTGAGGATGCTATCGGCTTCATCTATGAGCTGACTGAGAACAAGCGCCTGGTTGCCAGCTTCGATTTCATGGACAACAAGGAGAACGTGAGCTACGTGACGCTCTATGATACCGGCTCCTCGGGCGAGCTTCCTGGTCCCAACGACTCGATCAACAAGGATGTTGTTGCCGGCGGTTACGGCATGGTTCCCAAGAAGCTCAAGGCCTGGGAGCGCAGCAAGGCATTTGAGCCTACTCTGAAGCACCTTAAGGAGGTCGAGAGCCAGGCCAAGCAGGAGCGACAGGGTATGTGGGAGTATGGTGATATCACTGAGGATTAAGGTGAAGGCGGACTGGTCGAGATTGACGCTTCAACGAACTTGGTTATGAAGGGCGAGCTTTTGAAAATAGGCGAAACAAAAATGCATGTAATGGTGTCTCGGCGTGGCCTTGGAATTGCGGGTGCGGTTTAGATGAGGCATACTGTAAAAACAAAGAAAAAGTCGCACCAAAACACATCGGATGACTGATGTATCACTTTCCTTGAAGATTACTGGCACAGATAGTTCTCATCCAGAGACGGTTGCGCGCCAAGCATAGGATGGCTTGGATAATGGCTGACCAAACATGTTGAGTGCGCCAGTCAACATTAATCATCAATACTCGCAATTGATTCCCTGCCAAACAAAAGCTAGATTAGCTATTCGCGCAGACGTGGAAGAGCATATGGTCGGAAATATGGGCCCGGAAACACAGGTCCAGGCGGCCGACGACGATGATGATGGGAGGCATCCATGATTTCTGCAAGCTAGAGGTGGTCAGAACTCCGAGATGGATGGCGACGATGGCGGCCCGTTTGGTGGCATGTCTCTGGTGACGGTGGTGTTCTTCCTAGGTAGGTACGCGTGGTCCGGTTTTTGGACCTCCGGGAGCATCTATGCGGCAGCTCCGGAAAGGTCGGAGTTCTCCCCGCCGAGCATTCGCCGGCCATATCGGCCACCAAGTGTCGGGGTTCGGTGCCACGTGCGGTCGAGAGAGGTTCGATGGACGTCTCTGAAAATCAGGAATGACGCTGATCGGAGCTGCCGCATGGGTGGCCAGACTGTCAGAATGGAGGGATGCGACCCTCTGAAATATCTACCATGTTGGGCCAGTTCTTCTCGCCGGGGGTTGATCAAATGCGCCGCGCCGCGCCGAAACCCCCAGGAAGCTCAGGCAAGATCTCAGGAATGGGGGAGCGGCTAAATGTGGCAGCCTGACGCTCTCAAGGTGAGCGCCTCCACAGGCTAATATCACACATTTGCTCTCTCAGTATCCACGGATTTCCAAGTCCACGAGCTAACGGCATGATGGAGGGGCTCCGCGGGGCATCATGTTGAGGTGCAAGTGGGGTCCGTTGTCGGGGGCTCTCTCGGTGGACATGGCGACGTGAGGAATGACGGGCCTATCGAAGTGACTCGACTCGGCCCAACACAGAAGCTGGCAGCGGGGTGGGGGTTTCTTGGGAGTGGCCTCGCATCGAGGGTCTGTCTGTCTGCTTGGATCTCTGGTGGGTTGTTTTTTCTGATTCTGGCGGTGGGGGTGAGCGGCGGTAGCAGTTACCAAGACCAGCCAGCGTGTCATTTCTCTCTGTTCGTCCAAAGCTGCGACACATCGTGAGAAGGTGAATGGCCTATGAGAGAATTAGTTGAGCGGGCGGTCAAAGAAGGAATCCAACTGCTGCGGCAGGCTGAAAAGATTGCAGATTCATCGGTCAACATTCGCCGGTCAGCGTTAATACACCAGCTTTGCTTGCTTGCTGCTGGTGCGGCTGTAGCATTGACGTCCAGGGTGGAAAAAATAACATTGGAACGGCGAGCTAGCATCGGGTACTTGAAACCAGCTGCTGGCAGGTCAAGATGGGGGCAAAGAGGACTTTAAAGTATACCAAAGAAAACCTCAGAGTCTGCTCTACGAGACTGCAAGGTTATATCAAAGAATTGGCCTGCAATCCTCGCTTCAGAAGCGTTTCGAGAGCTCCCTCGCCGTTTCGGCCTTTTCTTTCCACGACCAGCCATGAAGGCGGCCGCGGCGGATGCGGGTACGGGATGAGGTGAGGTGAGGTGAAGGTATGACTTAATCGGGAGCCCCGCCCCGACCGGGATGCCGTACCTTCCATGGGCCATGGGCGCATGGTGCAGCGCAGCGAACGAGGGGGAGGGGCGACGGAGGCGAGGGAGAGACAGCAAAGAAGGCGCGAGTCGTCGCATGTACGTCAGGTACCTTCCCAACTTTTGGTGGGAATCCCCAATCTTTTTCTTCCCCTTGACTCCCTCTTCTTCCCTCTTTCTTTTTTTCTCTCTCCTCTTCATCCTCTTCTCGTCCTTTGTGTGTTCAATCTTGAATCAATCACAAAACAACAACAGCAATCATGTCTACCTCTCTCGATCAGCTCAAGGCCAGCGGCACTGTACGTCACCCCACCATAGCCCCTCCAGGTCGTCTAGTATCGCGACAAAACATGTGTCGGAATCCGGATAGCTCGAGTTTTGAAGCAGCTTGAGAAAGATGATGGAAGCTATCATCATTCTGAAGCTCCAGCTACTAGATCTCACACTGCGACCTTGATACTCCCACAATCACCTTGTTGAACTCTTTGCTGACCGCTTGCTTGTTTTCCACCTCAACAGACCGTTGTGTCCGACTCTGGTAATTACCGCATCTCCCCAGCTAGTTTTGTCTCAATGCTAACTCATCCTCCATAGGTGACTTTGCCTGTTAGTGCCTCCCTACTGGAAACCTCGTTTTCGCGAGCTCCCAATTCCCATCATCACGTCGAATCGCCATCTTCTCACCTCCTCAACAACCCCCACCATGATCATGATATGATATGATATGATAGATCGAACAAGAAACTAACCATTCTTGATAGCCATTGGCAAGTACAAGCCTCAGGATGCTACCACCAACCCCTCCCTGATCCTCGCTGCCTCTAAGAAGGCCGAGTACGCCAAGCTGATCGATGTCGCCATCGACTACGCTAAGCAGAAGGGTGGCTCTGCCGACCAGCAGGTTGACGATGCCCTCGACCGCCTCCTCGTCGAGTTCGGCAAGGAGATTCTCAAGATCATTCCCGGCAAGGTCTCCACTGAGGTCGATGCCCGTTACTCTTTCGATACCCAGGCCTCCGTCAACAAGGCCCTTCACCTTATTGAGGTAAGCTCTGCCTGGCTATTGAAGCAACTTGGGTCTTATCGTGATGCTTACACTTTCAATAGCTCTACGGTGAGCAGGGCATCTCCAAGGACCGTGTCCTGATCAAGATTGCCGCTACCTGGGAGGGTATCAAGGCCGCCGAGATTCTTCAGCGCGACCACGGCATCAACTGCAACCTTACCCTCATGTTCTCGCTCGTCCAGGCCATTGGTGCTGCCGAGGCCGGCGCCTACCTCATCTCTCCCTTCGTCGGTCGCATCCTTGACTGGTTCAAGGCTCACACTAAGAAGGATTACGCTAAGGAGGAGGACCCTGGTGTCGCCTCTGTCAAGGCCATCTTCAACTACTACAAGAAGTTCGGCTACAACACCATTGTCATGGGTGCCTCTTTCCGAAACACTGGCGAGATCACCGAGCTTGCTGGCTGTGACTACCTGACCATCTCCGTAAGTATCATATTTAGCACACAAACCCAAGCCTTGAGTACGAAATGTATGTGTTACTAATTTGATGATTTACAGCCCAACCTGCTCGAGGATCTCCTCAACTCCGAGGAGGCCGTCCCCAAGAAGCTCAACGCCGAGGAGGCCACTGCTCTGGACATCGAGAAGAAGACCTACATCAACGATGAGCCCCTCTTCCGCTTCGACTTCAACGAGGACCAGATGGCCGTCGAGAAGCTCCGTGAGGGTATCAGCAAGTTCGCTGCTGACGCCGTTACCCTCAAGGATATCCTCAAGGAGAAGCTCGCCTAAGCTAGCTACCACGCATAATGAGTACAAAGAAATTGAAGGAAGAAAAAAGTTAATAGGGCAAGGTTGCTTTGGGAGGTATCGTGGAATTGAGGCTGGCTGCGCGCAATTGGCTTGAATTGGTTCGCGATATTCAACTGTAAGCTATCGTTGATGATACCACGAACATATCACTCTACCCGTCCATTCATGTGGATTTGGAGACAGGCCGCGGCTCGGGAGGATCATTAAGAGGAGGTCGACAGGCACAGATAGGATTTGCATAGGAAATCAAGACGACATGTCAGGCCCATGAGCAATGAACCCCTTGGTGAGATGATTAACTTGGGACCCAAGTTGGGATTTAACTACAGTACAACAAACTCCATGTTTAGATGCTTTGGTATAAACACCGCCGTTCTTGATCCGACCGACAAGACCCGTGAACGCCACCCACCCATCGAAAGACACGATTGGCCTACCAAACCCAACACCCATGTCCCATCTTGATGCTGCCCAGAGAGTGGTCATGATGACACCGATAAATATCATGAAATCACAGGTGCCCGACTAGAACCAGCCCTTCTTGCACTCAACTTGGAAGGTCAGAGGCTTCCAGCCGCCATCCTCGGTGCCCTGGATAACGAGAGCTGTAAGAGCATTACCCTTGACGCAACCCGAGTCGAGGCCGAAGGTGTATGTGTCTTCTTTATAACCCATCTTGGCGTCATGACCGTAGATGATAGAACGACGCTCAATAGCAGGGAGCTTCTTCTGTTCGCTGTTCCACAGTTCGGACCATTGCTCGCCCCCACGGTCGTTGACGGGGATCCATACATCGCGGTCGCTGCTAAGAAGCTCCTGTGCGGGATCGCTGGCCGGTGCTGCGGCAGCAGCATCGGGCTGGGCGCGGGGGACGAGGACGGCGGCCTCTTGGCCCTCTTCATCGGAGGAGGATTCGTCCCGCTTGGGCAATTTTTCGGCAAGCTTCTTCAGTTCCTCTTCCTTTTGCTTCTCCAACTCCTGCTGCTTCTCGAGCTCCTGCTTTTTCTTCTTCTCTTCCTGTTTGCGCTTCTTTTCAATCTCCTTAATACGGAACTCGGCGCGGGGGAAGCGCAGAGTGCGCATGTTCATGACGGCCCAGGGATCTTGCTGATGGACGGGGACACCGGGGACGAGGCCGGCGTGAACGATGTAGAGAGACATGGGCTCGGCGGATAGAATGACAGGGAGGTTCCTTAGCCAATTCATTTGCGCTTCGTTCAGGCTTCGTGCCGTCTTGAGATCTTCCTCCTCGCCGCGTCTCTTTGTTTCCGCTTCCGAGTCGAGATACGCCTGAACACCCTGCTGAGCGCTGAGGGCCGACCAGGCAAGGATCACACGATCTTCGTGGTTTCCGCGGACGGCGCTGGCCTTGAGCTCCATGAGTCGGTTGATCAGCTCGGGCGTCTTGGGGCCCTTGTTGACCATGTCGCCCACAGCGACGATGTGATCGTGCTTGGGATCAAAGGTGATCTTCTTGAGCAGTTTCTCGAAGGGATCGAGCATGCCATGTATATCACCGATAACGACCAATCGACGGCCGTTGGCCTTTGTTGGAATGTATTCGCTCGGGAGGTTCCTGACAAGGTCGATGCCGTCGTAGGCGGGTCGGTTGTACATGCCGTAAGACATTGGGTTATCAGCTCTCGATATCTCGACCTTGGGCTGGTCATAGTTGGTCTTGTCGTCGTGGGGCATGGTGAGTGAGACGAGGCGCGAGCAGCAGTAAAAGACGCTGAAGACGAAGAATGCGGTGGAGAGTAGGACGAGCAACCTCCGCTGCCGTGCCGTGATCATTATGGCCATGGCTGCAGGAGGAGGGGCGAATGGCGGCGTGAGGGTTGGTCACAAGGGAGGGCGGCGAGAGCTTAGGGGCGATTCGCGGTTGATGAAGCTATGACGACAGCGACGACGAAGATGATGGTGACGCACTGCGGAGGAGGACGCATTACCGGATCTGGCGGATGGACGAGGGATTCATGGATCAGAGAGTGATTCGAGGGGAAAAGATGAGCAAGAGGAATGGAAGTAAAGGAAGAATAGGAGGCCGGAATAGGAGGATAGGAGAGTTTACACCCACCGATCCAAGTCTCAGGCCGGGCGGGAGTGGTGAGACGGGAAGAGACGATGCAATGGTAGGATGATAAGAGCAGCGGCAGCGGCAAGACAAAAGACAAGATAGGGAAGCAAGCAGCCGACAGCAAGACAAGGGAACAACGGCCACTAAGATAAACCCGACATCCATCCATTCATTCATCTCTCCCCAACCACCACTAAACCCCGGGATATGGGCGAAGCCAAGCCTCTTGGGACCGCAAGTTGAGGTTTTTCACAGGCTCATCACTGGCCTCGCCAAGAAAAGGAACAAGCACAGGGGCTTACGCACTTCGACTCGAGGGGGGGGCGGTAGGACAAAGGGCACAAGGGCAATTTCCAAAGTCGGGCGGCGGTCGCGCGCGTGGGGTTTGGTCGACTTTGATTAGCTATTGGGGAGGATTTCCATGGATTTGCGGGTTGTGGGGGACGACGGCTCGGAAAGCATAATTAAGCAAACAAGTGCCCGGGCAAGGCGTTTCGAGGGATCGACCTTGTTTGGACTGGATATGAAAAAAAAGCCCTATGAAGGACGAGGGCTCGTCATGGTGGCATCCATAAGGACGCTATTTTGTCTTGCAATTTGTACTGTGTTGCCAGATCCAACCTCCTTGATTGGGTCATGTGTGATACGGACTACATGATAATGAACAATCTCAGCGATCTGAGATGCAAGATACAAATATTGTACAACATGTGAGGAGGAGGGAGGGAAGTAGGGACGGTTTGTTGTCCGTCCGTCCGTCATCACGGTGAGCCGCAGATTAATATGTGCCTGCGTGCGGATGCTCCGGAGACGCCGGGTCGGGCCTTGTATGAGGAGGCTGTTTCCAAGCCCCAACTCTCAATGCCACCGCTCTCCGGGCCAGCAGCAAAGGGTAGTTCCCTTTGTGATCATCATGACCATCGAAATCCTCACTCAATTGCCCTCCGCCGGCTCAGTATCAGGGTCAACGTGTTTCTCCGCCTGTTTTACTTCTTCTGCTGCTGTTGTTGTTGCCGCTGCTGCTCCTGCTCGGCCTTGTACTTTTCATTCTCAATCTCCCGCCAATCCTTTGGTATAGGCTCGTTACCGTCCGTCTCCTTGACACCGCCCGCAAAGGCGGGACGTCCGGCGTACAGCTGATATCCCTTACCCTCCTCGGCCTGCTCCATTGTACGGTAGGCGACGGGCATGTTGCCACGAAACCGCTTGCGCATATCAACCATGCCGCGTTTACACTCGCCAAAGCCCTTCTTGAGCTGACGGCACTTGAGGGGGAGGGTGTCGACGAGGGGTTCGCGGAGGCAGTCGGCGGCGCTGTTGCGTTGGACCATGACGCAGTCTGATTCCTGGAGACACTGGGCGAGGGCCTCGCCTGAAATTGACTGTTAGAGTGGGCGTCTGAGAGGTCGAGGTGACGGCTTACGCAGTTCTTTGCACGAGCTGGGCATCTTGGGCTGGTGGTTTTTCTGGTCGATGGCAGCTCAGGTGATGGGCGAGACGGGATCAAAACCGCTTCGAAGACTTGCACCAAAAGGGTTCGTTTTGCGGTCGACCTATGATTGGTTGGTTGATTGAGACGAATTGAGGCGGCTCTTGAATGTGGCGTTGAAATCATGAGCCACACTTGCTTGCATCTTACCGCTGTTTAAGCTTAACAGCACGACAAGACAGGGGCATTATGGGCTTCAATATTCAGGGCCAAGGTAAGTGAAGCTCTACTACTCTCGTCATGTTTCTATTATCTTGTTCCTTATTGTTCTTGGTTTTCGTTGTTCTCTCCTCAAACCCAATCGTTATCGCGGGTGTCCACGTTCCACGAAAGGGGTGGGTACTTTAGCGCTGCATCCACTGAAAGTTGGCACCCAATCCACTGTACTCGACCCTGACATTTGCATGTGCCAGACAGGAGAGCCATGAATGAATGTCTCACTGATGATGAAAGATGAAGGCATGAATGGAATGGTCAATGACAGCAGACAACTCCTACCTATATGACCCCTTTTAAAGGCCTCATCTCAATCTTCTTCATGGATCTCGTCTTTTACTCTTCGGTGCTGCAAAGGGAATGACCCGTCCTGTCCACTTGGTTCCAATCTCGCCTAAAGTCGCTGAGGTCATGATTCGTTGTCACCCTCTTGCGGCAGCGCCAGCGGCAGCAGCAGCGCCAGCGCAGAACGTCAGTGCTCAACGTCAACGTCGGGCTCCCCAATTGCATGTGACATCACCTCCAACTGCAAATGCTGCCAAAGCCAAACGGCTTCCTTCTCATTCTCATCCTGGTCCTTCTCGCAACACAGAATCGAGGGCTGAGATCCTATCGCGGCGGCTCTGGTCTCATCTGAGAGATCTTGTCGCCATGGCTATTCCGTTCATCGGGAGGCTGCGTCCGTGAGTCGCCCCCTGTCCAATCTACTCTCTCTGTCGCTGAAGCGGTCTGCCGCCTCTTCATCTGTGCGCCAGCCTCATTAACCTTTGCATCATGTAGGCACGAGTATGTCGCGCTCGTTGGGTCGTTTATTCTCGTCGGTCTCGAGGCTTTAATCCGAGTATTGACCCTGGCTTTGCGTAAGTCGCGATGCGCGTCTCCTGAGCGGTGTGGTGTAGGCTTTGTTGACATTGATATTCCCAGCTCCTTTCCTCGTTTCCTTCTTCTATCGAGCTTCGAGGCGGTTATTTAACAAATTTTCTCCCCCTGCCAAGAAGAGGGCGGAGAATAGGCGAAAATGTTGGTAAACACTGTAAACCTCCATCGTGCTCAGACTGACTCTCAGTAGCCATTTCAACAGCTGTGCGGGACGCAGCTGATTTTGTCGAGTTGTGCCGGATCTGGGGATACGAAGCTGAAGAGCACATTGCCCAAACCAAAGATGGCTACCTCCTTGGTCTTCATCGCCTGGCGTGGAGAAAAGGCGATGAGGGGCAAAAGGTCAACTCTGGACCGACGAGTCTGCACAAGAAGGTCATTTACATGCACCATGGTCTTCTCATGAACTCTGAGGTTTGGGTTGCTCTTACGGATGGGCATAGATGCTTGCCTTTTGAACTGGTTGAGAGGGGTTATGATGTCTGGGTATGTCTCATTTCTTTCATCTTAACTTTCATCTTTGCTAACACCCTTAGCTTGGCAACAATCGAGGAAACAAGTACTCCAAAAAGTCGATTCACCACTCGCCAACGTCGCTCAATTTCTGGGACTTTTCCATCGATGAGTTTGCTTTCCATGACATCCCTGACAGCATTGCATACATCCTAGACACGACTCAGCAGGAGAGTCTGTCTTATATCGGCTTCTCTCAGGGCACGGCGCAGGCCTTTGCCACCCTGGCCATTCACCCCAAGCTCAACCAGCAGGTCAACGTCTTTATCGCTCTGGCACCTGCCATGGCCCCCGCTGGCTTGTCGAATGGGATCGTCGATGCTCTTGTTACAGCGTCTCCTTCAGTTCTGTACCTGCTGTTCGGTCGTAGATCCATCCTCAGCTCGGCAACCATGTGGGAGACGCTTCTGTACCCACCCATCTTCAGCAAGCTCATCGATATGGGACTTTCCTTTTTGTTCAACTGGCAGACCAAGAATATCTCGGCGAGCCAGAAGCTGGCAGCTTACCCACATCTTTATTCGTTCACGAGCACCAAGAGTGTTGTTCATTGGTTTCAGATCATCCGGAACAAGTGTTTCCAGATGTATGACGATGATGTTCACCAGCCGATGAGCGTCATCTCGACCAGCAAGTACTCCAAGGTTGCCAAGTACCCGACGCGAAACATCAAGACGCCAATTGTTCTAGTGTACGGAGGAAGCGACTCCCTGGTTGACATCAAGGTGATGCTCAAGGAACTACCGCCGCAGACGGTAGCGACCGAGATTCCTCACTACGAGCATCTCGACTTCTTATGGGCCCGCGACGTTGACATTCAGGTCTTTCAACATGTGTTTGATGCCCTCGACAGCTTCACGGATGCCGAGCATTCTAAAGAAGAGTACGACAAATACTACATCAGCAGGCAAGAGAGCCTCCTTGGCTCAGGATACGCGTTTGGATACTCACACCAAGGAAGCGAGAGCGAATCATCAACACTCACGCCTAGCGTTGAAAGCCAGAGCAACGGTGTTCCTCTAGCTCCACACCGTGCACGAGAGCATTCGACTGCGATTCCATCACCGGTGAACACGACACGGGCAAGGGTCAATATCGCTGCGGGCACCATCGTGGACGGTCGGCCAGTGACCCCGGACAAGCCTGGTGGCGGTCTGCTCTCAAGAGGAGACTCGCCTGACGAAGGCCATGAATCACCAACGACAGCGAGGGTCAAGGCCAGTGCCAAACGCAGAGGAAGCAATGGAAGCAACATTAGCCTCGACAGCATGCGTTCCGGCCGAGGCATCAGCGTCGGAGCGAGCAAAGCGGTTGGAGGTGTTGTGACCAAGCCCGGCGTCAGTGGAACGCCAGCAGACGATAGCAGAAGTGCAACCCCAGACAAGAAGAAGAAGAGTAAGTAAACGACAAACAGGATGTGACTTGGAAAAGGGCGTTTCGTCGAGTGGAGTTTGAACTGCTGGCAGGATACATATATACTGATATCAGATGGTTAATTCGTGGGACTAGATATAACGTCGAACATTTTCTATGTAATGCAGCAACAAAAATATCGTTCAAGAGGGTCGACCGGAGTGCTTGATAAGAAGTGCGAGTGAGGGAGTCGTTGATGTCAGCTTTGGCGTTCTTGGCACATTTGAACCCTTGTTATGGGATCTAAACTCGTATGATGGTGATTGAATAAAGTGGGTCTGTGATGACGCGGCAGATGGGCTTGAAAGCCGATAAATATCGAGATGAAATTGTCTACCTCGTGTCTTTTTGTTGTGCTCAATTTCTGCCTTGAACAACCTCGTTTGGGGCTGAGAGTTGACATCAGGCTCCCGTGTTAAACAACGTTGCAATGGAAATGGCGATCTTGGCAACGGGATAGTTCAGGACAGGGTTCATTGAGGCGGGTTCGCTTATCAATCCAGATTGAGTTTTTTACGAGCCTCTCTGCTGTAGGTACATACATATTCTAGATATTCTAGTGATGCTCTCATGTGGAGGCTATGCTGGGTTGAAAGTGAAAGTGATGATATCAGAACCTTGAAAATCCGCCCAGGCTGATTCCTCTTCATCTTGAGGCCTGCACAGCCCCAGAGTCTAGACGGCAAGGACATGAAACTGCAATGTAGTATACGAAAATCACACCAAAGCCGCGCATGCTGTTTCGCATTCTTTGGCGAAACGTCCAATCCCATCCCTTGTATCGACCACCCTTTCATGTATAAGGCTGCCCTAGCGCCAACAGATACATACTGGGCGGGTCAATTCCGAGCTGAAAAGATGCCCCGGCGGGTTACGGGGACGTGCCGGAGGCTCCAATCCGGTGGTATCTTTATGCCCGAATTCCGGGGCTGAGATGAAGGGAATCCTTTTGTAGGGATCCATTTCCTGGGCTGGTTTTTTCTTTTCTGTTATATCCGTCCTGTACTTTAGTTGTATTTCATTCTCTTCTTTTACCTTTACCTTTAAATAACCTTGTTTTCTTTTGGAGTGTTGTTGACTTTTATGTGTCGTGAGTCAGCCTGATACCACACCCCATTAGATGCAGTAAGACGGAGGAACTATTCATCAACTCCGGTTCAACAAGACGAAGCGATACATACATAACTCGACGATAACTCTATCGACTTTGTTCCTTTCTTGGCAGACTCATCCAAAGGTCTTGGCCCCCAACTCGCCCATCATGTCCAACGACGTCCCAGACTTGAACAACCAAACATTTGTCGACGATGGTGGTCTCTTTGAGTGGTGCTTTGAGCATCCCAAGTCAGACATTTGCGATAATGTTTCCAGCTTTTACCAGTATCGTCTTGACTTGGCTCCCAACGCCGCCTTCCTCGCCATCTTTTCCGCCTCCCTGATCGGCTTCATCGTCACTTGGATCGTCACACGCAAGGGAACTGCCTTCAATGTTGCCTTGATCCTTGGTCTTATCTGCGAGATTCTCGGATACATTGGTCGTATTATGAGTTGGCAGAATCCCTGGAGTGAGAATGGTTTCCTCGTGCAGATCTGCTGCTTGACCATTGGCCCAGCTTTTATGGCTGCTGGTGTTTATCTCTGCCTGCGAAGGATTGTTTCAGCTTTTGGACCTGAGAACTCTCGACTTCCTCCAGAGTATTACACCCGAATTGTAAGTTTATCATCAAACAGTCATCAACCTTGAATAACTAACCTCCCCCAAGTTCATCCCCTGCGATGTAATCTCCCTCGTCCTCCAGGCCCTCGGCGGCGCCATGGCCTCAGTCTCCTCTCACAACCACGAAGACCCCAAGGTGGGCTCCAACATCATGATCGCCGGCCTCGCCTTCCAGGTCATCACAATCTTTGGCTTCATCCTCTGCTCCCTCGACTTTGCCCTCCGCACCATCCGCCGCCAACGCGCCCTCGGCGAAGCAGCCCTCGACCAGCGCCCGGAGGTCCGCAAGGTACGCAACTCGCGCCGTTTCAAGGCTTTCCTCGGTGGTCTGTCCGTCGCTGCCCTGTGCATTCTCTGGCGGAGTGCCTTTCGAGTTGCCGAGTTGTCTGAGGGGTGGGAAGGCCCCGTCATGGGAGATCAGTACATGTTTGTCGGCTTCGAGGGTGTCTTGATCGTTGTTGCTGTGGTTGTTCTCAACGTGTTCCATCCGGCGTTCTGCATGAAGGAGCTTCTAGAGCTGGACGATGGTGCTCTCAAGGGTCTATGGTGTCTGCGCAGCCGGAAGAGTAAGACCTCCAAGATTGACAGCGTGAGTGACAGTGAGAGTAAGACTCCTACAGCAGAGGGTGTCGCTGTGTAGAAGCCCCTTTTTTCCTTTCTTATGTACATGTGTAAAAACGCTGGATTGGGTAAAAGAAACATGTAGGAAACACGGGATAGAGGTTAGATCTATGGGATGGGACCTAGGATACGTTACAAAAGAAAACAGATCAACAGATATTAGTAGCGTACTTCAATACCACGTCAGTTCCTGACCAACATCTGGCTGTCAGGTTCCAAAGACCCCCTGAAGGTGCTTGACTGCACTCCCAATCATCTCACGACCTCTATCTATTATGCCATGAAGCGACAGGATGGAATGTGTTGCCCCCTCCACAACTAGAGTATCAACTTCAACCCCCAGGCCCTTCAGTTGCTCCCCAAATGCCAGTGCCTCAGGGGCAAGGATGTCCATCTCGGCCACAGCAATCCACGTCTTTGGAAGGTTCTTCAACAGCGACTCGGAAGCAAAGTTTGGGCTAGAATCCCAGCACTTGCAGTCCTCATCTTTGGGCAGGTAGAGCTTGCGGTACCACGATAGCCGCTCAGGGGTCAGCCAAGGGGCAGTCTCAGCGTTGGGTTTCCAGACATCCTCAGCAGTAGCAGTGTTGTCCACCACGGGGATAAAAAGCAACAGTGATGCCGGAGGATGCGATGATGTGTTTGGGAGTGAGGGTTTGGCAGTTGGAAGGGGAGCTTCGGGGTTTGAAGCTGCAATTCCTGCGGCGAGGGCTATGTTCCCCCCTGATGATGTTCCGCCGATGGAGATGCGCGAGGTATCAATCTTTCTGAGCTCAGCTGGCTCTGAGGCGACCCATCTGAAAGAATCAATTGCATCTTCGACTGCAATTGGAAATGGGTTCTCTGGGGCGAGACCGTAGTCGACGGTCACGACCTTACAGCGCGCACCTGGCATCGAGTTAGACAGACAGCACAACTAAAAGAGGCATCAATAATCGTACCTTGACAAACCCATGAGCAAAGATCAGTCCCATTATTCAAACCACCAAGGACCCAGCCTCCGCCGTGGAACCAGACAAGAACAGGCCAGCCTCTCTCATCACACTCCCCTGTGGGCGTGTAAACCCTCACCCGGAATCTGCCGACGTCAAAGTCGTCGATGCTCCCAACGGGAACCGGCTTCGTCCCGCCGGGCGGCAGAGATACCTTCTTGGTTCTCGCAGACCCATCCCAGACGCCAAACTTCTCCGGCTCTATGTACTGGAGATGAGCCTCATGGTAGGCGACGTACTGGGGGTCCAGACGATCCCTGATGGCGGGGTGGAGGGGTTGCCAGATCTTGCGATCAGGGTTATCAGCCATTGAAGATATGTCCAGGCGGCGACGTGTGAATTAGTTATCAACTTGTAAACAGACGAGCTGGTTTATAACACAGCGCATGTTGTTGAAGACGGTGAAATAGCAGGTACTGCCCCGCCGGCCTATCTCCGACCACCCCGCCGAGTATTCCCGCCGATCGCCGGACCCGCAACCGGTGATTTCGGCATAAACACGCACGGGGGGACACGGAACGTCTTATCCAAAGAATGTTGGAATTTGTATAATATTCATGAATAGTTTTCTTCCACCTCGATAATGAGCCCTCAAGAGCAAATATCTAAAACCGCTACAAATGCTCATCAAACCGAGTTAACTGGTTATTCATCGTCATAGGTACTCTATCAAGGCTCTTTAGGTTTTAATGATACAAGACAACTCGGCCACTGCCCAAAACCGAAAGTCCTCGTCTATAGCCACCATATTTTTTTTTTTTTGCTTTTATAATTCTTAATTGGCTTAACCCTTGTAAGGGCTGGGGCCGACCATCAGCTCGGGCTTGACAAGAGTGTCAAACTCCTCCTCAGTGAGAGCCTGGAGCTCCAGGGCACTCTCCTTGAGGGTGAGGCCCTTCTTATGGGCATTCTTGGCCACCTTGCTAGCCATGTCGTAGCCGATCTTGGGGTTAAGGCAGGTGACAAGCATGAGACTGCAAGGCATGATTAGCGTTCCGTACGTGAGAGTTTTAGTCCAGGGGTACTTACGACTCCTTCATGATACTGGCAATCTTCTCCTCATTGGCGGTGAGGCCGGCAACCAGGTTCTTCTCAAATGATCGCATACCGTCAGCCAACAGGCGGGAGCTGTGGAGGAGGTTGCGGATGACCAGGGGCTTGTAGACGTTGAGCTCGAACTGGCCGTTCATACCACCAATGGTGGTAGCAACGTTGTTACCCATGACCTGAGCGCAGAGCATGGTCAAGGCCTCGCACTGGGTGGGGTTGACCTTGCCGGGCATGATGCTGCTGCCGGGCTCGTTCTCAGGCAGGTTCAGCTCACCAAGACCGCAACGGGGGCCACTGCCAAGGTATCGGATGTCCTGGGCAATCTTGGTAAGGGAGCCGGCGAGGGTGTTGAGGGATCCGTGGGCCTGAACAATGGCGTCGTGGGCGGCCAGAGACTCGAACTTGTTGGGGGCAGTCTTGAACTCAGTGCCAGTCATCTTGGTCACCTCCTCAGCAATAGCCTCGGCAAAGCCCTCAAAGGTGTTGATGCCGGTACCAACGGCAGTACCACCCTGAGCGAGAAGTCGCAGGTCAGGGAGAGAGCTCTCAACGCGCTTGATGCTGAAGTCGAGCTGAGCAACGTAGCCGGAGAACTCCTGGGCGAGGGTGAGAGGAGTGGCGTCCTGGAGGTGAGTGCGGCCGATCTTGATGATCTTCTTGGCCTCAAACTCGTCGACCTTCTTCTGGATGGCCTCGCGGAGGCTTCGAAGGGCGGGGAGGAGCTCACCCTCGAGGTCGAGGACGGCAGCAATGTGCATGACGGTGGGGAAGGTGTCGTTGGACGAGGCGCTGCGGTTGACGTGGTCGTTGGGGTGGACGGGCTTCTTGCTGCCCATGGTGCCGCCGAGGATCTCAATGGCACGGTTGGAGATGACCTCGTTGGCGTTCATGTTGGACTGAGTGCCGGAGCCGGTCTGCCAGACGACGAGGGGGAAGTGGTCGAGGAGCTTGCCGTCGGCCACCTCCTTGGCGGCCTGCTGGATAGCGGCACCGATCTTGGGGTCTGTAAAAGTTGATCGTCAGCGCATTGGTCTTGTAGGATGCGTGAGCTATGAGTTTGGCAGCAGCTTCAGGGAACTCGTCAGCTTGCGCTCACAGCGAGGGCACAAGCCAAGCTGCCCAAGCTGAATTCTCTCATACCCCGCCAACCTCCACCAACACTCTCTACTCACCGAGGCCATATCGCATGTTGACAGTGGCAGCAGCGCCCTTGAGGATACCGAAAGCCTTGACGATGGGAGGGGGCATGCGGTCCTGGGGCTGGTTGATACGGAAGTTCTCGAGAGAACGCTCCGTCTGGGCGCCCCAGTAGCGGTCGGCGGGGACCTGGATCTCGCCAAAGGCGTCGCTCTCAGTTCGTGTCTGGGACATTCTGACGGAGGTGCTGTGGATGGCTCTGGAGAGTCGAAGGCCGGCCGAAGCAGTCTGATTCTGAAGTCGCAGCTGCGGGGCAAGCGAGCATGTGGGCGTAGCTCGGGACACCCGAGGCAGCACCGACTTCACAAGCCCCGAGGTGGCAGCAGCACGTCCCGTGACGGTTCGAAGCATGATGGGCTGAGCTGGGTTGGCTGGCGGGAGTCTGGCGAAACGCTATTCCGGGAGGTGGAGGGAGGGCCAATTGGGCTTGGCCTGGACTCAGAAGGGGAAAGAGATGGGCTTCGAGAGCAAGGATTCGAATGACGCTGGCCAGAGAACTCGGGGAGGAAGCTGGTGAACAATCGGAGAGAAGGCCAAACCCGGATTCTGTTGTCCTCGGCTGGCGATTTAGTAGATTTTATCGGCTCTTATCGGATCTGATACCGGAACTACAAGCTGGGGACCCGTCAATCCGGCGGGCTCGATCGGAGCTGGGTCACGTGGGTGCAGATTCGTTTACCCGGGGTAAAGTTGAGACGCCCGGTGTCGGTGGTTTCGATCGAATGTGGTACTAACAAATGAAAGTGCAGATAGGTGTGGTGGGTAGGTATTGTTATTTAAAGGCTGGATGTTGCTAACTTGGATTAAAGCTAAAAGTAGAGAGAGCTGCAAATATGACAATGCTATTGAACACTCTGTAGGTTTTAATCTTATGCAAGCTGAAGCTATCTTATACCGACAACTATACTCCGTAGAAAGCCAGAAAGCGAGAGTTTAGGCCTGCTGGGAAAGTATCAAACTTCCTTTCCCCAAGGGAATCTACCTACACTCGACAGGTAAAGACCAATTCATTTGTCCCAGTGATGTGATGTTGCCAACATGACAAGAAGTAAACCAGGGCTTAGCCACCACAGCTGTCTTGCTGAACAGCGTCTACATCCTTAATCAATCTCTAGAACTCAACAACCAACACCAAGAAATTAGAAGATCAAATGGACATGTACAATGAGCCAGGCGAGATGCTCCCAAGGTGCGATTAAATTTGGGTTTATTCTCGGAGGCAGCATATTAACTGGATGAGCAAAATAAACTTGTGCATACCCTACACTCAGACGTATTTGCACTATTTATGGGGTACCCAAACGTCCTTCCATCGACAAGTCATGTTTTCAATGTGGAGAATACGGCTGTCATTTTCAGGGTCATCCATAGCATGCTCCGGGCCGGCCCAGGTCCGGGGCTGGTCAAGGGCAGAAGTGAAGCCTAATCAATACCCGGACGAGGATCACGGTTTACAAAGTTACTGAAGCGGAGATATAAGCAACAATGCAGATAGAAATAAGTAGTTGAACTTTTGAGACGATGGACTTGGACATGCGGAATTGTGTGTCACGTTATATGATGCGGTGAGTGTGAGTGTGAGGATGCAGTTGGGTTATCGAGCCGTACGTACATAGTAAGATTTCTCTCGGCGCTTTTTCAACATGCCATGTGTTATTATTGCTTTCCTGCTTTTGGTTAAAATCCTCTGTCAGACGTGTCGATGGTAATGTTTTCAGCGGAGCAATGCCCAGCAAAATCTCCATCATCATGGATCCTTCTCAGTGAGCGAGTGGAGCGTGCGGATGCCAAGGCAACGCAGCATTACATTTACATTGGCAGGCGAGATGAAGTCGATATCCGAGATACGGAGCCGAAGCGGCACAGCAAATGGTGCAAGGGCAATCCATGGATGGGATGGGCAACTCGAAAAGCCATTCTTCTGCAGTGTCGTTGTTGTCGGAGATTTGACTTGACTGGTGACTGCGGTAACGGTCACGGCTGGTAGGGCTGGCTGTGGCTGATGGCGGCTGACATGCCTCGGTCTCTCCGCGGGATGGATGGATAGGATAGTTTGAGTGACAGCGTTTGAATGCAGTCAGATGAGTTATCCACAGGGTGCAGCGCAGGCGTCAGAAGATTCACACACAGGCAGCTGATGCAGTAACAGTAAACCATACCGACCGGCTGGGCCAGTGAATCAACTGTGAGGCCCCTCGGAGGGTAGCGAGACTGGGTTGTTATGATTGGATCGGTAGCATGGTAGGTGTGAAAACACCACTGAAACCATTGACACATGTTGCCATGGATAGAAACTGAGAGTCAATGGCCAGACATCAAAGGAACTGCCGTTGAAGGCCCAAGCTCAACAGTTGATTGACACTCCTCGGTTGGCTGCATCTGGAAACTCAGATATGGAAGTTTGGAACAACGGCCAGCGGATCAAACAGTGCAGAAACCTGCCTACCTGCCTGCATGTTTTGATGCCGTCTGCAGGTGAAACCTGACTCGAGAGAAAGGCCTGACAAAGCCCGCTTGCTGTCATTGAAACATGGGCCAATTCAGATCCAGCAGATCCAGCTCCGCATTCAACTAGGGCACTCAAAGGGCAAAGAAAGAACCTACGTAATCGGCTCCTACAAGGCATTCTTCTCCAAGGACCTCGTATGTGCTAGTCTGACAGCGAGGCCGCCAATCTGGCTAGCTGTGCTGTAGGCACTGTCCTGTCGTAGACGGCTCTGTTCTGCGAGCATCACCGCCCCCAAAAAGGTGTCGTGTTTCCCCTTTGCACCGCCGCAAATCCCGTCCCCGGGGCGTCATCGGCCAGCCGCTAAACTCATGCGGAGATGGACCCTTGTGCCTTGGGCTTGGATGGGCGTCCCCCCCCCCCCCCCCCCCCCCCCAACAGAGAGAGAGCAGCCCACCAAGTTGTCGCATCGTAGAGCCTTGATAGTCCTTGTGAGTAACCTCTAGGTCCAGGACTTTGGTGACTGTAACTAGATGCCAAGTCCTTTAAGGAAAAAAAAAAGACCGTGGCGGGAGAGACGAGGAAGAAAAAAGCCACGCCTCGTTGTCGTGTTATGGGCCTCTAGTCATCATCTCAAGTGTGGCTTGGTCATTCAATAAGAGCCGCCCCCGTCGTTGTCTCCGTTGTCTGTACTGTACATTCACTACGACGTAGCACGCAACAGTCGTAAAAAGGGCACACACAGGCCGGGGATTCCTAGAAAGGCACGGTACGGTACTGTGGCCCATCCCATCCCATCCCATCCCGTCCCATTCTATGGGGGGAGCTTCCATCCTTTGGAGCCTGATTGATCTTCAGTGACGTCTCAATCATACCTTTTTCTTATTACTTGCCGTACCTGCCTACCTTACCATACCTTACTTTACCAACCGCACCGCTCGCTGGACCCTGCTGTCTCTCCACCACCAACCAAAAGTTTACGGCTCTTTTCTGTCGTTGTCCTTCTTCTTCTCGTTCACCACCTCGACTCGTCCTGTCGCAGAGCTAGCTAGCTACCCAGCTCCCTAGTATATACCCGAGCCTCACCGCAGCACGCGAGGCCCTAAGCTCTGACCTCAGGTGCCAACCCAGCAGCGTCAGACTGAGACTGAGAGGGGCTGCCCTGCCCGCCTGAACAATCAATCAATCCGCGCCCGCCGCCGCTCGCTCGACTTCTATCCTCGAGTCCACCCACCAACACCAACATCGTGCCCCAAGGTCCATTTTCTCGGCTGAACCCCGACCGCCTCGACACTGCGCGCGCCAACTCACCTCGTCGCTCTTTTTCGTCGCTTTTTTCACCACCTCATCTACCATCGTCGACGACGGCCTGTTTGCTCCTCGTCCTCGCCCTCCGCCCTGTCCGATACCCCTCAATGCGACCCGCCCGCGCTCACCAGCCCTCGCCGTTCTATACGAGGTAGACGCCCGACCCGCTAAGCGGCTCTGACATTTGCTCTCGCGCACCATTTCTGCAACCACCGCCTTCGTCCATCGTCTTGTCTCGAGAACCCTTCAGCCATGTCGTTTCGCAGTGACGATCAGCGGAGATACGGCCATGTGCCGCCCGTCCAGTACCCAGTCGCCGGCCGCGGCCAGGACTACCAGCAACAGCAGCAGCAACAACAGCAGCAGCAGCAGCAGTCATCCTACGACGCCGATGTAGCCCGCCGAGCCAGCTTCAATGGCGGAGACGACGCCGCCTATCTCCAGCAACCTTCTACCCGCTCATCCGCCTTCCCTGGTAGCGGCCCTGCCAACGGCGAGGATGAGCTCTTCCTGGGTGGTGCCCCAGCTGGCCGCTCTAGTTATGGTTCCACCAACAACAGCGCGCTGGCGGGCTACCAGCATCAGTATCAAGATGCTGGTCCTCCCACTCCAACCTACTCGTACAACCCTCAGAGCTTTGCGCAAACCTCGGGCTTCCCGCGATCGCAGTCGACCAACACCCTCCCCTACCGCAACAGCCAGCAGCCTCCCACCCGCTTCGCCTCGACTGCCGGCTCCTACACGCCCCATAGTACCTATGACCCCTCAGCTTATGCGAATACAAACAGCAGCCTCCAGCGCCAGTCATCGTATCAGGGCTTCAATAACACGTATGCCCAGGGTTACGCTCCTCAGACCTCGCCTGGCTACGGCCAGTCGCCCAACTCGACGTACGGGAATGCTTACGCGCAGTCTGCTACATCTCCAGGCTTGTCACCTGGCTATGAGCAGCCGCTGCGTAGCCCATCTCTGAATTCGTCGACTTCTGGAGCTCAGGCCTCGGGCTACGACCAGTCATACAACCAATATCCGGGCAGCGTACCCAACGGAGCCGCGTCTACTCCTTCATATTCAGGCTCTTCGCAGCCGCCCTATCCCACCACCACTCAGATCCCGGCCGGGCCTTATTATTCTCCCATCGAGCACAACTCGCACTACAACCGGCAATCTCGCTCGAACTCGCAGGTCTCCCCCGTGGGTTCACCTTCGAATCTCCCGCAGTCCTCGTCCCCAGGCGTACAACGGCACCCGACGAATGCGCCTCTGCCGAGCCGGCCTTCAGAGGTCTCGTCTGGACGATGGGGTGGTGGCCAGCAGCAATATCAAGACGAGCATGTCAATGACAATCTGATGCAGGAGTTGGAGATGGAATTGGGCGGCTCTGGCCAGACCTATCGCCCACTACCCGAGCCCACCAATGGCCAGTACAACGACGAAGACTTGTCCGGCGAGCACCTTTCTCGCTACGACTCGAATGCCACAACGATCCCTAATATGGCTAGCCGAACCACCTCGACTCGAACAGGGACCACCGCTTACGAGCCTGAGGAAGACGAGGATGATGATGATGCGTATGGAGAAGCCGGCCTGATGGCCATGCGGCAAGCCGAACTCGACGAGCAGCGCTTCAGCTCTGCTTTTGGCTACACTGATATGCCAGCCATGGCGAATCCAGAACCACCCGTGTCAAGACCCTTGCCCACTCATCCAGAAGAGCAGGCACAAAGCAGCGACAGCGATTATGCCGGCATGGATCTGGGCGCGATGGCCGGCGGGTTCGTCAGCGGCGTATCCTACAGCAACATTGGATCACCGCCGGCCTCCTCGGGCCAGGACGTTGCTGCTCGGCCGCTTCCCACGCCAAATACTACCAACCGGAACTTTGAGGCAGAGATGAACTATGGTGATACAGGGGGACTGAAGCCCCCAACTGAGAAGCGTATGAGCTTTGACGATGATGACGAGCGGGTCTCGCTTCGTTCTCGCCAGAGCGGAACAGAGTCTCCCAACAGAGACCAATTGCAGGACCTCTTTTACCACCCAGGACTGTCAAGTCGACCACTACCCGCGATCCCTGGCCCCGGCTCTGACAGCAGTTCGCTGCTCTCGGTCCAGACTAACAACCGGCAGCCCTACCAGCACGGGTACTCTCGCAGCGTGGGCTCGCAGCTTGGCCAGGTTGATAACCCCGAGGCATACTACACTTCTGGCGGCGCATACAACCCCCAGCCCGAGCGATCCATTTCACTGTCCGGACACAGCCACACTCCTCAAGTTCAGCCTCCAGCGCGCTCCAGGACCGATGCGGCTGCTGATGAACGGAGGAGACTAGCCCGACAAAGCCACATGCCACAGAGTCAAGTATTCCCAGAGTACGAGACAGCAGACTTTGGTGGTATCACCCTGCCCAGCGGTCGCAAGAAGAAGTTTGTCCCCTCGAAGCTCAATGCCGCCGACTTCCGAAGGTGCCCCGAGCCGTGGGCGCTCACCTGTCTCGAGGCCTGGATTCGCGAGATGGCAGAGGGTGAAGCCGACCTGAGGAGCAAGACGGTTGAGGAAGCCTTGATTAACCTCTTCACGGGCAAGATTCCGACCATGAACGTGGCAGATGCCGAGGTTCTCAGCAACCACGTAATAACGCTGATGCTGGAACGGGCAGTTCTCGTGCCAGAGGAGGAATGGGTCAAGTTTGGAAACGGCCACATCTCAGGAGTCCTGTGGCAGTTGACAGGCTCTGGATGCTATGCGCCCAAATTGCACGACGAAGAGATCAGCGGACGCTGTTACTCGTACCACTGCACCCGTTCCTTGAAGAAGGTGGATCTAGAGGAGCTGCCCGACACCAAGCCGGCCGACGAGTGGCATATATTCTACGGCCTCAAGAAGGAAGATTGGGAGTCCAAGCCCAAGAAGGAGGTTGAACGGCAGAACATCCTCCACGAGATCGTGACGGGTGAGGAGAACTACATCAAGCAGCTCGACATCTTCCGCAGATACTATCGAGATCGCCTCCGTGCTATGCAGCCCCCGATCCTGAAGCCCGAAACGAGAGACAGGTTCTTGTATGACGTGTTTGGAAAGCTGGATACCGTCCAAGACATCAACAAGGATCATCTGCTGGCGCAGCTCAAGTACCGGCAACAGGAGCAGGGACCCTGGATCACTGGCTTCAGTGACCTGTTCCGAGAATGGATCCGCAAGGCCAAGGCTATCTACGTCGAGTACGCATCGGCATATCCGAATGCCGTCTATACTGTCCGCAGAGAGGCGGATCGCAACCTCTACTTTAAGCGATTCTTGGACGAGATGCAGCGACACAAGATTGCGTCCAAGCAGGACTGGACGCACTATCTGATCGCCCCCATCCAGCGTCTTCAGCGTTATATTCTCCTTCTCGAGAGTGTCGAGCACAAGATGAAGTCAGACAGCGAAGAAAAGACAAACCTCATCAAGGCCATCCAGGAAATCAAGGTAGTTGCTCACGAGTGTGATGGCAGAGTTGCCGAGATGAACAAGAAGGTTCAGATGACAGATCTCAACCGGATGATTGTCTTCCGACCAGGCTACCACCATGCCTTGAACCTCGAGGCGCATAACCACGAGCTGCTGTTCGAGGGTGACCTGCAGAGGATGGGATCCAAGGGAGTCAGATGGGTCGACACCCATGCGCTGCTGTTTGACCACTATCTGATCCTGGCGAAGACTGTGACGCCTAAGGATGGCAAGGGGGAGAAGAAGTACGACGTGAACAAGGAGGTGTGTATTATCCTGGCTTATCTGACGAGCATTGTGACTAACCGGAGGCAGCCCATCTCAATGGCCTTCCTCTTCCTCGAGAGCAGAAACGATGAGCCCGTCCAGAAGCAGAAGGGTATCACTGCTCCTCTGGGCAGAACCACGGCTGCCGCTGCTTCCGGCACCCAGCTGAACAAGGTGGCAACTAATTCAGGCAGACCTGGCCTGGAGCATGCGGCTACCAGCTCTTCGATAGGCTCTGGACTTACACCAATTGGGTCCAACGACATGGAGGGTAAGATCCTGTATCCCTTCAGGATCAAGCATCTGGGCCACGAAGTGTACACACTTTACGCGACCTCAGCCAAGGATCGAAGCGACTGGTGTGACAAGATCATTGAGGCCAAGACAACGTACGCCAAGGGTCAATTCTCTCAGAACGCCGAACCCTTCCGACTTCGCGTTCTCGCCGATGCCGCTTTCCACTTCGACAACACCTCGATGTGGGCCAAGACCCCGGTGGTCCCCCAGATCAAGGGCACACCCCTTGACCGGTCCATCCAGGAGCTGGAGAGTGTGCTGGGACCGGCTCAAGGCGTTGCCCCTGTCTGCCGTGCTCAGGTCAACTGTGCCACTGGCTTCACTGCCTTTGGCAAGTCTGTGATTGCCATTGGAACCGACTATGGTATCTTTATCTCGGAGCCGTCGAATCCTCGCGGATGGTTGAGGGTGAGTTCCGACTTTCATTGTTTACGGTTCATGACTAACAAGATACTGTAGACTGTCCAAGCAACCCGTGTCACGCAAATTGCGGTTCTCGAAGAGTTCTCAGTCTGCGTGCTCATCGCTGATAAGAACCTCATTTCTTATCCCTTGGACGCAGTAGCTCCCGTCAACGAGTTCTCGGCGCCTGTCATCTCGGACAACCCCAGAAGAGCACCACAGAGACTGGCCAAGGATGTGACATATTTTGCCACAGCCAAGATGAAGGATCGAATGCTTCTCTTCTACAAGCGCAAGGAGGGTCTACACACTTCGTTCAAGGTGCTGGAGCCCATCTTCCAGAAGTCGACCGAGAAGAAGTCCCGACTATTTGGCGGACGCAGAACTGGCGGAGGAACCACCGAGTCCTTCCGCGAGTTTGACGAATTCTTCTTCCCTACCGAGTGCTATTCCCTCAGCTTGTTCCAGACATATATCGCCGTGGCGACTGCCAAGGGAGTTGAGATGCTCACGCTGGATAAGAAGCAGCCCATGTCGATCCCAGATCTCAAGGAACCGGCCATCGCCAACATTGCTGCCCGAATTCGAGACCAGCGACCTCTGGGAATGTTCAGACTCAACGAGAACGAGTTCATCCTGACGTACGAGGACTGTGCCGTGTATGTGGACAAGCACGGAGAGGTGAGCCGAACACTCATCATGGAGTACTCGGGCAAGCGAGGCAAGGCCCGGGGAGCGACCATGTACGGCTCGTACCTGATCATCTTCAACGACGACTACGTCGAGGTGCGAAACGCCGAGAACGGACGAGTACGACAGATCATTGCCGGCCGCGGGGTTCGGGTCCTGGACCTCGGAGTTCGTGGGCCCACGGGCCAAAGCACGCTCAACCCGCAGAGCAACGGCTACCTGCAGTCCTCGAGCGGCAGCGAAGGATCCAAGGGCACTGTCAAGATCTCCATGTGCCATCCGGAGCTTCCGGGCCGACAGATCATCCTGGAGATGCTCCTTAATGACGGACACACGGAGAAGTAAAGTAGGGGATGAGGTGACGATGACTATCATGACGATGAGACGAGACGAACATGATGGGATTGAAACGCCACCAAGGTGATATGATGTTAATTTACAAAACATTTTGGAGGAAGAGGTTTACTTCTTTATTCATGTACATATTACGGATGATGTTTCGCTTCTCTTTTTAACGGACCACCAGGGGCCCTTGGGGTTGGATGTTATGACGGGGGCCAAGTTTTGTATGCATGGCGTTTATGGATGGTATGAGTGTCGGTGTCGTATGAATGCTATCTATCATGAATGATACCTGCAGAGGAAGATTTGAGAGAGACTTTGTGTTGGATGATGGGAAGATGATATGTCATGGATGTGGATGCATCTCGAGCTCTTGTCATGACGAGTATTGCATTGCAGGTGCACGTGGGTATATCTTGCATTGGTTTCTTTATTTGCTGGAACCCCGAATCCAACATGTAATAGCTATCCTCTAATTTTGCAACAAGGGAAAAACAGACAGACAATTCATCTCATCCCTAGGGTTTCCCCTGTATAGGACAAACCCAAAAAAACCCCTCCTTTTGCAGCAACGACATGGTGACTAAACGCATGCCTCGGCCCAGCTCTTGCCCAAACGCATTGAAGCGACTCGTCCCGTTCTCGATTCCAGGCAAGGGGTTGTATGTGTTGTGTGTGTGTGTGTGTGTGTGTGTGTGTGTGGTTTCTATCAAGTATGGAGGGCGCAATTTAACCCTTGATCTCCTTGACGGTCTCCTTGGCATCGGCCTTGATGTCCTCAATGGCGCCCTTGAGGCCAGCCTTCTTGTCGGACTCGTACTTTGCGATTCGGGTGATCTGGACGAGGCCGACCAGCCCGAGGAAGAAGTTGACGGCGGCGAGGCTGGGTGTGTGTTAGTTGTGGGGGAGTGGCAGATAAGCAGGGGCGTCATACAGGTAGTTCTTGGGCTTGATGATGAGGCACCAGCGGGTCCAGATGATGCCGGTGCAGGTCAGGGCGAGGTTCTGGGTGAAGGAGAGCTTCTCGGCGGGACGAGCAAAGTCGGAGATGCCGGCGAGGACGAGAGCCCACTGCAAGGGATGGAGTCAGTAATCGTGTGTTTAGTTGAGTAGATGGTCAACGAACCTTCATGACGGGAGCCCTGGACAACACGTTAGTATATAGTTGTCATGCAGACACATGATGACTTACCAAAAATGCACAGTCTTGAAGCCGACCTCGCTCTCCCACATGCGATTGAACCACGACTGCTGCTGCTGCTGGGCGCCATCGGTGCTCTGCCACCGACGGCCGCTGCCCTGTCGGAAGTTCTGGCGAAAGGCCTGTCGGGCGGGCGCACCGCCAAAGGTGGTGGTGGCCTGTCGGAAGAGGGGACGCGAGGCGCGGAAGACGGTGGTTGAGGACATGATGATACTGGTTGGTTGAGGGTTTGCGATATCAGCTATCGGAACGAAGAAAAAAGGAAAAATAAGAGTCAGTAGCTATTAGCCCAGAGAGAAAAAGAGCCAATCAACTATGACGCAATTGAAGATGGATAAAGTAAAAAGGGGATAGGAACTGGGGGTGACTCACAGCTTCTGCTTTCTGCTTCTTCTTGATGAGGGAGGGAGTTGAAAAGAAGCTTGAACGAGAAGAGAGACGTTGGGGCCAAACTGGAAGGGTCGGTCGCTGTCGTCCCGAGACACTTTGGGGCGCACCTTCTCTTTCTCACTAGCTGCCCTGCGCAAACCGGCGGGTGAGTGCCCCAGAAAACGGAAGGCGGAACACGGAGTTACGGTGTCCCCGGTGAAAAAAAACGGTACGTAACTTATTCACCGCGGGGTCGCAGCGGCACCGGAGCTCAAGGTGTGCACAATTCCATTTATGCACACGGTCCATTTTGTGCAACCATTCCCGCTTGTCACTTTATTCCGCCCGAAGAGCCTCATCCCGCCATCCTTGCCAACCACAAGCCCGCAATTACCCAGCAGTCGAGCTCTCGTCCGTTCCTCCTCCGCAGCTTCACTCAACAACATCTCGACGCCGAAAACGACGACGACGCCCGCCATGTCCGCCGCAAAGTACGCCTTCACAAAGTCCCTCCGCGAGGTGCGCTTCCTCTTCTGCCAGACCTCGGAGCAGAGCGCGGCTGTTCGGTACGTTGGAATCAACTCTCTCGAATCGACCGGCATGAAACGACACTCCACGCGACAATTGGGTCAATTGGATCGATACGACTGTGGATAGTGCCGGGAAACATACAGAGACACACGAAATGGACGAGAATCAATGGGCTGACCTCACACGCGCAGGTCATTCATCACCCGGGCCTACCCTACCATGAAGCGAAGCAACCCCAACATCCCCATCCTCATCCGCGAGGCCGCCGGCACCCAGCCCAAGGTCTACGCCCGATACGGTGCGTCCGAGACAACCGCAAGACCAAAACCCCTTGCTAACTTCTGTAGAGCGAGGCACCGAAAAGTCCAAGGTCCTCGAGGGCCTGTCGGACAAGGAGATCGAGGACGCCGTCTCGGGACTGGTTCAGACTACGCAATAAGAGATGGGCAGAGGGCAAGACATGCGAGGACAACGAAGCGCGCTTTACGACGGTTAAATGTACATATGGGTGAAAATAAACATGCAACAAGAGCATTGTACCACTACCAACACACCTTGTTGTTCCAACGACATACCCGTAAACTGATGTCGACATTCATCATGACGCATATCTGAAAAGGGACTGATCCTAGCCCAGATTCACTTCCCTAGACGTCACACCATCATTCACAAGCCAATCTGAACTGTGCCAAAATGTCCATATTAACAGTACTGTAAATATCCCCATTACCAGTAAAGTAATGCAAATATCGCAGATAACCTCCCCCGTGGACAATCCAAAGTTGCCCACATCCAACACAAGTCCAGTTCGTCCATCATCAAAAGTATCCGTATCCCTCCCCTGCTTCTCTCAACATTAGCAATCCCTTGATCACCACCCCCAGCTCCGTCACGAGGAGGAACACCAAGAACCAGTTCATCTGCCTCGCCAGGTCTTCACATCCTCCTGTCCGTACCCTTCCCTCTCTGTCCATCGTCTCACCAGTTAGTCTTTTTTTTGAGGTGACCCATGTCCAGAGCCGCACTCCTCCCCCGCCGACGTTGCCTTCTTCTTTGCACTCCACACTGTTGGCGTCTGCGGCTTTGAAGGAGCCCGGTCCCGAGGTCCCGGCAAGGATGGCCAGTCGTCGTTGATCACTGGATCCCGCTTCTTGTCTTTGGCCCCCTTTCCATCTGGGGTCTGAGGCGCTGGCTGCTTCTTCTCCTGTTTGGCTCCGGTCTTGTCGTCCACCTTTGCCCCTGAGGTGACGGCCCGGTCTTTTCCTTTTCCCGACTTCTTGCCCTTGGCTGCCGGCTTCTTGCCTTCTCCATGTGCCCCAGTCTCATTGTTGCGGTTCTCCTTCTTAGTACCCTCAGAGAGCGCTCGGCGGTGTTGGAGAGCAAGGTCGCTAGCTCCACGTGGGAATGCCTCGTGGTTCTCGGGACATATCTCTGAAGACTGCTCACCTTCGCCCCGAGATCCAGATGTGTTTTCCTGAGACTTGATGCTCAAATCCTTGAGGGGGCTCGACTTGCTAGAACCCGTCTTTCCGTCACCCGTGGGCCGCGATGGTGAGACAAACTCCTGCGCCTTTGGGTTGAGTCGACTTTTTGCGCCAGTCTTGGCACCGTTTATCAAGGATGATGAGTCATTTGGAGTCGCGAACTGGGTAGTTTCAAAGACAAAGTCAGAAGTTGGTTGGGAAGCTTGGTCATCAATGTGTTGTTCGGTGAGTGTAGGTTGAGGCATGATAGCACGCGGTCGGCGTTGTTTCCCAATTCGAAGAGATCCTCCTCTGCCCTCTCTGAATCCCTTGCGGCCACGCACAGCTTCCTCCGGAGAGTCAGACTCGTCGAACGCCCAAGGCGGTGGCGCTTGGTTATCGCGTGCGGAACCCAGGTTGGAATCGAACTTCTTAGTTCGCTTCGTCGAGCCAGGGCTGAACAACTGGTTTCCATCATCGTGATGCCTCTTGCCTGAGGAGGGTGATCCGGACGCTTGGCCCCCAAAATGTGCGGATGACTCTGGCATAACCATAGATTGCGTTAGTTCGGCTGTGGCATATGGACCTTGAAAACCAGTCCATGTTTGAGGAAGAGGTGGCCTTGACGTGTTGATTTGGGAATCACCATTTTGCTTTCCCTTCTTCTTCCTCTTCGACTTCTTCGACTTTCCCTTGCTCTGGGTTTCTGTCGATGGATACGCTCTGTTGTCCGACTCAAAGGTCCCCATGGCTGTCCCTGTCCCAGGCTCCTGAATTTCGGCAAATCGGTTAGACTTGAGCTGCTTTCCCCTGGTGATGGTGGCTTCCTCAGCGCTGAATACTTCTGCTTGAGGTTGCGGCTGGATGATGGGTTCGCCAAGTCGGCCATTGGAGGCTGCTTCACTTCCTACTGCTTGGTTCGAAGGGGTTGTAGGACGGTCTTCTTTCTCGGCGCACTGGGTGATTCCATCAGGGATCTTCTCAGGGGAAGGCTCGTAGTCACTGCCAGTCTCGGGAGTGAACGTCTTGGGCTGAGTCGGCGAAGACATATCGGATCCATTTGGCATGTTAGCATCAAGTCTGTCGCACTGCAGGACACGCAAAGCACCATCCTTGGGGGCAGGGCTGTGGTTCTTGGTTGGTGAGGTGGGCTTGGATTTGCGTGGGTTAAGGGGCATCGAGATTTTCGCCCATGCTTGTCGTCTTTCCTTGATCTGGTCTTCCGTAAAGATACTTGGCACGCGAGCATGGTTGGTTGGACCGCTCTCTTCTGGCTCCAGATGGGATTTGGGTTGGGTTGTAGTCTCCGCTCCTGCTGGAGTTTCACTCTCAATCCCAACCTTTGTGTCTTCACAAGGCTGTTCATCGATGTCTCCGGTCAAGACTTTACCAGGCGCTTGGGGAGGTGTGTGAACAGTCAGGTGAGCTTGGGGGCTCTGGGCAGACTTTGGGGGAGTGTTGGGCAAAGAAACCCTAGCCTTTACCCCAGTGATCTTGCTTCTGTTGCTCTGTGGACTAGTGAGTCCATCTCGCTCAACGTTTTGAGTCTCATCCAGTGCTTCCTCAGATGGTGGCTTCGACTGCAGAGTCTCGGCAGAGGATCCGGCGTCCTTCTCAAGGCCCGCAGTAGGGGAGCCAGCGAGGGGAGCAGTCTCGAAAGGTGCTAAGATTTGAGTCTGCTCTTGGCGATGGAATCTCTGTGGTTGAGTTACTGGCTGTGTTCCGGTTTGTGGTTGTTCGAGGAAAGGGGGCCTGATAAAACTTGATGGGCCTCGGGCAAACTGCGTGTCATGGTGAAAGAAGGGTGGAGGCACAAACTCCTGGCCCATCGTCTGCATATTGCCAGCAACAGAATAGATCGGCCCGGACATCGCATGAGAAGCAGGATGGCCCATGACCATTGGGGGGTGTGCTGGATGGGATGGGAAGCCCATGGCCATTGGGGCTTGAACAGTTGGCGGGATGGCAGCCTCTGGGTTGTTGCTCGGCAGAAGGGACATCCATTTTGATCGCACCGTTGGCGAGACTCTGATTGTGATTCCCTTCTCAACTATGTAACCCCCGCCAATCGTAAGGGCTTGTCTGGCGGATTGTTCATCGCGGAATCTAAATAATGTCAGTCAGTGATTAGTACAGTCATGCTGCTCTCCAGGTACTTACCGAGCAAGGAAATGGCCTGGATCCCTCGAGGGTATGGCAAAGACCTCCTCAACAATTCCGTATCGAGCCCCAAGACCGAGTTTGATCCGCATCACTAGATCGAACCCGACGCGGTCTTGGCCAACCTCGACTTTGACGTGGATGCTGCGGTTCCGAGCGTTGCACAGCTCGCAGGAGCAGGGGACATACTCAACACCAAAAGCGCCGTCGACGTTGCGACAGAATGACTGTGCCATGCTCGAGCCTTGCCGACGCCATTGAGGATTGTTCCAGGGTGCTCCGTCACGTCTCTTGTGGTTGAATCCGTGGTCAACCTGATGCTGAACAGCTGGTGCTGTCACATTCCGTTGGTTATTAGATCCACGACGGCTTCCTCCTCTACGAGGCCCTCCGCGGTAATAACCTCCACGATTAGGTGTGAGTGGAACGTTGTTGAAATTCTCAGTGCGATGTTGGTGAGACCACTGGTTCTCGTTCTGCTCAAAACGAGAGGAAATGCTGTTGCCTCGACCTCCATGCGCCGTGAAGCCCTTGGGTGGGACTGGCTGGTGTTGTGAAATCTGCTGTCGATAGTCTACACCGCTTGAGCCGTCTGGGTGTTGTTGAATGCCCGAAAAGCTCCGTTGGTGGTCATAAGCTGTTGGAGCCCCGGCTTGGTGAAGTGCGAAGCTCGAAGAAGCTTGGGGGTGAATCATACGGTTCGAGGCTTGGTATCCCTGTTTACCATTTGCTCCAGCGACTGCATGAGGTCCTGAGCCAGATCTCTGTTGATCATTGACCAATGTCCGCGGCCCAGTTGAGTCATGATTGGCCGGACGAGTGCCAGATTTGTTGGATCGTGGGCCCTTCTTCTGCTCCTTCCCGTGACTCGTCGGCAGTTCTGACTTCTTGTTCTTGCTGCGTCGAGGAGTCTGGTTCTCTTTGACGGGCGCTGAAGTAGCCTGAGCTGTGTCCTAAGCAACTTCAGGACTACCAGACGGGCGCCTGGTTTCATGGTCGATTGACCTGAGGTCACCATTTGGAGGCACCGAAGGTCCAGCGAGCTCAGAGAAGCCCATGACAGCCGATGCTGGCAGTGATGCGGTCACAGTAGTCTGGGGGGCTCCTTGTGTGGATCGCGGGTTGTCACGTCCTCGCCGTCTGATTTTGGTTGGGGTAAGCGCAGCAAACTCCGAGTACTCGTCATCTTCATTCTCGCCGAGATGAGAGTCGTCGTCCCGCGCGTTTGAAGGAACACCTCCAGCCCCAGCATCCAACTCCCTAGCTGATTTGGCGACGGGGAGGGATTTGTAGCAAGGCATGGGCTCGGTCGATTTGCTCCTCGTTTCGGGCGAAACCTGCAACGTATGCGAACTTCCATCACTGCTAGCCGCTCTCGCAGGATCTGGCGTGATGGTCGTGTTGCTACCATGGGCAATGATGGGTCCGGCGGCAGCTGCGGACTGTTGGAGTTTTTCAACGGCACTAGAGGACCGACTCATACCCGGTGGGAGATAGTAATGATTGCCCTCGTACACAGTAACCGGTGCGGGAGCCTCCTTCGAGGCAGGCGAACAATGGTGAGACCTAGCTTGCGGAGGCGAAGGAAGACCAGAAGGCGTGAAGGCCCTTTGTCCAGCTGAGAAGGCATTAGCAGTGAATCACGATCAGGGCAACTAAACAAACCTAGCCAGTTTTCAAGGCTGTTGCGGAGGCAAGCCGAAGACAAGTGGGTGGGCTTTACGTCTTTAGAAAAGCTCCCAGGCTCGAGCATCAACATCCGTCGGTGCTTCAGAGCATTGGCGAGCATTGGCACTGCATCGTCTGGGACGTCACCAATGTCGGTCCAGTCTTCAGAGCTGAGGATGCGCAGAAGGGGCCCCTGCACCTCGCTCCATGACAGGAGCTTTGTCTTGTTGTGCTTGTGGCGAAGCCAGTCGTCAGCCCAGTGGCCGATGTGGACGGCAAACTCTTTGATGACATCAGCGTAGATGGTCTTGTTCTCGTCGAAAAGCTGGTTGACCACGTTCCAGAGGTTGAGGGCACCATAGTGATACAAGTCAAATGCATCAAAATACTCCCACAGGTTGTCCCAGCAGAAAGGCTGTCGCATGCTTTTCATGTGGTTCCAGTATAGCTTTCGCAGAGAGTTGCACACGGATTGTATCTCGTCCCTAGACCAGAGATGAATTCGGCGCTGAGGAAGCAGATGTTGCATCTTCCGAAATGGACGCTGGCCATTTTGGGTAGAGAAAATGGCACTTGCGTGAGGTCGCGGCTGGGTATAGAAACCCACGGGAAGGTAGTCTTCGACATAGGTCTGGGGAACACCCTCCGCTCCAGGCGTTTGGAGCATCTTGTAGACGTTTGGCAAGCCATTAGGGTAGAACTCGGTGAATGCGGCCTGCAGGCTGGGAGGCTGGTCCTTGGCGTAAACTCGCCCGCAGACGATCGCGTTGGGATGCGGCGGCGGCCCCGGAGGCGGTGATTCCTCCATGTTGGGGAGGTGAGGGTGAGCTATGGTGCTCCCTGTCGACAAGAGTGGTCAGCGCTTGTCGGAAGAGAAAAGAAGCAGAAGTGATGGGCCCTTCGTGGGCGCGAGGGAGTTTCATGTCAGTTCTTGCCAGAGGGTCGTCTGCTCCGAGCGAAAGGCAGCGAACACATGGCAAGGCGACGGGTGAAGCGAGGCTGGGTGCTTTGAGATATGCTTACCTTCTGAAAACGAAAGGGCACAGCACCGGGCTGAGATGATGAAGACGATGCGATAGCTTGGGCTCCGTAGCCGAAAGATGTGAGCGCAAGGTGAGGGTTGCTCCTTCCTTTGCAGAGTCGAAGACGTCGGATGAAAGCGACGCCAAAAATGAAGGTTAGGCACAACGACGAAAACTCTTCACTCTTGTGGGAAAATGAGGGTGGAGAAGAAGAGGAGAAGAGAAGATCACAGGAAAACAAAAACAAAGAGGATAAAAACGAGCGTCAGAAGCGGGTGGTCACTGGCACTGGCACGGCACTGGCAGCTCGCACTGGCAGCCGGCAAAAGGTGAATGATAGTTGGCACTGGCGAACAATGGCCGACTAACCAAACACGCGTGCACCTTGATAATGACCCCCAGAAGAACAGAAACAACCAAGGGAAAACAGACAAGCAAAGGCCGGGAGGAGAGCCTCAGGTCAAGGGTAATAGGCAAGGCAGTCGGGGGATCGGGAGTTGATATTGGATCGCAGACAAGGACTACAACCATTGAAGAGAACGACCGACAAGGGTGCTTGCTGCTGTTTCCCGCCGCACACGAACATCACTTCCCGCCACTTCCGTCTAGATGAAATATGTTTGCACAGTTGTTTTGCATCGGAGTCGAGGTCGTCCCATCTCGTGAAGACGTTTTTCGTCTCGTGGCTCTGCTGAGTCAATAGTCAAGTCATCTTGCCGTATCCAGGGGTGCACGTGGATTTCTTTATAGAATGGCAGAGCGTTTATGAGCTTCTCGTCTTTCCAGTGATTGTGCTCCGACCGGATACCTGCTTTCAGCCCAGACAGCCTATCACGCACGAAAAAAGGGGGCTGACTCACTGCTTCAATCATTTCTAGTGCAGCATCTTCATTGTCATCCATTCACGGCCACAAGGTTATCAAGTTTTCATCGTCAAATATTGCTATCTGGGAATCCAGATATGCGCTTGGTATTTACAAAAGGGGGGATGAGGCGATGTTTTGTACATGAATACAGAGAAAGGTCATTACTTCTTGGCGTTCAGCAGCTTGAGGATCTCGGACTCATTGTCACCGGCAATGGCCTTGCCATTGTTCCAGTCCACGACCTGCGAAAAGAATTAGCTGGGAGCTACTAGAAATGCAAACTCAACATACCACTGGCCGGAGAAAGTTCTCCCTGCTCTCCTTAAACTTCTTCAGGGCATCCTTCTCGTTGTTTGCACCCTTGATGATGTTGGAGATGCCGCTGGTTCCAACATACTCCAAGATCGTCTTGACCTGGTCGTCGGTGGGGGGATCCTCAGTGACGTTGAGCTCAAACTGCTCGCGTGCGGGCTTTGTCTCGCTCGCCTGGTCAAGGGTAGCTCCAGCAGTAGCATTGGCAGAGACCTGCTTGAGAAGGTTGGCGACTCTCACCGAGGCGGGAGAGCTGGCCTTGTGAAAGACCGTGACGATGTCGAGTGTCTTGTGCTGCGTGAATGATGAGCAATTGCAAGCGCTGGTGACTTTGGGTAAGTGACTTACAAAACGGAACATTTTGAATGCTTTTGAAGACGAGATTGGTGACTGTTAGGAGGAATTGACTTTCGAGGAAAGATGCAAAGATGTGCTTTTCACTGAGAGGTTGATGTCGGAGCTCCGATTTGGTATAGCTTCGTGAAGCTGTATGTCACGCCGGATGATGACTTAATGGCTCGGCTTTCCGGGTGGCCCGTGCGCCGGGACCGTCCACCAACACCCGCCATCTTCCGCCCGATGACGGAAGTGATTGGCCCTGGATCCGTTGGAAGCCAACCTGGAACACCAAACAATCCAGGCCCGACAACCAAACATCGGTTGCTCATGAGATGAGCTGACGGAATTTATGCCCAAGTTTCGGAGATTTTGTAGTCCAATGGCGATCCTCCTGGTTCTGAACACATGAGATTGCCGCACTGGGGCTGCTGTTGACAATGGCTCATGGATCTGCTTGAGAAGCCAACATCCCTGAGGTAACGAGCAGACGAGAACGATCCCCGGATGCCCGCCTTCGTACTGTTGCCGAATTCTTCTAGTATACATATCTCTCTTTTCAGCCCTCGAGAAGCCATTAAAACAACAACAGCTTTGCTATCAGGCGGCTGTCAAAGCGTCTACGGATCGTTGATCTCCCGTGCATGGCAAATTGATGAAAGCGCAACCCAGAACGATAGAGGCGAAGCCCTGAAATTCCAAGACCAGACCTTTCATATTAGCTATCACATATCTCCATTCGGGAGTGTCCAGATCTTGCTTGGATTTGCTTCGCTGCACGTAGCATCCTGCCTAGGTCATAGTTTGCTATGCTGCGCCTACAAACAAACCTGCATTCTGGCCAGAGCGCGCCGTAGGATCGCTAACAACACAATGTCATCAAAGTCAAACAAACTAACTAAATCGTTCCCTTTCATTCCATGACGTATGTGTGTCGATGGGCGCGATGTTTTCACCAAGCGCCATGCAATGACGTCTTCTATGAAGTCAGGCTGTGGAGACGACCACCATGGCAGCTTCCATATCTTCTAAGTGACTACCTACCTACAAAAGGCCGTCGACTCGAAGGGCAATTTCTTTCATACAGCATCACTCTTCACTCTTCAATTCTACATTCTACACACAAACGTAATCACAATCACTTCCATCATGTCTGGAAACTCAAACGTTGGTAACCGTGGCGTCTACGAGGCTGGCGACCAGAGGAACGCCCCCGAGTCTGAGAACACCCACGAGCGGTTCAACGAAGGAGTTGAGAACTCCCATCTCAGCCTGGATTCCAGTAAGACAAAGCAAACAAGAATACTCCATGTCAAACACTAACAACATTGCAGAGGATGAGCGATCAATTGCCAACCGATTGGCGGCCGAGGAGGTTTGTTGATACCATCAATCACCATCAGAACAGCAACTAAGCAGCAACAGAAAAGAGAGGAGGCCGATGATGACATCGAGACACAACGGTTGAAGGAGGACCCTACTCTGCCTGTACGTAACCCCTACTCATCATGAATCGGCAGCTCCGAGTACTAATTTTTATTTAAGGCTCGCGCGCACGGTAATGAGCCTTCAAGGGGCGCCAAGATTGACGCTCAAATCCAAGCACAGGAAGAAGAGGAGCTCAAGCGAAAGGGCAAGGCTTAGGGAAGGACGTCAATGTGTTATCGGCATGCAAGCAAGGCTCGTGGGATAAATTAATGATCAATTCTGGCATGGAAATTATTTCTATTTCTTGATGACACGCATCCAGTCGCGACATCAGATGACGCGTGATAAAAACCAATATTCGGGAACTCAGAGAAGGTTGAAGGACGAGAACGTCAATCCAGTAAAGCTAGCTAATCGAAGAGCTTGGTGCATCACTATTAATCATTATTAGCCATCCTGTGCATGAACAGAAGTGCAAGAACAATTTGGAGAGAGAAAAGTGTTGTTCAGAATATGTAAGAAATTGAATATCAGCTTGCCACCCGATATAGCGACTCAGGCGAGAGTGCCATCGGACAGAATCAATCGCAAATTACCTCATCCTAGTACATGGAAAGAAGTCAAAGAAAAATCTGTCGGCTTACCTTGATGCATGCAAGATCGTGTGAGTTCTTTAACCAAAGAAGTGTACTGCAGGAGAAGAGCTGAGGCTGTCTGAAATTTTCTTTTGAAGCTCTCAGCCGAGGCTGGTCCGTGCATACCCCTGGAGTCACGTCGCGGGTCGGATCCCGGCGAAAAGTAAACCCGGAAGTTTTGGTTAGGGCACAGGATCATTTTCTGCCCGCACATGTGTGATAGCCGAGTCAACCCTCAAAAAGTCCTTAGCGATTTCAAGGTCCGCGAGGCTCCAGAAAACAACCAACTAACGGGACAGCATAATCGACAACTGGTATGAACACCGACTCCTACGATCGCAGTTACATTCGAGCAATCACTGCGCGCGACTTTTGAATCTTTCGACTAATCGACCACTACACAGATCACCGTCACAATGGGCGACGCAGTCATTGAGGGTTCGAACTGGCGCCTCGTCGAGGTCGGCCGTGTCGTTGTCATCAACGGCGACCACCCCTTCGCGGGCCGCCTGGCCACGATCGTCGAGATCATCGACCACAAGCGAGTAGGTTCTGCCTGCACCGGCTTCCTCAGCACACGATATTGACCCGCACAACAGGTTCTCGTCGACGGTCCTTCCGCCAAGCCCGAGCTCGCTGTTCCCCGACAAGCCGTTCCCCTCAGCAAGGTCCTCCTCTCTTCCCTTATCATCGAGGGCCTCAACCGCGGCTCCCGAACCGGCACCGTCCGAAAGGCCTGGGAGAAGGCCGAGATCGACTCCAAGTGGGAGCAGACCAACTGGGCCAAGAAGCGGGATCAGATTGAGCGGAGGAAGGGTCTCACCGACTTCGACCGCTTCAAGGTTCTCCGACTCAAGAAGCAGCGACGATTCGAGGAGCGCAAGGCTCTGGCCAAGGTCAAGGCCTCGGCATAAATGGGTCATTAAAGCTGGAGTCACGGAGGTGCTAGGTCGGGTTTAGATCGAGAGGCACGGAACTGGGCAGGAAACACATCACGGCAGCGTAGAGGCTGCTGGATTCTCTTTTGCTCCGTCCTGGAAGGCTGTATGTCACATTTCATCGTCATGATGAACGGCGTCAATACGGAAATTCTGAGATCAAATGAATTCACAGCATGAGGAGCATTCAAAAAAAGACTGGATCATTGTGAAGTGTAGCCAAAAAATAAAAAGCTTATGAATACCCCAGAATCATTCCTTCCCGTGCAATGAATTGCCCGCAGTCTCCCAGTATTGATATCCAATTCCCCCCAAACTCGTCGTCATGCCTGACGAGCAAGTGTTGCAAAAAACCTGATTACCTAATGCAGTTTAGTTCCCACCTGCCCACCAAGCCCTAGAATTATCACTGTGCGATATTCTCATCACAAACGACGACGAGAGAGATCCGGCCAGCCAACAGACGTAACTGGGACCAGCAAACAAGTAAGTTCACGGCTGCCATTTTGTTCTTTGTGTCACAATTTCGTCAATTTCGGCGGTGGCGACAAATTTCTGCTCACAAAATTCCCTCTGAGGAATTGACAAGAACGAATCACTAACATCTACGCCCGCACCAGCCGCCAAAATGTCGAACCCCCGCGTTGAAGAGCTTCCCGATGAGGAGCCCAAGAAGACCGTTGTCGAGGAGCACGATGACAGCAGCGACGACTCCGAGGCTGAGGAGGTCGGCGAGGGCCAGCTGCCCGCCGGCTCTACTGCCGTGATCCATAACCGCAACGAGAAGAAGGCTCGCAAGGCCCTCGAGAAGCTGCACCTTACCCGCATCCCTGGCATCACCCGTGTCACCCTCCGCCGCCCCAAGAACGTGAGTAGAGAGGCGTCTTTTCCGGCCGAACGAGGGCCATGGAGGGGTAAATGAGGGATCATGCTAAACCACGTGCTCCAGATCCTCTTCGTTATCAACAACCCCGAAGTCTACAAGTCTCCTAACAGCAACACTTACATGTGAGTGGCTACGGTTCTTACACACGGCGCCTGTGTCTAATTTTTGTCATAGTGTCTTCGGTGAGGCCAAGATCGAGGATGTCAACGCCGCCGCCCAACAAGCCGCTGCCCAGCAGCTTGCCAGCGCCAACGCCGAGGCTGACCACGCCGGTCACAACCACGGCGAGTCCAGCAAGGCTGTCGAGTCCGCCGAGGCCAAGAAGGAGGACAACGATGATGACTCTGATGAAGAGGAGGATGACGATGAGGAGGTTGATGCCACAGGCCTGGAGGATAAGGACATTGAGCTTGTCATGACCCAAGCCAGTGTCAGCCGCAACAAGGCAATCAAGGCATTGAAGGAAAACGACAATGATATCGTCAACTCCATCATGGCTCTAAGTATCTAGGGCTAACTGGCTGGCTGAACTGGATCTTCCACAAAAGCTCGAGCACGGGACACACACTGGGCTCTGTATTAGTTCTGGGTGAATTGTACCCCGCGAAAAGGATTTGATGCCAAACAAAGGAATCAATTGAAGAGGAATCACTGCCTCAATCCATCAAGAACTGTTTATGAGTTGTGACTTGTGATTTTTTTTGTAACTGCTTGCACAATTCGTCCTTGTAAGCTCTCTATATCGGAAGCTCCAACATCTAGCTTTAAACAATTCCGCAATAACTTGTAGAGTTACACTGCGTCTCAATGGTTCCTCTTCATTTATTATTCAGCCAAGCATTTCCCCAGTCCAGGGATCCCAACCCTTCTCCTGGTCGTCATTGAGGGGTTCCGAAGCCGCCGCTCACCGGATTGAAGAGGGACATCACGTGATGTATTAGCGCCCGGTAGTTCCCTGGCGAAGTTCGGCAAAGTCAATCAACATCCATCAAGATCATCCTCTACGTCCCTCGACATCGCAACCCCTCGTTCAAAATGGCGACTGTAAGTTCAATTCATCAATTGGCGCGTGCGACTGATGGTAGATGCCGTCAATTCCTTCCCCGGCGCCCCGGCACGCGTCCGCTCGTCCTCGGAAGCCGTGAGCTAATTTTCTCCTTCTCCGACAGCGAAGCGCAGCTCTCAAGCTTGACTGGACCAAGGTCACCAGCTCCCTCGGTCTCCGTGGCCAGACCGTCGCCTCCCTCCAGGCCTTCAAGAAGCGCAACGAGGACGTCCGCCGCAAGGTCCAGCAGCTCAACGAGCAGCCCACCACCGTCGACTTCGCCCAGTACCGATCCGTCCTCAAGAACCAGGCCATCATCGATGAGATCGAGAAGCGATTCAAGGCTTTCACCCCCGTCACCTACGATGTCAGCCGACAGCTGAAGGCCATCGACGCCTTCGAGGCTGAGGCCGTCAAGAACGCCGAGGCCACCAAGCAGGCTGTCGACCTCGAGCTTAAGGACCTTGCCGCCACCCTCAAGAACATCGAGGAGGCCCGACCATTCGAGGACCTCACTGTCGTACGTATCGCGGACTCGGTGGTAATTGATTGGATTTTCACACTTTGCAGGACGAGGTTGCCGCCGCCGAGAAGTCGATCGACGAGAAGACCGCTCAGCTCGTTTCCAAGGGCCGATGGATGGTGCCGGGTTACAAGGTGCGTACTCTTGAATTTGAGAGTTGTGACAGTTCTGACCCCCGCTACAGGAGAAGTTTGGCGACCTGGCCATGGTTTAATCGAATTACGCATTCCGGATCCCGGCTTCGCGTTGTGTACTCTAGCATTGTAGATACGAGAACCCGAGGCAGAACCCAGGTTTTCCTCATACCCAACCACCTACAACATTTCCTGTGTGCTTCACGCAACTTGCTTCACTATTGGGCCCGTTCCAGCTATGTGGTTATGGGAGCCCAAGGCAACGAGGGCGGACAATGCTATAACATGATTCCCGTTTCAAGTTCAAGTTCAAGATGTCAGGTTAAACCTGGCCATCATATGCGTCAACTCGTGCCCATGTTCATTCATCGCCCTCTTAGTAATCCATGATCTTATTTGCCTCAAAATATGTATCGATAGGAGGGACTTCCTAATAGGTGAGTTTTCTGATGAGTATCAACATGGTTCGCCGTTCGGAAACCCGAGTGTCAGCCTCCGCTCGGCCGAGTGTGGATCTGATGAACAATACCCATGTTCCACCAATTCTCAACGTTGATGGTATTAAACTTTGGATCTCAGAGTCTCGGCCTAACAAAAGAAGGTGTGGTCTTGCGGGATGCTATACGCTCTGTACGAAACGGATGCTGAGTCCGTCTTATAATCCTGGAGTCTGATATGATGATACCTATCGACATACCCTATACCTCATCACGGATCATGGTAAGAAGTGATTAGGTTGATAGTGAGATCGAATAAAACAGTCATGGACCTCTTGGTGAGAGCATTGTCATTTTCATTAAGTTTGATGAGCTGTCGTTGTGTTGCGGTTGGTTCAAAGCTTTGATAACCCTGGTGTCCGATATTACCTGGCGCAACAACACTAACAACATTACATGCCAAGACTGGTGATAGTCTTAGACGTAACATCTTATCCAATAGCAAAACAAGGAAATAACAATTTGGCCATTGAAATAGAGCCCTCATCTCAAGTCCGTACAAGATTTTCGTGAAGCTATTGACGCAACTTGTCGTCACGTGTGGTTCTTGTCTTTATCCGGCAGTTTAACCTCCCGCCATACATTCACACAGCTCATTGCATACAACTTCCCTCAAACTCAACCCGCAAAACTATACCCTCCAAACTCAAATAAGACCCCCAATCTTACCATGATGGCTTCCGTACCTGAGCTCGAAAAATATGTCTTCAAGACAGCACCTCCACTCGACCCCGCCTGGTTGGAGTATGAAGAGGAGGTGAGGCAAAAAGGACCTCCCCGAGTATTCAACTCTGTTCTAGAGAGACAGCCAGTTTATGCCCAGGAATGTCGTGAATTGAACGCACGAATGATGGCTCCTGGAGCTAGAGATTATGAACTTTCCCAAGACATCATCAAGAAGGAATTTACTATCCCCTCGTCTCTGGATGAGTTTCCTATTTCTATTCTTCAACTGGAACTGGAAAACGGCCAGCCCTCTGATCCTGATGTTGTCATCATATATTATCATGGAGGAGGCTTGAAGGTTGGCGAAGCTGATAGCGAGGAGCTTTCCTGTCGCCGCCTGGTTAAGTGTGGCCTGGGAAGAGTGCGCCTGTACTCCATCGGTTATCGTCTTCTACCCTCTTCTCCTGCCAGTACATGCTTATCAGACTGTATGGATGGCTTCAAAGCGTTTGGAAGTCAAGCAACAAAGACGATTGTGGTGGGAAGTTCGAGTGGCGGACAGATGGCAGCTGCAGTAACTCAAGCAGCGCCAAAGGGATCCATACATGGACTACTGCTGAGATGCCCCGTCACAGCAGATGGACCGAGCGGTGCTGAGTTTATCCCTGAAACGCTACAACAATACCATACCAGCGTCTCTCCGACATTCATCACATCCCTAAACGGATACCTACAGCGAGATACTCCAAGGGATGGCCTCGACAAGCTTCCCCTGGAAGTCACAAAAGCTGAATTGGAGGGCCACCCTCGGACTTGGATTCAGCTCGTCTCAAACGATACGATTTATTCAGATGGACTCTGTTATGCTATTCTTCTGAGGCAGACGGGTATCGAAGCTCAAGTGCAGGTCGAGATGGGCTGGCCTCATACGTTCTGGTTGAAAGCCCCTCATCTGGCTCACGCTTTGGCAGCCGAGGAAAGGATGGTGGAGGGGCTGAGGTGGCTTCTTGAATGAACGAGGGCCTTGAGCTATGGAATTACAGAGTGGGTGCTGCTACTGTAGTCTTAGGTGTGATAGTCGTCTTGAGAAATAGGAGCGTATCAAAGCTACCGATGTCAGGTCTCAACAATTAGGGTGGTATCAAGTTCTTTTAATCTAGTAAAAATGAAGTGCGATCCATCAAAGGCTGGCTAGTAATGAAGATAGATGGCTGACCTTCTGTAAGCAAGCTGCTTATATAGAGTCAGCATCGTTTTTCATTACTACACAGCCCCCAAAGATGCCCTCAAGCTCGCGGGTCTGGTCTGTTATCTGAGACTCTATCCTTTCGCTGGGATGGGGGTTTCCTACTCAGGGTGCCCTAATCCATCTTATCCCTTAGCCACTCCCGGCTACGTCGATCCATAGCTCGTAACAGTTCCTCAAAAGGTATTAGTTCCTCAAAAGGACCTCTGCTCCTTGGCTTGTTCCTGGGAGCTGCTTTAGCAGAGAGAGTCAAAGCGCCCTGCTCGTCAAGTCCAAGTTCCTTGACTAGAGACGTTGGTATGGCTATGAGGATCACCCTGCAACGATCGACATCGCTGAGCTGTTGCCAAAGATCTGGGTTGATGAACAACATCAGATCAGTCAAATCTGCCACTATGTTGGCGACTTGGTGATGTGTGATGACATCAGAGATGTTGTCCGAGAAGTGTAGGTTGAGATACTCCTATAAGTCATGCCATGTCATTAGTTACGGTGCCCAACTGCATAGGTAAGGGGGTATCCAGGGGAATGAGAACATACTTGGCCACCAGGGGCTGGAAACTCGATGTGAAGCGAGCGATCGGTCCAAGGCTGTGCTGCCACCCTCCCCTTACGGCGAGAGACAACATCAACGTTGGAGGCCATGCGCGGAGTGAAGTTGGCCATGATACACTCGAGGACATAGACCAGCCGACTCATGAGGTTTAAAGTACGCAGGATTCTCTCGTGGAGGCTTGGGTTGACTGACTGAAGCGTTACATGCCCCTGGGGCAGGCGTTCGAGGACGTCAGGGCCATGCATTGTGGTAGCTCTTTTAGGTATTAGATTGCTGGGATGGATGGTTGTCCGAAAGGTGTATTAGGGGAAGCGACAAAGGGGAGAAGGGAAGAGAAAGGGGAAAAGAGGTAATAGGAAGAAGACGGTGTGTTTATATTCACTTTAATCCCAACAATTAAACGGCGTTTTAGGCATCCTCTCAACAACCTTGATAGTCTAGTGTCATCGTGAGCTTCAAGTGATTATGTAGATTTCGTTGTATCCAAGGTGTCAATATCAAAGTTTTGACTGAGGATTTTGAAGAGCTTCTAGTCAGCTCACGGCCCAATATAAATCATCATCCAGTATAACGTGGCGGGGTTGTTCCTGATTGTAACCTTTAGATTGTAGAATGGTGTCGGATTAAACAAGTCAAGTCTCTTGGGTCTATAAGACAACACCAAGCGCAAACCTGCAAGTGCCCATTGTTCCTCGCTCCAAGATCAAGAATGCTCTCTACAACGAGATACACCAAGCCGGCCCCCGAAACTCCCAACACTTGTGCTCCGAAATACCTCTCTTTCCCAAATGATACAGGTACAGCGGCTTCGAGTCTGGTTCTTTTGCAATTGTATTTCTTTGGTTTCTTTATCTTCAGGGTTGCGCGTACTTTGCGGTCCACTCCTTGGCCGTTGCGATGGCCGCCTGCTCGTCCTCCTTCCAGCTCTTGGCAACGTCGGCGGCGAGGGGGTCGTCGGGGTTCGGGGCACCCAGGAGGGCTTGGATCGAGAGCAGGATCGTTCGGATCTGGAGGGCGGGAGACCAGTTGTCTATGGCATTTGTCAGCTTGACTGCTTTGTGGGACTCGGTTATTCTTATTCCACGCACTCTTCAAGACATCGAGGCAGATGCGGCCGAGCTTGTCAACGTTGGGGTGAAAGATCTTTGTGAGGAAGCGAATCTTGGGAGGAGTCATGGGATAGTCGTCGGGTAGGAAGAGCTCGAGCTTGAAGACGCCGCCTTGGGAAGGTTAGCTAGAGACTTTGCGAGGCAGCAAGGGAGCGCACCTTCGTATGGCGACTGAGCAGGGCCATGGATCTCGACGTCAAAGTATCGCAGGTTATCCTCGTGGGGAACGGCGCTGATTCCTGGAACACTACATCGCGGCTGGTGTTAAAATGACATGCATGTCGCAGCGCGAGATCCTTGGGGGATGACCTACGGCTCGGCCATGAGCCGTTCCGTCTCTTTGACAATGCGCTTGGGGAGAGCCATCTGGATGTTTAGAAGTTGATATTCGAGGTACAGGTCGGCAGAGAGAGGACGACTTCGAGTCGGAATATGCGCAGGTCTGGCGTCGGTGTGTCGGTGGACCAAGAGGGACGTGTTTTGACGGTGAAGGGTTGAAGATCAAGTCTTGACTCTGAACCCTTGGAACGAGGCGGGGCAGACAGAGACACGAGGGGGGCGGATAAGTATCGTAGAGGGGCAAGTCAGGGAAGCAAAGGGGAGAGAAGATGCTCGGTTATGCTCCAAAGGTTATAGAATAAATACTTTAGATAGGGCCCGAAAACAAGGCCCAACGTCTATTTACTGCAAGAGTCGGGTGATGAGATGGACGTTAAGCAGGAATGTACGGATACTGACTGTATCACTCACACAGCACAGCACAGCACAGCGACAAACACCACCATCCACGGCATGCGCCCGATAAGGCACCCGACCTGCGCCTGGTGGCGGAAGGTTCCGTCAGGTGCCATGATGGCGGGGAGGGTACATGCAATGACCAGCCCGGGCCAGTCGCGCTTAATAAGGTTGCAGGGGTGTTAGTACCTGGACCTGGGAGTTTGGAGACGCGAGCTTCACTCACCAACCATCGTGACCTATTCATCTCATCAATATTCGCCAGACAATCGCCATTACGGCCCAGAAGCTGCTACAGGGGGTCTCTGCCAGACAATGAGATGACCTGCAGCCGTTTGATGGCGCTGCGCCTTTGATCAAAGCACTGCCCCTTCTCGTGAGCCTTGGCATGAGGAATGTCGTGATAGCTTCTTCATCCGGCCACCCACCACCATGCCCTCGTTCGACCAGCTCACCGATCCCCCCAAGAAGGGCAAAATCATCAAGTCGGCTTATGATAGTGAAAGCTTTGAGTCCGATGGCACCATCCACGTTGATGGCCTGGTTGGCTCAGCCACCATCTCCCCAGCTGGCCGCGATGTCGCCTTAGCTTCGTAGGTTGCATGACAGATTTATACCGGATGCACCTTGACTGACATGCATAGACCCGACGGACTGGCAATCATAGACTTGGATTCGCCGTATAGTCCCCCGCGTCGTCTACGGACTCATGGCCTCCCCTGGCTGGTGGTTGATGTTCAATGGTCCCCTTTTGCAGCTCGAGACTATTGGATCGTCTCAGCCGCCAACCATCGCGCTCTCGTGTGGAATCTCAATCGCAGAGAAGACTCTAGTTCTGGCGCTATTGAGCACTCACTTCAAGGCCACAGCCGTGCAATCACCGATGTCAACTGGTCTGCTCATCATCCCGATCTCCTTTCAACCTGCTCAGTAGATGGATACATCCACGCGTGGGATCTTCGACGACCTCGCCAGCCAGTTCTCACCTTTTGCGACTGGACGGCTGGTGCATCGCAGGTCAAATACTGTCGCCAAGCTTCTCATATTCTTGCCTCGGCCCATGATCGATGGCTTCACATTTGGGATGAGCGCCGCTCATCTGAACCTCTCAAATCTATCAAAGCTCACAAGTCAAAGATTTACGGCCTGGATTGGAATCGAAATCGGCCAAGTGCAATTGTGTCATGCTCCATTGATAAGAGCATTAAGTTCTGGGACTACACCGTTGATGATCCTCTCGAACACACCATCGAAACTGGTTTCCCTGTATGGAGAGCCCGGCACACGCCCTTTGGACAAGGCGTTGTTGCTATACCCCAAAATGAGCCTGGCGACCTGTACCTCTATAGCACCCGGTTCGAAGAAGGATCCGATGTGACGTCGAGTCCGGTGGATGTCTGGCCTGGTCATGGTGACCACAAGGCAAAGGAGTTCCTTTGGCGCTGTCGCGGCGGTGTCACTGAAGACGGGATGGACGATCGCGAATTCCAGCTTGTCACCTGGGGTACTGATAATGAGCTCAAACTTCAATGTATTGATCCTCAAACCCTGGCCACCATTGGCCACACTCGAGGAATGCCTGCGGCACCGGGCATCAGTCTCACTCGCAAAGGCGCCACCTACAAGACCTTTCGCACCGTCGACGATAGCACGGATCGCGATCGCAAGACTGCCACCATGAGTGATCATCGACCTGGCGGTGGGAGCAACTACAGACAAAGTGCCCTGACACTGGGTATGCGATCAGGCGCGAGCCAGAACCATCGTGTCGGCGTGGCATGGCGAGGCCCTTCGATGAAGGCTAAGGTCACTTCAGGGAGGGCCCTCGATCGTAGCCAGTCACAGATCGGTTGGATGAAAGGTATTGCCATGACCAAGAGGAAAGTCTCGGCGGGCGCAAAACGGCACATGTCGAAGGACTCGGGCATCTTTGGTCATGGATATCCTGATGACGAGTGGGCCGAACCGGATACTATTCAGGAAGAGCTCTTGCGAGTCAGTACGCAGCTTCCCAAGGTGAGATGGGAGAACATCGATATGGACAACCTGTCCCTTAACGCCTCGTTGAACGGTCCGTGGGGCGTGGACGGGGAGACCATCTTCATCAAGGTCAGGATCGACATCCCGGTTGGCTATCCCAAGGCCAGAGCGCCCAAGTTCTACGTCGAGAGATCATCCTTTATGCCAGCAGCAACTCACAAGAAGATCGACCGTGAGATTCATCAGCTGGCGGATCGGTTCCTGCAGAGAAAGCAAAACTGTCTTGAAGTGGCCTTCACATACCTCCTCGGAGAAGTTGACCTCGAAAGCAGCACCACCTTTTTCAAGAATGTTCGAGATCTTGATGACGACCTCGACGGATTAGCCGACGAGAGTTCGAGCGAATCTGACGAGGACATACCAGCTGGAGGTTCGGCCTCCATGTCACAAGAGCTTCCACCGCATGCAGAGATAGACACCGCACTTGCGCCTCCCAACAGGACTATTGTTCCACCGACCCCTAGAACGTGCGGTGCTAGGTTCTCGCACAACGGGCGGTTGGTCTGCTTCTTCCCCTCAAAGGAGGAAAAGGCGAGAGCACTGTTTACCACTACCATGGACGCATACAGGGAACGTCCCAAAGGGGAACCCTTCTTCGCGGGCTTTGGTAAGATCGCCCACGACCTGGGACCCCGGCAGAGATTCATGGGAGAGGACGCATCCATGTCCAGTGGTGACTCAGATTCACCCGCTTCCGGCTCTTCCTCGTCGTCGTCATCTTCGAGCGATTCGGAATCGACATCGATGCACAAGATCAACCTGTGGTATCACCCCAGTCGCCAGTTTAGAAAGACGTGGAGTGAGGATCGGTCAATACGCTCCAGCGGCGGAGGCACTGGCGTTGGTACCGGCACAGGCACCGGCACAAGTCGTCGACGACCTGGTCGACCAAAGAACCTGATATCGATACACGATCTCCGAGCGACGCTGCCGTCCAAGGAAGAGTTTGCTCGCGAGTATGCCATATTTGGAGACGGAGCTGACGTCTGCGAGCACAATGCCCAGGTAGCTGAAAAGTACGGGGCCAGGGATCTGGTTGATGTGTGGCGATATCTGGCACTACTCCTAAAGAAGGGCGTTCCGCTTGAAGTGCTTTGTCACAACCAGAGGCGTGACTCGATCCTGGTGATCGCTCACGATGTGGTTTCCAGATGTCACGAAGACGCTCTTCCTTTAGAGTCAGCTGTGGATAAAGGCAACGGGACTCTGACGGGTAGGGTGAAATGGGGTCAACACCCTCTGGCCAGAGACTTCATCATGGACCTGTTTTTCTACTTTGAGAGAATTGCCGATGTCCAGATGTTGGCCATGCTCTCATGCATATTCAGCGAGTCTTCAGCCCCGGACAGCGTGGCCTACTTTGAATCGCATCTGGCTCAGCCGGAAACTCCTCTTCCTCTCAAGGCGCCGGCCTTTTCTCTCGACTATTTCCCGACGGATGCTTCACTCTGGAACATCAACAGTCGCAGCTATACCAACTCTGCCATCACGACTCCCATGACCATCCATACTCCTGTCCATTATGCGGGATCACAAGCATCTGATGATGGTCTCTGGAATGGAGATCCGGCGTCAAACTCGTACTCTTGCGGAGAAACGCCGCCCAACAAGTTCAAGGACTATCTTGGGGATCTTGAGCCACCACCAAGTGTGTCAACATCTCCAAACACACGCTTCCTGAATCGAGCAAACTCTGGGCTGGCATCAGCCTTTACAGCCAACCTACCCAACCTGCCTCGTTCGTTTGCCGGCGTGAGCTCATCATCCCCGCCAAGCCATGGGAAGAAGAAGCCAAACCCCGCAGAAACGATCCTCAGCAGTCTAGCTCCTGGAAATGTGACATGGAGTGCATCAACGGCGATGGATTCGAGCGGGGGCAGGACGTCTCTGGATGATGACGAGTACCGCAAGGACGAGGTACTGCCGCTGGTTCCTACAAAGATCTCGGTGTCGATGGAGGATCAAACAATATTCGACGATGACGGCTGGCTCAGCACGCCACTCCTTGAATCCAATCGTGGTGACGTATACGCTCATTATCGATACGCATACGCAGAGATGCTGCAAATGTGGAACCAACCCCTTGCTAGACTCGAGATTATGAAGTTCAACGCTCTCAAGGAGGACGTGGTTGGTGGGCACATGGACGGTAGCTACCCAGATTCTACTCATGATGGAGCGAGCGGGAATGGACCCATCACCCATGCCAACTCACCTCCTATTGCCATGGGCAAGAAGGATCAGCTTCAGGCTCTGCTCGCATCCGGCCGTGGGCTTGACGTGACGGGAGTATGCCGCATCCACGAGATCCAGCTCGAACCTGTTCGTTACACGTCGACCGACTCCAAGGTCGGCGGTGCGGTGGGCACATGTGAGCGCTGCCATCGGTCTCAGAGCCAGCTTATATGCGTTTACTGTCTCGAGCCCGTGGATGCCCTCTTCCCACCGTGCTTGGCCTGTGGATGTGCAAGCCACGAGGCATGTCTAGCGGAATGGCATGCTGCTGGGGAGACGCAGTGTCCGGCGGGCGATGAGTGCAACTGCGTCGAGGAGGCAGACGATGGTCAGGTTGAATCCTGGGCGGCTCTTCGTGGAGCCGTCTTTAAGGGGCCGAGGCATCTCCCCATGTTACCAGGCCCAGCACTGGGCGATAGCGACGAGGAAGAAAAGGTGGTTCGTGAGTGGGAGAGAGTCGAGCCGGCTATACCCACACGAATGCAGGGGCTCTCAGCTGCCAGCATCAGCTTGGGCAACAGGCTGAGGAAGTCAGCAGGCGAATGGTCAAGGGCTTCGAGCTTGAGGAGGAATGACCGGAGGAATCTAATGTAACATGACCGACACATCACAAGAGTTGGAGTAATGGTTGTTGGATATTGGAGGTTCAAGTTGTTCTTTGTATTGAGGCATGGCGGTATTTGGATACTCGTCCCAGCTCACTTTTTTTTTTTTTTGCATTTATTCTGAACTATAAAGCGTTCAAAGCCATGTACAGTTATGTAGAGTATCATGAAATATATAATGCATCCCTACCACACCCCTAATTCGGCCTCCTTTTCTCCACATTCAGCAGTGGCCGTCCAGTTGCTAGACGATCTAGGTTCTCTAGGAGAAGACCTGAGAGGTTATCCCAGTACTTGGACGATTGCCACGAGATGTGAGGTGTGAGGAAGAAGTTGGGCGCCTTCCAGAGGGCATGTCCCTCTGGCAATGGCTCTGGGTCAGTGACGTCCACGGCGGCGCCCTGGATGAGGCCGTTCTCCAGAGCGTTGACCAGAGCGTCGGTGTCGATTATGGGGCCTCGGGCAATATTGCATACAAACGTCTTGCCGTGGTTCTTGCCGAGGACCTTGAACTGCTCTGCGCCGAGGAGACCTCTTGTAGCGTCACCAAGTGGCAGTGATACTACCAAGAGATCAAGATTCTGCTCCAGGAAGTGGTCAATATCTTTGCTAGAGCCACCCGAGAACCACTTGGATGGGATAGTGCCTTCAGGATCACCAGTGCCAGGGACGCAATACGTCTCATCGCGCCGGGACTCGGCGGTCGGACGTTCGCGGAGTGTGTAGGCGTACACTTCCATCCCCAAAGCCTGTCCAAGCCGGGCACACTGCCTCCCGATACCTCCATAGCCAAGAATACCCCTGAGTTTTCCGTTAGCTAGGTGGTTCATGGGGGCTGGGGGTGAGAATGTCGTCTTACATTCGGCGGCCTGTCGAAACTTGCACGCCAAGCTCGAGCCTAGGTCTCCAGAGCTGCTGTTTCTGCTGCTCAGCATACACATGGAAGTGATGCTGGTGAGACAGGTACGCTCCTATAACCCACTCTGCGATCTGAGGTCTACACAAAGTCAATACAACTTTCAACAATGAGAGAGTATGCACATACGGCTGACACCCACTAGCATTAGCAAACTGAACCTCTGGGTCCCGAAACTTGGGATACCCCGCCCACATGTCCAAGCCAGCCGATGCGGCCTGGAAGAAGCGCGCCCGGGAGACCTTGGCCGGGTCGGGCTGATGGTAGATGCACAGCATGGTGACGCCCTCCCACGCCTCGTCGGGGAGGTGGTCGGGCGGGAGGAGCTGAAAGTTGACGATGGGGGCCTCGAACCAGCGGACCTCTAGCTCGGGGAAGCGCTCGCGGGCCTGTGCTAGGAAAGGCTCTGGAGCCGGGCTGGGGAGGTAGACGAGGAGGACGTCGTCTTTGAGAGTCATGTTTGACGGTTTGTGTGTGTGTGTGTGTGTTGTTGAGTTGTGTGTGTGTCAAGTGCGGTGTAGGTAGTTAGTATATAACCAATTCTATCACATTCTCTACCCGACAGCTCCGAGTTATACAACGGCCTCCTCTTTGCTGATTCAGTCTCTCACGTCAGAGAGCAAAGATGAGATGAGACCTAAGTGAGAAATGGGCAAGCAGAGTTGATGCTATTCCCGCAAACTCCGAGAGGTTTATTTCGACCCAAAGGTGCGGGAGATTAATAAGCTCTTAACCCATCTCATAGTGTGTTCCCACAATGGTTGGTTGCGCCCCAGAATAGAATAATTAGCCATTGTCCCGAGGTTGTGTTGATAACGGAAAAAGGTGGAGATGACATACTTGAGGCCATGGATGACGAGATTGCCGATGCGTTGTGCGTATCCACTCTATAATAAAGTCTAGGACTTTCGTCTTACTCATATTATCTTGCTCTTAGTGAACAGAATATATATTAATTAGGTAGGTATAGATACACAAGTACCCAACTAATCTCCATGTGCCTTAATCCTCTCTCAGATAGGCAAAAACATGCAGATTGTAATATTGTTATAGATTCATTCACACGTCCATCAACTTCAATTCCTATAGTTATCGCCTAGAACGCTTCCACCAGATTTCCACGTTATTATCTAAACTCTACCAAAGAGCAGCACCTCACCAAGTTAGAGAAACCAACATGACAGGCTTACCACGGACCGGGTTCTCAAATCTGACCCTCGTGAGTTCCCAAACCTGCCACGCCTTTCTCATTTCCGGGTCGTCAAGTCTTGTTTCTAGACACAAGTCCTTCCACTCGTGGCGTCTCTTCTTCTCCGAGTTGTTCTCTTCTCCCTCCCTCGCGATCCATAGACGTACCACCGTGCCTAATAAGCCTGTCAGCACATCTTTACCAGCGAGCCCCGTCTCCAGAGTTTCCTGCCTAGATAGGTAAGTAAACTCAACTCTGTGTGTGCTTACATGATATCGGAAGCCATACCAGTCTCCATTAGCTTCTGCGTTGCTCTCGTCACTCGAGGGAATACCATCACCACATTGCCGAGGACATGCCATGGTAAACTCGCGCAGATCCGGCAACGATCGCAGCCCCAGAGGCTCCAAGCTCATTTCCCAGTCTGGTCGGATAATGTCGTAGAAACTCGATGCCAGATTCTGGATTGGGAGACTAAGGAGAGTGGTCTCCTGAATACCTGTCCCCATCCCTGGGATCTTTGGGGTTGGAAGAGTCATGTGCATCGTCAAGAAAGTGTCCTTGAAGACATTCATCCGCCTCCATTGAAAGGTACAGTCCTGGAACAAGGTTCGGTGGGTACGCTGAAAATACCTAAGCCCTTCATCACTGACTGGTATCAGGGTACTGATCATAGAGCACACCTGCTGATCCTTTTGGGACTGCTCTGGGTAGAATTCCACAACAGCCGGTTCAAGAAGTGTTTGCCACAAGGTTCCCCTCAACTTTGAAGATAGTTCTCCAGTAGTGGTCTCAACCTGGCTTCCTTTAGGGGTGGTCTGGCGGTATGGCGGGGTGAAGGGTCGGACTCCGTCGTCCATAATAGCACAGTTCTCTTATTCTTCAAGAGAAATGGAGACCCGATTTGCCGATGCTACTGATCCGAGTTCCTCGGGTCCAAAAGAAGCACAACTTGAATATATATCCTCCCAAGGTTGCTAAGCTTCTTGTTCCGAGCATACTTAACTCACCTTTGCCCTGAACAGACCCAAGAACACAACATGTCGCTTCTTTATTAGGCTTCCAGCTCTTAACATGATAGAATAATGTGTACAAAGGCAGCCACTCAAATTGTCGTTCAAATAACAATAGGAGGAGTATACATTTGGGCCGGGTCAGAACAGCCCTTTGTCGCGAACTAGTCCCTGTTCATGCATTAGTGCAGTACCACGCCACTTTCATGCTGCTTGTAATATCCTTCCCAGAGTTCTCTTTTGCATGTCGTTGTTGGTCCCAGATCCGCGCTTCTCACATTTTGTCAAGACTGGAAATCTGCTAGTCGCAACTGCATACCTCTCCATGTCTTCGTGGTTGTGCATATAACATCCGATTTACTAAGTCTCGCTCTTCTTCGTTTGTTGTGTAACTGCTGTGTACATTGTGGTGTTCTGTATCTGGTTTTATCGACTCATATGTCGATAAGCCGGCGCTTTCCGTCCGATGTCCCAACAAAGGCCATCTCTGCGGTTTTACCTTCGCCTTGGTGCCATGATAATCGGCTCTCGAATCTGGCGCCGACTCTCCGGACTCGACTTCAGCTCCCATCCGATGCCAGGAGCCTGTGGGAGCCATGACCAAGCCGGCGTGGCCAGGCCTCTGGATCTCCTTCACTGCTCGGCAAGTAGGACCTGGGCTCTGTCATCTTGTCAGCACAACGGCTGAAGCATGGTTGACGAGCCTGCCCTCAAACAAGTCGGTCCTTGCGAGATCCCATCACCTCGAATCCTAAAAGACTCGTTCTCGATGCTTTCCTTCATTTGCCTCTTCTGTGCCTCCTGACTTCCCACCCTGATTCGCTCCATCCCTCCCATTGCAGGTCAAATGTCAAGATCCTCTCCACCAGGACCCATCTCATCCTGTTCTCACAGGTCCGGTTCTCCTTGACCTTGTCCTCATCCACGTGCCATGGCAGGATTCGTACCCATTTCAGGTCGTCGTCGGGCGCCTTGTATTTTCCATCCAGAAAGACAACTTTGGACACCATTTTGCTGCGTCCTTTGTTGAGTTCATGACAATCTTCCTTTCCGCATCTGCCCTCGTTGAGGACTGCTTGAGACTCGGGGTCGTCCAGATCCAGGGGCGCCATCTCGATGATGTTTTCGTCTACCCAGTATCGGAACTGCTTAGCCAGGTCTCTGAGACGATCTTCATATGGAGCATTTGCGTCCATGTGGATCATCCATGCTGGATCAATCTCTCCCACTTTGACGATCCACAAGTCATCCAGGTTGGGAAACCAGAATCGGTCGAACTCGATCTTGCCGAAATCTCGTTGACGATAGCAGGCTGACAGGTAGACAGAGTAGTGGTATGGTCCATCCACCCGACCATCGTCGGGGAAGCAATCCCAGAAGGCAAGTCGTCTTATCCGCGGTGCCAGATCTTCCAGGTAAGAGTCGGTTGCTTGGTCTGAAATCTTGTGGTCGCAAACGAGGATATCTCTGGAAAAGTCAAAGTATGATCCGTGGCCAATAGGCTCATACCCTATCCTGGTTTCCTCTCGCGCCTCGGCGTTGAGCTGTGTAACACTCGGCAACGGATAAGAACCGTCTTTCTGGACCAAGTCGCCGTATAGAACAATCCGAGGCTCATTGGCTCGTGACCATATTTTGAGGCGAAGTTCAGTGGGAAGAGAGCCAAAGCTCGCCACTGACGATGTTGACGTGGAGGATGACATGGCCTCCTACTTTCATGAGAGCAACCGTGTTGGGAGGTGAGCTTCTAGTGCGAGAAGTACAACACGGCTTCAACAGGTGGCATAACGGGAGATGATTGGAGGTCTAGGATCGAGCAGAGAGGTACGGGCGGCGGTATTAATCTCACGTCGGCCTACATACTGTCGAGTCCAGAACAGGGGTCTCACGAGGACAGGACGGAAACGGTGTCATACCTACATGCTGGGGGTGGATGGCTGTTTGCGGCATGTCCGGGGCGGGGAAAATCAATGATCCCCCTTGAAGCCATCGTGGGACGTGATGCTATACTGTGCCACAGCCTGCCAAAACCGGGATGGTTCACCGACACCGCTTCTAGCGGTTCGATAGCGGCATGCTGCATGGTCCATCCTGCTCCCTCGGTCAGCCAACCAATGAGGCCGCTCTCCAAGGAAGAGAGTGGTGATAGGACCGGGGTGAGGCGCAGATGGTGCAAGAGGTCCAGTCGACGATCACACATATCGGGTATTTCGCGCCTCTTAGCTCTGTATTAAAAAGCAAGCTCGAGAGCGCCACCCTAGTGTCTCTCCGGCTGAGCTTTTCAGCCCCGAGCCAGACATGTTAGCCTCGCGCCTGTCTTGGAACCGCATCATGTTTCTCATGTCTTGTCACGTGTCGTCATGATCGGGCGGCCGATGAGCCTGCAGAGGGCGGCCCAGAACCTTCATGCTCGCAGAATTCGAAGCTTCTCGCCAATCTAGAACCCCAGCACAGCTCGTCTTGGGTAATGGTCTGATGTGAGAAGACTGTTGGCAGGCTATCCTGGGCGTGGCTGCATAATACGCGCCTCCCGAGAGCGCAGCCGGCGGACGCAGCCGACGTGATGCCAGGGCGGACGAAGTCCAGTCAGTATCAACGCGGAGCTTGTTGGCACGGAGTACAACCAACTATCACCTTCACTGCGGCCTCTGGTGGTGATGGGGAAGCCGGGGTCGGTCGGGGTCAGCATGGGACGGGAACGGGCTCCAGGATGATGGGTCTGCAACACTTTGAGCCCAGGTTCGCATGTCGTCGTTTCCGGCATGCATCTCGAACCTGTTCCCGTTCCCGTTCTCGGCCAATTCCAGGCCTCCCATTCTCAGGCCGGGGCGGGCGACGCACCCAATGCTCGAATGGTAACTTGTCAAGGCGATTGCCAATCATTCAGAGCTGACAAGACGGTCCCAGCGGTTTGGGTTGGCTTGACATGCGCTCGAAGTGAGGCGGGAGGGCTTGGAGCTTGCAAGGGATGTCGGGTAACCCCGTGTGGAGCTTGCAAAGCTGAGGCGGGATGGTACGCGATTGGTGCCGCCTGACTGGTTCCGGGACAACCCAAGCACCAAGGACGAACACCTTGGCCAGGCTGAGGCTTGATTGGCGGGCAGATCTCTAGACTCGAGGCTTGAGATCGGTCCAGGCTGAGCAGGACGCAAAAGCATCAGGCGTGTCTCTGCTCGGGCTTGCCTCCGTCGCCAATCTCGACGATAAAGGCGCATCAGCAGGTACGGGCCGCGTGGGCATTAACTCTGGTCCCAAGACCACGTTTTCAAAAATCTGATCTGTCGGGATCGGTGGGTAGTGGTCACTGGTGAGGAGCCAGTGGGGGGATGTGGTAGTATCAGTGTGACAGAACAGCACGCCTGCATCCTGAGTGTCAACGAACGACATCAAGCCGGGATCTCGGTTGGGAGGAAGGGCATGGATATGCTCTGGAGTCGGTGGTGTGGGCTGCCTCTCGCCGCCAAGACGAACTGATGAAGCGGGAGAGTGGACCAAGGGAAGAGCGGTGATGAGGATGAGTCTTGAGAGAGCCCATGGTGGCCATGGTGTCCATGGCAGGCTGAACTGAACTGTGATGCGGGTGCGTATGAAACATCGGTGTGCGTATCTGCGCTGTGACGGAAGCAAGCCATTCACATCAGAGGTCGGGATGAGCACGGTGGTTTGGCCGGTGCTAACGTTAGTACGGATATCAAGTCAGCCATTGCCGCTCGGATGACTTTCCTTGGTCACTCGAACGCGCGCATGGCGTCTTTTGCCTCGTTGAGCTGACGGGCGTTGTCATGAAGCGCTGTCTTGAGTCGACACTGTAGGGTAGAGTAGGCGCGAGACGCACGCTTCAGCCTTTGAGGTGCAGTTGCCATGAGTGATATTGGTGATGGATGGTTTCCTTTGATTGTTGTTTGGGAGTGGGTTATTACCGCGACGTTGGTAGCAGCTTGATTGCGGTTGACGGTGGACGAGGCTGTTGGGTGAGATGAAAGGTTGTGGTACTGGCCGCTCACCAACGCTCATGCCATTGTGGTTGCAGGAGATGTATGTGCCCGGTAAGCAGGCCCCACAACTGCAAACTGCTCCTTCCATCTCTTCTCAACGTGAATGTACGCTGCAGTATGGATAGGTGCTGCAAGTAGGCGTTGAAATATTCATGCAGCTTAAGCTCTCGGCCAAACTTGACTTGCTTACCTGACATCTAGGTATTCTGAGTACAATGTTAACAGATCATCACCATCGCCAAACAGCCTCATGCTGTGCAACAGATCTTACCTAGTAGGGTAATGCATGTTGGAGTAGACCTCCATCGCTGAAAGAGGCAGGCAGGCGGATTCGGATTCAGCTCCCGTCCTAGCGGGACGCGCCTAACTCGATGTCGACGGCGCGCTTGCCCCGATCCCCGAGCCCGCTAAGCCTGGGCGACCCACTCATCGCACATGCTCATCCTCCTGATTGGCATCATCACAGAAGGTCTTCACACGGTCGCCAGAGAAGGCATACGCGAACAAGAGATCTGCTCCCTACGACTGAGCGTGACCTCCACAGCCTCCAATGCCATCCAGAGAGCATGCCATCCCCTACCGATGACGAGACGACCTTCCCCTCGTTAGACCGTTCGACACTTCATGGTTTTGGCCGCTCCCATCTCTCCCCTGACGATGCCTTCGTGTCGCCGCCTCGCCGTCCTGGCGAGCGTAGTAGGAGTCGCAGGCGCAAGCGGCCATGGAAGAAGTTGATGTGGGTGAAGCAATCATGTAAGCGTCTACTGATCAACTGCTTTCCGCGACGAGAGGGACGGGAACTAACCAAGTTTTGTACAGATCCCGACAACTATACCGACCAAGCGACCTTTCTCGAGAACCTACAGCGGAATCCCCGTCTTAAGCCGTATGACTTTTGGCCCCTCGTCGCCGACTCAACAGTTATACTGCAGCATGTTTGCTCCGTTATTATCTTCATCGTTTGCTTTGTTGGTATATTTCAGGAGCGTGTCTCTCCCGTGTCTGTCACAAGTTGGAGCAGCTTCCTTACTTTTGTCGGATGGATTCTCTGGGAGCGCTGGTTGTCCGAGATCGAGGACCCCGGTGACACGAGCCACGGAGTGGCAGCAGCAACAGTGACGGGGAGAGTTGGCCGGACCGGAAGCATGAGGCGACCGGGCCGCGCCGGTAGTATTCGGCGCCCCCCTCCGCTCCGGATCGATTCAGTCCCGTCGACCGCCGGACCATCGGCCGCGCCGTCGGCCTCGAGCTCGACCACCAACCTACACGCGCACCATGCCATCAAACGAGCGCAATCCACTTCAACCAGCTCGCTGACAAGCGGTGCTGTGCACACACCTCGGGCAAGCCAGGAGCACCTCCCCGAGCTACCACAACCCCTTCTTGCTGAAGAGAGCCGGTCTCGACAGAGAGCTGAGACTATCAAGTCGGCAATCCTCATCTACTGCACACTTCTTGGACTTAGCCCCATCCTCAAATCCCTTACCCGGTCCACATCGAGCGACAGCATCTGGGCCATGTCCTTCTGGCTCCTCGCCATAAACATCTTCTTCTTTGACTACTCGGGCGGCGTGGGAGCCAAGTTTCCCGCATCACTCTCGACCAATGCTGCCCTCATGGCATCGACGGTATTGGCAAGCCGGCTACCATCCACGAAGCAGGTCTTTAGCTTGACGCTGTTCAGCATCGAAGTGTTTGGCCTGTTTCCCGTCTTTCGACGATATGCGAGGCACCGCAGCTGGCGATTCCATGTGGTGTCGGCCATCTTACTGGTACTGGGGGCTGGACTTGGAGTAGGCCTCATACTGGGCGATACCAAGGGCACTGGTGGATGGCCATGGAAGAGCGGACTCGTGGGAATGATTGTAGGAGTACTCATCGCGGTACTGGCAACAGGAGGATGCAGCTGGTGGTTGATTGGATTACAAAAGTACAAGAATGAGATACGAGGACCTTGGGACCCAGCGAGACCCATCATCATGAACCGGCCTCGGTGGGATGACGATTCATGATGGTTACGTAGGTAGTTTAGACGCTTTAATCAATACTTCAACTGTTCAAAGCCCTTGGCGAGATGTTGGTTAGCGTTTGGACGGTGACTGCCAAGCTTTCTGTCAAGCAGCATTGCATAGCGCTAAATGCGGATCGGCAGCATCTGAATCTGAGGGAGAGGCAGAGACCGGTCCAAGACAAGATGAGGCAGAGGCAGACTTGTATCCGTACAATTCGGTACATGTTACGTTGCCATGCATCGATTTTAGGCAGGCCAGTGGAAAGTCTGTTCGTATTTGCCAACACCTACGTCCTGATCCTTGGACCCCCATCTGCATGCGTGTGCATGGCGACAAGACGCGAGTGTCATGTACTGTCGTGGCTGGCCAGGCACCGGAGGTAGGTTGAATCTCGAGTAAAATAGAATCTAGCATGCTTCTCTGAGAAATCATAGCCATCGTGGTCTGACCTGACCTGAAGCCGTCATGTGAGGGTCAGCAGTTGCCGAGATGCATCCATGTATGGATAAAAGAATGACCCTGCAGTGTTGAAGCCGTCCCCCCTCACCAGAATTAGAAGCACCTTGACGAGTCAACAAAAAGCCCCCGAGGTACCCACCAATGATCCCTGAGAGGATGGCAGTGAGTTCTGCACTCTCAAACGAGGGATTGACGCCGCTGCTCCTCATAGAGAAGGAGAGAGACGATGGGCCGGCCCAATGGCCTTGAGACGTTGGCATGGCAATGCCTCACGAGAGGATTGATCCTTTCCCAGAGCGGCATGTACCATGCGAGAAGATGGAGGGGATATAAGGTAATAAGCTGACAACTGAGTAAGCCCTCTCTCCATCTTGACCTTTCCTTTTCACCCCCAGCCTCACCAAGAGTTTTCATCTCGGTGGTTCTGGTGGCCATGGCGTGGTTTCTCGGCTGTTGAACCACCCCCAGCATCTTCTAATGACCTCTTCTCTATTCGTAGGTACTCAGTTGATGGGTTTACAGGGTCAAAAACGGATGATTCTGGCAAGACCTGGGGAGGGGAGGAATTGAAGGAAAACTGGGGCCTTCTCGATGCAAATGGGGGCCATGTTGTACGTATCCGTATTGAATTTCTGTCTGGGGCAAAACGGGAAAAACGGCACCAAGGATTCATTCCTTTCTAATGGATTTTGTTGGGCAGGTTTCAGCCAAAAGTTTAAAAAAGAACTTCTGGGCAAACACGTTCAAGCTTTGGCTGGGCGGGAATGGCTCCTGTCGTCTAGATTGGGGAAGACAAAGTACCAGTACGGGGGATTTACACGCTACTTTTCTCAGGCACGTAACCCCCGGCACGCATAGCGCAGGGTCTAGTGGACTCTAGCTCCCAAGCTTCCAGGGGTCCAGGGGCAGGACAGGCAGCCCAGAGCAGAGACAAGCCCATTAGAGGCCCGTCCGACCAGCCGATGAATGGATAATTTGATCCATCGGGAGCCCGTTTCCCTCAGTCAAGAGACCCTTGTCCGCCTAACAAGGCTTGTTCTTATGGGGTAAGTTAATTAACCAACAGCGCCTCCGGGAGTTGGAAGCAGCTATAAAAGGGCCTGGACCGACCTACCGATGAGCGCCTCTTACCTCTACCCACCAGCATCATCATCTCGAGCTTACGAATTCAACGAACAAGACAAAATTTCCTCATCAATTGTGCTTCCAACTCTATAATTCAAAATGAAGGCTACTCTCTTCCTCGCTGCTGCCGGCCTGGTTGCCGCTCAGGACTTCACTGGCCAGCCCAAGTGCGCTGTAAGTCAACATCAACATGGACACCTGTGTCACAACAACACCGTCTAACACAATCCCAAACAGCTCAAGTGTCTTGAGGAGTACGTCCCCAAGGCCGGCTGCGACCTCGAGGATACCGCCTGCCAGTGCGACCCCGCCTTCCAGGAGAAGCTCACCCCTCAGATCTCGCCCTGCCTGATGAAGGAGTGCGAGGCTGCCGACCTCCCCAAGGCTCTCGCCGCCGCCCAGGCTGCCTGTGAGGCTTTCTCCTCGGCCGCTGGCAAGTCTACCGGCACCGTCACTCCCACTGCTACCGTCTCCGCGACCGAGGTTGAGACCGAGACTGAGACTGCCTCTGATGAGGAGGACAACACTGAGACCGTCACTGCCAGCGTCGACACCTCCATCACCGGCTCTGTCACCCTCCCTGCCATCTTCTCTACCACCACCGACGTCCCCGTCACCCCTGGCCCCAACAACAGGACCACCACCAAGGCTACCGGTACTGGTGCTAGCGGAAGTGATGGCACTGGCTCCGGCTCCGAGACCAGCGAGACCGGCGCCGCTGCCTCTGAGACTGGTAACGCCGCTGCCATGACCGGCCCTGCCATGGGCGGTTTCCTCGCCATCCTGGCTGCCTTTTTCGCTCTGTAAGGTGTGAAAATTCATACACAGGTATAATCCGGTGATAGAGCGCCTGGGGAGTAATCTTAATGGGGTCTCCATTGTGAGGCCTGGGCGTTGTTTAATGTTCTGAAACGAGAGTTATGCTTCGAGATATGACACTTGGGATGTTTTTTTGGTCGCTTTTTGGATATTGGCTTTTGATGAAAAGGCTATATCTATTTGCAATAGCGGACAACAAAAAAAGTAATGATGGAAATGGATTTGCTTGCAATTTGTCAAGCACGTAACCCCTGGCTCCTCTATCCTGCTCTCCCTCCGTGACCACTTTCGTTTTAACCTTGAGGTTCCTGATCGTCATTGGCTTTGGCCAGGTCGATGTCGATGAGCCACGGTAGCTGTATGGCTCGGTATTGGATACTCATGATGGCGGCATTCAAAAACAGCGTCTTCTCCCCCTGCACGAGATGGTAGTCACCCTCGGTGAGATCAAGATGTGCACCCCTCCGCCGGCTCATTTCGATGAGCTTCCTCTTTGCTTCCTGGAACGTCTCCTCATCCTGCGTCACGCGGTTCGGCCGCAGACCTTTCAGTCCAACAGCTTTGGACTGCTCCTGGTCAATCTTGTCGTCGTCCCACGTGGCGAGGAGCGAGCCCCATGCCTCGTGAATGTGTCCAAAGCAGTGGATCTTTGGCTTCGCGAGGGTAACGGCGCGCAGGAGGTCGGGGCATCCGGCCCGAGTCCCCGTCATGCCAGCAAAGTCGAGGATGCCAATCGGAGGACCATGGGTCATGGCCACGTCCATGCCCTCGGGGATCTTGAAGTCGTGGCCGTCGTCGTATTGGAATGCCCAGCCGCCAAATGCAGGTGTCCACTGGCTTGCAAACACCTTTAGTCGAGCCCCGTTGTCCAAGGTGAACTCGTGAACGCCTTCGGTGAGATATCGAACCCCGTCTTCTTTGGCAGCTTCGATGATGTCCTTGACTTGGTTCATGGTCTTTGTAGTACCTCCGACTTCATGAATCCAGAAGTGCTCGTCAAGAGCAGTATCGTGATTCCCTGCAATGACCAGCTTGAGAGGAGCCCGGATGGAGCGTAGCACATCAAAGGTCGCTTGATATTCCGGGACGGTTGAGCGCAGGGTTAGGTCGCCACAATGGAGGACAACATCCGCTTCTGGTAGAGGCTCCCTCCAACCGGTATGAACCCACTTTAGGTCGTCGTGATCGAATTCATCTTCAGTGGCTGGCCAGCCGTCGTCGGGTTTGGGTTTTGGTTGTGAGCCGTGGGTGTCGGATATGATGAGGATGCGCGTCTTGACTGTACTTGAAGCGCGGGATCCAGACATTTTCGAGTCGATATGAGTGACGACTTCAATAAAGAAGAGATCGATGCAGGGTTCAAGTTTCGAGGGCTTAGGGCACAAAGAAAAGGTGTATATGTAGGGGCGTAGGCAGAAAAGCTTGTTGGTCTACCTGGTAGGCATCACAGGAGGCAGCCGTTTCGAGAGGGCTACTGAATAGGTAATATACTGTAAGCACCTCTGAAGAAGAAGAGAAGAAATAGGTAGTGACTCAATGTTTGAGAGGAGTAAAAGAAAGCAAAGTAAATCAACAAAAACAATCATAGGTTAACATCATGACACAGCCAAAGCCATCATGGATGCTTGATGAAGCAAGCTTCAGCTGACGTCGATAGAGTACAAAGTGGGTCAAGCAGCTCCCAAGTTCCTTTGTGCATCCTCCACTTCCCTGCGCCAACGTAAAGGAGAGAGGCCATCAACACGCATCACCACCAACGAACACCACCCCTTTTGCCTGATAACTCGTACTGCCATCCTAAAATGGCTGCTGAGGCTTCTCAAGATGTACCAATGGGCTCACCTCCACCGGCGCCCGCGCAGACAGACACGGAGCCCAAGTATGGCGGCTACTCGCGTTTCGAGATTGAGCTCGAGGTTCGTTCTGCGCTCTTCTCTCCCTTTCTCCCTGGCTGACCTTTGTTATTTACAGTTTGTGCAATCTCTAGCCAACCCTTACTACCTCAACCATCTCGCCTCCCAGAAGCTCCTCAACCAACCCGCCTTTGTCGCATACCTCGCCTATCTCCAGTACTGGAGCAAGCCGCCGTACCTCAAGTACCTGACCTACCCGGGTCCGACACTGCGACACCTCGAGCTCCTTCAGCAGGAGATGTTTCGACAACAAATCATGAGCCCGGACGTGGTTCAGAGACTGGTTGAGGAGGGCATGAAGGCCTCGATCGATTGGCACCGCGAAAGCTAGAAGACTTGCGACCAAGGCGACGACGTGCCTTGTGTAGGACGCGAACGATCACACGAGCCACGGCAAGAAGACCAGAGAAGCCCCCAGGAACAAGATGACATCAAGTCTCCTACGCCGAAGAAGAAGACGATCAAGATTAAGATCAAGACGAAGCAGAAGCCTTCTCATACGTAACTGCCCAGGTCAACAAACACCTCGCAACATGGCAAGGCTAAAAGGATTTTTGATTCTTCAAACTCGAAAAACACGAGCTACAGTCTATGACAAACTCCAATTCTCCTCGCAACCAAGAACAAATGACAAGACCCTCCACCGACACCGACTCATAACAAGCCTAGTTCTCTCTCCACCGATGTCCGCAAGTCATGCACTTGTAAAAGCTCGTCATGGGCTCGTCAGCACTGCGAATCTGGACCTGGAAAAAGGCGGCCTCGTCGCCGTTGCAGCCGTCGTTGGGGCACTGGACGCGGCCCTTTTGCGCATTGTCCCAGGCTCCGGGGCCGCCAAAGACGTCCTCCTTCTCGACGCGCTCGTACATGCGGCGCGAGAAGACGGGCTCGGTGATGTGGTGCTCGAAGGGGCAGGTGCGGCACTCGAGGCGGTTGGTGCGCGTGTTTGTGAAGGAGACGGTGAGGATGTTGGCGCAATGGGGGCAGACTGCCAATTTGTTAGTGAGGTTGGTGTTGGGGACGGAGTGAGTCTTACAGAGCAACATAGTGACGGTTTGTTAGGGATGAGAGTCGATAGCAAGAAACTGTCTGCAATAGAGCTTTGTGTGAGAGCGAAGAGTGTCTTGTTGTTTGTCGTTGCGTCGTTAACTCGCCTGTTGAATAGAAATGAATATGACTTCTTTTTTTTCTCCAAGGCAAGAATGGAGTCGAGGCCGCCAAGGCCTCCACCTCGTGGGTGCCCAGGCGGCGTCTCTAGTGGGGTCCAGCCTCTACCATGACGGACCATGTCTTTAGCGCCATCTCCCCCGCCATTTCCTGCTCTTTTGCAACTGCTTGCTTGCCCTGGGCGCTTCAGCCTCAGCCCCTCCAAAAACACCAAAGACAAATGCTACATCATCACTGCCACCTCCTTTCATTATTTCCCCCCCTGGTGACGACGACGACGCCGCAAATACGTTGCCCTATTTTTGAATTTGCATACCTCCCGAGCATTCCGGAATCTCGCATCGAAACACACTTCAATCTTTTCTCCATTGTCAAACCAACTGACAGATTATACCCCGCTTCCCTTTGCAAATCAGCTTGATATACACGTCTTGGTGAACCAGCAAAGATGGGCGCTGACGAGGAGCACGATGTAAGCCAGGTCTCAACACTTTGTAAAACTGTACACTCTAACCAACACGCATAGGGCGCCTCCGTCAAGGAGATCTTGATCGAGGCATGCCGCCGCAACAACACCGACCTCCTCACCGAGTGCCTCGAGGACAAGTCCGACCCCGAGATCACAAAGCTCCTCAACGAGACCACCACCGTCATGGGCAACCACCTCTACCACGAGGCCGCCTCCCGAGGCAACTGTGCGTCCTAGTCACCCACGACCGAAGCATACAACGAGCTAACACCACCACTTAGACGAAATCATCGACCTCCTCCTCGACCAGCCCGACTTTGAATGCGACCCCCTAACCCGTCTCGAGGGTGACACCCCCCTCCACACCGCCATCCGCTGGATCAACTCTGAGCCGCCTGCCCAGAGACCCTTTGGCAACGCCCTCGTCGAGATGATGCTCGAGGCTGGCTCGAACCCGCGAGTCAAGAACAAGGCCCGCCTGACTCCATACCAGCTCGTCGACCCCACCAACAAGGAGCTGCGCGATCTCATCCAGAAGCACGAGTACGCCAACCAGAACGCGGGCGACTTCATCACCGTCGATAGTTCGGCAGCCAGTGCCAAGCATGGCGCCCACAAGAATGCTGTTCCACAAGCCGTCGACGATGAGAGTGATGACGACGCCGAGTTTAGCGGCAGTGATGAGGAAGAGCGCGCCGAGTGGGAGAGGAGACGAAAGGAGAGGCGGAGATAGTCATGAATGCGCCGCTGCGCTTAGAAACACTTGATATCTAGAGGTCACTTCACCGCAGAGGGAAGTGGACTAATACGAGGTGGACATACAGCATGATTGTTATCTCAAAGCGATAGAAGCCTGTACAAAGGTAGAGAGAATAACAACTTCTCATCTAGGGCATCAAAGAAAGAAGGGTATAAGCATTCTGGCCCAGGGATTTGAAGCCAACTCCCTGCTCAGCTCATCGTCTATCATCTAATCGTGTGCTCATTCTCGATCCAAGCCGACTTCAGGAAAGGAACAGTCAAAAGGACGTGCAAGATCAGGAACCAGCCTGTCTTCTATAAACAAAGGAAAGAAAGCATGCTCCCAGCTTCTGTCAAGTTGTCTCGGTCAGACCCCCCAAATGCTCATAATAGTAGCCATAGTCCAGTTGCCAGCGCCGCAGAGCCCATCGTAATAACTGCCGGGAACACATTATTCGCGATACTCTTGTCGGATATGATATATGTGACATTCTTGAGCCGCTTCTGGGCAACCTGCGATAGTCCCCCTGAATCGGCTAGCTCATTCATTTCATCACCCAACTGACGCAGAATGTTAGTCGAGCGACCCTTGGGGCACATGACGATCTCCCAGCCGCCTCCCTTGGGAATGATAAACGTCGAACTCTGATCGTCGAAAGCAAAGCTGTAGGCATCGGGACACATTGCTTTGGCGGCCTTGCTGTAATCCGATGGCTTGCAAATATCCGGGTCGTGGTATTTGCCTACACAGCACTCCTTGTCAGTGCCGTATGCGGCGCAAGCACTGTTGCAAGGTGAAAACTCGGGCCGCTGGATCTGATCGTCCGGGTAGGGGTAGATGCCGTCACCAGGCTTAGTGGGTGGAAAGGCGAGATACTTCCATGGACACCAGCGACGTGCGTCTTCGTTGTCTATCCTGTTTTCCAAAGGTACTGGATATGTCGAGTTGGTATAGTAAGTCCCAGTATCAGCGTGTGCATAGATCCAACTAGGAGATGCAATGCACGCGCAGTTGGTGAGATTTGGCGGGATGAAGGTTGTGTTCTTGGCAGGGATGTACACAATGCCCATCGGGAGATTATAGCCGTCAACTAGGGAGATGTCGTAGAAAGTTTGCTCCTTGTGTAAACCACCAGCCAAGGTGAACTCGGCGAGTGTTGCTGGCGTTGACCCCTAACTATATGTTAACACATGCGCAAACACTGTGGGAAGCACTTACACTGAACTCGCAGTCCAACTTGCCAAAGCAGTCGCCCGTTTTGCAGGAACATGAACTGCCCTTGACAGTGCAATTTGTCCTCCCCCAGACGCGACCTTGCCACTCTGATCCTACCCAAAGTTCCTTGCTCTTCCCCTGGGCAAGCTCGAAGCCCCCGATGCCCGGGCCTTTACCAGACTGAGTTGCGATGCCAGGCCAGATGGTTGAATCGCACTTGTTGGTAATGACTAAAGGAACCGGTCTGTCGGGGTCTTCTGGTTCTTTTCGGCGCAGATTTCTCACGGTGTATTGTCCCCATTTTTGTAAAAGGTCATTTTCTGAGATCCTGGAAGGGACCTCTAAACTGACAGCCCTGGCTTCCTGTATGAACAACCCAATGACGAGGGCAGGCACCAGCAGTCGGCGTAATGAAGAGGCGCTTCTGGCGTCTCCACATTTCGACGAAGATACCATTTCCTGGCTCAAAGGGTGTAAGTGGAACGCAAAAATGGGTTGTTGACTTGCGTTGTGATCCAATCGAGGTCACCCCAGAGGATTGTTTTGAGTCTAGGAGAACAAAGTGATGGAACGTATTAGTTGGTCGTGATCATGGCCTCGAAAGATAGCTGTCCACTGAAGCAAGTATAGTCGGCGAGCAGTATATGTAAGAGACGACGGCGTTGGGGTGCTTCCAGGATCGAGGGACTTATGTGACGTATAGGCGATGACGATGCTGCGAACCAAGACTGTCTTGCTGGATACCTGGGAACCGTTTCTTGATGACCCTTGTCGAATTGATCTGCGCTTGAGGCGTGGCAACGGAGAGTGGCTGGACAGACGATAGAGTAGGGCAATGAGCAGGGGTGGACCGGCTGAGACCGACGAGATCGGTTAGGTTGTCGTAGAGGAGCGGGCAAGGAGGGGAGGTGGCCAGAATCTGAAACGGCCGAGGAGGAGAGACGATACTATTAATATTCTTGGTGCTTGCTGATCAACAGAGAAACAAAAAGAGGGTAATAAATCCAGAGGGTTGAAGAAGGGTAGAAGCCCGAGAGTCGGCCTCGAGCAGGGGAGAGAATGGAGCTGAAGAAGAGAAGAAGAGAAAGAAAGACGGAAAATAATGAACCGACCAGTTTGAGACTTTGAAACAATGCAAAGGAAGGAGTAGACAGGGAAAGGTCTCACCGAGGGAAGGCGCTTCACAGCGAGAGCTTGCCATGTTTGTCTGGGCTGCCATGACTTACACGAGCTTGAGTGGCCATGGTTGAAAGCTATGACGTCAGAGGACCACGGACCAGGGATGTCGACAAGAACCAGACCCCTGGCTGAACATGCATGCCAGCAAAAGATCAGACGACCAATGTTGTGTGAATAACGATGATTGCAAATATGCGGTATAGAGTTAGATTCTACATGGACTCTGTGTTGGTAGCCGTGAACATTGATGCTGTGATATAACCTTCCTTTCAGCTGTTGGTGCCAAAAGTGAGGGCATCATGAGAACCTGCTGAGCATTGGTTCTATAGTGGAATTTGAATAGCTATTTCATCACACTTCTCATAGATAGGTTAAATGAGTTTTCTCGTAATTAAATTTCAATAGGCCAATTTGCTTGGTTGCTGAGATTAGACTGCAAAAGAATCGACATTCTCCACGGCTACTTTCAGTCCTGCTGTTTGAGAAAAGATGAATCTTCTCCAAGCAGCAACTTGACAGCTTGCCATGATGAATATGCCTACTGTACACGAGCCGCGCACGTGCGTTAGAGCCACGGTGGGCATTTGTATATGAGGTTCCAACTTAGTGTTGGGTTACTTACTGCTCTACTTCTTGAAGTAATCCCCACGTGCGTGGCACCTTGCATGACCCCACCATCCAACTCCCAACAACGCCCCAGTTCCAACCGTAATTGAACCTCGTTTGTTTTGTTTGCCTTGTCGCCAAGACACCCGAACGGAGGCTCTGGTTAAAGGCATTGGCATATGCTGGGAATTTGAGTTAATGAGCTTTCTTACGACCGACACTGACTGATCAATGCCATGTATGCCACCTTATCCTGAATATCGACTGCTAAATATTGCCGAGAGGGAAAAGGTATCACTGGGTTGGAAAGTTTGAGTCCATCTTTCGCCTGGGATTGGCCGTGTAACTCTGACCATGACTTGAATCAGGTTGTCCAAGTCGGCTGCTACCCCTTGCCATTTGGCGGATTGGGTTGTTCTAATTCAGTAACTTGGGCCCCAAGATAGGAGTCCTGACTGAGTTTATATACAGGATCAGAGCACATGTAGATCAAGATTTGGACATTCTCATACCCGATATCTGTGCATCATTAGTCACTAAACACACAAATCTTGTCGAGACGCTATGCACATTCAATGATGTCTCCATTGTCTATATACGAGTGATCATCATGTCGTTCATGCATGTAACTCTCCCCTCCGTCAATTCAGAACCCAACACCAGGCTTGGACACACCTGGTGTCAACCACGCTCAAGTTATTTAATCTCCTAGTACTAAATCCAACATCTTTCGTCGCTCGACATGTCTCTTTGGTCTCGTCGGATGATCCCAAGACGGTCCCAGATATTTCCCTCGCTCTGTCTGTCATATTTCGGGGGGTGCTCCGAGCGAGTCTCACCCGCCTCTGCATCTTGCCAGGTATCATGCGGTTCCAAAGTGAAACTCCAAGTTTATCGCTTTCTCTTTCCATTATACTGCATGTTTATCGGAAGCGGGCACGGCAGCGGCCCATGACTTCGCCCTGGCAGACAAGCTCGGCGCTGAATTCAGAGCCATCCAGGGTCAGGTAGATATCAAAGTAGACTCGGTAGAAGGTGCCTTGCGGGGTATCCATTCGTTCAAAGTCCTTCTCCAGGTTCTTGCGGGAGAGATCCGAGGTAAGCGTGACGACTTCCTTGATGCCTACGGATTGTTAGTATTTGGGTCGCTTGTAGACAGGAATAAACTTACGGGGATCCTTGGTGTATTCGGGGCAGACGTCATCGTCACAGGCGTACAGGACATCCTCGTACATGAGGGTGGCGCCAGGAGCGACTTGTCGGAAGAACGAGACCTTGACAGGCTCGCCGTTCTTGACCTTTTGGCCCTTCTGGACAAAGATCTGTCGGGTGAACTTGCAACGGTCCTTGCCGTCCAGAGAGGGCACACGGTAGGCCTCAGGGTGGTAGCCTTCCTTAAAGGGCTGGAGGGTGGCCATGAGGTAGTGTCGACGGGCAACACGGTGGGTGATGATTCGCTCCGTGATACCGGCGGTGACGGCACCCTTGACGATGGCGGCCACTGAGTCCATGGGGCGGACGACCTTGGACTGGAATTGGGGAGGAACGTGGAGCTTGATCTGCTGGAAGAGGTACTCGGAAGCACCGAAACCACCAACCACCAGGATGTTCTGGAGGGTACGGTTCTGGGCCTGGATGGCAATGATTTGGTTTCTCACGAGCTCCAGAATGCGGTTAACAACGGGCTCGAAGCACTGGAGAATCTCCTCGTTGGAGAAGGTCATGTAACCCTCCTCGATGCCGGCCTCGGGGAACTCAGCCTCGATACCAACGTCGACAGCCCACTTCTGGCCGTTATTCCGGAAATCGGCCTTGATTCGGTTCTCAAAGTCCATGATACACTTGGCATAGACACGACCAGCCGTCTTGGAACCATCGGGAAGCTTCATCTTGCGGATCTTGGTCCGAAGAATGTTGCTGAAGTTTCGGTTCAGGGCGGTGGAACCACACGAGTCACCGGAACCAGCTGTACACTCAGCGACAGTGAAGGGGTTCTCCTCCTCGACCTCGTACGCGATCAAATCGACAGTACCACCACCACAATCCACAATCAGTACGGCATCGTGGACCTTGAGGTTCAGGAGACCAGTCTTGGAGCAGAAGAGGGCGGCTGCCTCGGGCTCAGAGACCAGGGTAAGACGGTTGTCGTTCTCGTCCCTAAGGAAACCAGCCTGGATGGCTGCAGCTCTGGTGGCGGCTTTGCCGGCATCGTTCCAGATAGCAGGCACGGTCAGATAGTATCGGATGTTGCGCTCTTCTCGGTTAAAGACTTCACCCAGCGTCTTTTGCAGAGCTGACCGCATGGCCTGTCGGAGCTTGAAGAGGTAATCGGCGGCGACATCGATTTCGGACTTTCCTGGGGGCAGAGGAGGGAGGTTGATGGGATCGATGTAGGTGTTTCCGCTGAGCATCAGCTGAAGCTTGAACCACTCAACCTTTTGCACACCGGGCTTGGGGTATCCGGTGGGAGCGAGGGCGTCAGCAATATCGGGACCCCATCCTACCACCTTTTGGTATTGATCGTAGTAAAGCACTGTGGGAATCTGGAGAATAATGGATTTAGTTTCTGCGCCCCTTGATATCTGCTGCTTGTCTCGATTTCACGTACCTTTTGCTTGGTGTAAGAACCAGCACCTGGCCACTCAGTAATAATGTCTTCCTTGGCCTCGTTGTTGGTCGCAAACGCAAAAGCAACGCCAGAGAAAGTGGTACCCTGGTTTCTCAATTAGCCACTGCGCTTCTGAACTGGGAACCCTTCAAGTGCGTACAAAATCAATGCCCACGATCAGCTGGGCCTTGCTCCGGCTGGCTCCCTCAACCTCAGCAGCGGGGCCCGGGCGCTGAAACTGCTGACCGATGGGACCGCCTTGAGGAGGAGGAGGACCGGCCGGAGGGTAACCCTGAGGTGGAGGAGGCTGTCCAAAGCCGGGAGGACCTCCCATCGGGGGAGGACCTTGGCCCATGGGAGCCATTCCGGGAGGGTAGCCCACGGGGGCACCGGTGTTGATCGGGGGCGGACCGCCAACCATTTGGCTGGGAGGAGTGCGGTTGGGCTGCTGGGTGAGGGGACTGGTGCGGCCGAGGGGATTTTGACCGGGAGGAAAGTTGGCTGTATAGCTGGGCGGACGATTTCCAGCGCCCGGGTGATTCATTGGGAGGCTTGTCGTGGACGACGAGGCGGCGATTGAGGGAGCGTTGAGCTGATGTTGATGTTGATGTTGGTGAGGAGGCTGAGGCTGCGGTATTTGGCCCGGAGGAGGGGTTGGGCTTGGGGTCAGACCCTCGACGGTTTGGATGCTTGCAGCGGACTTGCGTTTTCCGAAGCCAAAGCTCTTGAAGCGGGAGTTCATAGAACTCATATGGAAGAGAGGAAGAGGAGCAAAGGGGGGAGGTTTGAGGAGTAGGACCAAAGGTCAGAAGAGGCACAGAGGCACAGGCACAGACGCAGAGGGCGGCGAGGCGAGGCGCCGCAGCAGCAGGACGGGGCAGGACGGAGCGGAGGGGACAGGACAGGATAGGACGACGACGAGGGGGGTGGGTTGGATTGGGATTGGGCGCAGGAGGGGGAGGGGGGAATGAGAGAGGGTCAGGCTCGGGTTCGGGTCAGAAATTAGCACGGGGGGTGGAGGAGAGAAGCGGTTTCTGGAGAGCAGCAGTGTAGCGCAGTGCAGAGCAGAGGCGTCGTGAGTGAGAGTGAACAAAAGTCGAGAGAGAAAAGAGACGGTCTGGCCTGGCCTGGCTAACAGTCCAGCACCAGGTTGTCTAGCTTCCAGGTTGATGCGGCGGGAGTGGGAGCAGGAGGGGGGCGTGCAAAGTGGGATGTACGAGTCTGAAGTGGTCGCCGGCTGGTTGGCTGACAAGCTTGGGCTGAGCTTGGGCTGAAGCAGAGCTGAGGTCTACTTGGGTAGGACTGGACGCCGCTGGCGGCTCTCTTCTGGGCTGGCTTGGAATATGGTCGCCGATGTTCAGTTTGGCTTGCTTCTAGACCTTGGATCCGTCGCCGTTTCTAGGTGCGCTCCGTGGCTGTAGCTTGGGAGCAAGTAAGTTGCCGGGTCGCTCTTCTGACAGCTGGAGCCAGGCATGTAGAAAATGTTGCGAGGTAGCGGGAGAGCCTGTCGACAAAAGGTGGGCTCTCTGTCTGGCTGTGTTGCGTTGGCGTATGTATGGATGGGTAGGTAGGCAGGCCGTCAAGTCTGGCGCTGGCGCTGGCGTGGGCACGGACGAGCCAAACTTGATGATGTCGACGAGACGGTCACAGAGAGAAAATCCGATGGACAAAGAGGCGCAAGCTTTAGCAGGTGGATAGACGATCGGTTCTGGTCGTTGGAATCACTGCTTCCTTCGCTTCTCTCGCAATAAAAAGGAACAATGAGATCTGAGCAGGTCTTTTGGGCTCTTGGGCTGAGGTGGCTGACGAGGCGCTGCAGGCTGGGCACTTGTGGGCAGAGAATCAAGGACGGGGATTCGCAGGACCACCAGAAACAGAGACCGCCCAGGTCCCCCCCTCCAGGTGGAGAAGTCTAGAGCTGACGGCGCTAGGGCGTTTCCAGTAGTGTAAGGCTGAGGGCAGGGGGGATGCAGCAGGACATTCCATCAACTGGCCTACAGATTTTCCTCTCAGCGGCTTCAATGACGGGAAAGAGAATTGGTAGGTGAGCGGGAACTGAGACGAACTGACGGACAGCTACATCGCATTACGGCAGCGGGTAGAGACCCGTCGACACTGCGTCAACGACTGACCTGATACTAACTCAACCTGGGTCTATTTGCCAATCAGGCTGGGCATGTAAGCTCAAGAGTAAACATTTGACCAACAGGATAAGGGCCCAATGCCACGGACAGCGGCCCCAAAAGTCTGCCTCGTTGCCCGTTGCAAAAAAAGAAACTGCCCGCCTGGGGGGTCCCCTCTCGCTGACGGCACGGCTTGTCGCTGATTGATGACTGTGGCTGTGGCCGCTTCAATGGTGGGGTTCTCTCCAGCTCCCCCTCCCCATGGACCAATTGACCGTTTTTCGGTTAGGTATGAACGAGATGGAAGGGAATTGGAAAAGTAGAGGGATGTGGAATCCTGATATGGAAGCTGGCTGCCATTCATCAGCTTTCTGTGTTACTATCCGCGTTTCCTCGTCCAGAGCCTGATCGCTCATGTCAAGTGAAGGTGGGATGGATGGCGGGGAAACCTTTGAGCCACGGCGGGAGCATGCGCATGACGAACGACAAGCAGCAAAAGACGAGGTCGTTGACCCCTCAAACCCCTCGATTGGCCATTTTGCGAGCTTTTGATGGCCTCAAGATGATCGCAATGTCCATAAATTTTATCGGAAACTGATGATTAGTATATCAATCCTCTTTTGACAATCTTCAACACTCTCCCCTCTGCGCATCACTCTTCGACTGCTTCCCCTCCAGTTGACCTGGAGCGTGTGAGGCTCGTACCGCCATGTACCAATTTACCCTCAGCCGCCCTCTCCCCGGGCGGGGACTAGGACATGTCGGGTTTGGGTGACAAATACGATCATGGATGGGAAGCGTCCAATGCAGGGCCCTCAAGTTCAGGACTTCTAGGACTTTTTATGGGGACCTGGACCCCTGATTCTGTACCTGGTTGGGTAACTGTAACCTTGCAACCTTGTCATCATCATCATCTTCTTGTCCTTGGCGGGCCTGGATGAAACGTCCAAGAAAAGCTTCATGTCCTCAAGACGGGAGCTTAATACAAGCTACCTATCGTATCGTACTTACAGGCCACTCACCGCATCGCGAATCCCCCGGCTTTACGCTCGCTCAATTCCGACGACGTGCATGTTGCTGCGCATGGCCTCGCAAACAGCGTGTACAGGTGGAAAAGCCTCTGTTGGGGTTTGGTCTTGGCGCTGTTAACATGGAGGGGCAGTACCAGGAATGTCGCTTTCGGTTTCACGACGGTTGATAAACAAGTCATATTGTGGAGATGTCCTCAATAACTAGATACTCAGGTAGATGCTACTCCAGAGCCATGGCATTAGAATGCCCATCACCTCAAGTTATCTCAAACATTAAATGGGACAACTCCAAGCCCTATCTGTTGTGCTCGGCGACCACATGGTCGGCGCTTATCCAAACGAACCTTTGCATGTACATTGAAGGAGTGCATCTGCACCACACGGACCGTTTTGGCTTCAGACAGACGGCTCCTGTCAGCTTCCGGGCCGCCCAGGACAGACAGACAACATGGACCGCTGGACATGTTTATTCATATCAACAATTTGGACCTTACAGGATATCAGGGGGCTTACTCGTTCGCAGTCTTATATCACCAGGAGCCATCAAGGATCTAGCTCCCATCACGTCTTACCAACTGATCCATATTTAGGTCGTAACCACACGGGAACTAAATTCTTTTTCTCACAGCGCGTAAGCCTCTGTTGCCGTTTCTGACTCGGAATAGACGCGCTCTTTTTTCCTTTCTTTTTCTTGTTTCGGCATCTGCATCTACCGGCTCATCTAAGAACGATTATGAACACTTGGTTGAGACCCAGACCACCATCGAATGCTCTCGGCCTCATTCAGCAGCGATGATCAATGCGTAAAATAGGACGGTCCAGAATAGAGACTATTCAGCGGGACTTCTAGCAAACGGGCCAGACTGTCATGGGCCATCACCCCAAACGCCCAATACTTGATCAGCTTTACACTTGTGCACCTTTCTGCAGACTTACACGCCCAGAAGCAGTCGACGTGGACCCAATCGGATGCCCGGTAATTAGTTCCTTCAACTCTCACAAGATGCTTTCCATATCACACGTTCAGAGCTGCATGCAGTTGACTGCTGAAAGATGATGTATTATTCAATAGACCAAGCCCTCGGTTAATTCCCAAGGATCCTTATCCAACACCTAGCTCCGTTGCTGAGGCTCGCTATGCCAAGTTCACACCTTTTAACACCCTTATGATATACGTATCTCCCTGCCAATGACTTTTCCCACCCTCTCGTTATTCATCATCGTCGTCATCCTTGAGCCATCCTTTGCTCATGTCGACAGCCCGCTCCCACCGCTTCCGCATACGATTTCGGTCCTTGATATCGAGCTGAGGCTTGAAAACTTTGCGGCCCTTCCTGTTCACTTCGTGTAGTTCCTCAAGCTCGTTCCAGACTCCAGTGGCGAGTCCGGCAGCAATGGCGGCCCCCAGTGCGGTAGTTTCGCGCATGGCTGGGCGATCAACAGGGACACCGCTCAGGTCAGCTTGAGTTTGCATACAGAGATCCGAGTTGGATAGACCTCCATCTACTGCAAGGATGTCCAGGGCATGGCCAGAATCCGAGGCCATGGCGTCAAGAATCGCCGCCGTTTGGTGGCAGGTAGCCTCGAGTGTGGCTCGCACAATGTGCCCCTTCTTTGTGTGCTGGGTGACACCAACTGGAAACATGTTAGCTCGGATTCTGAAGCGAGAAACTTGCAAAAAGACTTACAGAGCGTGCCCTTGGCATCGTCAATCCAGTACGGGGCAAAGAGACCGCTGAACGCCGTCACAAAGACGACACCACCATTGTCGGGGACGGACTGAGCGACACCGTCCACCTCTGAAGCCGCCTTGATGATGCCCAGGTTGTTTTGTAGAAACTTGACACCGGAACCAGCAACAGCGATGCTACCCTCGAGAGCGTAGACTGGCTTACGGCCCCGACCAAAGTCGTAGGCGACGGTTGCGAGCAGACCCGTCTTGGAGATAACAGGTTCGTGTCCAACATTGTAGAGGAGGAAGCAGCCCGTGCCATATGTGTTCTTGGCTTGACCTGGGCTGAAACCGCATTGGCCCACCAGAGCAGATGATTGATCACCCAAGCAGCCAGCAATGGGTGTGCCCTTCAGGGGCCCGCGGGCGAGGGCACCAAAGGCAGTGGGATGGGAGGATGGCACGATCTTAGGAAGACCAAGCTTGTTACGGTCGATGTTGAAAAACTTGAGCAGATCATCGTCGTAATCAAGTGTTTTGAGGTTCATGAACATGGTACGGCTGGCGTTGGTCGAGTCTGTGACGTAGACAGGTCCACCCTCCTTTTTGGCACCTCCGTTGAGTTGGTAGATTAACCATGAGTCAACAGTGCCGAATGCGAGGCGGCCCTCGTCATAGGCCTTTCGCACGGAGTCTACGTTTTGGAGAACCCAAAGCAACTTGACGCTTGAGGGGTATGTGGACAATGGGAGTCCGCACTTCTCCTGGAGTTTGTCGGCACCGGGTCGGGCCTTAAGATCGCGCACAAGCGCGGCAGTACGAGTGTCAGGCCAGACGACGGCATTGTAGAGGGGTTCGCCGGTGTTTTTGTCCCAAAGGACCGTCGTCTCGCGCTGGTTGGTGATGCCAATGGAGTGGATTTCAGAGGCAGTGTGGCCATCTGCGCAGAACTTCTCGGTCGCCTTTGCGATGCATGTTTCGACAGACTCGAGGAGTTCCATTGGCTTATGCTCGTGCCATCTGCGGTCTTGTTAGTGATATTCTTGACAAGAAAAGGGGCTCAACTTACCCCGAGTGTGGGTAGTGGTTCTCAAACTCGATCTGGTGGCTGGCAACAGGCTCGCCGTGGCCATTGAAGATGAGGAACCGAGTTGAAGTCGTTCCCTGATCGATACTACCAACGAACCAATGCTTCTGCTTCTCCTCCTCCGTCTCGGTAATTCCTTGAGGAAGCAGTTCTTCCTCTTCTGCCTTGATAGTCTCTTTGGTAAGTTCAACCGCGTCGATGAGCGATTGAGGAAGTTGTTCTTCGAGCAAGACCTCGGCAGTTCGTGGACGCTTAGCCTCACGCTCCTCAACCGAGTGTGAGTGGATGGGGACCAAGGGGTCCCGTTTGCTGGGCACCAGTTGAGGTGACGCGTCGACTGTTGTGAATTGCATCCTTGCACACGATGCAGTCAGATGTGATTGTCTGTGTCTTTTGATATCGTGGCAAGGGAGCCGTCCCTAGCAGGAGGGTGGAGGACGATGTAATAGAGAGTAGATGCGTCTCAGAGATGTGGGCGATGCTAGAGATATTCGCCTACGGAGAAAGCGGTTGAGTTTAGGTACGGAGAGAGGAGAAGCAGGAGGAGAAGTCGTTGACAGAGATCGAGAATGTAGAATAAAGATGGAAGAAACAAAGAGAGGAGAGAAGAGAGGGAGTCGAGACGAGGAAGGGCCACGAGATAAATGTACCAGGAGTCGGCGGAGAGAGTGGGGGAGGAGAACGGGAAGGGGGAGGAGGGTGAGGGTGACGCCTCGGAATGCCATAGTGAGTTAGCAACACCTGGACGGCAGGCGGGAGCCGGCGAGACAACGGAGAGAGTGTAATGGGATGGCAATCTCAACCGCCCTGACATGTGCTTGCTTGCGAAGTCGGGGTCCGGAAAGGGAAGGAGGGCGGGGGTTTCTCTGGCTCTGCCACTGCCTCGTCGTCTGTGCCACTGCCGTGGGAGATCGATCGCCGGAGAAGCGCAAAAGCAGGTTTGATTTTCGGCCGGCTTTTGCCATCATGAGTGGATCCCCACCTTGGCCTGTCGAACCCCAACTCCACCAAGACAGAGGTCACACGGACGGCACATGCGGAGCCCCGGCCTCGGCCCCATCGACTGGTATCTTCTCCGCTGTCTATCAGCGGGCCATTCATGGGTCCCGGGAACCTATTTCAGGGGGGCACGCTGCGGTCCAGGCCTCTCGGTGCTTTCGCTCCAGCTGACGTGCATGGGGGGAGAGCGCAGGTGGTTGAAAGAAATATTGCTTCGGTCAAGGCTACTCCGGCCCTAGATGTTTAGCAAATTGCATGCTGGACATGCCCACGGGATGGTCGGCAAATCTTTACGAATGGGATCCGCTTTACAAATTGCATGTTGATGCCCATCATCTCAACCAATGGCTCCTCCTTTCGTGCTCAGCTCACGAGGACGGAAAAGTACAGTCCTTCAACCGTTGGGAGAGGCTCTGTGAGAGTGACGCTACCTGACGTGTCCCGTGGTTGGTGGACAATCTGCGGGGCTGACGACTCTTGTACCCGCCCCCAATCACTCCCCCAATGCTTCACTTCCCCTTCGCGATCCATTTTCTTCAATATTGGGGGAATGTCTGTCTGTCATCTATAGCCGAAGCCAATTTCATGGGTTCGGCCCTGGCCGCATCGGCAAAAATGCCTGGCTGCATGGGTTGTGATAGATCTAGTCCTTAAAATAAGGCTTGGGGTGGAGTTTTGCTGGGAACAGGAGGCGAGAATTGCCGGTGACCGGCGCGCTTCAGTCCTCTTGGTCGAGATGCAGGCAAAAGCATCCATCTCAATGTCAAAGACCCTGCGTGCAACCGTGACTGGTCCAATGCAATAGTTTTTCTTTTCTTTCTTCTTCCTGTCGCCCCTTCCGTGCCTGCACCTTCCGGACATCAGCGACTGTCCCGGCGAAACCGGTTTTGGAATTTGGTGGAGTTGAGGTACACGTCACGAAGAGAGGAAGGAGGGAAGGAGCAACAGGGGCAGTGCCTGATCACCCAGGTCACGATGTCCAGGTCAAAGATGTCAGCGCATCGAGATTTTCAACTTCTGGGCTCTTTCTTCTTACATGTTTTAAACGTCACTTCGACTCTGGGGCCTTGAAGATCTTCTGCTCCCCAGTGTCCACAATTCAGTTACCCACATGAACGACATGCTTACGACACAATCCCGATCGCTGTGACGTTGAAGGAAACTACTGTATCTATTGACGGTTGAGGTGGATTCATCATGGAGCCGCACGTCGATCCTCGAGCAATGTGAGTTGTAATAACCCAAACAAATCTATGATTTCATATCTTCCCTGTCTGACACATGCAATGTCAATCAGTCTCGAGTTGACTGGACATCCACCCAAGCGCCAGCGCTCAGATAGTAGCGAGAGCTACGACAAAGTCAAACGCCAAAATGTTCAAGTCGACGAACCGCTTCCCGCGCTTGCCATTCTTGGCCAATGCCAAGTTTCGCAAGTGACAACTTGTGCCTTCGAAACTCATGCGTTTCTCCAGTCTAGCAACGCTAGGCCGGTTGAGTCCCCAGGATGCTCGTGGAACCCCTCTCAACAAGCATCGGAAGTGAACAAGCCTGACTATTTTGATGATTCTGACTTGGACCAATACTTGGACGAACTTGACGAATCTTCAAACAAGGCCCTTTCTGAGACTCAAGCATGTCAGAAAGACGGCACAGACATTATCGAACTGGAAGAATCAGATGAGGATGCCTTCACGGAGCTTTTGGATGAGGCTTCATAGGAAGAGCTTCAACAGCCACCGTCGAGCGTTGTTCGAGCATGGGATCGAGACTCGCGATCTGCGGATGAATATGACCCTCAGTTGCAACACTCGCCTCCCCATACAAACGTAAATGCGACCGGACTCAACACAGATGATCCCCTCCTCCCTGAGGACATGGACTGGAGTCAAGTCCAGAAGCATGCCCGCCATGGTTCAAAGCAGAATTCCGTTCTTCGCTCGCCTAGCGCGCCGTCCACGAAGAAGAAAACCCCGGTGTCTGTTGGAACGGAATCATCAGCGACGATCAAAACCGGGAGCTCTGACCCTGATATCAGCCAAGTCTTGATGAGACCCTACCGAACATTTGTTGATGTCCAGGAGATGCTGGATGCAAAGGAACATATGTTCAAGAACCAAGACAAAGCTGTTTTTGAATTGTTCGGTCGAGTTGTCTACTCCAGCCGCGAGAATTTCCAGAAGAAGCAATATTTTCAGTTCCGGAGCCTCCTCAAGGAACAGCCACCATATATCAACGGAACTCTGATCCATTGGGAAGTGGGGAGCCCTCGGGATATCGCCGCCCAGGACTTCTTGAAGAAGCGGCCCTCGCACGCCAAGTGTTTTTGTCGATGTCAGCTGAAGCAGGACCCCCGTGCCAAGACTGGCTGGGTTGTCATCGTGCTGGAGATTCGACAGTCCGGCTGGAAGGAGATCCAAAAGGTGATGGACACGCTCGGGAGAAAGGATCTAGACGAGCCAACAAGCTCGTCTGGCAAATGATTTGGAGGCGATCTGAAGTGGTTTTCACAGTCTGCAAGATGTAGAAGCACATCTCTAATTAGGTTCCTGCTAGTTCCATCAAATTCTAGCTATTAATGAAAATTTGTCTGACCTTGAGCCCATTCTATTCCGTCTCTCTTTATCAGTCTAGTTAATAGTTCCAAATGCACGATCCCTCATCCTTGAACCGTCTGGAGCTTCCCGTTAGGTACGGAAAGGTTGAGGTAAGGAGCCATCTTTTCCAGTACAATCGGTCTCAGCTCGCGCTGCTCCGTCTGTGTGGGAGCGATTGTGTTGCCCTCTCGTCGCTGCCAGCTCTCCTCAGTCTCGCGAAGGGCAGCATCCTCATCCTCACCAGTAGGATCGACGAATTGGTACGAGCGAAACTCGCAGTTTGACCAGCCAGTAGCTGTCATCTTGGTCAGCACTCGTTCAAAAGGGGGGGTTCTCCTTCATACCTCGTCCATCAGGAACACCGTGCCAGTCATCTGTCAGGAAGTGGAGGAATCCTCCGTGGGAGACAACCACAATGTGTTCATCCCCGGTGCCAGCAATCTCTCTCAAGGTTCTCCTGGCCTCCTTGCCTCGAACCGTGAGCTTCTCCAATGTGGGCTGATACTTGCTGCTGGGGCCTTTTTCACACCACGCCTCCTCCACACCGGTGTAGTCAGCCTTGCCCTCGAACTCGGCCTTCACCTTGGCCACAGGCGAGCCAATATCGCAGGGCTGAGCAGAGACCTCTTGGAAGACGGGCAGAGCGGTGATGGGAAGCAGGGACTCGGTGCCAAAGGCGTGGAGGCAGGTGTAGACGGTGCGGCGCATGGGTGAGGCCAGTAGCTTGGTGAGCTTGTCATGGTGGGGAAACGCGGCGCGGAGGGCAGCACACTGCTCCTCGCCAAGGGGCGTCAGGTCCGGGTCGGACAGCTGCTCATTCTCGATGGATAAGTTGTGGAAGCCCTGAGCGTGGCGGACCAGATGAATCGTTGGAGCCATGTTGTGTGAAGTGAGGTTGAACTGGATGAGCGATATATGATGAAACTTTTAAGTGGATGAAAGTTGGATGTCAAGTTGACGAGATGAGGGTGGAATAAGAGGGTGAGATCTCTATTTAAATCATCAGTTGACAAGTTACATTTACTGCAAAGGCGAAAAAAATCCATCACACAGCTTATGACTCAAGCTCCGTGGCCCGCCCCGCCGAACCCGGGCCAGGAACAGGTTTGCGTCTCCGGGGCCGGCGCCGCGTCCTGCGGAGCTACCCTCCTAGGTGAGTCGGCGTGGGCGGCCGCGGCTCGCCGATTGGCCCGCGGTGGGTTTACCGAGCTGCATTAGCCCGCCGGTGGGGAAGTGCCGGCGGCTCGGAAGCCTAGTGACGGACGTTTATTGCTTGGATTACCAACCTGCTGGATCCTCCTCTGCCGCTTCGAATTACTTGATTCGTACGTTAAGCTCGGCTTGATAACTGCAACGGTCAGCAAGCAATCAGTCACGTCACGTCACATCTGACCGACATTACATGAGACGGTTTTCACAAATCATGGAATTGTAGTCAGCTAGGTATGCCTGATCAAGTTGACATGACTTAGAATACATTCATTCTCTTCTGTAACAAACAACAAATCCGTTCAACGCCGCAGTCCAAGTCATCTAGGAGGATGGATCTGCCCCGAACAAGTAACCTCTTGGTTCACCATAGCCTCACTGTAAAATCTTACAACTCAATCAATGCCTCCTCTTTAACAGGCTGCTGCGGCACAGGGTCGTGCTGCGGCACCGAAGGGAATGACTCCTGGTTGTAGCCACCGTATGCCCAAGTTTGCTGCGCGGCTGGGGGCTGTTGTTGAGGTTGCTGCTGCTGAGGCTGGTGATGATGTTGCTGGGGCATAGAAGGTTGCCAGTAAGGCTGCTGTTGCAAAGTCGGTGCTTGCTGGGCTGGTTGCGAGGGTTGCGGCTGGGACGGCTGGGGTGCTTGGGTTTGCTGTGGCTGTGGGGGAGACTGGAGAGGCTGCTGGGGTTGCTGAGGAGCTTGGGGGGGCTGTTGAGCTTGAACTGGTTGGGCTGGCTGAGCAATCTGAGCCGGCGTCTGGACCGGAGTTGGTTGTGATGGAGCCGAAATGGATCCCCTAGGGTATTGCATTGATGGCTGCAAGTTGGGGTACGGGGATGGGGCAGCATCAGGAGCAGGTCCAGGTGCTGAGGGTCCCACAGGCGCTGGAGTCGGTTGCTGGGGAGTGAAATAATAAGAGGCATTGGGGTCACTGGCAGGTGCTGCCGGAGCTTGTCGTGGGGTCTGCGTTGGCTGGTTAGGATCCTGAGGGGGTTGTTGCTGATAGGGATCTTGAGGAGCCGAGGGCGCTCTGTTCTGCCAGCTGCCAGTCCGCTGGGGCTGCTGGGGCTGTGGGTATTGTCCCGGCTGAGGCTCTGGCGCAGATCCGTAAGGAGGATACTGTTGCTGAGGGATGGCTTGAGGGGGTTGCTGATAGAGTTGATGTTGAGGAGGCGCCTGGTAGCTAGCTCTTTGCTGGCCAGTATAAAAGCTTTCCGCACCGGCAGGGTTGCTAGGAACGTGGGATGGGATGGAGGGGTATGGGCCAGCCGCCTGACGAGGAGGTGGCAGGTTATAACCACCAAGGCTTTGCTGGCTATAAGCCTTGGACAATCTCTCCTCGAGCATGCGATCGTAATACCGGACTACTGTTGACAACTTGGCATGGAGATCCAACAAGGTATCTGGAGTGAAGTTAGTAACAGCTCTTCCCAGGCCAGTTCTGTTCACATACCGTGCTTACTCATGGTCTCGCCATAAGTTCGTGCTAGCTTTGGTCGTAATGTGCCGATGCTGTCGTACAGTTCTTGAATTTGCGGTTCGCGAAGGATAGTGCCCGGGGGCTGAGTCTGAAGCCGATCGACAAGGGTTGAAAACAGGTTGATGTTTTCCGCCTCCACAGGTGTCAACTCGTAGTCGTTCTTGGGGAGTACAAAGTTGGTCGTTGTTGAGGGGTTCGACGTGGCTGATGTTTGTTCCTTGAGCGCCGCAGCATGTCTCTTCTTCTGCTCCTCCATATCTGCCAGAGAAGCTGCGATCGCAGCCTTCAAATCCTCGTCCTCTTCTTCTGCTTGCTTGGCTGCCGAGGAGTCACCGTTGGCCGCGTAGCTAGTTTGGGCAGGCTCAGCATAGCCTCGAGAATGGGTCTTGACTTCTTCCAAGCTCATCGCCAATGCCTTCTTAAGATCCTCATCAAAGCCATCGTCGACGCGGGCATTACGGGGTTGCATGGCCGAGGTACTGCGAGTCTTGTGAGGGTAGGTGGGCGATCGGTCGAGGGATGGGTTGGTGATCTTGTGGCCCTTGTTGGTGAGCTTAGCATAACAGCCATCATCGACTCGAACTGGGGTAAGGATGCCCAGGTGCGGGAGGGCGACGGTCTTGCTCGAGCACTGCTGGTCAAAGCAGTTTCCGCAGTTTCGACAGTGGTGCTTTCGGTTGGTAAAGGTAAAGGCGGTCCGGCATCGCATACAGACTTCCGAGTCAGTCCACTCTGGAGGCTGAATTCATCGTTAGTAGAATTCTAGGCACGGGTGGTGAGTATGCCTTACCGCACTGCTGTCAATCATGCTGCTAGCCACAGTGGTCTTTGGAGGGAACTGGTAACCATCACGCTGTAAGGTTCGATAGACCTCTCCGATGTAAGAAAGCTCATATCGGCCTTCAGTAGCCCCAGCCCATGATTGAATAAGCTCGAGGATCTTAGACTTGACATCGGCGTTGACTGCAGCACCTCCGACTGCTTGGAGAAGCGACACTAGGTTATCCATGAACTCGCGAGAGGCAATCTCGGCCAAGAAGTGTGATCCGCCATTCTTGACGCAGGTATCGGTAAGCTTGTGCAGGTCAGCTTCATTGTTTTCGGAATGGCCACAAGTCATCATACATTCAGCGCGCTGAGTTGGGTATTGGGGTTCTTATTGCCGATGCGCCTCTTGAGGGAGCGCATAGCCTCTTTGGGCGCGACCGTCTTGGATCTGATAACATCGGAGATTTCGAGGTTAAGAGCAATGTCCTCACTGTCGGAATCGGGTCAGCCATGCATGATATTGGGGCGAAAGGTTCCTGTTGGCCTACAGGCTGCTGCTCGTGGCTTTCTCGATCTGCTCGTCCAGGGCCGTGTTGGCCGAGGACGACCACCAGCTCATCATCTTGAGGGGCGGAGATGATGCGATGAAGGGGTTCGCGCTCGATCGACGGAAAGTGGCAGTATACTTGAAGAAGACGCGATATAGGGGATCTGCAGTGACGACGCAGAATGCCGCGGAATGGATGGAATAGATGCAGATGTTGGTGTCTGGTCTGGGTTTCCAGTTGGAGCTCACTCCAGGCTCTCGTCAACCTTACCTAGCCTCAGTCACAAGGCGGCGATGGAGGAACTACGTAGTCGGCACCTCCATCAGGTTAGCTTGCGTTGGCCTGGATTGGGCGAGAGCATGCCCGAGCACTGATTCCACAGCAGCCAGGCGCCTAAAGTTGCAGGGGCAAGCAAGCACTTCAAGGCAGCCAGCAAATGCTAGCTCCACTGTACGTAAGTCTCCCCAGGGCATCCGACGCGGCCTCAGCACTGAGCTCCACCGTAGCCAGCGCCTCAAGCTGCCTGGCCTCCACTCCATTTATTTGTCTGCCTTGCGTCAGCGCGGGCAACGAGCCGCTCAACCACCGAGGAGGCTCCAGGTCCTTTTCTCTGGGGAGAATGACGCCTGTTGATGTGGCGTACGTGGCTCATGGTACCCCATGAACAGGGGAGGGGATGTGATACCGGTGCTGGGAGAGATGGTACCTAAGCTCCCCGCCAAAAGTGTGTCAGTAAAATGTACCTTGACTCAACGCCGCAGGTACCTCGTCATGCGTCCCCGCGACCACATGGCACCCTCCAACCTACCTCGCCCAACTCGCCGATGCGGTTCCTTTGTTGCCGGCGTGATGCCAACTTGAACGTCCCAACCTGCAACTCCTCGTCTCCTTAGCGCCCCGGGTCATGTCTTTCTGCCAAGGAGTTCCTTTGTCCTGTTTCTTTGAGCGGCTTCTTTAAGACGATGATACTCATTCTGGCTATATCCATTTACGTCGTGGAAGCGTTGATTTAATAGCTAGCCACCCTCCCCCGACTCCGCCACCCATGGTCCTGGCTCACAAGATATCCCGTCCACGTCAACCGAAGATCCCCGTTTCTCACGACCAGAGTCGCCATTGCTGCTTTCGATATTCGAGTCCCGAGTTCCTCCGCCGAGAAATGACAAACCGATAACATTTGCGCCCCCGATAGACGTTCATCATGGCTTCGCTGGGCCATTCGCGCGCGAGCAGCGTAGCCACCGCCGGCACACACACCATGGCCAACGGAGGCGCATTTGGCCACCCCTCTGGCCCAGGAGGCCGTCGTGGAGGGGACGCACCTGCTGCTTCATCAATTCCGCATATCGACGACATCCTCGCCAACCCGCGAAACATTGATGAGAATCAGTCCATCCGGAAGCTGCTCGAGGCGGCTCAGGCGTCGTTGCGCCAGGCTGAGATGGCCCGCGACTTTCGGAGACCGGCCATCGCCCTCCAGGAGTACCTCCGAGCGTCCGTCATTGCTATTCAGATCATTGGAGCCCATCGAGATTATTCGTCTATGCAGAGCGACCACAAGGATCTCGCCCGTGCTCATACCGCCTTCCTCAACCAGCTTCGTCAACAAGATCCCTTCTACGCCAAGCTTAAGCAGGATATCATCGCGGACAACAAGAGAACCGGCGTGCAGCCCAAGATTGGTCGACCTGGCTTGTCTCAAGGGGGCAGCCGGCCCCAATCCCCCTCCAAGCCAGCGGTTGATAGATCAATACCTCCACTGAATCAACAAGTCAATGGATCTCCCCGGTCCAGCATCAGTGGTCCTGTAGCTCGGTCGAAACCAGTTATTCAACCAAAACCCCAAGCCCTTCATGGAAACGCAATCAAGCCACCTCAAAGGAGCAATACAGCACAAGATCTTGCCGCCCGGTTTGCCAACCTGAGAGGACCGCAGTCTTCACCAGGACAGGATCCTCGCATAAAGACACATCAGATAACCCTTCCCAAGCCCATGGGACCCCGAGAAATGCCTCCGCCTAGGCCACCAAAGGTTGAACTGGATACCAATGTCCCAACTCTGCCTAAGATGCCTGATGCGATCTACAGCCCTGCTCGTGGGAGCATATCGGGTGAAGTGTCCAGGCCACCTATGAGTACGCCACGGGGCGTATACAGCCGAACCACATCATCAGCTTCCATTCCTGGCACTCCCACGGCCTCATCACAGTCTCAGCCAGATTACTTTTCTCCTCCTACACAAAGCTACTCAAACAACATAATCCCCCCTGTTCCTCCTGGGAACGCGATCAAAATCCCAGAAGGAGAGTCTATCACACCAGAGGAACTATACCAGGCCATGAAGGCCAAAGGTACCATTCTCATAATCGACGTTCGGGTTCGACAAGAGTTCAATGAAGGTCACATCATGTCCTCGTCGACGATTTGCGTCGAACCAAGTATACTTCTTAGGGAGAGTCCTTCGGCAGATCAGATTTCAGAGAGTCTTATAATATCACCAAACCAGGAACAGTCGCTATTCGAGCAACGCGACAAGTACGATCTAGTTGTCTTCTATGACCAAGATTCTGAAGAGATTCCCAAGCACCCTCGAAACTCGGACGATTTGGTCATTGTTTCGCTTCATCGAGCCTTGGTGCACTTCAACTACCCGAAAGATCTCAGGAATCCTCCAAAGATACTCAAAGGCGGCCTGGATGCATGGGTTGATCTTATGGGTGCAGCATCTCTGCAGTCAAACGAGCCAGGACCCTCAAAACCGGTGCAACTGCAACGAAGCCGCAACCGTGCCACGGCAATTGAACGAAGGAGGTCGAAGTACATTGTCAAGCCTCTCAGACCAGATGAGGTCAAGGCATGGCAAGAAACGCTCAAGAATGACGATATGCAAACAGCGTCCTCCCCCAACTTTACCCGCACAACAGAAGATTTTCTTAGGAGGTTTCCTCCTGTTTCTCTAGAGCAAGAGTCCATGGTTGCTCCAGAAAAGCCGCAGCACCGACCGGGCTACGGGTTATCTCACAAGGTCGACTTGTATACAGACCTACCTTCGCCGCCCACGCGACCAGCCCCTGCCCTCCCGCGGCCAAGCTACAGCGGCCTGACTGAGGGAAGGGATGAGAGCGAGCTTTATGGCAACAATAACACGCCTGCCCCAGGTCGCCTTGTGAGGGTGCCCTCGGCGAAGCCCATGGAGCAGCAGTCGACAGGTGACACCAACAAGTTCTACACGGGGCTTAACAACCCCCACAACTGGTGCTATGCCAACAGCACACTGCAGAGTCTCCTTGCCTCGCCCGAGTTTGGCCGGGAGTTGTCAAACTCGGGATGGGTGGAAAGATATCATGCGCCGAGGAAGGATGATGAGAAGATTGATCATCCCCAACTGATGATACGTATCATCTCCAACCTGTTCCATTGGATGAGCTCGGGCAAGTTCCAGGTTATGAAAGCCCAGACACTCATGGTGAGTACAATACGGAACGCAACGCAACGGTCCGATAGACAGGGAAGCTAACAGAGTCCAGGATTATTCACGTCACATTTGCGATCAGGGCCGGAGCATCGAGCAGTTTGGTGGCAAACAGCAGCAAGATGCTCAAGAGTTCATGTCCTTCTTGCTCACTCACCTTCACGATGAGACGAATACTCGGCGAGACCGCAAGGGTCAGGCTGCGCAGCCCGACACAACGAAGCAGAGCCTCCTCCAGGCGGCGGCTGATTACTGGCATAACCATCTCGAGTACAACCGGTCTATAGTCGATCGCTACTGGCGCGGACTCGAGCTGTCGACGGTCGAATGCTTCGAGTGTCACACCCGTACTTATCAGTTCACTCCCTTCGACTGGATCCCCGTCACTGTAGGAATGGGCCGCGGCATGACGCTTGAGCAGGTTCTCGACCAGCACACGGCGGGCAACACCCTCGACGACTTTTCATGCGACCGCTGCCGACGTCCCACCCGCGCTCTCCAATCCCTCTCGCTCGCCCGTCTCCCCTCCCTGCTCTGTGTCGTCTTCCGGCGTTTCCACTACCAACAGGCAACCTCCGATCTGCGCAAATCCACGGCCCCTATCACATGGGATTTCAACGATACCGATTTCACGCGCTACTTTCTTCCCCCTGCGGATCGCGCGGCATGTTCTGGTGTCGAACCCACTGATCCTGCGTTTACGGGTCCGTTCAGGTATGAAGCGTATGCTGTCATTGTTCACACGGGCAGTCGCATCGACAATGGCCATTACCTGGCCTACGTCCGCGACTCGTCTTCTCACGACCCGTACGCTTGGTACTGCTGCAACGACTCGCGCGTTACAAAGGTTCGCATAGGCCATGGCGGCAGCGACGACGCTCAGGAAGAAGTCTTCAAGTCTGGCCGAGATCGTGTACCTTACCTCGTCTTCTTCCGCCGAAAGGGGATGCGATAAAAAGCGGGACGCATGTTTCTGCCGAGGTTCATGACGACGACCCAATCTCTGGCTTCCCTGCTACGCACCGTCCGGCCGTCAACCTACCACTACCACAACTCGTCTGCAACCAATCCATGGACTCGGTAGCGAGACAAGCTCTTATCATCCCACGCGGGCAACTTCGTATTGCCTCGGAATTCCCGGTAGCGTCAAAAGAAGAAAACAAGACCAAGCTTTCAAAGTCCCAAGGGGCCCTCTTCTCATCTCGTTCCAGCGCCTCCATTGGGATACGTCGTGTATGTGTGTGTGCCTTTGCACCTCCCTAAACCACCACCCCCTGTCATGTCACCCCCACCTCGTCCCTGACGTCTCGGCACTTCATGACATGTGGCAGCCCTCTTGACGGCTTTTCCTCCGTCATTGGAACGCCATGCCACATGTCAAAGTCGTTCCCGTCGTCACCCTATCCCATTCGAATTCGTGCTCGCACTCTTTGGTCTGATTTGGCACTCCTTTTTTTGTTCTTCCCCCTTTGATATGTATCTATCTAGTCCAGCAAGCAAAGCTGGCACGGCATCGCATGGCATCGCACGGAGCAGGCAGGGTATATCTTTCTATAGCGTCTGATTTCCTCTCCTTGACTTGGGAGATGGCGGTGAAGCGACATGTCGTCTGTTTTGTCTAGAGTGCCTATACCTATACCTATATACCTATTATGCTACTTGCTTATTACCCTTCACCTGCTGCTGTGCTTCTCTCACAAGCTTCGACGACGGTACCTGATCATACCACGCTCGACAGACTCTCCGCCAGTGACATGTCCACCGCCCGTCCCGACACCCTGGCCACCACAAGATTAGGTAGACGTCAAAAGATTCACCGTCGATTCAAGCATTGATAGTTAGCTCCCGCCCCACCAGGTACCGGCTTCATGCACACGTGGTCGACGGCTTTCACATGTCAGACTCTTTTCTCGACTAGATAGGGATGGATCATGGATGGGTCTCAAGGGTTGCCTGCTGGGCGCAATCACGTCAGCTCATGCTGAACCAAGCGGGCCTCGACGGGTACATAACTAGAGCAGGGTCGTTAAAATAACCATAAGATGATCGAGGGCCTAGATCCCCTGTCTCTGCAAATTTCCCTTCAAGATATCATCAAGCCAACGCCGCCAAACTACAGTACACATACATACACTTAAAACAGAACCGTACCAAAAGCTCGTCAACCCCCTCGTCATTCCTCCTTGGTATCCATCCTTCCGTTGTCTGTTACCCGGCATCTCCCTTCGCTCAACCGTCTCATCTCGTTCATCCAATCGTCTTGAGCGTGGCCTGGATATCCTTCTTGAAGTGTTCCGTGATCTTTCTTCGGTTCAGCTTCTGGGTAGCAGTAAGAAGTCCCTATGATACGAGTTAGCAAAAAAATCACAGCCACGAAAACACAACGAGAGAGAGGTCCTTACGTTATCAGATGTCCACTCCTCATCTGTGAGAAGAACAGCCGCGACGACTTCCATGCTGGACAGACCGGCGCGCTTAGCAGCACCCTGGAGGTCCTTGAGCACATAGCTCACCAACTTCTTGTTGGTGTGGATGGTGTGTAGGTTTCCTTCGTCAATACCCAGCTCCTTAGCCTTCTCATGCACCACTTTCTCGTTGGGCATGATGACAGCAATAGGACGAGAGTATTCGGGATCGGCGTGCACCATGACGTTACCCACAGTCTGAACGCCACGGTAGACGGCCTCGAGCTTCTCCAGGGCAATGTACTCGCCGCCCTGCATCTTGACGAGGTTCTTGACACGGTCAAAGACTCGCAGATGTCCATTAGCGTCGAACTCTCCGATATCACCGGTCTTGAACCATCCATCGGGGGTAATGGCCTTTTCTGTCTCTTCGGGGTTGTCCCAGTACTTGGTCATGACAGGAAGGCCCTTGATCCAGATCTCGCCCTGGGGAGGAGTAGACTCGGTCGAGTAACCCAGCTCAGGGAGCGCGACAAGCTTGATCTCGCAAGACGCAGGAACAGGACCGATGGCACCAGGCGAAAACTCGAGCGGGCAGCCCAGAGAACCGTTGGCGCAAGTCTCGGTCAGACCATAGCCGGCAAGCATGGGAGCAACGACAAGCGAAATGAAGTTCTTGGTACCGTCCGAGATGCCACTAGCGCCATTCATAGTGAATCGCATGCGACCACCCGTCAGTTCACGGACCTTGCCGAAGACAACACTGTCGAAGAGGTTGGCCAGCGGAAACTTGTTCTTGGTCATGAACGCCTTCCAGCTGTATGCACCCCAGAACAGGTTTCGGAGAAGAGGACTGGACGCCTCGAGCTTGGCTGTGATGCCCTTTCGCACAGTCTCCCAAACCTGGGGAACACCGACCATGACCGTGGGCTTGAATTCACGCATGTCGCCATAGCAATCCTTCATTGAGACGTCCGACAGGGTTCGAGGGTTACCGTATCCGAGCGTTCCTCCGATAAAGAAAACGATGTTCTCGAGCGCCATTTCGAAGATGTGCGCCAGGGGCAGGTAGGCAAGAATGCATTCCCTGTCACTCACGCACTCCTTGACGCACATGTAAAGACCGGTCACTGTTAACAATCAAAGGTTAGCAAGCGTCAGTAGAGGAAGGTTACCGAGCTTTAGACGTACCTCCGGCAACGAGGGCCTGGTGGGTGATGCAGGCACCCTTTGGCAGACCTGTCGAACCCGATGTGTACATGACGCAGTAGAGGTCAGTTGGCTTGGCCGGGTTTGGCTCCACAGGGTTCTCCTCTCCAAGCTTGCGAAGCTCCTCGTAGGTGACGATCTGAAGGTCTGGGTGTTCCTTTTTGAACGCCTCGACCTCGCCGCCCTTGGCAAAGATGGTCTGGTCGTTGATAATGACGATCTTGACATTGGATTTCTTGATGGGCTCCGTGGCGGTCTTGAGCAGGTGAGAGTCGACATACATGGCAGCGCAGTTAGTTTGCACGAGAGAGTGCTCAACGCCACTGGGGCCCAGAGTGTCGTAGGCGGTCACAATTGAGATAGACTGGGAGGCGGCTGCGTGAGATGTGGAAATCCAGCCAACACTAGACGCCGCGTTAGAGACTGGAACTGCAAGCGCAAGTTTGGAACCGCGGGACGCAAGCGCTCGTGAGTACATACCTGGTGCTACCAAAAATGTGAAGCTTGTCCTCACTGGTCAGGCCCAGCTTGCGCAGGCCAGAGCCGAGCTGCAAGACACGCTCGTAGTACTGCGTGTAGGTCAAGTACTCGAAGCCGGTTAGTTCGAAGTAGGACCACTCCTTCTCAACCTCTTGGACCTGGCCGTCGACGTTCTTCTTGATCTTCTTCTTCTCGGTATGCATGTTGATGAGCTTGCGGGAGCCGACAGCATGGTGATTGGGGTAGAGTTTGGCACTACGCTGAATGAACTGGAAGACAGTTCTAGCATCGTCGGCTGGGTAGCTGATGAGACCGTCCTTTGCCATAGGGTGTCGTCGGGGGATGGTCTCGCCGGGAACCTTTTCGTAGCCGGGAGCCTCGATGGTGAATGGAGGCTTGTGCACATGGTGCAGCGGCATGATGCCCGTTGTCCAGTCAGTCATCTTGATTGCGGGTGGCTACAGGGCAGCCGAAGGAGACGGAGGTAGAGAGTTAAGGATGGCGAGAGTAGAGTTGATTGCAAAGAGGAGCGCGCACAGGCGATTCGCAATGACGATGGCGACGGGCGGGAGAGGGCGGGAGAGGGAGGATGAGGGTATCACGAGTGTGCGAGGAAGAAGGAAAGAGAAGGAGGAGGATGGAGAAAAGCAAAATAGGTGGAGGCGTGTATTAATGGACGTGATGGATGCCGGGAAGAAAGAAAGAGGAGGAAGCGACGCCAGGCGACGGAAGGCAAACAAAGTGGAAGCCAAGCGCGGAGAAGCGCAGTGCAGCTGTTGCAGTAAAGCAAGAACATGGATGGACTGCGCCTGCAGCACCAAAGTAAAGCACCTCCACTAGGTAGGCAGGTACCTAAAGATACTTCAACGTCTCCACTTTTCCCTACAAAGGTACCTACTTGGCCAGCGGGCACGCTCCCTTGGCCTTCTCCCGTCTAGCAACGGAAAGCCGTGATGCGACGAGACCTGTAACAGCGGCGGCCGACACCCTTGGAGAGAGGTCTCTCGTTGACAAGGTCCGGGAGCATCTCTGCGGCGTCGAAGAAGGACCCTTTTTTCTTACTACCAACGGCAAACAAGACGAGAACAAAAGGGCCACTACAGCAAAAAAGAACCCGAGGCTCAGAGTCACTCACAAGCTCGAGCGGCGCATTGCCCCTAGGAACCAAACCCAGTCGCCGTGCGGAGAGGACAACCTGGAGAGCTCTTCAGCGGGGCTGCACTCAGGCGGCGACGCCACAACGACCCGGCTTGACGCTTGTTTTGCCATGACAGGTGTGTGTGCAAGGCAAGTTGAGGGCACGGTACCTGGGTACGGTACGGTAGTACGGGGGATCAAACTTGAAGGCCAAGAAGCCAAGACAAAATCTGTTGGTGACTACAAGCCTCGTACAAGGTCCCGTCCGTCCTCTCCATATCCACCGGTCCGTTGGACGATTGCAAGAAAAGGCTTCTGATCTCTCGGTCTTCGGTTTTAAATACAGGATCCCAATCCCTTCCTTTCGGCCATTTTCTCTCGAGGTGGAGTAGCTAAGGTACCTGGCTACTCCAAAAGACAGCGAGTACCATCATGTATCCTGCGGCAGAGCCAAGCGGGCTCGCCCAGATCAGGACTCCCGTTCGGGCTTAGCCAGGATGGTAGCTACAGGGAAGCTCTGAAGGGAAGCTGGTGACGCTAGGTCCGCTGGGGAAGCAGCAGAAAGAGCCCAGAGGTTGCAGAGCTCGACACGGATGGATTGCGTCACAGATGGAGCCTGCAAAATTATGGCCTGCAAATTATGAGCCTGAGACAACGGCATTCGATGGGCTTTGCAGGCTTTGCACTGAGGTCGTCATCGGGGCGACAAGTGTACAGCAAGGTACAGACAGACAGACCAGCGTGTCCGGTCCGTCCGGAGGCAAGATTGGTCCAGCGATCAATAAGATGCGACCAATATACGGGCGGGATTGGACGACCGGGTGCCGAGAAGATCTTTGTTGAATCACCGGCCGTTGGGATGAGGCTGGTGCTGGTACTGGTGCTGAGCGCGTGCCACGACAAGCGGGAGGCAATGCCTCTGAAGCATTGACGCAGAACCTCCTCCTCCGTCCGCTCCATCCGAAACCCCCCATCAGAATCAGCCGTCAGCACCTTATGCTACCAATACCGAAGGGCAATGAATTATGTGGTCTGGTCTGCGCCCGCCTGCAGGGCTTTTCCATGGGGTGGGCGCACACGAGCCAGCAAACCTGAACCCGACGGAGGTTGTTGTGCCAGGAAAACCAGACCCCCTGAAGGGTACAGTAGAGGCCAAGATTGAGTTGATGAAAAAATAAACAGCCTCCATCCAACAGAGGCCGAGAATTGGCATATGATAATCGACAACCGGCACGTTACAGTAGCACCAAACAAACGCCACACTTACTTTTGGACTGTTTACAGAACTGTCCTGAGTTGATCAGTCAGGGGGCGCCTCATTCATCCCATCCCCTGCTACCCCCTCCCAAAGTCTCCCCAAGCTCAAAGGATTTTCAGTTGATGACTGGCGAACCGTCCTATTCTTGATCACCTTTCCCCAACAGGTTTGCGGTAGTCGTCCCATCGGCATGCACGGAGGCGAGCTTGTTGGGCTACCGTCATACGCGTCATGGCACTCTGACCTCTCTCGCTCGCTCAACTTGACACGCAAAAAGTAAGCTGGCTTGCACCGGCAGTCCGACCGGACTCATATTCCGCCATGTCATTCTACTACGTCGCAGTGGCGCTCGACCTCTTTTGAGGATCCTCTTTTTGGAGAGCCATCCCGCTCCAAATGCAACGAGCCGCAGGTCAAACCCTCGTCGCCCATCGCTCCTAGACCCCCCAGCAGGGCAAGCCGCCGCCCGGAACCCCCGCCGCCTGTTCCCCCGGACTCTGGGCAGAGAATGGAAACAGGACAGGCCCTGAGGCTCGCTCGACATTGGCCTGTTGTCGTCCTCTTTCACATTACATTGGTCAATCAGCAGCCCTCGTCCGAGTTCCGCGGCGTTTTGATGCATCGCAGCCGAGGTGACGCATGCTCGTTTGACTTAAACCTGCGGCATGTGTTTTGCCTTCGTATCTGTTCACATTCTTGGCATCCATATCCACCACTGGTTGTTTCTCTCCCTCCTTGCACTGCCACTTCTTGAGCGCGCATCCAAGACGCCACGCCCTGAAGCCAAGGTTTCGCTACCCCATATTGAGCTTCTAATTCGTGGCCAAGACCTGGGGTCACCCTCTGGAGATGGTCAGGTGCAGCTCGGAACTGAGGGGGGAAATATTGCAGCTTCACCTCGAGCAAACCTCAGGTCCAATATTGTAACTGCATCAAGCATAGCTCCTGGGTATGGTGAGTGAACCACCACCCCTACACTCGAGTATCCCAAGTATCACCAGGTACTCACTCGCCAAGGGCCGGTCAATGATCCCTGGCAAGCCCTCCAAATCTGTCGTTGATGATGCAAGTGACCACTGTCGCTGCGACCTGCGATTGCCCTGCAGGGCCCTGTGCATACCTCGACAGCCCATTTCAGTCGATGCCATCCATGACCCATCCGGTCCAGCCAAGATAGCTTCAAAGCTGACCCACTGGAGTCCCCTCTACGACATCCGCCAAGATGCACGTGCCTCTCAGCTATCAAGTCCTCGACTCGGATTCACCAATCTCCCCTGTCACTGGTGTTGCGCCTCCGAGACGCCAAACTTTAAGTCAACATCTTGTCGAGAGCCGGCGCCAAGCCATACCTGTGCTTAGAAGTGGTCGATGAGCGATTATTGTTTCCTACTCAGTGGCTGGCGTGGCATGTCAGAGGTCTCCTCTGTCTTCGTCTTACTCTGTCGTGTTTCACGCTTGCCAAGTGGCATCGTCCATCATGCCGAGTGCGCTGAAGGATGCCTTTCACGGATGACGGATAGAAGCCCATCAGCATGGATACACCAATGGATTCGATCTATCTGTTTATCTACTCCGCAAGCTGCAACGGCATCCAATCCAGAAAAGGGAGAGATTCATAGGGCTGGAGCTAGGTCCAGGGGTCCTTTTCTGACCTTGAGGCCTAGACCATTCCATCCAGACTGTAGGTAATCAAGCTACAAACGCCTGGAGTCTCTGACGGCGGCATATTCCGCCAGTTCGGGGCAAATTGTGAGGCCACAGACGAAATGCGTCTCAACGGTGGTAATTAAAACATGATCCCAGTCAGCCACCAACTCATTTCCCATTATCACCGATATGCGCATACGGCATTCGGTTCGGATAGTCGCAACGGAACATGACAATTGACAACTGTTTATTAACCTGATGACAGAGCGCAAAGATGTTATAGGCCTCCAGTCCCTAGGTCCCCCCTGGACCCTGGATTTAGTGCTGTCGATCTGCGATTTGAGTGCGGGCTGCGAATGGCTCTCAGGGGTTCGGCGTGGAAGCTTTCGGGGCAATCAGTGGCCGCCAAGCCTCCAGGCTCTGCAGCGCAATGCAACACGGCTCCAGGCGTGAACCTTAGGAAGGCATTCGGTGCCGTTGTCAACTTTCTACACCCAGATCATGCATCGTGAAGCATCTAGATGACTTCTCCTTTTTGCCAGATATGGCCCTCATATCGTATCCACGATAGGCGATCCACGATAGGTCCAATATTTGGCCCAAAAGGGTCCAAGGACGCGCACCTCAGGGCGGGTCTCTCGGGGTCTTGAGCGCGCCGATTGGCCGCTATCGACCCCGAATTCAGGGGTACTTGCCTAATTACACACTGCCATGCCTCCCATCGTGAACCTCGCCCATTAAATCATTTTCCCCCTCGCATCTTCGACGTCTTGGAGCAGTTTCAGATTTGACACCCACGAGAGAGGGGAAAGAGAGAGCGCAAGATAGGACCTCTTCAATTTATTCAGATCGGGAGTTATAGATCGATCTGACCACCCTCCCACCATGATTCGGCAAAGTACCGAGCGCTCCAACGACTGGCTTAGGCCGGTTGCTGACGACGAGGAGGATGACGGCTTCCTCGCTGGAGCTGACGATGCCGAGGCAAAGGGATGTCTTGATGAAGGCAATCGATCGACGCTAGATTTGGTCACGGCCACGCTCCCCGTGTACATGACAATTCATCGGTGAATCCACCCAATTTCGCGCCGTGGTGAAGGCTTCTCTGGTGAGGAATCAGCGTGCTAACTCTCCTTGAGTGTAGAGTGCGCCGGCTAGTGCTTGCGAGTATCGGTAAGCTTTCGTTGTTCAACAATCAAGAGTCAATGGCTAATTCCTCGCCAAGATGATCCTTACACTATGGAGCACTTTAGAGATCCCAAGATGAACGCCCTCGTTGTGCGGCCCTTGGTTGAGCGGCTCTACAACCCAGACGACATCTCAGTCGGTGAGTCCTGACGTGAGATCCTTCGTCTGCAAGATCCTTTCCTGACATGGAGCCACGTAGTTTATTGCCTACTGGCCAACCGTGTCTCATTTCTGCGAGACCAGTCCAACACGGTTCATCAGAGCGTCAACCAGGCGCGGGCCATCTTGTGTGAGCTGCTCGCTAGTCGAGTCCTTCGACGCTTTCACGAAGACAACCCAGGACCCCAGGGCCTTCTGCTACTTGCCCACATCCTTGTGGAGGGATTTGATCCCTTCCAAGGTGCTCCGGAGCACATGGAACGCCGTGGACGTCGTCCACAGTGGCCCGGGGCTTCTCAGGACGGCGCCGGCTCTGAGAGAAAGGTGACTGCTCTAGAGCTTGCTATTGTTTCTGAGAGCAAATTCTTCATCAGCTCTTCAGCCTGTCAGCGAGCCGTCGACGCTGTCCATAACGGTCAAATTATCTATACGCCTCTGTCATTCATGGATATTCTTCCGGATCACTATAAGCGCCGCCCCATCTCTCTTTACGACCCCCGAACGGCGCCTCTCCTCAACCACCACCGTCTTATTGTTCCCTCCAACAGAAATCTTATCGAACTCGTTCATTTCGTCATTCTTCTGGCACTCTACGTCATGACTATGGTCTCGCGGCACTCGGAAGTCAACATGTGGGAATTTGCTTTTTGCGTTTACACGGCTGGTTGGCTTCTCGAAAAGATGGCGGCTATTGTTGAACATGGTTGGGAGGTTCATGCGCAGAACTTGTGGGCTTTTCTCGACATTACGTTTGCTTGCATCTTTGGCGCCTACCTCCTCGCTCGCTTATACGATTTCCTGGCTGATCAGCTTCACTCGGGTTATGGTCTACCGATTCTTTGCGTCGCTGCGCCAGTCATGTTGACGCGAGTTGCTTTCAACCTGCTACCTAACAACCTCGTCTTCATCTCTGTCCACGCCATGATGAAGGACTTTACTGTGCTCACCTTCCTAGCTACCTGGTGCTTCACCGGCTTTCTTCTCGCTCTGCAGTGGCTCGTTAGTGCCAGTAACGATGGCAACGAGGAGTTTAGCTGGTACGTTGTGGGCAAGTGGATGCTCTGGATCTGGTTCGGCCTCGACGGCGAGGGCATTGAGGAGTCGGTGCGGTTCCATATCGTTCTTGGACCAGCGCTCATGATCGCATTTGCATTCCTTGGAAACACGCTCTTCTTGACGATTCTCATCGCTATGCTCACCAACACCTTCTCCAAGATCGTGGCGGATGAGACGGCCGAGATTCAGTTCCGACGAGCTGTCTTGACATTTGAGGGTGTCAAGAGTGATTCCATCTTTTCCTATCCTCCTCCATTCAACATCCTTGCACTGGCCACGCTACTTCCTCTGAAGCTCGTCACGACAGCTCGAGTGTTCCACATCATCAACGTGGCGCTCATCCGAACGCTCAACTTCCCGACGCTACTCCTGATCAGCTTGTCCGAGCGACGACGGTTGTGGGTGCAGTCCAGACGTGCCTCTGGGAAACGGTCCAAGTGGCAGTTTACAGCTCTATCGCCACACAGCGACATTCAGGCTGTCTTCAAGTCTATGCCGCCTATGGAGATTTCGGACATGATTGACCAACTGGACCCGTTGGGCGAGGTTCCTATTCTAGAAGATGATCTCATGCCGACCATGACGGGTGACAATCCTCGATCCAACCTGCGAAGATGGCGGATGGTGCAACGAGAGGGACAGAGGCCTGCAGACGACAATGTGATTTGGAGTGAGAGCAGTAGCAGTGGCAGTGGTAGTGGCAGTGGCCCTAAGGAAGACTGAGGCGGAGAGATGCTTTACTAGACTAGACGGGATTAGACTGATCAGCATTGCAATGGCGAACTGGTGTTGGGTTGGGTTTGCATTTGGGTTGCAGCATAACTATACCTGTATATAATACGCCGCAAAGAGTTACTTTGGCAAGACTGAATGGAGTCGTGGTTAGATCTACAGACTCAATCACAATACATAGATACATATTCCTTGTGTATCCGCTGGCAAGCTATAGCTCAGTGTATGTTGCGAGATCTAGAGAGTATCTTCTTTAACATAGTCCTGATTGGACAGCACCACGTTGAGTAAAGGATAGGTTCTACTTGTTACCTTTTGTTTGCCCAGGTCTGCTCTCAGTGAAGCTCTCTATGTATGTGTAGATTGTCTGATGTTAGAGAGCTTTGCACTACCAACCCTAAGTGCTAGACAAGTGGCTTTGACAACTATCCACACCATTCTACATACTGTACTTCTGACAAGTATATCATCTTTCTTAGGCTCAAAGGTACGTATATCTTCTCTTGGTGGGACATCCATGGACGAGTGTGCCTGAGGCGGGCCCACCCCAGCAACAATGGAGCCCCGCCGTCATCCACATGCCGCTTGAGAGCTCCAAGCACAAGCACAAGCAAGCATCAAGGCTGGGCTAACCTCGAATGGTCATGAATTAAACAACTTCAACAACCACATTCGCATACATGATCAGTTAATATCCAAGTCCTCCCCGCGTACGAATACGAATAAACCATTGATACGAAGAGTTCAATCCCCCCCGCCATGGCTCCAGGTCACGACGACCAGCCGCTCTCGCTACGGCCGAACCCCGTCGCCGACCGCAGGCCCAAGAACATCGCCGACTTCATCGCCCGCGTCAATGCCCAGCCCGGCGGCTTCAGAGCTCTGTCAGAAGACAAGCTGCGCGACGAGATTGCCGCGCGTGACGCTGTCAATGGGGATGCTGCCGAGGACAAGGACGTGGACATGGCTGAGACCGGCCAGGACGAAGACGACGAAGATGAGGAGCAAGAGGCAGAGAGGGATCCTCAGGAGGTGCGCATGGAGGTTTTGAGGAACATTGAGCAAGTCAAGTTTGGTCTAAACATGTGCGACACATGCTAATCTCTCTCGCAGCATCGCCGGAAACACAGCCTTCCTCACCCTCGACTTCCTCTCCCTCCTCATCTCCAAGCAAAACCCCACGCAAGGCGGCGTGACTCTATCGCAGGGCCTACGCGAAATCGCAGGCATCGGCACCATGGGCTTCGACAAGCTCGACGACCCGACCGTGTCGCCGGCAAAGGCCAAGGATCACGAGGACGTGGCCGTGGGGTGGACCATCATGAAGGTCAACAAGACGCGCGACGCCGCAGAGGAGGCCTGCAAGTTTCTGCAGAAGGAGATTGCGGCCGAGGGGAGGTATTGGGATGAGATTGTGGCGGTTCAGAAGAATGGGTGGTCTATATCAAGGGTCCCCAAGGAGAGGCACACTCTTGGTGTTCGATTTGGCTTTTCAGAAGGTTGGTCCCATATACTTCTTCTAAACACAATTTCTTGCTCACATAAACAGCTGCATCCGATTTCAGAAACAACGGTCTCGCCCCCATGCGGAGAGGAGACGACGGCGCAGTTCAGCTCGACTGTGGCCGACTAGGCGGCGTGTCAGAACGACTCGTCGTGACCCTCGAGAAGGACGGCAAAGTCACAGGCCGCTCTGCCCTCCCCGCGCAGACGACAGACGACGCCCCCTTAGAAGCGCGAGTCCTCGAAGCCCGTAATACCATCTTCTCGCAGGAGCTCTGGTACGAGATTAGGCGCGAGGCTCGCAATTTAGCCGCATACGATGTCAAGCCCGACGGCTCCCGCTTGACGTGCGAGTTGGATCCCGCGTCCAAGTCAAAGCTGACCATCGAACTTGTGCCTCTGGGTTCACAGTCGTCGTTGGATGAGTCTCTACCTGACAACCACATGGCCGAGATGGCGGCCATCTCACTTCATATCCTCCTCACCAACGCTCATCGCAATGCCGAGCTCTTCAGAACACGCCCTATACCACCTCATATCCCCCGTACGCGAGGCCAGAATATACACACCCTCGTCCGACCCGTCATCGCCTACTTCATGCACTACCGCCACCTGATCAATGCCACCACCTACATCGGTCGCATCGTTCAATCTCTCCGACACGCCGGCCTTCCTGCCAACTTCATCCTACTAACGCCCCGAGTCTCAGACCCGGACCTGGCCGACTTGAGGGCGCCCCTGAGTTCGGTTCCGGGGGCCATGGTCCGCAACATCATCCCTCCCATCGATTTCAACCTCAGGCTCACCCTCGCCCCCGGTGCCATCATGGACGTCCGCGGTCGCACCTTTCTCTTCCCCGTCACCGCCACCTACTACCAAGTCACCACGCCTCCAAACTCACTCATCGCCCGCATCTGCGCCCCCTTCCGAGAGGGATACCCAACTCCGGACGCCCTACATGACTACCTCAGCACCGCCACCGCCCGCGTCCTCACCGAGCACTTCCGCACCCTGCTCGCCTCATCTCCTTCGAGCACCCGATGGGTCAAGAGCATTAAGGGCGACTCTATCCGCGACGCCGACAAGGAGGAGTTTGAGATGCGATTCACCCTCACCCGCGAGCCCAAGCTGCTCGTCACGGGCACCTCCCAGGTCGAGGGTAAAACGCTGCGACAGGAGTGGGAGTGGACCCCTGAAGCCGCCGCTGAGCCGGCAAGTCTGCAGGAGATTGTCCAGCGGGAGGCCAAGAAGGCGTTTCCCGAGTGAGGAGCCTGTAGGCATCAGGGGTTGGCTGCTGGCTGCTGCAGTCGCGCTCAACACTTGAGGCCTTGCCTATGATGGGACATGAAAAGTAGTGGTTCAAGCGATTTCAATGGCGTTTGGCAAGATTAAATCAGGGGCATAGTTACTTTTAGCATACCAGTTGGGGATATACCCATTTTCCGCATATATTCAAAAGAATTCACCTTCCAATCGTGCCTACACCTTATCCCTGTTTGTGAGCTTAGCATCCTCGTTTAGTCAATGCTTGAATTATCAAAATATGTCCGTTCCTCTAACTTGCTGGTACCTCATCTGCTCTAGACCATTTGCAGGATGCTTCCATCTTGAAAAAGCGATATCTCCAGTCCATCCTTGCAGATGCCTTTATCATGAATCATAAGTTCCCATGGTTTTCCCCATGTGCTCCCATGCTGAATAAATAGCCAGCCCAATCAACCCAAAACTGCCTCTGTATTGCGGCTCTCTAACCAGGCCGAGGTCAGAACCACAACTCCGTTGCCGTCTAAAGCATCCATTGTCCATTTCCGTGTTTCCCCGATCCGTGTTCATCACACAATGTGGTGACCATACAATAAAACAAATCTGTGTATCCTCATGACACTGCCTGAAAGTGGTCATGATTCGTCTGTTGTCGTCAAGTTGTCCATGTCGCCCTGGTCCCTCAGCGCGTATTAAAGAGGAACTTGAGCTCGTTCGTACCCAGACGCGCGATCTGTCTGCCCTCGTTCTCGTCAAGGGCTGCTTCAACAATCTCCTTTTTCTGGTTCTGTAGGGCCACAATTCGGTCCTCGACTGTCTTCTTTGTCAAAATGCGGTACACCTTGACCTCCTTCTGCTGGCCGATTCGGTAGGCACGGTCAACCGCCTGCATCTCAATGTACGGGTTCCAGAAGGGGTCCATGATGATGACTCGTGATGCTGCCGTCAGGTTCAGACCTGCATTGCCAGCTCGGAGAGACACCAGCATCACCTTGACGTCCTTTCGATCCCGGAAGTTGCGGGCTGCGATGTTGCGATGCGTGGCCGACATGGACCCGTCGTATCTCTCTGGCTTTTCCAGCTTCTCGTGAGACATGGCCACCTGAAGGAGATCGAGCAACAGAGTCCACTGGGAAAAGACGATCGTCTTCTCTCCTGTTTCGTTGATCTGCTTCAGCAGATCCATGCATGCCGTCACCTTGGCCGCCGGCTCCCACGTCTTGCGCAAGTATCGCATGTACTTTTTGTACGCATCACGGTTCTTGGAAGCCTCCTTGCGAAGGGTCTTGAGCATCGAAGGCTTGATATCAGATGCCTTCTTCTTGCCTTTTCCTTTGCCCTTGCCCTTATCTTTGCTCTTCTTTTTGGCCTTTGCTGGTTTCTTGGTATCTTCCTCGTCCGAGAACTCGTCGTTAACGATGAAATCCCTCAGGTTTCCCTTGTGGTCGATCTCATCATCTGAGGAATAATCCGATTCTGATTCTGAAGAATCATCTGATGAGTCGTCCTCGTCTTGACCCTCTTCGTCAGGCTTCTCCTTGACTGATTCGGGCATGTGAATCTTCTGAAAGACGTCGTAGGAGAAGCATTTGCTGGGGTCGAATGGGCCGCGGCACACGGGGCACTTAGCCCGGCTACTCTCACTCCCTTCCTGCAGATTAAGGGTTGAGGCATTCTCGGCAATGCGAACAAGACATTCGCTACAGCTGTCGTGTCCGCAAGGGATGAAGAAGCTGGGACACGGGACAGCATCATAGCAAATGGGGCATTCGAAGCCCTCAATACCCTTGATTCGCTCCACGATGGCCCGATCCAGAGATCTGACCAACTCTTCCTTCTCCTCGTTTGAGATGGTCGAGTTTGGGGCCGCGTCGTCCACATCGAGATTGAGATGTGGGTGGCAACATGCCTGACGCATTCGCAGCAAGAGGACCAGGATGTTCGAGTAATTCTTTCCAATGCTTCCAGCGCGGAGGTACTTGCTGAACTGCACCTGGGCATTCTTTTCCAGCTGGTCGTAGAAGTCACGTTCCTCGGGCGACAGTTCCGCATAGACAATTTCTTCAGTCTTCTCGGGGAGCTTCAGGATGGGTTTCCCATCGAGTTCTGAATTCTTCTTGCGTCGAAGCATGATGGCCTGGAGAAGCGCTCGCAGTCTCTTCATTGCAACGCTCTTCGGATCGCCGTTCCGACCAAAGAGAATACCAAACGCCTGGCGAAACTCCTCCCACTGACTGTACGGCTTGATCCTGAGGAAGTTCAGCAGCGAGTAGAGCTCCAGGACTCCGTTCATCATGGGGGTTCCTGTGAGACACCATCGGTACGTTGCTCGCAGTTGGGTACACGCCTTGGCAGTTTTCGTGTCCTTGTTCTTGATGCACTGCGCCTCGTCGAGGACAATGCGGTAAAACTTTGCCTTTGCTGGGTGCAGCAGAGGGCACTTGACGAGTAAGGTCTTGTCGTTCATGTCAATGTTTCGACCACGGTTGTCCTCCATGTACTTGTCAAGTTTCTTGAGTTCCTGCGCAACTGTACCATAAGTAGTCAAGACCACGTCGTACTTGAGCAGCTCGTCAGTTGTAGTCTTGCGGTTGTGGTACACAAAGACCGAAAGGCGATGGGATAGTTTCGTTTTGGTGGCGATCTCTTCCTCCCACTGCCGAATGAGTGCCACAGGTCCGACGATCAAGGTTGTCTAGCAAGTTAGCTGGGATACCTATGGATGAAGAGAACCTGACTAACCTTGGGGCGAGTGGTTGCTGGGCGAGACAGAAGCAGCGCAAGGGTTGAGATGGTCTTTCCCAGACCCATGTCGTCAGCAAGAATGCCGCCTTTGTTCGAACCCTGCTCCATCTTCTTCATCCAGGTGAGAGCGAGCTCCTGATGGGGGTACAGTGGTCTCTTCAATCCAGCCGGTGTACCGTCGCGATTCATCTCCGGGATGTCCATGTCAGGTCGAATGTTCTGGAGGAGATTGTCCAGGTCCTTTTCAGTCATTCTGGGGTCATGATAGGCATCTTGGATAAAATCCGAGAGTCGCTCCGGCAATGGGTTCCCGTAGGCATCCATGCCGCTGGTGTAGTCGAACATGTTCGTTTTGGTGATGATATCAGCAAGGGACGACGCATGCCCCGAGGACGGACCGGGAACATTTGGAATACCGGAAAAGGGGGCGCCACGGTGTGGAATTCCATTAGAATAACTGCCGTTGGGGTGTCCAAAGCCAAGAAACCCGGGTTGGGGGACACTTAGACCGAGACGGGCAGCTTCAGCCATCGCAACACTATTAGCGAAGTCTGCCATATGTGCCGACTCATTCTTAATAGGTCGACCTCCTTGGACGTTCCCATAAGGCGTGTTCGGGGGGCCGGTTCCTGCTGAGCTGTGAACTCCATTGCTTCTCGCAGTGGAGCTGGTTGAGGGCCCTGAGGCAAACGGATCATCCCAGCTCGCATCATATGCACCCGGGATGAAGAGGCCGGGATCCTCAACTTTTGGTACTGGAGTTCGGTTGGATGGTCCAGGGCCTGCGTTCCAGTCATCACTAAAGTCGAAGTCAAAGCCCTGTGAGCTGGCAGCGGGTGGCTGGCTGTTCATGATTCTTGTGAAAGCGTTGTTAGGAGGAGACAAGTTAGTCGAAGCTTGGCCTGGAGATCCTTGGGAGAGCATCAGCGCATACTCCAGGTCTGCCTTTTCCTGGTCTCGTTGCCTCTCAGCCTTGATTTGCTGAGCAACGATTTCAGAGCCGATATCGTCGTCGTCCCTGGTTAGATTGCATTAGTCCACATCCTTGAGGGTTGGCCCGTGTGACAGATAGCTTACCCAGTAAGGTCGATGAAGTCTATTTGGCTAAAGTCCATTGGAGCTGGAGCGGTAGAAAAGGGGTCTCCAGGCGGCATCGGAGACATCCTGCGTGTCTTGGGCTGTGTTCCATGAGTAGAGAGACGAGCGGAATCAACACCTCGTTTCCGGTTAGGCAACGAGTATGATCCGAGCTCGCTGAAGCTCTGGTTGTTTCTTGAGGGTGTGTACATGGCTTGGCGATTCTCAGGCTTTCGATATTCTTGAGGAGCAAGGTCAGTGAGGATTCAAGTGGGAGGTGGAGTATCAGATGGCGATGCCACCTGTTTTAGGACAGAATCTCGGGTCAAAGTTGAGTGAAATAACTGTCTGTGCAGTGGGAAAATGTGGCTTGTGTGGGTTGAAAGGTAGGGCAAGCAAGACAAAGAATAAGGCTCTGAGAGTCTTTGTACGTCAGATGGACCAGCTCAGCCCATTTTCTTTGAGGGGTCGTCTGAGGAGTGTTTGGGGAATGGAGTGAGATGCAAGAAACAGGTGGAATAAGGAACGGAGGATGGAGGGTTTACAAGAGCAGATGCGATGGGGATGGGTAGAGTCAAGGTTTAGAGGTAGGGTGAGGTAAATTATGGTTGAATGACGGTCAACCGTATGGGTACTGAGACAGGAAAACAGAGAACAAACGGATGCCCGTACCTGAAACAGACCGGGATGCCTCTTGGTTTCTGACGGGCGTGGCAGGCTGAGGCTCTGCACACATCAAAAGTCAGTCAGTCAGTCAGCCTTCAGAACAGCGATCCCCGCGGTAACTGTGTATCGTGAAAAGGGCCGAGGGGTAAACCAGGCTGTGCCAACTTACGAGGCGTAGACTCTTGCGGCTGCTGCTTCTTCTTGGCGGCGTGGAGGAGCTTCTTTAGTCGAGCAATCTCCTGGCGGGCATCTTCTCTCATTTCCTCACCAGTTTCGAGATCTTGGTCGGAGAGCGAGTCGAGGATGACCTTTTGAATGGTCAACTCCTCGTTGATCTCGTCGATGCTCATGGAAGCGCCATCGGTGTCAGCCATTTTTGTTTGCGCTTGACGCCTGCTGCAGCAGGACAGCACACCAGGGATGGGGATGGATGTGATGGGTTCAGGCTGGGATCCAATGTGATGCAGAACGAGGCACGCCAGGCACCGGTCGGTCAGAGAGAGGGCGGGCCAAACGAGGCAAGGAGCCGCCCATGGGCGTTGGGTGAGGAGGCGAGGTACTGTTCAGTCCAGTCCTGTACGGTACGGTACTCAAGAGTGAGGCGTGTACCAATGACAACGGATGTGTGGAACGAAGAGCAGGCCGGTCGTTGCGATCGGTAGATTATTGAATGGAGACGAGACACAGCCCAGGCGAATCGATGTTCCGTTCCTTTTCTTTAGTTATTCCCCTCTTTGTTTGTTGGCGAGCTGAATATTGATGGATGAGATGGTGGATGCTTGAAAAAAACCGGGAGCACCTGCCGGGTAGGTCTGAACACAGATTAGGATTGTGAATGTGTAGGTAATCTTTGTAGGTGCTGTACCCGATGGTGTGGAAGGAGCTAGAGCCGCGTCACGCGTCGCGCTGCAGCAGGTGCGGAGGAGAGATCAATTGGATTGGAGCGTGGGGAGTTATAGAGGTTGACCCGGTGCGAGGGTGCCGCTAGCGGGGGAGGGGACCCACTGAATCCGCCCTGGAACCTGTAGCTTTGGTTGCCCGGCGGAGCTGGAGACGGGGAGCTGATGGCGGGGGCAGCACCCGATGGGAGGCAATTAAAGGGCGTCGGCTTCTGGGTCGAGGTCGAAGAAACACACCTCATAGGGAATTTATTACTCCAATGCCGTGATTTTGGTACTTTCACGTTTACCAAAAGTCTCTTTTTGCATTTCTCGGCTGGCTTTTTTGTAGCCGTATCCTCGTCAACGACGTCTCACTGTTGTCATTCACGATCATTTTTCGCCTCTCTCCCTTCGAGTTTCTGATACCTGGCCTGTTGAATGTCATGATGCTGCGGGAGGCTCCCCATGCCGTCTCCGTATTTTATCCTTTTTCAGAGGACTGACGGCTCGTCTGCATATGAAGGCAACCTATGAGTAATGCCCTTTCAACCTCCTCGCCTATGCCTATGCGTGCGCCCAAGACTCAGCTCAGCCATAGGTGGCCAAACCCCACCAACCAGAGACACTGCAAGTCAACCTCGCAAGGCAGGCTCCCAATGTGCAATGCCGTCAGACCATGGGCGCCACTGCTGCCTGCAAGGACACGTCTGTGAGGGAGGAGAAATGGACAAGAGGCGGGATGGATGGATTGAAAGAAATCATGTATCCATGCTGGGTATATTGGCCCATCCGCCCAGCTCTACATTAGGCTTCAAACGCCGCTTGAAAATATCAGTCGCTATCCGTCCAAACGCCAGTAATTACAGTACGACCTGTCTATCCATATCCAGAATAATAGCACTAATCCGATTCTTCTCCGGTCAGCTTGTGCCAGACCTTCCCCACCTTGTGAGTGATCCAATCCCACCAACCCTCCTCTTCTTCTTCATCGTCTTCGTCGTCGCTGTCGCTATCACTGTCCTCATCTTCGTCACCTTTGGATGATGGAGCTGCCGACTTTGAAGGCTTTGCCGACTTAGTGGACGCCTGAGACACGCTGGCCTCTGCCGGCTTTGATGGCGCCACTGGCACCGTCGGCCGTTCAGGTTGCTTCGGCTTCTCAGGGACTGTCGGTCGCGTAGGTTGCGCCGGCTTTTCTGGAATGGTTGGGCGAGCCGGCTCCTTGGACCCAGACGACTCTGCCTCATGCGTGGACACGGGGTCTGCTGGCTCCTCAGGCATCTCCTCAGGCTTGTGCAAACCAACGGGCTTCAGCGGTAGTCGCAGGGTGCCGTTGTTGGGAACCGGCTCAATGCCGACCGAGTCGCACAGCATGTTGTACACCTCGATATTTTCTGTTTGTGCCCTGTTAGTTACGAAACTGCCAGTTTTTCTTGGGTCTTGACTCACGGAACACGTCAACTTGACTGTTTGCTGGGTGCGGGAATGCAGGGCCGCGAGCGATGAAGATGGCCCGCATCAGCGGATGCTCATGATCGTAGCCGTGAAGACCACGGGGGTGGTACACGAGCTTCTTCTTCTGTCCCTCCTTGACATCAAACTCCTTTTTGGTGACGATGGCCCAACCTGTTTTTGGTACCACCCACAAGGGAGCGATGCGAGGATGCTTGGAGAAGTGGTATCGCTCGGGCATGTCGACGTCCCGAAGATAGACTTCGTAGTTCGGGTTCGACTTGGACTTTTCCTTTAGCTGATCGTACAACCCTTGAAGGTCATCAAGATTCTTGGGGCGTAGACCGTACAACGGCCACCCGTCGATGTGCTCGATCTTGTCGGTATCAATAAGGTCCTCGAGCTGGATCAGCCGAGAGATATCAGTCGTTGCCATACCATGATCCGACACCACAATGACGTTGACAATCTTTGTCAGGTTTCTCTCCTCGAGTCCCTTGAAAACGTTGCTCAGCATGGTATCTACCTTTTCGATAGTGTCGCGGATTTCAGTGCTGTTAGGGCCAAACTTGTGCCCATTGGAGTCAACGTGAGGCACATAAGCGGCAATCAGTTGAGGTCGCATATCCTTGACATCCGCCGTCTTGTCTTCCATACCAGGCATGTCAAGGAACTGCATGATCCTCGAAACCTTGTTATCGAGCGTCTCCTTGTGGTTGAACTTGTCGAGAATGCTTGGCTCTTTGTGCAGAACATGCGCCTCGCTTCCGGGCCACATGTGGATGGCACTTCGGACTCCTTGCTTCTCGGCCGTCACCCAGAATGGCTCTCCTCCCCACCACTTGGGATCCAGACTCCGGTCTGGATCGGTATAGAAGAACTGAGCCTGAAGCTCGGGGTCCCAGAATGTGTTGCTTACAATGCCGTGGGACTCAGGATACAGACCAGTCGCAAGTGTGTAGTGATTCGGAAACGTGACGGAGGGAAAAGAAGGATGCATCCACTTTGGCGACACACCCTCTGCGATAAACGAGTTCAGCGTCGGTGTCAGGTCGCGCTGGAGAAAGTCGGCGCGGAAACCGTCCAAGCTGATGATAAGGGTGGTGGGCGCAAACAGGGCGGTGCCGTTGCTTACAAGCGCCTGCTTCAGGGGTTTGACCTTGCGGTTCTTTGACAGCTTCCAGGCCATCAAGATGAGGATCGCAAAGCCAATTGCGATAAGGGAATGGATAAAGACCCAACGGCGCCAGCTGCGACGTCTCTGGGCCTTGGCCTCGGCGATGAGGTTGAGATGGTGTCGATCAATCTCATCGCTATCATCCCTCTCGCTGCTCTCGCCGGTGGAACTGCCTTCCTTCATCCCTCCCTCTTCCATCTCGTACATCAACTGTCCATCTTCTCCATGTTGCGCATTCTCCACTAGCCTCTCACGCTTCTTCTGTCTCCTCTGACGTCGAGCGCTTCTCTTTTCGGACACAAGATCCTCGGTCGAGCTGTTGAGCTGAAAAGTGCCTGAATTACTTCCTCGACGTCCAAACATCTTTTTCAAGTTGGGAACGGCGAGTCCGGAGCCACGACGCTCTCTTTCCTTCTTTTTTCTGGTATCGGTAACAAGTCGATCAATATCTTCCTCCTCCATCAAGACGATGCGATCGTGGGCGCGAAGCTCCCGGCTATTTCTGGCGCGGGAAATAAGCTCATCGTCGTCGCTATCCGTATCCTGGTCGCTGCGGGTGTGGATTGATGAAGCGTCGTCGTCGTATGCGATAGGAGAGAGGAACGAGGCATTGTCGCGGTCCCCGCGAGAGGGGCTTGTGTCAAGTCCTTGCAGTGACATAATGACGAGACCTCAGGAGGGGTTGGCGAGGCACGAGAAGTGGCACATCTGTCACGGAGGCTATCACTGACGCTTTAAAGGGGATGTAAGACATGGACCCTGATGAACTTGGGCGCAGGATCGCGAATGAGACCGGGGTTACTATCCGCCGACTTCCGGCCGCCCACCTTCGACCCATGAATCGGACGACCACATCGAGGCCATTGGCGGATTTAAAGACGAACTACTGGATCCCGTTAGGTTACTTAATCTTTATGGATCAAGAGGTGGTTCTTGTATGACACTTGGTTAATTACTTCAGGGTCCAGGGAGTGAGCGGATTGGGAATCTGGGCCGATACAGGGCCGTTTACGAGCAACTTTCTTAAGCTGCAAGTGATTAAGAAAAGCTGGCACTGCGCGATCAACAAGTTCCTTCCTGTTGGGCAAAAGTTTAAATGCAAAATTCTAAAAATAGATGGCTAGTTCTTCACGGTTAAACTGAATCGTGAAGAAGCACAAAAAGAAAGGTTTTGCGGTTTATGTGGATCGAACACATGACCTTCAGATATCGTATGATTGAAGTTTGACTTCAGTCTGACGCTCTCCCAACTGAGCTAAACCCGCTGTTGCTTGTTGTTCAGTATTGCCAATTCGGGCTATGTCGGCAGGGCTCTAGACTCTCTCGAGTGATTCTCAGAGGGAAGAGATGCTAGTCGAGACAAGTCACCTTGAAATAATCATGTCCGAGGTTGATAATGATCATAGCCTTCTAAGATTTAATTCTGCTGGATCATAGTTTCGAACTTATTCAAGGTGGGTATCTAAATCACCCTCGTAAACATAGTGAGTTCAGCCATATCGGACAATCCCTCTGGTGTGTAAACTCATCCTAGCCTAGAGTTTCCCACCTTTACTCGCAAACCAGCCCTCTGCTTCATCCACCCCCAGAAGAGACGAGATGAAAATACGCCCAAGCACGTCTATATCATGGGCCATCGCTTCCTGGAGTACTTTGCCAAATATCGCATCTGTCACTACCAAATGCTTCTTGTTCATCCAGGCCTCTGCAAAGGCCAGCGGTGAACGCGCATTCCATAGATGCGCTGACAGGGTCCAGGAGTGACATAGCCCCATCCTCCCGTCACACTGCAACCCTTTGTAGCCGGCCATGATGCGGTAGATTTGCATAAAATAGAATGTGAAGAGAAGGGTGCGTCGAAGAGACTCTTGCAGGATCCAGTCCATCCAGAATGTCTTTGTTGGGGCTATCGGGAAGAGGGGGAGGGAGTAGGTGGACGTCCGATCCAAGTCAAATTGCACATGAGAAAATAGAGTCATCGCTGAAGACTCTATCGCGGGGATCATGCGTTCTGCAGATGCCCTAGCGCCAATGTCGCCGTCAAAGAGCCGGATGATTTGGTATAGGATGAGGGCGTGGGTGTGTGCAAGACACTCAAATGGCGTTACAGGCGGAGGCGATGATAGGAGGTCATTGACGCGGGTCTCGATGCTACGGAAGATGAAAGGAGAGTTCACTCGGTTCTTTGCGAGGTAAAGTGCACAGGCTGCATGTGCGTCTGCAGAAGGTCTTAGTTAAGTACTCGAAGGACGAGAGGTGAACTTTACCCTGCATTGATCGTGGCATTTCGTTCTTGTATAGAAGAGCGTGACACCAAGGGGTCTGGTTCTCGAGGACCATAGTTGAAGGGGCCTTTTGAATCTCTGCTATTGACCATTTGAGTCGACTTGTGATGGCTTCTGGGATTGCACCAAACTCCTTCGTAGAAGGGGGTGATAGTTCCAAGGTTGGCTGGATGAGGTCCAAAGTGGTGTCGTCAAGATGAACATCAAAAGACGCCAGTTCATTAAAGTTATCAATATCCGCAATGACAGCATTGAAATCCTCCACGATGGGTTCATCAAGTTGACCGACAGCCGGGGGCGTAGAGGATGCCGACTCATTCGTCAGCAAGCCTGGCATGATGGTCTCTGGCGAACTTGACGAATTCGTCGTCATGCTCTGCCCCCGCGGAGTTCGCGAAGGATATTGACAGGGAATGCATCTCTGCGAGCACCGGAGACAGGCCGGTACTGCAAAGTCGCAGCGCCGCTTGGCCTTGGTGCAGGCGGCGCACGACTTCCGCCGCGGAGGAGGGTTGCGGCGTTCCCGAGCGGTGAGAGACATGAGGTGGAAAAGTCCGCTGCGGAGACTTTGACATGCGGAGAATGTGAAGAAAGGAAATGCTAGAGTCTCTGCGGCTGAGATGCACGCGTCGTGTTTGATGTTGAAGGATCAAGGTGAGACTTGCGAGTGAGAGATCGGGCTTAGAGTGGAGGTGCGCCGGAAATGTGGGTCTGGGCGGAACTCCGCCCGGTGAAGGTGACTCGGGACCTACAACCGCCGGGGCCGGGAATAGCGGACCTTGGCCGGCGGAGGCTCATAAGAGATGATCCTTAGCGGAAATTGGTGAGATTTCGGAGTCTTTAGCAAAATATTTGTTATAAAGGCTGTCATCTTTCGACCAAGGACATAGAATACCCAGAACGCATCGTCAGCAATTTACTCCAACTTACGCGAGACCAACTTTGTTGCTTAAAGGCAGAGACACCTATACTTTATACTCCCACACAAACTAGTCATTCTTATTCACCATGTCCGATCTTAAAGTCTTCGTTTGTGGTGCCACTGGTTGCCAAGGCGGTGCCGTAGCCCGCTACCTTCGATCAAAGGATGTCGAAGTCCACGCCCTCGTCCGGGACCCAACCTCAAAGAAAGCCCACGACCTGGAGTCCATCGGAGTCAAGCTCACCCCTGGTGACTATGACAACAAGGAAGCTATCGAGACGGCCATGGCCGGCTGCACCGCCATCTTCCTGGTCCTCATGCCCGACTTCACGGACCTGACCAAAGAGAGGACATGGGCCAAGAACATCTACAGCGCCGGTAAGGCGGCTGGTGTGAAGCATGCGGTGTTTTCTAGCGGGTTTGGCGCAAATGAGCCTGACAAGCTTACGGCCGTGAAGCCTGGTAGCTTCCTCGACACGGTCATGAGAAACAAGACAGCCATCGAGATCGAAACCCGTACGGCCGGCTTTGAATACTGGACCATTTTGCGCCCTGGAAACTTCATGGCGAACTACTTCGAGCCCTTTGTCATGATGTACCCAGGCCTCGTCAAGGAAGGAGTCTGGACCACGGCACTTACACCTACAACCGTTCTGCCTAAAGTCGACACGGTCACGATTGGCAGGTTCGGCGGCGAGGCGCTCCTAAACCCGGAACGCTTCCATGAAAAAGAGATCCTTTACGCCGATGAATGGCTCACCCCGGATGAGGTTATGGAGAAGCTGTCCAAGGCCGTGGGCCGGGAGCTCAAGACCAACTACCTGACTGAGGAGGAGATCAACGCCCAGATGGACACCAACCCGTTCATCAACGGGCAGCTTGTTATGCGGGACATGGGAAAGTTTACTACTCTGGAGGAGGTGAAGAAATGGGGGATTCCTCTCAGCTCGTTTGACGAGTTTCTGGAGCGGGAGAAGGATGCTATTCGGGAGACCTATCACAAGTCTGGCTGAGTACAAAACAGCCTCCATGCTTGGGGGGTAGGGCAAAGCTTGCAATGGCTAGACAGAGAGCGACAGATTATGAGAACACAGAGCTTAGCGTGTATCTCTACGATCCGTTCTATCACACTCGTCGACGTGATATCAATGTGGCCATCAAACTTCAATCTCCATATATTTGATTCTCTTGCAGAAAATGACAGTAATGGCTGAGACAGTCATGCCCATGCCATGATTTAACCCCTTATTGTTGATGCGACCAACGACCTGCCAATGCATGTAGACAGCCGTATGTATATACTGTTCAAAGCCTGTTTCACAGGCTGCCTGCCAATTTGCGCCCTGACCATTGAACGCCGTCCATGAATGTAGATGTAGTAGTAGTAAGTCCGTTATGATCCTGCTTGATCGTCCAACATCACCCAAAGTTCGTAGTCCTGAATATTTTCAAACAGTTGACTGGTTGTCTGGTGTGATCCAATAATTAATGTGCTACTCCAATCGTCTCCGGTTGTCCCGCCTTGTCTTTCTGAGGAGCCTCAACGGGGCGAGTCTGCTCTTCTGCAGATGGAGTCACTTCCGCTCTAGCTGATGTGTCCCCTTGTTCGGGGCTAGACACTGTCGTATTCTCGCCACCAACGGCCACGGCTCTATCGTTTTCGATCACGTTACTGATGGGCTCGGCAGGTTGCTCGCTAGCGGGAGCCTTTCCATTCCCATCCAACGCTTGGTTGGGGTCGTCAAATAGAGGAAGATCGGCTCCGACCGGGATCTCGTGAGGGATGTAGCTTCGGTTGGCCTCGTTAGAGCTGCTAGGAGTACTGCTCGACTCTCCCTGCTCGGAATCCACCCAATCTCCTCGAGACTGTCGGCCCGATCCCGGATGGGTACCATCAGGGTCATATGCGGCGCTTCCTCTCATTGTTGGATTATGTGGCCATCCCAAAGGCATGCTGGACACTCGACGATGCTGACCGGGGGTTCCGCTGCGCACAACCCCAACAGGGACCGGTTGGCGCTCGACGGCCATGTGCTTGTCACCGCTTGTCTGAGAACTATGGTCGCCCGTCGTTTGGAATATCGTGCTGGGCTTTTCGCGGACCTCGTCCTTCTCACGCCTGAAACCCAGAGCCGCAGCGAGACCTCCACCAGCAGCCAAAGTGGTAACCGCAGCAACAACTGACGTGGAGAAGCCCTGGAACTGAGGCACAACGCCCTTGTTTGATGTCTCGTCGAGGAACATCCAAACCGTGAAGGCCAAGAGGCCACCGGCGAGGAGAATTGTGAGAATTGAAGCTCCCGCCTTGTCTCCTCCAGTGATCGGGTCCCAGTTAACTTCAGGGGTTGTACGTCCAATATCTGCAGAGCCACCACCTGGGTCACCCTTACTTGTACCTCCGGTATCCTGCGTCAAGGGGGCGGGGCGACTCTCGATCATGCACGAAAGAGTGACTTCCAAAGCGGCCATTTGCTGACCGACACTCGTAGAACCTTCAAACTTGTCCTTGGTCCAGTAAAGACCACACATTCGTTTGTTGCTCCCTCCAGTACAGACCTTCGTCGCGGCGACAGCTGAGGTTCGCAGGAGAGGCATGATCATGTCAGCGGTGTACGGGGCCCACTGAGTGGTGACAGCTAGCCATCGGCTCAGATATGCCTTGAAAGACCGCTGATCGAGGTTGCAAAGTTTGACGGGCTCACAGGCGACCTCTGACATGATGTTTTTTTCAGTGCCCGCAAAGAAAATCTTGACACCTTCGAGGAGGTTGTCGAGGCGATCCTTCCAGACTTGGCTCTCGGTAAAGTTGTACATGGCGGCAGCACCGAGGATGAAACCGCCAGCGTTGTACGAAAACTGGTAGGGCACGATCTTGGAGCACGAGTTTCCAGTATGAGCGCCGTCATACACGTAGAATGACTTGGGGTCGATGAATTTGACCTTCTCCATCCAGTCATAGGTGGTCTCGGCCCAGTCTGCATAACTGCTGTTGCCGGTGAAGAGGGCGAGACGTGCGGCCAAGGCGAAGAAACATGCTTGAGAAATGGAATTTTTGTAGTCGTAACCGTTGTTCCACTAAGTCCAAGAATGGGGCCTGATTAGCTTTCATTCACACCACGTAGAGCGATGGTGGCCAGGATCTAGAAGCGCTCAGACAGCGCCACGGAACCTGACAGACCAGACGAGGAAAGTTAAATAATTGACCAAGAATTATACGCACCTGGAAGATCTGCCATCGCAAACCACCGCCACAGTGCTCCGTATCCCAACGAGCGGCTTGGGTGTTGAAGACGGCCTGGGCGAGGGCGAGCCATTGCGGCTGATCGGCATCAGGATGAGGAAAATTGTATTCGGCGGCCGACATGACGGAGAGGCCCCAGAATCCCTGATCATCGTTTCCTTCGGTTCTGGTCTGGTTAAGGGGCATGTAATCGTTGTGGTCGCCGACTTGGAAGAGTAGTGCCTGTTTGGTGAGGGCAACATATTCGTCGTCGCCTGTGTAGGCCCAGTAATCGATGAGGGATCCCATCATGGCACCAGTATACCACCCTGTGAGAGGCGATTAGCATCAGGGCACAAAAGCTGAAGAATCGACGTACAGTAGTAAGGCTCAGGAAGCAGGCCTGGAGTACCGCCAGGCTCATGGCCGTGATACATGCCGACCAAGTCGGCGGCAATGTCCTTTGCGATGGACTTGATAGAAGCTAGAGAGTTCTAATGTTAGCCTGCCTGCGCAGTCTTCAGCACCAAGTCACGGCAGGGCGGAACGTACAAGTCGAGTTGGGATCCAATTCGAAGGCGGCGGCGGCGAGGCCATTGAACATCATCAGCAGAGTCGCCATGAGCGCGCCAGCCCCGAGCCTAGGCTCCGATCCCCATGTCAGACGCATGGTGAAAGAGAGAAGCGAGCGACGATGAGCTCAACGACGACGACAATGCGCATCGAGCTTCATGAGGAGGAATGAAGCGACGAGAGGGCGAGGCGAGCGTCGAAGAAGAAGAGTGAGACGGACGACCAAGAAAGGTGACCAAGAAAGGATTGGATAGATGGGATGGGATGGATGACGGCAAAGGGCGGAGGGAGGGGGGCGGCGCCTGAACTTGAGCGGAGGGGCCGGGATGGCTAAAGAACGGCGGGCGGGAAACCAGGGGAAGGAAGGAGCTACTGTAGGTACTGCAGTTTAGGTAGGTAGGTACTTTACAAGCGAGTGGACGGATCGGATATAACTGAACCCAAGATTGTGAATCCAGAAGGTGAAAAGAAGAGAGTGAGAGATAAAAAACAGAGACAGGGCAAGACAGGATGATGGATGGAGCCAAGAAACAAGAACCCCAGAGTGGTGCGTGTATGCACAGGACAACAAAAAGGATGGTAAAAGTTGTGTGTGTGGGCAGCGGAACGACTGGCTCGTGTTGTTGAAGCTCACTGATGGACATCCCAGCCCATTCTGACAGGAGGACCAGCAAAGCAAAAAAGCTAAAAAGGACGTTTCCCGGGGCCAGGCCAGGGGCGGCTGAAGAGGATCGTGTACAGCCTCTGCACGCATGCTGGCGGTACCTGTCAGCGGCCATTTCTAGCGCCAGTCTCACTCCGACGCACGCGTATAATAAATAGGTAGGGCTACCCATTCGAGACCCATCGGCTGAGATGCCCAGCGATCATCCCCACTCAATGGCCCCCTTGCCCAGGCCACGAGATTTCCCAATACGAGGGGAGCAACTTGGGATGGCGTCCCCGGCTCCACCTTGTCGATACGGGGGCTACGTTGGGAAAGGTGCCGCCTAGACGGGATAAGCTTGAAATGAATCTCTCATCAGAGACTCGTAAGGCACGGAGCCTGGTGCGTAGGGCAACTGCTGCTAGGAGGGAGGAGCAAGCTTTCACCCGGTAGCTTTACTAAGCTTATACGAAGTCTGGGTAGGTACTTGGAGAATACAAGCAGAATGGTGGTTTAGGTAACAGGCGAGTAAGCCAACACAAAAAAGCCATTGTTTGGTCACAGATCAAGCATCGGCTGCGTGCATGAGTGGCTGGGAGGGAACAGGACAAAGACTCTCTCGCTGCCCTCGACTCGCCTGGTCGCCTCGCCTCGTCTGACATGGACTGACCTTGATGGGATGTCCGACCGGCATCCATGCGAAAACCGAAATTTGCATTGAGCCGGGGGCCACAAGCTGAACGAGGCTGTGACGTAGTGTTCCACCTGTCTTGTCTTGTCTTGCCTCTGTTGTGCCCCAATCTTTTCGATGTGGAACGCTCGGCTTTGTTTTGTCTTTGATTTCTTGTCCGTCTCTTTCGCTCTGCTTTCGGTTTCAAGCCGCGCCGCATCACATTCCCAGCAACAGGGGCCATGGAACACATTTTTATCGACTGGCTTCGACGTGGCCGAACGCGTCACTAACATGCAGGTGCGTGCATGATGTGGAGTGACGACTGGAAGCCCGTGAAAGATGCTGCATTACCTTTTTGGGATGGAAGCGGCCGGCCCTGGGCGCTTCGGATCCTCGGCCGAATGATCATTTGCGTTCGGGTGGGGCTTGACCATTTGATTGGCTGCTGACATTGCTGACAAAGCTTCGAGCAATGCATCTCAATTGAGCTTGAGCAATCTCTCTCTGCTCAATGCTCACTTCTGGTGGATGTGTTGTTGCGAGATTCATATTTTATGAGTGCAACGCGAATTTCATCCAATGGACTGCCCAATTTCTCTTCTCAACTGTTACAACTTATGTTGTGCCTTCCCCACAGATAGATCCAGTTGCTGCAACGTCAGACGCCAGACAACCATCGATTGTGCAACTGCTACAAAAGCTCCCTGGGACTGAACACCAAAAAAGATATAGAAACAGCAGGTAGGGCTCTCTGTGATGCCTAGGCGAGTGTTGGCGACACAACCAGGCGCCTGTACTACGGCATATTGCAACTCGAGAATGCGTAAATCTCGCGATTCACGATGACCCCATGTTTTAGTTCATCCATCCATGGCTTGTGGGCCGAACCAAGCGAAATTGTTTTTCATATAAGAGTCTTGGGCTGTAGCAGTCTGAAGTCATCTCGGATAGTGAAATTTTGCTGGTGTTGAGAATGACTATGCGTGACCATGAGCCAACCATCCAATCAGAACGATAGTTCACTCTCCAGAAACCAAAGGACTCGACAGATTGAAGTGATAAGCGAGACTAGATAGGGGATCGAGAAGCCATCAGTGATCTATTGAAACCAAGGAGTCTCTCGACCCAGCTCAAGACTATTACTGGGACCATGAATTACATCTGGGGTTGTGTTTCAGGGCTCAGGGGGATCTCTCAAGGCTCGCCGGCCGGCCGTTACCCCTAGCTCAACCTCAAATAACTCCTTACGAGTTCTCATGGTGTTCGCCTATGACAACTAGCCCAGGAAAGCGATATATTCCGTCGTCTGAGGGGTTAGATTAGCAACCGAGTGTCTACTAGACCGGGAACCCTCGAATTACTCCTTCCGTCACCAGTGCTTTTTGCTGGCAGATGGCCCACTCTGCCTGCTTCTCGTTGCATACGCAGCCTCAGTGGTTGAAGCTATTGGCTAATCATCAGTTGCCTTGCACCGGGTAGGTACTGACCAGGCCATAATGGATCACCTCAGTTCAAGGCCCTCGGAAAAGGTGATCTGCGTTCAGATACATTGATACCATGATGGCGAGGGGGGTCAAGACGGTGACTTAGGAGCTTATATCTGGCCCCTTCAATTGTTGACCGAGAGGTCATAGTCCACATGCAAGTATTTCTTGGAATTGTGCATGGGAATATGCGAGCTCCGGACATTCTGGCCGTGGAGGACTGCCTTGGTCACCAGGTGTTGATATCTGGTTATTGGCAAGTGTCGCTTTGATGAGAATGAAATAGCAATGGGTTATGACGCATACAGCACGCCACAAGCTTGCTTCTGAGCTTATAGCGATGCTTCAAGCGACGCGGCTGATCTCAAGTCGTTGGCTTTGAGTGGAGAGCAGGACATCGCACTCACACTTGAGGAGGTCGAGTAGTTTGAGGATCTGCTTCAGTTCTTTGATCGCATGGCTTTATGTACAGATAAGAAGGTGGGCACATGAGCTTTAGTCTCCTTGCAGTTGAATTGGCTCGTAATGAGATCGCCTGCGCTCATCCCAGAGGCTGGGAATCGGCTGGATAGTGACTGGTAACTAGATGGAGTACTCGCAGGGAGTTCCCTTGCGAGAGGTGATGTAAACAAGCTCCTGCTCAATAACCTAATTTAAGAAGCTCGGCGCAAGATTGCTAAGGAGTTCAGGATGTACCACTTGTGCAAGAGTCGGAGTAGGTTCTGTTCGTACTCAAGAGGTGTCACGATACATCAAACACTATTGGTCGCCTGCCCCAAGTATCACTAAGGGCAAAGGAGAAGATATTGATCATATCGAATTAGCAACGTCATATGACTGATATCTTTGTGTGACAACGAAGAATGCCGAAAGCACTTGTACGTCTTAATATAAACGGGCAAGTACCTTACAGAGACTCTAAGAGTACTCTATGTCGCCCTATATGTTTCAATCATACCCTAAGAGAAGGTTTATATCATAAGGGTAAGAGATTCCTACCAGAATTGCCTACTCATAGACCTGGTGGCAGATGAGATAGTTGGGCTGGTGCGTTTCAAATGTGCGCCTTAGGATGATCGGAAGCGGCGGCATCTCAGAGACGCTCTCATAGAGAGCCCGAGGCCGTCTAGTACTCGGGAGTCTATGGTGTCGAATTTGATATGCCGGGCTAAGCCTGAAACCCGAGCTCCCGTACGGATGAGGGAAGACGAGGCAATATCGCCCCGATGCTTCCGCTGAATGACGTTGCTCACGGCGAACTTGCCTATCATGAAAGTATACATTATACTCTCTAGATTATCGTTTCTAATCCTGATAATTTAATATTCAGCGTCATGCCCACTGTTTTAGACGAGTTCTCGCTTGTCGCCATAGTGAAGCCAAGTCTTGGCAATGTGAGGCCATTGGTGAGGGAACATTTAAAGATCAAGATCAAGATCAATGCGCCAACACACTATTAAGCTCATGGCCATGGTGGGTTCACCAAATGTAATGTGATCTGGAAGTTTCGCACTTTCTTCTACGCCCTGGGAGTGCATATGGCGGCATCAGCAGGTTTTGGCTATCTGCTTTGGGTTCTTCATCGGCTGACTGGATGGCGAAGGTCTCGCCACACTGCGTAAGTCATCGTATGCCAGGCACATCCAATGCCTGATTGCGCATTCGGATGTGGCAAGCACTTATAGATGCGTTTGATCAACAGAAGAAGACAGCTATTTGACGTTTCAAATGCCCTGCCTGGGTGCACAGCATAAGATAGATATGCGTCTCATCTTTAAGCATGGTTGCCGTGGCGCCTGAAACCGAGGGCATGAGCCTTGAGACAGCTCGCAAGCGCTGAGCTAAGATTTATTCATGGCTGAGGCAACCCTTGGCTGGTGGCTGGGGAGGATGGTGCGTAAAATATTCAAGCATTTTTACGCGAAAGAGAAAGCAAAGTTGAGTATTTTATTTCGACCTCCTGGCTGGGATCCGAATACGCAGCCTGTCGGCGCTTTGGCCTTCTGTCCTAAAATGGGTAGCAAAGTTGGCACCTGAGGCATCACATGGGACCGTCATCAGCCGGTTCTTTTACCAGCCTCGCAACAAGGCCTTGGCGTGGAGGGTACATGTTCTTCTAGTCATGGTGAAAGGCTGCGGCAAAGGAGAAAGAAGCACGGGGACGACGGCCCCTCTTTGGCGGTTGTTCTCTCCCTGCGGTGGCTTTTATTGATCGTTTGTCAAAGAAGAAGCACAAGAGACCAAACACGTTGAGCGTTTTCGTAAGCCTCTCGCCAAGAGCAAAGATAGATGCCTGCACGTACCCGAAAGACTGCGACGCAACGCAATGTACGGATAGTTAAAGTCCGTAGGTGGTAGAGGTGGTCACCAGGCAGCCAATTCAGCCAATTCAAACTCAGCAAAAACCCGGCCCCCCCGTCCAGTTCAGTTCAAGTTCCCGCCGTCTCCGTGCGCTGCCCGCCCAGGCCTAGGCCTCGTCACCCTCTGCAGCGCCTCGCAACGCCCACGCCCACTCCAAAAACAGCCCTGGGGCTGGAGCACTGCCCTTCAACCTGGTCGTAAGGACCTCCACTACCACCTACCCTACCTACCTACCTACGTAACTTGGGTACTTAGTAACCTTACTCGTTTCGCCTTGGCCAGCGCAACGTCTCACAATCAACTTCCCACCTCCAACCTCTCTACGCCAGCCTCTTCCCTCTCGCATACCACACACGACTACACGACCACGACCACGACCACGACCTCAACCTCTATCTCCTCTGCATCGCCAATTTCTGCGTCGCTCCGATCGATACAACCTACCTATTTTCCAGTAACCTCCCGACTACAGCCAAAATGCCCGAGCAGGAAGCCCCCTACGACCCCTACATCCCCAGCGGCCAGGCCGGCGCTCAACAGGGTGCTGGCGGCAATGCCAGGACGCAGGCCCTCCAAGCTGTAAGTTGATTCTGATGATTTTCCGTGATGCGCGGCGATGCCTGTGTATGGATTGCGAGATCTGGCGACCTGTGACGATGATGACAGCCCCTTTCGGCAACGAGCGCCAATTGAACAAGTCGCAATCTGGTCGCTCTTTCAGCCTCGAACCGCTAGCTGCGCAGTTCTGGACGATTCCATGTTCTCTGGAGCTTGGATTTCCTTAGGAAAAGTGTCGCCAGCTGGTATTCGAGGAGCTTGAGTCTGGATCGCTCGGCCTCCTCTCGTGGAGCCTTGCTTACGCATGTCATCTCATCGAATGGTGCTCGGTCTCCAGATCTAGCGGCTCGCGGTGATCGGAACCGATTTCTCGCTATCCATCGCAGTCCCGGCTTGCGCCACTAGAGTACTCATGTCTGTTCAACATGCTGATACATATCACAGCAAATCGATGACACCGTCGGTGTGATGCGTGACAACATCAACAAAGTTTCCCAACGTGGCGAGCGACTCGATGCCCTTCAGGACAAGACCGACAACCTGGCCGTCTCGGCGCAAGGTTTCCGCCGGGGAGCCAACAGAGTCCGCAAGCAGATGTGGTGGAAGGACATGAAGATGCGCATGTGCCTGATTGTTGGTATCATCATCCTGCTGGTAGTTATTATTGTCCCTATTGGTAAGTTTCGATGCTCCAGGCAACTCAACTCAAATGCTAACCTTAATAGTTGTGACCAAGGGTTGATTGATACCTTGCTCTGCTGCTTTGGGTACTTGGTCCTCACGATTCACACGCTGGGATATGACGACGTCGAATATCGCAAGCTACGACCATGGGAAATGGAACTTTTGGGCAACTGGCCATTACTGCAACGGAATATGATTTGAGCACGGTGGAGTTTGTTCGCGTTGGCCCCCCCGGTCATGTTATGCTGGCCGCTATTTGCTCCGAGGAGCTATACGCCGATGACGCACTCTCGGTGTTGTTCCTGGAGACGCCAGGCCGGGCTGGATGTATGATTGAGGTTAGGCGTTCCCGATTAATTGAGATGTATACCTTTCTGCTGGATCTTTGATTCATAGCATAGCTCTGTCTGTCTCTTGGTTGCGTGAGGGATCTTTTGAATGCAATGCACTGTCAGCTTGGTCCACAGATCCAGCAGGAACTTTGTCTTGGGGGCCTTGAGGCTCTACTATTTGTAGTTAGAAGTCCGAGGTGGTCCCTATGGAGTTTTCAACGCTTAGCAGGGTGGTATCAACTTCCTCGTGGCAAGCCTGTCGAGGCCGAGACACGAATTCTGCGTCACCGGCAACCGAGCTTCTGACGAACGAGATGCAAAGCTGAACCAGAAATTCCGCCGAAGGTGGAACCGGCATGCACATATCATGACGGGCCGGTGAAGGACCAGCAAAGGAGAAGCCTCGGTGCCCGCTCAAGCGGCCATGGGCCCCGGGCTGGCGTCATATCCAAGGTGGGTTCGGCGTTCCGTAGCCCTGAGACCATCTGCAGGTCGATAGATTGATAATGCCGGCTGATTGATAATGCCTCATCGCGACCTGCCCTTTTTTTTTTCTTTTCCTTCCCTGCCTCAACCGGTAGTTGACACACTAGCTCGGCTACTCTCGCGGCACGCGTGGGATGAATCTGGCGCCATCATGAAATCCACGTCGACAACGTGGGTTGAGAGAGGGATCGACGGGTGAAGGGAAGTGATGGTCCCTTGCCCAGACTTGAACCCCCAAATTTTTAAAGGCACAACGTGGGTAGGTGTCACGAAGGGTTGCTCTCGTTCTGAATAACTTGTCCGAGAGTGTCACGACTCAGATGCAGCCGGTTAAAGAAAATTTTGTGTATCATCGATCGAGTGGAAACCTGCAACCAAGGCACCGGCAACTGGGGACTAGACCTCTTGGAAGCTAGGCCGGGTCTCTTCCCGATAGAACCACAGTTGCATCCAATGTTCCCTCGGTACAGTTTTCAGTGGATTTGGTACCTACTTGCTAGGATCTTTGCTAGTGCTGCGAGCTGCTGTGCGCCTCTTGCGAAGCGGTCTCGGGGAGGGGCAAAAAGTTGAGGGTGAAAGAATTACTTGGCAGATCTACTTGAGGTTTCGTGGAAATGGCTCATCGGTTGCAGCTTGTGACAGTGATAAGAAGAGAGAGTCATGAAATAAGAAGACCGTAATGATTCTTTGAGAATGCCACTATTCTCACTGGTATAAAAGTTTACTGAGGGTGGTTATCTAAAGAAAGAGCTTGGGTTTAACAAAGTGGTATTCTTCAACTAGGGCCGTGAGAGCACTGACGTTGGCACGTATTCACGAGAAAAAGATGAGAGACGGAGTCAAGTATCTCTGGCAAAAAATGTCCCTAAATTTGATAAAAAAAATACTCAAAGACTTATGATATTATTCCTTATTTTTATGTCTTATTTAGCTTTTAATTTGATCATTATGTGAGCACTCTTTACTGAGTGCAGGCGTTCGGGTGGTGGGTGGTGTTACGTACCTAGGTACCTAGCCCAGGTATTTTCTGCCCCGCCCCCAGAGTCAGAGGCTCCGCCGTTCTTAAAAGAGTCACAACCTCCCCGATACCAATTCTTCCTCAACACCCAACCCTCCCCCCGTCCTCACGACCGCCGCCGAGTCAATTGGCATCTATAACCAGAGGAAGATGTTGCCTGCCGGTTTTCGACGAGCTGCCCCCGCGGCACGTGCCGCCACCGCCGTCACTGCCCGTATCGCGACCCGCCTCACGAACCAACGAGCCTTCTCGACGAGCCGAGCTCTCCTAACCACTTCGCCTGGTCGAGATAGGACCCGAGAGATTGTCGCGCAGACAGTGAGCAGCATTGGCAGCAAGCGTGAGGGTCAGCAGTACCTCAAGCTCTTCACCTCGGTCTCGTCGAAGAAGTTTGCTGTCATCAAGGTCGGTGGAGCCATCTTGACCGAGCACTTGGACGAGCTCTGTTCTAGTATCTGTTTCCTCACCGAGCTCGGGCTTTTCCCAATTTTAGGTGAGGAATCTTGCACCATATGATATCAAATGAAAATAGACTAATCAATTCCCAATTTTAGTACATGGGGGAGGGCCGCAGCTCAACCGCCTGCTGGAGGTTAGTTGACCCTACTGATGACCTCGCCGGAATGGTAACTCAGCTTAGTACGAGAGAAGGAGGCCGGTGTTGAGCCCCAGTTCGAGGAGGGCATCCGGGTCACCGACGCCAAGACTCTGGGTGTTGCTCGTAAGCTGTTCCTTGAGGAGAACCTGAAGCTTATTAACCGCCTTGATGAGCTTGGTGTTCCTACCCGATCCATCAGCGGTGCCTTCATAGCCGACTACCTCGACAAGGAGAAGTGGCAATATGTTGGGAAGATCACCAGGGTCAACAAGGACGCCATTGAGAAGTCCATCGAGGCTGGCTACGTTCCCGTCCTTACCTCCATGGCTGAGACTGAGGATGGCCGTCTCCTTAACGTCAACGCCGATGTTGCTGCCGCCGAGCTTGCCCGTGCCCTGGAGCCATTGAAGATCGTGTATCTGTCTGAGAAGGGAGGCCTGTTTGATGGTGATGGCGAGAAGATCTCGGCCATCAACTTGGACGCCGAGTTTGATCACCTTATGTCCCAAAGCTGGTGCCGCTATGGGTTACGACTTAAGATAAGGCAAAGTAAGGAGCTTTTAGACACCTTGCCTCGCAGTTCCTCGGTTGCCATCATCCACCCCAGTGATTTGCAGAAGGAGCTTTTCACTGACTCTGGTGCTGGTACCCTGATCCGCCGCGGTGACAAGATTCAGAAGGTTGAGTCTATCAGCGAGATCAGCGATCTTGCCAAGTTCAAGCAGACCCTTGTGAGGGACCGAGAAGGCCTTGATGCCGAGGCTACTGTTGACCGATTTGTGGATCTCCTGGCATCGAAAGATTTCAGCGCCTACTATGATGATGCCATGCAGTGCTTGGCCATTGTCCTTCCTGCTAGCGAGGAGCGAGCCGTCGCCACTCTGGCTACTCTCAATATCACCAAGTCTGGTTGGTTGAGCAACGTTGCTGAGAACGTGTTTGCCGCCATCAAGAAGGACCACCCTAGCCTGGCCTGGACTGTCAGCGAAGAGGACGAGAACCTCACCTGGTTCTTCGAGAAGGCCGACGGAAGCTTCAACAAGAACGGAAGTGTTCTGTTCTACTACGGATGCGATCTCCGCTCTGATGCCCTCGTCCCCATCTACGACGACTTTGTCGCCCACGGCCGAGCCATGCTCGGTGACACCAACCTGGAGTCCCGGCTCCGAAGCGCGGCCCAGACTGCCAGCAAGGCTCTCAACGCCTCACAAAGCCGAACCTAAACTGATCGGCCGGGTGTCCAGCGAGGTTAGAAAGGGGGGATTGTTCTTGGGAGTTTTACACGGGGAGCGGATGGAATGGATACTTGACCGGCACGCGCAAGAGCCAGAGTCAAATAGGTAGTTAGAAGCGGGTTTTACTCTGCATTGAATCTATTTTTTTTTCTCGCAACGTTCAAGACTTTTCTTCTGCAACATGTTTTGGTCGTGGACCAAGATTAGTATAGAAATGAAGAGTCTCATCAACTTATTCTCACATCATCGTATGCGGAAGCAGTCTTATCGTCACGACTGCTTCAGAGGTGGCCGCTGACCACCGAAGCCGGATGAACTGTGTACAGGGCCAGTGGACATCGCATGTCTTTGACAGGCACACGGGGAAAGAAGTAAATGAGACGCCCGAGTGTTTAAAGAATTACCTAACTCTTGATAAACATAATAAATTAGTTTATAAAAAAGTAGTATAAAATAATGTAATAATTGGGAGATTTTTATATATTTTTGTTATAGTTTATTGAATATATTTAGAGGAGGATCAAGTAACATATTCGTCCTGTCTCGCTTTTTCCTTGACCCAGGTGACAGGTTACGTTACTTGGCAACTCTTGTCTATCGTTGGCGGTGACTCCGTAGTCGAGGTTGTTGATCATCGTCGCCCGCTTAGTGAGAGCACGAGTCCCATGTATATCACAACCAACATCGTCTTATAATCCGGATATGTTTCGCCGCGAGGTACAGGGGTATCGATTGTCACTGTCACTGCTACCCACACTCGCCAACCCCGACTCTTACAATTGTCTCTAAGCCAATGTACTTTAGGTCATAAGCTGCGATCTCACATGCATTTCACCATGAAGTCGGTAGCTATGCTGCGCTGCCCCGCATCACCACGGGTGTCACGGCAATTGCCATGTTCCAAGACTCAGGTTCCTCGGTAGTCTCTACTACGCATCTCTAGCCAAACGCCAGCTTTTAATTCTTAAGCTACCACAGCGTATTCCTTGGTGTAACTGACCTATACCGGAGTCCAGACCACCTCCTCCTCTCATCCTAGTGACGCCCCGTGGCGGCAAGGTCATGGCTTGGGGAAAAGTACCGTAGCACGGGCTGATGCTCAGCTCTACCCAATTGGTGAACCCCGATGATAGCCATCCTTGCTTGAATGACTGAAACTGTGGTTGCAGCCTCGGTGATGTGACAGCTGTCTAGTCCTGGCAGGTACGAGGCATAACTGCCGTCCTTGTCGTATATAACTGTGAGGCGTGCCCTCGTGGTTCGAGGCTTGTTATCCTTGGTCCTCCAAGCTTAGAGCATCTGATATCAAGCGACGCCGCAGCCTCGTCACCCAACATGTCGAACATATACAAAGAGCAGACATACTTGCTCTTAGTGCAGCTCGGTTCACTGTACATCCTCTTGACCCTCGTCGAACACTTTGTGTTGCAACCCTCAGGCCTTCATGTCGTCCCCATCACCATGCCGCATCCCCTCTGGGTGGTCACGCTCCTGACGCCCGCGATTCTTTATCTACGCTCCAAGTACTACTGGCTTCATTGGATGCGAGTCCATGATACCCAGCCTGCGCCCGTCTACCCCCACCGGGACCGGCTGCTCGGCATCGACTGGATGCTCGAGATGTCAAAGGCAATCAGGTCACACTCGATTCTGCAGCTCTGGGATGGGCTGTTCTCGAGCTTGGGCAACACCTTCTGGACCAAAAACGTCGGCGCGTGGATCATCATGACAAACGAGCCCGAGAACGTCAAGGCGCTGCTGTCAGGGCAGTTCGAGACGTGGCAGATTGCCGGCGTGAGGCAGGCAGCTATGGTGCTCGCTCTGGGGCCGAATGCCATCTTTTCGGTTAACGGTCACGCCTGGCATGATGCGAGGACCATGATGCGACCGAGTTTTGTGAGGAATCAGATTGCCGACCTGGAGTGCACCGACAGACATGTTGAGGCATTCCTGGATAGGATACCGAGAGATGGACAAGCGGTAGACCTTCAGGAGTTGCTGTACATGTTCACCATGGATATCTCGACCGACTTTATGTGAGTGTTCTCCGAGGCGCCTTCAACCCGTGTAACTAACCACGAGGGCAGGTTTGGCTACTCAACCAACATCTTGTCGGATCCCTCTTCGGAAGCCCTTGACTTCACTCGTTCCTTCGACTATGCCCTCCTCTCCGCAGCGCAGCGTGCTCGCTTAGGCTGGATTGTTTTGCTTATGCCAGATAGAAAGCTCAACGAGGCTGCTGCAACCTGCAGGCGATTCATCGACCGCTACGTGAAGGAAGCACTTGCTTCAAGCAGGGAAAAGGAGAGGCCTTATGTGTTTATGAACGAGATGTTCGCCTCAGGGGCTTCGCAGGAGTATGTCCGAGATCAGCTACTTGCCATGATCCTTGGTGGAAGAGACACTAGCGCCAGCACCATGAGCTCGTTATTCTGGATTTTGGCACGGCGGCCAGATGTGGTCGAGAAGCTAAGGGCCGAGATTGCGGGACTGGATGGTCGAAAGCCGACTTGGGAAGAGTTGAAGGAACTCAAGTACCTCAACATGGTGTTGAAGGAAGGTATGTCGAGGATTATTCTAACTTTGGCTCCAAGCAAGACGATACTGACCGACTTTGCTCGACAGCTTTGAGATTATGGGCTCCTGTGTCAACAAACTCGAGAGAAGCTGTAAAAGACACAGTTCTTCCCAAGGGCGGTGGGCCAGATGGGCAATCCCCCCTATTTGTCCCCAAAGGCACGGCATGCCGGTGGTCGAGCTATAGTCTTCACCGACGTAAGGACATCTATGGCGACGACGCAGAAGAGTTCAAGCCCGAGAGGTGGGAGTCACTCCGAGCAAAGTATGGTCCCCATTGTTGACAATGAACCAACGCTGACTTACAAACAGATGGGAGTATATCCCGTTTAGCGGCGGGCCTCGGATCTGCATCGGCCAGCAGTTTGCTCTAACGCAAATGTCATACTTGATCACTCGACTATTCCAGACGTTTGAATCAATGGAGGCGGCGGATGATAAGCCCATGCTGCAAAGTGTCAGCACAACAATCGCTTTGGTCAATGGATGTTGGGTTCGGCTGACTCCAGTCGGGGCAAGCTGAGTCTCATGTTCACGACTCTTTAGCCATACCAAAGTTCAGGGTTCCCTTTCTAGAAAATCACGATAGATTAACAAGACTCGATGATCAGTTGAAAGCCCAAATTGTGCCATCAGTGTCAAGATGGATCTCGCAGTGCCTGCCAGCTGCCAACAGCCGTCAAGCTTCCCACCCGGTATCGCATATTTTTCCTTCGTTGTTGTCCTGGTGAACTTCTTGTTTGGTTTCTTCAACTTGTTTGAAAACAATACCGTCCATCATCTCGTTTGGCATTACCCTTTTTGCTCGAGATAGCTCAACACTCTTAATTGGCTTGCGTAGCTTTCTCTTCTCGCGCTCTCATCATCCCTTCGATCACTCGATCTTTGCTGGAACTCTTCCTCGATATCAAACCACATCAACAACTCATCACCGTCGTCGTCATCAAGACTGATCATGATGGAGAACCGCGCCACCACTGAAACTTCCGACGTCCCAGGCCTCGAGGCCCAGCCCGCGGGGAATCTGACTGGTCTGGAGATCGCTCTCATCACTGTGACCGTCGTCTGCTTCGTCCTTCTCATCTCGGCCGTCTTCATCTGCCGAAGCGTCGATCAGCGCCGTCGCATTGGGGGCCCGCTGACACGCCTCGAGGAGGGCAATGCGAAGAAGAAACGCCAGGCGCGTCAGAAGAATGAAGGACAGGGCCAGGTCCAGGTCCAGCAGCCCGCCAAGGGTTGGTCTTTCGGAATCAAGCTTTTGGGTAAGTCCGCATGTTAGTCGGTGATCAAGGAGGAGTCGGTGCTGACGACGCTGGTGATAGATGTGATCAAGGGCAAGAAGGCCAATCAGCCCTCCCAGGGCCCCCCTGACAATGTTGTCGGCCAAGGAAACGAAGACATCAACATGACTTCGGTTCAAGCGGCAACCGATTCGGCTACCCGCGTCTAAGCTAGGCATCCAGCATTGTCAACGTCGTCTGGTCAAGGTCTTTGTCGGAACATGGGTTCAAAAGCAGGGCAACAAGAGGCCAGTGCGATATCGAGCATGGCGGCAGGGATAGACTGCAGGGCTTCAGTGGCGCTGGAGTTTCTTTCATCCAAAGGAGGAGCGTCGGCTTTGTTGCACAGTTCAGGGAGTGATCGGCAGACGGACAAAGAAGCATCCACCCTTCAAAGGATCGGGAGACATCTCGGTTTAGGCGGTGTTGTGATGCTGCATGACGGTCTGGGGTATCGAAGTAAGGTGTAGTTAGATCAAACAAATGGATCTCATGAAACGTGCCCTGGTTTGAACCATGTCTGGAGATAGAACGGACATGACAGAGAGGTCGAAGGATTCTGTCCAATGCTACGTCGATGTGCAAGTTCCAAGTGTTTGAGATAAGCAGCAGGTATTTGGCATCCTAACTTGGATGCCAAGTAACATCATTAGCACTTGGGCTATCCTGAGCAATTCATTGTGGGAGTATTTCCTCGTTTTCTTTTGGGGTAATTATCTTGAAAGAGGAGGGAAAAGACCCAAAGCCACACAGATCGTGCAGTCTTTTCTAACTATTTACTCAATCCTTCTATCGAGAATAAAGCCACATTTTCTAGATACCTACCTATTTAATCCTTGCATTAACTTAGACAAAGGCCGTGAATATGTGACGCTTGCCTCTTAAGTTGGGGGGTGTTGTGGTGGCAGGTGCACTTGTCGCGTCAATGCTGCACTCACGTGATCACCTGTCAAGAACTCCAGACAGCCACCACCGCCCGCCAACCCGTTGCTTCCTTTGAGTTTGTTCAACTTCACGACGCGACAACCCCCCGTTCATTCTCAACCACATCAGGCCTCGCACATCCGACCTAAATGGCTTCGCGTTCGCCGTCGCGTGGCCGCTATCGGTCTCGCACTCGGTCGCCGACACCGCGCTCTGAGTACTCGCGTTCTCCCCAACGTCGTCCCCGTCATGACTCGCGTTCTCCTGTTCGATCGCCATCCCCGCCGCGCCGCAACGGTCGCTACAGGAGCCGCAGCCGTAGCCGCAGCTGGAGTCGTGGCCGTGACCGTGACCGTGGTCGTGACCGCAGTGAACGAGGCCGGAGTGGCTCCCCGCTCGCAAAGAGCACCAAGGTATGTGCTCCTTTTCCTGGGCGTATTACCACCCCGGAGCGGAGGTTAACCTCCTTGCGACCAGATTGTGGTGGAGCGCCTGTCCAAGAACATCAACGAACAGCACCTCTACGAGATTTTCGGGCAATTCGGTCGCATCAGGGACCTGGATCTTCCCATTAATCGCACTTGTAAGATAATCACAAAATGCCCCCGTCTTTGCAGCACCCATGTCCCTGGTCCTTGACATTGACTAATTGCCCGGGTAAAGTTGGCACCAATCGTGGAACTGCATACATCCTCTTTGACTACGAGGCCGATGCTGAGGCCGCCATCGCCCACATGCATGAGGCGCAGGTAGACGGCGCGACCATCAACGTCTCTATAGTGCTTCCCCGTCGCAAGCTCTCTCCGGCTCCTCCCACCGCCCGACGTGGAGCCAACATCGATCCCAGAGTTCCCTTTGCTGGGCCGCGTGGGGGCCCCCCCGGTATGGGTGCTGGAGGCGGCCCAGGAGGTATGGGCGGCGGAGGGGGTCGTCGTCGCATGTCTCCAGGAGGTCGGTATGGGGCTAGGTCGGACGTATACCGCCCAGGATCGCGCTCCCCTTCGAGATCGTCAGCTGGGCCACCTCCTTCTCGAGGTGGTGGGAGCCGGTATCGTAGTCGGTCAAACAACTCTTACTCATCCAAGTCACGCTCCAGATCCCCAGCTCCTAGACGGCGAGGAGGCGGTGGCCGCCACGACGAGCACGACGACAGACGCCGCAGCAACAGTCGTAACAGCTACGGTAGCCACGGTGATCGCAGTCGATCTCGCAGCCGCCGCAGATGAGAGACGACATCCGGCAAGGCAAGACAAAGTGTACATACGTATTTGACAGGCTTCCGATTGGCGTTTACAGAGGAATTATAGGGCAGGGAAGAGGGCCTAGGATTTAATTAGCTCCCAAAACAAGTTGGTGGTCAACTACCCTCCTCTCGGTTGACAAAGCTGACGGATATAGTCGCATCAAGATTGATGCATGACCAACTCGATGAGAGGTGCCGCCTTGAGGGTTCTCGGGACCCTGGTCCATCATATTGCAGCTCGGACCTTTTCCCAGTCGCGTTGGTTGGCAGAGTCGAGTCGAGTCTACCTAATGGCCCCATTCAGTACCAAATTGCAGCAATTGTTGATGATTTGCGTGACGTCGCTCTATCGTTCATGGTTCATGGGTTTTTTGCCACAGGCGGCGGTGCAGCCGAGGTCAAGGCCAAGGAAAGGAAGGAATGGAATGGAACGGGAGGACGGGGACGGTCGGTTCTGTTGACGAGTCGAGGCAAGTCGTCTCGTCCGCGTGGATCTCTCACCGGTGATGATGATCCGCGATGGATATGGATGCTTGTCCTTCCCTGCTTGTCTCCAGGGACGGGACAGGACAGGACAGGACAGCATGGCTATCCCTTTGACGCTGTGCTGACGCCGCCTAGCTGCAGTAGCTTCTTTTCTTGTACGAACGCACATCGAGCCTTCAAGGATCAACTAGATCGCATCTATCATTTGTCACTCCCTGGTCCACCGTCGAGACATTTTAGTGTGGGGATGGGTACTGGCATAGCATCCATGGTACGTTTGGCGGGTCTAGACTTGGCAGTTCCCGCGTCTCCGTGATGGCTCACAGCAACCTTTACCCACCTTCACCAGCCGACGCCGCCGCCTTGCAGTGACGGCGGTAGCGCGGCATAAATAGCAACTAGAAGCATGGTGACGCGAGGAGACGGTCGAGCTAACCCCGACTAGGCTCGCAGCACGGGCTCAGCTTTGTCCCCTTGGTCGAGAAGGGGGGTGCCCTCTCTTATAGGGCTGAGGGAGGGCCGCCTCTGAACACCAACTGGCGATCCTGCGACTCAGCCCTTGCAGGCAAGATCCATGAAACGACTCGGCCGGGCAGGGCATGATGCTCTAGCTTGGCCCGAGGTACCATTCAAGGAGCCCGCTGCTGTCAGTGTGCCACCACTCCCGTTTTGACAGTTCGTCAGCCCCCTCCCATCCACGAAAGGACGAGAGGCCTGAGCCATCGGAGTCGGCGCCAACTATGGCTCAGCTGGGAAGGCCCAACACGGTGGATGTGTTGAAGCGAGCGCTGAGATTCGATGCGGAACGAGGTCTGACACCATCAGCACTGCGCTGAGTCGATGGTATTGGCGCACATCTCGCGACATGTATCGCCACCTTTACACCTTTGCGCCTCTTGTCTACTCGGGAGTACATGGTTGTCGGCGAGTGTCGGCTCACTGTGCGCCTTGGAGACGACAGCAGGGCGTCTTACAACGTAGCACCCGCCGCAGCGCAGCGCAAGGCATCACGGGCAACTCCAGCGCAGTTCAGCGCCGCTCATTGAGTACGAGTCCGACCCTACGCAATGACAACCACCACACTTCCGACTTGGGGAGGGGAGAGGAGGGGGGCTTCACATCCATCCACCCACCGTCACAGCTACCCATACCCACCGACCAAGAGCTTCCTCCAGCATGTGATCCATCCGCATGGTAGCCAATGGCGGGAGCCCGGGTTCCAGGATGGTCAAGCAGCAGGAGGGAAAAGCTCCTAGCTCGTCCCACCAGCGTTGCAAGTTTCACCGTCCGGCCGCCGCAGGGGGTCATCTCCCCGATATTTTGCTTGAGCGTCCTCTAAATGCCTCTCTATCCCCTTCTCCTTCTCTGCCTCTTCCAAGGAGCTTGTGAGATGTCCCAAGGGAACAGACGGCTCGGTCGATTCTCGGCTTTAGCGTCCGGTCTCGCAGTATTACCGCTTCAGGACTGTTGCATGGTACGACGAAGGCATGTGTGTGGCGCATCGTCTGTCGTTGTCTCTGGGCGCGGCGCCGCTGCTGGCTGAAGCCTGGATGAATGGAGCTGGGCGGGCGGTTGGCGGTCGGCGTTCGGCGGCGACGGAGGGCAGGGCACTCTCACTCAGCCTGGCATGGCATGGCATGGCATGGCACTCTCGCTCGGTTCTGGAACACGAAATATTGGCGAGGATCCTAGTACGTGCCAGTCGGTTATGCTACCGAGAAGTTGACAGTGTGGCTGCTTGTTGTTTGTGGACGACAATGATGATGTTGGTGAGCTGCGGTCAGCCAAGTCCCATGTCTGTCAGCCATACCATATCGATACAGACGACCCCACTGATGCGGCGTCTTGGTACCCCAAGTTGGAGAGGCGAGGTGAGGTGTGTGTGATGGGGAAGGGGGATGTGATCTCAGCCTGATTGCCTGTATGTGTAAGGTAGGTATGGATGACTTGACTTACTGACCGACCGATGACAGACGGACGGCCTCTAGTCATCACAAGCATTGCCGCTGTGCTGTGTGCGTGTGAACACTTCTGCGCTTCTTGCTTGGCTGCCCTGGGCGTCACGGACTCCCTGTCACCCACACGAACTCCACGCGGCCGCCCGCTTCTCTCAGACCTGCCACAGGATAGCGTCTCCCAGGAGGATGGATACTATACTCTTAGTTGAGCCTCAAATCACCGAGGGCGTGTCACAGCTAGCGCGGGTGCGCGCGCTGCTGCTGCGTCCATCGGTCTGTATGTCATGTCTGCCAATGCCTTGCCTTGGCTTGGCCTCTCACGCATCAACCCCTTCCCATGACATACATGGCCTTCCCTTACTTGGACTGGCTTCCTCACCTCCCCGGCCAGGCCCTGAACCCTACCCAGCTGCTCGGCTCTACTCATCTAGGCAACATATTCGCCGTTCCAGCTCAGTTCCCCTCACGCCTACGCCCCCTCTGACCACCTGATGCGCCCGGCGCAGTCCCAGTCCCAGTCCTCGTCGCTGTGAACCACTGCCTCGGGTATGACGATGGGTGATGCTGGGGGGATATACATGGCGGGCAGCGGATGTAGGTGCCGCGGGCTACACCATGACCATGCGCGGCTGGCGGCGTAGAGGAAGGCGGATAGACGGGAGCTGCGCTGCTTGGTCTCTGTTTGGTGAGGAGCAAGCACCCAGCTTCTACTCTTGTACAGTCCAATCCAGCCCAGCCCACATCCTAGTACCTACATGTCGTGCCATGGATGCCGTCCGAGAGCCAGAGAGAGGTGAGCCTCATTAGGTACCTGGAGCAGACAGACGCACCGATTCACTGAGAAGCTCGGGGAAGGGGGGTAAGCCACGGTCGTTGACGAATATAACCTCACGGCCTGCGGGCAAAGCCTTCTCCAAATCCGTGTTTCCCACCCCCTCTCTCTCTTTCCCTCTCTCTCTCTCTCGGTCTATCTAAGTGTCAACCTCTTTATATAATCTCTCCTTGTCCTTTTCCTCTTTTTCGCTTCATCATTTCTACTCTTTGACTATCAAACCATACACTGATGGATCCTGCTATACTCTCTCCTCGCACACTCATGATTCTTGACATGCGAAGGATCCCACTGCCACCAACTTGTCTTGCTCAACCCCAAGATCCTGACCCTCCGCCTACGCCCCCAGGAGGCCCACGCGTCCCTCCTCCACAACCAAACCCGCCTCCTTCTCCTCCGCACAGCTGGGTTCTGTGATGGATGCGAATCTCTGGGGGGAAACTCTGTTGGAGATGAGCTTTTCTTTCTCCTCATGCCGCCACCATCTTGCGTGTGTCTGTCTGTCTGCCTTGTTCTTCTCTCGGCCGATCAAGCCTCATCCAGCTGCCCGGAGCGGAGCGGCAAGGCAAGGAATCCTGTTTCCTTCTTTCTCGAAGCCAAGATCTTGGCCCCCCCAGGAGGAGCTTACCTTACACACACACACCCTGGTCCCGCCACCCGGGAGTTTTGTCTTGGGGATCTACAGAGTGTGCTCCTCGTGGGAAAGGGCAAAGAAACGGCGGGAGAGGGGTGAAGGGGAAGGGGGAGCCCAGCTTTCCCATGTCCCGTGGGGCGATCACGCCAGGGTTGAAGATGTGACCCCCAAACACAGAACGAGCCACACACACGACAACGGCAGCGACGGACACGGCCTGGGTTTACAAAGATCTGCGTATTTTTGGGGGGGAAGCGGAAGCAAACTGCGCTTGTGGGGGGGGAAGTCGGTCCCTCGGACGGCAAGCCCAGTTGAAGGTCTTGGCGCATGAACGACGGAGATGTTGCCCTGTGTGGCGTGGGTTATCGGGGGTTCGGGAGGGGGGTAAGGTACAGGGTTTGGGGAGGGGGGCGTCTTATATCTAATATGGTTCTATTGTTTCTGGGAGGGACAGGTCCTTTTTCGATAGGCGGCGGCTGGAGTTTTATGGGAGGGGGGAACTGGATATGGAGGGGGAGGGCATCAGGTCATGACTATTGCAACACCGGATATATCGTGTGCATGTGTTTTTTTCTTTTCTTTACCGATTGATACTCTACTTTCAGCTCAGCTGGGCACTCATTATAGTACATGACATTACATGAAACCCTATCGCCCGTTTAGGGAGGCCTCAAGAAAAAGAGTGTGGAAACATGCGGGACCGTTTTTGGCACTCTCGGGCTGTGTATTGTGTGATAATGACCAAAGGCGGCCTAGGTATTGGACACTTTGACTTGCCTATTACGAAACACAGGCACAGACACAGACACAAGCACAAGCTCAGGCGGCGGGTAACTCTTATTGATTGCCCCGTCCGTCCCGTACCCGTACCCATCCCACTCCCTTCTCCGTCTGTTCTCCGTCCTCCGGCGGCACAGGCAGATATAGCTACATACCATATCCAAGCTTTCATCCTTGAGACCCTCACCAATTTCCTCTCTCGGCAACTGGCTCGGAGGAAGAAGCTCAGGCCTATTGTTTTTCCTATTCTCTTCTGGTCCACTTACATGACCACCCCCTGTTCCTCTCCTTAGACCGTGCTATTATTCCCTCCTGATACCAAGAGCCATCCTGCCATCCTGCCTGCCGGTTGGTTTAGATACCCCACAAACCAGGGATAAGTGAGTCCCAACTACCCTAGACTGACACCCTTGCGCCAAGCTGGGACCTTGATATCCGTCCATAGGACAGGTTCGGAAGGTCTCCCGGTGAATCAGGTTGGTCCTTGGATCACAAGCATATACATGTACCTGCTTGAATCATGATTTCTTCCGTTCTGGCCGAGGCTAGGACAAAAGATCCTGTCTACGCGGGGAACCAGGTTTACTCTTTTTGTCATGACTTGCCTGATTACTAGAAATAAATAGAAAGAAATAAGTAAAAAAAAAAAACCTTTCGGAAGTGACTTGCCTCAATCGGAATCGGAATAGGGAAATTACAGAGTTGGTAATAATTGCTTATTCCTTCTCCCCATGTGTTAGCACGGACCAAAGCGCTGCCGATGCGTGCGTGCGTGTGGGCTGCTTCACATGAGGATTCTTTTTGGTCTGTTTCACATATGACCGGCTACTCGGCTATCGTTATCCGACATGGTCATAGAACATGAATGAACGAGTCTGGCCAAGTTTGTCTTTTTTTGGCATCTGTTGCCGCTGAGGCTGGTTATGCTTGGCAACCTACTAACCTTCATTAGCATCTCGTATCATATCATATCATGTCGAATCTGAGAGTAGAAGAAACCTTTCAAGGGTAGAAAGGAAATCCTAATTTCTTGAAATATCATGCTTGGGTTTATAAAAGTCCCGTCTTATTATTTGTTCAATACTTGGATGCGCCAAGATATAATATGAGCGCGCGAAATATCCAAGTTGGAGCATCTAACATGTGCTCCTACGTACGAATCAATGACTGGCAGCGCACTCTAACCCTAGAGCCTACGTGCACGATATGTAGCGTCACAGTGTCTATCAAACGATGGGTATTGCGACTGCGAATCTATGGATACTAGTCCTACAAGTGTAAAAAGAAAGAAGGGAAATGAGCCGGACCTGAACCACCAAAGCTAGAGGAAATACAAGAAACCCAGAAATATCATCACAAGAGAGCCATTCCCGCACCTATGCCCATCATGCCCAGAGCAGCCCGAGCCACATGCGCCGTAGCCCGCGCTGGAGCCATTCCCTTGCTCCTCGTTGTGTACATGGAGTCGGGTGTCATGGCAGCCGCGTCTACATTTTCCTTTGTCGCCGTCGCCTTGGGCGTCATGTGAAGGTCGGTTATGCAGAGCGTAGTGCAGGGTATGGCCGTCTGGAACACGTTGTCGACGTGGCTGTTGCGGAAGACAGGAGTCTGCGCCCAGAGGTTGGGATTCGGCACTGCATCCGCGTCATTAGGGTTGTTGACGTTGGTGATGATGTGTAGAATGCCGTTGGAGATGAGGATGTCGGTTGAGATGATCTTGGCCGAGTTGACAAACATCTCGTTGCCGATTTGACGGATTTGCAGCCTTTTGCCCTGGCTTATTGTCTTGAGAGATTTGGCATTTCTGAGATCCGTAGACACTAGCACCTTGCCACGGACAATGTGGTAGCCCATGACCTCGGCCAGCTGGCTCAAACTCATATTGGCAAGAGTTCCTCCAATGGCTTCCATGGCTTGGTCCCTGGGAGCAAAGACGGTGATGTCCTTGACGCCGTCGAGAGCGGGCATGATCCTGGAGTCGTACAAGCCGCCGAGGAAGGATTGCACTTGGCTCGCCGTCAAGACCTGGCCGATCCCAGAGGGAGGTACAAGCACACTGTCGACGATTTGGATGAGACCACCCTCAAACTCAATATCGTTGTTGACGACCGTGGCTCGACTGCCAAGTCTTGTGCTAAAGACCACCACATCCGGTTGCTTTGTAATGAGGATATTCTGACCGTTTGTGACATTGGCCCATGTAGGATCCTTAAGGAGTGTAGGCTTGACATAGGCAGGGCCGGCTTTGAGGTCCCCAGTGTTGATGGTCCCCTGGAGGATGTGATATTGGAGCAGAGGAACAGTCGTGTTTTTGTGTTCAGGATTCCAGATATTTGAAAGTGCTGAATACGGGATCTGAGTGAAGGCGTAATCTGAAGGCGCCACAATCTACCATGAATTAGCAAATGCAGGGGAAAAGATGTTGTGGCTGAGATGTACCGTCACGCCCTTATAACTGGGTAATTGCATCAAGATCTCGGGGTATTTCTAGGAGCCTTGTCAGCATGGGCATTCCAACTTGAACAGGGAATGACCAACCTGGATCAACTTGTAGTAGCTGGTAAGCTTTGGGTGATTTCGCAAGACAGTTCCCAAGTCTTTGGCTGCTTCCGCACAGGCTACCATGCTGGCAAAGCCAACAAGAATCTTAGACCACAACATGGTTCAGGGTGTCGATCAAGGCCGATAATATAACGATCGTGTCGACTTGTATATAGATAGCAGACGCAGGAAAGACTGGTGTTCTTGTATGCCGTTCAAGGGCAAGGGGAGGGAGTGTAGTGGACTGATGCACCGAGTTGTCTACCACGAAACTTGACCTTGTCAAGATGAAGAGAGTGTCAGACGCAATAACAATGCGTCAATCGCAGTAAGACCAAAGGAGAGAAAGGCGCAAAATGCAGCGTGATCAACGCAAAAGTGAAAGGGCGAGGAAAACGGTCTACCGGCCGCGTTTAATTAGTATTCCCACAGACGAGGCCATGGGAACCCTCCTTCCCTCACCAGCAAAGCTCCACCATCTCATACTTGGGCGAGAACTCTCGGACACCCCGTTTTCCAAGCTGTGGACCAGTCAGAGAGTCTGCTGGGCACATGGCGAAGTGTAAGCTGCCGCTATTGTCGATGAAAGCGAGCATCCAACTCCAACGCCCCACGGTGAACCCAAATGCGCCGCCAAGCCTCCGGATCCGTGAAAGGGGTGTGACTGTGGCCGCACTTGGAGGTGTCGTTCGTAGCATCTGTCAGATCGGCGGAGCATCCGAGCCTCGAACCCTGAACCCTGTTAGTGGGCGCGTGTGTCAAGGATATCTGTGGTCTAGATCCCCGGATTGGGACTCACGAAACTGGGGCACGAGCCACACCTTTCGTCACCTCTTAGCTCTACTTGGGCCGTAATTCCTTTGAAGAGTGCGCCATGTCGATATGTGATCGACTTGAAAATGGAGGGGACTCGTCATATCGAGAGAGGGATGGCTAAGGATTTCCCATCTCCATTAACAGAGCCTCTGGAGGGGGATGAGCTCAAGAGAGAGTGTTTAGTGACTCTCATGAACTGCACTTGCAGCTGCAGTCATCCTTTCCTAATAGTTCGTATCTTGATCTGTTCCGTCAATGATATGTTTGAAATCTAAGCCAACTGTTAAGCTCTGCATCTCTTTTCGCCATGGCAGCGATGCTGACATTTGGCTTTGGGCATTCATGACTCTCCTTCCCCTGGTGCCTGAATGCTGAGAATAGAGATGGATCGTTGGACAGCCATCTCGGTAGGGGTCTTCAACGCCGGATGAAGCCATGGCATAACCTTGTATGTCTGCCACTCCAAGCTGAAGCCATCGGTAGGTGCGGCAGCTGGAGACCAGGGCAACGTGCAGTTTGAACCCTTGCCATGGCACATGGCCAATGGTCCGAGACATTTCTCAGCCCGCAAATGTTCCCGAGGTGGAAAAGGAGGCTGCCCGATAAGCTCAAATACTGGTTCAATCCGGTTGATCTCTGATGTTCCTAGGGAGTCGGCCACGCTTGTGGCGCCAGTGCCAGGTCCAGACACTCGGTTCATGTCGATGGTATGCAATGGCTATCCACACTGCCATCTGCGGGCAACGCGTGTCCGCAATGAACAGTCGTCATGTCTCACTGACAACGAATCAAATTGTCACAAGTCTTCATGAGGAAGAAGAGAGGCGGTCGTCCTCGTTTCTCCCCCTGGGCCACTTGTGAGATTGACTTTGTGCTGAGCGTCCCGAGACATCCAGAAGCTCGTCTTGGCATTCTAGGTTTGATTCTCTGTTGTCGATCAAATAGTTGAAATACTCTTCGTCGGTCTCAAGGCACCCAGGACTGTCGCCTCTGTTAGATTTTGGTAGGCAGGCATCGCCTTGTCATTCTCCTCGATCAAATCCGCAGATGGCCTTTAGGGGTAAACTCTAAAGAGCATGATGAACAAATGCAAAGTACGCAATTGAGCTTCCAACACTTCTATGCCAAGACCTCGGCAAGGTCCAATTTTTCAGTAGCAACACGGGAATGCCGCTGTATCGTCATTTGAGGTGATAATATGGTTGGAGAGGCATTGGTCGGCTGCACTGGGCCTGAGCGCAACGGTGATCATACCGTCACGTTCACTGCCCAGTAGATATCCATGGCAATTTCTAGTGATGGGCTGGTTTGAGCGTAGAGGCGGCGAACAACGATACCTTCAAAAGGTAAGGGATAACCGTTGACAGTTTGTAGGATCGGTGGTGAAAAGCTCCTGGTTACCGACATTGCCCATTCTGTGACGGCAAAGATGATGCTATTCGCCATCTGGATAAACAGTCAGCCCAGTAAAGATACGAGATGCTGAGTGAGTGACTAAACAAGCGCATATCGAGCGGCCAAGTTCCACGGGCCAGGAGACTGACTGATCAAGTGGCGAGCCCTTGTCGCGGGTGATCAAGCCGCGGTTCCTGAGATCTCCAGGGCGTGTACCTAAAGTAAATCAAGGTTCAGGGCCCTGAAGGTAGCGGAAGGGGCGTGATCATGTCTCTTCAGCCACGTTGAGCTTGTTCCTGTCGATGCTATCGCCACTTCTGTGAAGCCTGGCAGGTTGGTGAGGCCAGGGTAAGTGGGAATTTGGAGGGACACGACGATTTGGTCGCTGAGCCGCGTGAATAGTAATCAAAAATGAAGGCCTTGGGATCCTATTTCGTCTAGCTGGAGATAAATCGACGCCGGTGATGCTCTTGTGGCCTAGCAAGGGACGATTCTGATTCAAGTATAGCCCTCACCTCCGGAGAGCTTGAATCATTGCCCAGGCTCGAGAGTAAGGGATGACCAAGTCAGGTCCTCGGTATGGTCCGTGACAGAAATGCCGGTATTGTCAAGGGAGACGAGTGCTGCTTCATTGGTGACCTCGGCGATGGGTCTCGACAAGACGGTGTTGGAGTCATGGGCAGGACCGGAACGGAGACTATGGGGGTCTGGCCGCCGACTAGCGCTCGGAAGAGCTGGCTCATGTAAACTTAGTCATCGACGGTTGCGAGCAGGGCCTGAGACATTATCGAGATTGGTGATGATGGAGGAGAGTTGCTGGAATGGTGTGGCTTGAGTTTTTGGAATTGATGAACTGGCAAGGGTGTACAGTGTCGTATATCCCGAGCACTGTATTTAAATGCCAGGTCCTGGTGGAATTTGATGCTAAGCGCGCTGAAACGATGGCTGGTGTGTACGAATAGCACTGTGCCGCTAGCCACGTCACGATCAGACCTCTCCCTGGCAACCACGCTCTCATCCGCCTTTGGCCATCTTCGGCTCGTCACTCATGGGTCCTTCAGCCTCCATCAACTCTGTTCCATTCTCACGCACTGTCTAGATCGTAGCTCGGCTGAGTCCGGCGTTAGATCGAATCGGGTTGACCATGGCCTTGATCAAAACCATGGGCGGGACCTGACTTTCCAGCTGCCGTTGAACCGCCTGACATTTCATCGTCTTTTTTATCTCTTCTTATGCCCTGTTTTTCACAGTTTCCGCGAGTTTGATAAACAAGAGTCGATCGTTCTGGCCTCTGCCCTGTTGTCAATCTCTAGAGAGCATCTTGGGAACTGGCCTTGAGTTCTCGCTAGGACGGAGTTGGACTTTTCCACCCTCATTCTCTAGCCTCGTTTGCTTGGGGATACGTTTTCTGGCCAACACTCCTTCCACCATGAGCCAGTATCGACAAAACAGCCAAGATCATGACGGGGCTGGTCCCGGTCCGGCAGACATTTCACGAACCATGTCTGTCGACTCCAATGCTCATTCAGCTCACCCAGAGCCACCAAACAGTGGCCTCCGTCACAGCATCGAGCCTGTTCGCGGACCAGGTTCGGCGGGAAACGCGGGAATGTTTAGCATCCCCGAGTTTTCACGCCCTCCCTCCGACTATGAGTCTTCCAATGGTTCCGGGACACACTTTGAGGACCGGAACCGGCACTTCCATTCACGAAGAGTCAAGCCTGGTGAAATTGAGAAGCCATGGCTGGAAAAGACCAACCCCAAGGAGAAATGGGTGACCATTCTTCCCATCCTGGCCATCTTTATCGGCCTTGTCGGCTCTGGGTTTCTCGTCTGGGACGGCATAAGAAGTGTTGTGAAAAATACTTACTGCCCTGTCTTGGATGAGGACTTTAGTGGAGGCTTGGATTCAAAGATCTGGACCAAGGAAGTTGAAGTTGGCGGATATGGGTAAGTTTTATTCTCTCCATCCTTGGTACATATAATCGTACTGACCTTTGTAGTAACGGCCAGTTCGAGCAAACAACCAACACCGATGAGAATGTCTATGTCGACAACGGTAACCTCATCATCAAGGCCACTCTACAGGATGCAAAGTTGATGGAAAAGAACAACGTCATCAACCTCTTCAAGGACGGCAGCTGTACTTCCAAGGTCTGGTCGAATTGTATTGCTTCAACCAACTTGACTGCGGGAAACAACAGTGTCGTCCCGCCAGTCAGGTCTGGTCGCATCAACACCAAGAAGGGAGCCACCATCAAGTACGGCCGGATTGAAGTGACAGCCAAGCTTCCTGAAGGCGACTGGCTGTGGCCTGCCATCTGGATGTTGCCCGTCAAGAGCACTTACGGCCCTTGGCCTAGATCCGGTGAGATCGACATCATTGAGTCGCGTGGAAACAACTGGACATACGCTCAAGGTGGAAACGATATTGTCGGTTCTGCCTTGCACTGGGGCCCCAACTCTGCCAACGATGGTTGGTGGAAGACCAATAACAAGCGAAAGGCCCTTCACACTACGTACAGTGCTGGCTTCAACATGTTTGGTCTAGAGTGGTCCCAAAAGTACTTGTTTACCTACGTCAACACCCGCCTGCTCCAGGTCACCTACACCAACTTCAAAAAGTCCATGTGGAAGCGTGGCGGGTTTCCCGACGTCGACCAGAACGGCACTCGACTCACTGACCCCTGGTCCGCCTCAGGCGAGCTCAATGCACCATTTGATCAGGAGTTCTATCTGATCCTCAACCTTGCTGTCGGTGCCACCAATGGTTGGTTCGAGGATGGCAAGTCTGGGAAGCCATGGTACGACAACTCGCCGACAGCCAAGAGAGACTTTTGGGAGGCTCGGGGCGAGTGGTATCCCACTTGGAAGCAGCCCCAAATGGAGGTCAGCCGTGTTGTTATTACGCAGCAATGCAACGGCGACGAGGAGTTGTAAGTACTACATAGAAGGAGGTGGTCTTGATGGGTGTTATAGAGAGAACTATGCAGTCTTGCAAAAATTGGGACGGGATATTTTCGAATTGTCTATTCCGGAGTTTATTTGCGTTTTTTTATTTGTCTATTTAGTCCATACACTATTCAAACATACTGCTCGGTGATTATCAAAATGAGTCGCCCTGATGGGCTATGTGAAGCAGATGAGAGGTGAAATATTTAAGTGTGTCTTGATGCGGAATACAAAGTGTTTTACCTAGTCAACAAACAGCTGGCCATCCGTCTCTGATATCATCACTGTAAACTGGATCTTGCACATCACGAAAGCAAAACAAACACCTTTCTCAGCGGCAAGGTCTAAAATTGTACAAAACCTCTTTACGTAGGTCAGAGCGACATGAATGTGCGACGGCACTCATCTTCAGCTTCGTCAACCACCCAGTTTCAGACCGGCCCTCATGCCCAAAGCCTGCCCAAGGCTCACAATGAACCGCGTAACTGACTAAAAGTAAGAGAATTCCAAGTGCCACCCACGCTTGCTCACCATGACCATAGCAGCTGAGCCATAGCTCCGGTCCTCCCGCTCAGCCCGGGAGCATCGAACCGCCGAGCTCCCGTCCGGAGCCGCTACCACTTTACCGGCACAAACGAGGCCCTCTTACCAAGATTTGTCATTGCGTCCCCTTGGCCCTTTAACCGAGCTTGTGGACCATAGCTGTAACGCCATAGCTACAGCCGGGGACGTGGAGAGCGGAGGCGAACGGAGGCGCCGAGCTTCGAGGTGGGCTGAGTGATGCCGCGTCGATGGCATGGGCGGCTCGCTAAGGCAAACCCTCTTTATTGTTGAGTATTGAAAGTTGGAAATTGGTCAGGCTCAATGAGAACTGCCAAGATCGACCGTGGTGAGAGGCCGTTTTAGTATCTTGATCGTGTATCCCAGTCGAGGCTAAGCCAAGGCACCAGGAGAGATTTACGATAAGGAAACCCAAAAGGTTACTCAAACCGCTCAACGCCATAAGAATAGCATAAGAATATCTGAGTTCAGGAACAACGGGCTGGGCTGTCTCCGTGGCACACGAAAACGTGTGATAATCAAGAGCTGACCCAGGTGCTTGGCCATGGTGTAGTACCGAGGAGTGAGGATGGCATGACCATGGTAGTTTTTGGTCTTCGTCTCCACGGTGAAGTGGATATGTGCTTGTAAGCTGAAAGAAATAGAGACTTGATCAATAATATGGGGAAATGCAAGGCTAACCGATCGGTAACTCCTGTCATGAAAGAGCCTTTTTCTTGGGCGGAGTGCCTACTTCATCCAGAACTAGAGATGCCTCAAGTCCAGATATTGGGCCCTGGAGACCGTTCCTGTGATGCCAGACCCTGAAAACCATACATAGAGTTGCGTTCACAGCGGTTGCCGCCCAAATTCTAGGTCGGCTGTAGGGCAGGAGTTGGAATGGACTGTCACGCAGATCTCAAGGTCCCGGACACACAGGGCCCTGAGATCTCAGAGATGATAGATCTTAGTGGCTTCGAAACCATGCAAAAACGTGAGCTCATAATCCTAGTTTGACCGGATTCTGGGAATCGTGGGGGTGTGGCACCCTCGCACTGTCCGAAGTGCATCGGGACCGAAGGCCAAGCGGAAGCTTTCCCTGATCAGTGAATATCGCCTCTCTCGAGTTTCCCGATAGGAATAGGCACGGTGTTTTGACTTTGGGATTTATGAGCATTGGTCACCAAGAGGGCCGACTCTCCACTTGGAAAACACATCGAGATGGTTTTTTTGGTGTATGCTTATGCTTCCGGCGTGTCTCGAGTGATGCTAGTGGGCGTGGGGAAGCGGAGCCACTCGCAATGTGGCTGCTGGCTTCCGCTGACAATGCATTCCAAGGAACTGTCCCGAGAGTTCTGATTGGCGTGGTATAAGTCAATAGATTTATGGTTCGCGATGGTGGATGGCCGCTCTGAGAACAAAGGCACTGAAGCTCGCCATGGCCGGGGAGGGGAAGGATGCGGGTTTCTGGCGGAACACTCGGGAGTTGAATTATCCGTACTTTTTTTGTCTTGGCTTTTCCTGGGCGGCGTAGAGTTTGAGGCCATTGAGGTTATAGAGAGCGGGCAAGCTGAGGAGGAGCTCGGCTGGTTGCTGGGTGAGGAATGCGCCATGCCAATGAAATCGACCTGGGGGGTCAAGCGCAACTTCGCGTGAGCTCATCCACGCCATAGTAATGAGAGACCTCTCTCAATAATGCACAGAGCATATCAATAGATGATTAATGGATGACGTTGGAAAAGAGGTCAACGGTTATCTAGTCAGGGGCAAGAAGGGGAAGTTGTGGCAAAGGCTACAGCGAGTGTAACGATGGGAAAGAGCAGGCGCTTCCGTACCTGCGCTGGCTCTGAGCTTCTCAAGCAGGTACGATGCAGGTGCAGAGTCATTCCTGTCCTGTTCCTGCCTCGTTCCTGCCTCACTCACTGGTCAGTGTTAACTGCCTTTGGTAGCGTGCTTCACCTTGTTCCTGCCGGAAGCTGTCAAAAGCGCACTAGGGGGGGTGCGGGTCAAAGCCACCTGCCCCATTTGCGTCCAAACTTTTAGATGAACGGTTCTGATTGGTTCAGTCCCGATGGTTCTAGTCCTGATTCGGGACCTGCCTTGCAACGACCTCTACCCACCAACCTCCGATGAACCGGATTCTTAGAGTCTTCACCGAGACAGTCTCACGATGCCAGGTCCGTTATTCCAACGGCAGTTTCTTCAGAGTGAATCTCGTGTGTGAGACAAGACCGAAAACCGTTGCTCTAGGTACCCTTTGAGCCGTTCTCCCACGACCGGTCGCCGGACGCGGCCTTTGGACCCTGAAACTCCCTCTCTCGAACGTCCAACATGGCTCGCCATCTCCGTCGGCTCGAGACCCATGAGAGCCTCGACGGTTCTCTAGAGTCTACAGGATCCGATCCAGGAAAGGCAGTCTGGCGCCACAATGCCCTTGCGATCGAGTTTCTCTTTAGCGGTCTACTGCTGATCCTCTCATCGGGTAGAGACATGCCTTTTCCTCCCCCGACTTGGACCATCTAGACTTGAGGCGCCTACCGCCTGGGGAGAGCGCCTCTCCGTCAGAAACTTCAAGCCCGAAGCCTCGGTCACCCGCCTTGGCGTGTCTCGCCCACAGTCAGCCGGATACTGTCCTTCGCCATCGCCGCTGAACCTCAGTAGGCTAATCAGGCCCGTTTCTGATCGTCGGAGCATGTCTCTGTGGCCCAAGCCTCTGTGCCATATTGATACCGGCTCGTCTATCTCCACCCCTCCCCAATGTCCAAGCTCCTCTCATCCAGACTTATTGTCCTCCAGATCAAGCTGGCCTTGGGTCTTGACTCAGGTCTGGGTCCTCACCATCTAAGTGGAGGTCCTTGGTGTTGGCTATCCGAAATGCACTTCTGATGGCTTCCGTCGCCATGCCCGCCCTCATCGTCTTGCTATCTATCCGCAGTGGCGCTATTGGCCGTGAACTTATATCTCCATCAGGGCCCTTAAACCTTGATCTGCCTGCCCCCTTGAACTCTGTTGAGTCAAAGATCAACGGCAAACCTGGTATGAATAGGCTCGACTTGGACATCCCTTCGCCTTTTGTAAGTTGCTTGCTCTCTACCCTCCAACTTCTCCATTCATTCATTCGCTCGACCAAGTCGGTGTCATTCACTCACTCAACCTACCCTTCTCTCATTCATTTTATGGTCGTACCAATCTAAGACCTTTCCAGTCATTTGAATCTACATACTTCACTCTGGGTTACCTCTACGATATCGCATTATCACACAACAATCATTATTCAGCCTTGAACATCGCACACCTTTAAGGTGCCCCGACAGAGGGTTATCGACTAGGATCAGTCTACCTTGGTAACAGTCCTTCACCCTATCAGCAAACTTCAGATCCGAATTCAAAGATGGGCCTCGGCAGCTATTTCAAGGCTGAGCCTGCACCTCCATTGCCAGCCGATCCTCCTCCTAGGAGACCCAGCCATCGTCCCTCAATTTCTCTACACCCTCCCAACGATGAGAAGGCTCCTCCCGCTGCGGTGATGGAGCTTCAGCCTCCCGGTCCCAAGTTTGTGGCAGGCCCTCCTTCAATAGCAGTCTCCAGCAAGTCTAGTGCCAGTGGCTTCCTTGATGATATTAAGCATGAGGTCATGGTGAACTACTTGTACCAACAACAGTGTTCTATGCTCTGGGTTGGAGATGGCTCCGGCGAAATCGAAGGCGTGCTGTTGCGCAAGTCTCGCGGCCAGTATATGGCCTGCCCTCCACAACTGGGACAATCGCCTTTCGCCGTCGCCTGCACCGCGCTCAACGTCCAGGTATGACGAACGTCTAGGTTTGAGGTTTATCAGATATGCTAACACATTATAGTGCGCCATGACAGTCAACTCTCGAGTTATCAAGACCTTTTTGCAATGGTCTCCTGATGCAGTTGATGTGCCCCTGATGAACGGTCTTCGTGTCCAGATTCTGCCTACGGTTAATGATCTTCCTCGAGCACGCAAGCATCAGTTCGCTGCCTTCATTGCTTCGGATGGCTTGCTTGTCGTGTGGGACGATGATGCTTTGAACCTGATGGCTCGCGCAAAGATTATCGAGTCGGAGCTTATGGAGCTCGTGTGGAACTCGGGTCAAGCAATGGATGAAGAAGAAGGTGAAGGTGGTGAAGACGTCGAGTACGAGATTGACGAGGAGAGTGGCGAGATCAAGCCTGAGGCGCGGCCAGTTCACCTGCAGAACTCGGTACTTGTCTCTCTCACCCTCCTCCTCGTTGTGGCGTCCCTGGGAGCGGCTTGGAGACAGATCGCTATCGAGATTGCCATTGACGGCAGTTACGTGCGTCTTGGACTCGTCGCTCTCTTTCCCATCCAGGTCTTCTTCTCCCTCTTCTTTGCCCAGGTCATTGTTGGTTGTTTGGCACAGATCTTTGGCCCCATCCGCCAACTGACCATCAACTCCAAGTTCTACTCAGCCCGTCCTCCCCGAAGACTCCAATCCGCTGTCCTGCCTCACATCACCATTCAGTGCCCTGTCTACAAGGAGGGTCTGAATGCGGTCATTCTTCCCACAGTCAAGTCCATCAAGCAGGCCATGTCGACCTACGAGCTTCAGGGTGGTTCTGCCAACATGTTTATCAACGATGATGGTCTTCAGCTCATCAGCGAGGAGGAGCGCGATGCCCGCATCGAGTTCTATGCCGACAACAGCATTGGCTGGGTCGCACGTCCCAAGCACGGTGAAGACGGCTTTGTTCGCAAGGGCAAGTTCAAGAAGGCTTCAAACATGAACTTTGGCCTGATGATCTCGTGCAAGGTTGAGGAGCGTCTGCAACTCATCAAGCGTCCTGCCGACTGGAGCCAGAGCGATGAGGCACTCGCCTACGAGCAGGCCCTCAAGGAGGTCCTTGAGGAGAACGGGCGCGCTTGGGCCGATGGCAACATTCGCGTTGGTGACTACATTCTCCTGATCGACTCAGACACGCGTGTTCCCACGGATTGTATCCTCGACTCTGTCTCCGAGATGGAGCAGTCTCCTGATGTCGGCATCATGCAGTTCTCCTCCGGTGTCATGCAGGTTGTCCACACCTACTTTGAGAACGGCATCACTTTCTTCACTGATCTCATCTACACTGCTATTCGTTACACGGTTTCCAACGGCGATGTTGCTCCCTTTGTCGGCCACAACGCTATCCTTCGCTGGTCTGCCATTCAGCAGGTTGCCTACCAGGATGAGGATGGTTACGATAAGTTCTGGTCTGAGAGCCACGTCTCGGAAGATTTCGACATGTCCCTCCGTCTCCAGTGTAACGGCTACATCATTCGTCTCGCTGCCTGGGCTGGTGATGGCTTCAAGGAGGGTGTGTCCCTGACTGTGTACGATGAGTTGGCTCGATGGGAAAAGTACGCCTTTGGCTGCAACGAGCTTCTCTTCAACCCCATCCGTACCTGGTTGTGGCTAGGTCCTTTCACTCCCCTCTTCCGCCGCTTCATCTTCTCCAACATTCGCTTCACCTCCAAGATTACCATCATCTCGTACATTGGTACTTACTATGCCATCGGTGCTGCTTGGATCATGACAACAGCCAACTACTTCTTGATGGGCTGGTACAACGGTTACCTCGACAAGTACTACCTCGACTCATGGCAGGTGTGGTTCTCCATCATCATCGTCTTCAACGGTCTTGGTAACTTGTCTCTTGCCATCATGCGGTACCGATCAGGTGAGCGTACTCTGGGATACGCTGTCTGGGAGAACTTCAAGTGGACTCTCATGCTGGCCCTATTCCTCGGTGGCCTGTCTCTGCACGTCAGCCAGGCTCTCTTGGCGCACATGTTTGAGATCGACATGAGTTGGGGTTCCACTTCCAAGGAAGCCGAGTTTTCCAACTTCTTCATTGAGGTGCCCAAGGTGTTGAAGAAGGTATGTCTACCCCCTCATGATAGTATCACCAACGATCAAGCTAACTTGTGAATCTAGTTCCGTGTTTCCATGCTTCTGTCTCTCTTGTCCATCATTGGTGTCATTATTCTTGCTACTGCGGACTTTATCCCCCATGACTGGCGCATCACCGACTTTGTCGCCATCTTGCCCATGGTCACTGTGGCCGGAAGTCATCTTCTGCTGCCCCTTGCCCTCAACCCTGCCCTGATGACCTTCTCGTGGTGATGCACCTTTATGTGGCGAAAAGAATCTTGTTTTATTTTCATTTGGCTGTCAATTTGGGCAGATCTATCTTTCATGCATATATTCATTGGTTGTTTTGGCGTTGACATTATGGACTGTGTGCAAGCTAAGAGATTTCAGCATACATAGATTGGTTCTGGTGTTGGCCAGGTTTTCGGGTCTTGAGCGTCTAGACGAGGAGAATTCCTATATGTTGATTGTTGCATGGCATGGGAGAGGCATGGAAGGTTCATACCCAGAGTCGCATTCGTTTGCATTGTTACCAAGCCCTAAGCTTAGAGTATAATAGTGGCTAAATCAAAAAGAGACGTTCGAGGGTAAATGCAAGGAATGTTGGCGACGTGTGGCGTTGATCTAAGGTGACAAGTAGTAATCATGAAGTGCTCAGGGGAGCCTTTCAACACACAAACCTCACCCCTCCATATCTGACCCATCTTGACAGCTTGGTAGAAGGCCCATCCCAGAGCAGAGCCAGGAGACAATCACATCACGGGGAAGCAGGTACACGGAAACAAGAGTCCATGGTCAAAGTATAGATGATAAGATTCAAAGCCGTCTATCCCAAGCCAACGCCTCTATAACCCATTCAGCCCAAGCTAGGTCTGGTCTATCTGTCTGCCACATGGCGCGTGTACGATATCATTGCAATCTTTTTTAGGTTGTCATGCCATGCTCACTTGAACAAAGAGAGCCCAAGTGTCCCGCACATGATGAACAAAATCCACGAGAGATGGATTTCTGAAAAACAATGCGCAAATCGAGCAAGGAAAAAAGCAAACAAACAAATGCCACCTTTTTTTTTTTTTCACACTCTAGTTGTCCTCGTCGTCCGTGTCGGGAGGGTGAGGAGTGCCCTTGGGGCTGTTGAGCCAGTCGATGTGACGGAGACGACGACGGACCTCACGCTCCTTGAGCTCCTTCTTGGTCATCTTCTTCTTCTTCTTGGCCTTGAACTTCATGTCCGAGTTGTCTTCAATGCCACTGTTGACGGCACTGCTGACGACAGAGTTGGCTGCGGTGCTGGCGGCGGTGCTGGCGACAGTGCTGGCAACGGCGCTGCCAGGTCGGCTGTCCTCGAAGCGATCGAGGCTGATGGCGGCGTTACCCTTCTGAGCCACACGGCCGTCACGGACGAGCCACTGCTCCGAGCATAGGGCGCCGACGAACTCTTCGTTGTGAGAAATGAGAATGACACCACCCTTGAAGTCGCGGATGGCGACGGCGAGACCACCAAGGGAGTCACGATCCAAGAAGTTGGTAGGCTCGTCGAGCACCAGAAGATGGGGGTTGTTCCACATGGCACCGGCGATGACGACCTTGACCTTCTGTCCACCAGACAGCGAGCCAATCTCGTTGTGGTTTGCAATCTCAGGGTCGAGACCAAGATCCTCGAAGTGCTTGGAGATGACCTTGGGCTGGAGCTCACGGTAACCGAGACCCTCACGAGACGCCTCGTGATCATCGAACTCCTGGACGAGCTTGTCAAAGCCCAGCTCAGTCAGAGTCTCGCGAGAGATCTTGCTGTTGTGCTTGGGCAGAAGATTACGCCATTTACTGTAGCATGTTAGCAATGTACATACATATTGGCAGCCGGGAAAGTCAACTTACATTTCGTATTGGAAGGTCTTCTTGTACTTCTGACGACCAACCAGAGCCTCGATCTGTCGGGCCGGGTTGCCGTCCTTGAGGTCGACAAACTTGTCCATCTGGGCACGATCCGCATCCGAGAGCACACGAGTCTGCTTCATGTGAACCTCACGGTCGTCACCGTGCTGGTAACGCCACTGAAGGTACTGGTTGGGAGTCTTCTCGAGATGCATCTCAACGTGCTCCAGAGCGTGCTGCTTGATGTAGCCGATACGCAAGTTGGGGTGCTTCTCGACCTTTCCGGTAGTAGGAATGGTCTCGCCGGTAAGCAGCTTGATGAGAGTCGACTTGCCAGCTCCGTTGGGGCCAATGATGGCAACACGGGAAGACAGGGTCAGCTGGCAAGAAACCTCATGCAAGGATGGCTTTGTGGCCTTGGGGTAGGTGTAGGAGACGTTGCTCATGCGGATAATGGCACGGGTCATGGACTTGACACCTGTCAAGATACCGGGAGGAGGGAACTTGAACTGGACGTTGGAGGCCGACAGGGTGTAGTAGCTCTTGGCCTCGGGGCGGATCTCAACAAAGGCAGCCAGGTTACCCTTGTAGCAGGCCAGCTTCTTGTTGGGCTCGTAGTGGTAGATATCAGTGGTAACATTGTCGAGGAAACCAGAGTCGTGAGACACGATCAGAGAGGTGATATCGGGATGGGTCTTGAGGTAGTTCTCGAGCCATGCAATATTGGCAACATCAAGATGGTTGGTAGGTTCGTCCAGGAGAAGGACATCAGCACGCTGAAGCATGGCTCGGGCCAGAGCCAGCTTCATCTTCCAACCACCAGACAGGGAGCCGACCTTCTCAGACTGTCGGCCCTCGGGACCAGGAGTGAAGCCAAACTCGGCCAAAACCTCAGAGATGCGCTCACGGCCCTGAGTAGCAATTTCAGGGTCCTTGGCAACGAACTCGAGAATGCTGATATCAGCATCCTCGCCCTGGTTGTGCTCGACGTAGCAGGTACGGAGAACGTCCTGGGGAGGGAAACCCTCAAGCTTGCCATTAGCAATGCTTCGCATGAGAGTCGACTTTCCAGCACCGTTTCGTCCACAGAGACCATATCGGTGACCCTTCAGGAGACGCAGGTTGGTGTGCGACAGAAGAAGCATACCACCGTAAGCGAGAGAGAAGTCGGCGTTGACAATCTCAACCTCACCATCGTCCTCCTTCTCAGGAACACCGTACCGGCGGTGGTCTTCCTCGACGTAGTGCTCCTGAATGGCATCGGCAACCTTCTGGTGAGCCTCAGGATTCTTCATGAAGCCCTTGAGATAAGGCGCAATTCTAGCCGAGATACGGTCAACAAAGCGGTAGTTGACATCAATGGCAACCATCTCAGAGATATAAGGGCGAGCCTGCTTGTACAGGTCAAGCTGTCCAGCGAGGCCGCCGTTGAGCTTGATCTGTTCGTCGAGGATCTTGGCAACATCGTCACCAGAGGTTCGGGCGACAATGTCCTTATCATTGCCCATAGCCTTCTCCATGGTGGCGAGAGCACGCTCAGCCAGCTCTCGAACCTCGGGGAGGGAGGCACGGTCGCAAACTCCCTTGACACCGGGAATCAGCTTAGGCAGGAAAGTTCTAGCCTCGATCGGGTCGTGGACGAGCTTGGTCAAGTTCTCGACAATGACAACGGTCTGGCGCAGAACCTCCTGGGCGGTGGTGGGGTTGTTGAGGGATCGCTCGAGGAAAGGAGTCAGGAGGGCCAGGACGGGCGAGGTGACAATGGCGACAAAGGTGGTCATGGACAGGGCGTGGATGGCCTTCTGGAGAGTCTGGGTGGAGGGGTGCTGCATGGTGTCGATGAGCAGAGGGAAGCGAGGAGCGACATCGTCGTTGGAGAGAAGGGTGGTGAGCGAGGTCATGGTGTGGACGGCCTGCTTCTCGACATCGGCCTTCAAGTCGTGCATGCCACCCTCAACAATGGGGATCAAGCCAGCGAGCTTAGCACCCATGGCTTCACGCAGAACGTCCTTGTCGGCAGCCTCCTCCTTGGTGCTTCCAATGGCGAGTTGGGCCTTGTCGGCCATCTTCTGCAGGATCTTGTAGGCGCCGACGGTTCCCTGCCACTTACCAGTCTTCTTGGACAGGTAGTTGGACAGGGCGGGCAGAAGACCGACAACGAGAGCCTCGGGGCTCAGGTTGACGAGGAGAGTATCGAGTCCGTACTGGGCAGCATCGCGGACAACGGCGCCCTTATCAGCAAGGGCATCGAGGGCACAGCCGACCATGCCGCCATCCTGGAGCAGCAGGACAACCTCGCTAACCTTCTGACGGGGAAGGAAACGCTCGAAGATGGCACCGAGGAGGTTCTGGCTGGACTCGCGACGAAGACCCGACTTCTTATCGGCAGCGGCCTTCTTGACCTCGGCAAGGATACCATACTGGGTCAAGCCAACGACGCCGACAGAAGACAGCAGAACCTCGCAGAGAGCGTAGCAGGCATCGATCGAGGCGGCAGACGTCTTGGCCGTGAAGATTGTGTTGAGAAAGTCGGCGATGGTTTCCTGGGATGGCGGGGGCGGGGCGTCCTTGGACACCATCGTCGGCTCCTGCGACGGAGGCGAGACGGGGTGAGGCATCGTGAGCGGCCGTTTTTTTTTTTGTGCTTTTTCTTTGTTTAGAGTGGAGAGGGGGCCTCAGTCAGTAATTGAAACGAGAATCGCCCTCTATCGCCTTTCAAGGAGAGAGCAAAAAATACAAAAACCAACGAGGCCCTTGAGGAGAAAGCGAACGTGGAGGAGGAAAAGATCTAATGCTTACGAGGGAAAGATGGGTTGGGCATGTATTGGCCTCCCGCCTCCCACATGCCTGCGCACTAGCACCAAAAGGCGGCGCCCAAACAAATTTTTTTTCTTCTCTTATCGTTGCCCGATAAGACTTTTTCCCTTCTTCCTTTCATGCATGGATGCATCCTCTGCTGATCCCTGTTATTTCCACGTGCATTTCCTATCGTCTGCCACTGGACTCTTCGTCATTTCTAGATCTTGCATCGTGCAGTTCAACGGCCAAACATGGAAATCATAGCGTGCAAATGCGAGTCAAGCTCGCCGTTTTTTACTGCATCTAAATCTTGACTTATACATCAAAATCCCAAGGCTCTCATCGTGGCCCTTGATCAAACGCCCGCCTTTGCTGGCTAAGCCGGCTTTTCCTGAAGCCTGTAACAAAAAGGGAATACATGAATGTGGTCAACTTGACAAAAGGGTATAGTATAAGCAGACATTAGTAAGTCATCCGTCGCCGCTTCGAAATTAAAAATCAGTACTTCCCAGAAGCTCCGCCTTTCTAGAATGGGTAAAGAGAGAGGGTGGGAAAAGAAGTAGTTTCCCAGTAATGAGCGCCGTGGTTATTGGTTGTTATTTTCATTCCTCAATGAAACTGGACCCTGAAAGCTTTGTGATGCAGGCTTGACGCTGTGCATCTCCAGTCCCTGCGAGCTCGACCTCGGCCGCTTGTCCTTGCGGATACCAAGCCGCTGGTCTCCCTCATGATAGTGAGCCTTGAACCTATAATAGGTCGGTTGCCGCGGCCGGCACAAGACAACGATAAAGTTCTTGATAATGTTGGCCTGTGAAAACGCTCTGAATCGCTCCTTTTTGATAAACTTGTGAGAGTTCATGTACTCTCTTGTCGTCTCGCCTCGGGCCATCAAGAAGATGTGGTATCCCATCAAGGCGGCTGGGTATAGAAAACAGATGAATCCAAGAAAGACCAGCGCAAAAGGAACTCGGAAGTGGTCAATCGCCTTGCCAAAAGAGATTCCCTCTCTATTCTTGTAGATGAGGATCTGGGCGAGGCTGGTGCCGATGAGGTAGGCTGAGAGAATGGTGGCTGATGAGACAAAGGTGAAGAAATATCGATAGTTGCGTTTTCCGACGCAGTTGTTGAGCCATACGCAGTGGTGGTCATGAGTCTCGACGCAGTTGTCGCACAGGCGACAATGATGAGCTCGCGGAGGTCGCCAAATGTTACACGTCCGACAGTGCTTAACCGGAACTTCCATTGCAGCAGTCGCTGATTCAGCTGACTTGATCAACGCCCAGTCTGTTGTAGGGGGGCTGAGCTGGAGGGGGTCATCATTGTCATCAACAGGCGGAAATTGGTGAAGGTTTCGTGGAAGAATCTATCCAATGTTAGCCGCCGAACTTCCAACATGAATCTGATTCGCTAGGTACTTACCCCTGGGTCCGAGACAGACGCATGAATAAAGGAGGAGAAACAAATATAGGCCAGATAAGCGAAGATGATTGGAATGGCGGGCGAAATATTCTTCCACAGCCACGGTGCCTCAAACCCAAAGAACAGGGCGCAGGGAATTACGACAAAGAAGCCTGTCGCAATATTGACCGGGCGTTCCTTCGTGTTCTGCCACCGCCCACCCAAGCAGAATACTGTGTTACCCTCGAAATACTGGTGAACCCGGCCGAGGTCGGATTTCTGACTAGGCTTAGAAGGCACCCGTGGATGGCGTGGTCCTTGGGAATCCACAGGTCGGAGCTGCGGTGATGATGCAGAGGACGATAGCTTCTCGGCTCCTTCGGTGCTGCGGTTCTGGCCTTGTTGCCCTTGCTCGCTTCGACCAGGCATGAGAAAACTAGAGCGAAACGATCGGGGAGACTTGATAGGGCTCGGAAGGTTTGATAGGTCCTTGTAGCTCTTGTCGATGACAATGCTGTGTTGAAAATGGCCTTGGTCTGCGGAATGTTTGCCTTGAAGAGGACGGACACTATCCGTCAGACTTCCGGCTGGGTAGTGGCCATGGCTTGGACTTGTGTTTGCCGTAATCCGGTCCAGGGTTTCCTGTTCCGTCATTTCGGTGCCACGAGATGGCGGGGGTCGCATGTTCTCGTCGTCGCTTGTTGCGCGCTGCAGCTGAGCAATCGGGTTCGAAATAATGCTTTGTCTGGCTTGGCTGCCGCCTGCTTCGACGCCGTGGTCATCCAGGACTGGCGATGTCGGTGATGTCGGTGAAGTTGGGGAGCCTGGTGTCTGCTGGCTCATGGTTGGTGGGCGGTGTGATCCTCCTCTCTGCGCCTGTAGTTTCTGCGAGCTCATGGGTCGGAAAAAAGCATGCGACGTGAGTGAAGGGACATGGCTTCGAGTCGACAAGCTTGGGGCTTGACTTGTAGATCCTGCAGTCGAACTCGCAATGCTCCCCCTCTTGGCCTGAACCCCGGAAACGTATGTCTTCCTCCCTCCTAGTTGGCCTGCCCATGCTCCCCTTGATGATGCTCCAGTCCGGGCTGTTCCAGGTCTCGAGGCCACATCCGCGCTCCGCGGCAGACTCATCCTCTGCCGATGCGCTTCTGAGTCGCCCCCATCATCACTTGCAATATCCGTCATTCGAGAGGAGATGATACTCGGCGGTCCGGGGACCTCGGAACGGGGGATATGAGGCGCAGGGAAGCCATCGTCATCAGGCTTCGATGCCATAGTGTTGGTTTGTAATGGTGTCGTTTGCGGGTCGTTCTTCGGGTGCTAGTTGATGGATTCTCGATCAAGTCAAAGGAACGGTCGCGCGTCGACTTTCGCGTTCAAGATCGCATCAAGCGCCACGTTTTCGGGGCCGTCTGGGCAGAACAGTGGTGAATCGTCGGGAGGCTGGCAGGTGGTTGAATGTGAGAGTCGGCAGGACCGGCAGGTGGCTCGTGTCTCGCGGTAGTCAAGCAACTAAAGGGATAGACAGGGGTGTCGAGGAGGCGTGTTTGGAATCGTAGGAAATTAGGGACGACGGACTCGAGAGGGAGGGAATGAGAATGGGTCGCAAGACGGGGCGGTCGATATTAGAGAGAGCGCGTAGAAGAAGAGAAGAATCGTATGTAGAAATGGAAGGGAACGGAAGGGGCGGGTAAGAAAAGAAAGGACTCGGCGATGAGGAGGAAGAGGAGTCAAATGGTTTGTATGCTCGTTCCTTTTTTCGTGCCGACTTGGGCTTGGGCATGGGCATGGGCCTAGTTAACTTCCAAGAGAAACCTTGCACACGAGAGCCTTATGTAAGTTGTGCTGCGCTGCTCTCGATCCCCCTGGTAAGGGGCTAGCTAGAAGAGTCCCTGCTAGCGGCGTCCTTTGCAATGCAAAACGAGAGATGCCAGTGAATAATTTCTGCAAGCATTGCAGTGATTAATCTTCTTTTCTCTGAAAGCGAGAGTGTTGAGACCCTCGAGTGTCTTGGACATCATGTACATGTCCGCAGACGTCACCTCGACTGGGAACGGTAACCTTCTGCAGCAACCCGTTGAGCTGACGTTTGACAGCCTGTCCAAGTTGCTTTGCTTGTAACCTCGGCGTGATCAAGTCTATTACGTTGAATGGGCAACCCAAGAGTTTATGACAGCATTCCCCTCTGGTCCGTAAAGTTTCCAAGGCGAGAATGGCACTGCGCGCCGTCGCATCACGATGAGCGAATCGCCCGCCAGGTACAAAGCGCTGAATCTTGTTGTGCCTGGTTCCTCGACGGCCTGCACGCTAAGAACAGGACATTAATAGTCCTGCAGCCTTTGTACAAAACATGGTGACACAAGTCCCCTCCATTTATGACTGGCTCTTGATCGCCTGTACATCCTGGTGGAACTCGACCACCAAGACGTCATCTCGGCTCCAAACGTGATGCCACACGTGACCCCCTCTGTTCCCCGGCATTGGCCAATAGCGTGCCTCGCAAACTAGCAGGCGACGGGCTCCCGAAATCATACGAGAACTTCAAAGCTTCAACATAACCCAAGTTTCCCCGACGAAGATTCCCCATTCTCCCATCCAAGTCACAAAAGCCCATCGTCACAATGGCCTCCCGCGTCGTCGCCCGCCGTTTCTTCACCACCGCCTCCCGCCGGTTCCAGGAGGCTCACCAGAAGGCTGAGCTCAAGAAGGAGACCCGTCAAAACCCCGAGCTTCTGGTGCGTCATAATGCCTCGGCCGGACCCGACAGTGCACCGGCTTAGAGATCCGCACGACCATGAGGAATTGGACAATTGCTGACCGGCTATAGATCCTCGGCGGTGTCATGGTCGCTGCCCTCGGCGGCGCTGGCTTCTACTTTGGTGCGTAAACACCCATTGGACTGCCGTCATCGAAGCAATTGCTGACCACATCTCCAACATCAGGCCGATCTCCCACTGGCGCCACCTCCGAGTCTCCCGTCAACATCGCCAAGGACGGCCACCCCTGGGAGAGCGGCTCCTCTGGCAAGTACAAGTACCACCCCGGTGGTGACCCCAGCCAGGAGCCCAAGGACGCCCCCAGCGCCCTCAACGTCGTCGTCGTCCCCAACGTCACCCTCCCCGCCGAGCTTCACGACAAGTACAACAAGTGGGGCAAGGACGGCTACCCTTAAAGCGATCGATCAATAGCCGGGAAAGGGATTTTTGGAAGCTGTCACGCGCGAGCATGTATCTGTAGGGAAGTCGGAGGGGAGAGCGAGTTGGTTCAATCCTCTAGCCCTGTGTAGAAGAAAGACGAAGGACGCGATGGGCTCGAGTTTTGCAACCACCCATAGTTCACACACGATGCGCCACAATATTTTCTAGCTTTGTGTCTGTAACTACGGCTTGTTTCGTTGTCAATTGCTCTATTGTGACTGTCAGGTTAGGCCGTTCAAGTTCCAGGTCACTCCCAACCGGACGAACGGCTGATATCGCTTGAAGCCATACTCAACTAGCACGACAAGTACTACGTCTTCCAGCTTGTAAAGAGACAAAATCACCAAATGTTTCCTTTTTCTTTGTTATCTGGTATCTACCCGCCCAACACAGCAACAGCCTGTTTTCACATACCCAAAACTCCAGCCTCTCACATCTTGCGACAACTCTCTTTACCCAACTCCAACCGCTCACGCAACCAAATCCCCAATCTCTTCAGAGGTAAAACCAAGAATGTGTAGGAGATCCAGCAGACTCTCACCGTTCAGGCGAGCATTCGCCTCCATCTGTACTCGCGGCTTCGCGTTCCAGGCAACTCCCAGTCCAGCCTTCTCCATCATCAGCAGGTCATTAGCACCGTCGCCGACAGCGATAACCTGAGACAGGTCGATGCCCTCCTTGGCGGCAATCTCCAGAAGGAGATCCCTCTTTCGCTCTTTGCCCACGATGATACCCTTCACCTCGCCCGTCAGCTTCTCATTTTCAATGACCACATGGTTTGCGTGCGCATAGTCAATGCCCAACTGTCCAGCCAGCCAGCCAGTCAGGGGCTGGAAGCCACCAGAGAGAACTGCCGTCTTGACACCAAGTCGCTTCAAGGCCTTGATCAGTTCGGGAACACCCTTGGTAACGTCCAACACCGGCCGCAGGTCCTCGAAAAGGGTAGCAGGAAGACCCTTGAGCAGAGCAACTCGCTCACGGAAAGAGCCCTCAAACTCAAGCTCGCCCATCATGGCACGATGCGTAATCTCAGCAACTCGAGCAGGCAGATCTGGGGGATCCTTGACGTGATCAGCCAGGAGATCAATAACCTCCTGAGTGATGAGAGTGCTGTCCATGTCGAAGACGACCAGGCGCGGGTGACGCCTCCAAACGGTATCACGCTGAAGAACCACATCCACGTTCCACTCTTGCTCGAACCTATAAATCATCTCATGCTTCCTCAAGTCATCGAGCCCAAGGTACTCAGGAGCCGGTGCAGGAGAGAGCGTCAGCTCAACAATGCGCGGTTGTTCCTGGTTGTCGAGACATCGGTGAGAAGAGTAAGGCTCTTCAGCATCTCGAGGAAGGGGGAAGGAAGACATGAGATGGAGGAATGAGGTGATGCATAGCGGCGAGATGTAGGAGCCGTAGATGTGATCCAGCTGCTCGGATTCCTGAGTGGGAGGCTCAAGGGGATACTCCTTGGGGTCGTTGGTGGGCGCCAGGTTGGCAGGCAGAGCCTCACTGCTGTCTGCGAAAGTGGTCTTGACAGGTGATCGTGAGGCCTGGTCCTCCCTCGGCTTGTAGAAGAGGGTCGCAATGAGACGATCCGACCTCTGACCAGCTCGAGGAGCGCAATTGGGGTGTGAGTAGGAATGGCTCAGGCCGCTCTCAACCACAGTCGGAGGGTTCTCATCAGACGGAACGCCATTGAAGGGGAGGATTGGCTTGGTGTGATGGACAGGAGCATGAACAGAGATGCCCGAGTCTTCCACAACAGTGTCAATGCCGTGGAACTGATCCTGTCGAGACTGCTCCTGTCTAGGAGGACGATATTGCTGGTGGTCACTGAGATACGAGCTGCTCCTCATCGAGCTCGTCAACTGAGGCCGTGCGGCATTCTGTTTGGCGGGGCTCGCTTGGTCTGCCATTGTGCTGCTGCGCGGGGGTCGTGAAGATTTCTGCGGCTTACCCTTGTCGAATGGGCGGAATAGGTCGGGGATTGTATTTTGGAGGGGTCACGACAGCTGACGAGGGCTAGGAGCAGCCAGAAGCACGATAGACGTGGCAACGAACCCAAAGATCGAGTCAAACCTCCAGAGGTTCAGTCAGTGGTTGGGTTGCTTGGTAGAGCGATCTTGTCGCGGCCTGTTCCGTTGCCGTTGCTGTCCGATGGCTCGTGCGGCGCGGGTTTTGCTTAGACTGGCACCCGGACCAAGAAATAAATGGCACACACTACACGTAGGCAATGAGACCTCTACCAGACTATATACCCAGATAAAACTTGGATTAAAATAAATAAATAAAAATATAAATTATATAAATTATATTCTAAAGTTTATATAATTTTTTAGATTTATCATTGTAAGCCTTTATGCTATGATTCAGCGGAGTAGGTGCTTGCGAAGTGTGCTATTTTTTTCTTGGACCACTAGACTGGTACTGTAGGTGCGGCTCGTGCGGCTGCTGTCAAAGGATTTTGGATTATGATTGGTGCGAATAAGCAATCATTCCAACCCGCCGTGATGTCAGAAACTGTGTTGTCATTGTGTCACGTGATCGAGTTGCAGTTGACCAACTAAACGGGGTTGGTTCATGTTGAACCTAATTACACAGATAGGGAAGTGTTTGGTTCTGTCATTTAGTATTCTGATTGGCGGTGAATGATTTCGATATTCTCGAATTCCCATCAGCATATAGTCCGCGGGTTAAGCTCGTAAATGTTCGTAGCCACGATCTACACCCATCGGAGTGTGCATGTCGAGTATGTCGAAATGTCAGTTCATCAGCCCGTACCATCCTCAATCATCACAGCCTCAAGAGACGCAATGAAAAGACCTGTTAGAAATCATAGCTTATTAAAGAACCATGAATAAGACGAAGATGACGTTGTCTTCCAACAGATTCTCGCCTGTTTTCGCTTCATGGTGAATAAGCTGGTGAATATGTCAGCAGAGGCGGCACTTTCTCGGGACTTGTCCGTCGCTTAGAGTGGGGCATGCGTCAGACGAGACGAGAAAGGAAAGTTGAGCAGGCGAAGCTTCGGACCAACTTTTATCCTTGCCTGGCATCCCCACGAAATCCGTCAAATCATCCAAGCGCCAAAAGCCGGAGAGGCCCGCACGCAATTACCTTTGCTGGGGCAGGGGGGCACTTCCGGCACTCGCGGTTCCTCGGCGCCGACGGTCCGCCAGGGACAGCAGCGATTGCCGCTCCGACAAACGGCACTCCGAGGGACCGCAATGATAGGCCGCAGGCTCATACCATTGTCATCATTGAGACGACAAAATTCAATTAGAGGTTTTTTTTTTCACCGTACCGGTCTAGAGCGTGGGAGAAAGCGTGGGAGAAAGCGTGGGAGCCCGCATACCAAGGTTAAAGGCGTCTTGGTCGATCAGGGCCGTGGCGACACGATGGCTCAGTCTTGCGACACAAAGATTCGACATCAGAAAGGAACTCTTCTCCGAGGGAGCGATTTCGCAACCCACGCCTCGAATGACATGATCGCGGGGAAACTGCCCTCGTGCTCAATTTGGCTTTTGATAGATCAAGACCCCGGCTCCAAGCATCTGTCGCCTCACCCCCAGATCTTGAACAACACGACAACAACAAAGCCGTATCAATGAGATCATATCCAAATGTAAATCAGCCCAATCTCGGCTTCTCAACCAGGAGCCCCCATGCTCTCCGGCTCCATTGGCAAGGTGCAAAAAAGAAAAAAAAAAGTCTCTTCCGGCGGCGCCGTGCAGTCGCGGACGTGGTTTCAGTCAAGAATAGGCCCGGAAGTACTCGCTACCTCCGGCTCGGCGGCTCCCACGCATTGCTGTCGCTGCCGATGGTGAGGCAAAACAGGTCCCATCGACCAGCCGCCAGTTCAGGGCTCCGGTCGACAAGCCAATCAGCCTGCGTTACCGCCATGGCACCCACCATCGCGAAAGGCATAGCGTCGATGTCGTGATCAGTTCCAGTCGCAGCCTGGAGACGACAATCCTCATGGCGGCGATGGCGCAATTGATGCTCCCCATCTTTTTTCCTCGCCCAGAGCGCATCACAGGCACCGTAGACTGGTGGCTTTCGGGTTCGGTTGGCTCGAATGCTGCAATTCCGAATTACTAAGGCTGCCTGTGGCCGGGGGCCTGCGGGCGGTCGCCCGGACAGAGCATGTAAAGCCCCCCTTGACCACCACAACAGGCCTCTCCCTCTCTTAAAGAAATTGACTGCCCTCTCTTCATCGTTGTGTTCGTCATCTTCCCCGTCTTGCCTCCTACAACGTGCTTCCGAGCCTTGTCCTGTATCCAGTCAGCACAATATTTGCGTCATCAGTTGTGTCAGAGCTTCTCCAAGCATCCGCCTTAACTCACCGTTGAATATAACCCCGGGGTTCTCTCGTCGACTGTCCCAGCTCCCGAAACCCCTCAGACAACAACCTCCCTCCTCGTACCATACTTCATCCATCGCCAACATGCCCGCCTTCATCTCTCAGTCCTCCTCGCAGTCGTCCTTTCAGGACATCAAGCTCGAGTGCGAGTCAGGCTATGTCTCTGGACAGAACTCGGAATACTCATCGCCCTCATCATCAACCATCCTCCCTCAGATCTCTCTCACCAAGGCCCACATCGAACACCTCAACAACATGCTCGAGACCATGCACCCCATGGACATCCTCCGATTCTGCAAGGTCATGTTCCCCAACCTGTATCAGTCGACCGCCTTCGGCCTGACCGGCCTCGTCACCATGGACATGCTGTCCAAGATTCAAAAGGAGCACCCCAACTCCCCCACTGTCGACCTCATCTTCCTGGATACCTTGTATCACTTTCAGGAGACACACGACCTAGTCAACCGGGTCAAGGCCCGATACCCCAATGTCCCCGTGCACATCTTCAAGCCTGACGGTGTCAACACTGCCGAGGAGTTTGAGGACATGTACGGCAAGGAGATGTGGAACACCGCCTCTGAGATGTATGACTGGATCGTCAAGGTTGAGCCCCTCCAGCGAGCCTATGAGGAGCTCAAGGTCGCTGCCGTGCTCAACGGCCGTCGACGATCTCAGGGTGCCGCCCGTGGCTCCATCCCCATCATCGAGTACGATGATGAGCGTGCCGTCGTCAAGATCAACCCCCTGGCCACTTGGTCATTCAAGCAAGTCAACGACTACATCAAGGAGCACAATGTCCCCTACAACGCCCTCCTCGACCAGGGCTACAAGTCCGTCGGCGACTGGCACTCGACCGTCCCCGTCAAGGATGGCGAGGACGAGCGAGCCGGTCGCTGGAAGGGCCAGGCCAAGACCGAGTGCGGCATCCACAACAAGAAGTCGAGGTACGCCGAGTTCCTCGCCCAGATGGAGCAAAAGCAGCAGGAGGAGAAGCTGGCCGCGGCCCTCGAGCAGGTGGCCCTTCCCGCCGTATGAGGTGCACTCGCACAAGGGGCACATCTTTGACGATTTAATGATTGAAGCATTGCATCAGGCGTTTGGGGTTAAAATTTGTCGATGAAACAGCCAGAACCGGGCGGTAAAAGAAGCTCATGGTATCTGGATTCATGGGATGGCGTTGGGTAAATAGCAGGGAGCCTGAGGAAAGGGCAGGGAATAGCGCGCAAGAAACCGGGCAGATAGAAGCTGCTTCAGTTCCTAGATAGAACTCAATAAGAAAGATACCAACCAAACTCTTCGAGGGCGTGAATATCAACGACGTCGTGACCAAGGCCGTGAGGTATGAAGTTGAATGCGATAAGTGAGCGGTGATCACGAGGTCGGCTGGAGCCGCAGGCACTTGACCAATACCCCGCGTCAATGAGGAGCACTCGTTGCCGCCCTAACAAGCCATCACCACACCAGCACTCCGAACTGATATTCCATTAACAGGCCTCTGCACCCTTGCCCCTCTATTATCGTCCATCGTGACACCCCCAAATCACAGCCTTGCGTCCGCACTAACAAAAAAAACCTTTCTCCAAAATGCAGAGCCTCGACTCTTGTCCGCCTGTTTTTCTCGACAGGAAGAAAAAGATCCTCGAGCAACTCTCTGTTCCGAACACTGAGTACACGGATGCTTCACCAAAAGGCTCTGTAGATGAGGGGATCCGGGACCTCATCGACGAGATCAACCAATCGACAGGGTTTGTGACGACAAGCAGCTGCGCGGGACGAGTCAGTGTCTTTCTTGAGGGCCGAAGGGTTGCCGAGACCGATGGAGAGGATGGACAGGTAGCGGGTGTTGGTGGAAAGGGTGCAGGAGGAACATGGTTATTTGTCTCTCATGATCCGGTGCCTGACGATGGGGATGAGGACAAGGACTGGAGCAGTACACTGGGGCTTGAGGACTCAGATGCAGTTCAGCATGTGACTGGCACAGTCAAAGAAAGGAGACTGATTCATTTCAAATTCGAGGCCATGGTAAGCAGTCGCAGCATGTTAGAATATACAAGAACACATGCTGAGATATCACGTAGATCCTCCACGTCCTCACGGCATCACCAGAACATGCCCAGCTCCTCCTCAAGTGTGCCTTTCAGGCTGGGTTCCGCGAGTCTGGTGCTCTCAACATCATCCCAAGCGGCAAAGATGCTGCTACTCCCATGGTAGCCATTCGCACAATGGGTCTCGCCTTTGAGTCTCTCATCGGCCACCAGGTTGATGGTCACCATTTGCGTCTGGTATCACCCGAGTATCTCAGAACACTCATTAGCATTGCCAATGAGCGCTTCGCTGAGAATACGAAACGCATTGGAAGGTTCCAGGATGCCTTCCGGGAGGCTGTGTCTACCCCGGCCCCGCGTCGGAATCCAGAGGGAGAGGAGTGGGAGGATGCAGCGGCGAGACGAGAGAGGAAGCGTGCTGAAGGCCTCCGACGGAAGGCTGAGCTACAGAAGAAGCGTGAAGCAGACGGTTCAGTGGAAGATGATATACCTGTTGGGGTTGAGGGTCAGGAGCAGACAGGGCTGCTCATCGGGTTATGAATTGCTGTACATTTTGTATTCCTCAACGCAGCCTTTATCGCCGCCAATGTCATAATGTACACGTGCGTACCTTTCCAAGGCTCATCATCACCATATCTCTATACCGATGAATCCATTTTCCCCCTCTATCTCATCCCCACCTCTTACGACACAACCTTCTCGACCCAAGACTTCTCCAGTTTCTTGACCTCGGCCTTGAAGCTCTCCACCTCTTGCCAGCAGTCGAGCGGCCGCCGGTCGTGCTCCCGCAGGCATCGGATGACCTCGTTGCGCGCGCCCTCGACGGCCTCGGGCAGAGGCCGCACCTGCTTGCGCTCCTCGAGCTTCTTCCGCATCGCCTCGATCTCCTTGTTGACGGTTTTCTGGCTCAGGCTTCCATCCTCCTTGTACTCGGCGCTGTTTAGCTTCTCGTGTGCGATCTTGAGGGCCTCGGCCTCTTGCTGTTGAAGCTTCTTGAGCTCCTCGGCCACGCGGGCCTGGATCTGGAGCTCGTAGATCTTGGTGCGGGAGGCATCAGTCTGGTGGGGGAGACGTTTGTTAGTTTCAATCGAAGAGATTAAAATCTTGTTTCGGTCTGCGGTTCGGATGGGGGGTAATGTACCTCGTTACTGGACTGTAGCGAGTCGACGAGGTCTTGTGAGAGGCTGCTGGGCGCTGAGCTGTTTATTGGAAAGCAGTCAGTCATCGATTGAGCATGATCAGGTCGGTTCTGGGGCATTGAGGGGGACGTACGCCTTCCACACGTGTGCGGAGATAGGTTTCGACTCGCTGGAACCCATTGTGTCGAGGGCAATGGCCGTGCAACCGATGTTCAATGCCGGCTCGTGATAGCCTTCCTGGAAATTTCCGGCGTTGTTCGGGAGCGTCACGGAGCAGCGATCAGTGAGTGCCTCAGGTTTCAATGTTCCTGGCCGTCTGGCCGAGTGGCGCAGGTTGTGGCGTTTTGGTGTGGCGCCTCACCGCACACCGAAACTTCACCGAAGTAGATGTTACAGTTGAATGACCAGCCTGATATGCCGTTTCGGTCATTGAATGTCGGCTTTAGCCATTGCAAAGCAATATAATGGTATCTCCGGAGTTTTTTTTGTTGCAGTAACTGACATCACGTTTTGCCCATGTAGCCTTTTGTGACACTACCTAATGTATGCAGTTACTTAGTTAATTGTTTGACTCTTGTGTCAATATCCAGTGTAAGGCAAAGAAGCGGCCAATTCACAAATACCCGGGACATGTCATGGTAATTAAAATTGCATGCTGTCTATTTCTTAACCGCCATTCTCTTATTGTGCGCCAGGCATGCATGGCAGAATTATCATTGTCGGCGCTTGATGTTATCTCATTCAAGCCCACGTCATTGAAGTTTCTCGAGATAAAGTAAACCGCCTACCGGGTAACGGCACCAACAAAGCCTCCAATAGGTACCCAGTTGCCAACACCCATTCATACAGAGATAGAAGCAAGTGATATCATTGATGGATCAACACGTTCATCCCGCATATGTAGAACATTCAGCCCGATTTCCACGACTGGCTGCATAGGCGCCGGCGGCTACCCTGGACAATCAGCTTGGGTCTGTGTGGCTCATGGTCATCAACCCAATACTGGGATCATTCGAGATTCAGTCCGTGCTGTTGACCAACACAGATGACAACATGCCACAATCGGCATTCCATTCCCTGGCGCGGTAAAAAGATGCCGGCAGGCTCCGACGTACATCAATTCTGGGGTAGAAATGGGCCGAGGTGAGTCGAAACCGAAGCATCAAGACCAATGCTCCCCAACGTCCAAAGACGGGACGGAACAAGGACGGCTTCGTCATGTCTCATGGTTCACCGCGTGGCTGGACGGGATTGCATGCAAGCATCAGGTTCAGGACCCGGATGACGGGCCGCCGTCATCCTTTCTTCTTTTCTTCTTTCCCTTTTCTGACATGGGACGGAACCAAGAGATCCCAGGGCTGCGGAAGCGAGGGCATCTGGCACTTGTTCATCTAACCTGCGACGTGCTAGAGGCTTGTCCCTGCTTGTGAATCCCGCTTTGGCAGTGAAGGATGCAGAGGCTCGCAGGCCGTCAGCCCACCTGAGGCGGCGAGCATATTTCCGACTTAGATAACTGTCGTCGAATCTAGATTCCATCAACCACAAGACGAGGATTTCAATTGTCAGCGGGTCGGCCTCCCACGCTTGGCGGTGATGACTTTTGCAGGGCGGGCTATCTAGGCCCTGGCCTGAGTCGGAGTCGACAATCTTGACAAGGGGCACGGATCGGAAGCTGACGGAGGGGTTCTGTTCTGTCGAAAAAATGGCAGGTGGATTGCGAGCGGCGGTGCTTGAGTTGATTCCCATGATTCATGGCATGAATGACGGATCTGGCCCTCCAAGTTTGCCGTGTTCGCCGTAGAATGTTTCAGTCAGGCCATAAAGTGTCCGCATGCGACGGCGTTGCGTCAGGAAACAAAGCCATTGAGAGCCGGAGCCGAGAAGGGACTGACCAAACATCAAACAGAACATACAAGAAACAGAAACAAGAGAGGGGGCGACGATAGCGTCACGAGCATTCTCGACTGGATGCCTCCGCGAGGTTGAACGTCCTGTCTCACTCGCGGCCGGCGTGCGGAGCATTGAGTGGCCAGCAGGCGCCGACACGAACAGGGACCGGCGTCGTCTTGGCGCTCCCAGAGCCAACCAGTGACAGCGACGGACCCCTGAAGAGCGCGGTACCAAAGGGGAGAGCACCCCTGAGCCAGGCCCGTTTCAGAGGCTTGGGGGGTTGCACCGCCGGCAGCCACTGGATTGATTGGCGATCCCGCCTTCGCTCGCGGCCGAGAACCGGGGATATTCTTGGCAGATCTGACGTGCCATAGGCCAGACCGCTGCGTGGCCAGCCCAGCCGTTGCTGTGAGCGCCCCAGCCGTAGCGTGCGCAGGACGATGGCTTTGCTAAGGTTATCTGAGATTTATTGGAGGCGCTGTCAAAGGAGGACGCCAGCGCTTAAACGGTTGCTGGTTCGTTGCGCCTTGAGTCCTTCCAGCTCTCGTGTAAGACGCCCACGAGCACCACTACGAGAGAGAAAAACGTGGTCAGGCAAGAAATATTGGATATCTTAGACCGTTGGTTCCATTCCCCAAGAGAGCCTTGGCCAGGTAGGCTAGAACACACAATCACACCCTCCAAGAAGACGGATGAACCAACCAGTCACGAGCTTGACTCGCATCTTGAAGAACCTGCAAGGGGTGGGAGATAGACACCCCCTGGGGAGGCGACAGGGCCCCAGGGGAACGGACGTGAGCATCTCCCCGCTGGGGCCAGGCTAGCAGGCGACCGCAGTAAATCCTTCATCCAGCGCTAGCGGTCCGTTTCTTCTGGCTTTGGGCTGGGGCCCGTTTACATATTATCGCTGTGGCCGCCGCCCTCGACACAACAAGGTGCAAGTTGGGAGGCGTCATACCTTCATTCCTCTCTTCGTGTGCTTTTGCGCTGTTCACGGTGGTTTTATTCTCTCCCCCCCTTCATTTCATCGGTCCATTGTCCTCTTATAGACAATCCATTCTCGTGTGAGGCTGGTTCCATTTCTGTCTGCTTCCGGCTTTCCATCGACGACGACGACGACAACTGCTCACCAGCTGCCCGCCACAGCCGCTTTGTTTCTCGGTGCCCGGTTTCTGGGTCTTGGACGGAACATTTTTTTCATCCTCTGAAATCATTCAAAACATAGGTCTCTGCCGTCCTTGTTTTTGCCGATCTCATCCTTTCTCGTCTGCGTTGTGCTGCGACAAGCGCCTCTCAATTCCTCCCTCGCACAGCATAGCACCGCACGCGCCAAACGTCGATCGTCTGCCGCCTGCCCTGCCCTTTTCAACTTTGCATTCGCTTTTTCTTCACGACATTCGGTCAATCGCTTCTCTCTCTCTCTCCCCCTCTTTTGCAGATCCGCCAAGTTGGGAGATCGCCAGCGAGTCCTGGCTTCATCCCCACCTGCATCTGAGCACGAGCACCTCGTGGACGAGGTGAACGGGGCGTCATTGAGCACCACTCGTGATTCGATTCCAACTCACCCTTTGTTCTGCCCGGATTGCAGACAACTTGTTCATTCATTGTTCTCTTGGACCTTCCCATTCTTCTCCGTCATCGCCTTTGTGCGCCGTGTCACCCATTGTTGTGTTGAACACAGCCTTGATTCACCCAAACTACCACGACTACACCGCTGACCTGAGCACCGCGCTCATCATCAACAAGCAAACCCTGATTTTTTTTCATTACTTTTTAACGACCACGACAAACGAACTGACTACTCACGATCATGTTCTGACAAATTCTGAACATACAAATCACTCAAGGAGGAAAAAGCGCAACATCTACTCTCTTTCAATCACCGTCGTCTCTTTTCTTCTTGTTCTGGGACAAATCCTCTTCCCACCGCGAACAGCGTCCATTCACTCTCTCATCTCTTCGACATTTCCCGATAAAACAAGACAGATACCACTCATTTTTTCGCTCTTTGCTCCTAAAGGAGCTTCTACTACTACTACCTACCAACCAAACAAGATGGATTTCTACCGGCGCCGGATCGCTAGTGCCAACTCCTTCATGGCTACCTCGACCTTGCATAGCCGTGCCGAGGCGGCCCACGCCGACCCCGAGCAGGCTTCTTATACACCCAACTACCACTCGAGTCTCGATGGCGTCAATCAACCTATGAATCTGCTCTTCAAGGATGTGCTCTGGTGGACACTGGGCATCATGGCCCTCATCGTTCTCGGCATCCGCATCTTTGAGATCCTCTGGGCAAAGCTCCGCCAGGTGTCGACGCTCAACGTGGCCGGCAACAAGCAGGGCTACTGGAGAACATCGCAGTGGAGCTGGATGCCCGATATCAAGAAGCACATCATCTATGCGCCGTTGTGGAAGAAGCGTCACAATAGAGAAATGAGGCTCTCTTCCGCCATCAGCATGGGTACACTCCCCTCACGACTTCACTTTGTCATCCTCTTCATCTACCTCGGTAGCAATACTGCCTACATGTTTGTCCTCGACTGGGCCAACCAGAACAAGATGGCTCTCTGCGCTGAACTTCGAGGCCGCTCTGGCACTCTGTCTCTGGTCAACATGGTGCCCCTTATCATCTTTGCCGGACGAAACAATCCCCTCATCGCCATTCTCAAGATCAGCTTTGATACTTACAACCTGCTTCATCGATGGATGGGTCGCATTGTCGTCCTCGAGGCCATCATCCACACCATCGCCTGGGCTATTGTTGCTGTTGACGATATTGGCTGGGAGGGCGTTTGGCATTCCATCGCCACCAACCTCTTTGTGGGATCAGGAGCAGTCGGAACGGTGGCTATGACCCTCCTAATGATTCTCTCGCTCTCACCTCTGCGACACGCCTTCTACGAGACCTTTCTCAACGTCCACATCGTCTTGGCTTTTGTGGCCTTTATCGCCACTTGGGCTCACTGCGCCTCGTCTGAACTCCCTGGCGGCCTTCCCCAGCTCCCCTGGATCATGGCCATCATGGCCCTTTGGTTCGCTGACCGCCTCGCTCGCATGATCCGGATCGTCTACGTCAATTGGTCCGCCAAGGGATGGACTGACGCTTTCTGCGAAGACATGCCTGGCAACGTCACCCGAGTAACGCTTCACCTGCCCAGATACGTCGACGTGCAGCCTGGAACTCACGCCTACCTGCGATTCTGGGGCCTCTGTGCCTGGGAAAGCCACCCCTTTTCCATCGCCTGGGTTGAGCACGTCAAGGACTCTACCCTACCCGTCCTCGAAAAGGAACCCCTCAACGCCATCGACAAGGCCAACACGACTACAAAGGTCTCGTTCCTCATTGGAGCCCAGACCGGCTTCACCAAGAAGCTCAACGATCGCGTCTCCTTGTCCCGCCGACCTCTCCGCATCAAGGCTGCCATGGAAGGCCCCTACGCCGGCCACAACAGCCTCGACTCGTACGGTCACGTCGTTCTCTTTGCCGGCTCGACTGGCATCACGCACCAGATCTCGTACATGCGCCACCTCCTCCAAGGATACAACGACGGCACGACAGCGACTCGACGCATCACCCTCGTCTGGATCATCCGCGAGTACGAGTCCCTCGAGTGGGTTCGCCCCTACATGGACACGATCCTTCGCATGCCCAACCGCAAAGACGTCCTCCGCGTCCAGGTCTTTGTGACTCGGCCCCAGAACCCAAGCGACATCGTCAGTGCTAGCGCCACAGTGCGCATGTTCCCAGGACGGCCCAACGTTCCCCTCCTCCTCCAGAAGGAGGTTCAGGAGCAAATGGGAGCCATGTGCGTCACCGTGTGCGGTCCAGGTGCCCTCGCCGACGACGTCCGGGAGGCATCACGCGTAGTCCAGGGCTCGAGCGTCGTTGACTTTGTCGAGGAGAGCTTTACGTGGTAATGAGCGAGCAAGGGGCCGTGAAAAGGAGAGGGGTTTCTTTCGAACTGTACATATTCAAGGCAAAGGACAATTAACTATCTCGGGAGGGTGACGTGTGGTTGTATATGAGGAGCGAGCGAACCAACGCACTATTCTAGCATTTCCATAGGCTCAATGATAACATATAGATCTACTTCATTCATGTGAGACTAGTGCCTTTACGCCATGTTCTTGGAGGCCATTTCACCCTTGGTCTGTACGAATCATAACTTTAGGTGTAATTGTGGTAGGTATCAAGGCAACTAGGAAGACAACACCAACATGTTGAAGGCGATGGATGGTAAAAACAAGAACATGTAGCGGAGCATCTCACTTCTGTCCGTTGCGTTCATATCATGCCACGGATGCCGTACTTACTAGTTGCCTAGGTAGGTATGAAAACACCATCTGGTCAACAATCATATCCCTAACGTCATTAGTTGCTGGTACAACATCACCTGCTCAGCCAATTCCACCATGTCCTGAATTATTACACTACAGTCGTGCCTTATTTTGTACATTGACCCTCCATTTATCAACCAAACAGCCCTCATCAGTCCACCAGATATCATGGCAAAACGCTCCCAAAACATGAAATGCACACTGATCATGCCTCAACACCTCGCCTCACCAAGGAAACATCATTATCCCTTGGCAGTCAACATTCCCCCAGACACCTTGACATCTCAACCAAGGCACGTTCAAACCTTGCGAGGGCGTCCACGACGGCCCTTGGCCTTGGGAGCAGGCTTCTCGTCCTCCTCCTGTTCTTCAGCAGCGTCTTCGTCCTCCTCGACAACAGGGGCCTTCTTGGCTGCAGCCCTGCGTGGTCTTCTGACTGCGGCAGGCTTCTCTTCAGCTTCATCCTTCGGCTTTCGAGCAGCAGCCTTGCGCGCCTTAGCGGGAGCAGGGGCGGGGGCCTCCTCCTCCTCCTCAGTGTTCTTGGCAGCGGTCTTTCGCCCTCTCTTGGCAGGGGCAGGAGCAGGAGCAGACTCCTCTTCCTCAGTCTCGTCCTTGACTTTCTGGGCCGAAGCTCGGCGCCCCTTCTTAGCGGGAGCAGGAGAAGCGGCAGGCTCCTCTTCATCAGCCTCATCCTTGACCTTCTGGGCTGAAGTCCGGCGTCCCTTCTTAGCGGGAGCGGGAGCGGGCGCAGGAGCCTCGTCCTCGGTCTCATCCTTGACCTTGGCCTTAGCAGCGGTCTTCTTGCCACGGGCGGGCTTAGCAGGAGCGGGCTCCTCCTCCTCCTCTTCATCCTCCTCCTTCTTAGCCTTGACGGCCTTGGCCTTGCGTGCCTTCTTAGGCTTGGGCTGGTCCTCCTCATCGCCGTCAGCAGCCTAGATATTAGGTTAGCAACGTTTGTGGTACATGCTGGCTAAGAACTTACAGCGGCAGCAGCAGCATCCTTCTCCCTCTTTCTCTTTTGAGCAGCCGTCAGATGGATGCCCTTCTCCCCAAGCTTGTTCTTCTCGGGATCCTACATGATGGTTAGTTGAGTCGACCAGCAAGGTACTCCGAAAGACTTACTCCATTGAAGTCTTCAGGATCGATGAAGCCCTGGGTGACACAGCGTCGAACCTTTTCCTGCAGATCAGGATGGTCCCTGAGAGCGTGAGTACGGAGACAAAGCGCGGAGCAGGATCAAGACTTACCCAAGCTCATCGAAGCCATCGATAGCATCGCAGTCAAAGCTACCATCCCCCTGCTCGCAGAGATCTCGGACGTTCTGCAGCTGTTGGCCAGAGACACATCCCCTATGATACACGTCAGCAAAGCTGCTGGGTTTGCGACTGAAACCAATGCATCTTACCAATGCTTCCACGCCCAGCTTCCATGATCTTCAATGGTGACCCAGCTGCCGAAGCGGAGGGTACCCTTAGTGATCTTCTCCTTGGTCTTCTTGCACTCGCTGTCCTTGCAACCAGCGCGGTTGTTGGGGGACACCTCTGCGACGCCGTTAGAAATCATGGTTCGTCATAGAGTGTGGGGGGAGAAGCTGCCGCAAGAAGCGCGACAACGGCGCCCACGGGAAACATGAAAAATTCGAGACTCACCAATACGGTATTCGCCCATCTTTGCGGTGGTAGGAAACGTGCTGTGATGCGACGAAAATGGCACGAAAGAGAGGGAAAAATATGAGTCGAGAGAGACAAAGGGTGCAGACAGAGAGAGAGGGGGCGAGCTTCGGTTGGGTTTGCGCGCGCGATCTGGAGAGAAAATGGCCAGAGTAAAAATCAAGAGGCGCAACAGTGAGGAAATCAAATACAGGCCTCAGAGCTGGCGAGAAAGGAGAGGGAATTTATAGATATCCCTTCGCCTGTGAAGTGAAAAAAACAGGCAGAGAGAGAGAGAGAAAGAGAGGGGAGATGATGTGAGAGATTGAAAGGAAGGGTGAAGTGGGAGGCGCTGCCAACGCATGGAGCTTGGGGAAGGAGCTGGAGCTTGAGCTGGGCTGGGCTGGGCTGAGGGAAGGTGCGCGCGACGCGTCGTTCGTTTTTCTTCCAGGCAGGAGCTACCCAAGTCACAGGTCCCCTCCCCTCACCACCACCACAATGCGCCCCCGATAACCAACCAACAGGCAATAAATTAAAATGCAGATAAAGAAAGCTAGGCACCTTGGAAGGCTGCATTGATCTGCAGTTTTCATTTTTTCTCAATATTCACACTTTTCCCTCTTTCTGTATGTATGCTTTGAATTGTCCATCTTAAAACCCATTGTCTATCTACCCCCAGCTGAAACGTTGCACCATCTCAAAGAAATGGGCACCACCCAATATACATGGCTGCTAGGTTCCTAGGGTCAACAGCTTGTTTGATCAGCTCCTCCACCTGGCCCTCAACTCCTAATGGGATGCTCTCGTGCGGGAGCAATCCCTTGACTTTGCGCTTGATGCTGTCTACCACACTCTGCGGTTGCAGCTTAACGCCTACGTCTCCCCTTCGATGCGTCCGCTTCTCCTTCTGTAGATCCAATGTTGGGTCATAGATGAATGCCTCGAGAATTGTCATGAGCGTCTCTTCCTGTTGTCGGAGGATACTCAGAGTCAGCTCACACGACTTGCGGAAAGGTCCTTCATAGCCGTAGATACCCATTGCAGCCACCATGTTGTGAGTGAGCCTAAACGGTACACGCTCGGGCTTGGCAAACGTGAGACCTTTGTCAAACAGGCAGTTGAAGTCGACATGAAATACTCCTCCATTGCCCTCTTCAAGGTTGACGTTCTCACCATGCCTGTCACCAAGTCCGAGAATCGTGCCCACCATGGACATGACGGCGCATGAGCGCGTGTATCGCAGTCGGGCACTGAACCAAGCCGATGGGTTGGGGAATTGTTGCGTGAACCACAGCTGAAGTACTGGTGGGAACCGACCGAGAACTTCATCTGTAAACACTCTTGTCTTGCCATCTGAAAGACAGGCTTCGTCCATTAGCTGCTTGAGAACAGTGTAATCAGGATAGATCTTGCGTGAAGCATAGAGCCCAATGAGGATATCTCGCATGGTTTTGATGCCCGGCACCCACTCGATGATACCGCACTCTTCGTTGAGAGGTGTAACTGCGTACGTTCGGATGTAGAGCTGCCTTCGACTAGACTCGGCGTCTCGCTTCAACGATCGATTGATCAACCCGTTGAACTCCATCAGACGTTGATCAGTTCGCAGGTCATCCTTTGGTTTGATGAGAAGCATGTAGAGTTTTCCATCGCTGCCTCGTGCCGTGAGTCGTCTTGGTTTGGCGAGCGAACTAAGCACCAAAACATCATCCAAGAAGGACCCAATCGTCACCACATCTCTCGAAAACGCTTTGTGTTTCTTGACGTATTCGGATACAGCTGGTAGTGTCGCTGTCAGAGAGCCTTCGACAGGCACCACCAACGGGCATGGTGTGCATTTGTGGTTGAATCGAAGGTCTCGAGTAAGACTGGCGTGGACCGTCTTGTTGCCATGAAAGTCTCCGTTCTGACACGCCAGAAGTAGCTGTTCAGCCAGCTTCTCTCCCATCCTCAGTAGATACTTCAGGTCATAGGTTGAGCCTTCCACCTTCTTAGATACGCTCCTCAATGCCTGGAGGATCTGAGTGCCTCGCGCTTTTCGTTCCGATACTTGTCTGGTTGTCATGATGCCGATCAGACTCCAGAGAGCCTGTCGAGGGTGAGCTTCGACAACCTTGACGATGATATGCGTGAGTCGATCGAAGACGTTTGGGTTCTGGTGCGCAATGCGGGCGACGATCTGCGGCAATGCTGTGTAAAAGACGTACGCTGGTAATCGGTGAATATACTTGTCGAGGAAAGAGTGCAAAAGATTCAGTTGTTCCACACGTCTCCGATGAAGCTCACGAGACAGTGAGACTTTGCCTTCTGGTGCCTTATCCACCTGTGCTCCCAGGTCAAGCCAAAGGGTCAAGATCCTCGGTAGAGTCTGGTAGAGATACTTCGTTCCAGAGTTCAGCGAGCGCACGTAGTTTTCAATGACAAGCCTAGCAACCTCGCCCGTAATGTAGTTGTCGCTCTGGTCATCAACCTTGAGCGGCTTCTCGGCCTCAAGAATCTTCTTGTAGTGTCGGCCAAGGTAGTAGTGCCCTTTCTCCCACGTGGAGTACGTTTTGGGCGGCTGTTGATACTTCTCGCGCAAGGCTCCGGCATGCGTTTGACCAGCGCTGTCGAGCCATTTGGCAAGGAGGAGTTGAGCCCTCGCTGTCAGCAGTTTTTGTTGCGGGCTCAATTTGGTGGAACTGGTACTGGTTGAAGTTCCTGTTTGGGTCATGAACTTGTTGCTCTTGATAGCTCCCTGGAGAATCTGAATCGCCTTGCGGTGCTGATCTTCCCTCCAAAGCAGCTTGGCATTCTCAATGGCCGCACCATCGTCGCCGAGCTTGGAGGCGTGTAGAACAGCGTTGAACGACTGGTGTAACGAATTTGTCTTTCTCGCAAGCCGTGCGCTTGACAGCCACAGGCCCGAGATGTCAAGGTCAGTAAACGCTGGCCTATTCGCGGTCAGTAATGGGGACTTTCTGCATGCTTTACTCAACCTGACATACCGGCTGAGTTCCATGGCTGCTCGACGGATCCCAAGAAGGTATTGTTTATCGTTCACATAGGCACCCAGAATGTCAAGTCTTCGATCCAGAAGGGACATGGACTTCTGACGCGCCACCTCGTCTTCTGTTGGCGTAGCCATGATTATCTCCAGGTCGGTGAGGATGTGAGCCTTGAGGAGAAGATCGTGACAAGCCTGGAGCGATGCAGTAGATGAGGTGCTCATTGATGCCGAAATCTTTCTCCTCATGTCATTGACGAGGAGAGTCAACTCGGACAAGTCACTCTTGTTCCTTAATTTGGCAAAGATGGTCGCGACCGATATGTTGAAGTCCTCAACCACATCGCCATGGAATCGTTTGCTGAATTTGGCCAGACTTTGCCACCTGCCCGTCACCCATGCCGCCTCTACAGCATAGGGAATGATCTTGTTGTCTGTCGAAACATCGGTATGCATTCCCTCGACATGATTCAATAGGACCTCTGTGTATTATTAGCCAAGAACGAGACGGGGATTTCTGAATTCCTCACCGTGTTGACCAGCCTGTTTCAGACAGTGAAGCAAGTCGATCTGGAAATCGACGTTGTCGGGGCTTTCTGCTAGTTGCATTTCATACCAGTTCTGTACCGCGGTCCATCTTCCGGCCTTGCGGTGGCTCAGGATCTGCTGATTGATGTCGAGAACATGAAGATGGGCCGATATTCCGTCCAGCCCATCGGGCTCATCGATATTGGCGTAGATGTCCTGAAGCTTCTCGAGAAGGCGGTTGCGCTCATCCGGCTTTCTTTTTCTCTGTTCCATCTTTTGGGCATGTTGCTCGAGGTGAAACAGAGCCCTAGCGTAGTCGTTGCAATCGATGGCCCTTTCTGAGATCAACTCGGCGGGTATCATATCCAGAGCTTCTTGGACCTGGGTCAACTTCTCCTTGTCGGGTTCGGTGAGGCGTCCTGCGGCTCTTTTGGTCTGGATCCATCTCATTGCGCAGTCCACAACTCGGAAGACGACCTGGACTCTATTAGCAGGCGAACATTGCCAAGTGTTGCACAACTTACATGGCAAAATCGCTTCATTTCCTCCTTCTCCTGATACGAGGCGTTCTCTCCAGGTTGATGCTTCAGGATGTTGAGTAGCTCGCCGAGGACATCGTCTTTTTCTTTCTTAGAACTTCTGGATCCTAAAAGAAGATGCAGAACCAAGTGTGGGAGAAGGTATTCTGCGATAATCACGTCTCTGACGCGAATGACACGTGCAAGGGGCTCAAAGATCATATCTGCATAAGGTGTTTGTCCCTTTCGTAAAAGATCCAAAACGATGAATCTTAGCCAGGTTGCATATGGCTTCGGGGGGGTGGTCGCATGTGGTTTGGGGGGACTGAAGATCGGGTACTGAACCTCCAGAGGAGCCATTGGCGCAACCACATAGCGGGAACCCAAGAAAGGGGCCACCACTTCTCGAACGGCCTCCGGCATCGCAATATATTTCCGATAAATCTCGCTGCCACCGAGCATGCCGGTGCCTTCCATGGCGCACGCCGCCGTGATATCGCACCGGTTGAGAAGCTCTTGCATGGCAAATGACAAGAATCCTTGAAATTTGTTGTCAGTGGTAGACAAGAATGCAGGCACTAGTTCATGTTCCAGCAGAAAAAGGACAAAGTCCGTGGTTTCTTCGGAAGTCTCCAAGTTATTCAAGATAACCACGGACCGCTGTTCCCTCACTGTCTCGATCTTGCTAGGATCCAGACACCCAATCAGGCCCATCGCCTCGGTACAGAGCGTAGCGATCTCCCCTGGAAGGTTGTTGTATGTGCATACGCAGTCGAGAAGAGATCGCATTAGCGCTGCAACAACAGCGTCTGATTGTTGGCTGGCGGCGGAAGCATGCAGTGCGTTTTGGTTGTTTTGAAGGTATGATACCAGTTCTGTCAGTGCTTGGAGGACAACACCTGAGTTCTCATGCCTGATCCGCTGGGAGAAAGCCTCGAGGGTTTCCTCAATTAACGGAGTTGCTGGTCGGTGTTGTTCCAGCTTCGTCTCAACGTCCTGTAGCTCAGGAATGTGGCGAAGGGAGGGTAGCTTGAGGATATATCTCGCGATCATGCTGTCGTACCGATTAACAGTGGTCTGGAGCATCTCCTTGGCAAGCAGGGCCGTTGACTCATTCAAGGAGTCCCAATATTGGGTAACCACATAGAACGTGGTCTCTAGCAGCTGCTCGACATCCTCTTCATCAAAATAATTGAGCATTGCCGCCCAACAGGAGAAACTTGCTTCCCTCAGAGTGTCCTGAGCTAACGTAGATAGTAGACAGGCGGCAATCTAGTGCACGAGTGAGCAATAAAACCAGTATGGAAACCAGATTGTCGTACCTGGGGTCTGGCGAATCTCGCCGAGTCTTTGATCACGCAGAGCATTTGTTCCATAGCCCGAATGTATCGACGACGTTCTTGGAATGGAAGATTTGGATCATTGATGACTTCTGTAAGACGAGCCATGAGGCCAAGAAGGTGAGACTGGATGAATCGAGGAGTTTTCTCCCCTTTCTTCATCGATCTGGCGTCCTTGTTCTCTGCTAGAATCATTGAAGCGATAGTGTTCAAGGCTTTTCGGACCTGCAAGGGTATTAGAACCTGACATAGATCGGTGGGCATTTGACTTACGGGTGCCTTCTTGGACTCATCTGCCTCACCCGCCACCTTCAGCAACTCCATGACGGTGAGGACAGGTTCTGTCTGAAGAAGCTCAATGATAGGTGCAGTGTGAAAATGAGTCGATATTTCGTTTAGGCGCGACTTTGCAAAGGCAGTAATGTCGTCAGTTTCTTGGATCAACAATAGAGCAAGAGTGGCAGCTAGATTCGGGGGATCCATCACCACCATCCAATCTCTGGGGTCCTGCCGGGCCTCGGAAATCTTCTGGATCACATCCTTCTGCTTGTCAAGCACTAGCCATGGCACCGCGTGTGTCTGGATGACGAGTAGTAGCTCGTTCACCGAGACCTGCAGTAACTCAGCGATCACACGGCTCATCTGAGGACGGTGCACCATATCCTTGGTCGCCATGTATGCCAGATTTGGCCAGAAAGGCTCAAAAAGGCCGCGGGGTGTTACTCCACGTGCTTCTGACAAGTTCAAAAGCTCATTGAAGGCGAATGCTGAGACGATGTTGTTGCTGCTTCCCAAGTATTCCATGAGCTTGATGAGGACCATGTTAAGTTCGTCTTCGCATACGACTGTGCCCAACTGGCCCCATGCCATGATGAATGTCTCTGTTAGATTGGCACGGTTCTTCTCAGATAGCGACTTGAGAAAGGCAATCGAATTCTTCCTGTTGCGATGCACCAAATCCTGGCGCTTCATCGGAGACGTTCCATCCGTCGCGCTCGAACGTACACTACCGTGAGCGGCGTCGGCTTGGAGATCAGCAAGGGGCTGGTTGGCGGTGCCTTTTCCACCCGGGTGACGAGTCGGGAGTACCATGCGTGTAAAAACTGACTCAGGTCTGTCGAGAGAGAAGGTTGCCAGGACTCTCCCTGCAGCAATGCGGAGTTCTCTTAAAGAACTGTTCAGAGACTGAAGACACCACTGACCCAACGCGGATGTTTCCAAGTTAAGTAGTTCTGTATCATCGCAATGTTGGACCACTCTCCTCAGCGCCAGCATAGCAGCAACCCTTGGACGGCGAGATTCTGCGATGGAAGGCAAACGGACCAACTTTGTAAAGAGAGCTTCAACTCGAGACCTATGGAGGATGGCCTCGTGGGAAATTGTACGACCCAACCATGAATTCGTCTCGCAAACAGGACACGGGGAACCAGCAACCTTTGGTTCGACAGCATCGGACGGTTCGGGCTCACTGTCAGCAAGACAGCAAATTCGGGACAAGAGATCAAGAGCAAGGCACTGGTGCGTTTCATCCACCGTTGGGAACGCGTCCCTTTTATTCATCAGTATCGAGACATCAGTGCTTGAGGCATAACTCACAGATATTGTTGTTCGAAATTCGCCCAGTTATCATCATCTTCCATTGAAAGTCCCAAGCTCTCCCTAATCGAATTCACCAGGACAGACATGGCGCTATGATTTTGAGATGAAACCTTTCTGCGTTTGGTACGGTCTTCGGGGTCGACATCAGGTTCCTTATAGGTCATTGACAACTCTTCGATCGCCTCACGCACATAACCGTCCTGGAACTTTGAAGGATGCAGATCACTGTCAAGTAGTTCCGGCTGGGGAGTGGCGGTGACTTGTCGTAGAGTTTGTGTTGCTCTCTGTTGAGTTGTCAGCTTCCAGCAAAGCCTGCTTGATTGTGGTTTCTCACCCATATATCTGTTTCTGCTGGCATCTCCGGATACAGCAGAGAAGTTTCGTCCACAAGCTTGGATACTGCTAATCGACCAAGGGCTCTATCGCCAATGCATGCCTTTGCTATTGTAGCAAGAGCCACGCAATACGTGCGACGAGTCTCCTCGTCAGTGGAATCTAGCATGGGCGAGCAGTCAGGACTTGATGCCATCTCACCGCAAAATAGGACCAGGAGCATGACGGCCTTGTTGCGAAGTGAAACGCCGACTCCCTTCTTATTGGACAACGCTCGTACAATCTGTAAGGTGTTCTGAATGATATGAAGAGGCGAGCCCGGAAATACAGACTCATAGCGTTTCTGGAGAGACCGCATGTCCACAAGAGCGTCGAGCAACCATACCACACTCTCCGAGAACGAGGAGACCATGTCAAACGCTACATCACCAGATAGTAGGGGATATGATAAGGCATCGCCGAGGCTTAGGCACTGTTGAAGAGCCTGTGGCATTCGTTCGACGCGATAGGTGAGTTGGTTGAGACGGGATAAATCGTCGCCCAAGTGCCGGCTTACGGCAAAGTCTGGAGGAAGAGACAAATCCCTGAGGACTCCCTCTGAAGAAGGCACAATCGAGAGACTCTGTAGGTAGTCAAGAAGGCCTAGTATATGTGAGCCAAAGGCGTCTTCTACACCGTAGAACAAGACCTACGAGATAACGTGGTGCGCAGATAGAGCATAATAGCGGGAGCCAAGTCCCACAAGCTCCGTGTCTGCGCTACAGTGAGTATCAGATATTGGAGGAAACCTTCAATGCCCTCCGTAAGTTCGATGCATTGCGGATGCCCAAGAAGCCTCAACAGCTGAGGGAGCAACCAGACCCACAGAGGTTCTTGGCCACGAAACATGAACTCTTGACCATTCACTTTGTGTTTGAGCACCGATGGTGTCTCTTTGATGGTGAACTTGAGAAAGTTGATTGCCTTGATGCCCTCGGTGCGTACATGGGCCCAATCGAGGAATGGATCATCCAGCCGAATGCCATCAAGGACAACGCGAGCGTAGACGTAAAGGAGCATGTGATTGTTTTCAATACGCTCCTCGGGCGTCTTGAGAAGTGTGGGATCATCTTTGACGCGTTGGATGACAGCGAAGAAGCCCTTCAGCTCACTGTTCTCGTCCGACCTAGAGGATTTGGTCGATGCTGAAATGTTCTCCACGAGCTGGGCAGCTAGGGTTGATGGCGGAGGACCGGCAGCAAAGTCACCGCCTGAGCGTCCATGATCAAGCAGAGTCACCCTGGGATGAATATTTCCGGCCATGACGCATGAAGCATCGTGATTTCACGCTGGTTTGGAGGGATGGCTGATTTCAAGAACCAACAAGGCGGAAGACGCGACGATGGGTAGTGGGGTCTAACGCGAGTACACGTGATCACTTTACATGGTCCACTGTCTGGCACATTCCCACTTGACTCTGACTCCTGGGGGAACAGGAGATGTGAAAAGACAATTACTCTCCATTTCTGTTCCAAAACTTTTTTTTAGGTATTAAGATATTGGGAAAATATATTATTGCATGTGTAAATTCATGGGTTATTTATATCCCTATGCCCATTTTCTTCTTCATAGTTATTTTGTACCCTCATGTTAGTCCTTTGGTGGGTCATGTTCGACCTTGCAAACGCTTGGATTTGATGCACTTTCCTTCTACAACTAGATACCTACTGACTTACACCAACAAATGTGACTCCATTGACGAACATGCTACAAACAACAAACGCCTGAACTTGATCCGAGATAATTCATTACTTCGTGGAGAACTCGTCTCCTTTCTGTCGTACAATTGTGTGGCATCCAGCCAGCCTCTGTCCTTACCGTTCGTACCGGACAGTTACCACATCATGCGTAACACCTGCGGCACCGAGTTAGAAGGGAGGGCTCTTCATTTCATCTGGTATTTTCTTACCTCCAAGTTTGACCTTGTATGTGATTTCTGCTGATCCATAACTGGCTTCGATGACTCCCTTGAGACAATAGTACCGATGCCACCCCATGCGTCTGACCTTGGCGGTTCTCTTGGCAGAGTCGGGGATCTTTTTCAGGTCGAGCGAGAGCGTTCCGATATACTGTGTGCTTGAGTCCAAGTGGATGGGCGTCTTTGAGTCGTCGCTGTGACTGAATATTTCGATCTCGGTCTGCGGCTCATGACCAAGCATGACGGGAAGATCACACTGATACTCGATTTTTGACGGTTTACCCTCGGGGTAAGACTCGCCCTACTCATGTCAATACCAGGACATTATCAGCCTTTGTCAGTGTTGTTACCTTTCTGATGAACCAGCACATTTCAGTGACTACCGTCTCCTGCTCCTTTTCGGACCAGAAACTGCAACATGTCAGCGGGAACTTGAAGAGCGACTCGAACTACCCACGCTTCCTTTGGATCATGTCTCATCATATCGTACTTGGTCAGCAAGCATACACCATACGATCTTCTCGCAACTCGGGATGCAACCTCAATTCGGGATATTGCTGGCGAGAACCGACTGAGCCCGTGGATTGCCGCGCCCTTGACGACAGCCGTCCAACCGCTCTCCGGTTGAAGAACCTCGGTTTTGGATGAGATGGCCTCCCGCACACGGGACTTGAGATACCGGCTCTGGCCAAATCCTCCAACCATGATCACAGCAGCAACACCATCTCCTGCCATCTTGATTTGCTCCTTGATAAGACAGACGATATCTTTCATGATGGGCTCAAAGATCTTGGTCTTCATGTCATCCTGCGACATTGTGTATCGGTTTCGCCGCAGACCAAGGCTGGGTTCGACCTTGATTGTCAGGGGCTCGCCCTTGGGAGAAAAGGTCTTCTTGAACTACAACACTTAGAGTTGGGGCACTTTCTGGAGATGCTTGGATCACTTACTGACTCAAACTCGTTCAAAGCGACAATGAGCCTTTCATCAGTCCAGTACTTCTCGCCATGGGTTTGCTTCAGGTGCCGGCGGAAGCGGGTATTGAGCATCGAGGAGCCACACTTCCCACCAGTGCCCTCTGTGACTTCGTTGACCTCGAGCTTTCCAACTTGCGAGACTTGATAGGAGATGAGGTCGACAGTGCCGCCTCCTGCGTCACAAACAACAAACTTGCGCCCTACTTGCAGCGTGGCAGGGCTCAGAGTCTTGAGGGTATAGAGTGCTGCTGCTTCCTACACGCTAGTTAGGACTGCGATTTCATCCCTGATATCGAACATACCGGCTCTGAAATAAGCATGATTCTTTGATGTCCACAGAATCCAGCCATTGCAGCTGCCCGCTCTGTGGCCTGCTTTGCTGCAGGCGACCAGATCGCAGGAACCGTCACGACAAAGTCCATGGGGGTCGACCTCACTACACTTGGCGATAACCGTGCCTCGAGAATGGTGACGAAATGCGCGTGGAGACATGATAGGTATACCTTGGTCAGATCTTGAGCTGATTCTCCATCCTTGGTTACTTGACCATTGTCGTCTAGCTTCCTGCAAGGGTTATTTGATTAGACCAAGCGACTGAGACGACCATGGAAGAGCAGACGAACAGTTTGAAGTATTTACTTCTTTTGGCTGACTCGGGAATCTGAAAGCCCCATTGCCATCCGTTGGCGACCTTCCGGAGTTCGGTCGGCACCTTGGGACTGCTCTTGGAGGAGCCGACAGCGGGCCAGCTCGTCACAACATGCTGAACATCGGGCTACTGGAGGTTAGTGGAGTGTCTCGAGGTACAAGGACAGACCAGACGGCTTACTCGAGTTGTGTCGGCCCAAGCAACCCCTGAGTAAGTCGTTCCGAAATCTATCGAAACGATGATTCTTCGGCTGCTCATGGCTGATGGTTGCTATCTCGAGGTTCCCTGTTATGGCTATGGCTGTCTCATCGCTATATCAACTGCTGGTGACACAGGGCGACCAGGTAGGGCATTCCGCGGGCCTCTTTACAGTGAATGTATCGGGGCGAGGCGGGATTCCAGTCGGATTATTCGGGCCTGCAAATGAAATGGCGTTTTCGCTTAGATTTCGCTTCGTCGACGCTTCATTGGGTATGACAGAAATCAGCAGGGCTTCGGATCATTTTTCATCAGCACCCGACGGGTTCTTTTGGTGGCCACGACGTTACGCTGCTGTTGCGATCCTTTCGGGCCTCACTGCTACTGGGCGGGAACTGGGCTGGGGCTTGCTTGGGCCTCATTCACCGACTACTGGAGGCTGCGACGACCAACTCATCGCCTGCCGCTCTCCGGCCTCACGCAGGGCGTCGGATCCAGTAGGCGGTCGTGGTTTGGAGCACCGTGCTCTTGGCCCTGCATGCAGAAAGCTACGGTGGGAGGCCAGTCGCAAGGTATGTGGTGGAGCTCTGAGGCGAGACCGACTTTTTGTGTCACATAGCGGAGAGCGAGTTGGATGCGTTAGGTAGCCATCGACCGGCGCCTAATTGAGACACAGCCGTCGTCCAACCGGACCGTGAGGCTGCTTGCTTGGGTCTTTATCGCGCAACCACGGCGTTTATTGGCGATGCTTGGAGGGAATGACCCGGTCGTGCCACATGTGGCTTCACTCCATCTTGTCGGGCTGAAGCTGTAGGACTCTGTTGAGCTTGGCCTAGGTTAGACGGTGAATCGCCCTCAAATACGCTGCTGACAGACTGGATGATCTTTACATTGAGCTGTCACTAAAGGCAACCGCCTTGAAGTCTATCACCAAACCACCATGAAGCCAGAGGCCGGAACTCAGGCTCAAAATGGGACCAAGCAGGGACCAGCAGAACAGAATGGCCCGGTAGGAAAGGGGACTCCCCAGAGCCCTGATCTCAAAACCAAGCTGACCAACGAGACCCATCTACGCCGCTTCACCGAGAACGTACTGGACTCCCGGCAGCAGGAGATCGAGAATCGAGAGACTGAGAAGAGCAAGCTCTCAGCAAAGGTTGAAGCCCTAGAGAAGAAACTCGCCAGCGCCCAGAAGCAGCTCTCCGAATCCCGGAGGGAAACCAAGACCAAGGCGAAGCAGCTACAGGATGCCCAGGAGCAGATTTTTCGTCTACAGCCCAACAGAAAGGACATTACTGAGACTGAAGCGAGGGAAGCCTACAAGAACTTGGTAGGAAACGTTCAGCGGTGGGTTGAGAACCGGGTCAAGGATATCCTTGAGGATCTGGAGAGTGGCCGTCTCAAGTCGAGAACAGTTCCCCCAGAGGCGTCACGCTTCGTTGCCCTCCTCAGAGAGCAGTCGAGGCGTTGCCTGAATGCTGACCAGTCTGATGAGTATCACATAATGGGGGCCATCATGAACTACCTGTACCTTGCCTTGTTTTCGAAATCATTCTATTGTCCCCTGGATGACACGGAAGAGGATGGGACGCTGATGTGGCTCGATGAACTTCAAAGCACCATGTCTCGACTTCCAAGAGGTAAATCTTCATTCTAAACTCTGTTATACCTGAGGCTAATTTACTCTAGATGAGGCCCAATGCAGAGAGTGGAGGAGTGAAACGCTCACAGCATTGACACATCAACCCATCTTCAAAACCCGACGGACACGATACATCCATATGGTCACCAATGATTTGACCACTCTCCTCTCAGTCATTGTTCCCAGGACACCTCCTGCAGAGCTACACAGCTCAGTTCGCCGCAGCATTGTTGAGCCCGCATCAGACCTTGTCCATCAACTCCATCTGGCCTCAAGTTCCTTCTCATTGAAATGGCCCGCCCCTCGCACGGCAGCGTCTAGGCTGGAGAATTACCAATGCTTGAACCTTGCGAGCAACGGTATGATTCTCGATCTGAGCGGGACCAAACAAACCTCGCCGTCACGACGAAACGTGTCGTACCTCTTAGACGTTGCCCCTGGATTATTCGTCGAGAGGCTTGAGGAGGGAAAGAAGGGGGGCGTCAAAGCCGTTGTGAAACCCACCGTCCTCGTCAACAACACAGAGGGTGAAGTAACCCAGGCGCCAACCGTGATGAGATGGCTATGGGACAATGCGGCGACACCACAAGGTCCCAGCCGAAGCGTGGCTCGAGGGCCCGCGAGAAGTAAGAACCCCCGTTCCGGTCACCTTTCCAAGCTCTGACCGTGTGTTTAGGGACGGCTGGGACCGTAGTATCGGCGTCAACCAGACACAGATGAAATTTCATGTGTAAGGAAGTTTCTTTTGTTAACGGACAGGAGTTAGCGGACGATGGATGACAAGGCAATGAAACATATAGACGCACGAGGGCAATCACTTTTGTATGAGTATTTCCAGAATGTTGATGACGTCGAGGCTGGTATCCCAGCTGGTCGATGATTTTTTATCTGCGCCACGAACTACTGTGACTTTCCTGAACAATGATGACGGGTATACTGCGCATTCGACGAGCAGGTCGAGGCGGCAGAGGTGGTGGTGCCCCGACGTCTGAGGTAGATCGTTGACGGGTTGTCATGGGGGGTCGAAGAGTGGCTTCTTGGTAGTACTCGGCAACCTGCTCAGATAGTGGCCTTGGGGGAAGGGGTGGTGGTTGCGAGTAGGCATGAGAGCGTGCTCGCCTGTGAGATGGTCCTGACCGTCCAGAGGTATTCACGACTACTCTTGGGGGGTCCTGACTCCTGGCTCGACGAGCTGCCTGAGATTGAACCTGTGGTGGCCTTGAAGCTCGTGCCGGGTTAATTCCTGGGGCTGATCGAGCTGGTGACGGGGTTGGAGTTCTCTTTGAAGCACCAGCAACACCGGCAGGTCTCCTGGCTTCTCGAACGGGTTGCTTGGCAGCCTTTCTCGCCGGACTCGGAACCTTTCTCACAACCTTTGGCTTGGTAGGTGTAGCTGCTGTTGTCCCAGCACCCGTTGGCTTTGGCGCCGTGGTCTCCTTTGGAGTTGTTGCCGGTACAAACGGCCGGATACAGTTGCTGATGTAGTCCTCGGCAACACCCAAAACCCTAGCATCGGCGATGCCCAGGTTGATCCGGTTTATGTATTCCTCCTTGGGCGGGCTGTCGATGATGTACTGAGGACTGATGTACACTAGCACATTCTGCTCCCAGTGCGGATCGTGGTTGACGGATCTCCTCTGTCCCGCTGCCATCTGACGTGCCTGGGCTGGACCTCCGTTATTGACGATCCAGGATACGGGGCGGCGATATAGAGACGACTCTGCACGCCGAAGCATGACTGTCATGTAGCATTTCTGGTAGGCATTCTTGGAGACACCTTCATTGACATCCAGGCGGGACTCATCACGCTGGTTGATCTCAAAGACGAGACCTTCGACCCAGTGGCCGTCAGCCTCCATGACATTAGCATATCCACGCTCGTTGATCTGCCAGCGGTAGTGCCATAGCTTTGCACTGCCGATGAGCTTGCTGCCGGGGCATCGGCGCTTCATCTGCTCGAGGTGGAGGTTGCTGCCATAGGCGAAATAGTACTTGTTGGTGGCGGCGGCGGCGGCGGTAGCGGTGACCGGGGCGTGCGAGGCCATGCTGTTGAAGATGATCCGGAGACAGGAGGCTCCGTGCATCCGATGGTCGGAGTGTATGTATGTATGTGATGTGTGATGTGAGTTGCGTGAGTGTGTGAGTGGGCTAACGAGATTGACGAGTAGGGGGAGAGTAGGGAAAAAAGGGAGATGCGTGAGGTGAGGAGAGCAATTAGTGAGCTAACGGAGATTAATGGATGGGGGTAGGTTTGGCTCCCTCGCAAAGAGGCACGTCATGAGTTGAACAGTCGAGCCAGGGCGAAGGCAAGGCGAGCTGGCGAGGCCAGTCCAACTTCCGAGGAGGCGGAGCGAGATGCGGCGTGTGGACCATCGTGTGCGTGTCGTCTGGCGGTGATGTCTCTGACTTGTGTGAGAGTCACATTGGGCAGCAAGGGCCCTCGACCAAGGGCCAATTGCCGTTGTCCACGTTCAGGGGAGGGTCAGCGTCTAATAGCAGTAGCACGGCATATTCTGACTGGGGGCCTGAATGCCTGGGCCCGACGACGTGGGCGCCTCCCCAGGCTGTGACATAGCAAAAGTAACGTTGAGACAGTCATCCGATAGCCTCACTGTCAATTGAGACGCTACGAGACGCGGGAGACGGCCCAGCCCGTCTGCCGCTAAAGAAAGAAGAAGGTTGGGCTGGGCTCCTCTTCTTCCGGCTAAGGCCCCGGCCCCACACGGCGTGATCCCCGGCTGGTGGAGACCCGCAAGTGACAGCGACCTGGACTCTGCTTCGAATTCTGCATTAATAGGACGGAGATTTTTTTTTTTGCTTTTCCTCTTCTTTTCTCCTCTTTTTGAGATGTGACAGCTTCAGGTCATGCGGGCAATGTTTGAGCTGAGTTGAGCGCCAAAGAAATACGTACAATATTTGCTCGTGTCTTTTTTGTTGAGTTGAGCAAGGCGTACGGACGGACAGACAATGTGATACGGCAGACGACATACATACGGAAACGTTTAGAAGGGCCTCATATACACAAGCAAGCTCGAGTCGTTTTCTCTTACCCTTTTATCCTTCACCTCTCATTCTTCATCAAAGACAAAGCAAACGTCCATCATGGGTAGAAACTACAACTTTGGCATCGAGATCGAGGCCGTCGCCAAGCCATACGGCGGCGGCGAGAGCTTCACCAACGTCGACTGGTATCGCCAACTCGCACAGAAGCTGCGGAACCGGGGCATTGAGGCCGTTCACGACGACAACTCCAGGTACAGCAAACATCCCGAGTACTACGGAGGCAAGTGGTTTGTTACCAGAGATGGTTCTTTAAAGCGGGAGCGGCCCATGGGTAAGTTTATATACTCATCCTCCAACATTTCACAAGTCGTGATATCCTTGTCTAGTTCGCCACTGACGTCGTCACTAGTCTGCATGGAGGTCGTCTCCCCCCGCCTCGACACAACCCAAGAGGTTAGCAGCATCCTCGGCGAGTTCTGGGAAGCCATGCGCGTCCACTTCAACCCCCAGAGGGACGTCTCCTGCGGCGGCCACGTCCACGTAACGCCTGTATCCCTTCACAACAAGTTCTCCCTGCGATCCCTCCGCCGCATCGCCTTCGCCACCGTCGTCTACCAGGACTTTGTCGCGGCCGTGCTCCCCCAGGCGCGTCGCCAGAATCAGTACTGCCGACCCAACTCGCAGAGCGAAGGATCGGGCCTCCACGACACTCTCATGCTGTGCGGGAGGAGCAATTCCTCCCTGCACAAGGTGGCGACCGAAATCAAGGCCAAAGGATCTGAGACGGAGCTATACTTTTACATGCAGGGAAACCGTTACGTGCTGTGGAACTTTCAAAACATTTTTCCCAACCCCAAGACGGGCAAATGCACGGGAACGGTCGAGTTCCGCGGCGGAAACCAGTTTCTGAGCACCAAGGGGACGTTGGCTTGGGTGGCATTTGTTTTGGGATTCATCACGCTGGCGATTCAGGAGGTAAGATTGCGACTGTTCATTCATGTTATCCATGCTGACCATCCCCCAGGATCTGCTTAACAACTTCACTTCGTTTACTTCAAACAAAGACCCCAAGTTTGAAGCTCGTCTCCAAGATTGGTGGGTTCGCATCCGCAAGGCCGCAAAGAAGTCGAAGCTTGCGAGATACCTCCCTGAGGACTACACCAAGATGCACACGAGGTAGCCTGTGGCTGCCATATTTCAACCTGAGAGAGTCTGAGACTCAATCAATAACCGCATTCTTTCATTTTGAGTTTACGAATTACGGCCGGGACTTTTATGGGATTTCATGGCGTTCGGATATGGGTATTTACAGGAATACAGACATCACATACTTACAGACAGACGGTGTAAAGAGAAAGACCTTCCAAGACATCTTGGAAAACTGGCATACAGTTACAGGCAATATCTCATTTTTTTGTTATTATCACGGTTGGAGTTGGTAGTTTTCAGAATAGCATTTAAACCTGCTTCATCATTGCGATCCTAGAGTCTAAGAGTGATGTAGATCCTCTCCTTAAGAGACCACACAAGTCAGGCTCTCTCGCAACCCAACGTAGCCTCATTCATGACATGAGTCGCACTGGAAACCCATGTATTCGCATAAAATTGTCTTCCTTATGACGCCCCAAAACCCGACATTATCATGGTATTCTATTCATTGTACTCAAGCCTCACCCTCTTTGGCCTCACCCTCCTCAAACAGGACCAGAACTGTTCCGGCTTTGCAAATATCCTACGGACTGTCAGTATCATCTTGGTTAGGTATGATCGGGCTTTCATCACTTACTCCCTCCTTGTGTGCTAGCTTCTTGATCACACCGTCCTGTGGTGATCGGATGACAGTCTCCATCTTCATCGATTCAATCCTACGCCGTATTAGCATCGTGTTTGACAGATCCGCAGAACAATACTTACACAACAAGAGGCGCTCCCTTTTGTACTGTCTGGCCCTCTACTACCTCATTCTTCAGGATCTTGCAGGGCATTGGTGCAGCAACCGACGCAGTCGCCTCCTTTAAGCCGAGCGCCTTCTCATACCACTGGGGTGGTAGAAGGACAAGGTCTGTCTTGACTCCATGTTGGAAGATGGTGACCTTGGTATCGTTGTCTGTGTGCTGGGGAACCACGGAAGACTGGATTCGCTCCAAGGGGAAGTATGACTCCAGTTTCATCACCTCACCCTCTGGCTCTGGCTGGCATGCGATGTTGGTGAAGACTTGGGGCGTCTCTTCACCCTTGCGAGAAACGACGACATTGAAAAGGTTGTGACCCGTCTGTGTCACGCTGGCGTCTACAACCTCGCCTTCCTCCTGACTGTATCCGTCTAGGATCTTAAAGGCAAGCTTTCGTTCACCAATGGTGTTGGCCTCGCCAAACCCTAGTGTCTGGCCATGGGGCACTGCGTTTCGGAGCTCGAAGTTGACCATGCCCAGAGCTGCCTGGGCGAACACCTCGTTCTTGATGTATCTAGGCTTGAAGAGCTCGTCTCGCCACTTGTCAATAAAGCCGGTCTCGACGTCACCAGCAACAAAGGCGTCGGTCTGGCAGAGTCGCTTGAGGAACTCAATGTTTGTAGCAACACCGACAATCTCATAAGCACGTAGAACGCTCTCCATCTTGGCGATGGCACGCTCTCTTGTATCGCCGCGCACAATGAGCTTGGCAATCATACCATCGTATGCCTCAGAGATTGTGCTGCCAGAGCGAAATCCCCAATCCAGGCGGACATCCTCGTTCTGCAACTCGGTAGGCAGATAGGCACGTACCAGCTTGCCTGAGTCAGGAATGAAGCCCTTCTCGGGGTTCTCTGCGTAGATTCGTGCCTCGATAGCAGCACCCCTTTGGTTCATCTGCTCCTCAACTTCTGCTTGGGTTAGGGGCAGCTTCTCGCCAGCAGCGACTCGGAATTGCCATTCCACCAAGTCCAAGCCGGTCACCATCTCTGTGACGGGATGCTCCACTTGGAGCCTAGTGTTCATTTCCATAAAGTAGAACTTGTTGGTGTCCTTATCGAGGATGAACTCGACAGTACCGGCACCGACGTAGCCCACGGCAGACGCAGCTTTCCTGGCCTTGTCCCAGAGGTCATGTTGGGTTGCCGTGTCCAGATCAGGAGCAGGAGACTCTTCTAGGATCTTCTGGTGTCGTCGTTGAACACTGCAGTCTCGCTCGCCAAGGGCAACAGTATTCCCCCACTTGTCGGCGAATACCTGGACTTCAACATGTCTAGGGCGGACAATGTACTTCTCCACCAGCATGACCTCGCCGCCCTCGCCGAAGGAGGCCTTGGCCTCGGCACGAGCACTCTTGAGCTGCGTCAAGAATTCATCCTCTGTCAAGACAATTCGCATTCCCTTGCCACCACCTCCTCGTACACTCTTGAGGAGAACAGGGAATGTGATCTTCTTGGCATGCTCAAGAAGCTCCTGCTCGCCCTGCTCCGTGCCATGGTAACCTGGCACACAGGGAACGTTGGCAGCAGTCATGATCTCCTTACTGCGAGCCTTGTGTCCCATGTCGGCCATGGCAGTAGCTGGGGGTCCGACAAACACAATGCCCTCCTCTTCGCAGCGCTCTGCGAACTTGGAGTTCTCTGACAGGAAGCCATATCCGGGATGTAGGGCCTGAATACCATTCTGCTTGGCCAGCGCAATGATTTTCTCGCCATCTAGATAGGCATTGGCTGGACCAAGTCCAAGTGATTGAAAACCCGACGAGGCATGCCAGGAGCCAGCGTCAACATCGGTGTAGACTGTGGTAGCACGAATGCCGAGGCGTTCGGCAGTACGGTTGATACGGATGGCAATCTCGCCTCGGTTGGCGATAAGGACCGAATTGATCGGTGTATACTTGGGAGTAGAGGAGGAGGATGCAGTAGAAGCAGATGCCGCGCTGGGAGAGGCGGTCGTAGAGAGGAGACGAGGGAGAGGCTTCAGAGGAAGACGACGGTTTGCGCGGAGGGAACGCATGGCGGGCGGTTGGAGAGGGAGGCACCCAATTCAGAGACAGACAGCAATGGCAGCTTCAGAAGGCCTCAGGAGGAGAGGTTTGCAAGGAGAAGCATCTGAAGAAGAGGAAAATTTATTCGAAAAGGCCTTTCTCGGTTGATGACCCTCGTTTCTAATGCCGTGAATGTGCTATGCCGTCGGCTTGAGAGGTCCAAGCCGGTTGAGGGCGAACGTGACCGCGAGGAACCGTGAGTAGCCGGGTAGGACTTCCCCGGACGGCAGCTCTTGCTAGATCAATTGTTTAGCTCGCTCTGGGGAAGGTGCACCGTGCTGCTCCGCTACGTCACATGCGACTGCCCCTCCAGATCGATAGCTGACTAAGCTTCCAGCGCTGTCATCATTCCTGCCGGGAGTCGCGGAATGTGCCGAGTTCAGTTGGAGAAGCTGCTTCGAGACGAGTTCCATCCTGGTCAACTCCATCATCAACATCAACAAACACTCATCATCGCACAATGGATCAAAATATACCACTCAACGCTGAGGCCTCTCAAGGAGACACCAACAAGCAGACAACATCGACGCTTCCCCCAGACGTTGTCCAGTGCCTTGAAAATGCTCGCTTCGTATGCTGCACCCCTCCCCCGCATCGCCGACAGTCCGTTGCGTTGGATATCATCTCCAATGCAGAAGATTGACATTGAATATAGCTTCATCTGGCAACATGCAACGATAACATTCCACAAGTATCGCTCATGAACTACACATACCTGCCTTCGTCGCCTTACTCCAACTACCCGGTCATCATCATGACGACGAACCCGGCATCTCGCAAGACTATCAATCTTGTCGCAAACCCCAATGTGTCTCTACTCGTCCACGATTGTACGTCGCGCATCTCATTCTTCGATTCTAATCTGTCAGGATTGGCGTGCTAATCTCAGCTATAGGGGTTTCTCATCGACCACCCACCCATGGCCGCCGCATGTCTGGTGGCTCCCCCGGCCCCGAGCAACGCTCCAGTCTCGCTTCCCTTCTCCTCAACCTCAACACATCGCAGCTATCTAGCATCAGTGCCACCATAGGGGGTGCCGCCCGTCTGGTGCCCAGCGGGACTGAGGAGGAGCGATATTATCGCCAGCAGCATCTCGAGAACAACACCTTTGAGGAGGTCGACATCCAGCGGTTTCAGCAGGGCAATAGCAATGGCAATGGCGGCAATGGAGCCGTCCAGGACGGTGGCCGGAACTGCTTCGTGGCTGGTGAGGAGGTCAGGGTTGTGTCGGTGGATATCAGAGATGTGCGCATCAGCGATTGGAAGGGAACCGTAAGAGACTGGGAAATCGTGCCAACGGGGAACTTGGTTAATGGCACCAGCTGATCGAGGGGCACTTGAAGGTCATTGATGACAAAACAATATCATTATTTAATGTTGGTATCAGGCTATGCTTGCAATCACGCCCGCTGCTACACTCAAGTGAGCTGAACAATACAAGCTCTTATACTAGGTCGTTCCTCATACTAATTCTAAACAAAACTTGGCCTTGCTGCTTACAGACAATCCCAAGTGATGTGATAACACGCGCAAAAGACGCATTTCCTAAAAGCCCAATCCATCCAAGTCGGGTCTGGTCCCAACAACTCAGATCTGCCTTGTGGCCCCTATTCGTATATTGTCCATTGTATAACCCTCGCCTCAACGCCCGCAAAATGTTGTTCAAGAAAAGCAATATCGATCGAGTTCCATACGGAATCGACTCAATGTCGTGTTTGTGGTTTTCCAATTAAGGAAGCATAGAGATCTATCATCGAGCCCACTCGACAACCTCAAGGGCCATCATTACCAGAATGAGGGTGGAGGGAAGAATCCTGTCAGGTGTTAGCGCATCTCGGGCTGCATTATGCCGAGGGACCGGGTTAAGCTTACCAAATAACATAGCTCTGGAACAGAATTCTGCCCATGGTCTTCTCAAAGACACTGTTGATCTGGCAGATCTGAGCCAGCTGCAGAGCGCTAGGAGCGCCGGTGAGCAGGAAGCAGACAATGACAAAGATAGGGTCGTCAAGAATGCTGACGGGCACATATTTAGCCATCAACGCGAGCATGGGAGCCATGATGGCGGTGGGCAAGACCATGCGGCAAAGGAGGGAGGCGACCAGGAGCTTGTTACCGATGCGCTCCTCCTCGGGGTCGAGAGCTTCATCCTTGGCCATCGTGTTACGCGCAAGGTTGGCACCCAGTACAACCAGGATCAGCGGAACAGCGACATCTCCACTGGAACGGATGGCATTGGTGACACTGTTCTGGACAAAGGAGCCCTCTTCGAAGAACAGACGCTGAAGGGCAGGAATGGAGGCGACCAGGATGGCAATAAGCATGGCCCAGAGCGGGGGATTCATGAACTCCCAGATGAAGGTGTTGAACTTCACACCAACTCGCTTCGTGAACTTCAGGAACGACTTGACCGGAGCAGGGGACTTCTCGTACAAGTTGCAGACACCCTTTGATGTCACCTTTCCGAGACGAACAAAAGGAGCCTTTGCGGATGAAGTCGCTCGTCCAACGAAACCACGGGACTCTTCATCGTCTTCCAACGATGGGACACGGGGGAATGTCTCAATACCGCCCTCGTTGCCGTTGAGGTTGCCGTTAAGGTAGCCGTTGGTTCCAGTCTGTCCCTGATGGTTCTTGGAAGTGGTCTTCTTGGCAAGGAAATCATCATCGCTAGAAACAGCCAGCGAGACTCGGGAGGCATGGGCAATAGGCGTGCGACCGGCAGGGTCATAGTTTTCCGAATCGATGCTCTGGCGGTCTCCCTCGTCCTCAGTCTCCCCATCAAGACCCTCGATTAGAACCTCAACCTCGGGTTCCTCATGTTCTTCATCGCGATATCCCTGTCCTTCCTCGGCAATCTGCTCGCGATACTCGGGATACTTGTCCTTGGAAGCCAAGAGGACGTGATAGCCCCAGCTCCAGCGGACGAGCTGACCAAGCTGCTGGAAGATAAGGAGATACAGGATACCTCGGGCACCGACCTCGTCGTCGTTATCTCCAGGAACCTTGTCCCAGTGCAGGCCCTTGAGTGTCTGCGAAAGCGAGAGAACGAGAGAAATAGGCAGAGAGTTGGAGTTGCCAAAGACGCCCATGGCGGTGACAAAGTTGGAGGCGCGTCTGTTGAATCGGAACACCTTTGCGACGAGAACGGACACGGTCCAAGACACAAAGGTCTGGATGACGAAAATCACGGGGATGATGGCGAGGTCGGAAAGCTTCTCAGCGTTAAGCTGGGAGGCGAGCTTTGTGAAGACTAGTAAATGTCAGTGTCCGCGGGAGCTTGCTAGGGGTTGATAGGCGCGACATACTCAGGCATGGTGTGAATAACATCACATTCAGGTTTGCCAAAAACTTCTGCTTCTCGGCATCAAAGTGGCCGAGTCGCGCAACGATGTAGCCTGGCAAACTGACACAGACTACTTCGAGGACGGCCTCAAAGACCAGGAGGCAAAGATGCCCCAGAGAAGGATGCGACTCATGGGTGTTCGCTAATGTCTGCAGAGGCAATTCGTATGCATCTTGGGCCAACTGCGTCAGCCGGAACGACGGTACCGAAAAGGTCCGCGACGAAGCCATCAAATACTGGCGATGCTTCGTTTCGTTGTCGTTGTTGATAAAGATGGAGTGTTGGTGGTCGGCGCAAATCGGGGGACGATAAGGGGAGTTCGCTTTTATCAGTGGCGCGCAGGCTGCGACTGCGAAAGATAAGGCGACCAAGCAACAACCAATAGTGCTAGGCGCGGGAGGATCAGGGGAAAGCAATTAAAGGCAAGATTCTCTGAAATTGACCAGGTCCTGCGCTGTTTTAATGTTGCAAGAGGGAAAAAGCAACGGCAGTGATGGCGAGATCAAGGGAAAAGACGTGGGAGTGGGCTCTTTAGATGGGGCGAAAGGCGGCGGTGCCGGTCATGGCTATGGATTGGATCTTGGATACCTGGAGCAAACCCACGATGCACGTTCCCCCATGGACGATTGATAACCTAGTTCAGCTAGGTAAACTATGACAAAGGCGATGTGCTGTCAAATGCCCCGTCTACTCTGCATGGACTGCTTCGGCTACAGTAACTCAAAGCTGGAGCTTCAGGTCCTTGAGAGCTGTCTGCTGCCTTCTTTGTGACGGGCACACCAACCTGCAACATCTCCCGGAACAAGCTTTTGAGCGTATGCGCCCTGAGGTAACCCAGCCATTGCCCGAACCGTCCGGGGCAGAGCAGCTGAAACCTTGTCGTGGCGTCAGGGCGTGGGTGATACACACAAGGATTTCCTACACTTTGATGACCGCGCCACGCGTCTTTAGGAGGCCAACTATCGATCGGAGCAGGCTCCAATTGGGCTCGGGCTGCGACGCGACTGTGCTGTAACAAGGCCACGTCGACGTGACGCCTCAATCGATGACTCCCCTCGCAAAGCGATCCAGCGAATCGGTCGCTGAGACATTCGGAGCAGCAGCAAAGCTGATTGATCAAGACGAAGCGACGTTTGAAGAGGTGACGGAGTCAAGCATCAAGCGTCCCGGGGTGGCTTGAACAGGGGTAGAGAAAAACAAGAGTTGACCTTAGCGGGGCGCCAATAGATTGGACTGTGGCGCCATGGCAACAACCGCCTTCGTCATGGCTGGATCAAGGCACGTTGTCCATCCCTCCATGCTCAGAGGTCGGCAGTCGACAAGCCAAGAAAAGGTCCAGCCCAGGATTCGACTGAGGAGAAGAAGGCTGTACTGGGCGATTCAGCAGGCCAGGGGCAAAAGAAATCCCACAAGACAAGTCACGAGACCAGGGGAGAATCATTAATCCATGAGACACCGCCATGAACCCTTTTTCAATGGATCCGAGTCTGCCTCCCTGCCTAACAGACGGCAGCCTCAACACCCAGCCATAAGCCCGTTGAAAACTCCAAGGGGGTTGAGCGAATTTATTATTCCCCTTTGCCTGCGCCATGGCAAAGCCCTTGCATAAGCTCATCAAGCATTCCTTTGCAGGTTTCTTGCTTCCGCCGCCATGTGTAAGCCCGCGTTCCAGGGGTCAACGTAAAGTAGCCAGTAGCCAGACATGTCTGGCATGAGAGAATGATGCACATCACACAACCATCCCACCAAGGTCATAGACATCCCCAAGGTGGAAGTGAGTGTGCTTTGATCGCCCGCACGTCAAACGCGGCGAGGGAGCATTGGCAGGCCCGGCTCCCCACGTGGAACAAGAGGTTTGGAGCCCCCCGATGCCATGACGATTGGGGCTGTCTCAGGCCTGGTCTCCAACTCCAATGGGTAGAGATTTGCGGTCTATCATGATGCATGCACACGCGAGCAGGTAATGTTGACGGCAAAAATGAAACAAGATATCATTGTACTGCCAGACCTCTTTCAGTTGGTACTTGAGGCGGGTATGGGTTGTTTTATGCTGCACAAGTACCAAATTGGCTTGTTAGATAGCAGCATGCCTTGGAATATTACCAAAGTGAAATCAACATCTCCAGTTTTCCATCCACACTTACAGTATCACCATCACCGTGGTACTAATATATGTCTCCTATGTCTCTGGCCAACTGATAGACGTGATAATCTTGTGCTGTTTCAGATACACCTGTTTCGTTTTGTCTTATCTGGTGATTAACCCTCTCTATGATGAAAATCCATGCACATCTTTACCCCTCTTGATGCCATGTCAAAGATGTTCATCGTGGGCAGCGGGTAGCAGGGATATCGCCGGTCCATCACTTGCACCGCCAAGGCAGGGTATCAAGCAGGTTCTGAGGCGATGCAGCCGACTGGGCCGAGGCTGATAAAATAATACGCACATCTGATGCTCTATTTTATAAGATGAGACGCACCAATACTTGTGTCAGTCTGCTTTAACCTGCGTTGTTTCTCCTACTCCCGTCCAAGTACCCACCTCTAGCCAAGGCCAGCTTCAAGCCACAGTTTATATCGACAGCATCAACGTCATCGGAACATCTTCCCCATCGACGATGGCGTCGCAAATTTCCCAAAATCAAGGACGAATCGCGCGCGAAGCCTTGAAAAATCGTACTCCTTTCCGAGCGGCGCGTTATTACCCATTTTATTTATCAGAAAGGCTTGCGCAGCCGTTTACTCTTGGACGTGGTGCTAAAAATGTCTGGAAAATCATGTATCGTAGAGATTGACGGATTACATCACACGTCTCGGCACCAGCGATCATTGACCTCACTGAATTGCCGTCTCTGCCAAAGATGAAAATCCCATTTGGCCATATTTCTGGGCCCGTTTGGCAATGGTCACACAATTTCAGTGACATTAGCGCAGATTTCTACCCTCCCCTCCACTGCAAAGAGTCGTCGATAGGTTGAATCCCTGTCGCAACCTAAGCCCGCCGCGGGGAGTTCCATCCATCCATCGCCAAGTACCTGTAGTGTCCAGGGCAGCGCCGGTGCCCAGCGTGTCCATCCGAGGGGAGGGGACATGAGAGCTGCGCCGTAATTTGGACCGGATTTTTTGCTGCTTAGGTTGGAGGTTCCACGTCGGGTCAGTCCTGACCAACCTTAACCAAATACCAACCTCACCACCACCACATTCTCGCGCCTTTCTCACAAAACCATCACCATCCACTTCACCATCGTCTTGTCCTTCTCCTCCTCACAGAAACCTCCTCGCAACTTCTGAGCTTCCACTACGCATCCCTACCCGCGCAGACGCCGCCTGCAGCTTTACACAGGTCATTGGCCCCTCGTCTTCCCCTCCCTCGCTCCTCTGTTCGCCTGCGCAAGCCTGCCCGCGACCCCGCACCCGCACCCGGCTACTTGCACGTTGCCCGACCACAGAGACACGCCGGATCGGATGGATACCTGAGCCAATTCCATTGCCTTTTTGCGGTTCATTGCAGCCAGGGGGCTTGTCGAGGTACGAGTGCAATCGCCATGTGTATCCGGTGGCCTAGCCACGAGTAGCAAGAGGCGGCGCATTAGGAAAAGAAACGCATGCTAACGGCCGAGTTTATTTCAGATCCCGCCGAGAAACCTCCTCGTCGACCCCTCCTCGAAGTTCGTGAACCTTCATCGACCTCGTCTCGCGAATATCGCCTGTTTTGGGCATATCATGGTTGAGAGGTGGCTTCTCATGATACAGTTTGGGTAGAAGCTCCGCAGCACCCGCATCCCTGTTCGCGCATCCGCCATCACTTCCTCAGTGCAATATCTGCACCCGACGCAACACAATTTTCAACCCGTCAAGGGCCATCGATCCCGATATCACAAACCAACGTGCCTCTTTGGGCTTCTTCGTCCCTGGTCTTCTGCAACATTCATCCTCCGGCGACAAGGCCCCCAGTCACTTTGGTCGCAGTCTAGAGTTCTAAAGGTCTAGACCGCCCGCTGCGAGCCTCCGTCTAGCTCCAAAAATCGCACCATCTGCTTCCCCTCCATCCCTCCTCTTCGTACCCATCGAATCGATCGTGTCCCGTCTCCCGATCGACAGCTCCCCGCGGTCCTTGCAAGCTGTCTCTCGTGACCTCGACGCCGCCTTATCGAATTTTGTTCTACCACCTGTTTCCCCCTGTTGGCAGAAATCCCGATCCTCCACGATCACAACTTATTCAACAGTCTTGCCTTGTCTCTTTTACCTAGGTAGCTCCGCCGTGCCCTTCCGATGTCCGCCTCCGGCTCGATCCCGGTCACGCCGGACGACTCGTCCTTGAAGGAGTTTTCCACACCTGCGTCTCCAGGCTCTGAAGACTCGTCCGAACCAAGCACACCGCTCGAATCTCCTAGTCACGACAGCCCCGATGAGCTCCCGAGAAGACTGCCGTCGTTACGGTCCGTGTCTGATCCCCCCAACATGAACCCAAACTCGACAGCCATGGGTCTCTTGGGTATGGCTAGACATCCTGTGTCGACGTCGTCGAGCTTCGCCGGAAGCGGTGGTGCCTCGGTAGAAAACAGCATCATGGCCAAAGCGCGGGCGCTACATCAACAGCGAATGCAAAAAGGCGCTGGTGGCGGCCCTATGTCACCTGCAGGACAGTCGCCAACGAGTAACATGTCAAACGGTTTCCCTGCGAATCTGCGCATGCCTCCTAACTTGCAGCGGCCAAGCGCCGTCCCACATCCTAGGTCCGCTCCCATCCTCCCGAAACCGTCATTGAGCGAGAGGAGGGCCAAGATGGGCGTTGGTATGGGCATGAAGCTGTCTGATATGGGCGGAGCAAGCCCTGCCCCGACCACCGGCATGAGGCGAACAGGTCCTCCCGGGAAGCTGTCGGACATTACAGGCGACAAGCCTGGCCAGCCACAATCGAACGGAACGGGTCCTACAGGTCAAGGGTCGAAGATGGACGACTTTAAGAAATACATCGACACTGAGAAGGGCTGGGTGACGTTTGATGGCGCTGCCACAATTACACGGACCGGAGTCAACTTTGCCAACGGTCAGACTTTTAGGATCTCACTCGACGAGGTAGAAACGTTGGCAGAGCTAGGCAAAGGTAACTATGGAACTGTCTACAAGGTGAGGCATGCCAAGAGGAGAGTACCCCGGTTCGGTCAAGGCTTCAGTGGAAAGCCCCTCCCTGTTCAGTACTCGCAGTCGGACCCAACACCAGTAAGGCCGGCTGAGGATGCTGCCGACTCCAAAAACAGCGACGGCACAACCGGGACCATCATGGCTATGAAGGAGATGCGATTGGAGCTTGATGATGCCAAGTTTACAACCATTCTGAAGGAGCTCGTCATTCTACACGAATGCGTTTCGCCTTACATTATCGACTTTTACGGCGCCTTCTTCCAAGAGGGTGCTGTATACATGTGTATTGAGTACATGGACGGCGGGTCCATCGACAAGTTGTACAACGGAGGCATCCCAGAGAACGTGCTACGAAAGATCACATACTCAACAGTCATGGGTCTCAAGTCTCTCAAGGACGAGCACAGCATCATCCACCGTGATGTCAAGCCGACAAACATCCTGGTCAACACACGCGGCCAGGTCAAGATCTGCGATTTTGGCGTCAGTGGTAACCTCGTGGCCAGCATAGCCAGGACAAACATCGGCTGCCAGAGCTACATGGCACCAGAACGAATCTCTGGTGGCGGTTTTGCGCAGGCAGGCAACGCAGATGGGTCATACAGCGTCCAGAGCGATGTCTGGAGTTTGGGTCTGACCATCATCGAGTGTGCCAAGGGTGCCTACCCTTACCCGCCTGAGGTGTCATCCACCATCTTTAGCCAACTGAGTGTAAGTGGCCTCATATATCTTCAACCATGCTAGATAACTAACTAGATCAACAGGCCATCGTCGAGGGTGAACCACCAGCTATGCCAGAAGAGGGCTACTCGGATACGGCCAAGGACTTTGTCAGAGCGTGCCTCCACAAGATCCCCATGAAACGGCCAACCTATGCCATGATGCTGAAGCATGCATGGCTAAAGGAATTCAGCAAACCCCAGACGATTACTGAAGAAGCGGAGGAGGGAGAAGAGGTCGAGAAGGTGGCAGAAGCTGTAGGCAAGATCGACCTGAAGTCATCGACCGAAGACGCCGAGGTAGCAGAATGGGTCAACAACGTGCTGCGCCGAAAGAGAGAAGGCCTGGATAGCGACGGGCCAATGAGACCAGCATTGCACACAGCACCACTCGACACTGTCAGTCCAATCTCGAGTCCGAACCATGCATGAGTCAAGGATGTCAAAGGAGAAGACGAACAAGGACGTCGACCCGCCAACAGAGCAGGTATCTGGTTGGTGAAACAGAAGGGGAACTCTGAAGGCAGACAGGCAGGCACGGTGCAATAGATCCATATGATGGCTCAATTTGCCGTTCTACCTTTGTTGACGAGACAACAAGCACTTGATTGCTTGCGGGATTTGTCTATCCCCTCTGCTGGTCCACATTTGCTATTGAGTTTTCCTTGAAAACGCCCTGTACACGCTTTGGGATGGTTTTAGACTGGACACGGGTTGGATCTATGCATTTTTTCTTTATATGGACGAACAGAACTAAAGGGTGGGCGGCAGTTTGGGAACGGCCAGGGCACCGTCTTTTTTGGTTACTTTTTTTTGTTTTGTTTCCTCATGTACGTATACGAAGGGATGGAAAAGCGAATGACACGAGAAAAAGGGTTGGGAATGCAAAGAGAGGGCTTTGAGGGCGACTTCTGGCTTTCGTTGGGTTTAAGAATGGTTGAGATGGGATGAGATGCATAGTGAATGAGTGGGAGGATGTGTGAAGTAAGAGAATGAGGGGACAAGAGAAATAAATGGGAAAAGTTGAATACTATGGTGGTTGGTCAACAATATGAAATTGTGAGTGAGGAAGGTCTCCATCGATCAACGTCCATCAAGTTGGATGTGGTTTGAGGGGTTCTTGGCTATGAGCTTATTTAAGTAATCAAGAGGGTCAAGAACCTCTCAGAGATGACTTCCATGATGAGTGGGTGAATTTACACACAAAACAGTAAGATGATTAACGGGGTATGAAGAGAAATCCTCCAGAAGTCTCTTCTATAAGATTTACAATTTTATATTGCTTTTATGACTATCCTCAGAGCAGGGTTGATCTTGGCCTGGTTGTCGCCAAACTCGCATGTAGTACGTGGAGTTGACTGTCGAAGATGGAGATGCCCACTTCGGAGTAAGACGATATAGAAGCATCCATCTCATTCCTCAAGCGTTTCAGTTGGGGAAATTGTTCATTCGGTAGGCCTTCAACGGCATCATGGTTGCGGTATCGCCGTTGGGCCAGATCAGCTCTTCCCAGTAGCATATCCTGTCCCAGATGCTGTACATGAAGCCACAGAAGCCGAGAATAGTGAGTGTTACCAAAGCTGGACCACGATCCCAAGTCTTCTTTTGGGGGATGGGCTTTGCAACGTCAGCTTATCTAGAGAGCAAGATATGGTGCTTGGAAAACTTACGAGGCTGCACAGTAACGCTTCCCCTCTAGGCCGGGGTACCAATTTATGTCAAAAATGGTATTCGTCCAGTCTGCGTCGAGGGGGATAGATTCCCAGCCCGCGACTGGAGGGGGTGGCTTCACTTCCGAGTCGGTAGAGGCCGACATCGTCTTTAGAACATTTGTGGTAGTGGTAGATGTATTATGTTACGCCACCATCAGGAAGTAAAGGCAAATATAGGCCATATACTTAAACGTTTAACCACTCTACGGAGATGTCACAGGCGTAATGCCTAACACCTTCAAACCTCAAATAACCTTCGTTAAGATGCATAACAAAAGCTTGATATCAAGCACGGTATAATAAGCAAGCTGCTTCCCCCCTGTGACCAGCTCGTTTCCTCTCCATGTCTAAACTAAGCAGTCAGGATGGATGTCTAGTCGAAGTTACCACATGACATATCGCGCCAATGATGAACCCGTGTCACAAAGCTATCCATCAGGATGACCACAAAGCTGACTGCTACACTGGGAAACTGAGGCACTGCATTATTCATTTATTATCTCGCAGTAGGTATCTTTCATTACAGTTTGATTTGATTAATCGCTCATGACTCGGGACAAAACGTCGACATTACTCCTGGAGCATGCTTAAAATGCCACCCTCCCAAGAAAAAAAGACATCGTGTATGCAACAGCCCGAATAGTGTATTCGGGTGATAGATGGATGGTGGCCGAGATTTGAGCGTATTACGTTAGGTCTTGCTACCGCTGCCGGCCTGGGCAGCGGCAGTGTTGGTTTCAGAGGGGGTGGTGGTGGTGTTGGGCATGTTATTTTCGTCTGCTCTGGCTGTTGAGTCAACAACGTCTGTGTTCACAGGATCGTTGTCTTCCTCTTGAACAGGACGAAGCTCAACATGGTCTTGGCCTCGGGCTTCACCCTCAGCCGACGCACCAGCACCATCCCCTTCCGCGTCCCGCACGGCGGCCGTTGCCGGCTTCAAGGGCGTCGTCCCACGCTAGGAGTAGTCGTCCTTGACGCGGCGGCCATCGTAGCCCGTGGTGCTACGGACGCTGCGGTTTCGTCGCCAGGTGCGGCCGCTGTGACCTCCGCTGCTAGCCGACTTGTCACTGCGCAGGCCCAGGAAGAAGAGCACGGTGGCGAGGAAGAGAGCCGCCCACGAGGCCCAGGCGAAACCAAAGGCATATCTGCCGAGGTGGGCGGAGCGTCCATCAGACTTGAAGGCATCACGGGCCTTGACAAAGGTGGCACTTGAGAATGTTAGTGAGTTGCAATTTGGTTGTGGGTGAAGGATTACATACGTCATCAGGGACATGGCAACCGAGGAGCACAGCAAAGCCAGGGCAGAGAAGCATCCCGAGATGGCAGCGCCAAGACGGCCACAGCAAGCGAGGAAACCAGCAAAGAAGGCGACCGTCTCAAAGAAGAGGGTGATGAGGATAAAGACCCATCCAAAGCGCCAGAGCAAAAAGTACTCGGTCGAGGTGCGGTCACCATCACGGCCGCCGACCAGCGAGTCCGGAGCGCCGGAGGGGTTCGAGCTCCAGGCGCGACCGATGGAGGGTCCAGGGCGAGCACCGCTGCAGTCCTTGTTTCCGGCGCCGCAAATGTAGAAAAAGGTCCACTGGGTGACGTCGCGGGCGCCGGTGATGTCGCTTGTGTCGGCGCGGAGGAAATAGGTCTTGTTGAGGGGCGTGGTATTGTTAAGGCCCGAGAGAATGATGAACCAGAGGAAGAGGAGGGACGCGGCGAGGAGGACGAGGGCCGCGAGGCCGAGAGGTGCGTCTGATGCCAAGATTAGTGGTGATGTTTGGATTTTGGTGTTTAGGGGCAACACTCACGCTTTGCCATTGTGATTGATATTCTCGAGAGAAGCTGAACAAACTCGATCTGACTGGCAAAAGAGTTGCTCGCTTGTCAAGTTAGAAACCTGACCGAGGGAAGAAACAGAAGGTGAAATATTCCCGACGTCGGTTGATTTTTTTGCTTGCTATATTTTTGCTTGCTTGTTCGTGTCGTCACGCCAGGATCACCACCAGGGAAGCAAGGCAAGCACTTGTAAAAAAGGGCGCTAGTGGGGTCGTGCGTTTTTGGCGTGTTTAATTACCGGCAGATGGGGGAGGAAAATCAGGGAGGCAAGCGTAAAACAAGAAGGGAGAGAATCAAGGGAAGTAAAAAAGATTGCGATGGAGCCTGTTTTTTCTTTGCCGAGGTGATTTTGTTTGTTTCTTTTCCCTCTTCTCTCTCTTTTTAGCTTTTTCAATAGCACATGTACAGAGTCAAATTGTGATGGGATGCTTTGCTGATGCCTCGTGTTGCTGGTGGAGCCACTGGGATGTCTTGTCTCAGTCGACAGAGAATGATGTCTTATTAGAGGGACAACGTTGAGAAGAAGAGTAAGAAAAGGTGGGCAAACAGGTTCTGGGGATAACAAGGCTAAATAAATCATGGATGGGAGGGGGGAAGAGGATCACAGTCTGGAGATGGAGGCGTTACGTAGGCTCCCGTTGTCCATCACCACCAAGAGACTCTTGTGTGAATGGCACTAAAAAGCCTGGTTCACACCGCACAGATGCCCATGATGCTTTCCAGGGCCAAGAAGAGAGGGTGGGGAGACGGACGGGAGTCTCTCTCGTCTCCCCTCCAGGTGGAACAGACCCATCGCTCCAATGCCTGGGCGATGACGACACTGGCGGCGATTCTCGACCAGGGAGTGAGGTAAAGCTCAGCTTGCTGCTGTTCGTTCCCCCCGACATTATCCATCCTTCTAGGCTAGCGCAGAGCAAAGGAAGAAAAGGGTAGCTTCGCTGATGTCATTGTATCCGAGTTGATGATGCCTACGATATACAGTTGTGTGTTGATGAGCTCTTGTCGATAATGGGGCGACAAAAAAGTATTGCCAAGAAGCTGAGCATCAAAGACACACAAGCTCGGTCGTACGTGTTGAGCGGTTCTATTCATGTGATTGCATCAACATGCAATGTTTTCCCCAGGCTCCAACCAATAACCTTTTTCTCGTCTCGGTCAAACAGATGGATTGGCTTCAAAGTTGGTATCACCCATCTTGGCCCGTTTTGACAGCTGCCGATCGAGAAAGACTTGTTGAATGTGCTCAGCTGAACAAGACGGGATGAAAGTCTGTGCAAAAAAGGTTCGGAACCCACTCCCTCCGACGCCGACTTTTTCTCCTTGCCGACGTCACATCTCCACAAGCGCACTTTTCAGAAGTGCAAGTCCTTCTTTTTCCATCTCTAGAGATTCAGGTCAGGTCACACGGGGTGACTTGTTTCGTAGATCCCTGCCAAGCCACGTCGACCGCCCCCCCTCCCCCCGCCAGTTGTCCTCCAATCCAGCTTTGAGGAATTCTCATCCTGTTGACCCGGGATCATGTTGCAGCCCAGGTTACGATTACGGCCCTCCGCCGTCCTCCTCTCCACTCTAGCCCGCTCCGAAACCCGGACGCCGGCCGTCCGTCGATGGGCCTCCCTCCTTGTACATCAGCACCTTACCGGCTCCGGCCCCGGCGCCTTTGTTCCCTATGACGACGCCGACGCTGCTCAGGAGAAGCTACGTTCTCGTCTGCTTGCCTGGAAGACCCTTCCCGATGACGAACCGCCCCGGCCGCATCTTTTGTCCTTTGAAGCTACCCCGACCCTGACCCTCGGCCGCCGTCAAACCGACCTGACATCAACCCAGACCTCACGCTTCCGTGCACCCCTCCGGGTTGCCCTCCCGCACCGCCGTGATGCCGTCCCTGAGCAGACCTTTATCCCCGATGTGAGACAGACGGCCCGTGGTGGGTTGACTACCTACCACGGTCCAGGACAGCTCGTGCTGTGGCCGGTGCTGGATATGCACTCGCCGCTATACGCACGGTACTCTGTCATGTCGTATGCGGCCCACCTCGAGGCCACGACGCGGCGTCTGCTGGCCGACCTGTTCGGCCTGCAGACATACACAACCCGCGACGAGCCCGGTGTCTGGGTCCCCACGCCGGAGGGGCAGCCGGCGCGCAAGATCGCAGCCATGGGAGTACATCACCGGCGGCATGTCACAGCGCTAGGCATCGCCGTTAACATTGATGTACCCGTCGAGGGCCCCGAGGAGGTGAATCCGTGGGCACGGTTCGTACCATGCGGCCTCGAGGGCAAGCTCGTCACATCTGTAGCTGCAGAACTAGGAGGGAGTCTAAAAGATTGGGACATGGCATCTTTAGCAGCGAGGTGGGCAGAGCTGTTTGAAGAGGGCTTGAGGGATGAGACCAAGAGAGATGTAGAGGGAGAGGTGAATTCGGGCCTTCGTCGAGCAGTGACATAGCAGGGAGGGAGTGTTTTAGCTAATAGTATATACCTGGCCTGAAAGGTATTACTAGAGCATATAGAAAGAGCCTACCTATTAATTCGTTTTAATATATATAGATACTTAAGAATTGCTTATGTCCTTTATATCTCTCTGATTAATATATATTACTTAAAGATCTATGTCATAGTCTGTACTTAAGCTTGTAGTGATAATCCATAGCACCCTCTAAGGCTATTAATTAAGTATAGAGAAAAACTCCCGTCCTACTATTCTCGTAATACCATATCAGAGCATCTTTTCCAACATTAATCTTATCAATCATCCTATGTTGATCACTAACCAAAATAATCACCTTTCCAGCTCATCTAGAGCATCTCAACTATACTCTTCCGCCGTATGGGCAACAGCGTCACAAAGGTGCTACGTAGTAATGCCTTTCTCCTCCAGCATGTTGAAAAGACTGACCGTTCTTGTCTCAAAATAACCGCATCGATGGGTTTGAAGTGCTGCAAGGCCTCACGGCATGTGGCTCAGACGCAGGGGTGGCTGAACCAGCGCCTCTGCCACAAGTGATATATAGGGACACCCCCTCCGTGGCAATATTAAAACAAGACAGAAATCTGTCTTAATTTTTTGATTGGTTAGTCTACTAGCTCCCTAAGTGGGGTACCACTAGGTAGGTACCGGTACGTACCTCGCAGGGATGCTCGTGTAAGGAAGGGGTCATGCAGAGGAGCTACCTATCAAGCACGTACCCTGCCTGCAACACCCGGATCCAAGGTAATTCCACCTGACTCTTGTAACGGAGAAGCAGCAATGTTGGACTGTGGCTCGTCAGGTATCATTGAGCGCGTTTCTCCGGGCGTCGCTTTGAAACAGCCAATTGTATGTCTCGGCCAAACCGAAGTCGATGAACGAGTTGCTAATTGTTTCTCTGTCGAAAGGCAAATCCTCAAGAGACTGGGCCAGCATCCCAGGATCGTGAGGTGAGCTCAACGCTGTACTGTACTGTCTGGTCACAGGATGATCACTGACTCCTCTTTTCTCTAGGTTCCTCGGGCTTCAGGGCGACGGTATTCTTCTAGCTGAGGCCAGCCATGGCAATCTCCAGGCTTACCTGGATAGCCACCCGTCCACGAGTCTGGACTAGCGCCTGACATGGTGCCATCAAGTTGTAGAGGCCATCGACTATATCCATAGCCGCGGCGTTGTTCACTCAGATCTTCGACCAGGCAACATCCTCGTGCACGAGACAACACCGGGGGCTCGGGACCTGCAGCTCTGCGACTTTGGTGGCTCCGTTTGCCAAGAACTGGGCCTCGACGGTCTCTCCCTGCCAGACGGCCCGTTTTGCAGCCCTGTATTCGAGAATGAGTCGAGCACACTGCTGGATATCTTTGGGATGGGCTCAATTTTCTACACTATCCTCACTGGGAGGTGGCCATACAAGACGACTCCAGGCAGGTTTGCCAAAGTCGACGACAGGCTCGACTGGGAAGAGCGGGTTGTGTACCCAAACTTCAAAGCGGGAAAGTTCCCCGACGTCGAGCAGTTGCCAGGTGGAAATGTCATACTCAAGTGCTGGATGAGGCAGTTTGCGACCGCACGACAAGCTTTGACCGCGCTCGAGGAGGCTCTGCCGGGGAGATCAAGCTCGAGCATCCACGATGGCTTGGATGACAGTGCCAAGGTGAAGGGGAACCTAGGACTGTCGGATGATAGCCGGGATATCCAAGACATAGCGGCTTAAAACCTGCAACGCTCGTAGTCGGCTCGAAGCTGCCCCCGGGGTCGGGCTGCGAGATAAAGAGAAGAACAGGAAAAACACCATTGTCTTGAGTAAGATCATACAAAGACGAGAAGATTGAGGCTGTAGTACACGGGAGTGTGGCTCAGGAATCAGGAGAAGCTCTGGCGGCAGATCCTGAGCCATCTGCTTAACTTGATTCCCCTTCCCAAGATTATCAGAGCTGTGTCTGTCACCTTGACATGCCAGTGTGAAGATCTGGCTTGCCCTGAATGGGCCCAAGACTTTTAACGAGGTCGCTTCGCTTACAGAGCAAAAAGATGAAGGATTATTCAGATCGAGCATCATTTCTTGACCTGTAGTAGTATTTACCCAGGCCGGCGGCAATAAAAAAAGGTCGCAGCCCGGCGGCGCTCGTTAAATAAAAAGCCAAGACTGACTTTGAAAATCCTTCAAAAAAAACAGTCTCTGTCTGGGGAAAAAATATCCATGCGAGATAAGAAAAAAAAAATCATGGTACATATGCCAAGACGATGCCTTCAAACTGGGGGGCATGGTCGTTCTTATCAAGCCTCCCCCATTCGTTGAGTCCTATTACCCCAGAGAATCTTGACAAAGCAAGACCAGCAACTCTTTTTACTTTATTATCTCTAATCTCGCTGAATCACTCTTGATTGTCATTAAATTAAAGTGCCAAGCTAAACATGTCGGCCCATGGTTATTGGATGGATCTCGGAGAATAAACAGCCATCAGCAATCCACTCGAGGCTCTCTCATGACAAAACACCACTCAACGAGCTTATCACTACCAAGAAACTACCGTGCATTAGCACCCTCTTCCAAGCAAACCTGTGGGGGGCAAAGCATCAAGCCCCAGATTGAACTTCTCCGGCATCGCACCCGTCGCGATGGATCTTTTATCCGCTTCCCCATCGCTTTCCCCGGTGTCGTCTCCAGTTCCCCGGCGTCATCCTGAGTTCCCCGGCGGCGGCTTTTCTTGTTCCCCCTGTTCTTTTCTGTGACCGATCGTCGTATGGCCTTCTTATCTCCCAAGCCTTCAAAGGTGCTGCTGCATAATGCTTCAACACCAGCAAGGCTTGGCTTTGCTTGGCCTTGATAGGGCTGGTGGCATGTTGGGATATGTTCAGGCATGCGTAGAGTAGTATATATGGCGAGTGTTCCTGTCAGTGTACTCAAAGCTTGACACTGCCAGTCACATCCTTTAAAGCTTCAGAGCAAAGACTTCAAGTGATATCCACCAGCTTCTACAAAACATGGCTGGTTCTGGGACTCCAGCTCTAAGCCAGGGCGCCGGCTACGGCATCGTCCTCGGCGTAGGCCTCGCCTTTGCTGTCTTCATGGTCAGTCTTTTCTACCAGTAACAGCATCACAAAGCTCACTTCTCGCAGATCAGCCTCACGCACATCCTCAAACGCCACAACAATGAGGTCCAGACGTCCGAAATGTTCAACACGGCCGGCCGCTCCATGAAGTCGGGACTCGTCGCCGCCGCCGTCGTCTCCTCGTGGACGTGGGCAGCCACCCTCCTGCAGAGTTCCGGTGTCTGCTACCGGTATGGCGTCTCGGGTCCGTTCTGGTATGCTTCCGGAGCGACTGTGCAGATTCTTCTCTTCGCGACCTTGGCCATCATGCTCAAGAAGCGTGCCCCTAATGCTCATACCTTTCTCGAGGTTATCAAGGCTCGCTATGGATCGCCTGCTCACTTTACCTTTATCGTCTTTGGCATCTTGACCAACGTGCTTGTGCCTCTGATGCTGATTTCTGGTGGTGCTGCAACTGTCAACGCTCTTACCGGCATGAACACCATCGCTGCCATCTTCCTTCTCCCCGTGGGCGTTGTTGCGTATACCTTCATTGAGTTGATATGTAAAGAGCAGCTTGATTCTTCTAAATCTAGGTGCGAGGGAAAGGGGATATTTATACCCTGAGTCCCAAGGCAGCAACTATCTCTATGAGAGTCACATAGGTTTGCTCTCAGGCAACCTACATCGCAAATACATATACCAAATACAAACATAGGCAAGCAAAGGTAGAAGAGCCCTTTCAACTCATTGGAGGTCTCAAGGCCACCTTTATCACCGACTACATCCACGGCGGTGTTGTGCTCATTATCATTATTATCTTTGCCCTGACGGCCTATGCATCCTCCGATGTTCTGGGCAGCCCCTCTGCTGTGTATGACCTCCTTGTCGAGGCAGCCAAGGCCCATCCAGTCTCTGGCAACCAAGATGGTAGCTACCTGACGATGCGATCCAAGGGGGGCGTCACATTCTTTGTCATCAACATTGTCGGCAACTTTGGTACCGTCTTCCTTGATAACGGCTACTACAACAAGGCCATCGCCGCGCACCCTGTTCATGCCCTCCCTGGCTACATCATTGGAGGACTTGCCTGGTTTGCTATTCCCTGGCTGACTGCCACCACTCTGGGTCTCTCGGCCCTCGCCCTCGAGTCCAACCCTCGCTTCCCTACGTACCCTGAGCGCATGAGCGAGGCTGACGTCTCTGCTGGTTTGGCTCTGCCATATGCTGCTGTTGCTCTTCTGGGCAAGGGTGGAGCCATCGCTACTCTCCTCATGGTCTTCCTAGCGGTCACTTCATCCTTCAACTCTGAGTTGGTTGCCACGTCGTCCATCTTCACCTATGACATCTACCGAACTTATTTCCGTCCCAATGCCAGTGGCAAGAGCCTGATCTGGATGTCCCATGCCTGCATGGTCGTCTACGCTCTCATCATCTGCTGCATTTCCGTCGGGCTGTGGTACAATGGCATCTCGATGGGATACCTCTACCTCCTCATGGGTGTGCTCATCTCTGCGGCTGTGCTCCCGGCGACACTGACTCTCATCTGGCGCGGCCAGAACCGATGGGCTGCCACCCTGTCTCCCATCCTCGGTGCCGCCTGTGCCATCTCGGCGTGGCTAGCAACTGCGAGCAAGACATGCGGCAAGCTGGATGTGACTTGCACCGGATCCAACGATCCCATGCTTGCTGGCAACCTGACCGCCTTGCTCTCCCCGGTCATCTTCGTCCCAATATTTTGTCTGATCTTTGGTTTTGACAAGTATGACTGGCAGTCGATGATGGATATTCGCAAGGCAGATGATCACGACGTGATCAAGGAGTCTGGCCTTGATGAGGAGGCCCAGAGGCAGGTCGCCGCGGCTCAGGCGGCCGACTTTGAGGAGGAGCAGCGAAAGCTCGAGAAGGCTTTCAAGATTGCCAGCACCATGACAATCATTCTGTAAGTTGTCCCCCACACTCTGAAGCAGTCGAGTCCATGCTAACCATTTCCTAGGACCCTGTCGTTCCTCGTGCTCTGGCCTATGCCAATGTACGGTTCCCGCTATGTTTTTTCCAAGCCCTTCTTCACCGGCTGGGTCAGCGTGGGCATCGCCTGGATCTTCCTCTCCCTTTTCGCAGTTGGAATCTACCCTCTATGGGAGAGCCGTGCAACGATTGCCAGGGTGTGTACATCCTTGGTCAAGGGTAGGCGCCCAAACACTATCGTGCAGGGTGAGGCGATGATGGAGGAGTCGAGTGGTCGAGCTACACCGGAGAAGCAATAGGGGATGGAGAAGTTGATGGAAATATCAGGCTAAATACTCATGGAAGTGAAATTGCACAAAATTAGTTGAAGGAACGTCACATGCTAGTCTTTTCGTGGATGTCGAGTATAATACTGTGCAAAGACTCCTGAGTCCTGTTGTCAGTCCATGGAATACTTCAGCGAAGGAAGCGTTATGAGTAGCCAGCTATTTCTTATGAGACGGCGACTCCATTAATGAACTATGATCGGCTTCTTCGCAATGTCACAACATGGAGCAAAAAGGATAAAGTCCCTAAGCTCAATCGGAGTGAAGAGACGCAAAAAAAAAAAACAAGTCACATGCCCCGTACTGGAATCGAACCAGTGATCTTATCATTACTAGTGATACGCTTTACCACTGAGCCAACGGGGCTTCCTTGTGAGCTTGTTGGAACAGATTGATGGAATTGGGCCTATCCGGGGCGCCGGCACTATTAGCAGGGTTCATGGCCAAGCAGGAATAGTGACGGTCAGCGGATGGGTCGTTATCATGATCAGAGGTCGTATAATGCCCTAGCCGGCGAGAATAACAGTGATGGGTAAAATCATGGATGGATGGCTGGTGTTGGTGTTGGTGTTGAGGATGAAAAGTGACAAAGAGAAGTGAGAGGGAAGGCAGTAGAAGTCATGTTCCCGTGCTTGTGCTGAGCAAATGCGTCATCATTCAGGCACCTGCCACTGAAATTTATTGGAACGAAGCCGAGTGAACGGGAAGAGAAAAATAATAAATCTCAGTAGCAGCTCATACCCCAATGTGTGTCAAGCTCATGATAAAAGAATCTCGATTTTGACTGCATTTTTAGGGAATAATGAGACCTCGTTTGGTTTCTTGAGACTTTACACCTGACCCCAAACACAGTGCTCAATTGCCCAAGTCCTCACAGCCCCCACCCCCACCATGGCATATCCCACCAACCTCACTCCAGCGCTCGCACAGTACAGACACATCAAAATCTCCAATATCAAAATCATCATCCCCCAGAAAACATGGCCTCATCATCACGCATACCTCACCTCCTAGAGTCCTACCTCGCTCTGCCTCCAGAGGCATCTCTCATACTCCTCACAAGTGTTCTTGGTGCAAGCTCGAATTGGCTTACCCTGCGCCATGTTTACTCGTATCTGAAGGGAAGCGCAGATGGGGATGAGGGTGCGAGGGATACTGGCGTTGTGCTGGTTAGCTTTATGAGAGATGGGGCTTTCTGGAGAGAGGGCGCATCAAAGATGGTGAGTTTTGCATATATGTTTCTCCTTTTCGCCAATTCAGTACGTTTTACTAACTTATAATCAGGGACTGGATCTAGATGCCCTCAGCAGGACAGGGCGTTTTACTTTCGTCGATGGCCTCACAGGATTATACAGCAGTGCCCAACCAGCAGCACGGCCTTCAGTTCCGACTGCACGCAAAGAGAGAGTTCTCCGAAGCACAAATGTTGCAGACGTAAAGAAGGAGGTTGAAGGCGCCATCGCAGACTTGCGGACGTCGCGCAAGGTTCTCATCATCGACCAACTCGATGCCCTACTTGCCATCACCGACGAGTCAACCACGGGCCTCGCTCTTCAGAACTTGGTTCTTTCTCTCTGCAGCGTGAGTTCCCCTTTGACTACAGTGGGTGACAGTCATAAACTAATTAGCACCGCAGCTTGTTCACAGCACCCTCCTCACCCTTTCTGCCGATACACCTCTCGTCGCTGCCCAGGCCACAACGTTGGAGCGCGAACATGCCAGCCTCGCCCTCTCAGCGGCCCACGCGGCTGATGCAGTGCTAGCCCTACGTATGCTGGACACGGGAACGGCAAGGGACGTCAGCGGGGTTGTGCGCATCACAGGGCCTGGAGTCGAGGGCATGGGCGGTGCGGCCGAGTTTTTGTATCATGTTGCCGCCGATGGAGGAGTCAAGGTGTTTGAGAGGGGAACCTGAGAGACAGGTTTGGGGCAAAAGAGTTGGATAAAACTAGCTGCGAGGCGTGCATGACTCCTGACTTGGGCTGGGTTAAAAGAACGGTTGAAATCCATATCAACGAATAGATCACTGGCTCAAGCCTCATGAAAGCACATCAAGACTCGTCACACATTAACAACAAGCCAATTGCACATGTGGCTCATATTCTCCCACACACCAGAACCTCTCAGCCGCCAGGGCACCTTTCATGCAGAATCAAGATGCCATTTCAGAACCTCGTGACCGAATCCCTATTGGAATCTCAGAAAAGCAAAAAGGGTCCTCTTTTTTTGTCCTTGCTCAAACATGTAAAACACCGATGCCCATGCTCCAGCCGCCCCTTTCAACCACGCGAAACCTAAAACCAGACACCTGCTCCGTCCACCACCAACACCGTGTGGTTAACTCCAAGCCTGGAGTTTTCTTTCCCCCCTCCGCCGTTCATCCAGCTCCCCAAGAGAGGAGCAGTTTCCCGTGCGGTGGTGCGCACACCATCTTTATCAAAATCCGTTCAGGCGGGGGGAGAAGAGGGACGGGGCGGTGAGAGGGTGGTGAAGGGAGGGTAGAGGGATGCGGTATCCCCGTTTAAGCCTCCTTGTTGATGCCCCGGGCGCCCTTGGGCTGGCCAGTCTGGAAGCCGTTCTTGAATCGTCGGGACACATCCTTGAGGTAGCGGGTTCGGCCGGTGCCGACGGTCTTTCTTCGCTTCGCCTTCTCGGACCAGTTGTCTGCGCGAGGGGTCGGGTTAGTATAACATGCCCAACGAACGGGACAAGCACCATCCGAGTCGAGATTGTCGGGCCGAGGTGTGATTTTGGGGTTTCACGTACACTTCCGGGTCTTAGCAGCAGGGTAGCCGCAAGCAGCGCACTCATGCTTCTGGATGTGAAGAGAGCGACGACCTAGATATCCCATCAGTCTCCCGGTTCATTCGAAGTTTCCAAGTCTCCAATCCAGGCCATTCCCCGTCGCTAATTGTCGTAAAAATTCCGTCTCGGTTCTCGTCGAATTCGTTGATGCGCTTATCGAGGAAGGCCTGGTAAGGAAGAAGGAGAGGGCACAAGGACTAACCGCATCGTCGGCACAGAGTGTGCGTCTTGTTGTGACGCTTACCGAAGCTGGAGGTACCCTTCGCTGTTGGCGATCGCGTTAGTAAAAAAAGGATTCTCTCGAGGGAGAGTCCCCTCTGCCCGTAAGGTGGTCACGTACTCATCTTGGCTGTGGTGTTTGGGCGGTTAGTAGGATGGCGATCGAGAAATTCTCAGACTTGGGAGGGCTTTTTTGGTGGAGTGGTCGAATTGCTTGCTGAGCCCTAAGAAACCGGGGTTCGGTGTGTGCGAGCTAAGTCATGTGATCTTGATTGGCGCGAACTGCACGTGACTGGGGCAAGGTCGGTGCCAAGATTTACCACCACAAGAGGGAAAGCGTCTAGAGAAGGCAATTGCGATGGGAAGAATCCATGGTTGTGAGTTATAATAATTATTAGACGATCAGTTCCAAGAATGTTTATTCAGTGGTTTCAGAGCAATTGTTCATACTGATATTGAACTGTAATTTGACACCAATTTGAGGCTGTTGACTATCGTCCATAAACATCAATCATGATTGAGGTATCTCGCCAACTAACAATCCTACAAAAACACAACCCATTCCATGACGCCTAAAGAATCCCAGCAAATATTCCAGAATCTCGCTTTCCAAACTAAAACCCACGGCTCTAATCCTTTACTTTCTTAAATCTTAATTCCAAGTTGAGGGTCCAATCGTTGTTCCGTTGGCAATTGACTTGCTCACTGCCAGGTGCTTCCAATCCGAAGTATTGAAAGCACCAAAGTTGCCCCACCAGTTAGGGGGGCTAGCACTCGTCAGATACAGAGTGAAGAAGATCACCATGGTTGACAGGATGAGGCCACAGTCAAGAGCCGCAGAGGTGATGTAGTTGTACTGCAACCACCATCCAGTATATCTCCTCTTGATGAAGTGGTTGAAGAACGTTCCAACCATACCCCAGCAGAGGTAGATGTAGACACTAGCCGGAGGGAGCATGCCAGAGCCTCCAAAGATGAGAGGTGTGCTGACATAGCGCCAGATGGATCGAGGCCACTTCCGAGCAATGAGCCATGTCAGAATAGGTGTGACAGCGCCAACAAGCCAGAACCACTGAAGAGAGGAGTAGATGGCACCGTTGCTGAAGATTCGGGCCGGACCAATAGCTCCCCAGATAACGGAGGCCGTGTAGAAGACACGACCGCCAGGGCATGTGTAGTTGTTAGGCTGATCATCATGGCAGACATCAGGGATGTGTCCCAGTGCCCAGTTCATAACGCAAATCTGTACAATCGCGGACCAGATGGACGCAACCAGCTGGGACGAGAACATGACACGTGGAGGGACCTTCATGTAATGGCCAAGCTTGAGATCCTGGGCAAAGTAGAGGGCTTGACCCATGCAGATGTAGCCATAGTTCTTGAACATCATCATGGCCATGGGGCGTCCAGGGACCATGTATCCAATGATGAACTCTGTCAGAACATTGAGGCCAAGCTGAATGTTGGTGATGGCTTGCACGACACCAATGGGGATCAGCCAGAGAACGGGGATGAGAATGCAGAGGAAGTAGGCCCAAACGGGGAACCCAGTTGGCCAGCCAGCGACGACGCCAATGGAGATGGAGACCATGACGACAAAGAGAGCTGTTTACAGGTCAGAATTGCGATTCTACAGTTGTTGCAAAAAGGGCTTGACTTACCAGCATACCACCAATCCTCCGCATCCCTATACTTCTTCATCAAGCGCATGTGAACATCGTCTTCCTGGTTGCGAGCCTGCCGGAATTGCCTCCAGATTTCCTGGCCGTGGTACAGAACAACATGCACAACGACGGCCGTGACAGCAGCAAATGAGAGGCCGTACGACAGGGCAAACTGCGTTGGCAGGAAGAGAGGCGAATACTCCTTGTACGCAGTCTCGTTGAAGTGGAAGTTGTGGTCGAGAATCCTGGAGACGTTGTAGACGTTGCCCGTGTTGTCGTAAGACTCGGAGGACTGAACGGGGAAGTAATCGGAGTACCAGGTTCCGGTAAAGTGAATTCCCATCGAGATGCAGACGAAGAAGACGACAATGCCCACGAGAACGTTGGCAATGGCGTGGAAGGGCGGGATCAGAGGGGACTGCAGATAACCGCTGTACACAGTCCAGTCGAAAGAGGTAGGCATCAAGCCATAACCGGTCAGACCTCCAAAGATCTTGTTGACGGTGACATTGTGAGGAGCCACCCAGCAGATCCAGGTGAAATAGGATAGACCCTTGAAGATCCAGCCAGGGAACCAGTACCAGATAAAGCCAGCTCCTGCCACAATCAAGAACCATCGATATCGTCCAACCTTCCAGCCATTGGTCTTGGTCGGGTCGGAACCGGAGTGGTCGTGAAGGGTGTAGAAGAGCGCACAGTTGACCAAGTCGGTGGGCCAGATCATTGCAGCGGGCCACACCAGGAAGCGACGCGCCAATCCAGCCAATCCATATCCAGTACAGAGAGTTGTGATGCCGAAGAGAACCTGGAATGCCCAGCCGAATTTCTGACCGTAAAAGATCTGCTGAGCCAGGAGGACATCAGTCGCATAAAGAACACCACCACCGTAAGCAGCCTAGAAACGAGGTTAGCCATAGCCTGCGTTAGTGTAGAGAAAGGTCTCACGTTTGACATGGCGACGATAACCACATGCTCCTTGTAATTGAACTTTCCGGGCTTCAGGTTGAATTTGAGGCCCCAGAGATTCCATTCGCGATCGGGCATGATGAGATCCCAGCCGAGACCCAAGGGATACGCGACGAGCTGAACGACGTATGTAGATACGGTAATACTGGGGTTGCGCAGCGAGAAGAGCATATTGATGCCAGAACCGATAGTACAAAGAACCAAGCCAATAACCCAGGCGCGGATGGTGTTGGCAGGGACGTCGACATCGTAGTTACGGACAACAGCCCTCACCTCGGGGTAGGGGCTGTTGTCCTCCATGAGCGCGTGCTCAATCTCGATGCCCTTTTCGGCATTTCCAGTTGCGATAGCGGCGTCGACATCGGTAAGGTCGTCGATGGGCAGGTTCGGGTCGAATTTGTGTGATTTCTCAAACTGCTGGAGGTTCTCAAGACGATCGCGGCCAGAGGCGGAGATGGCAGCGGCCTCGAGGGGGCCTGGGATGGGGATAATGTCCTCGGCCTCGTGGCGCTTGCGGAAGAGGGACGGCGCCATGGTGGTTATCTGACTGACGGCAACGCCCGTTATTGTCTAGGCGATAGCGACAGCGACGAGCGACCTAACGGCGACGCGTGGGTTGCTTCGAAGCCCGCGATGGCAGCGACGGCGGCAGCAACAGCGACCTTTTGAGCGATGTTGGATTTCGCAAGAGGGCAGTGTAGAAGCAAGAAAAGAGGGAATGAATGCCCTGCCGACGGTCGGCTGCTTAGTTGGTCTGCTCTCCTCTGCTTAGCGGGTGTGGTTATACAGACCCAGGCCCCGGGGGGCGGTCTCAGCCCCAGAGACAAGACCAGACAGGACAGGCCCAGACGAGGAATCTCCCCGCGAAGAGGAGAAGATTGGCACTGCTACTGCAGTCTCTGTGAGGGTCGCTGGAACCCGCTTCTAGACGATCTTGGATATAGCGTGATGTTCTTCCTGCGCTTCCATCACGGACAACGGCACAGTTTTGGGGGCCACCTTCCTAAAGAGGCATGGCCGGCCCTTGACCTTGTTCGTGCGTTCGAGTTTCGATGGTCCTTCTGTGGCCGCGAGTCGAAGAGATTCGGACCTTTTGTCGACCTGCCCTCCCATTCTATTTGATAGGCCACATTTTCCGTTTGGTTCTTTTGGACCGTCTTCTTGGGGGACTCATGCATTGAAACATGCAAAAAGCAACTGTCCTGAGGTTATCGTCGCGCCCGCCCTCAGCCCTCAGGTCGCATCAGATGCCCTGCTCGCTTCGCAATCAATTGCCCCTGAGCCCATGGCACGCCATTCAGCCCTCGCTATCAGCCAATGAGGAGCCATCCGGATGGCGTTGAAACCTTCAATGGGCGGCTTATCTCCCTCCTCTCTGGGGCTAGCTTCGGGCTACTCCATGGCCGTGGTGGTGGTGAGGATTTACACGTTGGCCGGTGTGAGTCTCTTTCCCCCCCCAGCTTGGCACTTTTGTCTCTATAAACGGCATGACCGGCCGTCTATCCTGATAAACAGCTGCTTCTCGACCAGATCCAGGGTCTTTGAGTATCAATCGGTCTCGGGCGGTATCCAACGTCTCGGATACAGGGTGCAGTCTCGAAAAACATGGGGCTTCCGCAAATCGGAGAGATGCTCTCCATACACTCAACATTGCCATCTTCATTTCCCCTCAACATCAAAGTAAAGATCTGATACTCTAGTTCGAATCTTATTTTATCTGGCCGATTATTGCCTCTCAACAGATGGAGCTTTCCGGAAATAATTCCTCGGCTTGCCTGATCCACATGGCATTCAAATAGTTCCTCTACTGTAGTGGCGGTCCTCAGCAAAAGGTCCCTCGCATAAAGCAAAGAACGGAGAATGTCTCCATACGCATGTCCACGCGGCGGCGAACTTTTGTTTCCATTGACTCACGGTGCAACCAGAATACCGGGACCTTTTGAGTGTCAGCCCATTCCGGCTCCAAGCTTTCTCGGCCGAGACGTCGCATGCCAGTTCATGGATCGACGAGATCAGCCAACAACTCGACCTTGATAGTCAGACTGGGGAACTTTTGTTACTTGACAAATGGCTTTGTAACATATAAGATTTAGCTTCTGGAGACACACGGATCTGGTATTCATGGCCCCATGCTGTGTCAAAAGTGCATATGGCGAGGGTCCGACGTCGCCATACCCTGAGCCTAAGAGCAACCATTGGTTCTCACATGGGTTTCTCATTTCCTTGAATACATCCTGCCTTGTATATTATCTTCTATCTGTGTATTCAAAATTCTCATGATCGAGGTGTGTCGAACGTAAGCATGTGCGGCATGTTCATGCCAAACTGCTTCCCACATGGAAGTTAAGATGCCTTGACCAAGAGCGGAACAACGATAGGTACGTCTTGCTTCACAGGCATCAAGTCAGTACAATAGATACTCCATTTTAATCATTAAACTACTCTTGTTCGTAGTTACTGACATACTCTAGACCGTGATTCAGGGTAGGCTTACACGGACGTAATGCAACTCCTCGTCTCAAACGCTCATGTAAACCAATTATACCAATTGTACCCAGTTTTACATCTCAATCACTTCAAAATGATGGCATTGATTCACCGACTTTTTAATACGTCATTTCCTATTATTTTGCTGCTGTTTGTGTTGCCGCCTGCCTACACTGTCATGCGTGGCTGACTCAACGAGGTTACGCATCATCTGCTGCCTGACCTCACTTGACGGCACTTTGTCTTCACCTCCACCCAACTGCCTTGAGCCTCCAACTCCACCGGAAACAACAATCGCGGGGTAAAAGCTTCACCTCTATCACATCTCACCAAATATCATTCACCATGTCTACCACTCCCGGAGTCTCGTACAAGAACGGCAAGAAGGTCTTCATCCCGCTCGAGAACAACCCCGAGGTATTCAACAAGCTCATCCACAATCTCGGCGTGTCTGAGAAACTCGGCTTCTACGATGTCTACAGCGTCGATGAGCCAGACCTGCTGGCCATGATTCCCCGCCCCGTCCACGCTCTCATCTTCATAACCCCCACGCCCATGTACTACCGCGTGCGCGAGAATGATCCTGGCTCCGAGGAGTTGACCTACGACGGCTCCGGCCCTAATGAGCCCGTCACTTGGTATAAGCAGACTATCGGCAACGCTTGTGGTCTCATTGCTCTTCTCCACAGCGTGAGCAACGGGTCGGCAAAGGAGTTTATCGTCCCTGGCTCGGATCTCGACAACCTCCTGAAGCAAGCTCTCCCTCTCAAGCCACTACCCCGTGCCGACCTTTTGTACAATTCTGCCGAGCTGGAGAAGGCTCACATGGCCGCCGCAGTTACGGGCGATACCGTGGCCCCTGCTAGCCAGGAGCCAGTTGGTTACCACTTCATCAGCTTCGTCAAGGGGGAGAACGGGCACCTGTATGATCTTGAAGGAGGCTGGGGAGGCCCTATCGACCGGGGCGTGCTGGCTGATGACGAGGATCTCCTCAGCGACAAGGCGTTGGAGGCTACTGTTAAGAAGTTTACCAATGCCGCTGATGGAAACCTCGAGTTCAGCATCATCGCTCTGGCGACTGTGCCCGATGAGAATTAGATGCAATTGAGGAGAAACCTGGGGCGTCAAGGTATAATCGATCTCGGGTCTTTGATGAGGGCACTATGGGTTATATGACATGTACGTATGCCAGACTCAGAGAGAGGTAGATTCTAATAAGTCCTCACAGTGGTTTCCAATTATCCGTATCATAACCAGGGAAGGAATCCATCCAATGCTGTATTTCTAGCGGTCACTGCGGAAAGGGTGGATCAGGGTCTCTACTACAGGAGCTCGGGGACTGCTAAAGGCAGAATCAGGCAACGGGAACTTCAATAAAAGGGGCAGTATTGGTTGGAGTTAACAGTCTACCAGGATCGGGTAGAATGTTCAGTGCATTTCCTTAAACTGCACTTTTCTCCAAATGAAGTGCTTGAAGTTTCTTGCTGAGTGCATTCGACCAGAGGGGAGGTCGACGATTCAAGCATGGGTGGTTCTCGATTACCTTGTAGCTTCCAGGTCTCTGGTTGTAGTCGAGTGAAGATTGTGAACAGCCCAGGCCATCCCTGCGGCAGTTAATGATCCAGAGACCAACCCAGATTACCCAGTTCAAGGCACAAGCAGCTCGTGGCATGTCATTCGAGAATGCAACGCCAGGGCGTCAGCCATGTCGTGTAAATTCCAGGTGCTGGCATGTTCCATCAGGACATCCGGTTGGCCATAAAGATAGGGTATGTATATGCCGGCGGTGCGATAAGAACTCGCGGCTTGAACGTTGTTATTATTGTAACACGACAGCAAGGGGTAGGAGCCCTTATCTGGCCTGGACAGTTACAGCAGGGTTTTCGAGCACTTGGAATTCCTATCTGCGCTCAGTTTTGCTTCCAGTAGGGTCATGGCGTAGTTCTTTGCCACACGTGCGGTGCTTATTCAGTTGTAACTTGCATCTCTACTTCAGTAGTTGCGCTTCTCAGAGTTGCAACTCTTTTTTCTTTCCCAAGCGTTGGAACCAGACACTTCATAACGGGATAACACGAATGATATGAATGTATGTATAAGACAGACAGCTCTTTAACACAGTCAGATGTGTTCTTGTCTTGTGACCTGTCGTCTGGTGTATACATTCCTAGTGACTCTATCATGCTTGCGCAGTCAATATCTTTCAGGCTAAGGGACAACCAAATATCACAATACATACCCCACTCCCTTCACCGTTGTGGGGCTCATAGTCTATCCTTGGGGAGCTGAAATCCTTTACATTTGAGGCCCTTCCCTGCATGTGCCTAAGTACCAGGCCTCCAGCTCTGACAACACCTATTGCATACTCTGGCGACGTGCATGACACTCATCAATAGTGCGTCAGCAATTGCTTTCTTTCACCGTAAAAACAAACAACATGGATATCCATACCTCTTACTATCCCCTCGTCTCAATATCTACTGATTTCTCTTAACTTTGTTGGTTGGTTAGGACAGTCTAGCTTCACCTATTGTCCACACTCGAACAAAACCACACAGCTCGGTGACAACTCTATGAAATAATGCCTAGGACGAGTTAACCCGCTGTTTTTGTTTATTTTTGGTAGTTCATTATGCAGTCTTCAATCGCGTGTCTTTGCAGTTATTGCTCCAGCTTGTCCTACCACGTGTTACAGCCACCCGTAGGTAGCCATTCAACGTGGTAAGGGTCCATCACTTTCAAGTCATGCAGGCCACTGTCTCGCCTTCATGTCCGTTCCCGTGTTTCTTTCTCCTTTCGGTTCCATTCGTCCCTGGGGAATCTACGGCTCGGGACGCTGCAGCACACGCCTCGGGTATGCCCCTAACCGCTTGACACATGGTGGAACACATGGTTGCGTAACATTCAACCTTCCGAGACTTGTACGACGAGGAATTTTGGGTGATCGTTTCAGGCGAGATTTGCATATGTCTGGTTGCTTTGCAGTTCGCTCTCGGCGCGTCGTGTTCCAGACTTTGATACATAGCAATTCTCGGCTCGAATAGTCAAACTACAACAGCCAACGACCTCTTAGGCTTATCATATGCTTCCGATCCTTGGTTGATAGTTGCATGTTATCTTTCCATTCCGTTCAGGGGAAGCGTAATCTCTATTTGGCCCCCCAAACCTACCACGGGCATGATCTCGGGAGCAAGCTGCGCGGCGCAATGATAGATAACGTGCTGTCAAGCTCGTATTGGCTGCTACTACTAGATTGGCTTATTTACGAATTCCTTGTGAGCATGTAGCCCTGTTCTGCGAACTTGGCTTATTTGCTAGTAGTTGCTAATATCGCAGTACTCGGTGAGGATCATAAGGAGAGATGTCCAATATCTTGGCCAAGCAGTGAGCTCGTCAACTACAACTACACCCATCTAATCATTAGAAGACCAGAATACCATAGCGCTCATGAGGCGTATGAACCATACAACACGTTCTAAGAATTCGATAGTCAAATCCATGTCCTATAAGATTCTAGGGTAAGCAATAGGCAGCCAACATATCAAGGAAACCCCCACCTTGGCTGGCTACCCTGCACTCACAGACCGGGGAAGATGGAGCGACATTGGTGTCTCAGTGCCATGGATGGAATGGCAGATTTGCGCACTTTAACGCCAGTGACATCAGAGGCAGACGAGCTTGACGACCAAAATGCTGCCCAAGTGTCGATCTTGCACATCCAATTTCGTCCAAGAGGCCGTCCAAGCCAAGCCAACTGGCCATCCCCGTGCTGCAGCAAGCCAATAGTCGAATGCAGCATGGACATGCGAACCCAGGTCAGAACACATCAGCAACCATCAAGCCCTCTATGATAGGATCGTGGAGAAGTCAGAACATGCAAGTTTCTGGAAATCCCATGGCTGACCCGCCGATAGCGTCGACGATCCCCCTGGGGTGTCAAATTTAGCACCTGCTCCATGATTCTTGGCTACGTGCTGGAGACTTGAATGTCAGTGGGCGATGCTAGATGGGCCATTCTCAAGGTAACGTCGACCAGGGCCGTTTGATTACCGCGCGGCGGGCTAGCCAGGACATGGGATAATCGGGCGCCTCTCAGCCTTGGGTCCCAAAGACAACACCAGGAGACACAGGACAGTAGGCCAAAAGATAGACCACCGTCCGGAGTAAACCTCCCGGACTTTCGACTTGATTGAGCCATTTCGACAACGGAAGAAACGCTTTCCGATGCTGGGGAAATGGGGGGATGAGACCGCATGAAGCTAGTTTGGGTTGCTGTGAGGAGCTTCATGTCCACAGAATTTCACCCGTCTGATCTGATGTATACCTGCGGCAGCAGGCCGTGTCCTGAGTGAGATCTCCTTACTCTTGCTCTTGGCTATCATCTTGGCTTTGATCTCCACCATCCATCTCCTCCAGCGTATGTAGGGCTATACGGAGGACCCTGGCCGACAATGGGATCAGCGGGTTGGCTGTGCTTCGGTAGCTGCGGGAGAGGATTTGTCAGGAAACTCATTTGCAAGCTCCAGATATATTTGAGATGTGATGACCAACGGCAGATGCTCCGTGAACAGGGAGGGACCTGCAGGCACCATATTTTTAGACTCGGCGACAGAGCGAGATCAACTGTCCGGTAGCGAGACCAATTCACACGCACGCAGCCGGCGAAAAGGGAGAGTTTTTCATTTCCCCAAGACGGTTAAGGCCGGTCAAGGGTGAACCTGGAGATAGGCAGTTGCCAACACAGACCTGCTGCACCTCCGCCATTCCCAACGGCGCGCGCCGGTTCTGCGGCCTGTGAGCCTTCTTCGTGCAGTGCAGTGCAGGCAGGCAGTTGATAGTGTCTGCAGCTGGGTCCGGCATCCGGCATCCAGGTTTCGCTGGGTACAGTAACACCGGCAGATCGTCGATGAAGTCCGATGAACAAGACTTTACCATCGGGGCCAGGACGAGCACTAACATAGCTAGCTCGAACGGCCTCTCCCGGGCCATGGAGCGGCGGCCTCGTTTAGGCTCAGCGTCGGTCCTCTGGCTGAAGAAGAGGGACTGCGCTTCGTGGCGCCCGTTCTAACGCCCTGCTTGCTCCGTCCTGACCCCTGCCCCTGGACAGGGAACCAAACTCGACCCATCTCCATCTCGGCGTCAGACCAGAGGCTCGACTTAAAAAAAAAAAAAAGCACTGCTTTTGTTTGACATTACGTCATCGACAGTATTGTCACATCGAGATTTTCACCGGGGCTTCCGGCCTGCCTGTCTTTCACCGGGCTTTGGTTTACGCCGAGGCAACGCTCAAGCGATGGTTGAAAGACGCCGCGGAACTTGAACGCGGTTTCGCGCACATGGCGGCACAGCAGTAAATGGCAAAAGGAATTCTTGTCCACTTTTTCACCGTCGTCAACTCGACGACCTGTCTGCAGGTGGGTGTGGGTAAATGCTGCAAGGTACAACGTGAGAAAACAGGGCAAGGGTTCTCGGGTCCACGATCGATCTGCTCTGTTGTCAGTGACTGATAAGTGAATGACCCATGGCCCCCCCTCTCAACCCAACGCCAGCTCGAAGCGATGAAAAGACCGATAAGACCTAGTCCTCCAGGGGACGGGATGGCAGGACTTGGCGCTGCGGGAGGGTCAGTTTACCCCTGACGGCCCCTGGAAACGAAGCCACGGCGGTGGGGAATCCGCGTATTCTGAGCGTGGTCCTACGAATCGGAATCGCTGGAACACGCCCTTTCGTACCTGGTAGTTCGAGGACTTGGGCTCCCTCTTCCTCCATTCGACGTTCTGGGTTGGAAGCAACTCTAATATGAGGAGAACGTGTGGGCTATGGTGGTCTCTCTCGGTGGGTGGGGACGGACTTCGGGCTCATTGATCAAGTCCACCGACAGCGAGGAACTCCAGTAAGGATACTCCGTACTTTGAGGGGAACCCAAGAGCCAGGAGAGAAGTGATGGAGCAACCAGGGCAGGCCAGATAGGAGATTCTATTGTTAGCAGGCGTCCCGCTTACAAACCACAGGGACGTGAGTTGAGCTTGGGTGCTTGCAATGGTGGGCGAGCTGCCAGGCAAAAACGCAGTTGAATGACTCTGCCTTCCAGTACGGAGTATGTAGACATGCCCTTTTGTTTGAATGACGGTGGGAAGAATGCGGATTTGAAACCTAAAGGCCAAGCTCGGCCAACAAACATGCTTAGCATTGAGCCAACTGCAATTGAGTTTGAAAAATGTGTAAAACACAAGACACATGCTTGAAGAGGCAATGTAGGAGTAGGTCTGTGATGCCATGTGATACCATGGACCCTGCAACACAACCAATATCTGGGTTTCAGTCTTGTCACTGTTCACCCGGGCCAACATGGCACGCACGCTTGTGAGCAAGGATGCCTCTGGCAAAACTGAAATGGAGGATTCAAGATGGGAATTGTCTTTCGAGAAAGGAGATGATGGCATTCCTTCAAGACCATCCACCTGGTCAAGGAATGTCTGTTGAAACAAACACACTGCTGAAGGGGGTATGTCTTGCGGCTTGTGAATGACAGGCACTAGGTGATCGGCGAATCGCATACGTGCCAGGCGTTTGTGTCCTTGAGTGATGAGGCGGCATGGCTTGCTCTGACTTGTTTCGAGTTTCAACACCAGACATGTGCTCTCCCGTATCGACGACATTGATGAGGATGGCTTCACGGGCGGGCAAAGGTAAGGCATGAGCGTGAGTCTCACGTTACCTGACCGGCCTCCTTTTTCAACATGGTCGTACGCGGCCTCCGAGGCGCAGACTCGCACCTGCACGGGCAAGTACCTGACAGGATACCTCGGGCAGCTTTATTCCCCGTCTGGAGGAGGGTCTGCGTCGCGTCGGGAGAGGGAGAATCCTTCCGTTTATCCACTGTACTACGCTTTTTCTCTGCGTATTGTCACTCGCGGGACAGTGGGTTGGTGTGCTGTGCAATGCTCCACGGCAAGGTTGGGTCCATTCTTTACACGAGGCATGGTGTCTGCGGCTGGAGCTTGGGCCCTCTCGGCAGGGTTGCAGTGCAGCTTTGGTACGAGTGGGATTTGGTTCTTGGTGGTCGTCGTCCTGACTTTTGGAGGAAAGGTCGTGTGTCTTAATACGACGCTCTAATCACCGGGGTATTCAAAGTATGACGAATGTCGAGTGATGGCATGTCAAGAGCCGGGCCGCCCGAGAAAAGCATTCGTCCATTGCTGGGAGTAAGTTTGAACGCTGCAGCACACCGCAACACACGAGTTGTTGTTTGTTGTTTGTTGGTCGGGCAGTGGATATTTTGTTTCAATGCACGCCAGCCATCGGTCGACTCAGAGGCAGAAGAATGGCAATATATGCCGGCCAATCCACATATAGAGCGTGTACGATATCGGGGCCGGAGGATTCGACAGGTTTCGTGCCTGGCCTAGATGCTGGTTAGGGGTCAACTAACTTGGTCAGGTACCTGTCCCAGTGCGTAATGCGTGCCCGCGTCAGCAGTCCCTGTGCCGTACACACGGAGTGTGAGGACGGGGTGATGCCGGTAGGGATGCTGATAGGGATGTGGTGGACGGCGGATGAAGATGGGGATGAGGATGCCATGCCGGTGCGGATGATATCGCCGGACACTTTGGATGGATGGACGGCAGTCAGTCAGGGTCCCGTCTAACGCGCTGGCAACTTTCGCTTCTGGGGTTGACTTCGTATTCATTAGCATGCGCCCGAGTCCCTTGGTTTCTCCCTTGGATCGCCAATTTTCTCCCTCTCCCTCGCTCGTTTCGTTTTCGTGCTCGAAGTGCTCTCGTTTGTTTCTCCATGTGTTTGCTCCGACACTGATTGCGCGCTGCTGCAAGTCGCCATCAATCAAGACTCCTTCTCATTTGGATTCCTTTGATTAATCGAGTGTTGGTCGAAGAAGAGAAAGGGGGCAGAGCAGATCCTCTAAAAGACGAAACAAAACATCAAGGCGACGACCCGGATAGGGAAAGAAGATCGAAGGAAGGAACGATCGATTACGACCAACGAACTTACGCCGACCACAACCTCCAACCAACCTACCTACCTACGACCATTTTTTTTTTTAACAATTCCCTGACTTTGGGACACTCCTGGAATTGTTCGATTAATCTCGGTATTCGGTCGAGCGCCTCTCTTTGACGAACGAACATCCAAGAAGGGAATATTGGCTTCTTTTTTGGTTGGACATCCTGGGTGTTCGCTACCTACCGAGCGACCTACCTGCGCACCCGTTGATGCTGCTTCTTGTTTAGACAGCAACAGAAGGAAGTTTCTTCCCAGCTTTCGACGCTTGGCCATCAGCTTGCTTTTCAGCTCAATTGTCGTTCCCAGCTGAAGTCACGCACCTCATCTCGCGTGCCTCCTCGTGGCATTCCCGTCCTTCTCCATCCTCAACTCCGGCCGCTCCGCACCGACCCTCACTAGCTCCAGCTCGCAAAATCTCGAAACAAAGGACTCCCGTCATCGTCAGCATTCGTCACTACGACCCCACTGGCTTGCTCATTCTTGGATTCGGGAGAATTCTATCGGGATAGAGGAGAGGAAAATTAAGGAACAAGTGGGTGAGTTGAAGAGCCAAAAACTCTGTTTTCTTTGCCTTTGCACTCCCCTTCACGCTCAGATCATGAGTCTTGCACTTGCTACACCAGTCTCTACGCCTCGACAGTCAGTATCAACGCAGTAACAATCCCTTTCCTTGATCCTCCCTTGAGAAGCCACACCCTCCATCAACTCCCCTATCCCAATCCCCCATCCTCGCTTTGGCATTCTTTTCCTTGGAATCGGCAAATACGGGGATAGCATTTCCGGGGTCGCATTCCCCTGGTCACCTTCACCCACACTCACACACACACGCCGTCATCCAATTTGAGCTTGCCCACCACTTGGAGCTCACGATATCGTCGCCGTTGTCCTTCAACCGACACTCGGGCTGAGCCACTCCCGCAAATCGCACATCCCGCTGGGACCCCCCTTGTCTTCTTTTCCCTGTTGTCCGCTGGCCTTCTGCTCGATACTTGCTGGCCCCTTGCAAGCTTGGCCCCCTTGGTACTTGGCCGACTATCTTTCTTCTTTTCCCACACCTCTCTTGCTCCCTCTCAATTTTGCCTGCCTCTCCAAGGCATCTCGTCCTCCCCCCGGTCTCTAGAGAGATTGCGATGCCTAGTACTTGTCTCGCCAAGTACAGGACAGTCAAGGAGGTACTCCCGTAGACACTACACTACCTACACTGCACGACGTGCTTGAGTTTTTCTCTCGGCGGCACCTTACCCCTGCTGCTCCAATTCAAGTCCAGACCCAATCAATCACGGGCCATATCCATCTTTTGCACGCACGACACGCACGCTCCGCCTAGGCCAAGACCGAGAGGGACCCTCTCTTTCATCAACCCGACGCTGATTAACCTAAAGAAAACACAGGGATCCATTTCCAGCTCGTCCGGGGCCTGTCGCCTACGATTGCAAAGGGAAAATCGCTTCTTCCCAACGGCCACTCCCACGCCCAGAGTCCGAGTCCGCGCAACTTGTTCCGCCGCGCCCGCTGTCTGTCGCCATTTCCAGCCTCGATCAAGCTCCAATTCTTGTCCCAGCTTCGCTCAGCTCAGCCCACACTCGCTCCTCCTATCTCGTCCTACGAACCCCAGACAGTCTCCCACGCCCCCCGTTGGTCACCGTCCATCTCAGCTCTCGTCCCACCCGTCACACTCACTATTGACTGGTTGTCTGTCGACTTCTCGTTGCTTCATCACCACCTATCGCTCACGACCCCAGTACGCCATCCTGCCGCCGCCACGATTTCTGGCCCTGTCGCTCGTTGATCCCACCGCTGTCACCTCCGCCGCCATCTTTCGTCCGTTCACCGTGGTCGCGACGCCTCGCTGGCCTCGTCCCAACCCGAAAGGCGATAGCTTCCTTGACACGATCCGCTACATGCACGACTGAGCCTGCTCCGTCGTCCTGGACCCCCGTCCTGCCGTTGTCTTCTCCATTGCGGCTCGCAATAAACGATAATCTACCTCCACTGGGCCTGTCCTTGTCCGGCCATCCCCAGGGAGGCGCCCCCATCCCTTCCGACCTTGTTGCGCTGTGGTACCCATCACGCCCCGAGGCTACGGGTCCGTCATCAGAGACCGCCCGCTACACCCTCAAACCAGACCAGCCCGCTATTCCACATTAGGTCCCCGTCGGACACCATGGCGCCTGTATCGCCCCGGCTCAGGATTCTATCAGGTTTGTCGTCCTCTCTCTCCTACAATTCTCCCTTCATACCTAGGCCTGGTTCCCGGTGACTGGGCGCGTCATTACAATCCACCTGGCCCCTCCCATCCATTCACATTAGACAACCTTCTTCAACTTCAATCTTCACTTCTACTCACCAAATCTTTTAACCTCACGCCAACCGCCTGGACGGTTGCTCGTGCAGCGTTCCACCTACGCTTCTCAACATGGCGGACAACGAACTAATGAGAGTCTCTGTAGTGGGAGGCAACCCTGTCTCGGCCTTCCTATCATGGCGACTACAAGCTACCAACGCGTGCGATGTGACGCTCGTTTGGAAATCTGGGTACGAACATGTGGCACAGTACGGCATCTCGTTCAAGTAAGTGAATCAAGTGCTCCCTCGTACGAATTAATCACTGACCAGTTCTTAGGTCACCGACATTCGGCAATGAACGATTCAAGCCCCGGCATGGTACGTTGGCAATGACCAGACTTTTGTGACATCAATAGCTAATTATCTCCAATTGCAGTTGTCCGAAACCCCGAAGACGCCGCCAGTGCCCGCGAAGGCCCCTTCGACTACGTTGTTCTCTGTGTCAAGGCATTGCCGGATGTCTATGACCTCGCCTCCGTAATCGATTCTGTCGTCACGCCCCAGCACACTTGCATTCTCGTCAACACTACCCACACGCTGGGAGTCGAAGCTGCTCTTGAGGAGCGATTTCCCACCAATGTCGTCCTGTCACTCGTTTCTGGTGCTGAGCTTACACAGCTTGGCCAGAGCGAGTTCGAACACAAGGGACCTACAGATATCTGGATTGGACCTGCCAGCCAGAATACCAACATCCCCCAGTCTATCCAGGAGGATATGGCACAGGCTTTGGCAGTGACCCTTAGCTCTGGCCAGGTGGAATGCAAGGTGTCTCCGAACATACGCCAACAACAATATGAGAGGGTGATTGGGTATGTATTCCACACTTTGGCTCGAACTCGACTAATCAGCTCCCCAGGCCCATTGCTTTCCATCCTATTAGTGTCATTTTCGAAACTCCCAACCATGCCGCCCTTCTCGAGAAGGTTGGCGTCAAGGACATGGTGTCTGAAGTACTTGATGAGCTACTTCGATTGGCCGCTGCTAACGGATGCAAATTCGACGCTGATTTCAAGCAAAAGACAATTGACGAGATGACCAAGACGTCGGGAGAGAGCATCATGTGGCAGGACTACGTTGCCAGGAGGCCCATGGAGATCGAAACCTACCTTGGATCACCTGTCAAGCTCGCTCGCGACAACAAGGTCTCTGTTCCCAGAATCGAGACGCTTTACGCCATCCTCCATAACCTGAATACTGTCAACCGCAACAGACCTAAACCGGGCGATCCGAACGCCAACATCATGCCACCAAGCTCCCCGACCGCACCGCAACTACCTCGAATGCCATCCCAGAACAGTCATCGCCCCATGATGAACAGCATGCCCAATGGAGGGATGCCCCCTCGCCAACCCAGGCCACGGAACTCGTCCAATCTCAGCCAGGCTGGTATGCGTCGTGGACCACCTCCAATGAACGGTGGACCTCCTAACGGTTATCCCCGACCGCCGCCTTCGATGAATGGTGGAGGCTCTCGCCAGCCATCAAGGAGGGGATCCCTTGAGGAGAACAGCCTTGAGGAATTCTCGCACCTCGTATTATATGACGACATTCCTGAAGGCTCCGAGCCTTCCGTGGCCGGTGATAACTCAGATATTGCTATGCGAGAGCGGGAGCTGGCCCTACGACAGCGAGAACTCGCCATTCGAGAGCAAGAGATGCGAATGCGACGTGGACCTCCTGGACCACCTGGACCCCCTGGCCCACATGGAGGACCTGGTCCCCGTCGTGGTCCTCATCCTATGCGCAACAGCAAGCAGGTGTTTGACGATGATGATGATGACGACGACGACTACTTTGATCCGACCGCAAACCCGGCGCCTCCACTGATTGACCCAGATAATTTCGACATGATGAGCGTGACCTCGAGAAAGAACCGAAAGGCCCCTGAGCAGAACCCTGCCCAGTTCCGCCGCAACCCCGATACTCTACCACCGCCTACGCGAGGAGGGCGGTTCAGACCCAGTTTCGGCCGCAACCGCACCAGCCAAGTCGGGCATACCCATGCCACGATGACAACTGAGAACATTCTAGAGGATCCTCTCTTGAGTTGCTCTTCGAACCGCTACGGAGCTGTAGACCGTGGTGCCATGAACGCAGGTTCTCGGGCCAACTCTCTTACGGCTGCAAGGCTCGATGACCTTCAGTATGGTCCCGGCCCCGGTGGACCTCCCGGCATGAACGGTGCTTACCCTCGGCGGGCCAGTCAGTCCCCTGGAAATCCCTATAGTCCATCAATGCGTGGTGGCAGTCGACGAGGATCTCCCCCGAATGGTTACGGCCCAGGCATGAACGGGCGACCATCACCACCTAATGGTGTTCGCCAGCCCATTCCCCAACACCCTCCGGGTCAAGGCAACGCAGTAGCACCACAGCAAGTTGAACAACATATTGGGGTGAGCGCCCTCCCTCAAACTAAACCTAGGAATGTTCGCAGTCTGACGGGTAGTGCGAGCGCCAGCGCGGGCAGTGGTGAATCCGAGTCAGCAAACAGCAGCCAGGGCAGTCTACCTCCACGCCCTCCGATTGGAGTGCGATAAGCTGCACTTGAACGGCCGTGGTTATTAGTCTTTATCCTGGCCCCGACGAAACGACAGCACAGCCGGCCTCGAAAACAGAATCGAGTCATACCCGAAACATTGGAGTTGCGGCATCTTGAGTTTTCTCATGCCCTTCATGTATCCCGCTGTTGGGATTACCTTTGAAGTTTCTTACCTGTATTACATACGCCTATCTGGCTTCCTACTCACACGACACTCACCTCAACGAGGACGACACTTTCTTTTTGTTTTTATTATACGCCTCAGATCCATCGAAAACACGCGACGACACGACAAAAGTCAAGGTCACTTTGGACTATTCTCGGAAGATCAACGTCTTCATAATTAGCTCCGGTTCCGGCACAATCCGTACATACACATTGGAACGATCAAACAGAAGGAACCTATTTTGGTAATATTGCATTGGGATCGGAATTCATTCATGTTCTGTGCTTTTTAGCATATAATCGACTATCGGCCCTCAGCCCCTGAGCGTCGTTTCGCGCCTCCACTTGAGCCAATGCATGTGCATGGTCTCGGTGTGTCAACACCCTGGACTCAGGATACTACTGGCGGAACGTCATTGAGACCCAGGGATGAGCGGTCAGGCTTCCGGGATTAGGGGTGGATGGGGAGGATCAAAGGCGCTGCATTACCTGGACAAGTCTTTGCTTTCTTCTCACTGGAGTTCCCTCCCAAATGTTTGCGGGCATGATGAAGAATTCAGACTGGCGTCGCAAGCAGGGAGGGACTATGACAGGTATTGTTTTTCTCACTGGGGGCACACAAGCACATTAGACTAAGGATGGTTGTTTCTTTTCTGGTTACTCTGTTGATCGCGAGTTGTTTGTTTATGGAGAAATGAAAGGGAAAGCCTCGGAGTGGGATCCTTTGGGAAACACACATAGACACGAATGGTTATAAAAGAGAAGATGGCGATGAATCGAGTTTGAAGGGTTTCCTCATGAATGATGGTGGAGTGATTTGGAGGTCTATGACCTGACTGGATGTGAAGGGCTTGGTACTGGGGACGAGCGTTGAGCCTGACAACTAATTGGGGGAAGTGCAAATGTCGAGTGCAAAAGTAAAGTAATTATTAGCAAAGTATAATGTTTGACTCTATTCAGAATCAACTTCCAATGATTGAAGCGCCAACTGTGAGGAACGAAGCCATGACGATCTTGAACCGTACAGACAGATGAGGCCTAAGGTTCATTCATTTACTACAAGCTATTAATCAACATTAGATAGATAGGTTTTTGAGGGAAAGGGGCGGATAGACTGAAGGTAGATCCATCCGAGTGAGTGAGCAAGTGATTGTTTGTTTATACGTCCGAGTCGGGAAAGTGCACGGGCCAACCAAACAGAACCTCAGGTTCAACCACCACTCTCGCTCTATCCTGACTTCTTATCACAACAAGCACCAAGAATAAGAACGACGACTATATCGGGGTTTTTTCTCTATCTCTCCTTCTTGATAAACATATTATCTTGATTTCTTGGCTTCCCCTACGTCCGGGACGTCGCAAACCCCCTGCAAACTACAAGCTTTCTGCCTTGGCGTTCTTTATCATCGACTTCATTGCTACGAACCTGGGCCACGGGACAAAGACTTGGCACAACGACCGGGAACTTGCGGTTAGAGAATTCCAGGAGTAGGTCAGAGGAAACTCAGTCATGGCTACGCGAAACGTGAGCGGGTCGCAGGTGCGGCAGAGCATGGCGACCAGCGGAACCGCGCTCAAGTCGAGACAGCTCGTAGGTCTTTGGCCACAGCGATGACATCCCCCGCTAACATTCCCGCGATAAACAGGCACAGCTCAACTCGCAACTGGCCCAGCTTTCGGCCAATCTCTCCGATACAGAGAACCTACTACGCATGACCAGTGTGCAGGCAGAGGCGATGAGGGGGTTGGGCAGCTGGCATGGTGGGCTGTAAGTGTTGATCGTACCGAACTTGTGATCAATACAGTGGCTTACGATGATAGGTTCATGGCGGCGAGCAAAGTGCTGGGAGAAGAAAGCGTCAAAGAGGCTGGTCAGCCAGGGAAGTAATGGATCAATGGTTTCCATGGAGATGTTACGTGACAACGGGTTTAAGACAAAGAAACAAGTATTGTGGCTTAAGCCATGTTCTATTACGGCGATTTATGATCATCGCCGAATCTATATTGGCGAATCACTTCAGACATCTACCAGACATGTGCTTGTGATGGAGTCCGCCGCCTCCCGTTCAAGACCTTGGCTTTGTTCGTAGCATTCAGCTTCGGGTTCCAAGGCTTGGCTTCAAGGGCGAGCACAGCCAGCTCTACACCACCTCCCATGTGATTTTCCAAAGATGATTCTTTGTTGCATGGTATCCAGGGGTTCTGGTGTTAGGACCAACTTCGGTGTCCTTCTGACGGCTCGCTTTTCCGCAGCTCTGACGATCTTCGCATCTCATCGTAGCCGCTAGGAGATTGGTATCAAGTTATTCAAACTTTGGTTTCTGGATTCATGGCCCTGGGGTCGTTCCTGGTGTTGGCTCTTGAGTCTTTGTTTCGTCGCAAACATCCTCCATAGGCTCATCGGGCTTCGGTCCTCGCAAGGTCTTCCTCTTCTGCCTTGGCGCACTAACGGGGTACCTCTTGACGTTTCCACACGTCTTGCAACGTATCGTAAGGACGTCTGCCCAGGGTTTCCTCCCGCCCTTGCTGGCGTTCTCCACGGTTGAGGTACAAGTCTCTCCTTCGACCTGGAGGGTGTCGCAGAATTTGCAGATGGTCTGCTTCATGGCTGGACTTTGTCGAATCTGGGCCTTCAAAGAAACAGCCCGTAAGCTAGAGGCGATATGGCGAGACATATTCTGCGTAGCTCTTTGTTCGTTGGCTGTTGGCGCTGGAGCACTGTGCTCATGACCTGAGGGCGAGGATTCTGATGAAGCATCTTGTCCTGGTTGGCGATTTTGACTGGCGAGGTATGAGGCTGCTTGGTAAAGATATGAGGCTCTGGAATAAATGATGCGGTTCTGGACGCCTTTCGGCTCCTTGGCCTTGGCCATTAATACCAAGTCTTTGTCAGGATTTGTATGTGATTTCTAAGTTCAGTCTGCAAAGACTCATCTCGAAGATTCATCAAGGATTCTCGCCCGTCCGTGCCAAAAACTCCAACTTGGCACTGTTCACTGACGGCTGCCTCGCGTCACGTGTGCGAGGCAGTGCACGGGCCTGTTTGTCAACAGGGCGATCAAGCGGGCCCTCCTGCCTGCTTTCTGGCGTCTCCCTCCTCAGCCTCAAACAAAGAAAGCCTTTCAAGTTCATCCTTGAACGACGACTGGGGCTCTTTCTTCATCTCCAACCTCTCCCTCTCTCTTTCAATCCATCACTCTCCTCTGTTTCCCTCATCTTGTGGCACGTTCGCGCCGCATCTTCGACTCTTTCCCCGGCGACGCGACCCCCTTGTGGAGAGCATCGCGTTCTGCACGTCAGCGCAACCTCGCTGCAAAAGGACAGCTTTCGCGGCAGCTTCGCATTCGACATTCTAACCCGCGCTCAACAACAACCGCCATCATGTCCCATGAGGAGGATCTCATCGATTACTCCGATGAGGAGATCGGCGGCAACGAGACCGCCGCCACCACCTCCAACGGCAAGAAGGGCGAGCTCGCCGCCGGCAACAATGTCGACAAGAAGGGCAGTTACGTCGGTATTCACTCGACCGGTTTCCGCGACTTCCTGCTCAAGGCCGAGCTCCTTCGCGCGATCGCCGACTGCGGTTTCGAACATCCATCGGAGGGTTAGTCCTGATATTCTAATACCCTAAGTCATCAAATCCCCTCCCTTCAAGCGTCCGTCCATCTCGCAAGCAAACAAGAAGAAATGGCCATTTTCTCCTACAAATCGTCGTCGTCGTTGGTGGAGGAGGTTCAGCAGGGACCTGAGATGGTCCGAGTATCCGGGCGGAAACAGACCACGGGTGAGAGACGTGGTTCTCCGCAAAACACAACCCGCCCTGTCGCAACGTATCGCGTGAAAGCGGATACTGCGCAGGAGGTTGACGCGAACGGATCATTCTGGTTGAAATAATGGACGAAACGAGGAACACTTTGATCAGCACACCAGAACCCATGGCGCTCCAGGCCCATGGTTCTTGCGCAGCTGTTCGACCTGGGAATCTTCGGTTGTGGTATCATCATTTCGACTTGATGAACAACCAATCTCAATGGAGACTGCGAGATTTGGCAATGGCTAAGCTGCGACGATGGACGGACTTCCTGACATTGCACCCGTCGTTCGTTGCTTCTTAGAAACCCGCTCTAACATCGGTTCGATCGACAGTCCAACAAACTTGTATCCCTCAGGCTCTTCTCGGCGGTGACATCATCTGCCAAGCCAAGTCCGGTCTGGGAAAGACGGCCGTCTTTGTCCTCGCGACTCTTCAGCAGGTCGAGCCTGTGAACGGAGAGGTCTCGGTGGTTGTCATGTGCCACACACGTGAGCTGGCCTACCAGATTCGGGACGAGTACAACCGATTCAGCAAGTACATGCCTGACATCAAGACTGGCGTGTTCTATGGTGGTACTCCCATCAAGACGGATGTCGAGACCCTGAAGAACAAGGAGACCTGCCCTCACATCATTGTCGGCACTCCTGGTCGTCTTAAGGCTCTTGTCCGTGACAAGGCTCTGCGTCTCGGCAGCGTCCGCATTTTCGTCCTCGATGAGTGCGACAAGATGCTTGACCAGCCTGGTAAGTACCACTTCTTGGTGCGCAATGCGATGCGATGCTAATTGGGTAGACATGCGTACCGATGTTCAGGATGTGTTCCGCGCTACTCCTCAGCAGAAGCAGGTTATGATGTTCTCGGCCACTCTGTCCGAGGAGGTCAAGCCCATCTGCCGAAAGTTCATGCAGAACCCTACCGAGCACTACGTTGATGAGGACACCAAGCTCACGCTCCACGGTCTCCAGCAGTACTACATCAAGCTGGAGGAGAAGGAGAAGAACCGTAAGCTCAACGAGCTCCTGGATGATCTGCAGTTCAACCAGGTCATCATTTTCGTCCGCAGCACCGTCCGTGCTACCGAGCTTGACAAGCTACTCCGGGAATGCAACTTCCCTTCGATCGCTGTTCACTCGGGTGTCAGCCAGGAAGAACGGTAAGTTGCCATTGCATATTTGTTGAGGCCCTTTTCTAACAGCGCATAGTATCCGTCGCTACAAGGAATTCAAGGAGTTCAAGAAGAGAATCTGCGTTGCTACTGACGTCTTCGGCCGAGGTATTGATATTGAGCGTATCAACCTTGCCATCAACTACGATCTTTCAAACGACGCCAGCTCGTACCTTCACCGAGTCGGTCGCGCCGGTCGTTTCGGTACCAAGGGTCTGGCCATCTCTTTCGTCAGCACCGACCAGGACCAGGAGGTGCTGAAGGAGATTGAGAAGCGATTCGAGGTCGCCCTTCCGTAAGTGATGCCGCTTCCCGTCTGTGAGACAAGACACTAACCTTGAGTAGTGAATTCCCCAAGGAGGGTGTTGATGCCAGCACTTACATGGCTTCCTAGAGTACCGCATCACATGGTGTTTAGAGTGGATCGTACGACAACAGGGGTCAACTTCTCTCGCTGCCACGGACGCAATGGTGAGGAAACCAGGAGAATGGTATCAAACAAGACATTTTTGGCGGCGAAGGGGAAAAGTTGCAAACGGTTCCGGCTTTTATTTGGTCAATTGTAATTGAGTATGTAACTATTGAATGCATTTTGCAAAGCCCTCGGTGCATGCGGTTGTCTCGATTGTGTCGTGTTGAATGAAGAGCCCCCATTATGGGTTCGGTGAAGTTCTTCATGACAAGACGGTAAACCTGTCACACCTTGTGACTCGTTAGCCTTGCCTCGTTGAACGGTTAATGTCGGTACAATGACACGAATGTAGTTCCCCGAGCATCAGTCACGCCGATGTCGAAGGGTATGGTGTGGAATAAGACAGTTTGAAGAATTGGGTCGGTCACCCGAGTATGGGTCATTCTTCCCGGCAGTGTCATGTTCGGTTCAGAACTTGGAGATGGTGACGGGTTGAAACAGAAATGGCAGTTTCATTGTATGAAGCCGACGCGTTACCTTGGTGACCTCCCCTCCCCCGAAGTTGATGGTAGTAATATGTGACTCTACGAAGTGTGGCAAGCAGGGCTCATGATGATGAACATTGTTATAGTGACTGTGAGGTTTGAGATCACACGTAAGATGTTGTCCATAGGGTGGTCTTATAGGGAATTACAACAGTCGTCAATATTTCCTCTACATTGGATGACGATGTGTTTGCGCAAGTAGATGGCAAACTGCCTCGTGGTGTTGGACCTGTGTCGAAGTGTCCGTAGTACGGGTTGCCATCCAGATCCCCCCCCCCCCCCGTGCAGGCCAAACCCGTGTTGTTTGCGAGCGGTATACAGGACCAGTTATTTGAGCTTCTTGCTAAGTCGTGTAACAATAATAAGTCTCCTCCTCTACTTCTCTACGTGACATAACAAACTTATGACTGTCACCATGGGAACAGAGGCGGCAAAACAACAGGAATATGGTCTACGAAGATGGCCTCTCCCCATCCAGCTCTCCTTGGTCAGATGTCTCTATCATGCAGCATACTAGTCGCAGAAGCCAGCCTGGCCTCTTTCCAAGGCCATGGTCATTGACAACGACAACAACTCGGTGAGCAAAGCCCGCCTCGTCGCCTTATCATTTTTGCCCCGCCATAGCCCCTCAATAGGTTCACCACGTCCTCAAGAGGGGCAACGAGGCGTCAAAAGAGCTGTCACCGCAGATCAGCACTCGGTTTTACCTGGTTGGGTTATATCTTCCTTGAAGGGGGGAGAATATGCATGAGTGGTAGATGGGGAAACGCCGGCAGATGTCGGGGCATTTGCTTGGGAAAATGTGTGCATTTGGGGGCGGTCGATAGGATCTGGAGGATTCCAGCAGCCTCTTGAGTTTCAGACGCCTTCTTGACGCCTTCTCGAAGGCTGCCTGATAGGAACCGGTCAAGGTTTCTCTTTTCCCCTTGTGATGCGCGACCCCAGGGCTGCCTTGCCTTGCGTTTGATGTGTTGCAGCGAGCGGCGCGTGGATATTGGATGACCATGCCTTGATGATGGGCTTTAACGCGCCTCGTGCTGTCAGGGAATATGGCGACAAGGGCCATGCCTGCGCGGTGTGCCCTGGACGACTAGGCAGCCACGTTCTGTGCTTTTTTGTAAATCTGACGGTGAGGGGGGGTCAGGTCCGTCACATCCAACCATCCCATCCATCCAGGTTCGAATTTAACAGGAACAAGGAATGGGACTTTGGGCACATATTCCTGTTCCGGCGGGACCGCGAAAGAGGATTCGTCTGAGATAAGCCAGCCCTTTTGGATTCAATAATTCAGCTGCTGCTTTGAACCTCTCTGTCAGCTAGACATTAAAGAATTCGGTGGGCGTCAGCCCAGCCCCGAGCATCGCGTAATCTCGACCGCCTCTCATGAGATCCATATAGAAACTTCCGTGCCCGGGCGGGACTCCGAAGAAGCCGGGGGTCGGAATGTGGGGGCCATGGGGGGTGGAGAGCACGCGGCACGGCAGGACCAAATTCGTCTCCGGTGATGTTAGTTGATGATGAAAGAAGAGACGCAGACACCGAAGTCATCCCTAAATCAGGTGCGTGATAACATGCGTTGCTATAGAGATCCTCTAGATGCTTCATCATGGTTGTCAGTACTCGTTCTTTACATTTTTCGGTGGGAAGCACAATGCGCCTCGTGGTGCCTCCATGCCAGTGCATCACTTTTTTCTTCACCCACGTGGGGAGTTGGATCAAACCCGGCGTTGGGTTGGGGGGATACCGAACGAACGCCAGGGAGCATCATGGGTCCTTCCAAGGCGTTCATGAATTAGAACATGATGGGGGGGGTTCTCATCTGGGCAGTCTCCGATTCTGCCTCCGAAGGAACCAAGCCGATATCTTTGGAATCACCGAGGTCCCGTGGGTGAAAGGGAGTGTCTCGCCGTGCGTCATCTATACTCAGCCTTCCGACAGCGGCTGAGATTCAGGCGGCGGTGCAGGCAGCGTCTGGGCTTGTGAACAGGTTGACCGAGCACGAGAATAGACGGCGTGAACATCACGGTGGATCACCTCCTCCGTCTGCCTTTGTCCGTCAAGGTTCGGGCGAGAATGCGTTCAAATGCGAATGTGCCCGAGGGGAGCCTGGATTGTCCAGGGTAGGCCGGCCGCGTTTAGAGATTGACTCATTCTATCCGAGCACGACGACGCCGGTGCTGGGGTTGTTCGTGTGGGAGGGTGCGCATCGAATCTAGGGTTTTGCCCAGAGACGCTCGATTCACAGGCCCTTGAGATCCCACACCACACTGGTTGCCTATTCCGCAAAACTCGTGAGGTAGGTATTCCGACGGCATCGACAACAGGCCGTCATGTAACTTGGAGAGCAGGATGGATAGCCCGGAAGCATCAGACAGCGCCACCCCGGAGCCAATCATGGCCCCCCAAGCCGAGCGGGGGATTCATTCGGCTACCGAATGAACACCCTGTCGAGACTCTTTCCTTGACGCACCTTTGAGAGCCAAAGAGGTGAAGCCGTGTGCGCGTGTGCATGTACGTGTGTGTATCCCCCTTGCCGGGTTGCCCGCTCAAAGGAGAAGGCTGTGACAGCTGCTGCGGCAAATCCGTTTCTAATAGAGGAAGATGGCTTTGTAACACGGCCTTGAATAGACGGGAATGATTAATGGCAATAAACCCGTGGTGTCCACAAACACGGCGCACAAGACAAAGAGAACCTGTTCGCCCGGATCTGTTAAGGATCCGGTGTCCGATGGTGCCCCGTACCTAAATCGAGAGCGTCGGTGCTGAGGTAATGATTTGTACAACCTCCCTGGCTGCACAACATCTTGGATGCCAGTGGGGAGAAGTCCGGCGGACCACAGAGACCAGTTACATGCAGTCTCTGAGTCGGGACTTGTCGCGGTAACGCCAACAAGATTGGCTCTCTGTTAAGGGGTTGGTAGCGCCGCCACTTGGTGGACGCACGAGCCAGAGTGAGGTGTCTGGTGCAGTACAGTACGAGGGAGAGCCGTTGATCATGATCGGGAGGCGGAAACAAAGCAAATCAAATCTGCTGAGTGATGGGCTGTCGTTTCACCATTCGACAATCACAGATACCGAGTGATTCACGTGCGTACGGATCGAGGCAATCTGCATCACCAGTTTCCCGCGTCCTCATGAGCGCAGTGGAACTGGAGGCTATGACGGCACTTGCCGCTCACCACGCAATCATGATGGCTATGCCATGAATGTTTGTCGACAGGCTGGCGGCCTCGTTGCCATAGCGTCGATGATGCGTATTCACCGAGATAATGCAGGAACTGATGATTATCACCTTGCACATCAGGCCCAGTTGAATGTTGTGCAGATGTTAAAGAGGGAGGGCGACCGAGACGGTCACATCTAGGCAGAGAAATGCCTGGCAGAGGGTTGACATAAATAACCGAGTGCCCTAGACGCATCGACACTGATAAGGTGTATCGATATTAATGTCGAGCGTGTGCATTACAGCCCGCATGGCAGCCTCGAGGCTTGTAACATTAGGTGTCCTGCACCCCGTGTTTGGTCGGCGAGCCTCCGAAGCTGTCGCCAGACGGTTCCCGGAGCAACTTTACCGAACCACGAGAGACGAGCTCCGAATACCTGCAAGTCAAAGCCCAAAAGGCAATTGCTTCCATCGCTTCTTCGTTGCTCGGGACGGACTATCCCGGGAGATCAGTCACCCACTGCAAGTGAGGTCATTGTGGGACGGACGGGTTCCCCGTGGGTTGTTGGATTAACAATCGAATGGGGAGAATGGCGAGACTTTCGGGATTTTGCTGTGAGGGAGGGAGGCAGCAGGGCTGTGAATGGTCTGGAAAATCCGACCCAGACCCGGACAGAGAGAGCCATGAGATTTCTTTTTGAATCGGAACGGACTTGGACAGGCGCGCTTCTTGATTAAAGTGGTGTGTTTTTTTGCTTCCACTCGGGCCAAGGAAAAGAAAGACATCAATACAGTCCAGACATCATCTATCTTCTCGTCAGGGTAGCCAGATGGCAAGTGTAAGAGTAGGAAGGGAGTAAATAAGAGATCTGAAGTATTACCTGTCATTAGGATATCACCTATCATTTTAGCATGTTCCATACTAGTTTACCTGCTGTAAAAGTGATAATATGAAAAGGTGTTAGACGTGCTCTGTAGTTCTGGTGTCTCGTTTATTCCTTGACCTGAGTGCCACACTCGGCTTCCTCTTTGTCGCGACCCGGGACACGGCGAAGACTGTGGCAAGATCTGGTGCAACTCAAAAGTTTTTCTCTGGCTATTCTGGCCTTGGTCTTGGCCTTGACTTTGGTCTGGCTCGGTTGGGTTGAGTTGTTGGGTGAGTCGTAGCTACAGTATCCGGGGGGCCACACTCTAGGCCGCACAAACTTGAAGCACACATGGATGGATTTCAGGTTTCGTAGCGCATCCGGGCGGCGCGGTCGGCGTCGTGGGCGTGCCTTTGAGACGAGACGAGACAAACCAAAAGCCATCTCATCCACATCCACCCATCCCCATCCCCATCCCCATCCCACTCCTCTCCTGTTGGACCATCCAATCCTGGCGGGAAGCCACCTGGGGTATCATTGGACAAGCCCATATTGTGAATCTCTGTTGACGGTACCTAGTACAGTCGAATGCTCATGTGAAGAAGCGACAAAATGCCTGAGCCGGCGCTTGAGGGGCTCACGGAGTTTGAGAGCAACGGTAATCGTCGCAGACCCATGAGCTCGGGTCAGCAGCGAATCCGAGGGGTCCCCTCATGACCAGGCACGATATTGATGACGGATGACAGGAAATGGAGACCTCGTCGTCGTAGGTGACAGTCACAAAAATGGCAGCGGGCCAAGGCAGAGGTTCACAGGGCGGTGGCGGAGATGGCGGAGGTGTGCACTGTCCAGTCCAGTCTAGAGAGGAGCTGAAGGAGAAGAGTCATCGCTCAGCAGCCAAGTTTTGGCGGGCTGTGCTTCCCCTCAAATTGGTCAAGGCTTCTGGACGAGACCACTCTGTCCGTTCCTTTCTTGGGTTGGATGCTGAGGAATGGGGTGTGTTAGCGGTTAGTGCTTGCAGCTCCGTCCTCTCGGCCTCGGGGATTTTATAAGAGGGTAGTACGCGATCTAGGAAAGTGTTTGAGTCAGGGACGAGTCTTCCCCGACTGCTGATGCAGAGGATCTTGTATTTGACTGAGCAGAGACCAGATGATAACGAACTCGAGCAAAGGGCAGGCGGATTCATCTCCAAGAGACAACTCAGTGAAGCCAAAAAGGGTTGGGTGGGTGACAAGGGTGGCCGGAGTGGCAGGGATACGCGAGACGCATGGACGAACCAGGCTGGCGTGCTAGTGCGTGAGTAAAGTGAATGAAGTGTCTGAGGATGAGGTGAGTTGATTGTGCACCTCAGTCAAAGACAGGACAGGAGCGCAGCCAGCGCCGTCGACAAGGCTCTTGAAAGTGGAGGCCTTGTAAGGCGTCTTGATCTGCTTGATGATGGTGGAGGAGATGAGGCATTCTTATGAGGCTTCAACCAACATGAGTGAAACATACAGTATCGACAGCAAAGAAGGTCTTGCCGAGGCGGGCGATGTTCTGTCTCGACGGTTGGCGATCCACTGCCCGGGTCAACCTCATCCCTTTTGCTCTGCCACCATCCTCACTGATTCACTGATCTCTTCTGCCTTGAGGCCGGGAAGTGGTGGTCCAGTGGGAGACATTTCGTGCTTGGGAAAGGGTGGAGGTGGAGGATGTGGATGCGCCCTGGTGGGTGGAGGAGGGGGGGGAAACGCGCGCTGCAGGATCCGGATGGCCAATGAGGAAATGCCAAAAGGCAGACACGCTGCAAGGCCCATCGAGAAGGCCATGGCATGTATTAAATGCGCGATTTGAACACTGTATTGCACTGTAATGTGGAGCCGAGTGATTCTCTGGCCGAGTGAACAGGGACGGCGCGTCACATATGAAGGCATCGACTGGCTGGTTCATAGACAAGGGCTCAGCTGCACAGTGTCGAGAGGCACGAGATTCACGGCTGCATCGTACTGGTACCTCGCGACTGGGGCTTGATGCACACGCGCCGTAGGTACCGTCGCTCAACTCGCCTCTCCTCCCGGGCTCTCTGGTGCTGTCGCTGTCCCAGGCATTCAAAACTATGCCATGGCCCGCCGCTGCCATCTCCCGCCTTTTCCCCTTCCCCCCCATCGAACAGCATCGTCGGCATCATGTTCGATTTCTCCCTCTAAATCCGTCCCCAGCGACTCTCTGAAGTCTGCTCTGGATCGTGTACCTCTCCACTCTCCACGACGTCTGCCTTCGTCTTTTGTTGTTCGTTGATTATTTTTTCCTACATACCCTTCATCTCTCCTCTCAGGCTCCCGCGACAATCCTCGTCTCGTCACGCCAGGCCGCAGCGGCATTCACTTGCACCCTGCGACTTTTTCTACCTCTTTGTGAGCAAACCGGCCAGCACATCTTTTGCCGCCCAACCCAAACAGGTCGGAAAAAAAAAGAAGAGTCATACTTTTGACTGCTTCCCGCCTACACGCTACGGTCCACGAATTCGCCAGCCAGCCAGCACTGCCCGGGTCCAGTCCAGTCCAGTCCAGCCCAGCCAAGCCGAGCGCAGCCCAAGCCCAGCTTATCCTCTGGAGACCAACCTTGCCTCCCCTGGCCCTCTGCCCGAAGCCTAGCACCAGTCATCCGCCTTGTTGGTGAGGTGACTTGAGAGAAGTGTCCTGTCTCTCTTCCACTTGGGTGACTCTTGTGCCAGTCTCCGGACTCGCTATCTCCTCCCGTGTTACTCACCAGCCCTCACTCATCCCCCATCATTCTAATCATCACCATTGCCATCGCCATCCTCACATCACTCCCCTTTGCCGTTTGATTCAATCCCCTCTGTATTTCCCCTCTCGTGTGTCTATTGACCATTTCCATTCAAGCTTTCACAAACATACTTTCCTTACCTTGTCCCTACATCCACTCCCTCCCCCAGGCTACAGCCCCGGTACCTAGCCGTCCATCCCCTTCGCCACACCCGTTGCGTCTTCCGCCGCGCGCGTTAGTCATCCTTGCCTCAGACAATCCCAGGCCAGGCACAGGCTCCCGCCGCTCACGCTCCCTCACGCTCTCTCCGAGATCGCCAGTTGGCGTCCACCTGCCACAAGCCCCGCGGTCTTTACTCGGTTTCGCCACCGTGCAAAGAGTCACAACCCACTACGCCAGGCTGTCATTCACCACCTCAGCGCCTGGCATCTCGCCCCCCCAAGGCCACCTAAAAAAGAGTCACCACTTCGGGCTATCTAATAAACCCTTCCGTCTCCTTTCCAGGTCACCTCATTCCGTCTTCAGCCACACATTCCCCGTACCTGCATATCAATCAATCAACAAGTTCAACAACCGACCTCGACCCCCCGACACCGACATCAGTCACCCCTAGGATTCTTACTCGCCACTGCGTCCAACGCTTCGATGGTAGCCTTGTTCTAGGCCCGCCACTCGCTTCCAACCTCAACTTCGAGATTTGAAGCATTGCCGCAATGCCTGTTGACAAAACCTACCTTCTTCCAGTCGCCGTCTCCGCTTCGTCTTCCGGTCTCATCGTTTGTGTTATCAAGTCGCTTCTCGACTCTCTCGTCTAGACGCCTCCTGCTCTCACAATCTACGCGTATACTTTGAGATAGCACTTGTACGCTGTCTCGCGGTATAACAACTCGACTCGGATCCCTCGAATTGCTTACGGTAAAACCACGATTTAATTGGTTGACTTAGCCCTTGACGGCGACTGGATATTCATCCTGGCTTGAACCACCCTTTCAGGCCCGTTACTATAATCAACTACCACCCAAAATGAAGTGCGACGCGACTCTTTCGCCCGCCTCTATCCCCGCCACCCACTATGCGCCATACAACGCATCTCTCGCTTCTTCCGCCTCAACATCTACATCCTCTGTGTGGTCCGACACCTCCTCGCAGAACTCCGACGACACTTCCGCATCTATCCACTCTTCCGACTCGGACTCATGCGAATCCTTCTTCTCGGCAAAGGCTTCTGCCGCTGATCGCGTCCTCAACTTCCGACGTCACGCGCAAAAGCCCCAGACCGAGGCAGTCCCTGCTGAGCTACGCCAAAACCCTCGACGAACTTCCAACGGTCCCAAGGTCCGCCCTTCTCTGGTTCGACAGTCCGACCGAAAAGTGAACTTCGTCGATAGCCTTGTCGGTATGTTATGACTGGATTTTGACAACATGTTCATCTGCTTAGCCGTTACCCTTCTAGATTCGTCGACTCAAATTGTCGAAGCAATTTGGCCTCTCTCTTCGGTTGTTTGCCGAAGCGAGCTGGGTAGCAAGGCGGTCCTCCCGCTACGCACCTTCATCCAAGAGACTCTGCGCCGCTCGCGCACAAGCTACTCCACCCTTCAGGTCGCTCTCTACTATCTGATCCTCATCAAGCCTCATGTCCCGGCTCACAACTTCACCACTGAGCAGCCCGAAGATCGACATGCCGATCGCGCGCTCCAGTGTGGCCGCCGCATGTTCCTCGCGGCTCTGATCCTGGCCTCCAAGTATCTCCAGGACCGGAACTACTCTGCTCGGGCTTGGAGCAAGATTTCGGGGCTCAACACTCATGAGATCAACCAGAACGAAATTGCTTTTCTCCTTGCTGTCAACTGGAAGCTCCACATCGCCGATGAGGTCTTCCAGAGATGGACTGATATTGTGCTCAAGCACACTCCTCCTCCTAGCCCTCCTTCCCCAGGTGGTGTCTCTCAGCTTGTAACCCAGCAGGTTGCCGACTGGAAGCGCATTATCCTGGGTCTCAACCCCCAGCTGACCAACCTGGCGGGTTTGATTCCTGCTGCTCCCGTTGCCGCTCGGTCAAGCGACCTTTGCGCGCTCTCGCCTCGCAGTATCCTCAACCTTCCTCAGGAAACCCGACCTTCAACTGTTTATGACTCGGCCGAGTTCGCTCCCAAGTCATACAACGCGCCTATGGCTATGGAGCCCACGCCTTCTGTATATACTCCCGGCCGCGTGGCTCCAGCTCCCGCTTTGGGTATGCTGCCCACCCCCCGACTTACTCCTCAGAGCAGTGGACTTTGCACTCCTGCTGCGGGTGCCGCTTCCCACATGCTTGGTAAGAGCTCAGCCATGGGTCTGGCAATGGCCCAGGCCAACAATACGAGCGCCACTCAGTATCTCGACCGCATTCCCATGTCAATTACTTCGTCGCCTCAAAGCTACTGCCCAACCCGTCGATCCTCCCTCGCCAACTCAGTCTCGACTGCCTCCTCACCCGAATCGATGATCTCGGATTCCTCGCGCTCCTCGCGCTCTTCCTCCATTTCTTCTTCCTCTTCGCTCGCTAGCGCGACCCTCAGCTCTAAGCTGGGCATGCAGTCGCGATTCCGAATGTCGAGGTTGAGCAATGAGAGGCTGAGCCAGAAGCCGACAATCCCTTCGGTTCCTGAGGATTACGACGTGCACTGTTATTCGTCTTCTCCCGAGTCTTACACCGGCACGGTTAACAAGCTCGGGGATTGGTCTATGGAGACTCCACTGGCCAGACGTCAACAGCAACTGGAGGATATGACCCGTGATGCGTCCGACGCTGCTCGCGCCCTGCAGGAGCTTCAGAACTACCGCGCTGCTGAAGCTGTGCCTACGGCATTCGCCCGGACTGGCTCCAAGCGAAGCAGAACTGCTTCTATGGATAACGGTCTCCAGGAGAATGTCCGCGAGATGCTAAATGGTCAATACTACTCTACCGAGCGACACGCTTGGTCTGATACGTTGGTTCGCGCCCGAGGCCCTGCCTTGGAATCGAACCTCCAGATTCCCGTTCAACCCAGCCTTCCCGGCAGTGGTAAGCGAATCTGCTGCTCAGCCGAGGCGGCACAGGAGTATGCACTTTCCTCTGTTCACTCCAACATGGGTCTGCGGGGACCTGGCATGTGGGAGGGTATCCTGAACTAAACCTCACACTATCTACTCGTTGGTCACACTAATTTCCTTACCAACCTGATACCCCGTCGAACACCGACACGCTATATCCTTTGACTACACTGTGAAGATTAATGTCGAACTCAATACTATTTTCTATGTCAAGAAGCAAGTTACCTGGGAGGCTGGGAAGAAGGGAGTCTTTTTACCAAAAGGCCTTTGATACCACCGTCTCGGGCGTGCATCCATGTCCTAAGGAGGCATTTGGATGACGCTCGAGGTCGAGGCCCAAAAGCGTGTTCACTTGCATGCATATCCGGATCGGACAATTGGTTGGGAGGGGGAGACGGCGGCGAAAGTCATTTTTTCGGGAGACGGTGGGAGGCGATGATTGCACTGCATTGCAAATCTTGTATGACTAGGACGCCGCTGCATTTTTGTTTTTGTGTTTGTTGCTTTTATACGGCATCGTTTGCTCTATCATGATGGCTATAGATTCTCAAGAGTCTCGAGTTGAAAGCGATACTGGCAAACGACAAATGCCTGATGGATGGATGGATGGATGGAATGGAATGGAATGGAAATATAGGGGGAGTAATAGGTTTGGTTCGCCATCAAGATCGACAAGACAAACCCGACGACGACTACCGAAGAGAGGAAAAGAGCCTCGGCGTCGACATGCGGGACCTTGCGAGGTAATGGGTTCACGCATCAACTGGAGTTCAAGCTGCCTTTTTCTGCGAACAACAAGACAATCAACAAAAAACACTCCATGATCTCTTTCGACACACAGCCAAAGCTTGATCCACCCGACCTCTTCAAAGGCAGATTCTGGGAACTCCAACGGCAACCAACCAACCAACCAATCGACTTCGGAAGCGAAATCGAGCAAAAGGAGCGCCCCCAAGACTGGACTGAGGAGAGAGCGATGACGCTATGGCGAAATCTAATAGCTAGCTTGAAACAGTCTCGCGATAGTGGACTCGTGGCCGTCTTTCTTGATCCCTCGTGGAACCAACGCTCGGATAGGAGACAAGACGCCCGAGAAAGCAAGACAAGCACGAAATCAAAAAGCATTATGCTGGAAACACTCATTACTTCGCCCCTTACCATACGTTACGTTTTTGACCTTTACGCGCGGTTGAAGCGAAACAAACCCCTTTACCTGTGACCTCGTGATTACGCTGGAGACGAAAACCTACCAACGATTCATTCATTCATTACCCGCTGAACTAACGCGCGGTTGAGAGAGCCTGCGGAGCCTGAGGAGCCTGATGAGCGGAGCACCTGAGGCGCAATTGTGGCCGTGGAAGCGCATGCATCATCTGAGCATCGCCTTGTTCTTTTTGGGTGTCGATAGCGCCTAAATCGACCACACACAAGCACCCGTGGACGAGAACCATGCGTCCGGGAACGCTAGGGACCTGCCTGGACCGTGGCCGTGAAGTCCCGGGATCGCGCGGTTCAGTTCATTGGATGGTGTGCTCACGGTGTGTGAGTCATCTCGTTCCCCCGTCCGCTTGGCACACACTTCACGGGATGTTACACTCTTTTTTCTCCCTTCCCCTTGAGGTTGGAGGCTTGCCGGATCAGGCAAGCAGTGGCGAGGAGTGGTGTGTGTGTGTGTGTGTGTGTGTGGGCTTTTTCTTTTAAAGCCTCACGTTGTTGGTGTTGTTGGAGACGACGTGGGATGTTGGATGTCGTTGAGTATGGTGGTGTGTGTGGGGAGAAACTCATGACGTTGAGGATCAAAGGTAAGTGGGCAGATAGGTAAGTGAAAGGTAAGTTTGCTTTGCTACGAGGTAAGTTAATTCGATAGTTGAGTGTGCGTGAAGTGATGTTGATGTCGTCTGTCCATGCATGTGTCGATGTCTGTTGATGTTGATGCATGGTGTTGAGGTCTCGGGTCATTCTACCCTTCCGGCATGAGCCTACCCCGTGCAGTTCCGTCATCGTTTCATGAGATGAAAGCTTGTTGATGGGTTTACCTTCCTCATACGGAAACCTTTTGATTCCCATGCTGTGCACCCAAACCCTAGTTCCCACGCCACGCGATCCAAGAAGCCGATTAGGCACTGATACACAGAACGAGCCTCCATTCAGAGAAGATAGGCAACAACGTACAAGATATTAGATACATGCACGAAGGAATATGAATTCTAAAATTAATTATTATTAAAAGTGGTTAGTTTGTGATACTAAGACTATGTATCGTGACCTCGGTGCCTCGCTCGGTTGGATTCTATGTGCCACATAATGATGTGCAGCAAGATGACCCGAAACTTCTATTACGGGAAACTGCAACTTTGTACATGTAAATTATTGAATGATGAACCATAATGAGTCGAAATGAGTCGCAATGCATCCATAATGACTTGACAGGGAGGGAACCATCTGGAATCCTTGGAATTTAACGTAGTAAGCCCAAAGGGCGTCGGTGAGTTAGTCATGCATCATCGGCGAGATGAATCAGGTAAGCTCTAGCTGCCTGAACAAAGACCGGGGGAATACTTCGCGTCGCAGGGTGGTGATGATGCCTCAATGCCTGTGGAGAGGAGATTCGTCACACAGCTCCGTGCCCGAGTAAACTTCTCGCAGAACCTCCCTGCCTGCTGCATCGTCAGCACCCCATTCTAGCCGCTGCTCGATCCGTCGCCTCTCCTTCTGCAATATGTCGGTTGGCAGACCTTGTCCTAGCTGAAGGAGGTCTAGGAGGTTGGTGATAAGCACGCTGGGGACAGGGGCGTCGATGAAGGCGTTGCGGAGGCACTCGAGCCGAGATTCCCAGTCGACGCTCTCACCATCCCAGTGAAACGCCCACCCCGCCCGTCGGAGCCAGAAAAGCCGGCGTAGCTGCTCTTCATCCCAGGGCCCGGTGATGAGTGACCGGGGGGCTCGGAACTCGGGGTGGACGTCACACTGGGCCCAGCACTCGACGTCCTTGACAGGCTCCCAGCTCGAGACTACCTCGTAGTCGGCTTCGAAGCACTGGCGGGCGTTGAATTCGCCCTTGTGGCCTTGGATGGGGTGGTCGGAGGTGTGCGTAAGGGGGTTCTTTTCCGTGTCGTGCTTCGGAAGGCAATGCTCAATGTACCGGTCCTTGGCGTGTGTATCGGCCCACGTCTGCTGGGCCTGAAGGATAAAATCAATTTTAACCCAAGGGAGTTCGAAAACCTCGGACTATTGGGCAATGTTAGGAAAAGGGACTTTATATCATGACAACCGCAGAAGGCCGACGAACCTGAAGTCGGGGATCGCCACCAACATCATCTCTTGATGTATTGCAGTTCACAGGAATCCCGAGCCAATCGATCCAAGTGTCGTGGAATGTCCACATAAAATGCCTAAGGAGGGTAGCACGGCCGGATAGCTTTGCACCGATAATAGGGGAAGATCGCGGCAGGGATAAGCTGGCGCTGTAGAGAAAGATAATCTCCAGGACCTCGGCAGGTAGAGACTGCAAAGTTGGACGTCCACGAAGGGACCGTGTGGCGAGGACATTAGAGAGTGAGCGTTTCATCTTTTTGGGACTTGGTCCGTTGCCGTCTATCGAAGGGTTGGGGCGTAACTTGGATGACTTGATTCTAGAGGGAGCTTTGCGTTTGCCTCGAATACGAACTGGGGTAAGGACCATATCGAGGAGGTAGTTTTTGGAAATCCAGATGCCGATACGAAAACGTAGACCTGAATGGCGTTGATGATAGTACAGTTGGTAGTTGGGCTGAGACAAGGACTGGACGAATGGTTTAGAATGTAGTACTAGATAGAGAAAACTTGTGCCGGATCCTCTGGATGGAATTGCTTTATCTCAGTCGAGGAGAGATCTTTTGTACAAGAAAGATTGGAATCCGTAGATTTGCAATCCAGTTGATATGAGGTTGATAAAGAAATCTGAGATGGTATGGGAGGTCCAAGTAGACGTTGATATGGAGGCCCTTTAAGCTTGAGCATAAGATATCAGACGGTAAATCCTAGACTTAATCCTTAGATGATGAACATTAAAACATTTGATGAATCTTACCTCGACCATTTCTCAGTCTCTGGGTTATCGTGGTTCGCCCGGTCCAACTGCCATCGAGTTGAGCGGCGAATCGAAATGCAAATGGCACGTGCGCGACCCCAGAATCGCAATGTAAAAATTCGGGTTGCCTCCAAAACTTCCAACGGCTTGGTTCGGATGACTAAGGAAAATCAACCTCCAACTTTTGCTATCCACGACGATAACTGGTCGGGGGAAACTCTCCAACTCGACGACCTCAACGCCAATCGCCAATGCTTGCGTGAGTCGATTGACAGCGCGGATTCCCTCAGAGATGTCAACTCTGCGCCCGGTCCCCTCTCGAAGCCTGCTGCGATTCCTACGGTACCAGTCCAAGAGGGCCTTTGCAACTCATGGCCCAGAAGCGATAGCCGGCCCGGTCCTGTGTCGCCGGGCTCGATCCTCGAATCTTGCGACACGAAGACAGTCTAGGACGATCGCTACGACTTGCGAGCGACGTACTGCAACATTGGAAGCTTCGTTCCTCAACCTCGAGCCGATCCTGCGAAGACTCAAGAGCCAAGACCAGCAGCAGTTGACGTTGACGAGATGCAACTTTAGTACCTCACGCAATGTCAGCTGGTTCAAATGGGGTCGATCCACGGCGAGTTCTACACCGAAGTGGCATGAGCGACTATGGGGGATCACAGGCCGAAAGGGGGAAAAATCCCTAAAGCCCGATGATCTTCCTAGCCATGATGAATACAGCGACGGCTCGTCGATATTCAACAGTCGTCGAACCATGGCTGCCAAGGCAGCGTCCGAGCCGCGACTGCGCTGCACAGAAGTGGACGAGAATGGCAACGTGATCCTGGTGGATGGCGAGTTCAAGAAGACGGAGCTCATCGCCAAGGTATGTCGCTGCAACCCCGCGATCGATATTCGATGAGATGTTAATGATGCTTGTTACCAGTATGGTCTACTGCCACGAGACTTGCGAAAGATTGACTCGTCGAATCTTCCTCATATCCTCATCCGTCCGTCGGCCATCCTGCTTAACCTTCTGCACCTGAAGGTCCTCATCAAGCATGATCGTGTACTTCTCTTCGATGTCTACGGTTCGAAAACCTCATACCCCCAATCGGCCTTCATGTACGACCTGCAAGGCAAATTGCAGCAGAAGAACACACAAGGATCGGGCTCGCTGCCCTACGAGTTCCGGGCGCTGGAAGCCGTCTTGACCTCAGTGACGTCAGAGCTCGAGGCCGACTTTGAGGCGGTTCGCGAGCCGGTCATGCACATTCTCAGCGAGCTCGAGGATGATATCGACCGGCAGAAGCTGCGTGTGCTTCTCATTCTGTCCAAGAGGGTTAGCACCTTTGAGCAAAAGGCCAAGCTGGTCCGAGATGCCATTGAGGATCTCCTCGAGGCGGATGATGACCTTGCAGCCATGTACTTGACGGAGAAGGCGCACGATCTTTACAGGGGAATGGATGATCACACTGAGGTTGAAATGCTACTCGAGTCATACCACAAGTTGACGGACGAAATCGTCCAAGAGGCAGGAAACCTCGTTTCGGGTATTCGAAATACGGAAGACCTGTAAGCATTATGCTCCATCTTCACATATAGTGTTGTTAACAATTACAGTGTTCGTGCCATTCTGGATGCTAACCGAAACGCCCTCATGCTCCTCGAGATCAAGTTCAGCGTTGGAACACTGGGTCTTGCCATGGGAACCTTCCTCGCTGGTCTCTACGGCATGAACTTGGAGAACTTTATCGAAGATACGCACTGGGGCTTCGGAAGTGTCACCAGCATCTCGGTCATCTTCTCGCTCATCGTGTGCTGGTACGGCCTGACCAAACTGCGCCGTGTACAGCGCATCAAGATGATGGATGACGAACGACCACGGATCCCGCGAGGCCAGGTCTACTTCCCTGATGACCGGTCAGCGTTGGGACTCCTGGATAACAGAAACCGCGAGATGTTGCGGAGGATCAACATGCAAAAGGCCATGTCGGCAAAGAAGCGGTGGTTTTAAAACGTCTTGTATATTAGAAATTGGGCGTTATTGGACTTCTCAACGGCACAAAACACCGCCACATGTACAAAAATACCTAGAGAGATAGCCCCTTGATACCAGATACCTACTCATCTCAATGAGGTTGGAGTTTTTAGCAGAATATACCAAATGCGGAAACGACACACACAACGTTGAGCAACCGTCATGGCTGCAAGCTCGGGAACTCGAACCAATGAGGCCAGCGGTGCGGAAACATGGGATGCCCTGTTCCCGACGCGTCTTCTCCATGGGGATTCTTGATCGCCGCGGTGACACAACCGTCTATGATGATTGATCTCATCATGACTTTGTGACGTCACACTTCCCGTTGTACTCCCACACGTTGATCAAACAAGGTCACGTCGAACGACTAAAAGGAGTAAAACGAGGATCCACTTGCAGGGGAGCCTCCTGGTCGATTCAATGTCCCTGACGTCGCAGACGCAACCTCAAAAGCACAAACGGAATTAACAGAAAAAAAAAAAAGGGCTACGGCGGCTGAAGGATGCACAATGGCCTTGATTTTGGGACATTGGTGCCAGCCACACGGCGAGCCGCGTACGTCATGGACGCCACACATCTGACCAATTGCAGCTCTTGAATGATGCATTAGCCACAGGATTGAAAGGTACACTTGTGGCTGGAGGTCATGAGGTGAAGGATCGAGATGGGTGAACCTGACGTCAGGAAAGAAATTCTTAGATGAAAGGGGGGGAAACATGGATGGCAGGCACGAACATGGGGGCAGGTTCTTTGTATATAAGGATGCAGGGGAACCTGAGGGGGGAAGAGGAAGAACCATACCAACTCATCACTCAAAAGACAACGCATAAACCGACAACACAACAACAAACAAAACATCAATTTCTTCCATTTCCACCTAAGACAACTCTTTTTACGAAAGCAACCACCAAAAGACACCTAAAACAAAAACCCTCTACAAATCCTTCACAATGGGTGGCATCATGTCTTGTGTACGTCCAGCCACACTGCACCGCCTCACACAACGCTAACATTCTACTCTTCCAGATCCGCTCCGTCTTCCAGACCATCGGCGACGCCATCATGGCCGTAATCAGCGGCATCGGCAACATCATCCACGCCCTCATCAGCGCCGTCGTCCGCTTCTGCGGCATCATTGTCAGCTTCTTGACCTGTGGCTACTGCGGTAGCCGTTCCGGACGAGCTCGCCGACGCACCGGTCGACACATGCGGACGACGAGGGTCTAGGGGAGGAAGATTCCTATTGTGAAGAGGATCTGAGGAGAAAGATTGCGACACGGGGAGAGCGAGTTTGGAGAGATTCATCATGAAACGGCCGACTGGTTTTCCTTTTTGTATGATTGCGTTAGCATAGGATACCCAATCCACCTTGTTCTGTTAAACATCCATGTCTTTCAAGTGTCGTGTATAAGTGACTACATCCGTCTTGTTGATGTTGGTCAATATTCTGACCAAAGGCACTGCACCTACATGGGATAATCCGTTTGATCAAATATTTACAACTGACAGCAGCCATAGATTATTGGGTATCTTGTATTCTGGTTCTACCTAGTCATCCTCTTCCATGACATTCCGGTTAAAGAAGCCATGAATCTGTCGTCCAGCCGTCTTGCCCACCAACGGTTCCAACTCCTTCTCCGTCATGTTGGCCACCTCACGAATGCTCTCTGTCTCGAGCACCAAGCTCTTGATGTTCTGGGGCGTCACACCAGGCACAATGGCGAGCATATCCTGTGGTTCCTGGTTGAACGCCTGATCCTCGGCGCGTGCATCCTTATCCAGACCGGCCCTGACTGCCGCGATTGGATCTGGCTCTTCCTCCTGCGTCTTGAGCAGCTCAAAGATCTCGGCTGTCTGATAGGGAGACGAAGACCAGATGATGCGGAGCTTTGGGAAGGCTAGTGTGAGTAGCACTAGCTTGGATTGAAGGTCTGAAGACATGTTGGTTGGAGCAACACTGTTCAGGCTGCCTGAGAGGTCGGCGAACGGCTCAAGAGTAAATGACTTGTTTTGGTCAAACTCGATCAGGAGCATTGGACTCTTGTAATGCTGGAACATAGTCTCGGCCTGTGTGTACAGTCGACCGTCCTTGAATGACGAGATCAAGTCGCTAATGGACTTTCGCTCCACACAGATGCTGGGAGAGAGGATGTAGTCGCCAACTGTGAGCATACATGGCACAATGATCATGGATCGTCCGTGAAGTAGTGACGGCAACGAAGAGCGGAACTCTCGCACATCCACAACCACTCGCGGTGGCTCCGCTGTTGCTGCTAGCCTGCCACCACCAGCGATTCTCGTATTGACAGTTCGTAAGAATGCCTCCTCAGGATCTTCAGCGGGATCAACTGTCATGACTAGTGACATGCTCGCTCTCTCCTTGATGAGTTTGGTAAAGGCATCCTTTTCCCGGCGGACTGACGAAAGGTATTTCTGTTCTTCGACTGAACCACCGTAGTACATGAAGTAAACTCTGACGTTCCGGTCATTGTGTGACGACCGGTATACCTCGACTCGTCGGATAAAGGCTGCATCTGGCTCGTACATGATGATGTACCGTGGTTTGACTTCCTCGAGGACGTGTTCATCCTGGTCTCCGTCATAGGCGTGGGCGACAATAAGATCTTGCATGTCGTACAGCTGAAAGTAATCCTCCATGTTGTCGAGAGGGTCCGCAATAACTTCCTCCTTTTGCTGTGCCTCCTCTTCTGTTAGCTGGACCTCGGCCATGAGATCAGCGACTTCTCCTGGCTTTTCAATGTACTGCATGATACTACCATTCTCTGCCCGACCCATCGAGGGGCCGACATTGCCTCCGCCGCGCATCCGTCTTCTCTTGTTCGCTGGTGCTTTTCCGCCCCTGTGACCGCCCATACCTGGACGAGAGTCTGTAGCACCATTTAGAGCCTTTTGATTCTCAGCAAATAGAGTCGCGCTGACTTGGGCAAACTGCCTCTTCCACCTAAGATAGTTTCGCAGTCGCCTTCGCATCATGAACGCGGCAGAGGGCTTATCTGCGTCCTCTTCATCATCATCTGGCTTCTTTTCTGTCTTGGGCTTGACATGCATTGTCTGTAGAAAGTCTCGTAGTTGCCTGCAGGTGTCTGTGTCGGAGCACATGATGAGAATGCTGCCGTTGGAATCGTCCTTGACGGGAGGTTCGAAATACAGATCGCGATCGATCTCTTCCAGGACTTCGGCTAAGAGCGACCACTTGGGAAGTTCTTCAAGGACTGGCCGAAGGGAATCAATATTGGATTCTCGGGCGGCGTCTTTTGCTGTGGCTGAGTAGACACGTCGTCTTGCCGTGTCAAAGATGGTTTGTGCAGCGTCAAGGAACAACCAAGGTGATTGTGTCTGTCGAGTTGACCCCGGGGGAGGAGAGTGCGCAGCGTGGATGGTATCCAGATGCTGAAGAAACGAGACGGCGTCATAGGTCAGGATTGAGTTGAGCATGGTTCTGAGCACTGTCAAATCGTTGACAATCTGCTTGGTTTTCCAGCTGACACGATGCCAATTGGGATCTAATTGTCGTCGAACCATGACATCAAAGTTCTTGAGAAGGGCACTGTCGAGGTTCCAGTCGTCCATTTCCAGGCCGCTGTTACCCTTCTTGAGCTCGTGAATGCTGACTTCGACGCATTCCATGATGGCGTTTTGGATCTCCCTCATTGAATCCGTCATGGGGACTTCAAGCTCGATGACCTCAGCCTTCTTCTTTCCCTCCAGAGACTGCGCAACCGTGACGTGAAACCTAGGCCAGAGCGAGGCTTTTCGAAGGAAAAGATTCCTCATCATGGTGGCCAGAGGCGAAAAGCCCGTGGTGAAAGGATCGGGATTGTCGGAAAAGGCCTTGAGGAAGCCGACCTTGTTCTTCTGCCGGTAGACTCTGAGAATGAAGGCTTCGAGGGAGGTTGCGACAACGCGATCGGCGTGAAGTAAGACAAGGCCAGTGATGGACTCGGGGTTCAGCAAGCTCGTCAAGAGATCGACTACTAGAATGCGTGACGTGATACTGAAGATACCACCGCCAGCATACATCTTTTCTCTTGCGCCGACGCTCTGAAGATCGGTGTTGACCACAGTCAAGCCGCGCGCCTTGGGGGACATGCTGATGGCGGCATGTTCAGCCAATGCCTCTCCAATCCAACCATTTTCTCGATCATCGGCTCCGACGATCACTATCAAGTTGTTTCCGGCCGCATCGTACGAGTGGAGGAGGTTGTTGATCAGGCGCATCAGCCCGAGGCCGCGGGCGAGAACGACGAGCTCATCTTCGGCTCGGAGCTCCTGGAACAGGTTCTGCTGGTACTCCTTGGGAATGGTCAGCTCGGGGCCGGTGGCGGGAGGCTATAGGCAACTTGCGAGCGGAAGTGAGAGCTTCACTGGTTGGGGGGCATTGCTTGCAGACATGCGGGCCACCCGAGTGTTGGTGCTGGTGGTGGAATAGGTGTTGAAGGTGGGAAAGATGGCTGGCGTGAATGGCGATCTTGGTGGGGAGGATCTAGGCTGCGACAGGGACCAGCCATGATCGGAACAAGGTGAATGGAAGGCCTCAAGGCATGATATGGCAGTATTCAAAGCTAGCATCTATTTAATACATATTAAGAAGTTATATAACACTTGGTATTATTATCGCCAACTTGATGGAGTTATGGTTGTAGAGCCTTTGCACAGAGCCAAGCATTTACCCCAGCTTTTACTTGACAAGGATGGGATACTTCTTTACTCCGTAAACTGAGAGTCATCTAGAGAACGATTCGGATTCATATTGTAACAAACCGACACTCTAGCCCGTTGAATTCCTTGAACCTGGCTTCCAGTCATACGTCAGACCTCGTGAGTGGAAAGATGATCTGCTGCGAATGACTTGCATGAATGTCGAAACATGACTTCAACAGATCTCCGTTCACAGATAACGGGCGTCCTGTCAAAAGCTGGCTAAAAACTGCGATTGGTGAATCCGTAGATGATTTTCTCTCCGAAGAACGCTACCAAGATCAAGCTTGTTCAAGACCTTGGTTTGGCCGTCTCACAGTGATGCCCACTTACATTCTTCACACCACAATCTCGAGGCCACCACGTCATGGTACGATGCGTCAAGTTCGGCATCGACGCTCTTCTGCAGGAAATAACCAATTAGCGAGGTTCCCCAATCTCTTGTGACACTCCTGCAGGCCCCCTAACGGCTTGCGTTTCTTCCCGTCGCGATCTGATTCACGCTGGCGCTACAGGCCGTCTTACGTAGTTTGCGTTTTGGTGAGCCAGTGGGAGGGGAGACGACGTCATCGCCCGTCGCGGCCATGATGCGGTTGCCGACTACAAATAGGACGAAAGTATCCAACTTGTTGACAATACTTCAGATCAAGACAACAAAAACTTCTACAAAGACAATAACCTACTCTCAATACAACAATCTTCCCAAACAAACCATCAAAATGACCGGCACCGAGCAGCAGAACGAGGTTAGCTCTCCCAAGTCTCACACTTCACCAACTCATGACTGACACACACTGCCACAGGGCGAGAAGCAGTTCTCCATCCAGCCCATCAAGGACGAGGTCAAGGACAAGGTGTCTGCCTTTAACGCGCACCCCGGACCCGCCGTTCCCAAGGATATGCCCCAAGAAGAGGGAACCAAGGAAGAGCGCAAGGCCAAGATGGAGGCTCTGAACAAGAAATAAGCAAAGCAGCATTCGCTTGCCGACACGACTGTACGACTAGACATGGGAACTTGCACCAGACATGATATAATATGACACAAGAATTTCTCTTCCTCCGCATGAATGTCCGCAATCTTCAGTTACATGTAATCTCATGCTCGTATACGTATCCGATAGCTTTGTTTGACGGCACTCTCGGAGCTTCATCTTCAGGCTGACGCGCAGTCAATTCCATCTTTCCCCCCTAAATGCTGCTCCACTGAACCCACAGTTGGCGGCTATCTTGGTGGTAATCTGTGGCTGCCCAACAATTGTGCCCATGTACGGAGAAATTTCTAGAACCCTGCTTGTGGCTGAATCTGCGACTCGTCACGACTGAGTGCAACTAAATGTCTTATTGTTCGACCAAATATCGCTGAAGAATCAATCCTCGAAGCTCCATTCCCGCTAAAAAGCAAATCTGTCGTTTCCTGCAAAAGGACGTAGGCTGCCCCGCTCAGAGGCTTGGCAAGTGGCTGTGCAAGCGCTTCTTTCGTCTTTCCTTTCACCAGCGGCTGTGGCTGGTGCCCGCTCTCCGACTCTTCTTACGCCTCATCAAGCGCCGCCCGGCCAGCCTGGTTCCCCACGGACCGACACTTTGACATCCATGCGACGTCGTCTATCCGTGCTCCTCTTCCACGCCATTTGAGACGGACCCTCTCTTCTAAGCCCGAAAGCTCGGGCGCTGTTTGCACATTCTATTCTCTCTCTTTGTCCGCCGCCTGGAATCTTTGGGCCTACTTCCCACCCCCAGAATTCGGCTGCCTCACGCGAGCGCCAAGCGACTCACTCTGACCAGACGCCGAAAGAGGAGACCGACTAAGCGCCACTCCACGCGTCCAGTTCAGGCGACAACTTGACGGCTTCGTCTCTTCCCTTCGCTCATACTCTTTCTTGCCCGTACATCCTCGAGATATCGGTGCCGAGACGTCGAATCGACCCGAATCCTTTTCTCCGCCCCCCTCGAGCACGACGTCACAATGCCGTCCATCCTCAGCGACGACGACAAGGACACCGTCAAGCGGATCGTGCCCAAGCAGTCTAACAAGATTCAGGCAGTGGCCGTTGCTAGACTCTACGTCGCTTACCCCAATCGCTCAAAATGGACCTATACCGGACTGCAGGGAGCTATCGTGCTCGCCAACGACCTGGTTGGGCATACCTACTGGTTGAAGCTGGTTGACATTTCGGTATGCCCCTTTGGCCTACCTCGCCACCTCTCTCATCAGTCCGCTAACCTATTCAGCCCTCCAATCGAGGAGTCATTTGGGATCAGGAAATCTTTGATACGTGGCACTACAACCAGGACCGAACCTTTTTCCATACTTTCGAACTGGAGGAGTGTCTAGCTGCTCTAAGCTTCGTCGATGAAAAGGAGGCCAAGCAGTTCAAGAAGAAGATGGACGAGCGCGAGAAGAATGCGAGCCGATCTACCAAGTCTACACCCTTTGGAGGAGGTGCCCAGCCTACTCACAAGCACGGCATCCTGGGGGGTCTTTTTGGTCACCGCCATTCCTCTCATTCCCACAACACGGCCCCGACCCCTCCAGAGTCTCCACGAATGACCTCGAACCCCGTCCAGCATCATGTTGTCAACTCCACGGGAAGCATCAATGGCGTCAAGCCATCCGAGTTTGCGCTCCTCGACGCTTTTGATCCTCTTTGGCGGGAGCATTTTGGTGCCGATCTTCAGGAAAAGGGGTTGACCGACGACTTTATCAAAGAGAACCAGGAGTTTATCGTCGACTTCTTGAGGGAGGAGCAGCAGAAGCTGAACCAACCGCATTCGACGCCGCCACCACCACCTCCTCCTCCTGCGTCGGCACCTACCAACGGAAATGATGGACGCGGCTCACGAGCTCCACCGCCTCCGCCCCCGGCCGGACGCAATCATTCTCCTCCTGCGCCTCCGGCTCCGAGAAAAGGCGGGCCCCCACCTCCGCCGGCTCCGCGACGATCCGGCAAGGCGGAGTCTCCTGCACCTGAAAGGCCGGCGTCACCTCCCCGACCCAAATTCAGCGTTCCTCCGCCATTGGCCGATGCCGGCAAGTTCTCGCGTCCAGAGCCTCCGAAACCAGTTGCTGCGGCCCCCAACCCTGGACCACCACCGCCTCCTCGGCCGGCCAAGACGCCGCTCGACCCGCAGAAGAACGACGGCCACAAGTTTGGCGTTCCTCCCCCCTTCGCCGGCGCCAGAGTTCCTCCCCCGACACCCAGCCGTGGACCAGTCCCCCCTCCGCCTCCCCCGCGTGGAAACGACTCTCACGCTGCGCCTGCGGCTCTTCCTCCACCTCTACCACCAAAGGTGCCGGCATCTGGAGCTCCACCGCTGCCTCCTCCGAGCTCGCGTCCCGTACCCCCTCCCCCGGCCGCCAGCAGTCATCCTCCCCTTCCACCACCTCTACCCCCGACAAACAATGTGCCTCCGCCTTTGCCTCCTACCAGCGGCGCTCCTCCTCCCCCTCCGCTACCCCCGACAAGTGGTGCTCCTCCACCCCCTCCTCTGCCGCCAACTTCAGCTGGTGCACCTCCTCCTCCTCCTCCTCCTCCACCGCCCCCGGGAATGTCTGGTGCACCTCCGCCGCCACCTCCACCTCCCATGCCCCCGATGGGCGGCGCGCCTCCTCCACCCCCTCCCATGCCCAACCGCGATTCTGGATACTCATCAGGTGTCCCAGCGCCAGCTCTGCCATCGGGAGATACTGGCCGGTCAGCCATGCTGGGAGATATCCAGCGAGCGGGTGGTATCGCCTCGCTTAAGAAGGTTGATCGCTCGCAGATTCGCGACCGAAGTGGTGCCCAAGTTGCTGGTAGTGAGTCTGGCGGCGGCGGCGGCGCTGCTGGAGCTCCCGGTGCACCTGGTGGTGGCGGTGGTATGGCTGATGCTCTGGCTGCCGCGTTGCAGAAGCGAAAAGAAAAGGTCTCTAAGAGTGGTAAGTTGTGACAATTTCAACGAGATCTGAATTAGGGGTTCTAACGAGCAAATAGACGACGAGAGCGACAACGACGAATGGTAAAGTGACACACTACAACAACTCAAGAGGAGGATATGATGAACGAAGTCGGGAAAGGTCATGGTTCGTCGCTTGGATGGAAAAGCTTGCGCACATGAGCGAGAATGGAGTCTGCTCCCACACGTTTACGTTCTAGGCCGCTGAGCAAGCGCGGCCGCAACATGTTCATAGGGTTTGAAATCTTGTCAAGTTGGCTTGTTTTGCGTGGGCATCCGTTATGGGTCTGGCACGGAAAGGAGGTCAAGCTCTGGGGAAAAGCCCGCATGGTGTTGAGGAGTTTCGAATTTCTACGAGCGCGAGTTGCGAGGCGAGATCACGGACAGATCGAGCAAGCGTGTGCGTGTGTGAGCTTGCTGAGTCTGGATACGTGGTAGAAGAATAAACAGTATTCATGAAAAAGTGAGCGTTCTCTTATCTTGTCTAAACCAGTACTTTTGAGACGAGTGCGATAGTCGCGATGCATGCATGAGAAACCTTGATCGTCCAGTACAACCAACAAAGACAACAAGACAGAAAACAGACATGAGATTTGATGGAAAAAGAAGTTGACAGGCCGTGACGTCCCTCCCACCACGGCCGTCCAGGGCTCCACAGCAACTACTGTCGTGGGACCCAAGGAATAGAGTTGAGGGCTCGTCCAAGGGTTTGAGAGAGAAGACAGTATCAACGACGCCGGCTGGGGAAACAGCAGGACTGCTTCTTGACCGGGACGTCGGGGGCTCGGTGGAGTGAGAAAGAGACGGGGGAGACAGAGGGCGACTCTTAAATGTCGTCGATGTCGACCTCCTTCTTGCCGCCGGGGCCAGCGTCGGACTCATCCTCCGAGTCGGCATCGCCGAACTCGAAGTAGGCCTCGCCGTCCTCGCCCTGGCCGAACGAGTCGGTCTCGTTGATCTTTGCGTTCTCGGGGAGCTCGCCGTAGGACTTGAGGGTACGGGCCTCGTCGGCAGTGTACTTGAGGATGACGTCGCCCTTGTTGTCCTGGAAGTCGCGGAGGGAGAGGAGGATAATATCGCCCTGGTTGATCCAGACCTTCTTGCGCATCTTGCCGCGGATCTATCAAAGGGGTTTTGTTAGCTGCTGAGGTGTTCTGGCGGATGGTGACGTTGAACGCGGGTCATTTCGGGTGAGGGGCAATTTTTTTTTTCTTTGTCACTTACGTTGGCGAGACGCTTGCTGCCGTCAAAGCACAGGGCCTCGAGACGACCGTTGCCGAGCATCTTCACGACCTGGGCGTACTCCTGACCATCCTCCTTGAAGGTGAGCTCTCGGCGCTGGTCATCGTTCTCCTTGGTACCACGTCTGCGGTTCTTGCCGCCCTATAGACACAAACGTGTTAGCGATGAATGAGGCTTCCTCTTTGTTTACCGCGCGGTAGGCTTGTGGTGATGGTGGGGGCGGGGCATTTTCGGTTCGGTTGCGCGTAGAGATGCGACGTCGAAGAGAGAATCAGTGAGGACGTTGGGAGCGAGAGTACTGTACCTTTCCCTTGTTCTTAGGCATGTTGATAGATTTGGGGTCTTTGTCTTTGGATAGAGAGAGAGAAGTTTGGTCTGGGGAAAGTGGTGATGATGTTGTTGTGGTGTCGTTGGTTTGAGAAAGTGGATTTTTCCAAGACGACTTTGGTTTGGTTGCTGACTGACGGAGTTGGGCTTTTGTTTGGGCGGCGGATGGGCTTGTGATTCAGAACTAGACTCAGAATGAGTCAAAGTGTGGCGTATGACTGATCCAGTTATACTTTTGTGGTGCATACAAACTTTGCTGTTACTTTGGTACCCCGTTATCATGCACAGCATGACCTTAAGTGGCGGCTAGGATCTGTTGGGGGGGCAGAGCTGGTGCACCGCCACTGTGGCTTTCACGGGAATTGAATCTTGATCATCCAATGCCGGCTCCGAAGATGGCGACTTCATCTTTGACGACGTTTGCCCGTTCGCTCCATCGCCCGCTGTCGCATTGACTTTGCGCACGCCAATTATAGGCGCAAGAATATTCGACGATCTTCTGACCACAAAATGGTCAGAAGCCGCTCTGCCATCCCATCATCATGGCGGTAGCTCAAGCTTCATCAGGGCCTCGACTTCTGTCACGGTCTCTAAACTCCCTCCGATGCGCCTACTCTACAACGACGACATCTACATCCTCGACATCTACCACCTCTCCTCCTCCTCGAACAGGCAAACCGAATCTATCAAGTAGAGGCCCATCAAATAGGGGTCCTCGAAAATCCTCACCAGAGAATGCAGACCAGCCCCGAAGAAAAGGTCTCGAGGGACCGCCACCGGCCCGGAACCCGCAATTAGACAACCCAAAGGCGGTGCCCAACTTTTACATCCCGGCGCAGGCCAAATTTTTCGTCCAGCCCAATGGAAAGTTACGGACGACGCCCGATGTGTGGCAGTTCCTGCACGAGACGGGCATAGAATACAACAATTCGAAAGCCCTGAGGATATGGCTCGGCCCGGAACATCGACGCATTACCGACAACTTTAGTTGTAGCGTGCAGTACTCGTCCGAATACATACTTCACCCATATCACCTACAATATCTAACACCGCACCAACACCCGTTAACACCGACTGTGATGTCCCAGTACCGGCAGAAACTGGTCGACGAACAGCTTTGGATATACACTATGAACAGGGGAGGGTTTGTCGGGGTGGTCAAGGGAATCACACAGCGGAGGTTGACGTGGGCGCTGGCTAGTGCGCTGGAAGAGCTGGGACATCCGGGAACCGGGATCCGAGGGACGGTGATAGTAACGTTAGGGGATGTACTCAAGGCAGCCCACTCGCCGGCTCACCTGTTTGGCCAAGGCGTTGCGCAGGCGATCGACAGGGAGTGGAAGCAGCATCTATGGAGGAAGAAACATGAGCCAGTGAAGTCGGCGCGTGCTCACCGTTTCGGCTAGGGATGCAATTATGAAGGATGAAAAGTCGACGGATGAGTCGGTATTGAGCTTCGACCTTGGGTTCGGTAGCAAGTGAGAGACTATTTCTCCAAGAATGGAGGTGTAACTTGTTAATCGTTTGGAAATGTCCAAGTTGTACCTAGCGATCAATCAAGGCTGCAGGTACAAGAAAAGCTGCAGTAACTATATCAGAGATAATGCCGGATGGTTTGGCTGTATAATAGTCTATGATGCCATGTGCACTGGCTGTGCAATTGGAAACATAGTTGTTCGTTTCTCTATTATACCCGGGATAGAAAAGAGCGTCAAGTTCACGAAAGAGAGCGTCCTTTCATACGCCGCTGGAGACATACCTCAACATCAAACCAATGGATGCTGGCATAGTTTACCAAGAAGCTTCAACTAGCTAGTTTTATGGATCTACACCCTTGGCTGAGTTGGGGATTCAGGGGAACTTGGCGTTCTCGAACGCATAGTTCAGACCAGTCAGTGCCTTGATTCGTTGGGTGTCAACCTTCTTTTAGTCTTCAACGAAGGATCACTCTGTTGCCTGCCTCTTGGCCTGGATCCAGCATGCATTGGCCCCTTTGTGTGCCTACAGGAGAGATGCCTAGTGATGACTTAAATTCGGCCTGTCTACTGAATGACATCCGGACGACCGGACTTCCTTATTATCACCCAATGGATGTTATCCACCTTTGTGGTAGAGCGTGTACCTCCCTAATGATGGCCAGAGCCGGGATGTTAGTGAAGCCTCTAAGCAAGGTCAACTTTATTATTTGTTTATATAGGTAGCTGTCACTGGGTAGTATGTATATGCCAAGCCTGCCCCCCTCCCCTTCCATTGTTTATATACTCTAGGTAAGCAACGGCATAGAGCGAGTATGACATGCGAACACTACCAGATTGCACCTGTTTCCCAAGCGCCCTGAGGATCCTGCTCGGAATGCACCCATCCCAAAGCCCCCGTTTCCCTATCAACGACGCGGGAGTAACCGCCGGGGTGAGCGTAACTGGGATTGCCATTGAGCGACCAGATGGGCTGCCCAGAGAAGAATTCGCGGTGAGTCTCGGTCAATCCTCCGACGGTGAGTGGACCTGGAGTTCCTACTTGGCATCGCCTGAGTCCTTGCACCATGAGCCGATAGAGTGCATAGCGAAACGTGCAGATGCTTGTGTTCAGGGGCAAAATCCAACAATCCACCTCGCAGTTCTCATCGCGAATCTCGTTGGCTGTTTGTGCTCGAAACTGGAGGATAAGCAGCGTCCGGCCATCCCAGCAAAAGACCTGAGGGCATCGATATTTGTCTGCGTATCTGTAGCGGACTGGATGAGTCACGCGAAATTCTGCTCAAGTATTCAGGCTGTTTGTTGTTTACTCACCCACGGAGCTCCTGCGCCAGCCTCTGCTGAGCTTCATTCAACCTCCCCTGACACCATGCGTCAACCCGAATAAGATTCCGTTTCATTTCGCCAATAATCACAGGTGCTCTTGAACCGCCCAGGTACATGGCATACGTGGAGTCGACGTTCTCGGGAATGTTCCTGTCCCCCAGAGGAGCTGTGTGGTCCGTCTGAACAATGGCTGGGTATCTCTGCCAGGCGGCGAGCACCACATCCGATACCTCTGTGTGCCACCAATGCTCGATATCGGCCTCGGTCTCGAATCGCCAGTGTCTCGCGTTCGGCAGCTGCCCGACTTCGCTCATTCGCTTTTGCTCGTCGTCCATGAGGGGGAGAAACGCAGTGTCAAAATCCACCCCAGTAACTTCTCCGCTACCCATATCCATCGTCGTGTGAAGCCGATACCTCCGGAGGGGCGCATATGACTTTGCCCATGTTTTGCTAGTGTATGAAGTGATGTCGGGGTTGTCTATAGAATTGGTAGGGTGCTGGAAGATGAGTGACTGTACTGAGCTCATGGTAATGATGTGATGATGTACGAAGCCTATGGATTTACTCAGGTAGATCCTGGCGACTACCTACCTAAATCCCCTCAAGGAATGGGGTTGATAAGGCTGCTGTGATGAACATATTGGCCTTGTTGCCTGCTCGCTGCTGCCTACAGTCTGCAGCTGGCTGAAAACAACCACCCAACAGCACTTCGTTTTCACAAGGTGGCATATAAAACTTCTGCACACTCTGATGCTTAGATGATCTAACCAAAGGGTCATTGTTGCTTAGAAGTTAGGAAAAACAAGACTAATTATCTTGATACAACGGGATATACTCTTCTTCGAAAAAAAAATAAAAAAATAAAAAATAAAAAAAAAAATTTAAAAAAAAAATTTAAAATTTGTGAAATATATAGGTTGATCCTGTTCAAACGCCTAAAACTTGTGCATTGAGTAGGCACCTATGTAGTGCCCGTTGCTCGTCTGGGGATGATAAGGATAAACATGTGGCCGAAGCTCAGGGGAAATGAAACCAACTTGACCAAAACACATCCAATTCAACAGAAACCTCAGTGTCCAGATTTGCGTCAACCTGGAATGCCACTTTACGATGCCTCAATATATTCAAGTTGGGCACAATCCGAATCCGATGACGGCGGTTGAGCTGCCCAAGTTTAAAATCCCTGGTGAACCGGATCGGTATCGTTTGACAGCAACGGGGGGCATAGTCAGAGAGCCCACTCCATCTCTGCAATCATTGGTCAGTCGTAGCTGAGGAAGTACTCTTGTAATGAATCTTGGGCTCATATTGGTTTTGGACAGCAATTTTGGTTTCGGACGCGTCTGGTTTCTGCTACTGGTCGAGCTGTTGATAGTTATCATCCCAATGTGCTGCGACTGCGCGTGGACCCTTCACCACTACAACAATTCATTCACCGTGTGGTTAGCTTCATTCCTCAGCTAGTCCGTTCCTACGTCAAGAGTATCTTTCCGGAGTGGTTTCTCCCAACAAACCTTGTCCTCAAGACTGAGAGACAGGGAAAGGAGGAGGAGCACGGAGATCCTGATGAGCTGATGGACACCGAGATCCGAGCCTACAAGCAATTGAAACCCGTGCAAGGCGTCGTGGTGCCCGTCTACTATGGCGAAGTTCGGTGGAATGGTTTCAGGTCGATAATCGTTCAAGACGTCGGGGGTGCGTCTTTGCGCGAGCCCAAAGGAATGCTGCTGGAATTCGACGAGTTTGCAAGGCTGCTCGAGGAGTGTTATGTTGCCCTCATCAGCTTTGGTGTGAACATCGAGGATAGTCAACTGGGAAACTTTATCCTGGTGGACGGCAAAGTGATGGCTGTAGATCTGGAGATGGTGTCTTTTTATAGGACTGAAGACGAGATGAAGCAATTCATGTACATGGACATCAGCGACTTGGCACATAGGTACCAAGACCGCCGTAAATATCTGCGAAGGGAGGGCTGGTTGGAGGCAGCAACATGAGGGAGGCTAATTGGCATTAAGCTCCATTCCAACATTGAAAGAACCATACCCAAAGTAAGCGACTTTTTAGGCCATCGTCTCTGATTCCATTGTTAATCTCCCGGCATCTTTATCGATCCCGTCGGCTCCAGGCCGAAACATGTCAACGGGCGCGGACGGAAGCCTACCTAATTAAAGGAACAAAGAGACAGGGGCAGTTCTGGGCTGACGCAGCTGGGGGAGAGCCTCACAAGATCCGCGTCGGTTGCAGTGGCTCGCGACTCTAATCTGGGTGCTAATTTACAGGGGCTCAGGGGGCCGTGCTCCCCCCCAAATTTACTGGCGCGGAGCGGGCAGCGGCACCTAAGCCAGTCTGCTTGGCGCCGTCTTGTCGCGCGCCAGAAAAGCCGTCACCCTTCAACCTCCACAACCTAACGAACAGCTCAGCAGCGCCAGGCGAAGTGAAGCTAATTCCACGTCGACGTTATCGCACTTGACACTATCACCAACCTCCTCTCTTGCACTTACGATACGACCTCTGCGCATACGGATCGGGAGTAGACGGATCTTAGCCAGCTTCTACTTGCGTCCCCTTGTTTCATCTTCAGCGTGCATCTCTGCCGCGTCCTCGTGCCCCATCGCCATCGCCATCGCCATCGCCATCGCCATCGCCATCCCTCCCTGTCATCATCACCGTTCGCCCTTATCCTGCTGCGACTTTTGCTACCATGCTCGTCTCCCTCACCGTCGGCAAGGTCGACGCGGGCGTTACCGTCCTTCTGACGCCGGATAAGCGTCTGGTGAGTTTGAATCGCTATTCTTTCACTTGTATCTCTTGCTGACACAATGCCTTTGTCCCTGTAGATCGAGTTCCCTTCCATTCTCCTCCCTCCCAACATCTCGTCCGGAAGCATCGTCGACATCAACGTCTCGCAGAACGCGACCAAGGAAGCCGCCGCCGACCGCGCATTCCGTGCCCTTCAAGATCAGATCTATAACTCGTTTGGCGCCTCGGAGCCCGTCACCCCCGTCCTCCGCTGCCGCAATGCCACCCAGACTTCGGTCGTCCTCGAATGGGACCCCATTCAGCTCGCCACCGCCGACATCATGTCTCTGAGCCTCTACCGAAATGGCCAAAAGGCAGGCAACATCCCCCGTCCTCTTCAGATGCACAGCACCAAGATCAGCGGCCTCGCTGTCGATACCGAGTACACCTTCCACCTCGTCCTGCGCACCAGCGCCGGCACCTTTATCAGCGATCGCGTGCCTGTGAGGACACACAAGATGACGGACCTGAGCGGTATCACTATCACAACGGGCATTCTGCCGGGAACTACCAAGGAGAACTTGATCAAGGCGGTTGAGCGCATTGGTGCCAAGATTGTCGAGGGTGTCCGCATTGACACGACACACTTTGTCACCACTGAAGGCCGGGGGCAGCAATGGGAGAAGGCTGTCGAGAGCAACATTCCCGTCGTACGTCCCGAATGGGTCGATGCTTGTGAGAAGACTGGTCGTATCCTCGGTGTTACAAAGTTCTACCTCGACGCTATGAAGCCTGGACCCCCGAGCGAAGAGCCTACGCCTCCCCCTCCACCACCCCCCGAGAAGAATGAGAGGAAGGAGGAAAAGGATCTCCCTGCACCACCCGCGCAGAACGGCGAGCAGTCAGCAAAGCCAGAGGAGAAGAAGGAGGAGCAGGCGCAAAAGAATGGCGACTCGCAGAGCTCGAGTAGCGAAGACGATGACGTACCCGAGCAAAAGGCCAAGGCAGAGCAGCAGGCGGAGCAAAAGGTGCGGTTCGAGGACAAGGAGGAGAACAAGGTTGCCTTACGGCCGGCCGGCAGCGAGCGAAAGAGCGAGGACAAGGACGACAAGAAGGCCAAGGTAGAGGATGAGGGTGACGATGATGCCAACGCAAAGACCGCACCGACACCTGATGGAGCATCTTTCCAAGAGGTGGAACTATAGACATACAAAAAGAAGACGTTGGTGGTTTATTTTCACGGTTTCAGTTCACCTCTATGAAAGCATGCCTTGATGGATTTCCCCTCGGATGGCGCATGACAGTTGAATTGTTTGCTTGTCTGATATGTCTCTTATACAGATCATGTATGACTACCAATGTTGGCTGGGAAGGTTTCGGGACAGCGACAGAGCAGATATTATTTGTTTAATCAGTCATGTTTGTGTTTTGACATGTTACTCTTGAGAGTCTATGGCGGAACCTCTTCCCCCTTCCATCCCCAACACTTGCCTCTCTGATCTAGACTTAACCCCGTGGCGACGCTTACAAGCTTCTCAGCTGCGTACTCAGGGCTGAGGAGTTTATCTTCCTCCACGCTGTTCCAAAAGTCCTTGCTAAGATCCGTCTTTACTGTTCCTGGGTGATACGCGATCGAGATGGCCTTGTCGCCACTTCGACCTTGAAGGAAGTTGTCGTAGCTCTTGCCCAAGCTGATGACGCCGACTTTACTCGCCCGGTACGAGAACCATCCTCCTGCACGGTTGTCTGTTGTTGATCCTACACGAGCTGCCATGCTGAGCCATACGGCATGATCAGGGAGTTGAAGTTCGTCGCTCTCGGGGCTTGAAGCGAGCTCTGTTGTCCGCTTGGGAAGAAAGGCATCAAAGTGCTTTATGAGAAGTAACGGACCGACAGTGTTGACGCGGAATTGCTCGAGACTCGCCTCAGCGTCGACTTGACTTGGGTTCTTTTCAGGTCTCAAGATGCCAGGAATAGCACATGCGAATCGCAGATGATGCTTATCCGTAGGAAACAGATCTGCCGCCTTGGAAGCTGCCTCGCTAAGGGACTTGTCATCTGTCACATCAGCGTGGACGATGGAGAGCCTCGAGGCGAGGCTGTCACTCTTGGGAAGACCCTCGAGGAGAGAAGCCTTGACATCCTTGGGGTCGTGGCGATGACGAGCCGTCGCGAGGATGGGGAGGGATGTCTTTTGGAGGAGGTGACGGGTAAGGGCGTAGCCTATGCCACGGGTTGAGGGGGAGACCAAGATCCAGGGTTTGCTCATGATGAAGCACAATTATTTGTTGGGTATTATCAAAAGATTGATGAAGGGTTTGAATTGGGATTGATAGAGTGTCGAATTTTGTGTCTCAACTCCATGGCTCATCGATGATGCGTATACCCTCAACTCCCACGATCGACGTCATGCAAGGAATCTACTCAGATCTCAGACATCGTCAGCCACGACCCACGATCGATGCGTTAGCGCGTAAATCCAAAATAGGAAAGACGAAAAGAAAACCGTTGACGCTGACAGTAAGTGTCATAGAAATAGAGTTGAGAAACGTTCAAGGGTGAGGCGTTTGGATTAAAATGAAGAGGTTATTGCCATGAAACAAGGTGTGTGTATATATTTAGAAAGGAAAAATACAGGTGGTGAAGAGATTTGAGTACATGGATAAGGATAAAACCAACCCTCTAGACTCGTCATAACAGCCGTTAGCTAGGAAAAATATTGTCTGGTGCAGAGACAGATATAAATGCTGAAGTCGACAATCAACATTGTTCAAAACAAAAACCCGAAAAAGATCAAACGCTCAAGTGGTAAACCAACCCAACCCCCGAATAACCCTCCAATACCTTTACCCTTGGATATCAATATCAATATCAAACCGCGAATGCGTGCAGACTGTCCTGTTCCATGCCGAGCGACCTGGCCTCGAAGCTCAGTCGCGATCGTCCAGCTAGCTCCCTCATCAGCGGCTCGATCGTGTCAAATCCACTCATGTCATCGCTCACGTTTCCTGCCTCCAGCTCCTCCTTTGTCTTAACCAGCTGTTCCAGGAACTCTCGCTCCGAGGTTCCCCCTGGTCGTGCCAGCATCCGGCCTCGGCTGGTTTGTCGTGATGGTCTCCCCTGTGGGCTTCGCTGACGGGGTAGCTCCTCGTCGGAAACCCAGCCTTGGGCGCGGCGGGGTTGTTGGTCCTCGTGGACGTTGGCTAGGGTGCGGTTTAGGTTGTCGAGGACGGGCACGAGTGCTCGTAGCCATACGTCGCCGTTACGTTCTAGTCGACGGACTCTTCGCTCCATCTCTCGAATTCGATACTCGCGATACGCCTCGTAGCGGCGTAGAACCTCCTTCTCCATTATGGGCATCTTGTTCTCCTCGGTCTCCTCCTTCGTCATGACTAGCTTCCTCGCCTTTGATCGGGGGCTCATTGCCCTGGCCTCCTTAGTCTTGCGCTCCTGCTCTCGAGCTGCGTTCCACTCTCGTCGTCGTGAGAGTGAGGTTCGGTCGTGGCCCGTCTTCTTGTAAGCTGGTGATCCATGTGCTGACTGGGGAGGGGTTGGGTTGCTTGAACCCTCTACGTAGGGATTAGGTGGTGGTGGTGAAGAAGTGCTGCTAGACAGATCCTCCTGTGCAGCTTTTGAAGGTGTCTTTGGTGCAGCCTTGGGCTCTGGTTTCGAATGCTCTATCGTCTTCTTTGACTCAGATTTAGGTTGATCTCGGGCTTCTTCAGGAAGTCTTGATGAGGGCGGAGGTGATGGCTTGACGTTTGCCACAACCATGATGGGACATATGCTCTGTCTGTTTGGCGACCTCGCAGGTACTGGCGGAGGCTTCTCAGCGTCCTCCTCAGTTGGCGTCACCTTTGCCTTGTCCTGATCACTCTCTGGCATGATCTCTGTCGTAACGATCAACTGGCTCTGACGCTTGATGCGTTGCGCCTCCATGTCCTTGCGCTTCTTGTCCCGGACCTTCTCACGGCGACTCTGCGTCGACTTGACTGAAGGGGTGGGTGAGTCTTCGTCCTTTGTTACTTGTTTCTTGGGCTTCTTGGGCCTCTCGGTCTCCTCTCTCGAGTTTCCCAGCGGACTGGTAGTGATGACTGTCACTGGTGTCTCCTCCTTCTTCTTGGTTGACGATCGTATCCGGGACTCCTTTACTACAACAGGCCTTGCCTCGACTGGTTTGGCCTCTGCAACAATTGGGTCGTTCTCGCTTGTCGTCATGATACTCTTGGAGAGTGACTGAGATCCTTCCTTGGAAGGAGGCCTGTTAAAGGAGAGAGGAGCTGGATGAGTTTCGGTCGGCTGAGACATCATGGCATCGATAGATGACGTCCCCGGATGCACAAAGCGACCGCCAGTCATGCTGGTGTTTGGCAATGGGAGGGTGTCTCGCCTATTCGAGTTTACTGGCGTCGAGGTTGACTGATCGTAGTCGTGAAACTCCCGAGATTGTTCATTGGACTGTTTGACCTGATCCGGTGACAACACTCTCGGCGGCGTCGCTGGGATATAAACGTTAAAGTACTCGGACGTGTCTCCGTGACTGGTGCTATTAATAGCGCCGGGGGAGTATGTTCTTCCCAGGGTGGTGCTCTGAGGTCTCTGGTGGTTTACCGAGGCGGGACTCTGCGACGATGCAGGACTGGTTGAGGATGACTCCCGATCCTCCGTGACAGTTCGGAGCACTGTGACGACGCCCTTGTCGTTGAGTACAGCCCTCGTAGGGGTGTATCGCGACGTGAGCGGCTTGACACTGCGGTTCTGATAGACGGGATACTGCGACCTGGGGGTCCGGCCAAAGGGTGAGGCGTCGAGCGGGATGGAGATGGCGATATGCCGGTGCCCGCCTATGGTGATGCCCGAGACTGCAGAGTCCGGGAGCCGTATGGTCTGGGGCGTCTTGGAGAGGGATCTGCTGCTCCTCCTCCTACCCAGCTTGCGCAGCCTGTACCAGCGGCCCCTGTCCTCGTCGCTGATGTCGTCGGGGATGGACATGAAGTTGCCCGACGGCGGCGCGTGGTTCCTCAGAAAGTCGATCAGCTCCGCAAGCCCATCCTGCCGGTCTTCAGGGTCTTGCTGGTCCAGGAGGGTGTCGTCGTGGAATTCAACGTCCTGGCTGGGCCGGGTGAGAAGGTTGGAGGCTGACTTTGCCCTTGGCCGGGTACGTGCCGCTGGCGTTGTCGAGCTGAGCTGCGGCTGAGACTGACGCTGCTGAAGAGGCCTCGAGGTGTAGGCTGGTGAGGTTGTGCGAGGAGGATAGCTGCCGTCATTGCCCGACGTGACAGAAACCTCGCGGCTGTCGCCAATAGTTTGAGCCATGCCGGGCCACTACTAATACGAGAGACACACGCCCAGAGCTAATGTGCCTCACCCGAAAAAACCTGTCCTAATTCCTTTGCGCAACTATGGTGCACTTGCATCCATGGGAGGAGAAAGAAAGAAACCCTGTCTCAGTCAGTATGCGGAAACCCGTGAACCTCGTCACCGGTTCTTTCTTGCCTCTTTGTGCGTCCAGTGTCACCGTCCGTCCCCTCGGGGCTTTTCTCTTTGCATGCAGTGTTATACTTTGTACTCCTCCCTCCGGTGGGTGACGGCCGTCAAGGGCCGGGAGGGAGGAACTAGATGACAAGAGAAAGACACGGCTAGTTGCAGGTAGTATCACAGTACAACAGCTCTCTAACGATTCAAGTCAGCCACGGGGGGTTTGAGCACTGTGAGAGACGAGATCAGGTCAAGTGGGATGGGATGTAAGTTGGTGATGTGTCGAAAGTTTGGTGTTGAGGGAAGAAATCAGGTTTGCAAGGACAAGGACACAGACCCCGGGGGCGGCGCCTCATCATCGAGCTCTCTCTTTCTCTCTCCCTCCCAAGCAGCCTCTTTTTTTTTTTCTTTTGCGCAAGCCCCCAGCCAGGGCTCTTTTTTAAGTCAGTGAGGTCTCAGTGCCATGCCGTCACCAAGCCTGGCCGCCCCATCCATGCCCCAGGAGCGCCACCCTTGATCGAGAAGGGGAGGGGGGGCCAAGTGCCGCTACCAGTTGGACGGCGTTGTCCCCTTTGGCTCGGAAGGGGGGGAGGGCCCGTTGATGGAGGCCGGTAGAAACGCTGGGAAATGGCCCTGAGCTAGCCACAAGTCATGGTGCCGCAGCCGTAATTGCGACTCTGACGACAGCACGTATCCAGCCCATCGGGTTGTCGCTCTAACCTGGTGACCACAAAAGATCGACGCCGCGCGGCGGGTACCCCATCGTTTGGTCGTCTCTCTCATTCAACTCCCAGATTTGATACTGGAGATCTCATTTCCAGCCCCGTGGCTAGCTCGCTTTCTTTTTCCTCTTGTTCCCCTCCTCTCTACCTGCAGCTGTGGCAGCAGCAGGATATCCGCCCACGTACATCAAGTCCTCGCAGTCCAACCTCCCTGCGAGAAAAAGAAACGAAGGAACAATAAAAAGCAAAGCCGCGTCCAGCGCATTGAGGGTCCGAGAGGGTCCCCGGGAGTGGAAGCGGACAGGGATCCCGGATCGTAGACGACAGGACTAGAGGGTCGCGTCTTGGTTGGAGCTCACTCCCCGTCGAGATCAGGGCCACCCATCCCATCGTCAGTGCTCGCAGCAGCTTTGTTGTCTGTCGTCACATTGTGTGCCGTCTCTGTGTTCTGTGTGCCCCCAACCTCTCTGATGGTTGGACGGGATGACATTCTCTCACCCATCCCACCAACGAGTGCTTCTTCCCCCAACCAAAGCACAACCAACTCTCCTCCTTTCAGCTCGCCCGAGGCTCTTTTCAGGAACGCCGCACGCGTCAGGCACAGCAAGCTCGGTCCAATCTCCAGCTGTGCTCTTCAGCCCACACCCCAGTCAAGGTCCCCCAGGCGGAAATGCTCCACGGTCAGAGGCCCTTCCGAGCGCCACCGCTGATCTGCCCTGCAGAGCACCGTTAGTGCCCTGACCAAAGCCAGGTTTTGCCAGCCAGGGCTCTCGATTGTTCGGCTTGTGATGTTGGGTGATCAACTCTCCTGCTTTTCAGGCCTTCCATGTTGCGTCTTGGCATCTGAGCTGGACTCTTCAGCGCATGTCGTAAACAGTTGAGATCGTCAGAGCCTGCGTTGCCCGCTGGCATATGCTGTGAGACTCGCATCTGCTCTTCCTCTCCCCGCTTCCGCCCGGTGAACGACGGGTTGTTGCCAGGTTGATGCCGATATTGATAGACCCCCTTGTCCCTGTACCTGTGATGATAGAAAACCCCTGCTCGCTTTCATTACATCGCGCCCTGAACGGACCAGGACCCTACCTCGCACCCCAACTACCGGATCCTTCCTTTTAGCGAGAAAGTCTGCCCATGGGCAAACAAAATCGCCTCATTCGCCGGCGCGTTCGTGTTTCAATTTGCGGAATAGAGTTTGGACGACTTGACAATTCTCCGGTCCGTGATGATGTTTTTGGGAAGAGTGTTTTGAAACACCAACTCGGTGCGCATTCACGGTTTATACATTTGGTCTAAGGATTAGGGAACGACTACTCTGTAGAATCCTTTTTGTTAAGCCTTTGTTCTAGCTTGGATCTTTTTCTTCTTCTGAAATTACCACTTCACCGTAAAATGAAGACATCTTAATGAGCATTCGCTAAGGATACCCTCAGTGGCACGTCAAATTGCCAGGTTGGTCACCACCCAAGTCGACCCCGTGAACATAGCCATGTCACGTGACACACACGAACCATCGCAGGTCTCGAGTCTGGACGTGCATCCAATGCTGAACAGATGGAAATAACGGTCAAGCATTGTTCTGCTCGAGTCTATCCAGACCCGGCCGTAAAGAGCAAGTCGAATGTTGCTCAAGTCTCACCTTGGGCCTCGAGACTGGTCGAGATATGTCCCGACCACGCCCCATTAACAACTGCCCGAGATGAGCATCCTAGCTCCCCCTTGCATGAGACTCTCATGGCTCGCACGCAAGTATCCTCGCGCCGCCAATTTTCTTTTGCTAAAAGCTGCAAGCCATCCATCCACCCATATCCGAGATCCAACCTCTCGGTGTTCCTGCGTAGCCCCAACGGTGAATCACCCATCTCGCATTGTCTTCTACAGTTGTGCCTCTCCTAAAATGCTCCATATGCCCTCAACGCCTTTGAATGCAGAATGCCAAGTATCCCGTATGCATATAGTGCAAAATGAGGTCCATCTATCTAACCCTTTACCGTCTCTTGGGAACAAAGAGGCTTGGCTTCCCCTTCTTTCGGGGCCCAGGTTGCGGCAGAGGTGGGCGAATCGGCTGCAGCAGACAGTCAGCAAAATGCTCAATCAATTAAGCAAACTGACATACCTTATTGTCGTTCTGTCCCTGGTAGGACGTCGATCCACTCGATGTCGTCGTCGGATTCGAGGGTCCCGTCGGAATCCTCGGCCCCGTTGGTATCGAAGGACCAGTTGGCGCCATCGGAGGTGGTCGTTCTGGAGGCGTCAAGCCCATGACTGACATGGCCGAAGGATCTGTTGGGGGCTTGGGCGGTCGATGTGGTCTTTGACCAAACTTGCCCAGGAGTCCACCGCCTCGTGCTTTGTCGCTCGCTATCTGTGTTGGTGTTAGATTGATCGGGGGTGTTGGTCACGTTTGGCGGTGTTGACATACTCTCTTTGTACCGGGTTGATGGGACTCTGGTCCATCGTGCGACCGTTTCCTTGTTTCCCCTGGAGGCTTACCCGCCGATGATGTGTGAATAACTGGAGGCCCACCAGAGCGTGGGACAACCTCAGTTCTTTCAATCCCACCGAGGCCTGGAATGTGCGACGCTGGCGCAGGTTGTTGCGCCGTTGTGACAACCGGTGAGTTCGAACGCGATGAGGGGAGTGAGGACGTTCTCGAGGGCGCATCGCGCATGACAAGGTCGCTGTCTTGAGCCTTCTGTGGCACAAAAGAACCCGCTCCGGTTTGGGGAGGCGGAGCCAAGTAAGCGCCTGGCTTGGCCTTCTCAAGAGGTCTACGGAACATGTTCAAGATATCGCCCTTAGTATAGCGATCTCGTGCCTGGGCGTCCTCGATGAGCTTCCGCCAGAACTCGCCTTGCACAAGGGCTCGAGAGTCACCCAGAATCCAAAGGGACGACTTGGCACGTGTGAGACCGACGTTCATACGTCGAATGTCAGTCATGAAACCGATACCTCCAGTTGAGCTGGCTCGGACACACGAGAAGATAATAATCTCACACTCTCGACCTTGGAAAGCATCGGTGGTGTTGAACTCGATGATGTTCGTGATTGCCTCACCGTACCGTGACCGGAACCGGTTGCGAAGCTCATAGAGTTGTGCCTTGTAGGGGGTGATGATACCAATCTTGCCAGTCAAGTCACACTGTTGGTACTCCTTGCTGAATCGATCATACAGCTGCATAGCAACATCCAACTCCTTGGTGTTGACCAGGGACTGGCCTCTGTGACCTCGTTCTTGAACACCCTGGACATCAAAGAAGCGGTAAGGACCAAGCAGCGCACTCTTGTGCCATGGTTGCTGTCGAAGCTCATGCATGTTCTGACCATCCGCGAGTTGTCCTTCGTAGAATTCACGACTAGGGAACATGCTAATCTCGGGATGCATACGGTACTGCATATCAAGCAGATGCACAGACTTGGGGTGGTTCTGCTGCATTCGAACGAACAGACTCTGGTCGTATCCGAACTTGGCTGCTGACTGTGAAAGGACTGTAGGTGGAAGCTGCTTCGGATCTCCGACGAGGATACACTTGCAGCATCCATACTTGAGGGGGATTAGAGCACTCAGCTCCACACACTGGGCAGCTTCGTCGATAATGACCGTCTCGAACTCGACATCAAGGTTTCGGAACATCTCGTGACCACTTCCACTCAGGGTGGCACAGAGGACCTGGGCAGAGTTGAGAATCTCCTGCTGGACCTGGCGGCGGCGCAACTCCATCTCTCGAGCAACCGAGTTGCCACTACTCTTGTCAGCGTCAATCTGCTTGCCGATCGACATCTGGCGTCGTTTGAGCTCCTCGAATTCTCGAGAGAGCCTATTGTAGAGGCCTCGATCGTCACCGTCTCTTGATGCCTCGAGGCGAGGTCGTAAGAGCGAGAGTTCCTCCTTGATCTTGCCAGCATCTTCATGAAGCTTGTCGCGGTCAGCCTTGGCCTTGTCCTTGGTGCCGTCACCTTCCAAGCGGGCCTTGACGAGCTCATCGAGGGTAACATCTTTCACAGCAGCATTGATGGCATCACTTCTGCCAAGTCGAATGACATTGATGTTGCGAGTCTTGCCCGAGGTAGTCTTGATGCCGGATTTCAATCGCAGTACCAACTCGTCCACGGCGGCGTTACTGGGGGCGCACACAAGAAGCTTCTTAGAACGAGCTTGGTTGTTGGCGGCAGGTGCTCCGTTTGGTCGTAGGGGCACACCCACGGGAACGCCTGTGTTGTTCATTTGGCTGAGCTGCTCTGAGAGAAGGGTGCCAACCATGGCCACGATGGTCTTGGTCTTTCCAGTTCCGGGAGGACTAACAATGTTAGCGTTATCAACTTCGATGGAAATCACAAGAACTCACCCCTGGATCAGTGTAAAACCATCATTGTCGTGGGCACCGAGAACAGCCATAGCTTGTCCGCGGTTGAGAGAGAAGTTGTCCATACAGGAGGACACCTTTTCCTCGCCATAGCGAAGAATAGGAGATGGCTCGGCGTTTAGGATCTCATCCATCAGGTCATAGTACTGCAGACTCTCCAACGCAGCGTACTCTCGCTCGATAGTGGTCATGTTTGTGATCTTGACGCCATAGACACTAACGTTGGGGGTCAGGACCTGTGTCATGGGGTTGTTTCGAGAGGCCACCCGGTAAGTGACCTCGATCATCTCCTTCTTGTATGTGATGCGATGAACCCTGGCGAGACAGTGCCGAGCGGTCTTCTCGGTCAGGGGATTCTCTGCCTCAGATACAAGCAGAATGTCGCCTTCCGACACACCCCGATCCTTGTTCTGGACGACGGGCATGGTGAATGTCGCCTCTAGATAGCTATCGACACTTGCACGACTAGCAATCTTCATGCCAAAAGGTTGAGCGGTTAGCTCGTCCTTGGAAGTGACAAAGGAGCGCCAGGCTTCGGATGCCAGCAACGGGAAGAATGTATCCTGGTATGATCTGGGGTTGGAGTACTTGGTCGCAACCTCAGATGCTTTTGGACCGTTGGGTGGGTCATTGCCTGCGTGGAAGATGTCCCAGGCCAAGATGGTGTTGTGCAGTCGATCCATGGGAGGGATCAACCGAGCTCTCATCTCCTTGACAGATCTTTGCTGTCTTACCTTCTTGACGGGCTTACGGAGTTTGTCACGGAGCGCCTGCAGACGGCGCTTCTCGGTCTCATCAAGAGTCTTCTGGCCTCCGGTGCTGAGAGCCGCGAGCTCGTTGTCAGCATCAGACTCATCCTCTTCTTCTGACTCCTCATCCGAGCTATTAACCATGATGTCGCTTCTTCCATGATCCTTGCCGCTAATACCAAGGCTAAGTAGACCAGAACCCTCGCCGGGGACAATCTCCCCTCGAAGGGCCTTGGCTCGTGCGATAGCCTCTGCATCACGCTTCATCTTCTCGGCCTTGGCTCTCTGTCTGCTTTCCTTCAGTGCAGAAATAGCCTTGAGATCAGGTCCCTTGGGCTTGGGCTTGACCTTAAGCATGGCCTTGGCCTTTGCCTTGGCTTGTTGTGCCTCAAGCTGCTTAAGGATAGGGCTGTCGATAGAGCTACTAAGCTCAAGCACATCGTCCCGATTTGATCTGGAGGACGGTGTGGTAATTGTTCCTGTGGACGAAGTACCCGACTTCGACCAAGCATCAAGCCTGCTCTGTTTCTTGACCTTGTCCTTGGTTTTCTGTGCCGACTGTTCCACTATGCCCAGTTGGTAAATCTGAACCTCTTCATCAGTCTGCCCCAGAGCCTGCAAAAGCTCGGCCCGCTGTTGATCTGTCATGTTTGTGGTCCTAACATATTTTCCAGGTATACTGGTGGGTAGACAAGCATCAGTGATCAGCTTACGGGAGGCTGGGTTGATCTCATGGCCGTTCTCTCGAAGACGGGTGAGAATCTTGCACAGGACTCGGACTGTGACGTCGACGAGCCACCTATCTTTAAGTCGGATCATGTTTTCCATGCCGCCAAAGTGCTGTTTTGCTGGCACAAGGATCTGGGACATGGTATCCTGCTCACTCTTGCCTAGAGCTTTGGAAATGGCCGAAGTGATAAGACCGTCTTCCGCGACAAGAGCTTCAGCAAGCTCCATGATCTCTCTGCAAAACTCTGTCATGGTGGCGTTCTGGATGTATCGAGACCAGCCTTCGATGTTTCTACAGGCAGTCGACACGAACCGCCATTGCTCGCTCCACCAACGTAGAACCTTTGCTGCCGACATGGGCTCAAGAGTCTTGACTCGGAGGACACCAGAAATAGGGTCTGTCAAACCACGGAGGATATCTCGACTCATGTTGAGAATAGGTCTGATAGGACCCCAAGGATTCGGGGGCTTGAGGATCCGCTCCAATGCCCACACTATGGACGAAAGGGTTTGATCAGGATGCAGCTGCGACATTTGCTCGAAGGCGCTGCTTCGGGACAGCTCTCCAGTCCAGCTTTTCAGCAATTCAGAAGCTGCCTCGGCGAGGTCCGACTCTCCGTGAGTGGAGAGGCCGATGGTGCCCTGGAAAGCATGACGGTCGTTGAATAGCGTGTTGAGATCCGTGGCATCGAGTTCAGAAACTCGTCCAAGGAGGTTCCCAAGAATCTCTACGGTTTCAGTAAGAGCCTTATTGAACTGTTTGCTTGACTCGCCCAAGCTGGTGTCGCTCTTTAGCGCTCTCACTTGTTCGACACCAATCAAGGGTTCGAGAGAGAGCACAATGTCTCTTGCTAGATCGATTTGCTCGGATGACAGATCAAACATTTCGACGACGCCTTGCCAGAAAACCTTGGAGTCTCTTGTGACTGCCGACTGAAGCTGCTTTCCTTCAAGGCAGGCAATGTACTCTTCTGCAAAGATCTTCATGTCCAGCTTCATGGCAGTTGACATGACCTTCTTGGCTGCATTAGCCACTTGAAAAGTCTGCCAGCCCTCCCGGTCTTGGCCAGGGGCACGCAGATTCGTCAAAATAAGATCCTTGTACTTCATGACCAGATTAAATGCAGCACTGGCGTAGAGGTGCGTGGTTCCAGCACCGATCTTGGTGTCCTGATCGAGGAAAGTCGTCATAGTGAATTGCAAGGCATCAAAACCAGCACGTATGCAAGCGGCCCTGCCCGGCTCTCCAATTGACTGATCCTTGGCCAACGACTCAAAGAGGGTATGCATCAAGACCTCACAAGCATCATACCTTCGATCTCGATTAAGCGATTGCAGCCAAGGGTCAACCCAGGAAGTAGGAAACGGCACAAGAGAGGAATTTGTGTCGAATCCGGACCAGCAATCTTCCAGAGACTGACGAAGCAAGTTCTTGTAGACCGGACTCGCGAAGAGCAAATCTGCAATCACATTGGGTCTTGCGTCACCAATTACGTCCCAGAATGCTGTCGGCGCCTTCTTGAGAAACCCAGTCAAGACGATGATAGTTATGACCAGGACGCCCTCCGCAGGGCAGGATTGAATGTGGCTGAAGAGGAGGTCGTAGATGTTGAAACTTCCTGGTTTTAGCTCAAGGCTTCGGAGACGCTGAAGTATGACATCGGCAGTGAGTGTTCTGAGAATTTCGTTGAACCCTTGCCAGAATTGCTCAATCTCGGGCCACGCTTCTGGCGCCTGGGCGTCCTTTCGGCTGATGTCGTCAATGGCCCAACTGAGTCCTCCGCTGACAGCCCAGTCGAACTGCTCCAAGGACATGGCGTTGCTGTCAAGGTTCTGGAAGTTCTGTGTTGCCCACTTGCGACGATCTTGGTTCCTCTGGTCAAAAATGAAGTATGTCATTCCTGGCAAAGGGTCCTTCGTTCCGAGCTTGAGTCCACTCTTGCCTTGCAACCGCTGAAAGACGAATTGAAATGTTGCCCGTCGGTCTGGCTGTGCCATGTACGGCATGCAGCATAGAGCTTCATAGACGGAAATGTGAACCTCGGTCAAGTGCTCTCCAAGTTGCGACTTCTTGAATGCAGCGCCGGTGGTCTTGACGATATTCTCGATAAACTCCCTAGCCCATACGAGATTTTTATCGATGCGAGCGACGTCTATGTTCTCAAGCATTTCCCGAATCTCGGCGACAACTTCTTCGTTCCATCGTCTAAATTGTTAATAAGGAAATTTGCCCTGCCTTGGCGCAGAGGTAAACTTACTCCTGGAATTGCTGGAGAACATCCTTGCGCTTCATGTGCCAGTTGAAGACGCATTCGGGGCAATACTTGAGGATGTGATTGAGTCTTTCGGCGAGTTCGTCTCCCCACTTCCCCTGACTCTGCTTGTCAAAGGCAAAGATCAAGCAGTTCCAGTATGTGACCTTGAGACGCTCGTTCCCCTCCTCAATGCGACTCTTCTTCTCATCCTGTGAGATGGTCGAGTCGGGATCGTCGAGCAGTTTGTAGTTCTCGTAATCATCGTCGCTAACTCGGGGGCAAAGCAGATGGCACTCCTTGGGGAACTTTTGTATCTTCTCGTACCACTGACTGAGCTCCTCATGTATGTCCATATTGTGCGACGTGTCTGGGTAAACGCATCTCTCGATTTCGCGGCCAAAGTGGGGTATCGGACTGATGTCGACAACAAGGTTGGATCATCGAGGATCTCGGGAGGTGCGGTAGCCGGCGACGTCTCGATGTGGGCGCCGACCCTCAATGTGGGTGGAGGTGTGGATGAGGTTGGTGACAGAAGAAAAGGTAGCGATCGAAGGTGACAGATTGTTGGTTGTTGTAGGTGAAAGGTTGATGATGTTGAAGGTGGAATTTATAGGTTGGTGGTGGTTGCTGGGTCACTTTTCGCCCTGAGCACTAAAGATCATCAAGGTCGCAACACAGCAGCAACAGCGGCAGTCGGAAGGAAGGAACGAGTCTAGCGGAGTTAGACAAGCAAATAGATAAACCATGAACACAATGAGGCCCTACCGAAAGTCTTTGTTCTGCAACAGGCAGTCAGCCTGCAATGGAGGTGCTCCGAGAACAGGCTTTGAAAATAAATGTAGTTAGGTTGAAGCTCCGGGACGGCCTTGCCTTGGCTCTGACGCGCCTGGTAGCCGCGTTCTTGCAGGGGTTTTAATGAACTGAGTGGGGCTGCCGTCGCTGGGGAGCGGTTGAGGTTCGGCAAAGTGCAAGTGAATCACTGGACCTCAACCACCCTGATCTCCTCCATTGTATCGAAACTCGAACCCATGTTCATATCTTGCTACGTAGGTAGTAGGCTAATTACTTCTTAACATTTCGAGGATCTTTTTACAGCCATTTCTATCACTCTTCTTCGTGCTGACTTGCAAAACTCGTTTGGCTTCCCTATGGCTTGGACTTGGTGTTATTCACAATCAATTTCACTCGTCCAGCACAGGATCCAACAATTAATTTTCACATCTATCGTACATATATACAGGCCGAGATCGGATATTAGTCACTGTCCTCGTCCTTGATCTGTTTCTTCTTCGCCGCTGCGTGCTGCTTCTTCCCCGTTCTCTCGACGAGTCCTTCCAGGGGACACTCTTCGTTGTTCCACTCCTCGCTCCCCTCACTCGTGTTAGCTCTGCATCGTATGCAGTTTCGCCCATGCTGAACAAAGAGCTTATGCAGCCCGTATTTAAGATGATTCGGTATTCGCACTTCCAGATGGCTGAACGTCTGGTCCCGTGTAGCTTTGGGAGGCATCCACTTCAGCCATCCGGTAAGCCGGTGGACGTGTGTGTCGACGGCAAAGCTGGGCTGCTGGAGACAGAACAAGATGACACATGATGCTGTCTTGACGCCGATACCGGGGAACTTGGTCAATGTTTGCATCGCTTCATCGGGATGCATTCCGTGAATGTGATCCAGTGAGAGGATATCCTGTTCCGTCTTCAAGATCTCCAAGTCCTTTTGACCCTGGGTCTTGCCATCAGCCTTGAAAGCCCCAGACATCTTGCCTGACTTCCTTTCCTGAATGAAGGCATCTCGTCGCTTTACATTCTCCTCATGAACCAACTCCAAGATTGCTTTGATGTCTTTTCCCTTGACCTGCGCTAAACCACCTGTTTTGATCGCTTCGACAATGGTTGTCAACGGGGCAGTTCTGACCTTATTCCAGTCAACACTTCCTTTCCCAATCCCTTCGTCGACAGTACCAAAAGCGTTCACTAGCCCTCTGAAAGCAGCACTTGAGTTTCGGTTGGAGGTGTTTGCACTGAGGCGGGTCCGGATCAGAGCATCGAGAACTGAAGGAACCTCTCCACACCCTGACACCTCCAATGACGGCGCCGGTATCTTGTCGGGTGCCTTAGCTTCGCCATGAATAGAAGCAAGTCTGCGATAGACTTCTTCGCACTCTTCTGCTGAGGGGGCTGTCCAATCGGGAAAGGGGGTGATGCCAGGTGTGAGTCCATAGGGATTATCCTTGGTCTTCTTGACAGGCTTTCGAGCAGGAATCTCTGGCACCACCTCGGCATCCTCATACTCATCTTTTGCCTCCTTCTTCACGGCTGATTGTTTGCTTGATCTTTTGGCAGGTTTTTTCGTCTCAAACTCATCATCCGACTCAAGATACGACGACTTGGCAGCGGATCGCCTCGGTCGCAATGATCTTCGAGTCACCGCCTCTCCATCTGTGGATGGCGGCTTGACCATAGGGTCAACAAGTGGTTTAGCCTCCGGGGAACCGTTCTCAAGTTTGACGTGTCCGACTGTCCCATCCGTGACCTTTGTTGACGTGGCATCCTCTTGATGGTTCCTTCGGGATGGACGGACAGGGCCCAGATTGTGTGGCAACTCCTCTGCTTCGTCGTCGGGCGGGCCAGTGACCTTGGTCTTCTGTCGTTTGGGCAATACTTTGTCTGTGGTACTTGCGGCGGCCCGCTTTCGTAGTGTACGTGTTGTCATGGCGGGTTGAGCAAGGTGAGTGAAGGTGCAAACAATAGCAACCACTAGTGGCGTTTTCTGGCGATTGAGGTTCTGAATCTGGCAACCCCAATTAGGCAATGTCGAGAGACGTTTGGCAGCAACCAAGAGCAAGGCTTTGTTCATGACAAGAATTGTTTGCAATAAAAATGTTCCTGGATCCTGACTTAAGTGATTATTTTCCAACCGTTTCACTGCATTGTTTCACTCTGGCATTTCCCTAGCTCATAGATCAACCCGATTATCAATGACCTCAAGAGTCGACCCCAAGATCGCCAGCCCCACCGCCGCCCATATCCCAGCCGTGTCAAGCGACGAAAGATCCTTGAAGAATTAGATTTGCAAGACGACTTTTCGGACTCTTTTCTCCTGCTGCTGATGGGATATTGATGATTGTATCCCTCGACTCTCAGAGTTCAAAACCACATGGAAGCACGGCAAAGGGGAGAAGTGTCACGCAGTAGGCATTCCTTGGGCTCCCGGGTGAGTTGCGCTGTGTGCCTGGTCACAAAGAGCAAAAATGGAATTATGGATATGTGAAACTCTTCGGTGCGTGCAGTGATAGAGGTATTTTCACGTTATTGTAGCTTTCAAACGATGATAACAGAAGCCAATCAATCCCTAGCTTTGTTCTTCACCAGCAAACCAGTCTTAGCAAGGACGGGTCCTAAACATCCATCCATTGGCGATGGCATCACCTGGCCTTGCCCCACACCCAATTACGCCGAATACGCCCATCGCGCCCATCACGCTACACACACTACACATGTTGAGAGAACAATATGAGAGAGGATCAAATACCAGAACAACACGCCAAAAGCGCCAGAGACGCTCATTTTGCGATATCGGGAAGCTTCTTTGTGAACTGCTCAGATAAAATAGATATGAAGCATCTATAAGAGGAGCTCATGGCTGCGAGGGAGAAGGGAGCGTCCTCAACAAAATAGATTCAAGTTCTCAGTCATTAAGATCTTATTGGATCGAAAAATTCATTTTCTATCAGTTCCGACCACAAGATGGCCTCAAACACCTTCAAGCAGTACTGGCTCCCCGAGAAGAAGGGATTCGATTGTCTGACCCTCCGCGATGTTCCTAAGGAACCTCCCAAGTTTGGCCAGATATTGGTCCGAATCAAGGCTGTTTCTTTAAACTGGAGGGATGGAATCTTGGCGATTGGGACGTATCCTTTCCCTGGACCGGATGCGGTGGTTCCCGGGAGTGATGGTGCCGGTTTGTTGGCCCCAGACTCCTTGACACTGCCCTTGAGTTTCTGACATGAATATATAGGCATTATCGAAGAGATTGGAGAGGGAGTAACTGGGTGGAAGGTTGGGGATCGAGTCTTGGCCAACTTCACCCAGGACCATATTGCCGGACGCTTGACACACGAAATCGGTCTTACTCAACTAGGCGGCGAGATCCAGGGTCTTCTGGGCGAATACTTCATCTTCCCCCAGACAGGCGTCGTCAGGATCCCAGACTATCTCTCCTTTGAAGAAGCATCTTGCCTTCCTTGCGCTGCACTGACTGCGTGGAACGCCTTGTACGGTCTCACGCCGCTCCGGCCTGGCCAGACGGTTTTGCTTCAAGGCACTGGTGGTGTTTCGACTTTTGCGCTGCAGATTGCCCATGCTGCAGGGGCAAAGACCATTGTCACGTCTTCATCTGATGAGAAATTGGAGAAGGCTAAGCTTCTGGGTGCAACACATGTCGTCAATTATAGGAAGACACCTGACTGGGCGGCGGAGGCCATGAAGATCACCAACGGCAAGGGAGTTGATTACATTATCGAGATTGGCGGAACCTTGACGCTTCAAGCATCATTTGATGCAATTGGATTTAATGGGCAGATCAACTGTATTGGCCATATCACCAACCCGGACCCTTTGGGGGCCGGCAAGGAGCTTAGAGGCCCAGACGCAGCATTCCTTGCCCTCGATAGGCTCTGTGTTGTTCGCGGTGTAGTTGTTGGTTCCCGAGAGCAGCTCCAAGACATGCTGGCTTGCTTCGAAGCCAAGTCAATTAGGCCTGTCATTGACCGGGTCTTCTCGTTTGAAGAGACCAGGGCGGCGTACGACTACCTCTGGAGCTCAACCCATACTGGCAAGGTTGTCATCCGTATCCCATAGATAGGATAACTAGATAGGTAATAATTGACGAGAAAACTCTTTATAAAAATGGCTTAAGCTTGACTATCGGAATGTACGTGAGCCCAGAGTGTCATGACTAATGCAACATAGCTGAGTGCAATTAGACGCCAAAAAGTGCCATGTCGCCACACCTCGTTCGGTCTTTGATCTGCCTCCACACTCAATCACCCTTCCAACCAACTGCAACGACTCCTCAAACCCCAAGATGCCAGAGAAAACACTGCAAAGGAGGAAAGGCTCTAAGCATGACAAGACAGGGTGTTTAACCTGCAGGTACAGGTTAGCATACAGCCCCAGGCTGCCCTTCCAGCTCAGGTCATGCTCTGCCGGGCAGAGTTTCGGCAGCTCTTCTAATGATAACAACACGCTAACTTGGTAGCCAGGCGAAAGAAATGCGTGGAAAACACGTTTCCAATATGCGGGGCATGCGCCAGGCTTAATCTCGAGTGCATCCGGGATCCGATCCGTCGCATTGTGCCTCCTTCTCGGAGTTCCGTGACGGAAGAGAGTGGGAGAGCGAAGGAGACTCTTCCTCAGCCGGTTCCACAGTCGACGGCCTTAGCGAGGCCATTGGCCTGCCTACCACTCCAGATGGAGTCACTGAGGAGACGCCATGCCATGAATCACTATATCAAAGTTCTTTCAGAGCTTTTGACTGTCAGCAAGCACAACAACTCGTTTCTCTCTGGTAAGATCTCCTGTCTACCATTCTGATACTCGTTGCTCACTTAACTCAAGACTTTCTACCCATGGCCATAGAGTCACCGGCGCTTGCCGAAGCTTTAATCGCCTACGCCTCGGGTCACCTATCTTCGTTGGATCCGTCTTATACCACCGTATCACTTGAGGCACGGTCCAATGCCCTGCAAGCGTTGTCAAAAGTGGTGTGCCTCCCTGCAGACGAACCTGCCCTTACTGAGCCTACACTCTCCGCTTCTCTCATCTTGTTAACTTCTGAGGTGTGCTTGGGAAGTCACTCGAGCTGGTATAACCACCTAATCGGTGCAAAACATCTCATCTCATCGGCCCAACACCAGGCAGGACGAGGACCTGATGCCCTGAAAGCTACTTCTGAAGGCCGGTGGGTGTTGCGCAATTTCGCATACCATGATATCATTGGGAGTGTGACTCTCGGCACCAAGCCTTTACTGGACGCGGGATATCTCGAGGGTATCACAGACGAAGTCGACACCTACTTAGGCGTTGCTTCGGCGATACTTGCTTTTATTGCCCAAACCACCAGCCTAAGCTGGGAAGCGGCCGAGTCCGAGGTTCCTACTCGCTTTCAGAAATATCTGGCCATCGAGGATGCCCTCAAAAGTTGGCGATGTCCAGATGATACCCCTCCTACTCTTGAGGCTGTGGCTTCTGCCTACCGTGGAGCTGCTCTTATACATCTATACCGAAACATGCGACAGTGCCCACAACACAGCGAAATGCTTGCCCAACAAGCCATGACAGATGTTGATCTGTCATGGACCACTCTACAAGACAGAATCAACGCAGAGGTTTCAAGCGTTCTTACGAGCGTTGCAAGAGTCCCGGCTGACGACGTTGGTGAAGCCTCCCTCCTATTTCCCCTCTTCATCGCGGGAGGTGAAGTCACGGACAGTGGCCAGATGGAGGCCGTTAGATGGAAGCTTCAAAGCTCATTTCGAAAACGCCGGTTCCGTAATATTTCAAGGGCCCTCGAGGTGCTTGAGGAACTTTGGGCTTTGCGATTGATGACTGAGGATGATGGTGTTGACCTGGACTGGGAGCATACTTTAAGAACTAGCGCTGAGCCACTTCTCTTGACTTGAGACAACAGTCTCGATAAAGCGATTAAGTAGAGCTTTAGGGTCACCGAGCATAGAACATTTGTCGTACGTCTATGGGTCCCACCAACCTTCCACTTGATCAACCCACGCAAGTTTTCAGCCCTTGGTTGAGCGGATACGTCAGTTCAAGATGTTCAATTCTACCCAACACGACCAAGCAGCGCCGCTGCCTTGATACGCTTAGCGAGTATTGCACCCTATCTTTTCAGTTTCGTTGGTCATGGCCTCAAAATGCAGTTGGCTGGCCTTGCCCCGTAGGATTTCGGAGACCATCCAAAGCCACCAGCATGAACAATATCCGATAGATCGATGAGTACTCCGCTCTTCCAATTCTTTTCGAGAGGCGAAGAATTATGCCCGAAGCCAGAAAGCCAGAAGAACTCGTCGACTTTTTCCACCGTCGTCGAATCGTTTTCACCCTCCTCGACGAATTCGTAAACAATGGCAAAATACTCTTTGTCGGGGGAAAAGTCGCGATTGATCTTGTCAACAACCAGACTTGGTGCCCATAGTTTCGGAGGCATATCAAGGAAATTCTGGCCGTTGAACTTCAACCAGCCGTAACAGTTCCTCATCCGCGGGATCGAGGTTATCGCGGTAACCTCTGACGCTTCGGCAGATGCCCATAGGTCGCGCCCTTCATTTGAAAAGGCGTGAATGTTATCAAGTGCATCATACTTGGTTTCAGGCTTAGCTTTGACGAGAATCGAAGCTGAATCCGCTGAAGCTTGCTTCACTGCCGTCTTCATCATTTGAAGGAGAGCAGCGTTCTGACATTCCCGCTGCACAGCGAAGTAGTGGTAGAACTCAGGCGGCTCGGCATCCCAAAACTATTAATTGAGTAAGCTGGTGTGCCTAGCGAGAACCAAGAGACCAGACTCGCTCACCACTTTCAGAACAAAGGGCCCATCCCCTTTGAACCACACCTTCCAGACGTACCCATCAAGTCCACCACCGAGACGAGAGGAGGATTCCCAGTCAATATCGGCCAGGTCAAAAGGACATCGCCGCAGCCGAGGCAAATCGAAATCTTCTGCGGAACAACTGGGCGGACCCTCCATCAGCTCGTCATCGCGAAATGGGGCCGCCTGCGCCCTTGCTTGTCTTTTGTTCACAGGGGGTCGGTAGAGTTGTGCAGCACGAAGCCGAGCGATATGGTCTTCTATGCGAGGCCGGGAAAGACCATGGTTCATGATTACATTGATAGAGAGGCGGTGCGGAGGGAAGTTGAAGGCTGCTGGAGTGGGTAAGGAGAGAGGGGTGTTGTGAACTGGGATATCACGTGAACATCGGCCTCTACTACCTGACCATCTCACTTCCAATACCGACCTACCTACCTACCCAGCACCACACTAAACGCCATATGAGACGGAATGCAGAAGAAAGATGCCTTTACCAACTAAGAAACTGCGTTTCGATGTTCGGATCAAGAGCTCTTCATGGTATCTTGAGCCTATTGTCAACGAGTGAGAACGAACGATTGGTGGGATTTCGCTGCTCTGGTTGAGTTTTGGCACCCAGGACCAGATATGGCTTTGTTATTACCGACACACATCGCGTGCCTTTAAGGCTCACCCGACAAGCTACTACTTCTGGCTTGGCCCAAGGGCGCGGACGAAGACAGACCACTATTCACCAGAGGTACACCTCGGATAGTACCATGGCGTCAAGTTCGTCATATCAGGACGATGATCCCCTAACGTGGGAATTTTGTAATCCCGAATACGCAATTATTCCCTGGGGATCTCATGGAAATGGACGCCTCACTGTTAAACTGGCTCTTTGGTGCTTGGCCATGATGGCTACAAATGGGGATAGATGGATCGACTATTCGTATCCTAGTCTCGACAGCTGGCGCGGCGCAGACAAAGGCTATGTCCACAACACCTCAGATGCTACCAAAAAGAGGCTTTCCGATGGTGATTCCTACCAGGAGCCAGATCCTGATAGGGCCAGGAGAGAATTTCCTGGAGACCAAATGCCGCCTGAGGCCGGTGTAACATCCCAGCATGATTACACTCGGCCGCCAGGAAGTCAAGCCATCGATCCTATGCCTCAGTCCAGCCAGCCTAGAGTTCCTCTCAACGAAGCTATCTCCCAGAATCCCAGCGCGACAACCGAAGAGGGTGTCAGTAGTGGCGATGTCAATGAGGCCGGGGATCAGAATGATGGGACAGTGGTTGTATCTTCTCGGCGCTCTGGTCGACGAAAGGAAGTGAGGATTCAGCGTCATGTATTGGGGCGAAAGTATTACTTTGTGAATGCCAGCGGATCCAAAGTCGACACCACCAAGAGAGAGTGGAAGCGAGTCGAGGATGGGTATGAACTTCAGGGCCAGAGGCATGTGTATTTCACAAGGGAGTTTCCATAATCGCAAATATCGATGAAAGATGCCATGCAGATTCGCTTACCCCCCCTATCTGAACACGGGCAGTTTCCTTTCTCGATACCAACCAGATCCCTTCATCTTTGTTTGTCGAAGTTGCTCCGACCTTGATGGAGACCAGAGCAGCAGCCAACACAAACCTCAACAAAAGCTAGGCTTAAGACTTACACCCAGGCTCCAATATACAAGGAAGACACTAGAAATCATCATTGCGTAAATAAGCATTCTGGAATCGCGGAGGACTATTTTCGAAGCTGGCCGCATCTCCCAAAGGTGGTAGAAGCATCTCGGCCCTTCGTCATCAACAAACTTCCACTCCAGGATAAGGTTAGGGCACTGATTCGTTTAACTCAGGGTACTGAGGGGAGTGTATATACAGAAAGTCTAACCTGAAGCAACGTAATCCGATAGAAAAAGGCTGAAGCAAGGCATCAGAGTATTGGAACAGCGATCTCAGGGGTTCATGGTTACTTCTGTCATGTTAAAAAAACAAAGCATGTCACGCCAATATCAGGCAATCAAACAGTGGCGACTTATAGATTGAGTAATTCCTTCCTTCTGTTTGCAAGGTAATAAATGCCATGTTCAATCTGACCTCACGGTGTAAACAAAGAGTTGAGTTCTCCCCGCGCAAACGGGGGCAGTGATAGATACTTTGATCACAAACTTAGTCAATTGCTCGGCGTTTTTTCTCAAACGCGCGCAATCTCTGCGCCATTATAACTTTTATTGTATTATTACCCCGAAAATTTAGCGTTTGCCTTTGCTTTACCGTTTCTCGCCTATTATTCTTTGCGTTGCCCTCGCAACACCTATGCAGCTCTGAGCCGTCACTGCAAACGCCTTTGGCGCCCCCCTTCAACATTCACTTCTCAATGAGGTAGCCAATCCGCCGAATTCAGGCGCAAAGTTAACTCACACGGTTGGAAGAAGCCTTCCTTCACCTTCCTTCTTCCTTCCTTTCTTTCTATTTCCACATCACATCACACAGCATCACAAGGTATGTTTCCCTTATGCTTTCATCTACGGTTGCCTAACTTAGTTAACTCAACAATCTAGACCCCATCACTCTCTCTGCCTTGGGTTCACCTTGGCTCCTCATCGAAAGGATGCCAGCATCCTACATTAACCTCGAGCAAGAGGACGAGGTTTGCTTCCTCACCGAGAGGCCATCCGGGTGTGGTGACCGCCAGCGGCGGGACTCGTCTTGCACCATCACGGACGAGTCACCACCAATTTTCGGAACGACGACTGAGGGAGGGATTGACCTCACAGTCGACTTGAGAACCTCAGGCCACCATCTTCTCAATGACGACGAATTTGCACTTGAAAAAGTGCGGGTGGCCAACTACACCATCCAGCCTGGGACGTTTCTCCAAGTTCACGAGTTCGACTCAGGAGACTACCTTGTCCAATTCGTCCTCGTCAAGATTGTGGTTCGGTGCACAGACTCCGGCGAAATCAAGATCCGCGGCATCCCTTTCACCAGACTTCGCTCGGCTTGGGGCAAGCTCCCCAGAAAGGCTCACGAGGTTTGCATGCTGCTCTCCTACAACCAAGATGATCCAAGTGCATCTGAAGAGTTTGTCGATATCGGCCCATCCTCCGTCATCAAACCCTATCCCCTTCTCACCACCAACGCCCTTTATCCCCGCTTCAACCGGACAATCTTCCACCCTGAGCACCGAGAGGCAAGACGCCGCCCAGAGAAACAGTCTACCCACTTGACCTGCCGTTAGAAGCTGGAGGTCTATTTCATCGGACAGGGGAGCCGAAAGAGACAGACTGGGGAAGCCTTTGTTCGCGTTCACGAGTCCGAAGTTCTCGAACCAAAGTATCGAATCTCTGAGGAAGTCCTCAGCAACCAATGGCGAGGCACCAGAGTTAAAGGAGGGTCATGGGCGCCAACCTTCAATTCCCAACAGGACTGCATAAACCTTGATGACGACAATGGAATCAAGCAAAAGAAGATCCGAGCCAAGGGCCAGAAGTACACTCTTTTCGACTCTTGTTCAGGCGCGGGCGGAGTCTCACGAGGAGCTCTGATGGCTGGATTCAAAATCCAATACGCAATCGACAAAGCTCCAGAAGTTTGGGACACATACGAAACAAACTTCCCCGACACTCATCTCTTCAAGATGTCTCTTGATGAGTTTCTCTCGTTCGACAATCAACACATGCGTGTCGATGTCCTCCACTTCTCCCCTCCATGCCAATTCTTCTCCCCTGCCCACACCCACGCGTCGGCCCAAGACGACGACAACATCTTTGCTCTCTACAGCTGCAATCAGTTGCTCAAGAAACTCAGACCTCGTATCATCACCGTCGAGCAAACTTTTGGCCTCACACATCACCGTCACGCCGAATACTTCTACTCCTTTCTCGCCGACTTCACGCAGCATGGTTACTCGGTGCGATGGAGAGTTATCAAACTCTGCACTTGGGGCGCAGCACAGGACCGAAAGCGTCTGATTCTCATTGCCGCCGCTCCAGGGGAGCGACTTCCTCCTTTCCCTCAGCCTACTCACGGTCCGGAAGCCGGCTTGTTGCCCTACAACAGCATTGGCAAGGCCATTCGAGGCATCCGACCAGGCGATGATCTTCATGACCTTGACAACGTGAAATACTACCAGCCCCGACGAGCTCCATACGATGCGAATCGTCTTGCCGGAACCATCACCACCCGTGGAGGTGACTTTTACTACCCAGATGGCACACGCAACCTGACTCTGCGAGAGTATGCGAGCCTCCAAGGTTTCCCCAAAAACCATCAATTCCTTGGAACCATGACATCCATCAAGAGACAGATTGGAAATGCCTTCCCCCCCAACACAGTCCGCGTCCTCTACAAGCACATCGAGCAGTGGCTTCTGAAGGAAGATGGCATGCTACCCTACGACGACAGCCGAGATGCTGTTATCATCGACGATGACGACACCGATTCGACGACCAACCTCACTGATGTCTCTGAAGATGAATTTCACCGTTCACCGGAGATGATGGAAGGGAGCGTGATGCCTGTGGGCAGCAACGAAGGTGCTAGAACCGATTGGCGAGCTGGGAGCGTGGTCATCGACCTGACCTAATCCCCAACAACTCCCCTCAATTGGGATCACGGAGATGGAAAGTTACTGGCTTGACCTTTTTCCACAATGTTCGATGCGGTATCACATCTGCATGTCAGTGTTTGGGAGGCCCATTCTAGGCTACAGAATGATGGCTATCTGTTGGGGGAGGCAGGGTTGAGCATGAGTATGGTATTTGGCACACGTTCATAGGCCGATGGAAGCTGCGAGTAAAGGCAAGATGCCGGTACATAGCTGTCACGAAAAGTATTTGATTGATTTTTCCATTTTACCTTTGCTGTTGACCTGACAACGACTGTGAATCATCACCAGACACCGTTTTACACCTTTGCCGGGTGCCTCTCAGGGGCGTGTGTACGTGCACCGCCTCCCCTCAACAAGCTGTGATTCACTGTCTCGAAGGCAATAGAAGGATATTTCTCAGAACTCTCCTTAGATTTTCCCTCACCTGCATGTGCATGAATCTGACAGTGTTGGGGCTTGACGGTGTTGACAGTGGCAGCCTACGCGCAAACGCAGTGCAAACTGCCTTCCTCGTTTGAACATAAAGTCCCCTCCTCCCACCTTCCTGCCTCTCTTCTCTCTTTCCCTCCTTCACCATCATTCAGGACTTCAGATTTCTTATCTACAGCTTCTCACACGTTCAACTTCAATCAACCATCGATTCATCGAGTTGTCTGAAGGCACTCGAGACCACGAGAAACCCATCACCCATTTTATCTTCATCTGACCTTCTCTTCTCTCTATTCTTTTTCCCACTTTCCCGCCTTCCTCCTACTTTCACAATGTCCGTCGTGACTACTGTGACTCAGCGGGTCTCCGAGAAGGTTGACAGAAACACCCACGACTCTGCTTTAGTTTCTCGGTCGCTAACTATGAATGCGCAGACCGTCGCTCCTATGCATACGTTCCCCGTCACAGACCTTTATGTCTGGAGACACGAAGAGGGGACCATGATCGAAATGCAGAACGAAGAGGCTATTCTGAAGCGTTTCAATCAGCAGCGCACACCATTCCAGTCTTGGCCTCTCGCCCCTATCCCCGGTCTCACGACTTCGTTTGCCAAGTCTTGGTTGTTCCTTGTCAAGGTCCCCAAGATGACCGAGGACATGATCTTCCCTGCCATGGCTGATCATTTCACTGTCGACATGGATGCCACCGTTGAGAACGCCAACGGAGTGTTCTCCCTCGTTCACCTCCACGCGACACGCATTCCCAACCCTTACGAAGACGCGAAGGATCTCCCGAACTCAGCCGTCTCCAGATGCGCTGCCTTCAAAGTTGACGTGCCCCGATCGTGGGAGGATAAGAATGGAGAACACATTGAGCTCGATCTGATGGGCACAATGCAATCCGTTTCCTCCCTCGACGACTTCCCGAATCTCAAGCTGGATGAAGCGCATTGTCAGAGCATCACCATTACCTGGGATACATACTCCAACACTTACGAGGCCGAACTCGCTGCTATGCGACGCTTTATTGAAGAGCCGCGACTAGAGGAGCGACAACTCTCGGCCAAGGCGAAAGCTGCCTTTGAGATGATACTGGACCTTAAGACCCCGTTCAGGACCCATTACAACCTTCACGAAGTGTTTCCCCATCTCAAGAATCCTTTGTACCCAGGTCATCGGATCCCGGACCTTATCGTTCAGCGCTTCAAGTCATTCAACGCAGACCATCGTGCCGCCTTTGATGGCTTGACCAAGATCCCCAATGGTCTTTACTTCGTCAATGGATGCCCAGGTGCGGGAAAGACAGAGTGGAACATGATTGTCTCCGCAATGATCCAGTCCAAGCGCCGTCCTGGATCCAAGAAGCGCCATAGTCCTATCCTCTTTGTTGTGGACTTGAATAAGACAGTTGACGATGCGGCGGATCGCTACTTCAATCTCTGCAAGGCTGCAGGTTTGAAGCTGCGCATCGTTCGCATGCATGGATGGCCATACGAGATGCGAAACAGCGCAAAGCTGAACGGATCTGGATCTGACAAGGACGGTGACTCCAGCTCTGACCCAGACTTCACCAAGAAGTTCTTGACAACTGCAAGCCTCGCCAAACACACCAACGTTGAGCGAAACCCCAACAAAGCCCCTACACTAGATGAGGAGGCCTGGGAATATTACGCCCAACATCAACATGACTGCTTCGCACCTTTGAAGAAGGTCTTGGCAAGAATGGATGATGGTGAGGTGTTGACCAACAACGATTGGAAGTCACTTCGGAGCCAAGTCTCGATGCTGTACCGTGCTGTCCTCGCACAGACAGACTTCATTGCCACTACACCTGTTGCAGCATACGGTAACTTTTCAAAGCTCTTCCGACCTGATGTTGTGTTCATCGATGAAGCCCCTCATGCACGAGAGCTCACTACACTGATTCCGATAGCTTTCTTCGAGCCAATCGCCTGGATTCTTACCGGTGATGTCAAGCAAACCCGACCATTTGTCAAGAGCGGCGACCGACGCGACGCCGAGAGGAAGGGACTCAAGTTCAACCCTCATGCTGAACAGATGCGCGTGAGTCTCATGGCTCGGGCGGATATGGTGGGCGCAATCAACAGTAAGCTGTTGGTGAACAAGCGTGCATTCGGTAATCTTCACAAACTTCCCTCCACTCTCTTCTACGATGGTCAGATGAGTTCTGGTTACACCGAGGCCGAGAAGTATCCTGCCACTGTACAATACCTGAAGGGATATCTCGAGAAGTTGGGCGAGGGCAAGAAGAACATGAACGAGAACCGCGCCGTCATCGCTTTGACACAGAGTCGAGAAGAGACTCACCGAAGCAGTTTCTGGAACCCCGCTCACCACAACTGGGTAGTCGGCGAAGTCAAGAAGCTGTTGACAGACTCGGAGTTCAAGAGCCTGACAGACTCGACAAAGCCTGGGACCATCATGATTCAGGTACCTTACAGCGCCGCGATGCGCCAGTACTTGGTGGAGGTCAAACAGTGGCCCGCCAAATGGCAGGAGCGAGTCGAGGTCATGACTGTCGACAAAGCCCAGGGGAACCAGGCAGATGTTGTGTTTCTCGACATGGTCCGAACTACGAAGGCGGGGTTCATGAATGAGCCGCAGCGACTTAATGTCGCAATCAGCAGAGCTCGACAGGCTGAGGTGATTGTCATGCATCACAATATGACTTGGCGTATGAGCCGAGGTCGACCTGTTCGAGCTGAGTACACTTCCAAGATCTGGGATCAGGCTGTGGCGGACAAGAGACTGTTTTCAATCAATGTTGAGAAGTGATCAGGAGGATAGAGAATGGTTGTGGATGCGGATGGCATGGAGAATGGCGATAAATTGTCTGATCAGTTTGGTTTGGTTTGGTTGGTTGATTCTGCAAGTTGGCTTTGTTTTTTTCTATAATGGATGAGAGCACGAGTTTGATAGACAGAGGCATGTATGTCCTTGATCGAAAGAATACAGTATTGTCTGAACAACAGGATATCGCACCCATTGTGAATGCTATGATGTTGGAACAAAGTTGAGGTGGTGATGCTAACTTAGAGGCTATGTGCCTCCTAACGCAGGGGGCTTTCATTGGAGGCCACGCCACTTGGAGACAGGGCGCGGCAGTGGGGAAGACCCGTCTTGATGGCACACGACTGGGTAGGGTTCGGAGAATTAGCTGTTGGCCAGTATCATGAAGAGACAATCGCCATGAGGCCTCAGTGAGAGGCATCCGAGGCTTAGCTTTGTATCGGTTGCGTCGCGTTGGAACCAAACCTGGACAAGACAAGACGCACAATGGAGACACCAACGGAGAGGCCGGAGGTCCAAGGATGTTTCATGGGAGAGCGACGCGAGATTATAGCCCCCAAACGCGCGAGAGGGCACGCCAAGACAAGGGTATCACTTTGCTGCACGAGGGATCCAGTGGGACAAGGGCCAAGATGTGTGTCAATTGCAGATCGGTGGCTGTGGCGCAGCCTCGGCCTCGACACCAAGATGGTATCGAAACATGTTTGAGGCTAATAAGTGGATGTGGGTGACTTTGAGAGGGGATTCCTGGATTGCCTTGAACGAATTCGGGTCTTCTTTCAAGATAATTCTCACATGCCAATAATGGGGCTAACGGAGGAATTGCTAAGGATGGCCTGGTTGGCATGTCACATAGCGAGATTGGTGTCAAGGCCGCGTCTTTTGGTGTCTCCAGGTCCGCGTATTATTTGATGTTAGTCGGGAAGATGGCAAAAGCCCGACCCGATGCCCTTTGGATAATCCGGATGTTACTCGGCCAGAGAACTCTTGATGCCCCAGATGTTGATGCGAGGCCTAGAACAAGACAATGCGCGAAGTGGCGATCCATTGACCATCGAAACCGAGCAAGATCATACCACCTATAGGTCGGATTGAATAATTGCGAGTAAAGATGAGGGCATCTCATCGATATCCGTACGATCACCACGCGGGTATGTGCGATTGGATGTAGTTGGGGGATGACAGCATTGGGCCAACGCCTCGCAGATACGTGCTGCGGTCAGCCGAGACTATGACGGATCCAAATGTCAATTGACGGCTTCCTGAGAAGTCGCGTTCAAGAAAAGAAACCAGAAGATGGGCATAGCCTCGTAGGGCTAGCAATCCGTGGTCAAAGCTACATTACAGGTGAGCAGCGCATCGTAGGTCGATATCGGGAAGTCGGGGATCCAGGGCCGCGGAGGTTGAAGTGACATCTAAGGTGGACAATACTGAATAAAAACCTGCGATATATGGTACTCATTGGATGAGCGTCATCGTCGGCAGTCGTGAAGTCACGGACGGGCCGATATTTTGTGCCGCAGCAGTTGATTGCTTCAGTCGTAATACCAAACCCGCAGCGAATCCATCAGTGTCGCAGCAGCTTAGGCCAACTTCCCAGTAGCCAAGTCGGAGTCAAGCTTTTGGTAGCGCTTATTTGCTTATTTTGTTCGCAGACAGGGATAGGATGGACACTCAGCTCGGTGCTTCGTGCTCTTGTCCACGTGCCTAGAGCGAGCTCATGAAACCAACCTCTTCTCTCGTATCATCTCATCAGGGAATCAAAGCCAAGTGGAAACATTTACACGCCAGACACGCGGGGGGGCGTGGAGAGTGAAGAGAAAAGGAGCAGTTTTGGGCAATTGTGGCTCAGACCCGACCTAACGGGGTTTTCGGGTGCCCGCCGCCCGGGAAGCGGGGCCCACTTTGCCCAAGTACCCAATCATGACGCGCCTGTGTCCAGCAGCTCGGCCCCGTCTCTGCAGTGGTTGGGAGGCTGAGAAAGGGCCCTGAAGAGAGACCGGTTGGTAGGAAGGCGCGATAAAAAAAAAAGCTGGGCATTGGGGAAGGTGCGGCGCTGCTGTGCGGTGCGTTGCGCTGCTCCTGCTTCGCTGCGGCGGCGCTTGCCCTGCTGACGACCGACCGACCGCCCCCGGATTTTACTTGGTCGTGCCATGCTTCGTAGGCCTCTCACCTCATGCATCTCTTCCTTTCTCCCCATGATGCCATGAGTCTCTAAACTTATATCCCCCTTTCCCCCTGTCTTGCTTCCTTTCCCATCCCCAAACCCTTCGGGAAAGCACGAGCCTCTCGCCAGAGGACGGGCCCCATTTCACTTCTCCTCTGTCGCCGAGCATAGAGAGCGGCGGCGGCCTCCCAAGACGCCCCAAACCACCTAACAGCGCCAGCCGCCCCGCCCGTCAATCCAATCCAATCCAGCACACGAGTACCGAGAGCTATCAGCATTCGATCTTCTCAACCACAAAACACCAGCTTCCGCAAGCTCTTGCCTGCTGTTGCTGGGCCCCGATTCGATTTTCGCATTCGCCACGCGCGCGCCCTCGACCTCGGCGGGTTTCGATTCGATGGAAGCTTTGCCAGGTCTAAGTTGGAGGAAGCGCCATGTGATGGATCATCTTGTTACGAGGGGAGCCTTGGCTAAGCGCGGCCTCAGCAAAGGAGGTATTGCCGGCGTCGTCGTCGGTGTCGTTGTAGGCGTTTGTCTCGTCGCCCTCTGCCTCTATCCCTTTGTCGTTCGACGCAACCGACGACGAAGAAAGCAACTCGCTTCTGGTATTTGCGACCCTGAGACGGCTGAGGTTCCAACCTCGGGCGGCACCGCTGTCGACGACCAACGTCATGTATCCTCGCAGGACTCGTTTAAGCCCTCAAGAGAGCTCACCCGTGGTGGACTAGAAGATGGCTCGGTCAAGGACTTGCCCTGGGGTCATCATGATGGACTAGCACAGCCCAACGGACAAGCTCAAGCTCAAAGTCATCCAGGCCACGCGCCTCGGCTCGACACCAACATACCTCCTTCTTTCGGCCCCAGCGACGCCCAGGTTGCCAACGACTCAATACCCCGATCAACTCCGTTCGACACTTACGATGGAGAGTACATGCCCCAATCCATTGGCGATGCCCATAATGGCGTCCTCAGCGGAACAAACGCCGACTACTACAGTCCATCGATACCATCAGAAGCATTCGGCATGTTTACGGAACCTGAACCTGTCGCTCAACCCCAACGGACTCTATCAGGAAGTAGTTCTTTGCGGCACCACTTGAAGCTCATGTTTAGTCGCAAGAGCACGCGAGATCAGTCCATGGGTTCGCCAACATCGCTTTCACTCGCCGATGTTCCTGAGAATGCGCCCGATATGCCTCGATCTACTCACGATGGTCCTTTGCAACGAATCACAACTGCAGGTGATCCCACTGAATCTCCGACCGAAATAACACCCCCAGCCGGCGAGTCGTTGCCAGCACCCTCTGGCCAGGCTCTTGGCTCCCCGATTGTTCTCCCGTCTACCCTGCCCAAGGGGGCTGTGCAAACTCCTCCAGACTCCCCGCCGACCACCTTCAAGTTCAATGCGTCTCAATCCCCGCCTACTAATCCCGCTCCTGGTACGGTGAATCCTATGGATATTATGCCAGCCTCAACTGAAAGCGAGGTATGGCATCGAACAGACTACCAGATGTACATGGCTCAGTCATCACCAAACCCTGGCCCTGTGCCAGAAGCGTCGCCTATGCCGGAAGGTCCATCGCATCGAGAAGAGCCAACAGACTCGCCCTCTCCGTTGACGCTGCCTCCTAACAATCCTCAACCCCTCCCGATCATCCAGTCGCCTACACCCACGCGGAACGAGTCGGTGCTCAAGCAAGAGCCTATCGAGATGCAAGATGTGCAGATGGATGAGATTCCCTCACACTCTCATCTAAGTCCTCTGCCTGACCTCAATTCCCGACACGCCAGCTATCCCTCTGATGCCTCTACTCCTCAACCGGGTCCCGCCTCTACCAATGCTTCGACCTTGAACACTCCCGCTACACAGCTTGATACGCCATCCCCCAACTCGGTGGCTAATTCATCCGACTACCAACACAGTGTGTCACCGAGGAACGGCGCGACCAACTTGTCCCCCAGGAACGGTGCCTATGCGTGCGATGAGCCTGGATGCCACCAGGTGTTTGACCAGCCGCATAAGCTCAAGTAAGTGTATTGCGCTCCGTCGCGGCGACAAGCCAGCTAACCTTTATCAGGCACCATCAGCGATATCACACCAGGGATCACAAATGTCCTTACCCTAACTGTCATAAAGGATTCGGAACCAAAACTCATCTTCAGCGACACATCAATGATCGCCACGAAAAGAAGAAGAAGTTTCATTGTTCAGTACCAGGCTGCGACTACTCCAAGCAAGGCGGCAAGGGGTTCCCTCGCAAAGACAATTGGAAACGACATATGACCAAGATTCACAACGTGGCGCCCATCAACCTACCAGAGCCCGAAGAGGTCGACTATGAGATGAGTGGCGTGTAGGACAGGCTTGTTGGCCCGTTTCCGCCCGCCAATATCGCCAAGAGCGAATTACTGCCTCCTTGAGGACAGTGGTATTGAAGAATTGGAGATTTTTTTGAGGATTAATTTTACCTGACAGGAACAAAAACTTGTTCGAAAAAAACGAACGTGGACGGCTGGCGTTGGATTGCTATTAGAACCTTGCATGGCTGGGACATTGAGCGAGAACGGAGAGGTTATCCGGATATCAAGCCTTGTCCTGGGCCACCACTTACTTGACTTTATTGTTTTCTTAGAGCGACTTGATTCTTACTCTCGTTACAACACAGCGTCTATGGGTATTGGAGGCAACCGGTCCACCAAAAAAAGAAGCGTCAAACCGACGTGTAGGACAAGGGCGTTTGGGCAAGGGAAGAAAGGACCGTCTGTCTAATAGAAGATGGACCAGGAGTATTCGTTCTCGGGTATCTATTTTGGTACAGCCTTGTACAACTGAGGAATTGATAAGAACAGCCAAACTGGCAACAAGTTTCCCCATATGCATGTGTCTAGCTCAACTCCTTGATGATCTTCCTGACAAGCTTCTTTTGATCTTCCACGTCTAACCTCTTCTCGTCCGTCTCTTGTACTGCTCTGCCCACTGCGATAACCGTCTTTGTGCTTTCACTGTCGACCCAAAACTTGCCATTCCGTCCTGTTGCCGTCTCAAACTGTAGTCCTGCAGCACCAAGCTCCTCCAGCACCGCGATGCGCCCTTCTTGCACGCTCTTTGGCATCATGAGGCGTCGAGCCATTCCGAGTGACACGTTGAAGAGCATACCGCCGGTCAGAGGTCCTAGCCCGTCTGCCTTGCCCGTTGAAGACGACACACACTCGATTTCTGGGTCCATGTGGCGGTTGGCGAGAGCGACGCGCGCGTAGACGAGAGCACCAGGGACGAGCTGAGGACGAGTCTTTTTTGTGGCGCCCTCGAAGGAGAGCTGGGGGAGGAGAGCGGGAGCGGTGTAGTCGGAGAGGGTTACGTAGAAGATCTCTGCGGCGCTGCGCTGGACGGTTCCGATGACGAGTTCACCGACACGGGGGGTGTACTGAAGACGATTAGCTCGGGCGTCTTGCGTATTTTGAACTATAAGTAGTTCTTACCCTTCCTCGAGCATTCTCTACACGAATTGCATTCTTCTGTCGGTCTGTGACGAGCTGGCCGGCGATTGTAGGAACGATGTCGTTGGGCGGAACATGGCGCAAGCCGGGACCAAGACGGAGAGGCTTCTTGGGATGTGAGGGGATGTGAGACGGATCAATGTTGTCGCCTGGCAGCACGAATACAGCTTCAGAGGCCATTTTGGACGTATTCTGCTGTGGGAAGCTCGTTGTTAAAGTGATAGTCAAAGGAGAGTTCTCGATGCGACAGCCTCAGACAGCCTCGCAACCGTAGAAAACATGAGGACGGATTCGTGGTGGGGCACTGATAACGATAAGAGCGGTACGTACTCGGCTGCCACCAGAAAAATGTGGGCGATTAGCGATTAGCGGGCAGTTTTTTTCCCTGAGGGAAAAGAAACCCCACTACCACCACCATCGCCAACCAAAACTTCACTCACAAACAACCCTCAAAGTCGACGACGAGCAAAAAAAAGACGACCCGGTCTTTTTTTTTTACGCCCTTCCTCTTCTTTCGACTACATCTCTCTTCGAGCCGACCACATGAGTGACAACGCGGGTGCCAAGCCGGGCCCTGAGCCTGGCGACCGAGTCGCCATCGGTATCACCTTTGGCAACTCCAACGGTTCTATTGCCTTTACTGTTGACGACAAGGCTGAGGTTATTGCCAACGAGGACGGCGGTATGTCTTGAAGCCTGCTTAATTGCATTCTATGTTTGCGCTTGAGAATGGTGGCTAACTTTTCTTTGAACAGACCGACAGATTCCTACCGTCCTCTCCTACGTTGATGGTGACGAGTACTATGGTGGCCAGGCCAAGAACTTCCTCGTCCGCAACCCCGACAACACCATCGCCAACTTCCGAGACTTCCTTGGTCAAGAGTACGCCTTTGCCATTGTATCGAGCCTGTAGAAGCCATACTAACTGGAAGCGCCTAGGTTCAAGGCCATCGACCCTACCCACTCTCACGCTTCCGCCCACCCCCAGGATGCTGACGGCTCTGTCGTTTTCACTGTCAAAGACAAGGACAGTGAGGAGGCTTCCACTGTCTCCATCTCCGAGGCCGCTACCCGATACCTGCGACGTCTCGTCGGTTCTGCCTCCGACTACCTGGGCAAGAAGGTCACCTCTGCCGTCATCACCGTTCCCACCAACTTCTCTGAGAAGCAGCGAGAGGCCCTGATCCAGGCCGCCAACAATGCCGGCATTGAGGTTCTCCAGCTCATCTCCGACCCCGTTGCCGCCGTCCTGGCCTACGACGCTCGCCCCGAGGCTACCGTCGAGGACAAGATCATTGTCGTTGCCGACCTTGGTGGAACCCGCTCTGATGTTGCCGTTGTCGCCTCGCGCGGTGGCATGTACACCATCCTGGCCACTGCCCACGACTACGAATACGCCGGTGTCCACCTGGACCAGGCTCTCATGGACCACTTCGCCAAGGAGTTCCAGAAGAAGCACAGCATCGACCCCCGAGAGAACGCCCGCAGTCTCGCCAAGCTCCGACTCGAGTCTGAGGCTACCAAGCGAGCCCTGAGCATCGGTAGCAACGCTCAGTTCAGCGTGGAGAGTCTGGCGGACGGTTTCGATTTCTCTGTCACCATCAACAGGATACGATACGAGATGGTTGGCCGCAAGGTGTTTGAGGGTTTCAACCGCCTCATCGAGGGTGTTGTCAAGAAGGCCGGCCTCGACGTCCTCGATATCGACGAGGTTATCCTGTCTGGTGGTACTTCTCACACTCCCCGTATCGCCAACAACCTCCGCGGTATCTTCCCCGAGACCACCAACATCTTGGCCCCCGCTACCTCCGCCACCGCTATCAACCCCTCCGAGCTCCTGGCTCGTGGTGCTGCTCTCCAGGCCTCTCTCATCCAGGAGTACGAGGCTGCCGACATTGAGCAGTCTACTCACCCCGCCGTCACCACTGTCAAGCACATCTCCAACGCCATTGGTGTCATCACCGTTGGTGCCGATGGTGAGGACGTCTTCACCCCTATCATGCCCGCCGAGACCGCTGCCCCTGCTCGACGTGTCGTCCGCATTCCCGCTCCCAAGGAGGGTGGTGATGTGATCATCAAGGTTGTCGAGGGTGGCACCCACATCAAGGTGACCAAGTCCGAACCCAAGGCCAAGGCCGAGGACGCCGAGAAGGACTCTGATGACGACTCCGACTTTGACTCGGATGAGGAGGAGGAGGAGAAGCGCGAGAAGGTGTGGAAGATCGGCAACCTCCTCGCTGAGGCCGCCCTCAAGGGCGTCAAGGCCGACGGCAAGGTCGAGGTCACGATTAACGTCCTGGCCGACCTCGACGTCACCGTGACCATCCGGGAGGTTGGCGGCAAGGGCGGTGTGCGAGGAAACATCCAGGGCCTGTAAACAGGAACGGCATTATCAGCAAAAAATAGTCCCAACATCAACACATGCGCCATGATTCCTTTGTTTTCACGAATGGGGTATATAACTAGAGAGAGGAAGGATGGATGGATGGAAATGGACGTCTTTTTTAACACAAAACAAAAAGCACGGGTTTTATTGGTAGAATCTAGATGACACAGATAGAGGGAGTTCCGTTGAATTGGGAACGCCAGGGATGAATGAAACGATTCAAGATTTCAAAAAAGTCAAGATTTCGATCAATGCTGTACTCCTCTGTTGAAACCCTTTCGTAATAATGGTACAGTTCAAACTATGTTCTCCAACGCAATATATACCCAGCGCCCATCCCAACTCCCTATGCCCGTCGTCTACATGACCTGTGGATCACCCGGCATCCTCCAGGCGACGAGATCGTTTCGAACGTCATCCTCCCTCACCTCACGGGTCCCCTTAAAGCCCACTTCACGGAGGACATCACTGCTGAGCGACATGGTAGAGGCCATGCTGGCGAGGCTGCGGGAGTGGTCCAGCTCGTGGATACGCACCCCCTTGCGCCGGTTAGCGGGCGTCACGGTGACAGTCGAGAAGCTCCTATCACTCGAGTTGCTGGACGAACGCCGATGGGAGGAGCCGACGGGGCCGTGATTCGGCTGAGCATGTGTTGGTGAGGACGCCGTTGTGGGAGATGTGCCGTGGTGGTGATGTACGTTGAGGTGAGTTGCACGACGAGCGTCACGGGGACGAAGAGTATCGCGATGATCCAAGTCGTCGTCAAAATCATCATCGCCGTCTGTGTCCGGGGAGGCGTTTTGTGGTTTAGTCTTCCAGCCGTTGCCGCCGCTAAAGATGTCCTCGATGACTTCCTCAGCCGACAGCTCAGAGGGCTGACGGCACCATGAGGCGGCGAGGACGCTGCGGTAGAGATCCTGAAGCTCCGCGGTATCTCGTGACTTTGAGATGCTGGGAACGGCTATCAAGAAATGTCAGTCAAGCTAAATGCACGAAATCAAGGGGTAAACCCAAACATACGTCCGGCGTCGTCCTCTACTGATTCGCCCATGATGCCGCCGATACCGCCAAACACGGGGGCCGTCTTGAGAGGAGGAGCAACATAGCTGCGCTCGCCATCGACTTGAACCATAAGAATTCCGATCTTCAAGGTACTGTTGACCTTGCTGTCCTGCATGAGATACCTCCTCACGATGCCATCTTCGACGACATCTGAATCACGGCGGGGGCGTCCTGTCGCGCTCCTAGTCGGGCTGACACCAATACTGCCGCTTCGCATGCGACCAGGCGACGCGACATCCTTACCAAAGGACTCGCTCTCCTCGACGTACTCGCTGAGGTTGAGGCGGACCACGCCAAGGGTCATCTTTTCGGAGATACCAAACTCCTGGACCACCTCGAACTCGATGGGACATTCGGCGAGGTTATTGTTACGGTCTATGGAGATGCGGATAGAAGGCACGAGAGTGACGAAGCTGTAGTCGACCCTGTGGTTGGCGATGGGGCACTTTGCGGTGCGGCCGCGATGCTCGGCGTTCATGGAGTGGGCGAGGTTCCATTTGATGAATGACTGTCCCGAGACGAGAGGGACATTGTTGAGGTCGTAGATCTGAAGAGATAAGTTAATGTCCCTTGCTGAGCTGCTATGGATGAGGATGTACCTTGAGATGAAGCTCGAATTTAGGCTGGTGAGTGTCAACATGGGTTCATTCTTGAGGGTGGAGATGAGACGTCGCTCACCTTTCGAGCCTTGCCAACTTGAGGTTTGAGAAAGTCCATGTTAGCAAGCAATGTCTCTCATTTCATCATGTATCCAAGAGATTTCTCCAAGTCAGAGTAAGCCAAGCTCACTTAAGCCAAACACCGGTTCCAACTGATCGCACCATGCACAGTTTGTCGCATCTCAGCAGAAATGAGGTTGACAAACGCGACCAGCCCCCCACAGAGGCTCAAAAAGACAAACAGGAAAAAAGAGAGGGTAGCGTCATGATAAACGCGGAGAGGGAGGGTCCTTACTTAAAGAGGACATCCTTCCTTGCTGGCGCTGGCGCTGCCGCTCTGGGTTTGGCAGACGACGACGATGCCAACTCTAGTGGCCGTCGGAGCTCGCCCGAACTGTGCGGTGCCCTATCGCCGCTATCTGATGGGCCGCTGACGACGACGGGTTTATTTCACGTGTGGGATGGAGTCAAAGACGGGATCTAAGGTATTTAGCCGAGCGAGGGGACGTTGTATTGGAGTGGGCGATGCGACGGTGCGGCGTGAGTGGGTGAGAGGATGAACTGTGTAGGTGCATGAGGTTATCGTCACATGTAATTCCATCACGATGACAGAGACGGGACGGGACAGCACCTGGGGCTACCTGCAACAGGCTTGCTTCAGGGGGACGGACCCCCTGCGAACTGCAGCGCCACAGGTGAAGAGAAGGCCCCTGCCAGCGGAAGCCACAGAGGGCTGAGGTTGTATCCTAGCGGCTGAGCTCCACTGGAAAACAAGACCTAACCTCTCCCTTGGACTCAAGCCATATGCGGGTCATCTTCTCGATCTGATCCTGTGATCCGCCACCGGTTCGCTCTGTTTCATCCACGACCGGGGGGTCAGAAGGATTGGGGACAGGTAGTCCCAGTAAACATGGTTTGCTGGTATGCTTGTTTGACCTTGGCAGAAGCAATGAAGCTCAGAGACAAGAGATACCCGGCCCTCGAGACAAGAGGTCTCACTCAGCCCAGTGAATCAGCCGAGACCGCGGTGAGCTGAATATCGGACGTTGAGAATGAATCACTGCATCCAATATTCAACAATATTAACATCCAAAGCTCCAGTAAAGATCAAGAGATTTCCTCTTTTCTCGCATGATCTGACCTCGTTTAAATAATCCCCTGCTCATTGTAGATACTCGAACAATCCCAGCAGAAAAGACGTCACAGTCACAGCAAAAAAGAGACCGTTTCCTCTCCCCACGGGGGAAGAGAAAACTCGACCCGCACTCGGGGCTGATATTTTCTCAGACAACATTTCCCGATTCGTCTGCCGCGTCCTTGCCAACCGTTGCATGTTGCATCGCTTGGTCTCGAATGGCGCTCCGGGCAGAAGCAATTTGAGGCCATGGGGGGGGGGAGGGAGTGTGTGATGTGCCCTCTTTTTTTTTTTCCTCCCCCCGGTGACCGAGAAGCCCGTCTCACCGCGCAGCCCATGCCAAGCATATCTGCACTTTCTGGGGCGGCTGCTGCTGCTTGCTGCGAGGAGGTAGAAGGGGAAGGGGGGAGGAAACAAAAGGTGGAATGAGCAAAGATTTATCATTCGAGAAGGTAGAACGATCGCCATTCATTGAAACTTTGTTTGTTGTTGTGATACTATACAATGTGCGATTACTTCTATGTAGGTGATTCCTCGATACTCTCGACTACCCGTTGTCGTCTATTGTATACTGACAACTCTCTCAGGTCGAGTTTCGATGCAGACACCACGCCTGGGTCGTTCGAAAGTGGTGTCGAAACTATGAGAGGAACGAGAAGCCTTGCACGCCCAACGTTGTAGATCCGCCCGAGTTCTGGTACGCTCTCCACCACATCTGCATCTTTCCCATCTTCAACCGCGTCGAGCCTGCATATTGACGTCGTCCTAGGGGCCATAGGCTATGCTCCAAGTGTCAACCTCCAGGGCAGCTGGCCGAGACTGTGAGAAGACACTACAGCGTTGCGGACTAAGGGAGACAAAGAAGTTCAGCGTCATGAATCTAGATGCAGCAATGCATCATTGGACTCATCAGACGCGTTCTTTGGTACTGGGCGTTTGGTATAGTCGGTAGGGACACTTGGGTATATGATAGAGCGCGGGTGGATAGTCAGGTCAGGGAAGTTCGGGATATTGGAAACGGAGAGGAGTTATGGGAACCTTATTAGAGGTATAGAGAGCAATCTCATCACGGAAAGGGAGCGTTAAGGGTTTGGTACAGGTATAGCACTCAACACGAATGATTCGATTCCACTTGCAGAGATCGACATAGTCTTGTTATTTGAGTGATTGCGGCTGCCACGTCGTTTGCACATCTCGTTGCCCAGCCTTGGCAGTGCGTATCCCATTCCATGGTTGTGGGACACTGATTCTCCTATGGCCTGTCAATGAGGGCATCGTTGAGCGGACAACTGATTGGACTCCCTCGCCACGGTGATTTAAATAAAAGGCCAAGGACACTATTTCCGATACCCAATGACAGATACAACTTCGAGACAAGAAGAGCATATCTGGTATTTCTCTTTTCGGCAAAAATGTTGTCAGTCTTGAGTCGATTCCTGGTGGGTTGGAGGGGCATGAAGAGTGCTTATCGATAAAGCTTTATTTTCTGTCGTGCATCGTTTCGCGTCCTCTCCTACCAACACTCCACATCTCCTCCAACACCTTATACACGACACAACCCGATAGTCTCGCGATGGCTCCTGGCTCTGCCACCGCAGGCTCATCTGGGCAAGGGGCCAAGAAGCGAAAGGCCGACGCCCCAGCGCCCAATGCTCGCAGCGACAACTTTGCCCAGAAGCGCTCCAAGGTTCACATCGCACGCAACATTCCCGCCCAGCCCGCCGACGCCGCACTCAAGGATGGAGAACTCGACCTCCAGGCCTTTGTGGCCGCCCACGAGTTTGAGATTCGGTCTCTCGAGCAGAGCATAGCCACGTCCAAGGCTGTGGGCAGCAGCCGCGCCTTTCAGAAGGTTCCTCGAGGTTTGCGCCGTCGCACTGCGAGTCACAACCCGAAACGAGTTCCGCGCAGGTTAAGATCGCGTGCGCAAAAGGAGATGAATGAGGATAATACACCAAAGGTAGAAGCCAGGAGGAGGAAACCTAGGACAACTCGAGGACGGATACGAGCAGAGACGGCGCGACGATTGGGAATATTGGCAGCAAGAAAGCGGAGGGCTGCGCTGGAAAAGGCCAAGGAGAATGGGCAAGACGAAACCCCTGGAAGCGAATTGGCTGTGGTAGGACGAGCGCCGAGACCCAAGATTCGAAGAAACGAGCTCAACGAGCCCCCAAAACCTATGGCCAAGTTTCGAAAACGACAACTGAACAAGACTTGGCTACCCACACATGCATGGCACGCCAAGAGAGCGCGCATGACAGACCCTCTAAATCCCCTGTGGCGGTTCGCTATACCGTTGACACCAAACGAAAAGATATGCCGACCAACTCATCGAGCGCAGGGTGACAGAGGCGCTGTGGTATGGGAGATGAGTTACATGAGCACTATTGGACTATACGGAAACTCTGTTGGGATAGAAAGGGTCCTCAAGCGAGTTGGTGTTGTGCAAGATTCATGTTGGAACGAGAAGGGCAGAAAATGGAGACTGGGAACACGATCGTGGACGGGCATCTTGAGTCGAAAGACCAACACAGGACGACAAGTCATCGGTCCAGGCACAATTCTGTGGAACCCCGAGTCGTCAACACAGGCCGAGGTCCAAGAACCTCAAAAGAAGCAGAGACAAGTGTTTCTGCGCATTCATCCCTCAGCGTTTCTCGAGCTCTTCAACGAGCTACTGCAACTGATCAAGCAAGAGAACCCCCGGCTCTATATCGAGGATCTCCGGTTTGAGATTGGCAGTATTGACCTCACCGGCCCTGGCTCAACCGAGGCTCTACTCTCCGTGTTGACTCCCTATCCTTCGAAAGACAAGGCAAAGGATCAGCATGCGGAGCTCTTCCGAGGTCTCGCGGGACTTAGCAACGCAGCAACATTGCCTGCTGGTTCAATCCTCAGCTTCCCAGTCCAAGACCCTCGTCTTAGGTATCCTCCCAGACGGCTGGAGGTCTCTGATGATGCAGACGCGCAGCTACAACTTCTTGAAAAGATTGCGGCTTGGCCAGCAGAAGAGGATCTATTGCCATATGCCATCTTTGACCGAGATGCCCGCCATCGTGCGTCACAGCTCCCTTCACAGAAAAATGTTGATCGACGAAAGACGAAAAAGACTCCTGGATCTCTGCTGAAGCCAACAGCAGTCGACCCTCCCATTCCTGTCACACTCCTGGCGTCACGTACCGGCACAAGTACTCAAACCCAAGGCACATGGACTCTCCTTGCCCCCTGGAAGTGCATACAGCCGATCTGGTACAGCCTGGTACATTACCCCCTCTCGTCAGGGGGCAATCCACGGTTCGCCGGAATGGACGAGATTCGTCAGATCGCTTTCGAGCGCGGCCAGCCTTGGTTCCCAGGAGACTTTCCCGGGACGGCAGCCGGTGCTGAGTGGGAGCTTGAGGAACGGAGGAAGCGAAAGGCTGCTTGGGAGAGGCGGCCAAAGAGCAAGAGGGTGGCGTGGGAGTCGTTAGATCTCGGCGGAGGGAGGAAGGGCGAGATTGGAGATGGCTTTGCCAGCAACTTTGAGTTGTTGTTCAAGTCGACCAAGACACGGTGCTCTTCGAATAATCAAGGCGAAGACCCTATGGATATTGACCAAGACGAGTCGACGCAAAAGCCAGCACAACAGAAGTCATCAGGCATTCATGGACTACAGCAGATCTCCAAGGATGCATTCAAGCAGCTCCTTGAAATCCCTCAACCTACCACGATACCCACAAATGCACTCGTCACCGTCCGGATTACTCTACTCTCCCGCGGCGTCGTCACACCCTGCGCTCGCATCTACCGTCTCCCCCCTCCTCCAACAATCATCCCACCCTCATCTGAAGCCGAGGTCCCGGCTACAATCCCCCCAAAGTCCGCATCACACTCTTCCCTCCCACGAGACATCCGTTCCCAATGGCTCGCTCGTGTTCCGTCCTCTACTACACCCAAGAGCAAGGCTTCCAAGTCGTCAAAGCCTCGTGATTTGGACTCGTTGAAACGTGTCCTTGCGCGCGAACTCATCTCCAAGCCAACGCCTTACTCTTCCGAGCCAGCGAACCAATCCGATATGAATGGTCACCCGCTCGTTCCCAATACAGAGGATCTCATTGGTTTTGTTACCACTGGGTCATTCAGTCTCAGCGAGGGTCATGGCATGGCGATTGGATCCATCGCCGCTGAGAAGGTTCTAGACGGAATAGAACAGGATCCTAAAAAAGGGCGCCTATGTGTAGTTCGCAACACAGGTGAGAGTGTCGGCTGGATTGCGAAATGGGAGGCAATTTGATCCCAAGGCTATCGCACAGCTCATGTTCTCGGGGACTATGGCGGTATAAGAGACATGTTATATGCATTATCAAGGCGTGAGGGAGATCTGCGGGTGCCGGCATTCACGCCCTTCAATGTCATGATAGTGACGCGACAATTTATAGACGCAGACAGACGGCGGTGGGCTTAGGAATAGAGCAAAGGCGTCGTTGACATGGGCATCCACAACGCGTCTATATAAAGGCAAACGCAGAGGAGGGGTTAACTCTTCTCACATGAACAAAACTCTAACCTCCATCATTATATCATCACCACTTCTCGCTCGTGCAATATTGACGTCTTACATATATATTCGACCTTTTGACAAACATTTTCCTGCGTGGACTACTCAGAGATGGCTTCAGATGAATATCCCACGACTATATCGGGTGGATGTCTCTGCGGTTCTGTCCGATACACCTTGACTTTCCCAGATAGCCACGACTGGAAGAAAAGCGCATGTCTTTCCCCCTCCTCAAAGCTCATAAACTAACAATTCCCTTCTAGTGCGTGACATGCCAGTGCACGCAGTGCCGTAAAAACGGCGGCTCCCTCATGGCCTACTTCCACCAACTACCAGCCTCTGGCGTCGCATTCACCTCACAGACGACGCTCTCACGGTACCACGCCACCGAGGGCTGCGCGCGAGGATTCTGTACTGCCTGCGGGAGCTGGCTCTTCTGGCGCCGCGAGGCCGCGGACACCATCAGCATGTCAGTCGGCACGCTCGACGAGGATGTGCTGAAGCGCTGGGGAAAGTTGCTAGCACACGCCGAGTTGCATTTCTGGTGTGAGAATGAGATTGAGGGTGCTACTGATCATCTTCAAGGGGAGAAGTGGAAGCAAGATAATGAGGGCGAGGGAGCTGAGAGGATGAATTAAGTGGTGAAGACATGTTATATTCTCGTGTCTAGATATCTGTGGCAGAGTATTGGACAAGGCAGTATAGTCCTGGCGCTGGTGGTATCAAATCAAAGTAAAAACAACCCCCGTACATGTTTCTCATGCCATGTAGTAAAACATCATTATTCTCGCTTCAACGCCGAGTCCAACAAGGACTTCTTTTTGTTCCCTTGACAAGTGGCTCATCAAACTCTGGCCCAAACAACGCCGTGTGTATTCCAACAAAAAAAAAAAAGGCGCCATCCAAAAAGTCGCAAAGTTGCAGATTCATCAAGCTGCTTTCTCTAGTCTTCTTCGCTGATCTCGCTCTCGTCGCCGTCAGGGCTCTCCTGCTGGCTGTTTTCAAAGTTCTCAAACGCATCCTCCAAGTCCTTGGCAAGGTCATCCTCGGAGTTTTCAGCTTCTTGGTTTCCGTAGTCAACATCCATGGGCTCCGGTTCGTTATTCCGCTGTATCTGGTTGTTGACGGGGCTGGGAAGCTTAAAGTCGAAATCGGGCTCGTCGTCCTCTTCTCCGTCGGCGTCGTCGCCTTCTGATTCTCGCTGGTCCATGAACTCATCAAAACGACGTACAGATGGGAAGGCGGGGGAGAAGTCGGTTCTGCGGTTATTGCTCGTGTCGGCGCCGGGGTACTCGACAAGGAGACCGCCATCGTCGTCGTCATCCTCCTCGTCCTCTTCCTCTGGTGGCGGCGCACGTCGCTTGGGTTCTTCCTTCTTCTTCTCTGGTTGGGCGGGCATGGGCATAGGTAGAGAGAGCTCAATGTTCTTGGGGGCCTGTTTCTTCTCAACCTTGCGCTTGACCTCCTTCTTTGGCGCAGCGGGCTTGCGGGCCTTTGCTGCCGGCTTCTCGGCCGTCTTTTCGTTCTTTGCGGGTGCTGCCTTTGGCGCGGCGCCGGTGTTGCTGTCGATTTGAGGGAACTGGCGACGCAGGCTGTCGGGATCCGAGTTGGCGGGGAGTCGTGTGACGTTCATGTTAAAGGTGGAATCGACGCGGTCGAGGATAAAGGCTTCGCGGCTCGCGTCAAAGTAGAGGACATACTGATTGCTGTCGAGGTTTCGCGTTCCGGTGAATGCGTACTTTTCGTCGTTGTCGGTGTAGCTGAGGTCGTATGAGGCCGTCTTGCCGTGGACGGATGGCTTCAGGCGGGCCAGGTTTGGGGCGGAGGGAGACGAGAGTGTTGGCTTGTGGTTATCTGTATAGTTTAGCATAGGAAAGTCTCTGGGGAAGATTCAGATGGACATACATCGAATACCAGTAAAGATGCCGTCCGAGGCCTTGCCCAGGAGAGCATCGCCTAGGATGACGGGATAGTTGCCCGTCTTGGTCGGGTCGATGAGACCAGAAGCCGCCATGATGGGCAACAAGAGTAGATGTACAGCTTTGACAGATACAAAGACAAAACGATGACGAGCTTCAAAGCTCCTCCTCCTCCTCTCGTGGTGTTGTCCTCAAACAAGTTGACGGACGCGAGCGCGGGATAATCCAAGGTCAAGTCCGGGGGGCCGAGGGTCTAGAGTGAGATGGGTCGGGGCCGCTAGAAGTGGAGGGAGCTAAGTACTGAGTGTGGAGGCGATGTTGATTGACAGAGTGGGCGGGGGTCATCAACACAGTGAGTAAATGGAATAATTGTTGGGGAGGTTTTTAACTGTGATGCAATGCAAGAGTCAAATCTGTTATTCGCGTCATGAAAATGAATGTGAAAGAGAGAAAGAGAGAGAGGGGGGATGAAAGAGAGGCTGATCTGCACGCCCTTGTTACTCCACTCACAATCAATTAATGTGTGAGGCGGCGTCCATCCCAGCCACGCCTTGCTGATGTGCGTACGGATGCTCCGTGACTGTCGTCGTATCGTGTAAACAAGTGGTGTGAGCACGCAACATAGAAGGGTCAGATTCTGCACGATAAGCAATCAATTTTTGCCTCATGACGACAAATACCTCGGATATGGATTTCTTGTTGCTTCTGCAAGGAGGGTATTCACGGCAATTCACGCTCAACCACCTGTTGTGTCTAGGGTAAGCTTCTACTTTCCATGTTACACGGCATGACTCTTTCCAGACTCACATCTCGGATCAGCCAGCTCCAATGGTTTCCTCTTCAAATTCATAAGTGCTTAGTTATATGATATATCTATCCTCCATGTGCAGGCTGATATCCGAGGAAGGGCCATACTTAGTCCAGTCTCGGTTACAACAATCGTCCCTTACTAGGCCGACAGCATCTGTGCTGGAGAATGGCCTTAGGGCTGTCCCGAGAGCAAGTCCGCCGTCCACTCACCTGGCCTTGGAACTATGGCCACTCTTCTCGCAATCTACTGTCCTCTAGAGGCTAAGTAAAGGAATGAGTGCTAGAAAAAGCCCCGGTACACGTCAAAGCCGTCATTCACGTTCCCGTGAGAGGCCGTGAGATGGCCATGGGCCAAGATGGTGGTTCCCACATGGCAATGGACATTTGCTTGTTTGACCGTTATCTCCCCAAGTTGTTCAACTGGTCCATGGAAGCAGGCAGTGTCTGAATGATAGGCTCTCGATACTCTGTTCCTGGAAATATAGCCGCCCGCTGGTTAAGCGCCCAGCTGTGCATCGGGAGCCGGACCCTGCCACCAAAACCCTGCACCTCTTCAACTTCCATGACAGAAACACACGCCTCATGGATCTACTTTCAGCGTCGGCATGGTTGCAATCACACGACTTACGGGCAACTGGATTATGTGAATCTGCTAAATTTCTTTTAGAGCAAAACGAATTCTTAACAATTAAACTACAGAAAAATGCAACCTGGTCAACTATTTTGAGCAGCTTGGATTCAGCCTCAGCATGGACTGTTGGTCCCAACTCAGTCTCTGGATTTAGAAGCCCTGCTCTCGTCCAATGCGAGATGTCGTTTAGACGCCGTTACAACATCCAACTTGGATCAGGGACTCCCAGTTTAGAGCCAACAGAACCAACAACCATTGTTTGGATCTCATAAAGGAAAGGAAATATCGCTGTTTCGGTCTTTTGGTTCATTAAACAGATTTAATCGTCCGACTGCCAACCAAATCCAGATATGGGCCGTTCATATCGGTAATCTTTGTCAGTTCTTTGGTCAACGAGTCGACGACACTCAACCAAGATGAGCCAAGACAACAGTGCCGGCTTTACTGAGGCGGAACTTCGACAGCCCGGTCGCTACAACATCCAGCTGAGCGATACAGGGTCGGTGAATAGCTCCAGCACCGACCTCGTCAAGAATCAGCATCATGCTTTCAAGAAGCAGAAACTGGATCTCCAAGGCCTGTCTGCTGATTTTGCCGTCATTGTGCTGCCGTTTGGCCTTGTTATTTTCTCCTTTCTCGTCCTGCGCCTCGATGGGATTTCTGTCGACAAGGAAGTATTTGCACAATGGCAAAATGCCATCACTGTTGTAAGTTCTTGACCCCAGCCGTATCTTGAGACCAATGAACTGACAGTGCCAGCTTGCCACTCTGTTTCCCATTCTATTTGCTGCAATATTTGGACGTCTCATCTACCAGATGGCAAGATGGAGTCTGGAAAGAGGCACCTCATTGGGCTCTCTGGAGCAGCTGATGGGTAGTCGAACCGTCGGGGGTGCTGTCCTCACTCAGTTCCAGCTCAAGGCCTTGAACCCCCTGGCCATCTCTCTGATACTCGTTTGGGCTGTATCCCCCCTGGGCGCGCAGTCCATACTGCGTATGCTGGGCTCCCGACTTGACGAGCGAGGACACGATTCAAATGTTGTTTATTTCAATACGGATGCTGAATCACAGCCCTCCCACAAGGAACTTACGGCAGGAGTGTCAGAATACACCCTTGAATTCTTGTCATCCTTGGGGACCATGTTTGGCGCTGCCCTCATTTCGCCCAAGTCAATCAAGAGGGACTCGATGGATGTTTGGGGCAACGTCAAGATCCCCTTCCTGAAGTCGGACGATAATGACGGCTGGCAGAGCGTCTCGTGGACATCCAAGCTCGAGCATTACTCTGCTCTGGTTGGTGTCCCGGTGGTCAACGTCTCGATGGGGAACACCACCTTTTCTCTCGAGTCGAGCTACATTGACCTCAAATGCTCCAACATTACTCGGATGGATACGTATGGCGTTGCTCAGTACCGGGACTTTGACTGGCCCTATTGGTCGTCGCCGGGGCCTTTCAAGAACGGCACCTGGTACGGCTTCAACAACACGTTCCAAGACGAGTATCGTCGTTCCTGGGCCATCGCCCTGAACAGATTTGTCGATCTGTATTGGGCCAATAGCACGCTGGTCATGGAAAGAGCCCCGGATGCCTTCAACCTAGCAGACGCGGCCCTGACCCGACCCGCCGCCTTTGTGAACGAGACAGGGATCGAGGTCAAACCGGCAAAGCTCTACTTCCAGGCCCAGCTCAGCAACACCATGATGCGGGAACTACCCGGCCTCACAGCTTACTGTGATATCGCGCAAAAGTATGTCGAGTCTCGCGTGACGTGCCGACGGACGACTTCGACCGGCCAGCAGAACTGCACCGTCACGGCACAGAGGCCTTCGCAACGACAACACGCGCCCGAGGCCATCACACACCTCTCTTTCCCCGCCGTGTTTCGGTGGATATCTAAGTATATGCCACTGGCAACGGCAGTACGAAACGCCGGAGTATGTGACCTCGTTCTGCAGTACCTGGACATGCCAGGCCTAGATACCATGAACAACGATGTATCCGGCGGGTTTATTAATGTCGACCAAGAGTTGTTCAGCCTGCGGCTAAGCCAAGTGCTAAACACGTATATACTCCTGGGCCAGATGTATCTTCGAGCCGTCGGCAGCACCAAAACTAACAACTGGATCAAGGACAAGTGGAACGTGACAACGCCGGTCGAGGTAGTCAACCTGGTCGAGGTCTACTCAGTCACGGGGCTGTGGATGGGCTTCTGCATCTTCTCGTGCATCGCGCTCAGTGTCAGCGGGATCCTCAGCGTCTTCTTCACTCACCTGGCCAGCGGGCCCGACGTGCTCGGGTACGCGTCGACGCTGGTGCGGGACTCGCGGTACATACAGCTGCCGCCCGAGACGGGACAGATGGGCGGGGCCGACATGACGGTCGAGATGAGGGACATGAGGGTCCGGTATGGGTTCACGGGACAGAACTCCAAGGGGCAGGTGTGGGTAGGAGTTGGGCGGGAGAAGGAGACGAAACGAATAAGAGATTACATCGTACAAGACTAGATAGAATGACTAATGTAATTGATACCCTTGAACGATGAATGGTATGTGAAGAGTGATCAAGTTGGTTGTTCCATTCATCAAGACGAATCTCACCGCTCACTTCATCCCTCTGCCCGACCCGTAAGAGCCTGATGTTAACCCGTTGATTACAAGACAAACTAGAAGATCGGCAACGATTGACAGGTTGCCTTACAAGCTGTTGCCCCGAGCCAAGCCTGTTCCTGTCTGCAAAACCCCCACACCAACTACGGGACAAACTAACATAAAGTTCAGGTGACGTGTGTGACTGTTGGTGACAGCATCTGCCGACGAGCCCATCTCGATCAACAGCTCTAGGTGGACCGACAGCCTGGGTTCGATTTTTGCCCGCCGATCAAAATGCCCAACTTTCGAGCCCGTAATAAGCGCCTGCTGTTCTGTTTCCTTGTCTCAAGGGAAAGGGCGGGAGGGCGCCGTTGGGTGACGGCTCATCTCGGTCTCGGGAATCGACGATCCGGGCGTCGATCACTCATGCATACAGCTGAAAGGAAGAAGAAAAGAGGGAGGAGCGGATGTTTGACACAGTTGGGCACACCGGCTTGGCTGTTGGGCTGTCTACCCGTTGGATCATGATGCCATTTGAGATTCTTTTCCTTTCTTTGCAGGATGGCAATGTCAAATTATGAGGAAAAGCATGAAGCCCCTTGTAGTTATTCCCCAGGTCTTGCGTATGCCTCATAGTAGGCCCAATCCATTAATGTGTATGAAATGCCCCGTACTCTGTACCAACCTAGGTAAGATACGGACAAGTAGCCAAGACCATTATATGCATAATGCATAAAAGAAGCAATTCTCGATATCGCCAAGGTCTCTTTCGTACATATTCCATAAAGAGAAGCGCCTGGTCGCTGGTTGAGAGAAGCTTGAACAAGCCGGCAACCTTTACATATTCTTCAGCGGCGCCTTGTCCGTCGGTCAAGATAAACAGAGAGATGACAGCTCTGATTCAGCCACTGGAGAGGGCCCAATGGGTTCTGGAGCGTCGACGAGATCGCGCCAGGGCAGCGCCATGTCTGATGGATGGGTTGTTTTGGTGGGGATTTGTGTTGAAGGGGGTCTGCAGATGGAGCGATTATTATTCGCCAGGAGATGAAGATAGATGTTGGTTACCTCTCCGCAGTATGCAGGGTCTGGATATAGACAAGAATAGATCCTGGCCGGGAGGCAGGATATACTGTTCATAACCCGTCCTTCGGCAAACAACATGTCCTCTCCGAGGTTGACAAATACAACGTTTCCTAGACAAGCTCAGCAAGGGCATCGGAGCATCTGAATCAACATACTCCATACATAGCTGTACGTGTACGGATATACGCAGACGATTTCTAATGCAACCTGCAGATGCCCGTAATATGTCTCGTCTCCCTTGCTACCGAGCGCGCGCGCGTCTCCGTCCCTGACAGCAAAACTCCACAGCACAGCCTGTCAGATCAGATGTCAGTTTACTACTCTCTGACCGATGGCAGCTCGATCAGAGATTGTGGAGTTGCGGTCCCAGCTCTGGACGCTTCGAGGCTGGTCTCCGAGACACTCATCGTCGTTGCCAGATCAAGATCTGCGGGCATCACAAACATTTCACATTTCTCGCCTGCTTGATGGTTTTACCGCCTCGACTGAGAGTAAGAAAAACTCGGCTTTCCTTGCCGCGCCATCCTTCAGCTTAAGAGTCTAGTCCCTTCGGTAAGAGATATTCAATGTGGACTGGGCCAAGGGTAAAAAAAGTAAAACATTCACGGGACGGTAGGTAGTGTTGGTGGAGTAGTTGGAAAAGTGATCATCGCATGTTCATCTCGCGAATGACCGGCACAGCACCGATTCCGCAACTGGGACTAAACTTCTCCTCTTTGAGAAGACAAAAACGATCAAGGGGAGAAGCAAAACTTGGCAAACAAGATCCATCAAGTTCTGCATCGGCAAGACGGACAATATGTGGGGGACCCCGGCGGATGCCGTGGGAGAGATGGGGGAACTCGTTCGAGGATCCTTTGCGATTTTCAATCTCCCATAATGACTTTTCGGTCTAGTCCCTGTCGTGTTGGGCAATAATTCCCTCGGATATGTCAAATACTACAGAGTATGTGGTTATGCGACTCTGGTGCAGCAAGTTTAAGAGTTGTAGATGTGGGTCATGGTTGATGTCGTACGTTTTCAATGGGTTGAATCGGCGTCTTCCTAGCTCTTTTCTTGTACAAGAGAAAACTGAACGGTGGAAAAAGAAACGAAATCTAAGAAACTGTAACCCACTGGATCCGAACTGCCTCGGCCTCGCTTCTGCTCTGCCGGGTGGAGTTGTAGAGAAAGCCTCTCGGGGGCCTCAAGATATCACCAATCCAACGGTGTCTCTGATGACCGCATGCGATAGGGCAATGGAGTTTTCGCAGGATGAGATTGTCTTTGATCTGAGATGAAGAGATCGACATTACATTGGCGATGGGTCCAGATCCCTCAGGTTAGGTCAGGTCGGTCATTAGCAACAGGTCTTCTGACAGCAGAGTAGACCTGTAGTGTGCCATTCGGCTACGTCATGGTGCAAGCGACTACCAACGCATTCCTCTCTCTGGTAGCGAGCGGGTAGCCATCACCATAGGCTCTCCCAGTCACGCCCACGCATGCCGTCAAACGATGGGTAGCAAAATGCAATGGTGGTGTGTTGAGCACCAGTTTTAACAGCGCAAACCGCCGGTATTAAAAAGCAAAACCTCCCAAGAGGGGGGCGACGACGAAGAAGACGAGGAAAGGGAAAAAGAAACGAGAGGCTGACGGCAAAGGCAAAAGAAGAAAGGAAATAATAGGGAAATGGGACTCGTCCACGACCCGGCCGAGAGTCTCCCAATCATTGGATGTCCATTCGGCACTACCCTTCCCTCCCCCCCCTAGTCCCAAGCCTGGCCCGCCTGACCTCGCCTGACTGCCGGGGACGGCTTTGTATGAAGGAAGAGGAGGGAGGAGTCCGATGCCGTGGAACCATGTTGGCGATGGACTCGAAAAGAGCTGAAGGACGGGAGAGACAAATGTCCAAACAGAGATACCCGATCATCGAGTGTACCCCTTGACTGTAATGGCAGATTCCCGAGGCAACAGCAACAAGGGATGACGTTGGGGCAAAAGGGAGACAGTGAAATGGCTTCTCCTTGCCTTATTTGCTCCTCTCCCCGAGAACTCACATATCCATCCATCGGACAAGCTCCCATCAACTTCTATTTGACGATGGATGATCCCTTGCCCTGTTTCCCTGACCCCCTTTTTTCCCCACCACCATTGAGGCACCGCCTTTTTCGCGAGAGTCTGAGAAGAGCTTGCAGCGACAAGAGACTGACAGACAGGAAGAAGAAAACACATTGAGTGCAAAAAGGCAGGACCCTTGTCAAGCCTCCTTGTCCTCTCTGGTAAAATCGGTCCCTCTCATCATCCTCGTCCTCCCCCCCACCCATGTCTTTGCCGCCGCCCTTGGAGGAGGGGAGGGGGGTCCCCTTGTAAGCCAGACCCTGGTCAAAAAGACGCCGGCCGCAACGCAAACCAAACGAAAGAAACCCTGGCTAAGCGGTTTGCGGACCCGCCCTTTGGATCGTGAGCTGATTGAACGAACGGGGTGGATGATTGCTTCTTTGCTAGCTTCTGCGTGATGCCGATTGTCAGTTTGTTGTTGGTGGACACCGCCCGGATGATATACGGACGATGACGAGAAGAAGAAAGAGAGGGCATCGGACCGCCGAGGATGCCCTGTCCTGCCCAGCCTGCGTGTGTAAGTTGGCCCCGTTCCTGGATGGCGGTAAGATATTACGAACAAACGGATACTCGGGTCAGTAGACAGGACATCCAGCCTTATAATAATAACCTTGTTGTTCCTCTTGTAACACTCTTGCCCGTCTGATCTTGCACTCTTTCGTTCTGTTCTGGTCTGGCTCTTCCACTCTTTCGGAGCAGATATCCCAGCGTGACCACGACCACGGCCAAGTGGAGGTGCTGATAATTATTAAGGAAACACATCCCGGCCTCTTTTCTCCCCATTCAAGTTCTCCTCCTTCTTTTGAACCTGACCTCGCCTGTCAAAGAAGCCCTCCTGCATTTCTTGATCCCTGAGCCTTGTCTGTCAGCGGGACGACCCCATTTTCGATCCCTCCCTTCTTGACTCTTCTCCGAGGTCCGTCTTGGTTCTTGTTAGTGGTTGGGGCTCCATACACAAAACTATCTGGCTCACCTTTGCGCCGACCGCTCTCTTCGTTTATTACCAGATTATCTGCTATTCTATTACCGCCCTTTGCATTGGGATCTGTACACGCATACAACAACTGTTCTGTTGGCATCTCATCTGCCACGTTCCAAACCGGACCCAATTCTCCTCACCACTGGCATCGAATCGCAAACGCAAACTTGATTCTGGGCCCTGCAACTGCAACAGCGACTCCAACTGCACACGCCATTCATCCACCCGCTGAGACCCTGATTCAAAAAGACTCGAGGTGTCAGACACTGTCAATTCCGCCCGCTCTTCCGAGATAAATGCGCTATTCGCCAACGGGTACCCCAAGAGAGAAAGAGAGAAAGGATCCGTCCGTCCTTGTCCTTGTCCTTGTCCCCAACCTGCGTCCGCGTCCGTCCATCCATCGAGTCGCGCTGCCGAGCCGCCCTCTGCTGTCATCCGTACCTACCTACCTACCTTCCTAAGATATCACCCCACGCACGCCCTCAACACCACCACTTTTTTTTTCTTTAACCAATCTCTTGATTTTCCTCTCAATCATGCACTGAAGGAGGCCAAGAAAACATAGACTCTTGAACCCGACTCCCACGTTTTTCCTCCTCCCCCAATCTCCCCTGGCAGAGTCGCCCTTAACAGCCATGGCAGCTGCGGTGCTTCGCCAGGGCCCTATCATCGCCATCGACATGCCCGCCAACTCTAACACCACCACGACGCCTCTAACCACCACCAGCGTCAGCGCCGGCGTCAAAACCGGCTCCGACCCCGAACACGACGCCACACCCCCCGAGCTTAGCGATATCGACTACTTCCTTACCGTTCTCCAGTTGCCCTCTGGCCGAACCGAGGGCCAGATAGAGGATGACCTCGTCTCCAAGGCCAGCGCACTGGGTATCTCGACTGCTGCCGTGGCCGATAAGCGAATCACCTCGAGCGTCGAGTCAGCCTCTACCGTCTACAACGCCCGCACGTTTTCCATGCTATCTGGTGGATCGACAAGCACAGCTCTTACTACGCATTCCTCCCTCTTTGGTCCGCCTACACCCGACCTCTCGAGCGCCAGGCAGTCCAAGGATTTGAGCTTTGCTCAGTACGAGCGTTACTTGTCCATTATCGACCCTCACCACAACCATCCCAAGTTCAAGGAGCCGCCACCTCCGGATCCGACCACCCAGAGCATCTTTAGTGGCAAGACCAACAAGCGAAGCCTTTTCGGCGTCAAATCGGGATTCAAGCTGCGATGGAGGAAAAAGACTCCCCAACCTCTCGAGGTCCTCATGTGTGTACTTCCCCGGATCCCGACCTGGACCGTCTCACAAGAAAATGATAGTGTGCTGACCTGCTTCTTATAGGACCTGCGTGTGCTGCCATGCCGATTTCAAGAGCTCAAGCTCATTACACAGCATCGCCTGCGGCCACACATACTGCGCCGACTGCCTTAGATCGCTGATTCACGCCTCCATGGCTGATGAGTCCAGCATGCCTCCACGGTGCTGCGCTCAGCCGCTCCCGGGCTCTATTATCAAGGACCTGTTGAGTCGGGACGCTCAGCAGGAGTTCCTCAAAGCCATTATTCAGTACAGTACTCCCTGGCAGGCGAGGATATTCTGTCCCAACCCCTCCTGCGGCGAGTTCATTCCGCCACACTACAAGCTGGATCCGAAATATCCCTTCAATGTCACCTGCCGCAAGTGCAACACCCGGGCATGCCTCATGTGTAAGCGCAACGCCCACCCGACCGGAAAGGACTGCCCAGAGGATTGGGAGCTGGATCAGGTCTTGAAGATGGGTGACAAGGCCGGCTGGAGGCGGTGTTACAAGTGCCGGAATCTGGTCGAGCTTGTCGAAGGTTGCACCCACATGACTTGTCGGTGCAAGGCCCAGTTCTGCTACATCTGTGGTGGCGTGTGGGACGCCAATATTGGGTGCCCCAACTACTGCAATGGCGAGGAAGAGATGGAACGGAGGAGGCGGGAGGAGCAGGTCCAGCTCGCCGAGTATGAGGCAGAGAAGCTTGTGCAAGAAGCCGCAGCCGCCGCGGCGTCAGCTGAACGACTCGAAGCCGAGGAGCGAACACGAAACAAGGACGACTTTTCCAACCTGGCCGAAATGCAGCAGCACGAAATGGAGCGGTTCCTCGAGTTTGCCGAACAAGGCAGGGAACACATGAGGGCCCGATATGCGGAGCAGAAACAGGCCATGGTGGAACGACACGCGGATCAGGAAGAAAAGATGAAGGAGAAGCACGCTAGGACTGTCAGCCACCTCGAGGATCGGCAAGTGGCTGCCGAGATGGACCTCCGATCTACTCTGGAGGCGAGCGAGCGAAGTGTCAAGATCCGACTCAAGCATATGGAGGCTTATTGCGATGGTCTCGGTCGTGGTGGTGACCCCAGCTCAAGCTCGACTTCCCTCCCCCATCGCGTGGTGACGGAGCGGGACCTCCGTGAATTAGGCCAGCAGTACAACATCCGGGACGGCATGGAGAGGTCGCACCAAGCCAAGATCAATGTCATGCGGGACCGACAGGCCAAACGCATGGAGGAGCTCATGGACCGCCAGGAGAACGAGCATGAAAAGTTTCTTGACCGATGCCGTGACGAGCTTGAGGCCCTCGCTGTCCAAGCTACCCACGACGAAGAGACGTTTGCCGGCACGTTTGCCACCAGAAAGGCCAAGCTGGTGCGCCGGTGGGAACTCGCCATTGAGATTCTTCGCAAGGAACTCGAGGCCCACGATGGCGTCAAGTATGCCCCGATTCCAACACCGACGTGGCCCGAGGAGAAGACGGCAGAGTCCCCTTCGACAGAGTAAGCACGTCTTTGCTTTGGGTATTATCAATGAGCGATACCGTGCAACGAAGAGCACGAGTGGACAATGCATTTCAGCAACGGCCTTGACGAGCACCCGGATTTTACTACTATACTACCTATCTATGTTCCCTTGGGATATTTACGACCACCCCGATTTCTTTTCTTTTTCAACCTTTTTTGTTTATACGACTTTTTACTTTGTACGGCATGATACCAGGCCAACCAGCCAGGGGAAGCGGGCAGCTCTCGAGCATGTCCCGCCGGTTTATTTGAAGTTGAACGCATTTTCAAGCATCAGCATAGCATTGTCGTCTATTTCCTTTTTCCTATACACTGCGGACCTATTTCCAGGTCACGAAAAGAGCGACGGACAGGCGGGTGAGATGTTATCACGACCTCACCCTGCCATGTTAATCGACGTTGGAGAGGGAGCGTGTCTATTTTTTCTCCATTTTGTGATTTACCTAGTTCATACCCCCAGACGTTGGTCGTGCTGCGTCATGATAGATTGGAGATCTCCAGATCATAGAAAGATGAGAGGGTTATTGACATTTGCGAGTTTGTACTCGACACTGGCTTGGTGTGTAATGATCTGGATGTTGTGAGACTTGTATGGATAGATGATGAATGGAGGATGCCCTGGGATTGATAGAAGGGAGGTGAAGTGAATTGACGAACCAGATGACCAAAGCGTCTAATCTGTATGCATGTCTCTTAAATTATGGTTCCCGAGTGAGACACTTGTTGAGTGAGGGCATGATCCTTGAGCTGTCTGTCGATAGTAGATGAAGGCTGGAGTTCCTTGGATCTAGCTCAGGCTCACCGTGCCCATCGCAATTTGTTTGCCTCCGAGGTTGTTGACCAAAAACTCTATTCAACCTCGTCTCTCTTCGGCATCCTACGTTAGAAGCACGGCTTCCTGCTCACAATCATGCCGGTAGATGTCGAACCCCCGAGAAGGCGAAAAAAAAAAAAGGCAACCGCATCAAGCGAATGGTGTTGCAGTGCTACATGGAATAGAGTTGCAATGACCATACGCGCGCACATACACACGATCCTTGTGTACAAGGTCTAGGGGAGTTTCGCTCCGTTTGTTTTGGGGGACGGACGGAGTTGATGAGCAAACACGGGAATAGGGCGCGTGTGTCTCGGAGAATACAGATGGAGATACCTGATACTGTACGGAATCGAACCTTTTCTGTGTCAGGCATCTGATGTAGTCTGCAGTATTCCGTGTAATTGTTACTCATGTTGAATGTGGCATCATGTTTGCTACCCCCCTTTAGACACGCAGAACCTGTCAAAAGGAGAAGCCAGCGCCGCCGCACAGCTTCAGGCATCAAGAACGGTGTTGTTTTTCGTGTCTGCCCGTTTGGCGAGATCGACAGGGACGCAGAGGCCAATGTGTGGCTGCAAATGCCCCAGGATACCTCGGTACCTTTTTTACTTCTCGTTTGAGAGTGAGAAAACGAACAGGCTTATTTCTCCGTTACGTGCTCTTTGTTCTAGAACACGAAACGTGGCCGGGATATGAAACACGAGGACTTTCGAGTCTCTTGTCTTTTGCCGGCGACTCGGGCCGTGTTGGTTTGTTGCTGCTACTTGCTCGGGAAGGGTAGCAGCTAAAAATAGGGAGAACCATCCAACGACAACGACAACGATGGGATTACGGGAGGTTGCTTGGAGGGATTCAAGGCCGCTCGAGTCTCAGAAGTCATGGCTTGCTTGCTTGCCTGTGGGTGTAAGCAAGCAAGCAGGTCTCTCGATATAGCGTAGCATGGCTGCAGATGCCCGCAGACGCAAGACGTGCAGGGCTGTTTCTTGCGCCAGAGACTGGACCCGAGATCCATCCATCTCTACAGTGTAGATGGGGACTCCATATGCTGGTTGCCGTGAGGAGAATTGAATCGGGCACTGTTCTGTGCCTCTCCGTGTCCGTGACTCAGACGAGATGAGGGCGGCAAAGCATGATATATGGATGGCTTCACGTTTTGGATTTACTGCGGGAAGCCGTGGTGGCTTTTGATGCTGTCCAACTCGCTGCCAAACACGTTGCCAAAGAGTGGAGAGGTGCGCAGTACGTAATCCAGAGGGGGGTAGGTGGCCAGCGCTTCCCTGTCTGTCTACCTAAGGAGGATGGTGACAATGGGTGTCGAGAAGATACTGAGAGATGTAGTCTCGGCTCATGGATCAAGGCATTTACAAGACCAAGTAAAGCTTGACTGGTCGAACCCCGTCAGCCACGTCCGAATCCATTGGACATGTCGATAAAGGCTGCTGCGAGAAAGACAAATGCCCCTGAAGCCATGGGGGACCCTCCTTATCCAAAACGCCCATGGCCGCCCGCAGATGGCGCCCGGATGGGACCCCTAGCCCGCTAAAGAAGACTTGGGTGGAAGTTTAGGTACCGCGTCACGCATCCATTCTCAGCCACACAAAACAAGTCAGCCCAATTTCACCAGGGCCAAAGCCAAGGCCAAGGCAAGGCCCCCATCCCATCCTCCATCCATCCCTCACTCCACCTACCGATCTCCATATTCCCCATCATCCAATCCATCTCTTGTTCGAGAATTACTTCTACTGACTGCCCTGGGAGTTTGCTTTGCCATCTATTTGCCTGCGTTTGCGTGCGTGTATTGCGGGCGCTCGTTACTTGGGCATCTTCCCTTTATCACTCCCCTGTCTCGTCTGCCCTTAATAGAAAGTGTTTCGCTGCTCTCGTCTTCTCTTGAATCTCCGTCTCCGTCTACCGCTTCTTCCGACGCATCGGCCCAGTTCCAGTTGTTGCTAGTAGCACCCCGCCGCTAGGTGCGCTCCCAGCTGCAGATTGCGTTGCGAAGCTCTCTGAGGTGCCCCCATCAGATCACCACCACCTCCCACCAACAGCTTTTCTTGGCACCTACAACCACCATCGTCAACCCATCGTCGTCGCCATCATCATCGCCGATTCGAAAAAGTAGTTCGATTTTGCTCAAGTGCCGAACCTACCTTTTTTTCGTTCGCTACCCTCCCGTCGCCGTTGTTACCGGCCTGTCGTCGTCGACGCCGTTTATCCACCAAGACCTGTCTCTTCTTGTCTTGCGGCGACGAGCCACGTCCTGCCCAATCGTTTGCTACACGACCTCGTCCTCGACCTTAGTTTAGCTTGGGGAATGTGAGCGGACCACCTCGACGACCCCAACACACAAACCCACACCGGAAACGACCCTCGCTACATACTATACAGCCCCGCGAGACGAGACACCTGCGCAGTGCTCGCTCGCTCCCTTGGTCGTCGTCGCCATGAACGAATTCCACCCGACCGGCCCCGACGCCTTCTCTCCCCAGATCCCGCGCGATCGAACAGGCAGCATGTCCGTGGGCAACGCTCCCGTGAGCCCTCCGGGCCCGCCGTCCGACCATGGCGGTGCTGCTGTTGACGATGTTTCTCAGAGCCCTGATGGCGATGCTGCGCCGGGCCTGTCCGGAGCTAGCCCGGAGGTCCTCAAGCAAGTATCTGAGGTTCTATCTTCCGATGTACGCCCTACCTGCTTTGACAAGATGGCCCGATGGACCTGTGGATGACATGCTGATGGCATTGATAGATTGGCGTTGTTACTCTCCTGAACCGGCTCAAGCAGAGCATAGCTTCAGCAAAGGTATGCGCCCTCACCAGCTCCCCTCCGATGCCGCCGCAATTCATCTCGCTGACTTCTATCTCGTAGGAATTCGCCTTGTTCCTTAAGAAACGATCTAGCCTCGAGGAAGATCATGCCAACAGTCTCAAGAAGCTTACTCGTACCACCCAAGAGGTGATGCGACGGCCCGACCACCGCCAAGGCACCTTTGCCGGCGCTTACGACGCTATGGCGAGCACCCACGACCGCATGGCCGAGAACGGTGTCGAGTTTGCCAACGAGCTGCACCGAATGCACGATGAGCTGATTGAGCTAGCCAACGTCGCCGAGCGAAGCCGAAAGCAATGGAAGGCTAATGGCCTCTCAGCCGAGAACAAGGTCTCGGAGATGGAGCAGACCATGCGCAAGAGCAAGACCAAGTACGACTCCCTCGCCGAGGACTACGAAAAGGCAAAGATGGGAGAGGCGCGCCAGAGCGGCAAGATGTTTGGCGCCCTCAAGGGTCACAAGTCAGCTGCCCAGCACGAGGAGGATCTGTTAAAGAAGGTTCAGGCGGCCGACCAGACCTACAAGGGGCATGTCCAGGCGCTGCAGACCGAGAAGGCTCAGCTTGTGTCGTCGACACGACCAGAGGCTGTCAAGAATCTACAGGAGTCCATCAGAGAGATTGATGCGGGTGTGGCGATGCAGATGCAGAAGTTTGGTATGTCGGCCAACCCTATCGCACCCTTCACATTGGCTAACCTTCCTCGAGCTTCCTTTAACGAGAAGCTCCTGCTGAGCAACGGCCTCAGTGTCAGCCCTATTCAAGGTCCGGGTCAGAGCAGCACTTCACAGCGTAGCTTGCGGCAGGCTGCTTCGTCAATTGACAACGAGAAGGACTTGAATGACTATGTCGTTGCGCAGGTCAGGAGCATGCCCGCCAACACGGGCGAGATCAAATATGAGCGCAACCCAGTTAGTGTCACCGGCGCCCATCAATAGAGCTCCTGTTTAACGGTTTCGTAGGTGCTTAACCCTCCGGGCTCCAATCATCAGCCAGGCGGTCCTGTCCAACAACCAGCTGTGATACAGCCACCGTCCCAGGGAAGCTTCTCTGGTCCTCAACCTCTGGGGCCTGGCTCCAGGACTAGTACCCTTGGCCTCGGCCCCATTACCGGTGTGACGGGTGGCGATGGTCCCTTCTCACCAACCGACGATCCTCGTCCCTTCTCCCAGCCTCATAACCGGAGCTTCAGCCAAGGGAACGTGCCGACACCGCAGGGAGGACCAGGACCGCAGTTTACTGGCCGAGGACCCAGTCAACCGGCTCCTGGACAACGGTACGGAAATGGAAGTTCCATCAGCTCAACTGGCCCTCCTCAACTGGGTGCTCTTCCTTTCCAGCCCAACGCATCTCCCCCTCAACAATCCGGCCCATACCAGCCTCCCCATGATCGCAAGGGCAGCGGTGTCAACCTAGGTCAAGGCCAAGGTCAAGGTCAAGGAACTCCTGCCGGACGGTCGCCGCCGCCTTACGGAGTCCCTGGCCACCCTCCACCTGGCGGGGCCTCAGCACCATCAAAGCCCATGTTCGGACTCCCCTTGAGCCGTCTGTATGAACGTGACGGCCTAGCGGTTCCGATGGTGGTTTACCAGTGCATTCAAGCAGTTGATCTGTACGGCCTCAACGTGGAAGGCATCTACCGACAGTCGGGCTCTATGGCTCACATCCAAAAGCTCAAGAACATGTTTGACACAGGTATGTCTGGTGGACTGAGAGGTGAGAACAGAACTGATTATGAAGCAGAGTCCTCTAGCCCGGCTCTCGACTTTAGGAACCCCGAGAACTTTTATCACGATGTCAACAGCGTCACTGGCCTGTTGAAGCAGTTCTTCCGTGACCTTCCCGACCCTCTCCTGACACTCGAGCATCATGACAGCTTCATCGCAGCAGCCAGTGAGTTAACCTGTGCTCTATCACTGACGAAGCTTGCTAACACTGTTTCTAGAACATGACGATGACACTGTTCGACGTGACTCCCTCCACGCCATCATCAATAGCCTACCCGACCCCAACTACGCCACCCTCCGCGCCCTCACCCTTCACCTCTGGCGTATCATGGACAACTGCCACAACAACCGCATGAATTCTCACAACCTGGCCGTCATCTTCGGCCCCACACTCATGGGAACTGACCCAAGCACCGCCATCGCCGACGCAGGCTGGCAGATCAAGGCGATCGACACGATCCTGCAAAACACGCTGCAGATCTTTGACGAGGACTAAACTTGACTTGAAGAAGAAATGTTTAACCACCGCATCATTGCGTCTGGTTAAGAGGCTTAATGGACAACATCTCAGAGCTGGAGGAGAAGGGGGATTGGGGTGGGGATCTGGCTTCGCTCGATTCAACGTTGGCTTTCTCTTCATGTTGCATGGCGTCTCGTATTTAATGCATGTTCTCTTCTACGTATGTTTGAATTTTAATGTAAGACTACTGGGCGGCCATGCTGAGCGCATCCCTTTACGTTTGCTTTCATGTTGAGTGTTGTGTATTTGCTAGAGGTACTCGGGTGACAGGGGCTTTTCACCTCAATAAGTTGCATGTTTGTTTCCGTTCTATTGCTCAAGGGAAGTGTTACCGACACTGGGCAGATACAGTGACTGCCTGGATGCCTACGGTGCAGGTGGCTTGAGTTGAGTTCCAGCATTGTCGGTGGTGTCACGGCATGAGGGTAGTCGTTTCGAAAGAAGTATCAAGGATCTACAATTTAACAAGGAGTCTCAACGATTAACAAGGGGCTTTAAGAGAAACAAACCCTAAACTCCCACTTCCCGTCCCCGGGCCGCTTACTCCGGGGTTCAGTGGTTCAACTTTTCGGAGCAGCCACCCGGCGGCTCGGGACAGCTCCACTTCCGCGCCAGGGCCAGCCACACGACATTTTTGCCATTTCAGGAAATACGCAGAAAGGCAAAAGTCGAAGCCCCTGAGTGAGTAAAAGTAACCCGCCTCTGACGACGACATGTTAGTATCACAAAGACCATTAGCGAGTCATTTTCCTTGAACCAATTGAATTTCTCATTCATCCTCTTCACTTCTCTATCGCGAGTGATGCGCCACGAACAACAACCACGCTCATACGCATTTTGTTGTTGCACGTGAAGGCCAGAACACTTAAAAACACCCATATCCGATTCCCGTTTCATAACACAACATGCAAGTGGTTTTCTTCTTTCGTGCGTGTGTTTCTGTTTCTTCAACATTGTCCGTTTCCCCCTGTTCACCGACCGCCGCCGCCCCTTCTTTGTACGCAGCGCCATGCAAGAAATACAATAACAAAAGAGGAAAAGGAAAAGAGACTGATGCCGTGCGAAAAACGAGATGATGAAAAGCCTTGTTGCCCCTGAAACAAACGATGAAACCCCAATGTACCATGCCCGTTTAGCCGCCGACCGCCCCATGTAACATAATAAAGAAAAAAGTGATATATCCGTCTTTGCAGTTTCCCGCTCCCCCCCTTTCTCGCGGTGCATGGTATCGCTTGGTTTCTGGTCAAACATACGTTGAGTTCCGTACAAAGGGTATAGCCGTGAGAGTAATGATAAAAGAAAAAAGTCCAAGCCAGTGAGAGCCCCTGATGAGTATGAGGTGTGTGTGTGTGAGGGTGAGTATGTAATGTATAATGTATGATAGTAATGTGACATGTGTGTTGAGATACACAAGTTGAGCAGTTGGAGCGTCTCACTGAATCTTGATGGCTTCAAAAAGACCAAGGCTCAGGCTCGTGTCGTTCTCGCCCACGTTGGGAGTTGGCTCACTAAGCACCTCCCATCGTCGGAGAACAAAAGGACTGAGTCGCTCCTGGACCGCAGGCCCAATGCCGTATTGAGCACCCATGCCACGGGCGACAGCACTGTGCGGTGACGCCGCCTTCTCTCGGTGTGATAGCATCAGGTTGTCTGATGCTGCCGGCTGAGGTGAGCTAAAGAGGTAATACAACCGCGGGTCGGACGAAGTCCCAGGATGAGGGAGGCCGCCCGGCGTAAGGAGGACGGCCTTGGAGCAGTTGACTCGCAGGTCCTCTGGAAGTGCGTCAACTAGGAGAATAGCAATGTCGAAGACTTGTTGAGGGAGCGAGCCGATTGTAGCAGCTGGCAGTTGCTCCAACTCGAGTAGTAGACCACAGAGAACAAGGATGATGCGAGCTCGGATATCGTGAACAGCTGCCATGGGAGGTCGTGTAGCGGTGGCTGTTGGTAGAGGCGCTGACGGAGGCTCCGAGGATAAGCTGTGAAGGGTGATGAAGCGCAGGATAGCAGGCAGCCAGTGCTCCAAGACATCTGCGTGGATGTTGGATCGCTCCTGGGGCCCTGCTGCAATAATCTCCCACAGGTCTGTCAGCTTGTCCACCATTCCTAGAGAGAGCTGCGCCATCTTGGGAGGAGCCTGGCCTGAAATGATGGCCTCGACGACGCCCAACAGATTCTCAGCCATGTGAATTGGCTGCCTCGATCCCGTCTCGGTAGAACTGGGGAACTTGAGCGAAGGAATCAGGTCGAGGAATCCAGCCTGAGCTTGGCTCTTGAGGTGCTGAGTGATGTCGTCGCTCAGGCAAGGCAAAAGACTTGTCCACATGATGTTGCCCGCCTCGATTGCCCGTTCCATAGACTTGGCAAAGAGTTCGAAGCGGGACGAGCTTTGGTCCGACACTTCGTTCGAGTTCGGCTGAGGCATGGCCAAGTCCAGGTTCAGCTTAAGTTGACAGAATGGCAGCGTCAGCTCATTTGCGATTTGTAGGATCTGGTCAAATGAGATTTGCGTCTCGCCAGGATCTCCTGGGATCAAGAGCTTGGTCGTCACTTTGCGCACAATACCGACAGCTTCGGCTGGTAGCGACTTGATGCTGAGGGCGTTAGATACTGCAGTCGAATCCACCAGCACGAGAGTGCGCAGTGTCTCGAGAAGACTCTCTTGGCATGAAGTGTTGTCGAGTGGGAGTTCAACCACGTTGCAGTGGCTTCTGAGGGCTGAGTACTCCAAAAGTGCGTTCCGAACAAGATTCAGGAGGCCCTTGGGTTGCTCGAACTTGGCGCATTTTTGCTCAGTGCGGAATCGATAGCTTTCCTCAGGAGAAAGACCCGTCGTAGTCGGTAACGAAGTAATGACGAGCTGAAGAAGCTCCTGCAGATACGTGGCGGAACCATGTTGAGTTGATACCATCTCCGGGGTCACGTTCTGCATACTCGCAGACGGCGCGCTAGCTGTGCTCATGATGATTGGCATTGCCAGGCAGCCTGAACTTACGAGAAGAGGGAACAGGTCCGAAAGCAGAGGCCGGTTCTGAAGGGACCGAATATGACTCGTCCAGTCCGTCATGAGCTTGTCAAAGTGCTGAGCGTCAAACCCTCGTATCCTAGCAAGCAGCATGCCAAACACTCGTCGCGTCTCGTCCTTCTTTGCCCATCCTCGCTCAAGTCGGGGAATGATGGTCCTAAATAGTCGATTCATCGTGGGAGGGTCCAGTCGTGTGCCGCTAGCCAGGAGCTTCTCTATTTCCTCCGCCATTTCGCTCTCGGCATGCTGAGCTGGAGTAGACATGATATCGGACACAGGCGAGCAGGCGTCGATGGCGTTGTTGCGATCGCACTGGAGCAACTCTCGATGAAGCTCACTGGCCATTTCTTCGTGGCCTGTCATCCGTTGAGCAAGGCTGGAGAGGGCAGCGAGCAGTGGTCGGTGGACAATTCCCTGCTCCTCGTTGATCGATTTCAGACGCTCGATTAAGCTATTAAACAGGTCATCTGCGCTACCCAGAGCAAAGAATATCTGCAGGTTTGAGCTGATAGTGTCAGCGCAGGATGCCAGGACATCAGCATCTGCCGTCTTGGAGCAAGCTCCGAGGATGTCTGACAACATGGTAAAGTCTTCAGCCGTCTCCATGATGCCACGGATAGAAGTGTACATGGCCAAAGACAAGGGAGGGTGTGTCTTCGCGGATAGCTGGTTGATTAGATAGTCGCGCAGGTGTGCGCCAATGCAGCTCCTGAGGGCATTACTGCTGCTTCCTATCCGCTGCAACAACTTCTTGAGAGACATTGGCTTCTTCTCAGATAGAGGATCGCCAGGAGGTAGTGGAAGACCGAGAGTGTGTTTGACGTATTTGATGGCGTTCGCAATGTCCTGCTGCTCATCGACGACTGAATAGTTTCCGGCTCGTCTCAGCAGGTTCCCTCTCTCGCCCCTCTTCTTCTCAGATAAAGCATAGACTGGCAACTCGACGAGCAGTCGACTTGAACAAGGACCCTCCACCGGGTCAATATCCGCCTCGTCGTGGTAGCCACCGCGGGCAATCGTCCATTGCATGTACTGAGAAACGGAAAAGTGGCCGGTTCGAACGAGCTCTGTCACGAGGTGATACACAAGCTGCTTCCGCGTCTTGTCGTGAATCGCAACTCCATCCAAAACCTCGAGAATTGGTGTCGTAGGGTTTACGCGGAACTGGCTCCATTGTCGGATAAGTCGTGCCGCGACAAAGACCTTGGCGAGGCCTGGGCGATGAAATGAGGTCGCCCACTCCACAACCGTTTTCATGATGAGCGGCTTGTTCTCACTCATTGCCCAGCACTTTGCCGTCAAGTTGTCAACCGGTCCCTTGAGGGCAGCGTCAAGCAGCTTGACCAATTGACTCCGGCCAGCCGGGGGCGAGGCGGTACTGGACACGAGAAGTCGTGAGTTGCGTGAATGAATCGTTTGTATAGCCGTTTGATTTTCTTCGTGGTCTAGGCCGAGAGCAGCCTGGAGCGTGTCCCGGTACCTAGGCCAAGCACTGGGGTAAATGAAGCTTTCTGGGTTATTTCTAACCAAGGAGCCGAGCAAAGATGATAATCTGCTCGAGAGTTGTACAAGAAGGTCTTGATCAGGGTCATTGTGTATCTGGCGCACGTCAGATACTGCAACTGAATTAACAATGAGGACAAAACTTACCACATGGAGATGGCTGAGAAGTGCAAATACAAGTCGTCGGCCATACTTGCGAGATCTGAGAAGATCTTTCCAGTATATCTGGGCTATGAGAATCCACATAGGAATTTTAGACTGAGGGCTATTTTCAACGCCCGAAACAACCCAGTCTAGGTAATGATCTCTGTCTAGCAACTGCTCGGAATACAAGTTTGTTGCCAGACGGATGCTATCAAATAGTCAGTAATTGGGCCTTGGAAGCAGAAGCAGATAACTTACGCATATGTAACTCTGTTCTTCCAGTCCATCTCGCCGAACCCATTCACAACAGAATCGACAAACTGCTCAACAAGGCCTGTCCAGTCTCGAGCCCACTTCAGCTCACCCCCCATGACAAAAGCACCATTCACCCCCTTTCGCTTGAAAGCTCTTATCTCGTTGGCGCCGACGCACTTGGCTAACCAGACAGCCCTCTCGGCAGGGACGTTCTTGTTCAGGCACTGGTCAAGCAGGGTTCTGCCGCGGATTCCGTGGGGAATCGTCCGGCTGAGGCGTCGCAGGGAGATCGCAGGGTTCGCCAGGTCTTTGAGCCAGACCTCTCTCTTCGTATCGGTAAGGGTCACTCGAGGAGGCGGCTTGAACGTTGAGGGCGCTGTGATCTGACCACGGTGCCTGCGCTGAGTCAAGACGCCCATGAAAATAGTAGAAAGAGCATTGAAGCCTGACTTTTGCTTCAGGGCTGGGAAAATAGCCAACTTCGCGGAAGACGTCTCGGCAACGTTCAGGTTGACCTTGTCCCACGTACCCTTCGTGATGGCGTCGCTGCTCCACTCATCTTCGTGATGCGATCCATTCCACGGAAAGAAATCGGCGTATCCTGAGTTGAGCCCCTTGCTGAAGGGGTCTACTGGAGTTCGGCCGGGAATATCGGATCGATTCGTTGTCAGATATCGCGGGGCGAGAGGAGGCACTTCGACCGTGTACGGCTTCGGTCGGGTATCCTTCTTCGCCGGCGCAGGCGCGGCTGTGGTTATTCGGGGGGCGGATCTAGGCTGTGTTGGAGGTGGGCGGCGCGTCGGCATCGGCATCATGGTCGAGCTGGCGCTGTTGCTGGCTGCTGGACTGACGGCAGCAGTCGAGAAGGGGTCGGTGTTTGTCGGTAGGCGTGAAGGGGTGAGGCTCTGGGGAGATTCGGTAGCGGGTATATGGCCGGCGGAGGCATCGTGGGATAGTTCGAGGCGGAGGCGTGAGCCGCCCCGTCTTGGGGTTGTGTTATAGCGATTAGGGGTGGCATCAGTGGAATCGCCAGTGAGGTCGATAAAGGACGAGTCTTTCCGGACGGGCGAGGCGGGCAGGAACTGGTGCTGCTGCCCGGATAACGTGCGCTGATTGGGAGGGCGCTGAACGGGTAGCGATGAAGAGCTCACGGAGCGCTGAGGCGGCCGCGGCTGGACGCCCATGGGGGTCCGCGAGGTCATTGCTGGGTCGGGGGCGGAGGCGCCATTCCGGAAGATCTAGGTATTCGATGTGTTGAATGTTGGTCGAGGTGGAAATTTATAAATCACAGGGCAACGCGATCGCTCGAGATGAGGCCGCGGTGTCCTGCGAAGTTGGTGCTGAGGTAAGAGGGCGATATGATCCGCTCGACGTCAAAATATCGCCCGATAGGGTTCAAAGCCTCGATCGCGTCGTGGTGGGTGACTCGTGAGCTGAAATCGGTATCTCGGCCGCGCAATCCGATGCAAGCGAGGGAGCAATCAACGTGATGCCAATATCCGTGAGTGAGTCGGTCGCGGATGCGATGCGTTTATATGTTATCTCGTCTATCGCGAGCGCCGTCGTTGTCGTCGAGATAATGGGGTCCAAGGGAGAGGAGAGGGGCGCGAATGCCCTCGTGTGATGCAAAGTCCAGAATGGATGGATGCGAGGAAGAGTACAGTATGTACGGCACAAAAGAGGAATATACTAAAGGCGAGCAGCACACAAACGGCACGGAACCCCGACCGAAAACGGCGACATGGATTGGATTATGAGATGGGAATGGGGTCGACGGGGCGAGGCACAAGGCAAGGCAAGCCTGAGCGTCTGAGGTGAGGCAAGGCAAGGTAAAAGGCTCTGACGGGAGGAAATATGGGGACGGAGACCTAGGGAGGGGGTGGGTGAACCGTCCATCCACTGGGTTGTGGGCGCGGACAAGGACGAGCTGAAGGTAGAGGGTACAGGCGGGAGTGGGCGGTGCGATCCGATTAGCCGCTGTTTCTCGGTGAATAGCAGCCGATGGGGGGTGTACCCGATACCTGAAGCGTGTCGAAAGTCCGGGTTCTGATCCGTCTCTCGGTTTTGAGATACTTCTCTATCGCCTGCCAGAAATCGGTCCCTTGAGTCGTTTTAACCGTGACGGTGTCTGCTGCGGGCGACGGGCTACGGATTACGGGGACCGACGGGGGTTGGGATTGGGGATCCAATTCCATTACCTGAGCTTTATTAGGGGACTTGGGATTTGGATCCGGGATGATTGGGGGGGATAATCCCGGGGGGGCGGCGCGCTCGGTGGCGACGAATCGTGCTAAAGATGGATCGTGGTTGGATGGATCCCATTGGGGATGGACCCGGGACCCCAGTTCGGGCAGAGAGACACAGGGCTTCACAACACAACAGGCAGTTGGACGCACTGCACGGCGCTGAGCTGCACTGTGCCTTGCCTTTTTTCCCCTCTTTTCGCAGGCTATTGTTTGTTTGAGACGAGATGAAGCGAATCGGAATGGTCGAAGATGTGCGTCTTGATAAAGTTTTCACAGTCGTGTATACCCGAACGAGAAAACGTCTCTGCAGTTGAATGATACGTATGGGCTTGCAGGGCCAAAGTAACTTCTACAACAACGCCCAGGTATCTGCATCTGCAACCCCGCTTAGAGACACACAACACACACTCTAATCGCCGACCAAGATCGCAAGGAGCATTTTCCCTCGTGGAATGTGCGTTTACCTTGTGGTGGTGTGCAGATGTTGCTGCGCATGTAGAGGCGACCCCGGGCTGAGAGAGAGTCAACAAAAGAGGCCAGATTCGACATGACCAACTCGTACTTCAACCCGGCCCGGAGTTGCTCAACATGTTAATAGACACATGCTCAGTTTCGCAGTGTTGAGGCTGAGGCGCAATGACGCTTCTTGACGCTGCTCCATCGACTCTTGTCTCGGTCCTTTGTACGATCCATGTCTGCGGGACATGACAGCTACTCCGATCCAGCCAGCAGCAACCCATTCAGCCATCATTTCTCAGCTTATTCCTTACGGCATCCAATCCAGATCAAGGAGCTGATTCAATATTCGCTCGTGCGTTCCATCGCCTCCGCTCTCTCCAAAACCTGCGGCAAAAATAAAAGAGAGCAACACTGGATATTGATTTCCATTAGCCATCCTCCATCCATCCGTCGTCTCTGTCTATCACGTCCCATCGATAACTAGTCAGCCAGAGAGAATCGACCGATAGTCCCTAATCCAGAACCGCCTAACAGCAGCGGCCGCGCCGCGGTGTGTGCCACCCATCCACATCCCACGCAGTTCCCTCCCCCCCCCCCCTTCTCCAGCGAGCTGGCTCTGGGCATTTTGGACTTCCGGGGGGGTCAAACAACAAGAGGAGAGGGAGCGAAAGCAATAAGCGTGCGCCACTGCAAGCCCCCGGTCGACGCGCCGCTCCAGCGGGCAGCGGAACCTATTATCGGGGCCATGAGCCAATAACGCTATCTCCTGGGGTGGATTGGGCGATTCCGGGTCAATCATGAGGGAGCAGATCATGGGGTTTTCGTGATGTTGCTGCTTGCTTGCTTGCTTGCTTGCTTGCTTGCTTGATTTGATTGATTGCTTGCTGCTGTTGGCTCGCGATAACCGCGCTTGGCTTTTTTCGCTTCGCTTGGCTTGAGCCCTGCGTTTGCGTCTGCGTTGCGTTTGCGTTGCGGTGTGCAGCATCCGTCCCATCCCATGCGGAGAAGTTGACGATGATGTCGTCGGTCGGCCCACGTCCGGGGCAAGACATCATCACCATCCTCCATCACGCGGCGGAAACTGGAGCCTCATGTGAAAAACTATTGTCATCGCTTGCTTTATTTCCCGTCGTTACTCGGACTTCACGGAGGCTAATAGTAGACCGCCGTCGGCATCATCTCCTGGGCCGAGTTCCTTTCCCCGCCGACAGGCTAATTGAGTTTCCCAGCAGAACACAACACAAGAAGCTCGGATCCATTGTCCGTCTCAACAGCTTTATTCCGAGAGCTTCCTAATTAGTCGTGGGGCAGAACAAGTCCAAGACGCCGAGTTCAGTTGAGAGTTGAGTCGAGCTGCAACTGTCCCCGGCATCTCCATAAGTTACCTTGTCTAACTCCACTGTATTCCGTCACACTGTATCCGTAGGTAGCGTTAATTAGTCGTCCCCCTTGGTAGATCTTTCGGAACACCCATGCACGAAACGGGAAGCCGGACACACCCTGTCGCCTGTCCCATCCCATTCAACTGAACTCCTCACGTTGGCAACCCCCAGCCCCAGGGAAACTCGCTCGCCTGGACGCAGGGAATCAGATCGTCCGCAGGCCGGTCGCAGAGTGCCGGATCACTCCGCCCAAGCTGTGCATCTGCGACAGTAACACGACATGTCAGCCATTCTGAGCGCGAGCGAGGTCCGAGCTACGGTGAGCAAACAAGCAAGCAAGCAAGCGTGTCGCCCTCTGTAACGAGCCACGGACTTGTGTCTCTCTATCTCACCAGAAGAAGAAAGAGTCGATATTGGGCAGGTGACTGGTGACCACGCCACGCGGTGCCAAGCACAGCGACACGGACGTTTCCAAGCTTCTTCTCCCCTCGGTACCCGTGCCCCCCGACATGGATCTTTATTCGGATGTGTCTTATCTGGGACATGCTTGGGATGGATGGATCCAAATGTCTGTGACAGCCTTGGCCCGTCACAAACACACAGCTCTCGCTTTGGACAACAGCGCAGCGCAGGTGAAACAATGTATATTGGAAAAGCGGGCTACTTCGGTTATCTGCTCGTCTTCTCAAGGAACATGCCTTGAAGATGGCTGCAGGTTGCCGCGTTGTAGAGAGACAAACATATGCTGTGCAGAAGAGGACTTATTGTCGTCCGAGAGATCTCTGCCGTTCCGTAACGTAACAAACTAGAAATCAACTCCTCCCATGCGGTCAAGATTGTCGTATCCAATCTGTCCAGTTAGTTCATACCTATGCAAAAAGAATGATGCCGCCCCAAATATCACCCAATTCCCGGCCCAAAAGGTTACAGTAACTCATGTAGCCAGGTACGTAGTCTGCATCAGGCTGTCATGCCATCACAGCTCCCCCGCAGGACTGACTGACCACTCACTCCAGCCCCTCTCCTCGCCGGGCAGCTTGATGGACTCCCACTCGTCTCTGGTGACGCTCTTCCATTCGTCGAGGGGAAGCCACCCGATTCTCGCACGGTCGCCAAATCCTCCAACCCAGTATATCTTGGTCACCACCAGGCGAGACCAGGAGCTCTCGTGGATAACGTTGCCCGGCAGCCAGTACTTGGCATCCGGGTGTCTGCTCGTGAAGCACGCGGCGAGCTTGACGGCCGACACGGGGTTCGTCTCGATGGGCTCGAGGTAGCCAAAGACGGCGAACCGCGGCAGGTTGGCCGCCGAGTAGGGCACCGTGTCCGGGGCCGAGGACGACGCCTCGGATCGGGTGTTGTACTCGGAGGTCGAGATGAACGGGATGTAGGCCGAAAGCCGCGAGAGGAAGGAAATTCGCTTGGTAGGCGGATACGGCGGAACCCAGTTCATGGACAGGGTAATGTTGGATCCGGCTCGGACGTTTCGGAAAGTGGTTGCGATCTTAATCTCGAGGATGGTCGGGTTGCCTTCGTCCTCGCAGTCGGCGACGTAATCCATCATGCCAATGGGCACGCCTCCGAGTCCCTCGGGGAGGGTCTTGGCCTCGAGGCCGTGGTCGCCGGGGAAGACGGTCGAGAGCGTCGCAAGCTTGGTCAGGGCGAGGATGCGACGAGCCATGACGACCGACTCGTGGACCGACGGGATTCTGTGAGGAGCGCTGTCGACATGCTCATTGTCGGCGAACCACTCGGTCGGGTTGAAGGCATTCGCCGTAGCAGCGAAGCCAGCGATGGCGTGCGCAAACTTCATGGTCGAGGTTTCGGCCGAAAGTGTTTCAAAAAGGAACGATGCCGATATCTCTATGCGATATGGGCAGAAGGGAATCGCCTTTTATTGTACAAAAGCTCGTCACATGGAAAAAGAAGGAGAAAGCCGGAGAGAAGGAGTGAGGGGGGGGAGCAAGGAGTTAATGGCCACAGGCTGCGGTTGGCGCCTCACACCAAAACACATGGAGGAGAGAAGCTCTTCGCTAGCGAACAAAGCGGGCACGAGGCGGAGGCGGCCGCGCTAGGCAGAGGAGGGGGGAAGGGGGGGCTCTTTGATCCCATGATGATGTTACCAGGCGCCCGAGGGTTAGATTGATAAGATTAGATCCCTGTTTAGCCGGCCGAAACCGGGCAGCGAACGGTTGACGTGCTACCGTTTGGCGTTGAGTGGCCCACCGATAGCTTGAGTGCCGCAGAGATGGCATGATTTGGTAGACAACCACGGCAGTCGTTGCCCTTTTTGAGGTTATTGTCCGTGTGGAAATAGCCTTTTCTTTCCAGCGTCGGTCGTCATGAGAGAGGCCAAGCATCTGTACCGTTAGTGTTTCATCGGCTGTCAGGGCTCGATGCTCATTTGGTGAAGTGAGGTCCGCCACACATCGGGTTTGCAGTTGGATGAAACTGAGGATGAAGAAAGGTTCAAGTTACAAAAGCATCAGAGTTCCATCAGATATGTTTCACATATTTCTTATCCAGAGTTAATACAAAAGACACTTTCTCCCCTACCTAGGTTGCAGTCAAGCTAGCATTGTTCCTTGAGCAACCAACAAGTTCACCGTCAGCGAGCCAGGGGTGTCCATCCTTCGCTTCTCCTCAGGCCCGCCTCAGCTGTTTTTTATTGCCAAGAGTGCTGGGTAAATATCACCCACATTTTGGAAGAAAGTCCGGAATCGCCGGATCGTGTGCGTTATATTATCCCTTGCTCTGGAACTCGATACTTGGCACACCAACTTCGCTCCTTGGCATAGATTGATAAGGGTTCTCGTAACAAATTCTCATGAGTACGTCTTCAGGCTTATTGTCAGACTGACAAGGAAAGAAGGAAGAACTCTCCAGAGCGACGTAGACTTCTCGTAAAATCCCTCTGACCTATATAGGTTTCATACTACAACCTGGTAGTATCCTCTCGCAACAGGCGCATGTGCGTCAAGTCAGTGTCAAATACCTCAGCCCGTTACTTTCGCAAAAACAAAACCACAAGATAATAAACCAATTTTTAAATCAGTAATACCAAACGTATTCGTATTGATCCATCAAACTCTTGGAGGGCTTGTGCTTGGCATTGTCCCCATTTCGGACCGAATTGTGGCCCACGTAGGGTATGTCGGACTGAATAGAGGAAGGGTTTCCATTTTCACAATTGATTAAACAATGCTAGTGCCTAGAAAAAAAGCTGGTGTACTCTCGCGAGTCATGAGTTGCCGAGAAACGGATTTTTTGAAAAGAGAAGACAGCATCTAGAGGAACTGGCCTCAGATGTCCAGACTCCTCAAGGATTGACAAGCTAGATAATATATGTGACAACTTGATTATGAAACCCCCCCTCACTAGCCCCATGTCACATACATATAGAACACAATTCTCTTTAGAGATGTTTGCTAGCGGTCTTACCATATGTTGCCTCAAGTTCAAATCTATTCCTATGTCAACATGCATCCCTACTTCAACCTCAACGGTGAGAACAAAGAACAGCTAATCCAATTGAGAGATAGACGGGATTCTGATAATAAATAGAGAGAATCCCTATATACAGCAATAAAATCACTCCTTGGGTTGCCTAGTCCGGTATGTATCTGTGGGACAACTTGTTCAGTGACAACCAAGCTTGATGGAGTCTTTCGCTCGGTAATTTGTTCTTCACTTGTAGATATGTTCCGCCTGATCAGATCATGAAGCAATGATCCGATTCCGCTCAAATCGATAGGAAATAAGACTTGTCAATTCGTAATCGTATCTTTTGAAATCCCTACAATGAGAACAGGCATCGGTAGTTCACCCACCTCCGCCGCCTCCGCCACCACCACCGCTAGAGCGTCTACTTCGACGTCTGGCCTTTTCATACAACCCTATACAGCTAATCAAAACCGACACATCAAACTGTTCCCTGTGGTTGGCTCGAATTTCCAAAACTCCGCACCCCGACAATGTCCGGTCACTGGTGAAGACGGCGAGGATCTCATCGGTTTGTCCATCAACGAGCTTAAAGTTTCGGACACTCAGACTCGACGGTGACATTCCAGATACACCAACCGAGTGAGTCCTCTTCCAGAAAAGTACTCTGTTCTCAGAGGTTGCGATATCCGGGATGGCTGTTTGCCAGCGGTACTCGGAGGCCTTGAGGACTGACTCTCTTGTGATATCTTCCCAGGCCATTGAGTCTGGTCCGGCTGGTCCGGCGAGGCCAATTTTCAAATCTCCTGAGAACTTGGGAAGATGGCAGGCCGCAACAACCGGGCCGATCTTGCTTGCTCCTCGATGGAGGGTAAGGTCTGGTTTTCCTGGGGTGAAAGAGGAGACGTCAACATAGAATGAAGTATCTCCGGATATTGATTTGATATCGTAGTGCTTAGAGAACGCGCCTCTATCAATTTGAAAGCGACGGCTTGAGTCGGACGATGTCATTGTTGACTAAGTGGTGATTGATATTTGAGTGATATGTGTTTGTCTGTACCTGGAATTTGATATTCGCATCTGGCCGTCCTTTCCCAAGTAAATAGGAGGTTCAAAAGAATGTGCTTAAAAGATGAGACCAGAAGGGTGAGTACGATTATGCTGCGTCCAACTTCCAAAGGGGGGCCTAGAAGGCTTTTTATATGAACCCTCTAACGGGAGAACGGCATAAATATGCAAACATCACTGCAGAAAAGGAAGTTGATATTCCTTGTCTCTGGCTAACACGCTGACTGTTGGCTCGTATTCCTCGTGATGATGGTTTCTTGGGGCTGTCCGCTGACACCACCTACGTCATCTTACCGTTGGTGAACCGGCGTTGGCTAGATTCGAGATCGGCAATGCATAGTCTGGCTTCCTCTATAGCCAATGCACTATTTCACCTCATGTGACTCTATAGCGGGATTCAACACGGGTGGTTAGGACGCTACAAAGGTGTGAAGGCCTGAACAATGTCACGGGTCTGGGTAGTCGACGTATCACAAGGGATTGGTTGAGTTGCTTCGATTTGGTCCACAAACTGAATCTCTTGAGGCCCGTTTCTTTAGAGGTAATTCAAGACTGCTCTATAACGCAATACTTTGGGTACGAAGTTTACGAACCCCATCAAAAACCAGCTCCTGAATCAATCGCCTGGGAAAACCTAGACTCGGAGCTTCAAAGGCATCGATGGAGCCTTCTTATAGAACACCTTCCTTGCTATGCCGTCTTTGGCCCAGTCTGCTTCGTCCATTATTCTGTAGAAACCCCGAGAGTCAGTATCGGTCAAGCGTTGCAGAGGACCATCACTTACGACATCATGGCAAAGAAGGCATATGCTTCGGCTGTCTCTGTAGCATATTCAGGTCCACCGTTACCGTTGGGGTGTTTCATAGCTAGGTTGGAAACGTCCTTGTATCCATCTATTGTTGTCAGATGGTTAGTCTTGTCGTTTACATCCCCAAATACCGCCTTATGGAACTTACAAGTCACGTCAATAACCTCGCCCTTCTTTTTTGATTTGCGAGTCCTGTATACACTCTGGCCGTCCTTGTCCTTGTACACCCACTTGCCGTCTTTGTTGAGACTCTGTTGGTCAATGACTTGACGAGCGAGGAACCTGGTTAGCATCAATCATTAGGAGAGGGATGAGGGTACACTCACGGGTGACTGTCCTTTCAGTCCCATGTCCACTATTCGCGGAGCCATACCAGTGGGTAAACTCATGCACGAAAGTGTTGGAGACGCTGGCGTCGAAGGATCCTATCTTGGTCTCGTCTCTTGTGATCTGAGCACCAACTGGGGAACCAGCGTTTACGGACTTGGACTCGTAATTGACTGAGCAGATGTGAATCACGTCCAGCTCGAAAAGCGTGGTACCCGTGGCACCGTCCATGCAGGACTGACCTGGAGGGTTCTGGGCAACCTTCTTCCTCCAGTCCATGCGCTGCCTGTAGTACCACCCTCCCGAGTAGCCTTCCGCAAACTTTTCCGGGTGTCGGTTCTTCATCTTGAATTCTTCCTTCAGCTTCGTCTTGGCTTCTTCGTCGTAATCGGGAGAATCAAGATCAGGAGCTTCAGGGTCTGGGTCATCGGCGCCTACCCAAGTCCAGACGTCGTCCTTGCATACGATGAGAGGCACGTGGGTCCCGAATTGGAGTGTTACTCCTGGGCCTTGCAGTCCTAGGACCATGGCATCGAATATCTCTACAGGAGCGGCCGTTAGTTCAATATCGCACACCTCTGGGTTGAGTCAGACCTACGAAAGACTCTGGACCACCATTGATCCGTTTTAGCGTTGTCGTTCTTTGCATCGGGCATGAACCCAAAGCAGCGGCCCATGGCCCTCGCAATACGGTACTGAGCTGTCTGCTTGGGGTTGCTCTTCTTTTCAAAGCGAGGCAAGGCGTAGTTGAGGTCTGACTGTGCCTTTGTCGCCATTTGCAAGGCATCTTCGAAGCCTTTTGTGACATAGTCCTTGTGTGCTCTGCAGCTTCCGTCAAAAGTCCAGCCGCCGACTGTAAAGTCTTCTTGGGCCTGGACCTGACCGAGGAAGGTCAGGGAGCCGGCTAGAAGCCAGCCCAGCTGAAGTGTACGCATGTGAACGAGTGTGGGAAGAATGAATGTGTATAGACAAGGGTTAAGGACTGGTAAGGAAAGGATAGTCGTTGGAGAAGACCAAAGCAGGTAAACGGGACCGGAATAGTAAAAAGAAATTGAGAGACAAAGCTAATCGGCCGTTTATATTGCAACTATCATCCCGAACCTTTCATACTCGACCTGATCGGAACCGTGAATAATAGCAGGACCTCAACCATGTATGCTGTTGGTCCGTGAAAGCGCTCAGCCCCGTAGTTACACATATATTAACTCTATTTGTGGAGTCCCTGGCCAAAACGATGATCAACGGGCTTCATTTCCGGCCAGATCCTAGACCCGGGGTCCACCAAGATGCATGATCTGATGTGTTGTACTACCATCTAGGAAGGTTCCCAGACCTTTTGTTCTCAGACCATACATGGATGACTTGCCCGCGTTGCGGCACAGCCAAGTGAAACGGTGTCTTTGCGGTGTATTCTTTTAGTTAACATCTATGACTGCTTGTCCTCGGGACTTTGATTTCATCTACTTGAAGACGCATTTTGGACTGAATTGGAAGTTCCTATTGTTGTTATGTGAAGAATTCTGGCCATGTTCCAAGCGTTTAGTTTGAGAGTATAGTCCCATACAGCCCATAGACAAGCAGTTGTCGTGTGGAGAATATACATTGGTGCGGGAAATAGAAGGACTGTGGAGTTGAAATTACTAACATAATTAACCCCAAAAGATTGAAGGACTCTATGTGACTTGAAAACTCTTTACTCTTGGTAGGATCCGTCGATCCGTACCCACGTAGCACCATAGAAACTGTGTCACAAGTTGATCCTACGGAAAGGAGCAAACTCTCCGAGAGGAAGGATCTTGAAAATAAACATCAAACCATCTGGACAAAGCTCTCGGGGACCTTTCTACCAACCGGGAACCAAAGATGCGACCAGGGCGTCACACGAGCACGGAGCAAAACATGGGTCAAGATCCATGACAAGGCGGAGTTGACGGCTCAGCCGCTTCGATATATCATTTAAACTTTTCAAAGCCCTGCTGCATAGCCCGGAGCCGAAGCCACACTCCGAAAAAAAACATGGTTGAAAGTGGATAAATAGGGAGTATCGTGTTGTCACAACCAGACAAGGATCCCCTGCGTCAACGGGATCAGCCGCAACCTGGGATCCATCCCGTCCCTGGCGAATTTTAAAACCAGCATGCTTAAAGACAAGAGTAGAAACTTTTGTGTTGAACATTAATAGACTAGGTAGGCTATGCCGGAAGGATTCCGAGTCGAACGCATGACAAGGCGAAATCCCTCACTCAAGCTGAAACGGTGCCATTAGGTGTGGGCTTGATATGAATACTAAATCCTGAACCTTTCGAATCACTCAGCCTCGATTAGCCGTTGAGTTCATAGATCCTAATTAGGAGGATCGGAAGCAAGGCCCAAGCCCATGGCCCGACTCATGAACTGTAACTTGAGCTTGTTGGTTGACTCGACATGAACTAAGATGAACAGGGAGGAGCCACAGGAGTAGTGGGTCATGAATCTACCCCATTCGTGGTGTTGATCATTGTATGAGACGCCTGGAAAGCTATATTACCACCGCCGGGATATTATCCGAGAGTCTCAGGACCTTCACCCAACCTCCAGCTCATCGTCCCAACCGAGCTCTTCACATTCACTTCTGTCTCATCATTCTTCTTCACTCCTTTCTTCTGCCAGTCGTTACCTGCCCTATCATACCTTCACAATGCCGGCCTCGTGGAAGCTTGGCTTCCTGGCACTGTCACTCTTGGCACCACTTGGCACAGTGGCTGATAGCCCTGTGTACAATCCATACCCTGAGGTTCCTGGAGTCTCGAGTCAAACTACTACCACACGCCAACGGCCTCATTGTAGGCCCCATGGTCCGGATTACACTTCAATTCATATCCCATCTCCTTCAACTGTCATTCCTGTTGGCCCGGGGGAAACTCCAGGAAAGGAATCAACAGGTTCAGCTGCAGACGCGACAGGAACCTCGGCCGGCGCATCTTTCGACTCCTCTGCGGCCGCTAGGCAGACTTCAGCTCAGTCCAACAACCCAGACGGTACCGAAAAAGAGCCTGGGGGTCCAGCAGAAACCTCTGGAGCAGCATCCTTTGATTCATCCGCTGCTTCTGGTCAGACCTCGGCTCAACCTGAGAACCCAGACGGCACGGTGAAGGAGCCAAGCAGCCCGATAGGCACTGCAGCGGTTTCTTTTGACTCGTCTGCTGCTTCGGGTGAGACTTCTGTCACCCCAGAGAACCCAAACAACACTGGAGCTCCTTCAAACCCAACAGGGTCCCAAGGTTCTGGAAACGGGGCAGAAACCTCTGCTCGAGCATCCTTTGATTCTTCTGCTGCCTCTGGACAAACTTCAGTCGGTCCTGAAGATCCAAATGGTACTGGAAAAGAACCTGGGAGCTCTGCAGGGAGTACGGGCATGGCCTCCTTTGATTCCTCAGCTGCTGCGGGAGGCACATCGGTCGTTCCCCCTAACCCTGGGGTGACGACTGGAGATGCTTCGCATGAGACAGGCACTAAAGTTCCTGGAGCTCCCGTTGATACCTCTCAGTCTGCCTCTTTTGGATCTGGTGCAGATCCCGTCGCCACCTCAGCAGAATCTCAGAAGCCTGGAGAGACTAGCCCAGCTTCCGAAGGCCTCCCCGATACCTCAGTTGCAACTGGCAAACCAGTAGACACGGCTACGGGACCATCGATCCCTGCCGGTACCTCAGAAGGTGTATCCTTTGGTTCTTCTGCAGCACCAGGAGAAACTTCCGCAGGTACTGGGAAGCCAAGCGAAACCCTAGTCAAGACCAGCACAAAAGGTGCAGCCAGCACGTCCAACACCGTGATAAACTCTCAGAACCCAACAGACACAGCTACAGGTTCTGTCAACCCAACTGAGACAGAAGTCAACACGAGAGAGCCCACAGACACAGAGGCCAACACTGAGAACCCAACGAATGCTGTAGAAAGCTCTGGCGCTCCCACTGGCACAGAAACAGCGCCTCAGCCCCCCACAGATACGGCAGCAAACACTCAGGACCCGACTGAGACTGGGGTACAGACTGGGAACC